>NC_092777.1:59007992-60249415 GCF_047496795.1 Chiloscyllium punctatum | reverse complement strand
AGCAGCATTCATCGTGCAGCAGAGCTTTGGCTTCGGTTTTGGTAGAGCATATCTTCAATGTATTATCGGAGCAACGACTTCATACAACAGCGTTTGGCAAAACTGTCTTTCATTGTATTAAAACATGCAATGAAACCATGTTATTGCATCTCTAAAATAGCATTCAATTACCTGAGCAACATTTTGAGAAAAACAGTGTGGCACGTCTCATGACAGTCTCCCTTTAAAATGCTGACTGAAAGTTTTCTCAATCTTTTAAAAGACCTATTGCAATTTTTAATCTAAGGAACAGATTTTTTTTCTTCTGAAGGCATTTGCTTGTACTGTTAGAAAGCAACCTTTCAAAGAAAATACATTCAACACCTATTAAAGTACTTGTTGTATTGTTTAGCTCCTGTACTTATCACTACAAGTAAACAAAACTATTTTGGTCAAATTTACTTTATTTTTCTTAAGGTTGAACAGTAAATGCTAAATCTTAAATAAAGCCACATTTAAGTCCATGTGCGCACCTTCATTCAGTTTATAAAACGGGAGTCAGTTAGGATCGTGTTTGCCTTGATTTTGGAAACAGTAATTTAGTAACTCACTATCCTGCCTTTAAGAAATGCATGTCGGAATACAATATAGCATGTTGATAGGTGCTGTATGCAACAACATTATGAAAGCACGTATGTTTGGCTGTTGGTCTAAACAGTGTTTGCTATATCCAAGTTGAAAGTGCACCTTTTTAAAAAAAAATCACAAACTACAATTGAAAATAGCAAGTTCTTTTTAAGTCGCATCCTTCTTCAGTGCTTGTTGTTCTGGTTGATGGTCATACTCACTTCTACTTTTGTCATATTGCATAATTCAAAGTGACATGCCTGAATCTGCCAATTTATTGAAGATATAGAAAGTATATGTACACACCCATACCCTGGTACCTGAAACATCAATATTTAAAACAAGCATTAATTGATGCTGAATGCAAAAATTTTAGGTGATGAGAAAGGTGAATAAAATCTATAAAACACGTATTAAACACTGCTATGTGATATCTTTCACAATTTACAGTAAGTTTTTGGACCAAACGTTTTACTAATTGTGTTTACTTAGTCAGCTTGAGTACAAATATTTACTGAATGGAAGGTGCTAGGAGGGGGAAATGCTTGTAAATTAAATGCTAATATCGATGTATAATATATATTCTCTTAAAATTGAAGAAAAGGTTCAATGTTGATCAAGTGTCTGATCTTCAAATATCTCAAAATTATTTCAAAAGGCAGCCGTCTCAAAACATTAAGGAATTAACTTTGACATTAATCTGATTTCTTGTTTGTTTTTGAATGAAATTAAGAAGATATAATTGAAGGAATGACTTGGAGAAACTTTTAAGTCCCTTGGTTTATGAGACCTGGAGTATAACGGTAATGTGTCACATTAAATCTCCTCCCTTAGATTGCCAGAAGCAGTAAGCACCCCGTTTCTGCATCTCTTATTAAATGTTATCCAGTTATCGTAATTCGAACTATTGTTTCTCCAAACCAATAAAACAGATAGCCAAGTAAAAATAGTTATTCACCTTCTTTGAAAAAGGGCTAAATATTGAAAGGAATATTGATAATGAGACTGCCTCTTTAAGTATGTTTTGAAGCTGTTAAAAAGAACACTTGCATCACTGTACAGAACATTATGCAGGTTATGTTGCCTAAAATGATATATACTGCTGAATAAGATATGTTTCCAGGTAATTTGTTACCCCACACTCCAAATAAAGCTTCAGCCACTCAACTCCCTGCTTTCAGTTGCTTTCCACCAAATTGCCACACACTTTTTTAAGAGTTCTTTAAACAAAAGCTTTTACATTAACTTATAGATTATATATTTGATCAACATGAGTTTTAAGGTGACAATTCAATCACATGGCTTTGTATGTTTTCATAAACTACTCGAGCTTAACTCTCTCAGCTTATATTCACCTGGCTTCTCCTGTTAAACTGCTGATTCGCCTGACACAGTCAATTGTACACTATTGACTGGCTGCAGACTTCATATCATTGCCTTATCAGCATCACTACAAGTAAAACTAAAATGTGACTCTAGTTGAGTATGTAGATTCACAGAATACAGCAATGACATCATTACCCTCCAGCAAGTAAATATAGTTCCTGCATTTCAGACAGACCACTTAAAATGGGAGGTACAAATGACCTAGTCAACTGTTTTAGTGACAGGGACAGAAAAATCAATCTCTCTGAATTATTTGGGATGCCCAAAAGTTTGCATTCTATGTAAATTAGAGCGATCACTAAAATCTTAAAGTGACGGGTTTTCTGTGTGGAAGGTTTTACGCGACATTTCATAGAATTTATCATGGGAACATGTATCTACAGAAAAGCCTCCCATGTTTCCTCTGTTCACAATATATTGGTGGATAAGCATCCACATATATAGAATTCACTTTTTCGTTAAAAGGTATGAACGTTCCAAACAGCACTGATATCAGGAATCTTCAACATTGACACATTTCATAAAAGCCTTCAAACCCGGTAACATTGCAGAAAACTACGTGAGGCTCAGCAGGAACTGCTACAATAATTTGAGGGAGTTTCTCGCTAGAATTGCACAGTGGCTGTCATGACTGAGGGAGTCATTCTGACTGCAAAAATTCGATATGTTCTGCAGGCTAAGCTAGTACATCATCGTTGTCCTACAGATTTTTTTTTAAATCCAAAAATAATCAGTAGTTCTTTTCACTTTAACTGAAGTTTCTCATTTTTTTACACAGCGAGTAAAATTACAAGAAAATCACTTGAGAAACACAATATGTTCATATAAACCAAAAACAAAAATCACAGTTTCTCATCATGAAGGTGTTATTTCAAATTTCTGATTTGCAATGGCAAAAGTCATCTCCCCATCATTTATTATAAGCAGTCATATTATTCTCTTTAGCACTGAATTCTAATTAGGAACTGTAGCGAGCCTGAAAGGAAATGAGAACAGAAGACTCAATATTCACTTAGAAATTGGTAGATTATGGTACATTATCAAAATGCAATGTTTTACTTCATCTATTATATATTAAGAGACTTGCTTTCCTCAAATTGTTTTGCATGGTATTGTTTGTTATATGTTCATTGTAGTTTGACAATGTGTAAAAAATAAACAAAGTGGCTGTCAGAAGTGTTTGCTTTGATTTCATTGTCCCCCTGCAGGGTTTTTGTTATAGTTCTTCCTTGTCTCAAGATGATGTGAGTTATGGGGTGACAGGCACTGAGCTGACCAGGAAGCCAGTGTCTGTGTTTAGTGTTAACCATTTCAGTCTCGAGGCCTCAGGTTCACAACTGGATCAGTCAGGGGTTCAAGGGTTACGGGAAGAACACAGAGAAGTGGATGCGAAGAACATTAGATCAGCCATGTTCCTACTGAATGGTGGAGCGGGCTCGAGGGGCCAAATGGCCTACTCCCATTCCTGCTTCTCACGTGTTAAGCCAGATCCATTTCACCACTGAAGTCCAGTCTCAACTTTCTGAAAGGTACCAACACGTAATTGTCAAGAATCCAAACTCATTTATTTCTTCACAAGCCTTGGGGCACAGAGGCCTATTAAAATCAGCACAGACTAAGCATCAGAGCTGGGACCTGGCTTTGATATGGCCAAAGCACTGCTCCAGGAATAAAACCCACTGCCCATTTGGATCATCACAACACTTCCTTCCTAAAAGGTAAAGAATGGATTGGGCAATAAGAAGGTGACACATTGTCGAGTTGTACATTTCTGCTGAGGCCTACTCGTGCAGTTTCCCCACATGCAGAGGTTCCTGATTTTAATTCAACTGTTCCATCCTCAGCCCCAATTCCAGCATGTGAATAACAGTTTCATTACTTGGATGTAGACTGCTTCAATTGGTACATGGTGAATTAGGGAACTAAATTCTACCATTATTAAAATGGATTAATACTAGTAGAGGAAATGAATCACCAAACCATACTGTGACGTAGATAAAACCATGTTGTCCCTGTAACAAGCGCTAATGCAATTGAAACTATAAACAGTTGAAGGTTGTGTGAAGAAAACACTGTTTTGTCATGGCTATATATAAAAAAACTTTAGATTGTTCCATTACAATTGTGAAGTATGAAGTTTCATTTTATAAGTTAAATCTTCTAAGTAATCAAGTGGACATAAATCAATCTCAATGGCAAAAATTGAATCAAATCTTAACTGAGAACTAAAGCAGTCAACTCCAAATGCAACAAACCCTGAACCATTTCCACAGCTGACAAGTAGCAGGTAATGTTCCTACCACACAAATGCCAGGCAATGACCGTCTCCAACCAGAGACAATCTCACAATAAACCCCTTGATGTTCAATGGCATTTCCATCACTGAAACATTCCGGAAGTCACCAATGACCAAAAACTGAACTGGACTAGCCAAATACAGTCTGGGGCTAAAAGAGCAGGTCAGAGCCTAGAAATCTTGCAGCGAATACCTGACACGATTCCCTAAAGTCTATCCACCATCTATAAGGCACAAGTCAGGAGTGTGATGGATTACTCCCCTCTTGCCTGGATGGGCGCAGCTCCAACAAAATACAAGAAGCTTGACACCATCCAGGACAAAGCAGCCACTTGATTAGCACCACATCCACAAACATTCACCCTCTCCATATTAACACTCAATAGTCGCAGTGTGTACCATCTACACGATGCATTGTAGAAATTCATCAAGGCTCCTTAGACAAGACACTCCATATCCATGACTGTCATCTGGAAGGACAAGGGCAGCAGAAACACAGGAACACCACTCGCTACAAGCTCCCCCACAAGCCACTCACCATCATGACTTGGAAATATATCGCTGTTCCTTCACTGTCACTGGGTTAAAATCCTCTGAAATTCCCTCCCTATTAGCATTGTGGGTCTACCTACAGCATCTGGACTGTCGTGGTTCAAGAAGGCAGCTGACCACCACCTTCTCAAGGCCTTGCAGCACCAGGGACCTAGCCTCAGGTGACTGTGTGGAGTTTGCAAGTTCTCCCTGTGTCTGCGTGGGTTTCCTCTAGGTGCTCCAGTTTCCTCCTGCAGTCCAAAGATGTGCAGGTTAGGTCGAATGGCCATGCTAACTTGTCCATAGTGTCCAGGGACATTCAGGCCAAGTGGGTTAGCCATGGAAAATGCAGGGTTATGGGTTAGGGTGGGGGGCCAGTGTGTGGGTGGGAAACTCCTCAGAGGTTCGGTGCAGTTTTGATGGGCCGACTGGATTCTTTCTGCACTGTGGAGATTCCATGATTTCATGAACTGTGGACAGACAATAAATGCTGGTTCAGCCAGTGATGTCCACATCCCATGAATGTGTCTTAAAATGTCTTATCAATGTTTCAGTGAGTTTAACAAAATATAGGGAAGTTAGGTCTGCAACAGCAGACCCCAGTTTATGTCAAGCTGATTGATGTGATTTGACCTCAAAATCAATGGCTTTGGATCAGGGTGAAGTATCCTAATCCGTCTGTCCTAACTTCGATCCTGCAATTAAGTGAAAAGATTTGTGGAAATTTGGAAAGGGAGACTGGCTCATGCTTGGCTGTGGTTCGAACAGTTTGATAATGCACCTTTTCGGAAGTGAACAGTATCATAGAAATGACAAAAGGAAGTTGTGCGCGTGCCTTTTCACTGGAAAAATCCCTTTTCCACAAGCTTTTCCTTTCAGGGTCTGAACACTGTGCAACCATCAATCAACAGCCCCACCTTTAACCTATGACAGAGGAAAAGTCATCGATGAAGTTAGTTTCATTCAGACACTGCCCAGGAACCTCCTGGCACCAGAAACAGAAAAATCTCAGCCAAATTGTTGTGTAATAGTTATGATTCCAGCAACAGGAGATTTTGCTCCCGATCTCGGCTGGATTTAAATAGGGGTTAAAGGAATAGAAACAGCACACAGTAAGTTCAAACACAGCCCAGACCTAGAAAGCTGCAAATCAAAGAGCCTGAGGCCTACAGTCATGTAATAACATCCAGGCACTGGGCTCATTGGCATGTTGAGCTCCTTAAAGAGTCATCACCCTAAAGATAAAACCACAATGTTTCCCTTTATCCCAATGATAGCTCTCATAATAGTTGAAAACACATAAAGATTGGGTAATGCCAAAATTAGTTTTACAGAGATAGAGTAAGTGCAGAACTTAAAGAGTGTTGTTTTGGTGGATTGGATGATTCCTCTAATGGTTGCCCACTTAAAACAACAATGGGGTGAATCTATGTCTCAGAAAGGGTCAGGAGTCTCTGTACTGCTTCCTGAAAAAGTGATGGAAGCAGAGTCTTTGAACATTTTTAAGTCAGAGCTGAATAGATTCTTGCTGAATGAGTGGGATTGGAAGGTTATTCTGAGTGAGGGGGTGGAGGGTTATTCTGAGTGAGGGGGTGGAGGGTTATTCTGAGTGATGGGGGTGGGGTTTATCCTGAGTGAGGGGATTGAGGGTTATTCTGAGCGAGGGGATGGAAGTTTATTCTGAGTGAGGGGGTGGAGGGTTACTCTGAGTGAAGGTGGGAGGAGGGTTATTCTGAGTGAGGGGGTGGAGGGTTATTCTGAGTGAGGGGTGGAGGGTTACTCTGAGTGGGGGGTTGGAAGGTTATTCTCAGTGAGGGGGTGGAGGGTATTCTGAGTGAGGGGGTGGAGAATTATTCTGACTGAGGGTGGGTGGAGGGTTATTCTGAGTGAGGGGTTGGAGGGTTACTCTGAGGTGGGTTGGAGAGTTATTCTGAGTAAGGGTGTGTGGAGGGTTTTTCTGAGTGAGGGGGTGGAGGTTTACTCTGGGGGGGTTGGAGGGTTACTCTGAGTGGGGGTGGAGGGTTATTCTGAGTGAGGGGGTGGAGGGTTATTCTGAGTGGGGGGACAGAGGGTTATTCTGAGTGAGGGGGTGGAGGGTTACTCTGAGGGGGGTTGGAGGGTTACTCTGAGTGGGGGTGGAGGGTTATTCTGAGTGGGGGTGGAGGGTTATCCTGAGTGAGGGGGTGGAGAGTTACTCTGAGGGGGGTGGAGGGTTATTCTGAGTGGGGGCGCGGAGGGTTATTCTGAGTGAGGGAGTGGAGGGTTACTCTGAGTGAGGGGGTGGAGGGTTACTCTGAGTGAGAGGGTGGAGGGTTACTCTGAGTGGGGGCGCGGAGGGTAATTCTGAGTGAGGGAGTGAGGGTTATTCTGAGTGAGGGAGTGAGGGTTACTCTGAGTGAGGGGGTGGAGGGTTACTCTCAGTGAGGGGGTGGAGGGTTATTCTGAGTGAGGGGATGGGGGTTACTCTGAGTGAGAGGGTGGAGGGTTACTCTGAGTGGGGGCGTGGAGGGTTATTCTGAGTGAGGGGATGGGGGTTACTCTGAGTGAGAGGGTGGAGGGTTACTCTGAGTGGTGGCGTGGAGGGTTACTCTGAGTGAGGGGGTGGAGGGTTTTTCTGAGTGAGGAGGTGGAGAGTTACTCTGAGGGGGGATTGGCGGGTTATTCTGAATGGGGGCGCAGAGGGTTATTCTGAGTGAGGGGATGGGGGTTACTCTGAGTCGAGGAGTTGGAGGATTATTCTGAGTTGTGGGTGAAGCGTTATTCTGAGTCGGGTGCAGAGGGTTATTCTGAGTGAGTGTGTGTAGAGGGTTTTTCTGAGTGAGGGGGTGGAGGGTTACTCTGAGGGGGGATTGGAGGGTTATTCTGAGTGAGGGGGTGGAGAGTTACTCTGAGGGGGGTGGAGGGTTATTCTGAGTGGGGGCGTGGAGGGTTATTCTGAGTGAGGGAGTGGAGGATTACTCTGAGTGAGGGGGTGGAGGGTTACTCTGAGTGAGGGCACGGAGGGCAATTCTGAGTGAGGGAGTGGAGGGTTACTCTGAGTGAGGGGATGGGGGTTACTCTGAGTGAGAGGGTGGAGGGTTACTCTGAGTGGTGGCGTGGAGGGTTATTCTGAGTGAGGGAGTGGAGTGTTACTCTGAGTGAGGGGGTGGAGGGTTATTCTGAGTGAGGGGGTGGAGGGTTACTCTGAGTGAGGGATTGGCGGGTTATTCTGAGTGAGGGGGTGGAGGGTTACTCTGAGTGAGGGGATGGGGGTTACTCTGAGTCGAGGGGATGGGGGTTACTCTGAGTTGTGGGTGAAGCGTTATTCTGAGTCGGGTGCAGAGGGTTATTCTGAGTGAGGGTGTGTAGAGGGTTTTTCTGAGTGAGGGGGTGGAGGGTTACTCTGAGGGGGGATTGGAGGGTTATTCTGAGTGAGGGGTTGGAGGGTTATTCTGAGTGAGGGGGTGGAGGTTATTCTGAGGGGGGATTGGGGGGTTATTCTGAGTGAGGGGGTGGAGGGTTACTCTGAGGGGGGATTGGAGGGTTATTCTGAGTGAGGGGTTGGAGGGTTATTCTGAGTGAGGGGGTGGAGGTTATTCTGAGGGGGGATTGGGGGGTTATTCTGAGTGAGGGGGTGGAGGGTTACTCTGAGGGGGGATTGGAGGGTTATTCTGAGTGAGGGGTTGGAGGGTTATTCTGAGTGAGGGGGTGGTGGTGGAAGGTTATTGGAGGAATGACCAGGAGTATGGTTTGAACTTACAATCAGATCAGCTGCGATCTTATTAAATGGCAGTGCAGGAGTGAGAGTGTAAATGGCCACCTCCTGCTCCTTGTCTGTGTTGGGGTATGTCCTTAGGGAAGTGTGGATTCCTTCTGTGGCTGTTCTTGGTTGACAGCCATGTGGTTGATTTCATAGAACATAGAACATAGAAGACTACAGCGCAATACAGGCCCTTTGGCCCTCGATGTTGCGCCAATCCAAGCCCACCTAACCTACACTAGCCCACTATCCTCCATATTCTGGATTAGTGGTGCTGGAAGAGCACAGCAGTTCAGGCAGCATCCAAGGAGCAGCGAAATCGACGTTTTGGGCAAAAGCCCTTCATCAGGGCTGATGAAGGGCTTTTGCCCGAAACGTCGATTTCGAAGCTCCTTGGATGCTGCCTGAACTGCTGTGCTCTTCCAGCACCACTAATCCAGTATTTGATTTTCAGCATCTGCAGTTATTGTTTTTACCACTATCCTCCATATGCCTATTCGATGCCCGTTTAAATGCCCATAAAGAGGGAGAGTCCACCACTGCTACTGGCAGGGCATTCCATGAACTCACGACTCGCTGAGTAAAGAATCTACCCCTAACATCTGTCCTATACCTACCACCCCTTAATTTAAAGCTATGCCCCCTCGTAATAGCTGACTCCATACGTGGAAAAAGGTTCTCATGGTCAACCCTATCTAAACCCCTAATCATCTTGTACACCTCTATCAAGTCACCCCTAAACCTTCTTTTCTCCAATGAAAACAGCCCCAAGTGCCTCAGCCTTTCCTCATACGATCTTCCTACCATACCAGGCAACATCCTGGTAAACCTCCTCTGCACCCGTTCCAGTGCCTCCACATCCTTCCTATAGTATGGCGACCAAAACTGCACACAATACTCCAGATGCGGCCGCACCAGAGTCTTATACAACTGCAACATGACCTCAGGACTCCGGAACTCAATTCCTCTTCCAATAAAAGCCAGTACACCATATGCCTTCTTCACCGCACTATTTACCTGGGTGGCAACTTTCAGAGATCTGTGTACATGGACACCAAGATCCCTCTGCTCATCCACACTACCAAGTATCCGACCATTAGCCCAGTACCCCATCTTTTTGTTACTCTTACCAAAGTGAATCACCTCACACTTACCCACATTGAACTCCATTTGCCACCTTTCTGCCCAGCTCTGCAGCTTATCTATATCCCGCTGTAACTGACACATCCTTCCTCACTGTCAACAACTCCACCGACTTTCGTATCATCTGCAAACTTGCTCACCCAACCTTCTAGCCCCTCCTCCAGGTCATTTATAAAAATGACAAACAGCAATGGTCCCAAAACAGATCCTTGCGGAACACCGTTAGTAACTGCACTCCAAGAAGAACCTTTACCATCAACTACTACCCTCTGTCTTCTTCCAGTCAGCAATTCCTAATCCAAACCTCCAACTCACCCTCAATGCCTTACCTCCATATGTTTTGCAGTAGCCTACCATGGAGAACCTTATCAAACGCCTTACTAAAATCCATATACACCACATCTACCGCTTTACCCTCGTCCACCTCCTTAGTCACCTTCTCAAAGAATTCAATAAGGTTTGTGAGGCACGACCTGCCCTTCACAAAACCATGCTGACTATCCTTGATCACATTATTCCTATCCAGATGTTCATAAATCCTATCCCTTACAATTCTCTCTAAGACTTTGCCCACAACAGAAGTGAGACTCACCAGCCTATAGTTACTAGGGTTATCCCTACTCCCTTTCTTGAACAAGGGAACCACATTTGCTATCCTCCAGTCTTCTGGCACTATTCCTGTAGACAACGAGGACATAAAAATCAAGGCCAATGGCTCTGCAATCTCTTCCCTTGCTTCCCAGAGAATCCTGGGATAAATGCCATCAGGCCCAGGGGACTTATCTATTTTCACCCTTTCCAGAATTTCCAACACCTCTTCCCAACATACCTCAAAGCCGTCCATTCTAATTAATTGTGACTCAGTATTCACATCGGCAACAATGTCCTGTTCCTGACTGAATACTGACGAAAAGTATTCATTCAGTATCTCCCCAATCTCTTCAGCCTCCACACACAACTTCCCACTACTATCCTTGACTGGACCTATTCCTACCCTAGTCATTCTTTTATTCCTGACATACCTATAGAAAGCCTTAGGGTTTTCCCTAAGCCTACCAACTAAGGACTTTTCATGTCCCCTCCTTGCTGCTCTTAGCTCTCTCTTCAGAACCTTCCTGGCTACCTTATAACACTCAATCGCCCCAATTGAACCTTCATGCCTCATCTTTACATAGGCCGCCCTCTTCCATTTAACAAGGGATTCCAATTCCTTATTAAACCACGGCTCCCTCACACGACCCTTTCCTCCCTGCCTGATAGGTACGTACTTATCAAGGACACTCAATAGTTGCTCCTTGAACAAGCTCCACATATCAATTGCGCCCTTGCCTTGAAGCCTACTTTTCCAATCCACGCATCCTAAGTCATGCCTTACCGCATCATAATTTCCCTGCCCCCAGCTATAACTCTTGCTCTGCAGTGCACACTTATCCCTCTCCATCACTCGAATAAAAGTCACCGAGTTGTGGTCACTGTCCCTGAAGTGCTCACCTACCTCTAATTCTAACACCTGGCCTGGTTCGTTACCCAGAACCAAATCCAGTATGGCCTCACCTCTTGTTGGCCTGTCTACATATTGTGTCAGGAAACCCTCCTGCATACATTGGACAAACACCGACCCATCTAACGAACTCGAGCTATAGCTTTCCCAATCAATATCAGGAAAGTTAAAGTCCCCCATAACAACCACCCTATTACTTTCACTCTTCTCCTGAATTATCCTCGCAATCCTTTCTTCTACGTTTCTAGGACTATTAGGAGGCCTGTAAAAAACTCCTAACAGGGTGACTTCACCTTTTCTATTCCTAACCTCAGCCCAAACTACCTCAGATGGAGAGTCTTCATCCATCGTCCTTTCCACCGCTGTAATACTATCTTTGACGAGCAATGCCACACCTCCCTCTCTTTTACCCCCACCTCTGACCCTACTAAAACATTTAAACCCTGGAACCTGCAACAGCCAATCCTGGCCCTGTTCTACCCATGTCTCTGTAATAGCCACAACATCAAAATCCCAGGTACCAACCCACACTGCAAGTTCACCGACCTTATTTCGTATACTTCTTGCATTGAAGTATACACACTTCAAGCCACTTTCCTGTTTACAGGCACCCTCCTTTGAGATTGATGCCATGTTCCTAACATCCCTACACTCCAGGTCCCGCACCCTAAAGCTACTGATTTCCTCCTGGTGTTCTTTGACATTGATAAAATCTACCACGTTCACTCATGTTGGCTGGCCTCAGCTGATAGATCAAATACCTCTCCTGAGCTGGCCTCTGCCTCTCTTCAGTGTCACTCCACCAGGTGTCCTGCAGTAGGCCATTCGGCCCATTGAGTCTGGTCCAGCCTTCAACGGATTACTACGATCTGAGAATCTTCAAATCCATTTTCCTGCCTTTTTCCCATAACCCTCGATTCCCTTACCTGTCTATCTCAGCCTTGAACATATTTAATATCCTAAGACCTGGGCTCACTATGCAAATTCGGAAGCGTCTGTGAGTAATCATGTTCCCACTGTGGCTGGTGCCTCTGCCAATTTGACTGACATGTCCTTGAGTCGCTCTGCACCAGGGGAAGAGTTGTGCACCACATTTGTCCTCCCATGTTCCTCTGAGAAGTGTAAGTACATCGCTGAGAATTTGGGCGCTTGCTCATTCAGCAAGATTCATTTCCCTTGCAAACATGATCTCTCCCAGCAATGGTAACTCTCTTATCCCGAACTGTAACACGACAAGCTGAAAGCCTTGTTTCACCGCCCTACACTCACGTGAGCGATTTAATGGTGTGAATCGTTCACTCGGTGGGATTGCATGATCCTGGGTAACATTGGGATGAGGATGGCACATGATTCACACCTACATTCCCTCTCATTACCACAGCCACTGCACGGATGCTGAGGTAGGTGTGTGGCAGTGGCTGCAGACACCAGAACTGAACACAACGGTAGCTGAGGACCCTCACAGCAGTGGCTGTCCAAGCTTACAGGAAACACTGGCTCACACCCCATTTCCGCCACACAGGACCCATTGCCAGAACTGACTCTTCAGGTGCAGCCTGTGTTTGTTGTTCATTCCTTCACCCACTCAGCAAATAGATTAGATTACTTACAGTGTGGAAACAGGCCCTTCGGCCCACACCGACCCGCCGAAGCGCAACTCACCCATTCCCCAACATTTACCCCTTTACCTAACACTATGGGCAATTTAGCATGACCAATTCACCAGACCTGCACATCTTTGTGACTGTGGGAGGAAACCGGAGCACTCGGAGGAAACCCACGCACACACGGGGAGAACATGCAAACTCCACACAGTCAGTCGCCTGAGTCGGGATTGAACCCAGGTCTCTGGCGCTGTGAGGCAGCAGTGCTAACCACTGTGCCACCATGCCGCCCCTGCACAAGTACCTTTACTGTGATCCAAACAGAAAGCGTCTATTGTTGAAATCAAAGAGGGGTATGTCCTATACCAGATTGAGGCTGTCTAGTCTCTCTGTGATAGCAGACAAGTGGTCGACTGGGGAAGAAGGAGGTTGGTATTATGTTGGTGGTTGGTGCAGAGATTAAAACTGAGCTTGGGAAGGAATGCAAGAAGACAAGCCACAGAGGGTAGAAAATAGATAGATAGATAAATGCATACTTTAATAAACATTCTTGCATATATATACTTCAATTTTTATTAAATATATTTCCTCATATAAGTGTGTGTAACAGCAATTTAAAAATGTGTATGTAAAGGCGGTTTGTGGTTGTCAAATATCTGTAGACTAATGTGTGCAGCTTCATTGTTCAGAAGGTTTGGTCTCCCCCTGATCATCTGGGATTACAGCTGCTATACAATATTGAGTACAAAAAACAGGGAGGCTGTGCTGAGTCAGTGTGTACACTGTGGCCAGGCCATATCGAGGGTCCTGTTCTGGTCACCAGCCTTTCAGAAAGATGTGAGAGTTTTTGTGAAGTTGTGGAGGAGGGTTAACGGAAAGGTTCCAGGATGTTAGCCTGAGTGACAAGGTCATCCCGCGGAGCGGTGGGTTCATCTTGGAGTGAGGAGATGAAGGAGGTGGAGACAATGATAACAGATGTAGATAAAGCAGACAAGGAGAGACTTTCATTAGTGGATGTCATGAGGATTAAGGCATACAGATTTAAGGTTTCAGACAAGAAATGTAGGAATCTGGGGAAGAAATTATTTATCCCGCTTTTGTCCAACTTCCCTTCTCTTTTCCCTTCACCCCTCCATTTCCCTATCCTCCACCCAATTCCCCGATCCTCCCCCATTCTCCTATCCTCCCTCCATTCCCCTCCTCTCCCCCATTCCCCTAACCTCTATCCATTCCCCTCCCCTACCGCATTCCCCTATCCTCCCTCCATTTCCCTATCCTCCCCATTCCCCTCCCCTCCCCCATTCCCCTATCCTCCCTCCATTCCCCGATCCTCCCTCCATTCCCCTCCCCTCCCCATTCCCCTATCCTCCCCATTCTCTTCTCCTCCCTCCATTCCCCATCCTCCCGATTCCCCTCACTCCCCCAATTCCCCCATCATCCCTCCATTCCCCTATCCTCCCCATTCCTCTCCCCTCCCCCATTTCCCTATCTTCCCCATTCCTCTCCCCCATTACTCTCCCCTCCCTCCATTACCCTATCCTCCCCATTTCCCTCCCCTCCCCATTCCTCTCCCCTCCCCCATTCCTCTCCCCTCCCTCCATTCCCTATCCTCCCTCCATTCCCTATCCTCCCTCCATTCCCTATCCTCCCTCCATTCCCCTATCCTCCCCCATTCACCTCCCATCCCCCATTTCCCTCCGCTCCCCCATTCCTCTCCCCCCTCCATTCCCCTCCCCTCCATCCATTCCCCTATCCTCCCTCCATTCCCCTATCCTCCCCCATTCCCCTATCCTCCCTCCATTCCCCTCCCCTCCCCATTCCTCTCCCCTCCCTCCATTCCCCTATCCTCCCCCATTCCCCTCACTCCCCCATTCCCCTATCCTCCCCCTTTCCCCTCACTCCCCCATTCCCCTATCCTCCCCCATTCCCCTAATCTCCCTCCATTCCCCTATCTCCATTTCCCTATCCCCTCTCCATTCCCCTCCCCTCCCTCCATTCCCCTATCCTCCCTCCATACCCCTCACTCCCCCATTCCCCTATCCTCCCCCATTTCCCTAATCTCCCTCCATTCCCCTATCCCCATTTCCCTATCCCCTCTACATTCCTCTCCCCTCCCTCCATTCCCCTATCCCCATTCCCCTCCCCTCCCCTCCCTCCATTCCCCTTGCCTCCCCATTCCCCCATTCTCCCCATTCCCCTCACTTCCCCAACTCCCCTAACCTCCCTCCATTCCCCTATCCTCCCCCAATTCCTCTCCCCTCCCCCATTCCCCATCCTCCACATTCCCCTCCCTCCATTCCCCTCCCCTCTCTCTATTCCCCTAACCTCCCCCATTCCCCATCCTCCCTCCATTCCCCTCCGGTTCCCCATTCCTTTATCCTCCCTCCATTCCTCTCCCTGCTCTCCATTCCCCTATCCCCCATTCCCCTCCCCTCCCCATTCCCCTATCCTCCCTCCATTCCCCTATCCTCCCTCCATTCCCCTCCCCATTCCCCTATCCTTCCCATTCCCCCCCTCCCTCCATTCCCCATCTTCCCCATTCCCCTCACTCCCCCAACTCCCCTATCCTCCCTCCATTCCCCTATCCTCCCCCCTTTCCTCTCCCCTCCCTCCATTCCCCTATCCTCCCCCATTTCCCTCCCCTCCCCATTCCTCTCCCCTCCTTCCATTCTCCTATCCTCCCTCCATTCCCCTATCCTCCCTCCATTCCCCTATCCTGCCCCCATTCACCTCCCTTCCCCCATTTCCCTCCCCTCCCCCCATTCCTCTCCCCTCCCTCCATTCCCCTATCCTCCCTCCATTCCCCTATCCTCCCTCCATTCTCCTATCCTCCACCCATTCCCTATCCTCCCCCATTCCCCAATCTTCACCCCATTCCCCATACTCTCAGTTCCCTAGACTCCCTCCATTCCTCTATCCTCCTGCAGCCTCCTCACATCCCTGAGGCCTCCTTCCTTCACTCCACTTGAAATCCCAGACACTCTCCCTCCATATTTCTCCATCCCTGGGCTCTCCCAACTTCCTTCCAACATTGTCAGTTTGGATTTTATTACCACCAGACCGAACAACGTCAGTGCTCTCCACATCAGCCTCCCACCTTTCAAAGACCTGAGCTGGTCCCAATTCTGGCTGACTGCAGTCAAACCCACTGGAAGTCCTGGTTATCCAGCACTCCCCAGCCTGCTGACATATACTGGCTGACAATCCTCTAGCATCTTGCTTTTAAACATTCTCAGCATTTTGATCAAATGCCCCTTTTGTTCCAGCAGCATGGACCTCTGTCAGCTCCTGCAATCCCACATCCTTCCGGGGAGTTGACACATTCTCACTTATGCACAGACACAAATATAAATGGCATATATCTATACATTCCTCCCACTTACCTTCACTCAGGCCACTAGGTGTGAGGTTTCAAACTGCAAATTCCTTGTCTGGAACTTTCCTTTTCCTTTCTTCCCTTTGGTAATAAGGAGATGTACCTGTAAAATCATTTCTCCAAAATGAACAACTTTGCCTTGTAATTATGGGCTGTTAATTAAGATTTAAAACACAGACAGGTACAAGGCATTAGATTGAGTGTAATTATGAGTTATTCAGGGGTTTAATTTTTGTCAGAATCACCAATATGTTCATTGGCACCATTCATTTGAAAGGAAGCAGAGAAACATCAAATAAACCAAAGCCTAGGTGTTAAATCAGCACCTTAAAAAAAAACTGTTCAATTTTCATCTTTAATTTGGAAATGTAAAACATGTAAACTGAAATCAGAATCTTGTCACATTGATCCACAGGACTCAGCTCTTCAATCTCCAAATCTATTTCACATCTCTTTGTAAATTCATCAAAACGTGTGAAAGAATGATTGGGGAATGTGCCAGAGTCAATGTTTGTCTTCAACTCCCAACAATCTAACTGTGCTGGCCCACAGTGGGAGTCAGATTGTGCTAGATTCAGCACCGTGAAATGGCATCATGAATTGACAATCGATTTGTCAATGCTGCATCAGTTTTTGCTTCCCATTGCCAAGCCTTTGAGCTTCAAAGCAAGTGAAATCCATAGTGAGAGCAAGGGAACATGTCCGCAAGAGGAACTGTCATGTTGTGAACTTCAACAAAGTAAAGACTGATCGAGGTAACAAAATAACCTCCTCACTTTCAGCCCCCACCAACTAACACGCCCCCAGAATCCTGTGGCTCCCACCCATCAGCCTCCCTTCAGGTGATTTCACAATGTGCCTCCCATATCTCAGTAATCCCCCCCTCCCATACCTTAGTAATCCCCACCTCCTATACCTCAGTAATCCCCACCTCCAATACCTCAGTAATCCCCACCTCCAATACCTCAGTAATCCCACCTCCTATACCTCAGTAATCCCCACCTCCAATACCTCAGTAATCCCACCTCGTATACCTCAGTAATCCCCACCTCCCATACCTCAGTAATCCTCACCTGCTGTACCTCAGTAATCCCAACCTCCTGTACGTTGATAACCTCCACAACCTATACCTCAGTAATCCCCACCTTCCACACCTCACTAATCCCCACCACCCATACCTCAGTAATCCCCATGTCCCATACCTCAGTAATCCCCACCTCTCATACCTCAGTTATCCCCACCTTCCACACCTCACTAATCCCCACCTTCCATACCTCAGTAATCCCCACCTTCCTTACCTCAGTAATCCCCACCTCCCATTCCTCAATAATCCCCACCTCCCATCCCTCAGTAATACATCTCCCATACCTCAGTAATCCCCACCTCCCATACCTCAATAATCCCCACCTCCCATACCTCAGTAATCCCCATGTCCCATACCTCAGTAATCCCCACCTCCCATACCTCAGCAATCCTCCCCTCCCATACCTCAGTAATTCCCCCCCTCCCATACCTCAGTAATCCCCACCTCCAATACCTCAGCAATCCTCACCTCCCATACCTCAGTAATCCCCACGCCCCATACCTCAGTAATCTGCACCTCCCTTACCTCAGTAATCCCCACCTCCCATGCCTCAGTAATGCCCACCTCCCATACCTCAGTAATCCCCACCTTCCTTACCTCATTAATCCCCACCTCCCATACCTCAGTAATATCCATTTTCCACACCTCACTAATCCCCTCCTTCCCTGCCTCAGTAATCCCCACCTCCCATACCTCAGTAATCCCCACCTCCCATACCTCAGCAATCCCCCCCTCCCATACCTCAGTAATCCCCACCTCCCACATACCTCAGCAATACTTACCTCCCATACCTCAGTAATCCCCATGTCCCATACCTCAGTAACCCCCACCTTCCCTACCCCAGTAATCCCCACCTCCCATACTGCAGTAATCTTCACCACCCATACCTCAGTAATATCCACCGTCCGCACCTCACTAATCTCCACCTTCCCTACCTCAGTCATCCCCACCTCCCATACCTCAGTAATCCCCACCTCCCACGCCTCAGTAATCCCCACTTCCCATGCCTCAGTAATGCCCACCTCCCATACCTCAGTAATCCCCACCTTCCTTACCTCAGTCATGCCCACCTCCCATACCTCAGTAATGCCCACCTCCCATACCTCAGTAATCCCCACCTCCCATACCTCAGTAATCTCCATCTTCCTTACCTCAGTCATGCCCACCTCCCATACCTCAGTAATGCCCACCTCCCATACCTCAGTAATCCCCACGTCCCATACCTCAGCAATCCCCCCCTCCCATACCTCAGTAATCCCCACCTCCCACATACCTCAGCAATACTTACCTCCCATACCTCAGTAATCCCCATGTCCCATACCTCAGTAACCCCCACCTTCCTTACCCCAGTAATCCCCACCTCCCATACTGCAGTAATCTTCACCACCCATACCTCAGTAATATCCACCGTCCGCACCTCACTAATCCCCACCTTCCCTACCTCAGTCATCCCCACCTCCCATACCTCAGTAATCCCCACCTCCCACGCCTCAGTAATCCCCACTTCCCATGCCTCAGTAATGCCCACCTCCCACATCTCAGTAATCCCTACTTTCCTTACCTCAGTAATGCCCACCTCCCATACCTCAGTAATGCCCACCTCCCATACCTCAGTAATGCCCACCTCCCATACCTCAGTAATCCCCACCTTCCTTACCTCAGTCATGCCCACCTCCCATACCTCAGTAATCCCCACCTCCCATACCTCAGTAATCTCCACCTTCCATACCTCAGTCATGCCCACCTCCCATACCTCAGTAATGCCCACCTCCCATACCTCAGTAATGCCCACCTCCCATACCTCAGTAATCTCCACCTTCCTTACCTCAGTAATGCCCACCTCCCATACCTCAGTAATCCCCACCTCCCATACCTCAGAAATGCCCACCTCCAATGCCTCACTAATCCCCACCTCTCATACCTCAGTAATCCCCGCCTCCCATACCTCAGTAATGCCCACCTCCCATACCTCAGTAATCCCCACCTCCCATACCTCAGTAATCCCCACCTCTCATGCCTCAGTAATGCCCACCTCCCACATCTCAGTAATCCCTACTTTCCTTACCTCAGTAATGCCCACCTCCCATACCTCAGTAATCCCCACCTCCCATACCTCAGTAATGTCCACCTCCCATACCTCAGTAATCCCCACCTCCCATACCTCAGTAATGTCCACCTCCCATACCTCAGTAATCCCCACCTCCCTTACCTCAGTAATGCCCACCTCCCATACCGCAGTAATACCCACCTCCCATACCTCAGTAATCTCCACCTTCCTTACCTCAGTAATGCCCACCTCCCATATCTCAGTAATCCCCACCTTCCTTACCTCAATAATGACCACCTCCCATACCGCAGTAATCCCCACCTCCCATACCTCAGTAATACCCACCTCCCATACCTCAGTAATACCCACCTCCCATACCTCAGTAATCCCCACCTCCCATGCCTTAGTAATCGCCACCTTCCCTACCTCAGTAATCCCCACCTTCCCTATCTCAGTAATCCCCACCTCCCATGCCTTAGTAATCGCCACCTTCCCTACCTCAGTAATCCCCACCTTCCCTATCTCAGTAATCCCCACCTCCCATGCCTTAGTAATCGCCACCTTCCCTACCTCAGTCATCCCCACCTTCCATATCTCTGTAATCCCCATCTCCCATGCCTCAGTAATACCCACCTTCCATATCTCAGTAATCCCCACCTCCCATACCTCAGTAATCCCCACCTCCCATACCTCAGTAATACCCACCTCCCATACCTCAGTAATCCCCACCTCCCATGCCTTAGTAATCACCACCTTCCCTACCTCAGTAATCCCCACCTTCCCTATCTCAGTAATCCCCATCTCCCATGCCTCAGTAATACCCACCTTCCATATCTCAGTAATCCCCATCTCCCATGCCTCAGTAATACCCACCTTCCATATCTCAGTAATCCCCACCTCCCATACCTCAGTAATCCCCACCTTCCATACCTCAGTAATCCCCACCTTCCATATCTCAGTAATCCCCACCTCCCATACCTCAGTAATCCCCACCTCCCATACCTCAGAAATGCCCACCTCCCATGCCTCACTAATCCCCACCTCTCATACCTCAGTAATCCCCGCCTCCCATACCTCAGTAATCCCCACGTCCCATACCTCAGTAATCCCCACCTCTCATACCTCAGTAATCCCCACCTTCCATACCTCAGTAATCCCCACCTTCCCTACCTCAGTAATCCCCACCTTCCATATCTCAGTAATCCCCACCTCTCATACCTCAGTAATCCCCACCTTCCATACCTCAGTAATCCCCACCTTCCATATCTCAGTAATCCCCACCTCCCATACCTCAGTAATCCCCACCTTCCTTGCTCCATTCCATTCACACCAGTTTGCTCCTCGTCCCCTCAGTTTTTTAATTGCAAAAATATACTTTATTCACAAAAACAGTTCTCTTCATTGGCATATACTGAGGCAGTTATTGTGTCATAGAATCATACAGCACAGAAACAGACCCTTCGTCCCAACTTGTCCATGCTAACCCGGTTTCCCAAACTAAAATAAAACCCATTTGCCTGCGTTTGGCCCCTATCCCTCTCAACTCTTCCTATCCATGTACCCACCTGAATCTCTGTTCAATGTTGTATGGGTGGGTGTAAAAGGCTACTTCCTTTGAAGGGGATTATCATTCCTGTTGTGGTCAGCTAATGCTGCAATCGTTCTTATTGTGTGAGCAAGCTGGGACTAACAGTATTGATATCGTCACTGCTGCCCGTACCGAGTTGGCTGCATTTCCTACAACTGACCAGACTTACAGCAACATTTCATTCATGGATGGCACTTTGGAATGTACTGCGGCTGTAAAAGTGGCAACATAAACACAGGCTGCTACAGACCTTGACTCAACTGTGGTGTGTCCTTTCAAACTCTGAGATCATGATCACAGATGTAAAACCCGCCATCCCTTCTCCTACTGCTGTGATCCCTTCCAGACCAACTCCTACTCGTCTTTCCCAACTACTCCGAAGCATCCCACTTTCCCTGAGATGTCTCCATGGTTACTGTATTGAAGCTCTTTTAGTCAATAGACAATAGCTCTGCACAATCTTTGCTTAACAAGAGGAGCAAAACATTGGAATTTGTCCAAAGTTTGGGAGAAGATTTGGAGCTCGGGTGCTCGTTGTTGTGGTTCTGTTCGCCGAGCTGGGAATTTGTGTTGCAGACGTTTCGTCCCCTGTCTAGGTGACATCCTCAGTGCTTGGGAGCCTCCTGTGAAGCGCTTCTGTGATCTTTCCTCCAGCATTTGTAGTGGTTTGAATCTGCCGCTTCCGGTTGTCAGTTCCAGCTGTCCGCTGCAGTGGTCGGTATATTGGGTCCAGGTCGATGTGTTTATTGATTGAATCTGTGGATGAGTGCCATGCCTCTAGGAATTCCCTTGCTGTTCTCTGTTTGGCTTGTCCTATAATAGTAGTGTTGTCCCAGTCGAATTCATGTTGCTTGTCATCTGTGTGTGTGGCTACTAAGGTCATGTCGTTTCGTGGCTAGTTGGTGTTCATGGGTGCGGATCGTTAGCTGTCTTCCTGTTTGTCCGATGTAGTGTTTTCTGCAGTCCTTGCATGGGATTTTGTACACTACATTAGTTTTGCTCATGCTGGGTATAGGGTCCTTTGTCCTGGTGAGTTGTTGTCTGAGCGTGGCTGTTGGTTTGTGTGCTGTTATGAATCCTAGTGGTCGGAGTAGTCTGGCTGTCAGTTCAGAAATGCTCCTGATGTATGGTAATGTGGCTAGTCCTTTGGGTTGCGGCATGTCCTCATTCCATTGTCCTTCCCTTAGGCATCTGTTGATGAAATTGCGAGGGTATCCGTTTTTGGCGAATACATTGTATAGGTGTTCCTCTTCCTCTTTTTGTAGTTCTGGTGTGCTGCAGTGTGTTGTGGCCCTTTTGAATAGTGTCTTGATGCAACTTCTTTTGTGTGTGTTGGGGTGGTTGCTTTCGTAGTTTAGGACTTGGTCTGTGTGTGTGGCTTTCCTGTAAACCTTTGTGGTGAATTCTCCGTTCGGTGTTCTCTGTACCATCACGTCTTGGAATGGGAGTTGGTTGTCCTTTTCTTCCTCTCTAGTGAATCGGATTCCTGTGAGTGTGGCGTTGATGATCCGGTGTGTGTTCTCTATTTCTGTGTTTTTAATGATTACAAAGGTATCAGCTACATATCTGACCCAGAGTTTGGGTTGAATTTGTGGTAAGACTGTTTGTTCTAATCTTTGCATTACCGCTTCTGCTATGAGTCCAGAGATCGGTGAGCCCATGGGTGTGCCGTTGATTTGTTCATATATTTGATTGTTGAATGTGAAGTGTGTTGTGAGGCACAGGTCTAGTAGTTTGAGTATGCCGTCTTTGTTGATAGGTTCCCCGTCTTGTTGTCTGTTCTGTATGTCCAGCAGGTTGGCTATTGTTTCTCTGGCTAGGGTTTTGTCGATAGAGGTGAACAGTGCCATTACATCGAATGAGACCATGGTTTCTTCCTTGTCTATGTGTATATTTCTGATGATGTCCAAGAATTCCTGTGTCGATTGTATAGATTGTCTGGATCCGCTGATCAGGTGTTTCAGTTTCTGCTGTAGTTCTTTAGCCAGTTTGTGAGATGGTGTCCCTGGTAGTGATACTATGGGTCTGAGTGGGATGTCTGGTTTGTGCACTTTAGGTAGTCCATAGAATCTGGGGGTGTTGTTGCTTTCAGGTTTCATTCTCTGTAGGTCAAACCTGGTTATATGTCCATTTTTCTGTAGATTCCTCAGTGTGTTGTTTATCCTATTGGTGAGCTGTGGGGTGGGGTCAAACTCCCTCTTTCGGTAGGTGTTGGTATCTGCAAGTAGTTGTTGCGCTTTCTGGATGTACTCTGCTTTGTCCAGGATGACCGTCATTCTGCCTTTGTCTGCTGGTCGTATAATTATGCTTTTAGTGCTTCCCTCTCCTTGGGGTTGAGGTTATGTGTTTGTCCTTTCCTTGTTATCAGGGGCACGATACTTTGTCTCACTGTTTGTTGTGTCTCTTCTGTCAATCCATTGTTCCTGAGTGTGCATTCTAGTGTTGCTAGGAAGTCTGCTGTCTTGGCGTTCCTGTGGTTGTAGTTGAGTCCCTTGGCCAGTATTGTTCTTTCCGTGTCTGTGAGCTGTCTGTGGGAGAGGTTTCTAACCCAGGTGTGTGTTGTGGTGTCCTCGCTGTTGTGTGTTAGTTTGGCCATTTTTTCTTTTAGTGCCGTGTTTTTGCGGTGTGTGGTCCTGTTCTGTCCTATGGTGATGGCCTGTTCTATGGTCCGGGTCCATTCCTGATTGGTGATTTTTTAAATTAACGATTTATGGCGCGCAATTTCTTGTCTGTATTTATGTAGTCTGTTGTGTGCGTCTGTAATCATTACCTAGATCATCCTGAATCCATTCTGTCTGGCTGTGTCCCTGGCTTGTGGGCTGTTGACTGGTGGTCTGTATCTGAAACATGGTGGAAGGATTCGATTCTTTCGGCATTCGTGCAGGAACCGGAGTTGTTTGTATGTGGCGCTTAGGCGGTTGGCACAGGATTCCCATTTCCTGGCTTGTCTTAGCGTCTCTCGCCTGTAGGTGTTCAAAGATTGGGAGAAGATTTGTAGCTCGGTGGCTCGTTGTTGTGGTTCTGTTCGCCGATTGGAAGTTGTCATTCCCTGGTGCAAAACCCAAAGGCTTTCCTTCCTCATGCAGGATGGTATTTACATACGTTCAGGTAACCAGAGGCTCCGATAGCTGGACAGCCCCTCCAGAACTGCCTCTGTTCACTCAGTGAGTTGGATCTCTCTCGCTGCAGGAGCCCCACCTTGAGCATCCTCCAATGAGCTCTCACTATCTCTGCTATACTCTGTGAGCAATCTTTCACACTGCAACACCGGTGAGAAGTCCTGAATGATCCTCCCAAGATAGAAATGTAAGTTACTTTGACAGAAGATAATTGCCAAAAAAACACAAATGAGTGGCATTTTCGCATCAACTGTGGTTTTGATAAATTCGGAGTTGATTTATGCCGACTCTGCCTGACGAATAATTGATGGAGCTTCCTGGTGCAGATGGTGGTTATTAGTAACTAGAAGTTAATTTCACAGCTCAACGCCCTTTATTACTTGGTTTGACTGAATGAAACAGCTCCAATAGTCACATTTAGCACATTGGGATGACAGGAACAGAGCTCACACTGGCCATAGAGTGGACCTTTATTGTTTCACACCAGAACATCGAATAGAAAACAAAGGTGGTTTTTAAAGACATCTCTGTAGATGGGGATGGGGAAGTCAGAGATGTTCAAAAATGTGCACAGAAAAGAATTGAAATTGTTAAACTCCAAGGAGCCTGGTTTTCCGCCTTTCCTGCAATACCCCAGAGGATTGTCCCCATCCTGCTTTTCCCCAGGGTCTACCTTGCACAGTGCTCCCCACCCTTCCCCTGGGAAGCCTGCCCCCTGCTGGGGTACACAGGGATTGCTGTGGTGGACAGGAACTCAGTCTCCCCTGAAACCTCAGGGTGCCAGGACTGGGGACCTGGGGCTGCTACATACAGCACTGCCCCACTCCGCCCCTCCCCTCCGCCTCTCTCCTCCTATCACCCCTTCCTCCCACTCACCCTCCTCTACCACTCTCCCCTTCATCTCCCTCTTTCCAGCTCTCTATCCCACCAGTATCCCTCTCTCTCCCTCTTTCCCTATCTCTCCATTTGCCTCCCCCTCCTTACTTCCAGCTCTCCCTCCATACCCCCTGCTCCTCCCACAATCTCCCCCTCCCCTTTTCCCCTTCCCCTCTCCACCTCTCTCCCCCTCCCCCTATATTATTGCCCTCTCTTCACCTCTCCCACTCTCTCTCCACCTCCCCCTCCATCCCCACTCCCCATCACCCTTCCTCCCCCTCCCCCTTTCAACCCCTCCCAATCTCACCACTGCACCTCCCACCCTCACCCCTACCCCATCCCTTCACCCCTCACCCTCACCCGTTCCCCACCCCCTCCCCACCCCCTCCCCTTGCCCCCACCACCTCCTACCGTCACCCCTCCCTACCTCCTTCAACCCCTCCCTGTCATTCCACACCCTCTCCCCCTCACACCCTACCCCCTTGCACCCACCCTCTTCCTTTGCCCCCCACTACCTACCCCTCTACTCCCTCCACCTCCACCCCCTTCCCCTCTCCCCACCTCACTCTCTCCCGCCTCCCCCCATACTGTCCCCATTCTTTCTCTCCACGCTAGCCTTATTCCTCCACCCCCTCTCCCACTCCCACTCCCCCTCACCTTCTCCCATTCCCCCTCTCTCCTATCCCCCTCTCTTCTCTACCTTCCTCCTTGCTGTCTCTCCTCTGCCAACCCCCGTCATTTCCCACTCCTCTCCCCTCACTCCTTTACTTCCCTGCCCCTCTTTCCCTCCCTCCCCCTCCCTCTCCTTCCCTCTCCCTCCCTCTCCTTCCCTCTCCCATTTCCCTTCCTATCTCCGGCTTTCACTCCCCGTCCCTGCCTCCCTCTTCCCCATTCCGCACCCTCACTCTCTGCCCCATCCCCCTCTGCCTCCCCCTCCTCCAACCCTCCCTCGCCCCTCACGCCTCCTCCCCTCTCTCCACCTACCTCCCTCTCTCTCCCTCCTTCCTTCACTCTCTCTCCCTCCCTCCTTCCCCCTCCCTCCCCTGCCTCTCTCTCTCCCTCCCTCTCCTTCTCCCTCCCCCTCTCCCTCTCTCTCCCTCTTCCTCCCTCTCTTTCTCCTTCCCTGCCTCCCTCCCTCTCTCCATTCATTCCTCCATTCCTCCCTCCATCCATCCATCATTCGCTCCCTCTCTCCATCACTCCCTCCCTCTCTTCCCCTCCCCCCCCCTCTCTCTCTCTCTCCCAGTCTCTCCTCCCGCGCCCTGTCTCTCCTCCTCCTCCCTCCCTGGTCCACTCGGATTCCCGGCTGGTCCTAGTCTCGGGAATCCGCGCAGGGACAGGCGGAGTTTCTGGTGAAGTTTCTATTTCCGACAATCACAAAGCTGGAGAGAGAGAGCTCCACACTCCGAGAGGCAGAGAGATAGGGCCGCCAGTCAGAGACAGAGAGTCCGTGTGTGTGTGAGAGAGAGAGAGAGATGCAGTGAGAGTGTGAGTGACAGGCAGGGAGAGAGTCCGTGAGAGTGAGAGTCAGTGAATGAGAGAGAGAGAGGGAAGGTGAGGCAGGCAGAGAGTGAGTGAGAGAGTTAGTGAGAGAGAGAGATTGAGAGTGAGTGAGGGAGAGGGAGGATGAGGCAGGGAGAGAGTCAGTGAGTGAATGAGAGAGAGAGGGGGAAGGTGAGGCAGGCAGAGAGTGAGAGAGTTAGTGAGAGAGAGAGATTGAGAGTGAGTGAGGGAGAGGGAGGATGAGGCAGGGAGAGTGAGTGAGTGAATCAGTGAGAGAGAGGCAGTGAGGGAGAAATTGAGAGAGTGAGGGAGGGTGAGGGTGAGGCAGGGAGAGAGAGTGAGTGAGAGAGAGGCAGTGAGGGAGAGATTGAGAGTGAGGGAGAGGGAGGGTGAGGCAGGGAGAGAGTGTGAGTGAGAGAGAGGCAGTGAGGGAGAGACTGAGAGTGAGGGAGAGGGAGGGTGAGGCAAGGAGAGAGTGTGAGTGAGAGAGAGGCAGTGAGGGAGCAGTGACCCTCGGTTCCGGATCCCAGCTGAAGGAACAGAGGGAGCGCCTTGACCCTGGGAGCTGCGGCAGGTAGGAACGGTCTGATCTCCTTCTCCCTCACACACACACACCCCCCCCCGGGACACGGGCTCCCTGCTACTTTGGGCGTGGGGTGGGGGATCTGAAAAGGCTTTGAAAGACTGATGTTGACCACAAGCTGGACAGGACCCGAGCAGAGAGCGGCAGCTGGGACTCCGGTTCCCTTTGGAAGCAATTTCCTCAAAGTGTGTCACCCTCCGAGTGTTTTCTGCTTCTACACAGTCTCTAGTGGATTTTACCGTTTCATTTTATATTTAAAAATGGTCTTGCGAGCTTCCTATTACAGTGAGCAGGTTGGATTCGATTGAACGTGAGGTTGTATTTTCCATTTATCAATATTAACAATTGACAAAAGGCAGATCCCTCGCTAGTGCAGGGCAAGACCAGCTCCTGCTGTAGGTCTCCCTCAGAGCTTTATGTTTTAAAACAAACACATTTCTGTATTAACTGAAACGTCAACCTCTGAAGAAACGCGGCAGGTCTGGGAGACACACACAGAGAGGAGCAGAGTTAAAATTTCCAGCCCAGCTCAGAAAAAAAAACCTGGTCACTGCACGGTAACCGAGAAACGGCGGAGTTTTTTCAGCATCCTCTGTTTTAGTTTCAGATTTGCAGCATCCACAGTTCTTAGTGTTGTGATGGATGGAGGTTTGAGCTGCTCTGTTCCGGACTGGGTCAAAGTTCTAGCTGATTGATGAGCCACTGTCTGTGCTCTCACATCAGCAGCAGTCAGCTGCTCTCCCGGGAGGCTGCCTCTGCCCATTCTGCAGTTTATGAAGACACCAATTTCTCCACAAACCATCTCAGAGACAGCAAAGAGCATACACAACGTTTAACCAAAAAAAAAATCCCATCTGCTTCACTGTCCCAGAGTCAGTATATTGAGTACAGGAGTTGGGAGGTCATGTTGCGGCTCTACAGGACATTTTTGGAATTCTGTGTGCGATTCTGGTCTCCCTTCTATCAGAAAGATTTAGTTAACATTGAAAGGGTATCAGAAAAGATTTACAAGGATGTTGTTGGGTTTGGAGGATTTGAGCTATAGGGAGAGACTGAACAGGCTGGGGCTGTTTTCCCTGGAGCATTGGAGGCCTTATAGAGGTCTATAAAATCATGTGGGGCATGGATAGGATAAATAGACAAGATCTTTTCCCTTGGGTTGGGGAGTTCAGAGCTAGAGGGCATAGGTTTAGGGTGAAAGGGACAAGATAGGGTGATGGGTGGCACGGTGGCACAGTGGTTAGCACTGCTGCCTCACAGTGCCAGAGACCCGGGTTCAATTCCCGCCTCAGGCGACTCTCTGTGCGGAGTTTGCACATTCTCCCCGTGTCTGCGTGGGTTTCCTCTGGGTGCTCCGGTTTCCTTCCACAGTCCAAAGATGTGCAGGTCAGGTGAATTGGCCATGCTAAATTGCCCGTAGTGTTAGGTAAGGGGTAGATGTAGATGTAGGGGTATGGGTGGGTTGCGCTTCGGCGGGGCGGTGTGGACTTGTTGGACCGAAGGGCCTGTTTCCACACTGTAAGTAATCTAATATTAAAAGAGACCTAAGAGGCAACTTTTTCACGCAGAGGTTGGTACGTGTATGGAATGAGCTGCCAGAGGATGTGGTGGAGGCTGGTACAATTGCAACATTTAAAAGGCATCTGGATGGGTATATGAATAGGAAGGGTTTGGAGGGAAATGGGCCAAGTGCTGGCAAATGGGACTAGATTTATTTCGGATATCTGTTGGTGTGGATGGGTTGGACTGAAGTGTCGGTTTCTGTGCTGCGCATCTCCGTGACTACGGCACAGAAATGTCCCAGGAATAGACCAGCCTCATCCTGCCTGATGTTAAACCGACAGCAGTTTCCAGCCAATAGCCCAGTAACTGCAGCCGTGCCTTAAAGGGGAACACTGCAGCCCTCACTGCTATCTCTCTCTCAGTGCTGGAGACACCCTCCACTCCCTCCTCAATCACACAGCAATTTTGATGAAAGAAACACTTAAAGTTTCTAAAATATAAAGAGACGCACAGGAGGGTTTTATTGTTAGTACGGTGAGGTGTGATCTGGGAAGGTAATTCAGTCCTAACTTTCACAGGGGAAGTGGAGAAAGGTCTGAAAGGGCCCAGGGAAAGTGCAGGGGGTGGGATTCTTTATTCTTCTCACAGTTAGCACAGCCGCAGTGGGCTGAACGATCTACATCAGTGGGGCAGTTCTCTATAAAAGGAATATCCAGAGCCCTCTATTGAAGGGGAGACTGAAGAGCAGCTGGAACCATCGCTGATTGCACCAACAATGCTTCCTTTTCAAATTGGAATGTTTAATTTCATTTAACAGAATCAGGATAATTGTTGTCAGTGGAAAGCTCACAGACCCAAAGGTGACAATCTCAACTGATACACACAGCATAGAACAAGAATTATTGTACTTTTTATTGTACAACTTTTATTGTGATTTTGTACAATAAAAAACAGAAATTGCTGGAGAAACCAATCAAAAGGAATGAAGAGGAATGCAGGAAAAGGTGAGGGCTAAGGGCAGACTCAGGGATAGTCCTCAATGACCACTGACTTCCTCATTTTAAAGTAAAACTAATTTCACTTGAGTTGTAAAGTTTGGTGGGGGAAGTCATTGTATCATTGCATCCTCAGAATCCAAAGAGCAAGAGCGCTTTATGGATTGTGTGCAGTGTATTTTAAAATAAAGACCTTAATCCCATTCTTGCTATAGTCTGAATGCTGACAGGGGAGTTCAGGTTGAAGTCCGCTGTTGAGAGTCAGTAATTTCCTTACCCAATCTTCCTCTCTCTCTCGTAGCTCTTTCACTGTCACCTCTTCATACAGTATGCATTATTTTGCACTCAAAACTTATAATTACAGTGTAGTGCAAAGACTGAAATTATATACAAAGTAAGAGTAATGTCATCATCTATCACAAATAGAAAGGTAGATAAAGTGTATTCATGAGCAACTACACAAAAGGTGTCCACTTCAGTCAAATAAATTAACATTTTCTGATTTAGATTTCAGTGTTTCTACAAAAGCTTCTAAGAATGTTAGTTTGTGGAATGATGAACGGCTTTAATTGTATCAGTACATAAATATGTTACATCATCAATATAAAAATATAACAGTTTTATGTGTTACATTGGTAACCACATGCACGTAAGGTTACCAGCAAAAAAAGACTTATGGATAGTTTTATGGGTAACCTTGTTTTTAAAATGAAACAAATAAACCTGATTTGTTTCCGCATTGTTATCATTTGCTGATTTAAAAAAAATATTTTTGTTATCCAGGGCTACAGACAAGGAATCATCAGTATATATATCTATTTATATTTATTAATTCTGATTGTTCAAACTCTCAGGGTGAAAATGTCCCTCCACACTTCCTTGACAGTAATGTCACTGGAGGAGCAGCCTTGAGATTTGTAGATACAATAAGAGGAAGCACAGTAAATAATGAGCTGCAAGGACTATTGATGAAATTGTGGAATAGGCAACAAAATAGCAGGTGCAATTCAATGTCAGGGACCGTAATTTGTGTCATTTTGGTTTGAAAAGTTATTGGAATTTGAATGAAGGAATATAAGAAATAGGAGGAAGGCACAACCCAAGTAAGTGTGATTTTCTGGGAATTTGGTGCAGAGTAGAAGAGATCCTTTTTGCAGTTCATAGTTTGTAAGATCTTTTTAACAGAATAAATTGAGGCTCAGGATTGGGACAGACTCAATGGGTCAAAGGGCCTCTTCTGTACTGTATGATTCTATGAGAGGAGAGGCCATTCGGCCCACTCTGCCATTCAGTGAGATCAAACCAATCTGCTGCTTTGTCCTTGTGCTTTACCCTGTCCTTTTAATGAGTTAATGTGTAGAAACCTATCCATCTCAGTCTTGAGTGGACACAGCAAGTCAGCCTCCATGCTCCCCTGGGCCAGACAATTCTGAGATCCACTACCCTCTGAGTCCTCAATGACCTTCCCCGTTATTCAGAGACTAACCCAACCCTTGGAAGTTGGATATTGTGGCAGAGGGTGGCTAAGGTTCAAAAAGACCAATGACCTAAATCGATAAGTCACCACAAATGGTTCATGGAGCTGAATGATGAACTTCCAATAAAAAGATGTTGAGTTGTAATAGTGGTTCTATGTGTAACCTTAATAACTCAGTGCAGTATGTAGTTCTAAGCTTCACACTACAAGGAGGATGTTGGGACATTGACGAAGAATGAGCAGGTTGACTGAGATGTGGCCTGGTATTAGGCAATAAAAAGGTTTTGTAAATGTGATTAGTTTGCGTTTAGAGAATAATTTGATAAAAATATTTAGAATAATGAGAGTTGGGAATGATGAGGATTGTCTCAGAGATTGAAGGGTCTACAGTGTGGGGAGATAAGGAGAAGATTACAAATGAGAGATTTAAAAGGAACTTCTTGCACTGAGAATTGAGAAGCTGCAGAATGCCCTACCCGAGCTAGTGACTGAAACAGAGACAATTCTCCCTTTTAAGGATAGATCAGATCTGCTCAAGGAAAATGATATAAAGAATAGCAATGAATTTGAATAGCTGTCTTTGTGGGAGATAGAGATGACTATGAATTGATTGCTGTGAATAACTTGGTTTTGTGTTGTAGTTTCCATTGTGTTATGAAAGTGTTGATGCATATCAACAGAAAGACATTTCAATAAATATTTATAGCAGATCTTGGAGCTGTACTAATTTCAGAGAAGCTCTTTAAGACATTGTACATGTTTAATCATTTGTGGATCTCATTTTTAAGCTTTCCATGAATGAAATAGTTGCATTAGAACTCAGTATTGCTTTGAGAACCAATAGCTAATTGAATTCTGATTATCGGTCTAGGTAATGTTAGAAAGGACAAAATTATTTAAAGATAGTGAGAGAGTCGGATAGGACAGAAGACAGCCTTTGGCCCATTGAGGCTATATTAACCTATTACCTTTGAGCTTTTTGTAGAAATAAATCTATTTGTCACACCATGCTAAATTGTCCATCGTGTTTAGGGATGTGTGGTTTAGGTGCATTAGTCTGGGGTAAATGTAGAATATTAGGGTAGGGGAATGGGCCTGGGTGGGTTACTCTTTGGAGGGTTGAGGTGGACTTGTTGGGCCAAATGGCCTGTTTCCATACCGAACAGATTCTAAAAATTTGAAAAGAGATGTTGGTTAAGATCAACAGGGATGTCAAAATGGAATATAAGACTATCCTGGTTGATATGGTGATTTTTGTACCGGAACACAGAATGTAAGAAGCAATCTGATTTGGGTCGATTTACTGGTGAAATGTCGATGACACAGTAGTGCAGCAGAAGGTGTTTTTCTGACATTAAGATGTGTTATTAGAGCTGAGTGGCAAAGCACTGACTCTGTATCTAAATTCTCCTGTACTGGACGTCTGCCTGTGTGATCCTGAATCTGGAGGAAAGAGGGTCTCACTTGCCAGAAGTGAGGAATATCACTGCAAGTGCAGAAGTCATCAGAAACAAAATCTCTGTCTACCAGCCATCATCAATCTTAATCCAAATCCAAACTCATTGCATTTTTGTTTCCTCTTAATGTTTGTTTTATTCTCAGTTGGAAATGTGTATTCATCCTGCCTTTCCTGTGCTAGTCTGTATTTGTTCCTTTAGTTAAGGTTCAAGGCTGAGTTTCCATTTGAAAATTCACCTCTGCTATTGGTGGTGAATTTCAAAGCAAGCTTTCAAATCCGGGTGAAAGAATGTCTGTCCATTTTATTCTTTGTTCCCACTATTTATTGACTCTCCCTCCAGTATAAAACTACTCCTCAGAAAGAATCGTTAAACATTAAACATTTCTTGATGGAGTTTATGAACCACTTGTTAAGAAGCCCACTTGAGTGAGTTTAGATGGTCCAGTCCATAACTTCCTTTCTTTCCTTGGTTACTTAATACCCACTCCCTAATGGTATGTTCAAGACTTCAAAAATCTCCATCTGAATTCATGATGGTGTGGTTCAGTTTGTCAATATACTAAGGCAATTCTCTGATATATCCCAGTGTTAAGCTAATTTATTAGACACATCACCTTCCATTTTTTTCTTCCATTTTTCTTCTATTTTACTTTTCTTTGGAGCCTTTTGTGGCGGGTTAGTCAGTGACATCAGCATGGCAGCGAGAGCAGGCCGTGTCCAAAATGGTGACTCCTCCTGTTGGCCGGAAGTTGTGGCGGACTTGGTTTCTCACAGCGACTGGAGGCAATGGTGGCAGTGGACTTTTTAAGATGGTGGCACCGGCAAGGTGACATCTTGGAGGAGGGCGGCTGGAGCAGGAGTTCTAATGAGATAGCAGCGGCGGCCTGGCCTGGCAGCGGAGCCAGGGACTCCTGATTGTAGTAGACCCAGAACGGGGACTCCTGGCATTGGCAAGGAGGTGGTGGCTGTAGGGGGGTGTATGCCTGGAGTAAGGGGTCCTGGTGTCATTAAGGTGGCAGTGGAGCTGGGGTCTCTTGGTCACAGGGTGAGTGTGAAATCAACATGGGACCAGGCATTGGCAGTGCTGTCGATGGGGTGGGCTCAGCGGCAAAGAGTGTTTTTAGAATCCCTGCAGTGTGGGAACAGGCCCTTCAGCCCAACAAGTCTACACCAACAAGAGATGGCACCTAAAGGATTGGTGACTCCTATGTTGGTGGGTCTGGCACAGAGGGGTGGTGGTACACGTGTAGTGGGTGAGCTGGCTCAGCACTCGGGACTCTCTTTCAGCTAAATCCTTTATCCTTTTTATTCTGAAACTATTCAAAATGGCATCAGATTGTGGCAATTGATGCTTTTCGCTGTATTTGACTGTATTGTTTCCTGTAAAATTCAAGTGACAAATAAATCAGCAAACTGATAGGTTAATGGAATATATTCATTTTGTAAGATGAATTGCTTATATTTGTAACCTACTGCTCTGCCACCAATTAATATTATTGAATATTACGGTCTTCTATGTCGCAACTATCATTCTGCTCAGAGCCTGTGTGAGAATTGTTAGCCATATGTTACAAGGCAGACAGAGATGTGGAGACAAGGCAATCTCACACTTCCATCAGTCTGCCTTCTTGAATGCATTTCTCTATTTCATTGCGAGGAATCTTTCAGCCTCAGAGTTGTGTAATTAAACATGATCCACTGAGGCTGGAAAATGCACGCTTCAATTATTTATTGTGTCTTAATAATTTTACTAAAAGCTCCACAGCCATAACAAGCCATCACGGGACTAATGTCAAAATCAATTATCCTTGGCATTCCTCTCCGCACTCTTTCTAATGCATCAGTGACCTTTTTAAATACACAGGGGTCAGAACCAGATACATTGTGTGCAGTCTGTTCTGATGAGTGTTTGAGGGATTTAAAGAGATAGGTTTCTCCTATCCAGAAATAATTTCTGAATTTCTAAGTTGAATGTTAATAGCAGGGCCTTTGCGGAAATAGTAGACATTAAACACTAATCAATGTCTAAACAAGGAAAATAGAATTGAAAATTCTGACATGACAAGCAGGTCCCACTATGTTGCATCAACATGTCTGTTTTACTGCAAATATGTGTCTCAGCTGCAGTCGAACAGATCTGCCTCCCTATAACAGAAGCATATTTATCTACACCACATTATTATTGCAGCAAACTTAGATGAATGTGAAATATATTCAGGTAGTAATTTATGGACAAAAATAGATCCTCAACATTTACCTCCCCTTTGAATAACAGCTGCCACAGCTGACAATACATCAGTGAATATACACGTTTTCATTAGTTTGTGTAAAGGCGAGGGTTATTTTAATAAAGAATGTGCGAAGCCAGCTCTTCCATCATTTTCAAAGCTTGCCCCAGATTGTGCCCCTTGGGCTTTCGGTTAATGCTATCCCCTAATAACAAGGTGTGCTCTCGAGACTGTGTTGACATGTCTTTACCATCAGTTGCTGAAGAAAGAGCTCACACTTGCACAGTGCTTTGCACACCCTCAGTGTAAGAAAACAATTCTGGCAAAACCTCTTTTTTTTTCTAAATAAAGGAAAACAAAAGCTATGGGTATGGTGACCAGATTTGGTCATTCATGTGGATGGTATAAATGGGATTACACGACAGTGTTGTGAATTACTGGAGAGAGAGTTAGCAGATAAGAGAGATAATGGGGTTCATTTATTAAGTAAATGTCATGTTTGTACTTATAAGAGAAATGTGCGACTCAGTTAAGTTATACAAAATATAGGTTATTTCAAAAAATCCTCTCCATGGCCAGATTGGTAATACATTTTCCACTATCCAAAAATCTTTTTTCACTCTGATTTAGAAAATAAGGACAACTGTTTTCCTAAATTGATCCAATCCCAGAAGACATAGGAGCAGAAATTAGGCCGTTCAGCTCATTGGGTTTGCTCCACCTTTCGATCATGGCTGATAAGTTTTTCAACCCCATTTTCCCATTTTCTCCCTGTAACCCTTGATCCCCTTGATACTCGAGGACCTCTCTATCTCTGTTTTAAATATGCTCAATGACCTGGCCTCCACAGCCTTCCGTGGCAACGAATTCCACAGATTCGCCACTTTCTGGCTGAAGATGTTTCTCCTGGGCGGCACGGTGGCACAGTGGTTAGCACTGCTGCCTCACAGTGCCGGAGACCCGGGTTCAATTCCCGCCTCAGACGACTGACTGTGTGGAGTTTGCACATTCTCCCCGTGTCTGCGTGGGTTTCCTCCGGGTGCTCTGGTTTCCTCCCACAGTCCAAAGATGTGCAGGTCAGGTGAATTGGCCATGCTAAATTTCCCGTAGTGTTAGGTAAGGGGTAGATGTAGATGTAGGGGTATGGGTGGGTTACGCTTCGGTGGGGCGGTGTGGACTTGTTGGGCCGAAGGGCCTGTTTCCACACTGTAAGTAATCTAATCCTTCTCTTCATTTTCAAGGGTCTTCCCTTTACACTAAGGCTGTGCCCTCAGGTCCTCATCCCTCCTGCCAATGGAAAGATCTTCCCAACATCCACTCTGTCTAGGCCATCAAGTATTCTGAAAGTTTCAATCCGATCCTCCCTCATCCTTCTAAACTTGAGTATAGACCCAAACTCCTCAAACATTCCTCATATTTTAAGCCTTTAATTCCTGGGATCATTCTCGTGAACCTCCTCTGGACCCACTCCAGAGTCAATACATCTTTCCTGGCAGTCATATTTGCTCACAAATGATGCAAGTAATTATGACTGACTATTGCATAAAATAATAAGTATGCTTTTATTTGTCAAAAACTATGATACCAAAGTATTAAGGTACCAAAGTATTAAAATGGAAATAGAATTATAAAAGTTTATGCTTGAATACTTCTGATGGCCAAGATTATTGTGAGCAGTTGTATAGTTAAAATTCTATACGGTCAAGTGTTCATCTGTGAATGGCTCCATTTAGTTGACACAATTATGCAGTAAATCTGTTTATTTCAAAAGGTTTATTTCAAAACAAAGTGATGGTGTGGTGCCGGATATTCAATGTATACCCCTCCTGTTGAAGGTTGGAGGAAGACAAATGCATTTTTGAATCAAATTGGTTTCAATTTGACCATAACTTGACCATAGGAAATTAGAGCAGCTCAGCAATAGTAAAGTTGTCATAGTCCCCACTCTCACATTAATGAGAAAGGACAGTTGGTGGATTAACCTGAGGGTCACTGTGCCTCAGAGGAGGGGAGAGAATGAAAAAGAGAGTTCAATAAGGCATTTGATAAGGTTCCCCATGGTGGGCTGTTGGAGGAGATGAAGTCACGTGGGGTCCAAGGTGTACCTAGCTAGATGGATAGAGAACTGGCTGGGCAACAGGAGACAGAGAGTAGTAGTGGAAGGGAGTTTCTCAAAATGAAGTTCTATGACCAGTGGTATTCCACAGGGATCCGTGTTGGGACCACTGTTGTTTGTGATATACATAAATGATTTGGAGGAAGGTATAAGTGATCTGATTAGCAAGTTTGCAGGTGACATTAAGATTGGTGGGTTAGCAGATAGTGAAGGGGACTGTCAGAGAATACAGCAGAATACAGATAGATTGGAGAGTTGGGCAGAGAAATGGCAGATGGAGTTCAATCTCAGCAAATGTGAGGTGATGCATTTTGGAAGATCCAATTCAAGAGTGAACTGTACAGTAAATGGAGAAGTCCTGGGGAAAATTGATGTACAGAGAGTTCTGGGTGTTCACGTCCATTGTATCCTGAAGGTGGCAATTCAGGTCAATAGAATGGTCAAGAAGGCACACAGCATGCTGTCCTTCATCGGACAGGGTATTGAGTACAAGAGTTGGCAGGTCATGTTGCAGTTGTGTAAGACTTTGGTTCAGCCATATTTGGAATACTGCGTACAGTTCCGATTGCCATATTACTAAAGGATGTGGATGCTTTGGAGAGGGTACAGAGAAGGTTCGCCAGGATGTTGCCTGGTATGGAGGGCGCTAGCTATGATGAGAGGTTGTGTATATTGGGAATATTTTCATTAAAAAGACAGAGGTTGAGTGGGGACCTGATTGAGGTCTACAAAATCATGAGAGGTATAAACAGGGTGGATAGCAAGAAGCTTTTTCCCAAAGTGGGGGACTCACTTACTAGGGGTCACGAATTCCAAGTGAGAGGGGACAAGTTTAGGAGAGATATGTATGAAAGGTTCTGCTGGCGACATGTTCCAAGCTCTTATGTAGCACCACCCTCTGTGTAGAGGTGGGCACGATAGTGCCATTTAATATGTATTTAGACAGATACATGAATGGGCGGGGAGCAGAGGGATACAGATCCTTAGAAAATAGGCAACAGGTTTAGATTGAGGATCTGGATTGGCACAGGCTTGGAGGGCCAAAAGGCCTCTTCCTGTACTGGAATTTTCTTTGTTCTTTGTTTCTTTGTTCTTTGCATTGTTTATGGTAACCTCAGTCAGGGTGGGAATTGAAGCCATGCTGGTGATATCATTTTGCATTACAAACCAGCTGTCCAACCAACTGAGCTAACTCAGTATCCAATGTTCAAAACAGTAGTTACCATGAAGACTGTTGATGATTGGCCACTCAGCCTTACTCATTAGTAACCTGGAGACATTGAGCTGTCACTAAGGAGGTGGGATTCTTCCCATTTTCTTCCAGATCATCTTGTGCATCAGTGTCTAACAGACCAGCTGGACCCTGTGGAAAGGCTGGGCTCAACCTTGAGGTTGTTTTTGGTTAAGTCTGAGTTGCGTCAAGATTTTTGGATGGTTTCTCAGCATGAGGCCTTGCGTGTTTTCTCTCTGTACCTTACCAAACTCTCCTCACGAATTACCCACCCTGCCCTATGGTATTTTTCATTATTATTTCCCTCCCCATCGTTTCACACCTTGTTTCTGGACTAACTCACCACTCGGCAGAATTCTCCGGTATTCCTTATGCCCACGCCACCTTTAAATCCCACTGTGCACCGACCACGTTCTGTCAATGTGGAGCTGCCATGCACGGTTGCTGACATTTGCCCCAGACGGGGCATGCAGGCAGACAGACAGACAGACAGACACAGATAGACAGGGACAAATGGGGGCTTCTCCTTGCAGGTAGGGACAGTGCCGGTTGGTGTTTTAGGGGCACCTCCCTTTCCCCCCAGCAGCAGCAGTAAAGGCCTCACAGCACGCAATGCCAGCCTGATCTGAGGGTGCCACGTGGGGTTAGTACGGTCTCAGCTATCTGGGGGAATGCCCAGTACTGTAGGAAGAAGGTCAATGACCTTCTCCGTTCGACCAGCATAAATGCCACCATCTTCTCTCTGATACCCGCACTCACTCTATCCCGGCTACTGCACCCACCTTCCACCAAGGCCCATGCTCTGACACTTTTGCTGTTGTCTGCAACATCGTTCCCACTCGCCCTCACCCATCCCAGCCCCTGGCACCAGTAACCCTCCATGCCCTCTGCCCTGCCTACTCAATCGGTCAGGATACCTCTTGTCTGCACCAAATTAAAGGCTGTACCACCCACTTTCACCTTCAGTAATGCCTGTTTCTCTCTCTCTCTCTCTCTCTCTCTATCTCTCATTCCAGGAGATAAGTATCCCACAGCAGGGTGGAAAGACAGGTGCTGTGTTGCCCTGCCCACTGTTTGGCGCCTCATTCCTTATCAACAGAGGATCCTGACCCTGACCTCCTGCTGTGAGTGTCCAGGTAGGTTCACTGTGGGCGAGTGCAGAGCCCAGAGCTGTGGTCTGGTCCAGTCCCAGAGCTGGGTGTATGTGCCTGAGTGCACAGTGTCATTGCTGCAGTGTTGCAATAAGAGTTACCGGGGCAGCCTGAGGTTCAGCACTGAAGTTTAGCAGTGTCCTGTAAGTGGATCAGAGATGCACCATGAAGGTTCTGAGAGATTGGCGCAAGTAATGAGCTGCCAGAGGAGGTGGTGCAGGTGGTATGATTATAACATTTAATAGGCCTCTGGATGGGTACATGAATAGGATTATGAATAGGTTAGAGGAACGTGGGCCAAATGCTGGTAAATGGGACTAGATCTGGTTGGGGCTAGGTCTAAATCTGGACCTCATTCCTGATGAAGAGCTTTTGCCCGAAACGTCAATTCTCCTGCTCCTCAGATGCTGCCTGACCTGCTGTGCTTTTCCAGCACTACACTCTTGACCCTCGCTCTGGTTGGCGTAAGCGAGTTGGCCTGACAGTTCTGTTTCCACGTTGTACATCTCTATAACTCTCTGTCCAATGCTGACGTCTGTGCACATTAGATTAGATTAGATTACTTACAGTGTGGAAACAGGCCCTTCGGCCCAACAAGTCCACACCACCCCGCCGAAGCACAACCCACCCATACCCCTACATCTACCTCTTACCTAACACTACGGGCAATTTAGCATGGCCAGTTCACCTGACCTGCACATCTTTGGACTGTGGGAGGAAACCGGAGCACCCAGAGGAAACCCACGCAGACACGGGGAGAATGTGCAAACTCCACACAGTCAGTCGCCTGAGGCGGGAATTGAACCCGGGTCTCTAGCACTGTGAGGCAGCAGTGCTAACCACTGTGCCACCGTGCCACCCACAATGGACATGGAGTGAGTGTGGCTGGTTTCCATGGAGTCTATCCCTGAGATTCCGGGGCCTGATTTCCACCAAGGAAGCTGTTTGGAGAGATTAACGAGTTGGATCGGCAAGGTGCCTGTTCTGGATTTCTTGTCGAAACTTCCCAATGTTGGGTTTGTTCAGACAGGTGGGAGACTGAATATTAATGAAGCAAGTTGAGGATATTAACAAGGCTTTAACAGACAATAATCACTGTCACGGAGGAACCCCATCGCCTAGTGAGAGTCTTGCCACGTCGCTTGTGAAAGTATAAAAGTTAATGCAAGTTGATCCTGACATTAAGATAGCCCTTAATGCATGCGCTGCCTGATTCTGCCACATCTCCCTACACCCAACATCATTCAGCCCCCTCGAAGATTCTGCCTCTAAACTTGACTCCTGTCCTATTTTGACAAAGTGTCAGATTTGTCAAGTTTCATGGAGGGTTTCTCTTCCTGAGGGTCTGTGAGATTTCTGCTGCTATCATCATAAACTCACCTCATTAACCAACTCACTTGGCAAATGCTAGCTGGATGCTACTGCCTGTTGCACCCAGAAGAACTTGCCTTTGTTGGGATTCACCAGAATAGATCAGCCTTCCTGATGCACAGTTAACTTTCAAAGGCTGTTGTGTTGCCAGGCAATCACTGTCAGCTCTGCGTTAATCTACACGGTGAGTGACATTTGCCCCGGATATGGCAGACAAGGGGAAATTGGTGTCCCACTTTGTGGACAGGTACCTGGAGACCTTGGTGGACAGGGTGGTGCAGCACAGGGGTGTCTTCATCCCATAGGACTGGCAGAGGATGCCAGGTCCCTGCCACCCAGGTCAGAGTGGCCTCAACCATTGAGGAATGCCTCAGGAGAGGCAGGATGGGAATGAATAGGCCGTGCAGGGTTTGGAGTGTGGGGGAATTGTGGCAGAAGCAAGTGAGGGAAGACCCTGCATGCAGTCATGAGAGGTTCACATCCTCACCCTGCTCCCTTGTGGCTCCCTCACTCCATCCCAGACTGATTCTACATATTGAATTCTTTTGGATTAGTGGTGCTGGAAGAGCATAGCAGTTCAGGCAGCATCCAAGGAGCTTCGAAATCGACGTTTCGGGCAAAAGCCCTTCATCAGGAATAAAGGCAGTGAGCCTGAAGCGTGGAGAGATAAGCTAGAGGAATTCTTTTGTCTATTCTCATAATTGCTCTGATTTCATCTTGAATTATTAATGCTATTTTAGCTATCCTTCCAAAGAAGAAATACCCTTAGATGGTCACTCCTCAGCCTTGGTCACCCTGCAGCCATTCGCTGGAATTGTAAACATATCATACCTGTGTGTAACTATGTGTGCTGTCAATTTGTCTACCTATTAGCAAGAGCCCCCTGTACTCGGCTCAATGTTTTTAACATAAATATTTTTGTACTCTAGCCATATTTGCTGCTAGCACTTATTTCCTCTACCTTCCACTTTTTCTTTCTATGTTTCTACCTTTCATTTCCATCTTTGCTTCCCTTGCTCTTGTCTGCCTGCTGAGGTTCCTGTTCTTAGTCCACTCTAGTTTCAACCCTCCTTCACTGCCCTAGCAAATGCCCCTGTGAGGACATTGGTCCCTTTGCTGGCTGGAGTACAATCTGTCCAGCTGATACTGGTCTCAACGTCTCCAGAATCAGTCTCACATTCTCAAGAATCTAAATCCCTCCATCCTACACAATTCCTCAAACCAGCATTCATTCATTTATTCTACTGCTCCTGAATTTACCCACACATGGCACTGTGGGTAATCTTGAGATTTTATCCGTGAGGTCGTGCTTTCTAACGTATTTCCTACCTCCCTATATTCAGCCTGCAGGACCCAATCCTCCTTTTTATCAACGTATCAATGTCATTGGTCCTGACGTGGATCATCAATTCTGGCTGAACTCTCCCAGTGCTCAGAGTCAATAAACTGAACAGTTTGACCTGATTAAGTTCCAACGTTAACTCTGAACAATGTCTTTAGGATCAGTGCCTTTGGCCTTCTTAATCTGCATTTAAACTCTGCAGAGTAGGTGAGTAGGATGTGTTTGGACAAGGAGAGAGTGCAGACTTCAAAGTGGAAAAACAGAAAAATCTAGCTCTGTGAATTTCTCATCAGCTGGTGGGTAAGGTGTTTCCATGTATGTCAGGCCCCTGCTTAATGAATAGTCAAATAACCAGTGTAAAAGGTACATTGTCGTTCAAACTGAGTGTCAATTATAAATGAAAGAAAATGCCTAAAAGTGGTGTAAACCAAAACAGCTGTTGTTGTCCTCAACCAGCTCAACCCCACACTTGACTATCATTTCTAATATAAGAATGTTAAAAGGAATTAGACATTTTCACCTTTTCACATTGTACTGAGTGTTGTAAAGGAAGTACAGGCACAGAGTCACTAAAGTTCAGAAGGAGACCAGTCAGCCCATCTTCTCTGACCAGCTCTCCAAATCAGTAATGCATCTCATGGCATTCTCCTACCTTCTCCCTGTAACCCTTCCTTTGCAGATGCCAGTCTAATCCCCTTTAGGCTGTTTCAATACCCAATCCTGGCCTCAGGAACTCTGTCCAGCTCACTAATCCAAGCTAAGATTGGCCTACATTACCCCTGTGAGCCTCGGAGAACACAAATACGTTTTGAAAGCCAACACAATAAGATGAAGCACAGGAGAAAGAAAATTTTATTTCATAAAACATTTCAAAAGCCTCACATGAATTAAGGATCTGTAGTTGTCTATCCTTGAGCGAATGGGATAAAGGATCCTAACTCTGTATGAACGCACTGCATTCATTTCACTTCAAGGGGGATTTGGATGAAACTTGGCTGAATGCAGGGATTTAAAGTCACTTCAGATGTTTGAATTCCCTCTCCCCCTATATGTATTCCAACCCACAGATTTCACGAACATGAAATGCAGTTTTAATAAGGCACTTACAGTCGCAGCTGATTTGTGTGGTTCAGTATCAGACCATGTGGTGCCTTTATTCACTGAGCCAAGCTCCCAACATTTCATCTGTGTGATTGTACTGATACTGAACTCCCTGATTACACAGCACACACTTCAAAGCACCCACACCAAACCTGCGGTGTGATTCTTCCATGATATCTCTATCTTCAGACTGCCAACATTGTAAATACTGCCAGCTCCATCCAGCAGCAGCAGCAGCATGTTATTGTTGGACAAAGTGATAGATTCACAATCCCACACTGCCCCCTTGCCAGTGGGGCTCAACGAGGAGAGATTGTGATTCTTCCTCAAGCCATGAATCATTCCACTTCAGGCTGCTGGTGACTCACAATCCCCGCATCTGTATCGACCCTTTATCAGCCCACTGCATCCGCTCCTGGGTGTACAGTGCGTCACTTCACCAAGCTCCTTTTAAAAATACTAAAATAATCTTCCACATTAAAATATCTCCCAAAGGCATCTTATTGTGAAATAATTCCGGGACACTCAAATCCCTTCCAAATGACCATTAATCTTAATATACAAGGCAGTGGTGTGTGATAACAAATATCAAAATAAGACCATAAGACCATAAGACATAGGAGTGGAAGTAAGGCCATTCGGCCCATCGAGTCCACTCCGCCATTCAATCATGGCTGATGCGCATTTCAGCTCCACTTACCAGCATTCTCCCCGTAGCCCTTAATTCCTCTAGACAACAAGAACCTATCAATCTCGGTCTTGAAGACATTTAGTGTCCCGGCTTCCACTGCACTCTGCGGCAATGAATTCCACAGGCCCACCACTCTCTGGCTGAAGAAATGTCTCCGCATTTCTGTTCTGAAATGACCCCCTCTAATTCTAAGGCTGTGTCCACGGGTCCTAGTCTCCTCGCCTAACAGAAACAATTTCCTAGCATCCACCTTTTCCAAGCCATGTATTATTTTGTACGTCTCTATTAGATCTCCCCTTAATCTTCTAAACTCCAACGAAAATACAAGCATCTTAGTGATAATTAATTTAAAAATGTGTTTTTGTCATAAGCTTTGCCTTTTATTGGATTTTTCTCCAAAATCCTTTCTGTAAGATTTGCAGCAAAAACAAAACCAAGAATGCTGAAAAATTCAACAAGTCTTACAGCGTCCATAGAAAGAGAAGGAGAGTTAATGCTTCAGAGTCATCCATTAGAAACTCTGTTTCTCTACCCACTGATGCTGCTGGAGATTCTCCAGCATTTCCAGTGTTTATTTCAGATTTCCAACATGTGCAGTACTTTACTGGTCAGATATGCAGAATTGGAGATGTTACGCCAAAATAGCTTTAGTTGCCTTTTCAAAAGAGATAATTGCAATGGGTTCACATAGAAATAGGAACCTTGCACACTGTTTGCTCGAGGGTGGACCAGCAACAGATCCTTAATTCATATGCGACTTTTACAAAGTAATGTCTTCCTTCAGCCAATGCTTTGTCTTGTATCAAGGTTTCCAGATATACAAATTTCAATTTCATTTAGCTTCAATTCCTCAGGAGCTTTCTATCTTCCACCACATTGCCCAAATTCCTCCAGTAGGAGCATTAGCAGTTCGTGTTGGTGAGCTTTTTGATTCTAAAAGACCTGGCAGCTCAGTGTGGATCTGCCTACACTCCAATAACACTTGGCAGACGGCAGGAAGGGGGATGGGGACCTTGGTATCCAAGTCAAGGGCAATTGCAGCATCTCCACGTTACCTCTGATTCCATGCTGTACCTCTCTATGACTCTATAACTGGATTGACTTGCTTTCAATTATGAACTAAGCTGAAGGCGGTTAACTGCTCCACTACCAGCATTTTTTGGTAAACGCTGGAGCGGGGAGGTTATGTTTGTCCAGTTTCCCTGGACTGTGCACTATAATGTGAACAACTGACCCAATAGCTCAGTGTCGGTGGATGCTGGAGCACTACTTTGTGACATGATGCCATTTTAATTTCACCACTGAGGTTCCAATTTCTGGGGCTTTACAACGTGAGGCTGTGGCGTAGAATCCAGTCAGTCCTCATCAAAGGGAGAGAGGAAACCACAAGTTATCACTACTCCTGCCATTATCCTTCCGAGCAGCAAAAATGTGGAAATCTGGAAAAAGATCATCTGAGCTCCTGTGCTCTCAAAAATAATTGGAGCATGGTGACAGAGGAGCTGAAATTCATTTTGGAGTTAATTAAATGCAGTATTGTGGATGTAAAGCCCAGGAATCGGAAATTAAAATGGCATCATGTCACAAAGTAGTGCTCCAGCGTCCACCGACATTTAGCTATTGGGTCAGTTGTTCACATTATAGTGCACAGTCCAGGGAAATTGGACAAACATAACCTCCCCACTCCAGCGTTTACCAAAAAATGCTGGAAGTGGAGCAGTTAACCGCCTTCAGCTTAGCTCATAATTGAAAGCAAGTCATCCAGTTTCTGGAAGCTTTGGTCTCTGATCATTGAGGTAACATAGAGATGCTACAATTGAATTACCGCCTGTTCTATAGAGATATGGAGATATGCAGTGTGGATCCAGATGCTTCAGTCAAACTAGTCCATGCCAACTATGTTCCCAAATTAAACCAGTCCCTCTTGCCTGTGTTTAGCCCATATGCCTCCAAACCTTTCCGATTCATGAACTTATCCAAATTGTCTTGTAAATGTTGTAACTGTACCTGCATCCATCACTTTTGGTGGGTCATTCCACACATGAACCACACTGTGCAAAAAGGTTGAATAGGAAAGGTTTGGAGGGATGTGGGCCGGAAGTAGGCAGGTGGGATTGATTTTGTTTGGAAACATGGTCAGCACGGACTAGTTGGATCAAAGGGTCTGTTTCTGTGCTGTGTGACTCTGTAATCTGCTCAGTGACGTCCAGTTTGGGTTCTGCCAGGACCACTCAGCTCCTGACCTCATTTCAGCCTTGGTTCAACCAGGGACAAAAGCTCTAAATACCAGAGAGGAGATGAGAGTGACAGCCCTTGACATCAAGGCTGCATTTGACTGTGTGTGGCATCAAGGAACCATAGCAAAACTGGAATCAATGACATCAGGGGGCAAACTCTTGGGCTGTTGGCACCATACCTGACACGCAGGGAGATGATCGTAGTTGCTGGAGGCCAGTCATCGTAGGTCCAGGACATCTCTGCAGGAATTCATCACGTTAGTGTCCTAGACCCATCCATCTTTAGCTGCTTCATCAATGACCTTCCCTCCATTATAAGGTCAGAAGTGGGGATACTTGCAAACAATTGCACAATGTTCCTCACCATTCATGACTCTTCAGACACTGAAGCAGATCATGTTTAAGTGCAACAAGATCCAGACAACATTCAGGTGAATAACTCACCTCCTGACTCCTCAAAGCCTGTCCACCATTTACAAGAAACGAGTCAGGAGTGTGATGAAATACTTCCCACTTGCCTGAATGGGTGCAGCCCCAACAACACTCAAGAAGCTTGATACTATTCAGGACAAAGCAGCTCCCATTTGATTGGCACCACATCCACAAACATTCACTGCCTCCACCACCGATGCTCAGTAGCAGCAGTGTGTACTATCTATAAGATACACTGCAAAAATTCACCAAAGATCCTCAGACAGCATCTTCCAAACCACAACCACGCAGAAGGACAAGGGAGAAGATACATGGGAACACTACCCCCTGAAAGTTCCCCTCCCAAGCCACTCACCATCCTGACTTGGAAATATATCATCGTTCCTCCATTGTCACTGGGTCAAAATCCTGGAATTCCCTCTCTTATGGGTCAACCCACAGCACACGGACTGCAATGGTTCCAGAAGGCAACTCACCCCCTCCTTCACAAGAACAACTAGGGATGGGCAATAAATGGGCATCTCAGCCAGAGAATGAATAAGAAAAGTATACTTTGGTTCCAAAAACTCGAAGAGACAGTGTTCTCCCAAACGAAGGTAGTCAAGTCTCAGTCTCACCACAGCCTCACAGCTAACCATTTGATGGGCTGTCGAACAGCTAACAGTTTCAAACTACAGCCCAGACTTCAAGGCAAATCACAGATTTCACTGAGAGTTGGTGAATAATTATTCAAACACATTTGGTTTTAGATTTATACAGCACTAGAAATAAACTACTTATTCTGTATGCTTGTCAGGATAGATCCTGGCTTAACCCTTGCACTTAAATTCGAAAAGTGATCTTACATTTGAGAAGGTTGGAGAGCACAGTGGCTCAGTGGTTAGCACTACTGCCTCGCAGTGTCAGGGACCTGGGTTTGATTCCAGCCTTGGGTGACTGTCCGTGTGGAGTTTGCACATTCTCCCTGTGTCTGCATGGGTTTCCTCCCACAATCCAAAGCTGTGCAGCTTAGGTGAATTGGCTATGCTTGGGTCTGGGTGGGTTACTCTTCAGAGGGTCGGTGTGGACTTGTTGGGCCGAAGGGCCTGTTTCTACACTGTAAGTAATCTAATCTAATCTAATGCAGTGTTCAGGGATGTGTATGTTAGGTGTATTGGACAGGGGTAAATATAGGATAATAGGGTAGGGGAATGGATCTGGGTGGGTTACACTTTGGAGGGTCGATGTGGACTTGGGCTGAAGGGCCTGTTTCTATGCTGTAGGGTTTCCATGAGCACTGTTACAGTCAGTGGTGGAGTGAGACTTGAAGCCACAATGTTGAGTCTCAGAGTCAACCCAATGCCAACTGAGCAATAGCTGCCATTCAGTCTAGAAAGACTCCTGTCACATATGTCTTGGAATGGGGAGGCCTGAATCAATAAATGCCAGGATGTAATTTATTCCAGTTCCATAGCTTCAGCCAATGAAACCATTTGGCATCATTGATATAGAAGGATTTCATCACAGTAAAGGGGAACAACTCATTTCAGCACCAGATCCCCAAAGTCTCAAATCTGATTGTGAACACTGGTTGCGTGTTCATAGGTTCACTGTAGGAATCCTGATTTTGTTGAGGTGTCCCCAGCAGTTATGAATTCAATGCTTGGGTTAAAATATTTGGAAGGGAGCGAGCTACCTGCAGGAGAGCTGGTAGGAACCTGTGATAACTCTTTCATCAGCAGGAAAGCCCCAGTCTTTACCCAGGATCAAAGACATGGGGGAAGAAACTTGGCAGCAAGAGGTGAGGCTGTGGTCTTCAGCAGCACCCACCCCCAAATCTCTCTGACTCTTTCATTGAGGGTCCTAACTCCATCTCCCACCCCCATCCCCAAACTCTGGGAGCCCATGAGTGACATCAGCGAGGTTTACTTATCAGAGACCCCCCATCCCCTGGTTATGTAATTACTCCCTGAAGGGTATTAATGAGGGGGGGGGGGGCAGGTAAGCCATGCAAATACACTCTCACTGCAGACTTGATCGAGGTGGATGTGGGAGGTGATGGGGTTTAATTAAAAGCCCTCCCCCATCAAATTCATTTTGCCCATAATGCAGATGGGAGTTTGATTGAGAAAGATCTGAGAATGTGCAGCTTCGGAACAGGCAAAGGATGACAATTAGCATGGTTCAGACTGATGAATGTATATTTGATACTGGAGCTGTTAATTGGGCCACTGAACAGCTTCAAACTCTCCTGTAAAGCGTAAAATCTATCTTCCTAATTATTTCACGTGCTTCCCTAAATAAAACCCAGAAACCTTCAGAATTTTGTTAACTCTGTATTTTTCTGGACAGAATGGGAACAATGAGCAATCTTATACAAGCCCATTCCGATCCACACTGCTTCTATAATTGTGCTGAAGTGTAGGTCAGTAAGAAGGCTCAATACATGCATTCACCAGGGACATTCGACATTTAAACAGTCCCATGGGATCTTTAATTCCACCCAAGAGAACAGATGGGGCCTTTGTTTAACATCTCCTTTGGGAAAAGACATATGCCCGTGATTGTCTGGTTTTGAGAGGGAGTGCACTCTGATTGAGTCATAGGTGGCCCAGTTGGCTGATGTTATATAACATATTTTCTAGCTCTCTCCTTTCTTCTGTTCTGCCTATTTCTCCCTTTGTCAGGTGCCAACTTGTGTTTGCTTTGTGTGTTTCATCATGTTACTAATAATGTTACAGCATTATTATTGTAGACTTGCTAAAACTCACAATTTCATTCAGGATTCATTAATTTTTTCAGTGGTGCTCAAAAGCATGAGAACAACAAGATGAATAATCTCTCCCTTTTCCACCCCAGTGAATCATGGGCGTTCTTGCAATAACATAAAATCAATCAATGGGTCATGAAATTGCAAATGTTGGTGTTTTTATTCATGTCGTCTCTTACACGTACACTCTCCTAACGAATGTAAAGATAATTATTTTAAGTCTGCAGACCGGAGATTCCCTCCCACACTCCTGCTTGGTGAATATTGCTATTCAAATCATTGAGAATTCTCTCCGCTCTAGCAGCAACTGTCCTGGAGTCTGCGACTGAGTAAGTCCGAGTGAATTGTCAGCTAGAGGGCCAAATGCTTTCAGTAGATGAGTGAGAAGATTTCAAAAAAAAAGGTCAATTCAAATTTTTGATGTAATATTCTTTCTTTGCTCCATCACCAATTTTCTCCCAATCCTGCATGGGCAACAGGGAGCTCTCCAAATAGTTTATCCAAGGGGTCATCATTTCCATTAAGCTTTGACTATGAAATATTAACAGCAGAAATAGGTTATTCAGAGCAATTCCCCACCTGGTGTTTAGGTTCCATGTAGCAGCTAATCTCATCTAAATATCTTTCCATCTTTTTCTTTTCCTTGTGACCATCTTTTTTCCGAAATACATCAGCATTATCTCTGTCAACTACTCCTTGTGGTAGTGAATTCCACATTGTAACCAATCTCTGAATTAAAGCAAAGATCATCTGCCAGCCAATAGTTGCCCCCTGTCACGCCAGGAGCCAGTCGATGTTCTAGTGAGTGAGGCCATTGTGCATGGGATCCTCCTTTGTGAAGCTGCTCAGATGAGTTTTCTTTCGATGGTCGGACACATGGTTTGCTGAGTTCAAGGCAGTTCTCCTCCAGCACTCCTCGGCAGCAGCAAGGGCTGGGAGTTGTATTGCCAGCTCCTGAGAGACAGGCACCATCACAGCTGCATATAAGAGATCCTCCACTTCACCCAACTTACGGACACACACAGATACACAGACACACACAGACACACACACACACACGCATGCATACGCGCACACACACATGCACACAGACCCACACACACAGACCCACACACACACACAAATAGACCCACACACACACACACAGACCCACACACACACGCACACCCACACACACACACCCACACACACACAGACCCACACACACACGCACACCCACACACACCCAAATAGACCCACACACACACACACGCACACCCACACACACACACACACACACACACACACAGACCCACACACACACGCACACCCACACACACCCAAATAGACCCACACACACACACACACACACACAGACCCACACACACACGCACACCCATACAGACCTACACACACACCCAAATAGACCCACACACACACGCACAGACCCACACACATCCACCCACGCGCACACAGACACACCCACACCCACACAGACCCACACACACACTCACACACACACGCACAGCAACACACACCCAAATAGACCCCCACACACACGCACAGACCCACACACACACACACACACACACACACCCACACGGACACACACCCAAACAGACCCACACTCACACACACGCACACCCACAAACACCCAAATAGACCGACACACACATGCACAGACCCACACACACACACAGACCCACACACACATGCACACCCACACGCATACACATACACACACACCCACACACACATGCACAGACTACACACACTCACATGCACACCCACACAGACCCACACACACATACCCTCACACACATACATACACACACACTCGCACACCCACACAGATCCACACACACACGCACACACACACACCCTCACACACATACATACACACACACACACGCATATGCACACTGACACAGACCCACACACACGCACTCATCCACACATGCACACCCACACAGACACACACACACTCAACACACACGCGCACAAACTCACAAACACTCTCACACTCTTGCACACACATGTCCTCCAGCAAACTAGCATCCTAAACTTTGAGCTGACCATTCTCACACAGCAGCTGCAGTTTTGTGGCTGGTTGAACCTGGCATGTGGGACACTGACTTTCTGAAGTGTACCCTCTGCTTCCAGAAGATGGTTGGTCGCGGATCACAGCTGGAGAGGTGTCTTCTTGAAGAAGATGAGCTTTGCCCTCAGTAGCTGGAGGAGAGGCCATGCATTCCCAAGCTGGAGGTGGCTCTGTGGCAGAGCTGATAATGATGGCTGAGTACATGACAGTAAGAAACGAGCTTAAGAAGAGCTTTACCAACAACACCCTGACCAACAGAACCATTAACTCTCATGTTACCTTCTATCTCTTTAATCTTGCACTAACTTCACCTCTATCTCTTACAACCTCTTCTCTATCGAAAGCCTCCATAATAATGTCTCCCCACTGTAAAGGTTATCAGGTTGTAGCCTCATAAAACCACTCAGGATTTGGGTCACACACGTTTCAGGGATCATCCATTAGGAAATGAGGATAAATCTCCTGATTGTCCCCGCTGAAATATTAACAGAAGAAATAGACCATTCAGAGCAATTAGGAGAAAGTGAGGACTGCAGATACTGGAGATCAGAGCTTAAAAATGTGTGGCTGGAAAAGCGCAGCAGGTCAGGCACCATCAAAGGAGCAGGAGAATCGACGTTTCGGGTATAAGCCCTTCTTCAGGGGTTCCCCTCCCCCCACCTTTTCTCAGTCCCAACCCTCAGACTCAGCACCGCCTTCTTGACCTGCAATCTTCTTCCTGACCTCTCCGCCCTCACCCCCTCTCCGGCCTATCACCCTCACCTTAACCTCCTTCCACCTATCGCATTCCCAACGCCCCTCCCCCAAGTCCCTCCTCCTTTTTCTTAGCCTGCTTGGCACACTTTCCTCATTCCTGAAGAACGGCTTATGCCCGAAACGTCAATTCTCCTGCTCCTTGGATGCTGCCTGACCTGCTGCACTTTTCCATTCGGGGCAGTTCCCCACCTAATGTTTAGGTTCCACATAGCAACTAATCGCATCTAAATATCTTTCCACCTCTTTCTTCTCCAGCTGTAAAACCAGAGGGCAGCTCGAAAGAATTGTGCATTGTTTGCACTTTGAAGGACTTTTTTTTCAATGTATTGATAACAAAACTGCTTCAGAATGATGAAAAGACTGAGTGGAGTATTTAGGAGGCCACAGGAATAGATTGCTGTGGAGTTGGTGGCCTTTCCCTGGGTGGGGGAGGTGTCCGTGAAACAGGAGGGTTTGCGTACTAATTGGTCCATTCTCTGGCCTGCCATTTCCTACAGGAGATCTTGATGTGGTGTGGAATGACTTCGTGTGGGCGAAAGGCCCTGACGCTCTTGAGCAGTGTGTTTGCTGTGTGCGGTCTGGGTCTGCTGGGGGTAGCTGTCAGCACTGACTACTGGTTGTATCTGGAAGAAGGGACCATCTCCCCCCAAAACATGTCGGCGGAAGTCAAGGTATCGCTGCACGCTGGCCTCTGGAGAGTTTGTTTTCTGGCAGGTATGACCACGTCCTCGTCATCGACTTTACTGCTCAGAAACTCAGCTAACCTTCTGGGGACCTGGGTTCAAATCCCGCCATGGCAGATGGTAGAATTTGAATTCAGTTGAAAAAAAATCTGGATTTAAGGGTCCAATGATGACCACCAAACCATTGTCAGAAAAAAAACCCATCTGGTTCACAAATGTCCTTTAGCGAAGAAAACTGCCATCCTTACCTGGTCTAGCCTACATGTGACTCCAGACCCACAGCAACATGGTTGACTTTTAACTGCTCTCTGGGCAATGATAAATGGGCAATAAATGCTCAGTGATACCCACATCCCATGAATGAATAAAAAATCGCTAACAATTGCTCTTTGATAAAGGAAAATGGCCGATCATGTGTACTATTCTATAGCTTTGATCTACTTTGCTCTTTTTTAACCCCTCGCTTTCTTTCTCTTTCTGGCTGCTTTCTGTTTTGTTTGACAAGAATTTGGAGAAATTCCTGTTGAAACTCAAAGCTGCAGCCTTGGAACAAGAGGCCAGAGGAATGATGGGAATTAGACCTTGGGTCCATTAGAGGAAACCAACCCTGAGCACCAATACATTTTGTTCCAAGGTGTAATGTGTTAAAAAAAAAGGTCCATTCCAAGAATACCCGGTGAACATTTAGCAAATCAGACAGTATGTCGATGGAGAGAAAAAGAGTTAACCTTTGGTTTGATAATGACTTTCATTAAAAGGTGTCAGGACCTGAAACCTGAGCTCTGTTTCTCTCTCCACACACAATATTGGGCCAAATGAGTATTTCCAGTGTTATTTGAGATTTTCATCATCTGCAGTGTTTCACATTTATATATCCACTACAAGAGGCTGTGCTTTAAACACAACCGTTGTTTTGAATGCTGTCTATTTTCAAACCAAGAATTACAAATGACCTCTTAAAGTTTATACTTTAGCAAGAAGATGATGTCTTTAGAACTTTAGAAATTAATTAATTTTTTTAAAAATTGTGATATTTCTTGGCTTCCTATGTAGGATCTATATCATACATTTGCCAACTGCAGGCTTGGTCTGTTTTAAGGTTGCCATGATGTGGAGGTGCCAGTGTTGGACTGGGGTGTACAAAGTTAAAAATCACACAACACCAGGTTATAGTCCAACAGGTTTAATTGGAAGCACAGTAGCTTTCGGAGCGCCCTGACAAAGGTGCAGCGTTCTGAAAGCTTATACTTCAAAATAAACCTGTTGGACTATAGCCTGGTGTTGTGTGATTTTTAACTTTGTTTTAAGGTTGGGTGTGTGTGGAGGGACTGACAAAAAAAAGAGGTTGTATTAAGTGCTGAAGTTCCCATATTTTGTATTTCAGAATTTTAAAACTCCTGTATCTTACAACAACAGCGCCACAGAAATATATAATGCACATCATATGCATTTCTTTACAGATGTATAAAACACTTAATGTGTATAATATGTAAAGTTTTACAGATATATATCATATACTCGCATATAAATCAAATGCAATGCCTTATAGAGATATAAAACACTCCTAGTATATGTCATCTCCCTACAGAAATATCACATTACTTTATGAATTTATAAATATAAATTGTCACTGTCATTCTGAAGCCAAACTCTCTGCTCCATTTAATAATTGCTTCAACAGCAGTAACACACTCATAAATGTTTTGCAGAGTATCCCACTGTTTGAATATAATACTTATTTTCCAGGAGTAATGTCCCTTTGTGTATAATCAGCCCTACTTTATGGAGACATTAACCTGCTATGCTGGTAATCATACTTTGTCATATGGACATAATCATTCTGGGGAGGATTGCAGTCTTTCAGGAGCTGCCATTTTTACGGTTTCGTTTTCTCCCACCCCTCTCCATCCCACTGTGGTGCGATTTCCTGACGATTGATAATCTTTAACCAGCTCTTGTTTGTATCCACAGGAACGGAACGTGGGCACTGCTTCACCATTGAGTATGTGATGCCAATGAATGTGCAGCTGACCTCAGAATCCACCATCAGTGTTTTAAGTCAGTATCCATTCTCCATCCGATCAGTCGTTTGATGTTTAAATTAATAAGGACGTTGCACATCGACGCTTTGAGTCTGCGCTTCAGAGGCAGAGCATTTGGCACAATATGTGCTGGCGTTCATACCCCTCACAAACTTACACCCACCTCCTCTCCAGCACATGCACCTCTCTATCTCACATGGTCACCCAGCTTCTGTCAGGGACAGGATAAGATGTGGGATAACTTTTTCCCTTTCTCCCCATCTCACGGCTTTCCACAATAAGATGTACCTTTCTCAGTGGAATATTTCAAACAGTTGAGAGTCTGAGATGTTCAGTAATAAAAGGATTTTTGGGGCAAGTTTAAATTGGCAGTGAAAATGACAAAGGGATCATTGTCATTTGGTAAGAGGTGGAATGGGACCGATGTTGGGCTCAGGCATTTAACCTGCAGAAACCTCCCCTGCTCAAAAGGAACAGGAAATGTAACTGGAGTGTGCAGGCAAGGAGGAGAAACACAATGTGACAGGCTGCATGAGGCACCCAAAGGGGCTGTATTGCAGATTCAGGAGTGGATTCTGCAAGGAGAGTTCTCCCAGCCCAGAAACGCTGCAAAAGCTTTATCCAGCACTGCGTCGATTACCAGTGTTTGGACACAACGATTAAAGGTCAGATTTGGAAAGTTAAAAGCAAGATCTGAATATAAGACCATGTTTATTCACACAATCCCCTGCAATGTCAATGTAATGAGTAACACTCACCCTCACATAGAGTCATAAAGATGTAGAGCGTGGAAACAGACCCTTCTTCCAACTCATCCATGCCTACCAGATATCTCAACCCAATGTCGTCCCACCTGCCAGCACCCGGCCCATAGCCCTCCAAACCCTTCCTATTCATATACCCATCCAGATGCCTTTTAAATGTTGCAAGGTAAATTTGAGGTCGGGGTGGAAGGTGTTGGTAAAGTGGATGAACTGTTCAACCTCCTCGTGGGAGCACGAGGTAGCGCCAATACAATCATCGATGTAGTGGAGGAAAAGGTGGGGGGTGGTGCCAGTGTAGCTGCGGAAGATGGACTCTTCCACATATCTGACGAAGAGGCAGGCATAGATGGGGCCCATGCGGGTGCCCATGGCTACTCCTTTGGTTTGGAGGAAGTGGGAGGATTGGAAAGAAAAGTTGTTCAGAGTGAGGACCAGTTCAGTCAGTCGAAGGAGGATGTCAGTGGAAAGGTACTGGTTGGTACGGCGGGAGAGGAAGAAGCGGAGGGTTTTGAGTCCTTTGTGATGGGGGATGGAGGTGTACAGAGACTGGATGGCCATGATGAAGATAAGGCGTTGGGGGCCAGGGAAGCGAAAATCATGGAGGAGGTGAAGGGCGTGGGTGGTGTCCCGAACGTAGGTGGGGAGTTCTTGGACTAAAGGGGATAGGACAGTGTCGAGGTACGCAGAGATGAGTTCGGTGGGGCAGGAGCAGGCTGAGACAATGGGTCGGCCGGGGCAGTCAGGTTTGTGGATTTTGGGCAGGAGATAGAAACGGGCGGTGTGGGGTTGTGGGACTATGAGGTTGGAGGCGGTGGATGGGAGGATCCCCTGAGGTGATGAGGTTATGGATGGTCTGGGAGATGATGGGTTGGTGGTGGGAGATGGGGTCATGGTCAAGGGGGCAGGAGGAGGAGGTGTCTGCGAGCTGGCGTTTAGCCTCAGCAATGTAAAGATCGGTGCGCCAAACTACCACCACACCTCCTTTGTCTGCCGGTTTGATAGTGAGGTTGGGGTTGGAGCGGAGGGAGTGGAGGGCTGCACGTTGCAAAGGTGAGAGGTTGGAGTGGGTGAGAGGGTTGGACAGGTTGACGCGGTTAATGTCGTGGCGGCAGTTGGCTATGAAGAGATCGAGGGCGGGTAAGAGGCCAGCATGGGGTGTCCAGGTGGATAGGGTGTATTGGAGGTGGGTGAAGGGGTCGTCAGAGGGTGAGCGAGAATCATGGTTGAAGAAGGGCTATGAAGAGATCGAGACCTGGACCGTCTCAGACTCCTCCCTCCCCTTCCTAGACCTTTCCATTTCTATCTCAGGCAACTGACTCAACACGGACATTTACTATAAACCGACCGACTCCCACAACTACCTAGATTACACCTCCTCCCACTCTGCCCCCTGTAAAAACACCATCCCATATTCCCAATTCCTTCGCCTCCGCCACATCTGCTCCCAGGAGGACCAATTCCAATACTGAACAACCCAGATGGCCTCCTTCTTCAAAGACCGCAATTTCCCCTCAGACGTGGTTGACGATGCTCTCCACCACATCTCCTCCACTTCCTGCTCCTCTGCCCTTGAATCCCGCCCCTCCAATCACCTCCAGGACAGAACCCCACTGGTCCTCACCTACCACCCCACCAACCTCCAGATACATCGTATCATCCTTCGTCATTTCCGCCACCTCCAAACAGACCCCACCACCAATGAAGAGCGCCCCATCTTCCGCCTAGGAACCCTCCACCCACAAGGGATGAATGCAGATTCTCCAGCTTCCTCATTTCCCCTCCCCCCACCTTATCTCAGTCCCAACCCTTGGACTCAGCACCGCCTTCTTGACCTGCAATCTTCTTCCTGACCTCTCCGCCCCCATCCCCTCTCTGGCCTATCACCTTCACCTTAACCTCCTTCCACCTATCACATTCCCAACACCCCTCCCCCAAGTCCGCACTCCCTACCTTTTATCTTAGCCTGTTTGGCACACCTTCCTCATTCCTGAAGAAGAAGGGCATATGCCCGAAACGTCGATTCTCCTGTTCCTTTGATGCTGCCTGACCTGCTGCACTTTTCCAGCAACACATTTTTCAGCTCTGATCTCCAGCATCTGCAGTCCACACTTTCTCCAAGGTATACAAGTTACAACTACACAAAACAAGATCAACATTAACAAGATCAGCATTATTTGAAGTTGAAGGGCTTTTGCCCGAAACATTGATTCTCCTGCTCCTCGAATGCTGCCTGACTGGCTGTGCTTTTCCAGCACCACACTCTCGACTCTAATCTCCAGCATCTGCAGTCCTCACTTTGACCTAGTCCGTTCAGCAATTTAATAACAGCAGGGAAGAAGTTGTCCCTGAACCTCCTGGTGCGTGGGTTTTAGCTTCTGTTCCTTCTACCTGATGGAAGAGTTTGTAGAAGAACATTATCAAGGTCGGATGATGTTACAACAAAGAACAAAGAAAATTTAGAGCACAGGAACAGGCCCTTCGGCCTTCTAAACCTGAGCCGATCCAAAACCACTGCCTAAACCCGATGCCCAATTCCTAATCATCTGCTCCCCACCTGCTCCTGCATCTGTTCAGACGTATCTCAAATGAATCTACCGCGCCTGCCTCTACCACCTCTGCTGGCAACACATTCCAGGCACTTACCACCCTCTGCGTAAAGTACTTGCCACGTGTATCCCCCTTAAACTTTTCACCTCTCACCTTGAAAACATGACTTCTTCACCCTGGGAAAAAGCTTATCTCTATCTACCCTGTCTATACCCTTCATGATTTTGTAAACCTCAATCAGGTCCCCCTCAATCTCCTTTTTTTCTAATGAAAACAATCCTAACCTACTGTACCTAGCACCTTCCATACCAGGCAACATTCTCGTAAACCTTCTCTTCACCCTCTCCAAAGCATTGACATCCTTTAATGGAGTAAATGGAGTCCATGGATGGGAGGTCTGGGCTGCGTAGACAATCTTCTGTAGTCACTTCCAGTCCTGGGCAGAGCAGTTGCCGTACCAGACTGTTATGTACCCGGCTAGTATGCTTTCTTTGGTGCATCTGTAAAAGGTAGTGAGGGGCCATACGGACATGCTGAATTTCCTAAGCCACCTGAGGAAGAAGAGGTGTTGTTGTGTCTTCTTGACCATTGCACCTACGTGGGAGGGCCAGGACAGATTGTCAGTTATGGTCACTCCGAGGAATTTGATGCTGTCAACCCTCTCAACTTCCACTCCATTGATAATAAATGGGGGCATGTTCTCCTTCTTTCTTTCTGAAGTCAATGATCAGTTCCCTTGTTTTGCCGACACTGAGAGAGAGATTGTTATCATTGCACCACGCCACCCAGCCCTCTATCTCCTTTCTGTATTCTGACTCATCATGGTTTGATATCTGTCCTACCACAGTGGTGTTGTCAGCAAACTTGTTGATATAGTTTATTTGAAATTTGGCTACACAGTTGTGGGTGTACAGGGAGCATCCTTGCAGGGCTCCAGTGTTGAGGGTTATGATGAAGGACGTGCAGTTGATTGCAGTCTGTGGATCAGGAGGCTGACGATCCAGTTGTTATGGGTGGAGCCGAGACCTGGATGAATCCCTAATGCTGCATACCACCTGATCACCTAGATTTACTGATGACACAAAGGTAAGTGGAAAAGTGAGTTATGAAGAGGACAGAAAGTGCCTGGAAAGGGACATAGATAGGTCAAGTGAGTGGACAGAGTTCTGGCAAATGAAAAACTGTGAAATTATTCATTCTGGAAGAAAAAGAAGCATTTGTCGAAATGGAGAGAGGGTGGAGAGTTCTGAGATGCAGAGAAATCTTTGTGTCTTACTGCATGAATCACAAACGGTTGGTGTGCAGGTTCAGCAAGTAATCAGAAAAGCTCCTAGGACGTTATGTTTACTGAGAAGGGGAACTGGATGCGAGAGTAGGGAGGTTATTCTTCAGTTATACAGGATATTGGTGAGACCATGTCTGGGATGATATGTGAAGCACTAATTACCATACTTACCAAAGGATGTTAAAGTATTGGATGCAGTTCAGAGAAGGTTTACCAGACTAATACCTGCAATGAGCAGTGCTTTATTAGGAAGGACTGGACAGGCTGGGCCTGTATCCTCCGCAGTTTCGGAGAGTGAGAGGTGATTTAATTGAAACATAAAAGGCCCTGAGGGCACTCAGAAGAGTGGATGTCAAATAGCTGTTTCCTTTTGTGGCAGAACCTAGAACTCGGGTTCACTCGTTTAACAGAGATAAGGACACATTGGTTTCTGTTGAAGTGTTGTGAGTATTTGGAATTCCCTTACTGAAAAGGTAGTGGCTGCAGAACCTTTCAAAATTTGTCTGGTAGAACTAGTGTAGATTCCTGCTTCCCAAGGGGAATGGAAGATTATTGGGAGCTATGCAGGAATGAAGAGTTGAGGTGAAAATCAGGTCAGCTCTGATATTATTGAATAGTGGGGCAGGCTCGAAGCACAGAGTGGACTTCTGTTGTTCCTTTACGGCAGTGACTGCACTTTCTGAGTTACTTTATCCTCATATAAAATGCTTTGGGATGCCCTGAAACTGTGAATTTTTTTTCAGAAATTTAAGACTTTGTTTCCTTCTATTGGTGACTGATGCCTCAAGCTCTTTATTTTTCTTTCCTCAGAAATGATCCGTTCATCGACTCCCTTCCCATTGGTCAGCCTGTTTTTCATGTTCATCGGTTTTGTGTTGAACAACATTGGCCATATTAGACCTCACCAGACAATCTTAGCCTTTGTGTCAGGAATCTTCTTCATTCTTTCAGGTAAACGGTCAGCAAAGAAACAAACGCCGAATTGATCACGTTCCCTCTCGCTTTTAATGAGCTTTCTGTTGTCTGACCTTGTTCAGCCACCCTGTGAGTTTGGAGGCATTTTTCTGGTGAGGAAGATGGGAAGGTGACCCAGGAGGAGACTGGCATGTGGGCATCTGCTAATACCCTCCTGATACTGCCACAGCTGGCAGCCAACACCTGAACTGCCTGCAATTTGTGTCACAGCAACACGAGATGTTTCTGCAGTCTGTCTGACTCACCCCAACACCTGAGAAATACCATCTTACTTCCCTCCCTTTGATGCCCAATACCAATCTCATTGGCACAGTGGCTCAGTGGTGAGTGCTGCTGCCTCACAGTGCCAGGGATCTGAGTTTGATTCTACCCTCAGACGACTGTCTGTGTGGAGTTTTCACATCCTCCCCGTATCTGCATGGACTTCCTCCCACAGTCCAAAGATGTGCAGGTTAGGGTGGATTGGCCATGCTAAATTGCCCCATAGTGTTCTGGGATGTGTAGACTAGATGGGTTAGCCATGGGAAATGCAAAGTTACAGAGATGGGGTGGATCTGGGTGATGCTCTTCAGATGGGCTGAATGGCCTGCTTCTACACTGTAGGGATTCTCTCGCTCATTGCCCCAAGCACCAACATGCTGCAAGTTCAACAATATTATTTATTGCCTCATTTGTATATTTTCATGTTCCAGAGTCAACCACCAGATACTGAAATGATCAATAACACAAATCTTTGTTCTAAATGTTTTATGCGAAAGTAGTGTTTTCTGACAAATCATTTCTTCACAATTGCAGGTTTGTCTCTGGTTGTTGGGCTTGTCCTTTACATATCCAGCATCAATGATGAGATGTTAAACAGGACCCCAGACTCAGAGAGCTATTTCCACTACAATTACGGGTGGTCTTTTGCCTTTTCTGCAATCTCCTTCTTGCTGACCGAGGTAATTACCAGTCGAACTGGTTCTGTGTCTGGCTCAGCCCAGCCCCTTTTAATCCAAGATCATTTGGGGTTCCAAGGAAATCGGTTAGACCCAAAATCAGACAAGACTGAATAAACCAGAACTACCATTGAAACCATGAAAATTATCTCCAAGTTCAACAGCCCGTGACAGGTGCTTTGACTGTTTGTGTGGTTCGGTTATCCATGCCCTCTGAATTCAAAACTGCTGTGTTCGAAACCTATCCTAGCTACTTAAAACATAGAACAATACAGCACAGAACAGGCCCTCCAGCCCTCGATGTTGCACCGACCTGTGAACTAATCTAAGCCCACCACTCCCGCCATCATCATCCATGTGCTTTTCCAAGGATTGTTTAAATCTCCCTGATGTGGCTAATATAACTACATTGGTAGGCAGGGCATTCAATGCCCTTACCACTCTCTGAGTAAAGAACCTGCCTCTGACATCTATCACCCAGCAATTTGTAGCTATGCCCCTCGTACAAGCTGACGTCATCATTCTGGGAAAAAGACTTTTACTGTCTACCCTATCCAATCCTCTGATCGTCTGAAAGGCAAAGATTGGGGCTGATGCCTCATTGCAGCAGTGAGGGTGAGCTACTCTGTTGGAGGTGCCATCTTTTGGATAAAACATTAAATTAAGCCAGTTCTCTCATGACACTGTTTCAAAGTAGGACAGGGGACCTCTCTATCGTCTATTGGTCAATATTTATCACTCAATCAACATTATTAAATGAAAGAATTAGAATTAGCTTTAAAGTCATGTGTACTCACATGAGTACAATGAAAGGTTTATAAGCCACCCCTTACAGCGCCATTTCTTAGATATAGATACTCAAGTACAAAAAATTAGAAAAATAAAGAAATACAAACTCCAGCAATAAATCAGAAAAATAGAGAAATAAAAGTTCAGAACAGCCATTAGGACAGACTGTTGAGAGAGAGAATGTTTCAGGGCAATGACCTTTCATGACAAACGGTTGAATTGATTGGCAGATTTGGTTCATCTTCACGGTAATACTGACTTGCCCGCTGTGTGCCACAAGATAGTCTGCATCCTGTCCCACCGGTTCCCTCAGTGCTCTCCGTCAGCCACACCCTCTCCTGGTTGCTGAATGGCTCAGGATTGCAATTTGAAGGAACTCAGTTCCATATTCCCATCTTCTCCTGCCAAGACCAATGTTCCCTCCCTCTCCATCTGATGTTCCCGTCTCCTTTGATGGTCCGATGCAGTCTGGGGAATACTGAGTGGTGATGCTAGGAGAGGAGGTTTGGAGTGGTTAGGGAGATATGGGGAGAGAGTGGAGACTGCTTCAGAATCATAGCAGCATCACCTGCCACTTGCTGTTCACATGAGCTACAATGACAGTGACACCTCACAGAATCAGGCAACTTCACTGCAACTTATAGGATATGCTGAACACTGCAGATTTAATCACTTAATAATCTCAGCTCCGTGGTCAATAACACTGAAGGACAATACTGCTAGAGGTTAGGATTTTTTTTTCCCTGATGATAAGCAAGTTACTAATTGAAAGTTGATTGGTGGGATTCTAGATTGAGTTGCGAATGTAAATGTTTGGAGGATAAACTGGAGCAGGAGGTGAACACTTTCCCGTCTCGGTTGAATGCCCACCAGGTGTCTGGATGAAGGTCTGATGATTGTAAAAGACCAAAATGACCCAACTGCATTTCAGAGAATACAATGACACCATGGAGGCCATTCAGCCCATTATGTGTAATGGACAAGGCCAGACCCCCTCAACACAGTTCAAGGAGGTAACCCAGGCCCTAACTTTTCTCGTTGTTTTAAGCAGGTGTGAAATGGATATTCCAGGAATGATGCAACTGGCCTAGCCACTCAGTTTCAAACAAAATAGAATTTACACATGAACGAAAGAAAACTGAATTTAGAATAACAAAACTATTTAAAAATCCAATCGATTTTGTCGCAACTTAATAATGCTGTTCCAAATGCTTGTAATATTGCCATAAATGCCCCCTTGGCAAAAAAAAAGGAAATATCCAACACAGATTCTTACAGGAGAGATGTCAGAGAGGGAGGGAGAGGATCAGCCTGGATCTGCTTCTTTGGGTCCAGCAGCTTTACTTGGTCAAACCAAACCAAAACGCCTAAACCAAACCAAACAAACCCCAACCCCCAACCCCCAACCCCCAACCCCCAACCACAACCCCCAACCCCCAACCCCCAACTCCCAACTCCCAACCCCCAACTCCCAACTCCCAACTCCCAACTCCCAACCCCCAACCCCCAACCCCCAACCCTGAACTGGGAGAACTGGCCACTCCCCTTTCATTGTACAAATGTTTTAAAAGAAAAACTTAAAAGCGTTCTCAAGTAGATATTCCCAGATGTGTCAGAACGTCTGTCTGACTTTACAACTCCTCTGAAAAAAAAGCCAAGGACAGAATAATCTTGTTAAAGGAGCAGCATCGTCACAAACTGTTATGAAATAGTCTCAATCTCCTGCTCTTTACTGATACTCCTGGACATGTTTCATTTTCTGTTATGCATTCACTTTCCCCTTTCAAGATTATTGTTGAATTTACCACCAGCACCCATCAGCAGTGTATTCCACATCCCAAGAGGAAACTGTCTGTAGTGCAGCATCTGGCTGACATTCCCATTCAGAGGGGTGTGATTCTCACTGGAAGTGACACTTTCACATGGGTGTGATCCTTCAATTTAACAGCAACCCCACAATAACTGTCCTCTCACTGAGTCGTTGAGGATGTAGTGTCAACTGACACTTGCGAAACTGCAATTGATAGATTTTTTTTTCACTCACAGTGATCAAGAATTGAAAAGCCAAGGTAGTGTCGATGAATTTAAGATGCACATAAGCCTCGATCTAACTGAATTATAGAACAGATTTGAGGGGCTGAAAGGTCTGCTCCTGTTCCAATGTTTCCAGCTATGCTGCAATTTGAGAATGGAATATTAGCCTCATAAAATCTAATGACTGGAATATATGCCACCACAGCTTGTTGCTAGGATAAACTCGGTTGCCTAGAGATAGTTGTCAGGATTGACTTTTACCAGATGGAGGTTGTTGCTAGGCGAGATGTTTCCTAGAGGCACACAGTTGGTATGGAGTGTGACAATGTGCTGGTGTTGACATGCTAAATGCCCAAATGCCTGAGAAGAAGTGAGATCATGGCCCTCTATTAAACCCTTTTGTGTCTCCGATGTCACACGTTTCCAATTGATGAATTGAAACAGATTACACTTTGCCATTTTTAACTCCAACAAGAATATTTACTTGGATATTAAGATCATTTAAATATTGTCTCCTCATTTGTGTATTCGTGGGTTCCAAGGACAAGCTGCTATCAGCTGGGGGCTGCAACGAATCAGGGTGGTACAGTGGCTCAGTGCTTAGCACTGCTGCCTCACAGCTCCAGGGACCTGGCTTCAATTCCAGCCTCAGGTGACTGTATGAAGTTTATGCATTCTCCCTATGTCTGCGTGGGTTTCCTTCCACAGTCCAAAGATGTGCAGGTTAGATGGAGTGGCCATGCTGAATTTCCCATGCTGCGCAGGGATGTGAAGGTTGGGTGGATTAGCCGTGGAAAGTGCAAGGGTTACAGGGATAGGGTGGGTCTGGTTGGAAAGCACTTGGGTGTGGACTTGCTGGGCTGAATGTTCTGTTTCCACACTGTTGATGAACTGGTCATCTACAAGTGAGGTTTCTCAGCCCCTGTGGGGTACTGCAGTGGGGGAATTGTGGGGCTGGGCTGACAATAAAAGAGGAAGTGTTTAATTTCCCAGCCCTTCAATGGCCCGAGAGTGATGGTGACAGAAGGATTGTACTTTGTGTTGCTGCAGAGTGCCGGAGTCATGTCGGTCTACCTCTTTATGAAGAGATACGCCGCTGAAGAGATCTACAGACCCCACTCCAGCTTCTACAGGCCAAGGCTCAGTAATTGCTCCGACTACTCTGGCCAGTTCCTGCACCCAGACACCTGGCCTCGCGGACGCAGTCCCTCCGACATCTCCAGCGACACTTCCATGCAGCTGAACGCCAACTATCCAGCACTGCTCAAGTGCCCCGATTACGACCAGATGTCCTCCTCCCCCTGCTGAGTCACGGGCCACCCCCAGCAGGAAGCCTCTGAAGCAGCCATGGTATCCTGGACCCCACGCCCCCTGGCCATGGTTGTGATGAGGACAATCTTAACACAGATCATCAGCTGGGGCTCTGGTTTCTGTATTAGCAAAGCACAAACTATCAGCTGGAAGGGAGGTGGAGTGGAAAAGGTTGGGGGAGGAGGGGGGAGGGGAGGGAATGTAAAGCTAGTCTTAGTGACAGTGACCACGAGACCATCATGGATTACTGTAAACGCCAAACTCGTCCGCTAATGTCCTTTAGAGAATAAAATCCTCCCGTCCTTACCCAGTCTGGCCTACACGTGACTCCAGGCCATGGAGTCCAGCAATGGCCTTGACTCTTAACTACCCCCTGAAACAGCCTCATTTGGGGCAATTAGGAATGTGCAACAAATTCAGGTCTTTCCCACCACACGCACATTCCAAAGAATAAAGAAAAATATTCACACATTGCACAACATTTTCAGACCGATTCTCTCTCTGTAAAGCAGCCTGCTGCAGTTTAGAATGTCACGTTGTAATGTTAAACGGTGTTTTGTTTTAGTGGTTCCTGTGATCTGGTCCTGAGCAGCTGACTGACAAGCCACTGAGGTGTCCTGGAGGGAGCAAAGGGGAGTAGGAATCCTGTTGCTAGGACAACCCTAGTTGCCTTGGGATAGTTGTTCGGGATTGACTTTTAGCACATGGAGGTTGTTGCTAGGTGAGATATTGCCTAGAAACATACAGGTTGGTATGGAGCGTGCCATTGCGCTGGTGCTTACACAAAACATGCCCACAGGCCTGAGAGGAAGTGACATCATGGCCCTCTATTAATCCCTCCCATTTCTCCCACGTAACATGTTTCTGATTGATGAATTAAAACAGCGTAAACCTTTTCAGTTTTAAATGCACCAAGATTTTTTTACTTGGATATTAAGATAATTCGAATGTCATCACTTTCATCCAGTAATGTTCTCTGGGTTGGTAGTTGTCCTTGGTTCAGAGCTGGAGCACAGTGAGACCGACATGGCAATCCCACTGCGATCTACCTTTTTCACTGTGTGTTTGGTCACCTCTCCCATTGTGCCCTTGTTGGACTCAGAGTCAGTTTGTGTCTGATTACCCTCCTGTGCCAGCCACTGGGAATGCTGGACTGTCTTGCTAAATCAGAAGATGCAAAATGCTGAAGTTACCAAGACAGTGCAGATTTGGTCCCCAGGACACCAGGGAGATGTTTTGTTTTGGGAATGGGTGGCTGTGGAAACTGAATGTTTACAATTTTGAAAGGCAGCAACTAAAAGTGATCTTACAGCATTTAATGAACATCTCCCTAAAGGGTATTCAGTGGTCCAAATAAAGGCAAATGCAGAGCACTCTATGATCATAAAGCAAAGGGATATAAAATCCAAGAACTGGAAGGTAAATTTCAGACCGAGGAAGAATCTCCGTTCAATGTGATCAATACTTGGGAAGGGTTCATGGGAAAACAGTGAGAACAAAATATGTCAAGCAAGAACCCAATAAATAGTGTCTGAAGAAAATTGTTGAGCGGGAGCACTATTGCTGTGAGTCCTGTGTGTCTCATTGGATAAGATAGGATGGGCTGAATGGTCTTCTTTAATTTATCATGATCATGTGTCCACTCCACCATTCTTAACAGCCTTAAGAAAAATTTTGCCAGTCCTGGTAACCCAGTCACCATGGAATGTTCCCGTAGAGGAATAATATATAGGTGCTGTTAAAGAAGATTCGAGTGACAAATTAATTTGTAAACCTGCTTATTGATCTCAGCACAATTTGTGCCACCTTTACGTTACAACAGTTTGTCTATTTCAGAAGTGATCTTTTGGCTGTGAATTGTGCTGTGTAAGGTACTGAGATCCTGCTGAAGGTGTGTTAAATCTACCCAATGATGTCGCGTGGTCTGGGTGGACAAAATGCAGAAGTCCTCATAGAAACGATGTGTCAACTCTGGTTCCTGATGGTCTTTGTAATTAAATGTAACTAGTCCATGTAAACCTGTATCTATTGCTATAAAGCAATAAACTAGATCTTGTCTAATGTAAGTGCCACTTCACTTTGAGACTCAATAGTGGTTTATTCTCTAACAGACCAATTAGACCAGCCCTTAAACTCAGCAGTGAAAGGACGAAGGCCTGACTAACTTATGTAATGTTTATTTTAAAATAAAGTAGAAAAGAGAACTGCAGTCAGCAGTGGTGGTTTAGTGGTGCCATTGCAGCCATTACAGTTCATCCATTTCCCTCCCACCAGGAGCCAGTTAACCTTTTCAACGTTCGTTTACAAGAGAAAAAAGGGGAATTGGTTGCTGTGAACAACCCCAACCCTCGTGTCACCAGGTGGTTGTAACCAAAATGCTTTGAAAGACCCTGAGTTTGTGAAAGACAGTCTATAAATACAAATTCTATCCTTTAAAGAATAGGTGTACAGTTGGAGAATAAATCCTATTTAAGGTCACTTTACTGTGGTGAGATCAGTCAGATGAATACGTTTTCAGGATTAAGCATGTACCATAGATAACCGCAATAGATTCACAAATTGAAAATTGTATTGTGCAATTCAGCAGTAATTTAGAAAGTGTTTTTAGCCAATGCAGTGCACTGTTGGATTGTGACATTTTTGTAATGGATTCAGTGTATTATTCCCTTTCTGTGAGGGCCAGTGTCTTGGGCTCCTTTCAGCTACAGCTCCATTGAGACACCAGAGACTAAAGCAGGTTCTCTCAGGGCAGAAGCCCCTCCCCACTATTTGAGCAAGATCAGAGCTAATCAGGTAACTCAATTCCACTTTCCTGCATGGACCCCAAATCCTTCGATTTCCTTAGTTTTGAAAAATCGATTGATCTCAGTCCTGAAGATATTCAACAGTTGATCTTCCACAGTCTGTGGGTGAGAGAATTCCAGAGAATCACTGCATCATATTCCTCCTCTTCTCAGTCCTCAGTGGGTGACCCTTTATCCTGGCACAATGACCCCTAGTTATAGATTTCTAACCAGGTGTAATGCTTATAAATGCCAGAGAATATCAACTCCACGTGAAGGCTGTGAATGTGAAGTCTTGATCCTCATTCCTGGCCATTTGTTCCCCTGTAATTCAGGCTAGATAAGGGTCAGAAGTCTGTATTTTCTAAACAAACCATGTGTTAATTCCCTAGGAATGGGGAAGAAAACAAAACACAGGAACGTGAAAAACTATCTGTATTTGTGAATTTAATTTCAGACTTTGCATGATCAACTTCTCAAGGACATCTCAGACTGGGTATTGAATTGCAAGTGGTTCCCATTTCCTGAGAATGAGTATTTTTAAAAGATGCTCAATTAAGACACTATCTTTTGAAAATAGCATGGCAGAATGAGATAATGTACTGTACAGAGAGTTCACTCATTTGCACACTTACACTTTGTGCACATGTTACTGCACCATTTGGAAAGTTATAAACTACAGAAAGGAGAAAGCGAGGACTGCGAATGCTGGAGAGTCAGAGTTGAAAAGTGTGGTGCTGGAAAAGCACAGCCGGTCAGGCAGCATCTGAGGAGCAGGAGAGTCAACGTTTCAGGCATGAGCCCTTCATCAGGAAACTGCCTGATTCTTGATGACACGTCGACTCTCCTGCTCCTCGGATGCTGCCAAGATATAAACTGCAGTTTGCATTTCTGAAGTGTTCAAGAAATTTTTGTCCTCTGTCGAACTGAAGTGGTTCATTGTAACTTTAACTCTGAAATGTGCACACTACAACTTAGTAGAAGTAAATGTGGTGGTAAGGTGTTGCAAAGGAAACAGTATTTTCACAACGATGATCATCCACCATTTAGACAAAAGTTTTGGTATAACTGGGACGGCCTGTGGCTACACAATCCAAGAACACCAACAAATTCCCCAAACTTTTATTTTGAGATCAGAATAAAGAGACTTCTCTTTGCCTTTGATTTCCCATCTTTATAATCTCGTCTTATCTTTGACGTTGTTTCAACTTGATCCTCGCCTTGTAAGGGTTGACCTCAGAACTAAAGCCAATGTGCAGGGGGGCTTCTGTCTGTTAAGGGGCGAGGGGGGACTGAGTCCTGCAATTATGTCGATAGTTTCTGAAACTTGCAAAAAAATACTCTATTACATTAAGTAACCAACCAATTCAGAAAGTGCATTGTGGAGAGGTGATGTTATATAAAGTAATGCTCTCGTAATCCAGAATCTTAGACTAATGCCTCTGGGGACATGGACTGAAATCTCTATCACATCAGATGGAGAGACTTGAATTCAATAAAAGCCTGGAATGAAAAGCTTGTCCTAACGGTGAGTGTTACTGATTACCACAAATACCTATCTGACTCATTAAAGATAAATCCCAAACACAGCTTTTTACATATTTCTCAAGAAAAGGCTGCTGCTTGTTTGGCAGCTCAATCCTGATTTGTTGAGGTGTTGCCATGGATACAGCAATGGGAAAAAAAGACTCTGCAAGCTCTTGGCTAATTCATGAAAGCTGTATTTAGTGATGGGTAATAAATACCTGCGATGCCAATGTTCCATGAATAAATGTTTAAAAACAACATTGCAAGAAAGCTTCCAACTATTGGAATATTGGATTCTGCTGGATATTTAATTGATAGTTTTTTTTAATGAAGGCGTGAATCTGACATTTCCCATGGGGACTGTCACAGTGTATGATTAGGCAGGAGCTACACTCACTCACTGCTGACAAACCCAAGAGGAGCTGAGCTAATCTCGTCACCATTTCCAGCTGCTCTTCAATCCTTCACAGGGTTTATGTAAAGCAAGTCAAGTAGTAACAATGTCAGGAGTTATTTTCTGGCCAATTGCCTCAAATAGTCAGGTCTCTTTAAACATTTAACCCTAACCAGAACACAGCTGGTAGTCTTCAATTGAATTGCAGCTCTTCCCAACTTGTTCGCTGTATCAAATCCACTGCCCATAAGGGGTCTTGGTATTTACCACTGCTCTGGTAACTATGCCCATGGTTTAGCTCCATGGGGATTTGAATCTTGACCCATATACTTGGCCCAAGTGATCATTCCTTAGGTAAGTATCCAGACAGTATCCAATGATGCCACTCACCTGCAGTGTGCTTCACATCTGTGTCCTATCATTGATGTCCACATCACCCTCTGCTGCACATTCCACTGCAAGGAGATTGGGTGTTAATAGTCAGTGTGAATCTGAATTGGTTTCATATTTGTATCCCATCTCTGCTGAAGAGCATTGGACTCTCAAACACCACCCTGTCCAAAATGAGCCCACTACCCAGGAGTGGGTGTAGCAACTGGTGATGTTGGACCCTCCCCCCCAGGGGGTGAAATGATTCTGTGTGCAAATGAAAGGGCTAACTTTAAGCCGTGTGTCATTTCTGAATTAGTCAAGAGGTTGGGGAGCCTCTCCTTCCCCATTGTTCTCTCAGCCAATCAAAATCAACTTGCTAAACAAACCACACCCCTTTCTCTACTGATATAAATTGTTATGATTATTTGAAATTTGAGTTTCTTGCAATGGTCCTGATGAGTGAAAGAAAGAAGTTCAGATACAAACCCTATCCTTCCAAGTCACAGTCCATGTCATAGGTTTGTGGTAAATTTCCGCATGCTTTGTTTCAGCTGTTCATGGGAGGTCGGTGTGGCTGGCTGGGCCCAGCATTTATAGCCTGTCCCTAGTCACCCCTTGAGAAGGTTGGGGTGAGCTGCCTTCTTGAAACACTGCAGTCCATGTGCTGCAGGTAGACCCACAATTTGCCAGGATTGTGACCCAGCGACTGTTCCAAGTCAGGATGGTGAGTGGCTTCGAGGGGAATTTGCAGGGGGTGGTGTTTCCATGTATTTGCTGCTCTTGTCCGACCAGATAGTTGTAGTTGTGAGCCTGGAAGGTCCTGATGAATAAACCTTGGGGAGTTGTTACAGTGCATCTTGTTGATGCTGCCACTGAGTATTGTGATCAGTGTTGGAAGGAGTGAATGTTTGTGGATGTGGTGCTAAGCATCTTTGCCCTGGATTATGTTGATCTTCAAGTGTTGTTGGAACTGCACTCATCCAGGCAAGTGTGGAGTATTCCATCACACTGAGGATGATGGACAGGTTTTGGAAAGTCAGACAATGAGTTGCTCGGTACTAGATACTCAGTGACCTGCTCTTGTAGCCACCATGTTTATATGACTAGCTGAGTTTCTTGTCAATGATAACCTGCAGGATGTGGATGGTGGAAGATTCAGCAATGGTAATGCCATTGACTATCAAGGGGCGGTAATCAGATTGTCTTTTATTGGAGATTGGTCATTGCCTGTCATTTGTGTGGCACAAATGTTACTTCCCACTTGACAGCCCAAACCTGGATATTGTCCAGATCTTGTTGCATTTGCTGAGGACACTGCCCTTGAGTAACCCCTGCAGAGATGACCTGGAGTTGAAATGACTGACCTCCAACAACCACAACCATCTTCTTATGTACCAGGTGTCACTCCAACCACCAGGAGAAAGTGCCATCTGCAGATGCTGGAGATTAGAGTCAAAATGTGTGGGGCTGGAAAAGCACAGCAGGTCAGGCAACATCCAAGGAGCATTGCTGATGAAGAGCTTATGCCCAAAACGTTGACTCTCCTGCTCCTCGGATGCTGCCTGACCAGCTGTGTTTTTCCAGCACCACACTTTGTGACTCTGACTCCAACCACTGGAGAATTTATTTCCTGATATCCACTGATTCCAGTTTTGCCAGGGCTACTTGATGCCAAGGGCTGTCACACTCACCTCCTGCCTGGAATCCAGCTGTTTTGTCCATGTTGGCACCAAGGCTGTAATGGGGTCAGGAGCTGAGTGGCCCTGGGAGAATCCAAACTGGGTGTCACTGAGCAGGTTATTGCTGAGCAGGTGCTACTTGATGACACCTTCCATCACTTTACTAATGACCAAGAGTAGACTGATGTCAGGTAGGTGCCAGTGTTGTAACTGTACTGGCACAGTTTGGCTAGGGGAGCGGCAAGTTCCGGAGCACAAGCCTTCAGTACTATTGTCGGAATGTTGTCAGGGCTCATAGCCTTTGCAGGATCCAGTGTCCCCAACCATTTCTTGATATCACGTGGAGTAAATCCAATTGGCCGAAGACTGCTTTCTATAATGTTGGGGACCACTGGAGGAGGCCGAGATGGATCATTCAGGCAGATTGGTGAGGGTGAGGTCAAGTATGTTTCTCCCACTTGCTGGTTTTCTCACATCCTGCTACAGTCCCAGTCCAACAGCGGTATCCTCTTGGACCTGACCAGCCTGGCCAGTGGTGGTGCAGCTGAGCCACTCTTGATGGTGGATATTGAAATCTCGCACCCAGAGTCTCTGATCTTCCTTCCTCTGAGGCTCTCGGTGCAACTGTTCAATTAATTTATTGGAAAATCATTTCCTAGTCTCTCAGAGACATGGCATTCGTTTGAAATAAAAAGATTTGGAATACGGAAACCACTAGGATGCTGACTCATGACCAGCCAGAGTCATGTTACTGGCCAAGACAGATTTCACCCCTGTCATTCCCAAAACTCTACAAGGAGGGGTGGTTTCTCACCTCCTGTCTGGATTCCTCGTCCATTTCATGGTCATGGATTGTGATTGAACAACTGCTCCATTATTTGAGTACTGCTGAAAAAGGATACATTTTGTCAAAGCATTTTTTAAAGATTCCTCAGGACAATTCACAAGAAACGCCAACCATTAGGGGGTTAGTTACTACGGTACCAGAGGAGAGTGTTCATTGTTTGGCAAGTGGACTCTGATTGGTAGAAGCATTGTCATGGAGAAACACCAATTAGATGACAACTGACAATTAACTGCTGTGCTTTGTTTAAATTTAAACCAGGTTGACTTTGATTGGTCAGTGCATTGACCTGAGAAATGAACACCCATGTTGTTGAGTTGTTACAGGTGCCATGCCGTACTTGTTTTGTCAGTCAGAACAGAGCACAGCCCTGCGTAACTCATATAGACACCAGTGTGCCACACAGCAACCCTGACTGACAATCCTAAATTGGTTATCAGCATGATTAATAATAGGGTGGTTATGGTAGGGGATTTTAACTTTCCAAACATAGACTGGGACTGCCATAGCGTTAAAAGTTTAGATGGAGAGGAATTTGTTCACTGTGTGCAAGACAATTTTCTGGTTCAGTATGTGGATGTACCGACTATAGAAGGTGCAAAACTTGACCTACTCTTGGGAAATAAGGCAGGGCAGGTGACTGAGGTGTCAGTGGGGGAGCACTTTGGGGCCAGCGACCATAATTCTATTAGATTTAAAATAGTGATGGAAAAAGATAGACCAGATCTAAAAGTTGAAGTTCTAAATTGGAGAAAGGTCAATTTTGACGGAATTAGGCAAGAACTTTCAAAAGCTGATTGGGGGCAGATGTTCGCAGGTAAAGGGACGGCTGGAAAATGGGAAGCCATCAGAAATGGGATAACAAGAATCCAGAGAAAGTATATTCCTGTCAGGGTGAAAGGGAAGGCTGGTAGCTATAGGGAATGCTGGATGATCAAAGAAATTGAGGGTTTGGTTAAGAAAAAGAAGGAATCATATGTCAGGTATAGACAGGATAGATCGAGGGAATCCTTAGAGTATAAAGGAAGTAGGAGTATACTTAAGAGGGAAATCAGGAGGGCAAAAGGGGGACATGAGATAGCTTTGGCAAATAGAGTTAAGGAGAATCCAAAGGGTTTTACAAATACATTAAGGCCACAAAGGTAACTAGGGAGAGAATAGGGCCCCTCAAAGATCAACAAGGCGGCCTTTGTGTGGAGCCAGAGAAAATGGGGGAAATACTAAATGAGTATTTTGCATCAGTATTTACATTGGAAAAGGATATGGAAGATATAGACTGTAGGAAGATAGATGGTGACATCTTGAAAAATGTCCATATTACAGAGGAGCAAGTGCTGGATGTCTTGAAACGCATAAAGGTGAATAAATCCCTGGGACCTGATCAGGTGTATCCGAGAACTCTCTGGGAAGCTAGGGAAGTGATTGCTGGGTTTCTTGCTGAGATATTTGTATCACTGATAGTCACAGGAGAGGTGCTGGAAGACTGGAGGTTGGTTAACATGGTGCCACAGTTTAAGAAGGGTGGCAAGGACAAGCCAGGGAACTATAGACTGGTGAGCCTGACCTCAGTAGTGGGCAGGTTATTGGAGGGAATCCTGAGGGACAAGGATGCACATGTATTTGGAAAGGCAAGGACTGATTAGGGATAGTCAACATGGCTTTGTGCATGGGAAATCATGTCTCACAAACTTGATTGAGTTTTTTGAAGAAGTATCAAAGAGGATTAATGAGGGCAGAGTGGTAGATGTGATCTATATGGACTTCAGTAAGGCATTCGAGAAGGTTCCCAATGGGAGACTGGTTCACAAGGTGGGATCTCACGGAATACAGGGAGAACTAGCCATTTGGATACAGAACTGGCTCAAAGGTAGAAGGCAGAAGGTGGTGGAGGGTTGTTTTTCAGACTGGAGGCCTGTGACCAGTGGAGTGCCACAAGGATCGGTGCTGGGCCCACTACTTTTCGTTATTTATGTAAATGATTTGGATGTGAGTATAAGAGGTACAGTTAGTAGGTTTGCAGATGACACCAAAATTGGAGGTGTGGTAGATAGTGAAGAAGGTTACCTCGGATTACAACAGGATCTTGATCAAATGGGCCAATGGGCTGAGAAGTGGCAGATGGAGTTTAATTCAGATAAATGCGAGATGTTGCATTTTGGGAAAGCAAATCTAAGCAGGACCTATACACTTAATGGTAAGGTCCTAGGGAGTGTTGCTGAACAAAGACACTTTGGAGTGCAGGTTCATAGCTCCTTGAAAGTGGAGTTGCAGATAGATAGAATAGTGAAGAAGGCATTTGATATGCTTTCTTTTATCAGTCAGAGTGTTGAGGACAGGAGTTGGGAGGTCATGTTGTGGTTGTACAGGACATTGGTTAGGCCACTGTTGAAATATTGTGTGCAACTCTGGTCACCTTCTTATCAGAAAGATGTTGTGAAACTTGTAAGGGTTCAGAAAAGATTTACAAGGATGTTGCCAGGGTTGGAGGATTTGAGCTATAGGGAGAGGCTGAACAGACTGGGACTGTTTTCCCTGGAGCGTCAGAGGCTGAAGGGTGACCTTATACAGGTTTATAAAATTATGAGGGACATGGATAGGAGAAATAGACAATGGTCTCTTACATGAGTTGGGGAAGTCCAGAAATAAAGGGCATAGTTTTAGGGTGAGAGGGGAAAGAAATGAAAGAGACCTAAGGGGCAAATATTTCACGCAGAAGGTGATGTGTGTGTGGAATGAGCTGCCAGAGGAAGTGGTGGAGGCTGGTACAATTGCAACATTTTAAGAGGCATTTGGATGGGTATATGAATAGGAAGGGTTTGGCGGGATATGGGCTGGGTGCTGGCAGGTGGGATTAGATTGAGTTGGGATATCTGGTTGGCACGGATGAGTGAGACTGAAGGGTCTGTTTCCATGCTGTACATCTTTTATGACTCTATTAATTGTACAGTCAGGATAATTTAGCACTTACTTCTCAAGTAGCATAAAATATGGTCTCCCTTTAAACTGGTATTCTTGTACAAGTGCTGAAGAGCATTGACAAAATTAACCTTTTTCAGCAACATTTGAGTTCTGTACTTTTAACATCGACTTGAACTCTATTATTGTTGCACCATGTGACTCCCAGGATGGTCAAAGATGTGAGGAGGACATTCTTCACCGAAGATAGTGAATCTGGGGAATTCTTTACCACAGAAGGCTGTCAAGACTCAGTTGTTAAGTATATTCAGGGCTGATATAGACAGATTTTTAATCGGTAAGGGAATCAAGGATTATGGGGGAAAGGTGAGAAAATGGAGTTGAGGATTACCAGATCAGCCATGATCCCATTGAATGGCAAAGCAGACTTGATGGGCTGAATGGTCTGCATCTGCCCTTATGATCATAAGGTAACATAATGGACCTTGATCTTCTCTTCCAACAATTCTTTTCCTCTCTGTGCAGTTTATTCACGCAACGCCAGGTTATAGTCCAACAGGTTCATTTGGAAGCACTGGCTTTTGGAGCACTGCTCCTTCATCAGGTAGCTATCTGACAAAGGAGCTCTGCTCTGAAAGCTTGTACTCCCAAATAAACCTTTTGGATGTTAACCTGGTGGTGTGTGATGTTTAACTTTGTCCACTCCAGTCCAACACCAGGCCCTCCACATCACGGTTTATTCCCACGACAGCAGCTGTAATTCCCAACTGTGGCAGCAGAGGGAGCCTTAGTCATCGGCCTGCACATTGGTAAAAACAATGACTGCAGATGCTGAAAATCAGATTCTGGATTAGTGGTTCTGGAAGAGCACAGCAGTTCAGGCAGCATCCAAGCAGCTTCGAAATCGACGTTTCGGGCAAAAGCCCGCCTGCACATTGGTGCTGACTGCTTCCTGTCGACAATTGAGATGAACTACAATTCCATACCTCATTCCTGTTGATTTTGAGCTCCTAATAAATATCATAATTAAATGCAAACTGGATATCTGTAAAATCTTGAATTGGCTGTTTAGTGTACAGAGTTGGATTCAGTACAGTAATGATGAAATGAGTCCACACAGGCTGGTATCCCATCACCATGTCACCCTTTATTTACACCCTTTATTTACATCATTGACACAGATCCAGCTCCCTCAGAGTGACCAGGATGTCAGACCTTCCTAGTCTTTTTTTTTCATGTTTAAGTTCTTTTTGTTAAACAAAAGATCTTACTTTTTTTTTAGAAACTGAAAGCAAGCAAGTGAATGTGCAGAAGAATACTTTCAACAAAAACCATAATGTTCTCATTGATGACACAAAAAAGCTGCCCGGGTTCTATATGATCAATCATAATAGCATACATGTATTAGTTTTGCAAGATCAGAATCAATCTAACATTCATAGAAATATGAACACAGAAGCTTAGTCAACAAAGTCCAGCAATCAATAATACTTCATTACATAAATGTTTCAGTGGCCTCACATTTTACAAAGTTGACTCTATAATAAGTCTCATTCAGATGGAAAAGCTTCAAATGCATTGATTCTTTCCCAGGAATCTTACAGAACCTTCCCGGTCTTATCTGTCAGCCAGGGCTTCCTGATTGGACCAGATTAACAGCCCCAGTGAGGGGACTCATATTCTATGAGATCCATCTGGCTAACCCCATTCCAATCACTACAAATGAGGTAACATAAAGCAGCTCCTGTCATTTACACAAGTGGTATTAGCCAGTTAGTGAACAGCCTGTCAGGCTGGTAATTAATAGGTTCAGATACACGAACTGGATCCCAAGAGTCAAGGCAGTACTTTGCAAAGCAGTCTCATTACCATCTAATTTCCATTTCTCTTGCAGAATTACTTTGTTCAATTTTAAATTACATGAAAAATCTTGACATTAATTCATCTACCAACAATTTCTCTTGAAGTCATCATCTATAAATATCACAGACTTTGCAATTTAATCTACATCAAATCACTTGCTGCTAGATAAATGTTCCTTCAGTGTCGCTGGGTCAAACTGCAGGAACGCCCTCCCTAATGGCATTTGTGGGTCGAATCTACAGCACATGGACTGCAACAGTTCAGGAAGGCAGCTCAGCACCACCTTCTCAAGGGCAACTAGGGACAGGCAAGGAATGCTGGGCCAGCCAGTGGTGTCCACATCCTATGAATGAATAAAAAAGATGCCTACATGTTCCACATAGCTCAAACAGTAGAGAGACTGTGTGCCACTGAAGGAGACTAGAACAATTTGAATCCCTGGGTGAAGCAAGGCTTTTTCGTTTTAAGGCTATACAGAATGCCATCTGAAGCTGTCACAAGTCCAGCCTGTGAAATGAGTCCTTGTGGAGGTGTCAGTGCAGGAGCTGGAGCCTCATCCTGAGGGTCCGATAATGGAGGGGACCTCGCTGAGAGCTAAGGGATTAAGATGCGACCCCAATATGTCCTACTCAGAACAGGGGTCAAACTCGAACTGAAAGACTGATCATGATGTTGAGAGAGGAGAGGTTTCACATCACTTACATCTGAGGAGTAGGTGGCCTGGGGTTAACATGATGCCTAAGGGAGGTGGGATAGGCAATCAGAAAGGCCAGAATGGCCTCAGAATTGATCCCATGTCTACGCTGATCTGAACCTGTGACGTTGAGGTACTGGTGTTGGACTGGGATGAACAAAGTTAAAAATCACACAACACCAGTTTATAGTCCAACAGGTTTAATTGGAAGTACCACCTTTCAGAGTGCTGTTCCTTCGTTAGGTAGCTAGTGGGGCAGAATCATAGGACACAGAATTTATAGGAAAAGATCAAAGTGTCATACACTGATGCGATTTGAACCTGGGCATTTGTGAACATTACAAATGACCACATCATGATGTTACTGAATTACAGAGGGTGAAATGGATCAGGTACATGCTCCTGACCTTTTTATTTATTCACTCATGGGATGTGGGCGTTGCTGGTCGGCCAGCATTTATTGCCTGACCCTAGTTGCCCTTGAACTGAGTGAGCTTGCTGGGCTATTTCTGAGGGCAGTTGAAAGTCAACCACATTGCTGTGGGTGTGGAGTCACGGAAAGGTCAGACCGGGTAAGGGTAGAGGATTTCCATCCCTGAAGGGCATTCGTGAGCCAGATGAGTCTTTCCAAAAATTGGTATTGGTTGCATGGTCTTAATTCCAGATTTTTTAAAAATTGAATTCAAATTCCACCATCTGCCATAGCGGGATTTGAACCCGGGTCTCCAGAATGTTAGCTGAGTTTCTGGATTAATAAGCAGTCATGTCATTTCAGTCAAGCCTTGCATAAGACCAGGATTTGTTGCCCAGGTTTATATTGTCCTTGAGAAAATGGTGGTGTGCTATCTCCCTGAGTTGCTGCAATCAGTGTGCTCCAGGTAGACCCACAATCCTGGAAGAGAATTCCAGGATTTGGACTCAGTGATACTGAAGGAACAGCGATATATTTCCAAGTCAGGATGATGAGTAGCTGGGATGGTTACTTGCAGGCAAGATGTTCCCATGTACCTGCTATCCTTGTCTTTCTAGCTGGTAGTGGTCATAGGTTTGGAAGTTACTGTCGAAAGAGCTTCGCGGATTTTTTGTTACTGTGATTTGGTGATGGAGGGAAAGGATGTCAAACAGTTTGGATAGACAGCAAATAAATCTAATTGCTTTGTCCCAGATAGTGTTGGGCTTGAGTGTTGTTGGAGCTGCATTCATCCAGGCAAGTGGGGAGTCTTCCATTACTTCCATCACAAATGGGGAGACTTGTGCCTTGTAGATGGTCAACAGGAATCAGGAGGTGAGTTACTCACCACAGTATTCCTAGCTTCAAACCTGTTCTTGTAGCCATTGTGTTTATGGTTTTCCATATCTGGTCAAAGGGGGTTTCGGTGAAGGTTGTATGTCAAAATGATCAGTTTGAAGAGGATCTTCATCCAATTTAATTAAATACTGTGGCAAAATCATGTGAGGACTGTAATGGAAGTCTAACCTTTCCATCTCTAATGTGTGACTGATGAAGTTGTGCTGCCTCCCAGTGGAAGAACAGCAATATTACATCAATGATTTTTTTTGTTACATTGACAATTTGTTTCCATCTGCTGGTGTAGAACATTCCAGTTCAATATAAATCTAGATTCAGCAAGGGCTTTATATCACCTACCTTGTAGATTGCTACCTATATTTGAATTCAGTACATTAACGGCGTGTGTGGTCACCTGCAGAGACTGTGGGTGAGTGTTGAGTGGGTGAGGGGTGGGTCAGGGTGACTGTTGAGTGGGTGAGGGGCAGGTGAGGGCGAGTGTGGTGTGGGCGAGGGGTTTTGGCTGTGCGTCGGTCTGGAGGAGGCTCCCTATCAGAGTCTGCTGCCTCAATGTCTGCTTGATTGAGATAATCACAAAATTATCAAGAGCTCATGGCAAGAAGGAAAATTGACATAAAAATGAAAATTAATTATAAATAAGTTTCTTATAAACTTTAAGACAGCAAGCAATAGGAACAGGAGTAGGCTATTTGGCCCCTTGATCCTGCTCCACTATTGAGTAGGATCCAACATTCCTCACATCCCCCTTCATGTGTTCTTTGATTACCCTTGATTCCCTAACTGATCAAGAATCTATCTATCACAGCCTTAAATATACACAAGGCACCTAATAACTCTCTGTGGCAAGGGGTTCCAAAGACTCTCAACACTCAGAGAGACAAAATTCTGCCATCTCAATCTTAAACTGGTGCCCCCTTAATTCTGAGACTGTACCCTCTGCCCTAGACCCTCCCATGAAGGAGAAACATCCTCCCAGCATTTGAAATCACTGCTCATTCTTGTAAACTCCAGTGAATGGTGCTTCAACCTGTTTAACCTTTGCTCAGAAACAATCCCTCCATATCTGGGATCATCGTAGTGAACCTTCTGTGGACCTCCCCCAATGAAATAAGGAGACCAAAACTTCCCCCAGGAGTGGCAAATGGAGTTTGGAGAAATGCGAGGTGCTGCATTTTGGAAAAGCAAGTCAGGGCAGGACTTATACACTTAATGGCAAGGTCCTGGGGAGTATTGCTGAACAAAGAGACCTTGGAGTGTAGGTTCATAGCTCCATGAAGGTGGAGTCACAGGTAGATAGAATAGTGAAGGCGTTGTTTGGTATGTTTTCTTTTATTGGTCAGAGTATTGAGTACAAGAGTTGGGAGGTCATGTTGTGGCTGTACAGGACTTTGATTCGACCATTTTGGAGTATTGTGTGCAATTCTGGTCTCCTTCCTATTGGAAAGATGTTGTGAAACTTGAAAGGGTTCAGAAAAGATTTACAAAAATGTTGCCAGGGTTGGAGGATCTGAGCTACAGGGAGAGGCTGAACAGGCTGGGGCTGTTTTCCCTGGAGTGTCGGAGGCTGAGGGGTGACCTTATAGAGGTTTATAAAATCATGAGGGGCATGGATAGGATAAATAGGCAAAGTCTTTTCTCTGGGGTGAGGGAGTCCAGAACTAGAGGGCATAGGTTTAGAGTGAGAGGGGAAATATATAAAAGAAGCCTAAGGGGCAACTTTTTCACACAGAAGGTGGTACATGTATGGATTGAGCTGCCAGAGGAAGTGGTGGAGGCTGGTACAATTGCAACATTTAAGAGGCATCTGGATGGGTATATGAATAGGAAGGGTTTAGAGGGATATGGGCCAAGTGCAGGCAAATGGGACTAGATTAATTTAGTATATGTGGTCAGCATGGACAAGTTAGACCGAAGGGTCTGTTTCCATGCTGTACGTCTCTATGACTCTGTGGGGTCTCCCCAGCACCTTATACAGTTGCAGTAAGACTTCCCTGCTCTGATATTACAATCCCCTTGAAATAAGGGCCAATATTCCATGAACTTTTCTGATTACCTGCTGCATCTGTGTGCACATATACACCTCAAGGCCCTTTGAGTTGCAGTTTTCTACAGCTTTTCTCCATTTCAATAATATTCTTTTGAAGTTTGCACCCCCCCCCCCCCCCCCAAAATTAACTCCACACTTTCTCGCATTATATCCCATTGGCCAGCCTTTTGCCCACCAACTGAACCTGTTGCTAACTCTGTTAAACTGTTACATCCCTGTCACAACCTGCCTGTCCACATATCTATGTGTCCTCTGCAAATGTGACTCCTGGACATTTGTTTCTTTCTTTCCAGTCATTAATAATATTGCGTGTTAATTAATATGGATCTTGGTACGTGACAGATCAGTTACACTCAGTTCTGCAATAACACACGTTTCCTCAACGCAAATTACCTTTAACGCAATTGAAGAATTTAGGCCGTTACTTGGAGAAAGCAAACTTTCCTTCCCTGTATTGGCTATAACATTATTCTAGTCCCATTGGTTTAAATGGTGCTGCTATTATGCAATTTTCTAATAATGCAGGGTTGCACAGGAACAGAACTACCATGTTATATCAGAACAGACTGTACCTTACAGTAAATACAGTTGTGGGCACAGTATACAGAATACAGAAGGTTTTATCTTGTAGGAAGCTCTTTCTTTATGAATTCATCTCCATCACACATTAGGCCTCCAGCACCAAGTCTCCCAGTTGTTAAGCTGAGTTTGTGGTCACTGTCAAAAGAGGCTCCTTCCTCATCCATCCTGGAGCAGATCGCCGTCCCAAACCTCAGAGCAGTGAATGCAGAATGACTGAAAGAAGGGGGGGGGTTGGTGGAGGGGACGATCAACAACAAAATACTGTGGATGTTAGGAAGTGCTAGAAAAACCAAACAGTTCTGGCAGCATTTGTGGAGAGAGAAACAGAGAATTCCTCTTCTGAGTTCAAAAGAGAAACTGCTGGAAAATCTCAGCAGGTCTGGCAGCATCTGTAAGGAGAGAAAAGAGCTGACGTTTCAAGTCTGACTGACCCTTTGTCAGTTAGAGCTTTGACAAAGGGTCAGTTAGACTCGAAACATCAGCTATTTTCTCTCCTTACAGATGCTGCCAGACCTGCTGAGATTTTCCAGCATTTTCTCTTTTGGTTTCAGATGCCAGCATCCGCAGTAATTTGCTTTTATCCTCTTCTGAGTCGATGACCCTTGAGTTTAATCTGACTCTTGTTCAAAACTGAAAAGAAAAGGAATCATTACAGGTTTGATGCTGTTGGAAAAGGAGAAGGAGCGTGTGATCAAAACAGAAGGTCAATATGTCAGAGAGATAACGGATCAAAGGTCGCTTGGAGCAGAATGCAAAGGGAGTGGTCACTTCAGCAGGGATGAAACAAAGTATTGGTTTGGGGTAGGTGTTAATCACAGAATAGCGGCCAGGTCAGACTGAAAGTAAAAATACAGAAGCGAGTTCCAGGCCGGTGCTGAGGTTTGGGGGGGGGGGGGTGGAGGCGGGGTGGGAGTAAGCAGGGAGCCATTCTCCAGATGGAAGTTAGCTCCATCGCTCTGTGAAGTTGTTAAAACTCATCATTGAGTCCGTGGACTGTAAACAAAAGGTGAGGTACTGCTCCCTGCAGCTCAGGTTATGGTCAGTGGAAGAGTGCAACAGCCCAAGGATGGACACTGCAGTTTGAGAGCACAGCAGCATGGCAGCAGAAAGAGACTACTGTCTGAAATTGTTCAATCCCATGTCGAGGGCAGGAGGCTGCAGACTGTGAAACGAAAGCTGTGAGGTGGCGTTGCTGGAATGTGAGTTGAGATTGATTGGAAGACAAGAGGAGGGTGAGGATAGAGGGGTCAGCCTGAGAGCGAGGGGGAGAATTCAAATAACAGGTAACTCAGAAAGGTGAGTGTGGACTGAGCAGGGTGTTCTGTAACGCAGTCACCCAGTCACCTCTGGACTCTCTGATGTGGAGGAGACTGCAGAGGGAACGGAGAATGGTTGGTATGGTCTGATTGGATTAAAATGTCTGTTTCCATGCTGTATGACTCTAAGTACACACAAATCACTGCTTCACCCAGATTGTGTAACACCCCCTCGATATTTCCTTTCAGTGCCAAGTCCGGAAGGATTTATTAACTTTACGGGAGACAGTCAGGGCTGTTGTTGGCTGCTTCCTGTGGCTATCACATTAAAGAATTGTGTAATATAGGGTGGGAAAGTGACTAGCAGATATACTCTCCTATCAAGGCTGGGGTCTTCCCTTCAAATGTTGGCTTGTTTCCTAATCTCAAAATATCTGCCACCTTCACTACATTACAGTGGCGACAATAATTCAAACTCATTGGTTGTTGTCGTGATTGTAACAAAGTCAGTCAGATGGACCACATAGAATAGGGGATTCCTGATTGGGGCTGTTAACCTGGTCCAATCATAGAGCCCTGGCTGACAGATATAAACAGGAGTGTTCCAACTCTATTTTGATTTAGTCCCTACCCTCCCCTTCACTGTTTTGATCACACAGCATTGCCCTTTGATGTGAAGGGCAGTGCTTGTCACTGGCCACTCGGGTGTTTTTCCTATCTTCCTGGTGGTGGAAATTGAATAAAGATTCGTACACTTTGTGTCTTTTCACTGTGTCTCACACCTGCACACACACACCATGGGTGCTGGGGAAAAAAAATAAGCACTACCGCACTTAGGCGGTAGTGTGGGGGTTAAATTAAAAAAAAAAAAAAAAGAAAAAGAAAAAAAAAGAATAGAAAAAAAAAAAAAAAAAAAAAAATAAACAGGAGTGTCAACATGACATTCTGGCTTAGTTGGTCAAAGTACTAGCTTGCTAAACAGTGAAATTTGGGGTTCAAATCCTAGTTGTGCCTACACATCATGAACTATCTTTGATCACACAGCATTGCCTTATGTGAAGGGTCACTGTTTGTCACTGGCCACCTGGGTGTTTTGCCTAAAAAAGAAGAAAAAAAAGAGAAAAAAAGAAGAAAAAAAAAAAAAAATAAAAAAAATAAACAGGAGTGTTCCAACTCTATTTTGATTTAGTCCCTACCCTCCCCTTCACTGTTTTGATCACACAGCATTGCCCTTTGATGTGAAGGGCAGTGCTTGTCACTGGCCACTCGGGTGTTTTTCCTATCTTCCTGGTGGTGGAAATTGAATAAAGATTCGTGCACTTTGTGTCTTTCACTGTGTCTCACACCTGCACACACACAAAAAAAAAGAAAACAAAAAAAAGAAAAAAATAAGAAAAAAAAGAAAAAAAAATAAGCAGGAGTGTTACCCAGTACGGAGGAAGGAGGGCAGATCTGAAGAGACAGCATTGCCTTTTGTGAAGGGCACTAAAAAAAAGAAAAATAAAATAAAATAAACAGGAGTGTAAGATATCCTAGTCACTCTGAGGGCTGGCGCTGAGGGAACTGGATCAGTGTCTCCGCATGTAAATAAAGGGTGATTTAGTGATGGGATACCAGCCTCTGTGGAGTTATTTCAGGTTGTAAAGAATTATGTATATCCTGAGATCACAAAAGGCACTATAGAAATGTAGTTCCCTCTATCTTTCTTTCAAGTATTGTTTCAGTATGGGTTTTGCATTCATCCTAGAGGCTGAGACCTGGCTTCTAATTTTTATTTTTATTCTGCAGAAGCCTCCAGAACTGCCACTTAAATTGAGCTCCTCACCTGAGGACCCAAGGAAGGGCCATTCTGCCCAACCAGTCTCTTTCTGTTCCACAGTGTAACCTCTTTCACCCCACCTCCCTGGTTCCTGTTAATCATTCGGATAGGGACAAGCACAAGACAATATAAGCCCTAACCTAAATTACAGAACTGTGGATGTTGGAAATCTGAAACAAAGACAGAAGTTATCTTGGTAGTCAGAAGCCTAGCGAGAAACTGCTTAAGTCTGTTCAAGCTTTGCCTAAATTTGGTGAGAAGGCCGTGGAAACTCATTTGAAAAAGTGGCTAAATAAATGCAGTGGCCAATGGCAATGTGGGTTTTGTTGATCCAAACAAAATTTGTAGGTGGGGCTAGTGAGGTATTCACATCCCTATCAGAGGAGGGATCTGGGGAGAATGAGGAGGTGAAAAAATCCATTTTAAGTGCATATGAGCTTGTACCAGAAGCCTATAGATAATGTTTCAGGAATCTAAGGAGGGACCCTACTCAAACCTATATTGTTTGAAAGGATCAAACAGAGTACCTTAAATAGACAGATAAAAGCTTTAAAAATCGAGCAAACCTGTTATGCCCTTAGAGAGGTAATTATTTCGGAGGAATTAAAAAGTTCACTGCCTGAAGTAGTGCTAACTAATGTGGAAGAGCAGAGAGTTAAAACAGCAAGGTTAGCAGCTGAAGTGGCTGATGATTATGAGCTGGTCCATAAAACACAGTTTGGCTTCCAGAATCAATTTCAGGCCATGAGGGATAGAAACTGGGGCAAAGAGAAATCCTCACATGGAAACGGAAATGTAGGTCTCAGTGAAGACCATAAGGATAACTTACCACAGGGTAAAAAAGAAACCCTTGAGGGGGACAAAGAAGTTAAAAAGCTCCGGTGTTTTTATTTTAATAAAATAGGCTACACAAAATCAGTGTTGGAGGGCTAGGAGAAAGCCAGATGTAAGAAAACTGGACAAGCCCGGGTGTTTTTTTGGACTAGTAACAAAAAGCAGAAGGGAGGTTAGACAACTGCTTCAGAGTGTACAAGATGATCAGAGGTTAATTAAGGAGGAAGTGCCAGATCTGCTTAAAAATATACATGCAAGGGCAACGTTTGTTCACATAGCCAGGAGTAGCAGGTAAAGAGGTTAAAACATTAAGGGACACAGGATCCTCTCAGTCTGTGATGCTGCAGGATAGGGAGATATGTACTCCTGAGAGACTATTGCCAGAAAAGGTACTGGTAACAGGAATTCATGGTGAGACAAAAAGTGCTCAATTATGTAAAGTGAGGCTAGAAAGTCCAGAGGAGACTGGTCAAACTCTCAGCTCCAGGAATACAATTCATCCTTGCAAATGATATAGCTGATTCACTGGCAGGCATGCTGCCTACTCTAGTTGAAAAGCCAGTGGAGGCGCAGACAACTGGGGAAATGCAGGATGTTTATTCAGGAATTTTCCCTGATTGTGCAGTAACAAGATCACAGAGACACAAGCTGAAGCAGGAGAGATCAAAAAGCACAGATAAGGAAGCTGAAATAGCTTTATCAGGGACTTTTTTGATCAGGTAAGTGGGACAGAGCAGGAGCACATATGTAAACATGCAAGTATCTTTAGCTCTGCTAAGTTGATTGAATTATAGCAGAAAGATGAGAACTTACAACAGTTGTATCAAAAGGCATAGACACAAAAGGAGAGTGAATGCATCCCTGTGCGTTAATACTTAACAAATGATGTCTTAATGAGGAAATGGAGACCATCACATATTCAAGCACATGAGAAATGGGCAAAGATTCATCAAATTGTTTTGCCAGTAAGGTATAAAAAGGAGTTACTGTGTGTGGCGCATGAGCTACCATTTGGGGGTCATTCAGGGGTGAGGAAAACACAGGCTAAAGTACAAAGACCTTTTTACTGGCCTGGACTATGCAAGGATGTCAGCTAATCGGAAAACCACAGGCAGTAATAAAACCTGCACCTTTAATACCTATTCCAGCATTTGAGGAACCTTTCACAAGAGTCTTGATTGATTGCATAGGTCCCTCAAACAAAAAGTGGGAATAGGTATTTATTAACAATAATCGATGTGTCGATTGGATTTCCAGAGGCAGTGCCATTAGGCAACATCACAAGTGTTATAGAAGAATTACTCAAAGGTTTTACTAGATATTGGATCCAGTCAGATCAAGGGTCAAACTTCACATCCAAACTATTCAAGGAGGTTATGGATAACTTGGGAATAAATCAATTCAAATCTACTGCGTACCATTCAGAATCACAGGGAGCACTAGCAAGGTGGCATCAAACCCTAAAGACCATGTTACAGTTGCAACATTTAAGAGGCATTTGGATGGATATATGAATAGGAAGGGTTTGGAGGGATATGGGCCGGGTGCTGGCAGGTGGGACTAGATTGAATTGGGATATCTGGTTGGCATGGACGGGTTGGACCAAAGGGTCTGTTTCCATGCTGTACATCTCTATGACGCTATGACTTTATATGGTCAAGATTATCCAGGTGATTGGGATAAAGGAGTTCTGTTTGTACTTTTTGTGATCAGAGATGCACCAAATGAATCGACTAAATTCAGTCCATTTGAATTAATTTTGGGGCATAATTAAGGAGAAATTGATGAAGGAGAAACTAATAAGTCAGACTTCAGAGACACCCATTTGGACTATGTGTCAAATTTAAGAGAACGATTAAACAGAGCTGAAGAGTTGGCTAGACAGCATTTAAAAGTATCACAGCATACAATGAAACAGGAAGCAGATAAGAAATCACAAATTCACAATTTTGCAATTGGGGATAAGGTATTGGTGTTACCTCCAGTAACAGGTGAGCCTTTAAAAGCCAGGTTTAGTGGACCATATCAAATGGAGAGGAAATTGAGTGAGGTGAACTACTTGATAAGGACTCCAGACAGGAAGAAATCTCACAGTGTGTGTCATGTGAATATGCTCAAAAGGTGTTTTGACAGGGAAAGGAAAGCAAGAAGAGAAGGTGTTAATAATTACAGCACAGGGGGGAGAACCGAGTTCAGAGGATTCTGAGTTGGCAAATCAAATTGGACAATGAGGAAGTTGTCAAAAATCGGGATAAATTATTGAGTAACTTTCCACAAGAAAATTGAAATGACCTATAAGAGTTATTATTATCACATGGGGAGCTATCCGGAAATAAACTGGGAAGTACTAATCTAATTGTGCATGAAGTAGATATAGGAGATGAAGCAACATCCTTATAGGCATAACCCTCTGAAGTTGGAACAAGTTCCGAAGGAGATAGAGCGCAAGCTCTAAGGTAGTATAATTGAAGTGAGTTAGTGATTGGAGCTCACCCATAATCATGGTGCCAAAGCCAGATGGTACCCAATGATTATGTGTTAACTATCTCAAAGTCAACACCGATACAAAGACTGATGCATATCCAATTCCATGGTTGGAGGACTGTGTTGAAAAAGTGGGACAAGCAACTTACATCTGTAAGTTGGACTTGCTCAGAGGCTACTGTCAGAGAGAGCAAAGGCAGTTTTGGCTTTTGTGAGGGCAAATTGACGATACCAGTTCAAAGTCATGCCATTTGGTCTGAAAAACGTTCCAGCCACTTTTCAGAGACTAACTAATAAGGTCATTGCTGGGTTACCCAGCTGTGTTGTTTACATTGATGACCTGGTGATTTTTAGTCACTCATGGAAGGAACATTTAAAGCATTTATCAGATTTGTTCGATCGACTTCGGAAGGCAGGCTTGGTGGTAAACCTAGCTAAAAGTGAATTTGACAAAGCCCAAGTCACCTTCCTGGGCCATTTTATTGAACATGGACAAATGGCCCCGTGGGATGTGAAAACAAAGGTAATTGGGGAATTTCTCACACTGTCGACAAGAAAAGCAGTACTACGGTTTCTGGGGTTGAGTGGATTTTACTGAAAGTTTGTGCCGCACTTTATCAGTGTGGCTTCTCCACTCACCAAATTGTTAAAAAAAAGGGCAAGAAGTTTCAGTGGACAGCGGACTGTCAAAAGGCATTTGATAGCCTAAAAACTGTGTGAACCACTGCCCCAGTATTAGCCACATCTGTTTACACAAAGCCTTTCAAGGTGGCTATCGATGCCAGTGATGTTGGTGTCAGTGCGATGCTCTTGCAAGAGGATGATGAGGGAGTAGAAAGACCCATCGGGTATTCTTCCAGGAAGTTGAACATTTATCAACAGAATTATTTAACGATGAAGAAAGATACTTTAAGCTTGGTGTTGGCATTACAACAGTTCAGTGTTTATATTACCAGCAATTCATCTGAGACAATCGTATACACTGATCATAATCCATTAACATTTGTGGAAACATTTAAGGATAAAATGCCAAACTGTTCAGATGGAGCTTGTTGTTGCAGCCATTCAATTCCACAATTGTGCATGTGGCTGGTTGTGAAAACGAGATTGACAATGTGTTATCCAGACTCGAATTAGATACAGAGGCATTCGATGGCAAGTGTGCCATGGCCTGAATTCGTGTGTGGTTGTGCATGTTTGCATGTGTATAGTTAGCACAATGTAGATACATGTTTAGACTACTAAACAGCTTGTTTTTGAAGGGTTTTAAAAATGAAGCCATCTTTTGATATTGATGGTTCTATTTCTTTTTGGTGGGGGGGGGTGAGAAGTGTCACAAAGCTGGTCCTTTTTTCTAAAAGTTGTTCCTTTTCTCAAGGATACTGTGTCCTTGGTGTTTTTCAGAGGGAGTATAAAACACTTGGGGCTCCGAAATGGCTGGATTTGGTGCAGAGATGAAAGGCCTTTTTTTGTTTATACGCAAACAGATGAGACTTTAGGCCAAAGCGTTTATGTGTTTAGAAGTAACCTGTATAAATCAAGGGGGTATGGCTAGCTCTCTAGCTGAGCAGTTCAGTCCAGAACTAGTTAGGAAATTCAGCTGTGGAGCTGTGTGGAAACAGGCTGCTAAACTCTCTCTCCTTCTGCCCTTCTAACTTTGACCTGTCAGCCTTTGTTTCACTTTAACTATGTTTAAGGGGGTTTGCTTTTTGGGACATCTGAAAGACGATCAAAATTAGTTTCAAAATCTCTGGGGTTCAGGAAGAGGTAGGGAGGAGGACTAACCAAAAATGTAGTTCCCAATCACAAGCCAGTTACCCTGACAAAACATCGAGGGTGCTGTGAATTAGACTGCAAATCAAAATCTCAACAGAATGTTACAAAGATGAAAGGCAACCAGTGATTCTAGAAATTTCTAAAGCAGTCAAAGCTAGTCATCAGAAGTTGGGGAAGAACATTTAAATACTGTGATTATCGGGAGTTGATGAGAAAACGTTGTTATAGCTGGTCTTTATTCTGATGTGTCTGAGTGTGTGCGAAGGAGGTGTGAAGGAGTGCATGTGTGAGGATGTGCGTGTGAGGGAGCGTAAGTGAGGGAATATGTGTGATCACGTTTGTGTGTGTGTGTGTGTGTGGAAGAGCGGGTGCATATGTGAGGGTGCATGAGTGAGGAGTGTATGTCAATGAGGGAATGTGAATGTGAATGAGGCAGTGTTTGTGGGAGACTGTGTGAGGGTGTGTGAATGAGCGAGTATGTGAGTGAGAGGGTATGTGTGTAAGATTGTGTGAGTGAGGGAGTGTGAATAACTGAGTGTTTATGAGAGAATGAGGATGTGTGTGTACGAGGGTGCATGAGTGAGCATGTGTGTGTGAATGAGGGAGTATGTGTGAGTGCAAGTGTGAGCGAGTGTGTGTGTGAGAGGGTATGTGAGCAAAGGAGTGTGAGTGATGGTGTGTTTGTGAGAGAGTGTGTGTGAGGGTGTGTTTTGTGAGAGAGTGTGTGTGAAGGCATGTGAATGAGGGAGTGTGTGTGAAAGATTGTGTGAGGCTGTGTGAATGAGGGAGTGTATGAGAGAGAGTGTGTGAGGGGGTGCTTTGTGTGAGGGAGTGCGTGTGTGAGGGGGTGCGTGTATGAGGAAGTGTATGTGAGACTGTGTCAGTGAGGCTGTGTGTATGAGAGAGTGCATGAGGGCGTGAGTGTGTGTGAGATTGCGTGAGGCTGTGTGAATGAGGGAGTGTGTGTGTGAGGGGGTGCGTGTATGAGGAAGTGTATGTGAGACTGTGTCAGTGAGGCTGTGCATATGAGAGAGTGCGTGAGGGAGTGAGTGTGTGTGAGATTGCTTGAGGCTGTGTGAATGAGGGAGAGTGTGTGAAGGGGTGCGATGTGTGAGGGAGTGTGTGTGTGAGGGGGTGCGTGTATGAGGAAGTGTATGTGAGAGTGTGTCAGTGAGGCTGTGCGTATGAGAGAGTGCGTGAGGGTGTGAGTGTGTGTGAGATTGCGTGAGGCTGTGTGAATGAGGGAGTGTATGAGGGAGAGTGTGTGAGGGGGTGCGATGTGTGAGGGAGTGCGTGTATGAGGAAGTGTATGTGAGAGTGTGTCAGTGAGGCTGTGCGTATGAGAGAGTGCGTGAGGGTGTGAGTGTGTGTGAGATTGCGTGAGGCTGTGTGAATGAGGGAGTGTGTGTGAGGATGAGTGTGAGTGAATGTGCCTGCACCGTAGAAGAAGGGCTGAAAACCCGAAAGGATAAAGAAAGGGAAGGAATAAGTACACTGAGCAATCTCTTCTCTCAAGCATTCACCAGGCACGCCATCAGCAACATCCCTGCACAGAGTGAAGATTACCGCAGGTTGATGAAAATTAATTGAAAATCTGGATGCACTGAAACTGCAGAATCCAATAAATCCCCAATGGGAGGTGGTCTTTATGCCAGAAAGAAATCTGTGAAGCATTGATGATTCCTTTAGGAAAGGGTGACTGTGCACTGGGAAGGTAACCCGAGATTAAAAACAGATGGATGAAAAGATTCGATTCAAAAGAGTATTGCAGAATAGACACATTCAGTTGATAAATCTTAATTCAGTTGCATGCATAGAATCCCTACAGTGTGGAAACAGGCCGTTCAGCCAATCCAGTTCAGCACTGACCCTCTGAAGAACATCCCCCCAGACCCACCCCATCCCACCCTGCATTTCTCATGACTAACCCCCTGAATCTGAGCACTATGGGCAATTTAGCATGGCCGCTCCCCCCCCAACTGATATATCTTCGGACTCTGGGAGGAAACCGGAGCACCCGGAGAATGTGAAAACTCCACGCAGACAGTTGCTCAAGGCTGGAATCGAACCCATGTTCCTGGTGTTGTGAGGCAGCAGTGTTAACCACTGTGCCACACCCCATGTTAAATGTGAAAATTGACCATTCATAGGATCGACAGGAAAATTACAATCTCGGTTAGCATTCCTCCAGAAGGGGAAATTCCTAGCCTGTCTGATTTGCATAAGATGTTAGCCAAAGATACACCTGAACGCTAACTGTGATGTATCAATATTGAATAACTTTTTGAATTGCATAAGCACTAAATGATTACAGCACAGAAGGAAATCTTTTGTTTGGGCTTATATATTTCTCAGGAGTAAGTTGTCTTCATCAATAATTCTTTTCTTTTTCAGATATTTATCCAATTACTTTTTGAAAATCTTGATTGAATCCACCACTAACAGGTCTAGTGCAGTCCACATCCCAACCCGTCATTGTGGAAATATGGTTTTTCCTCGAGTTACCTTTGATTTGTTTGCCAATCTCTTTAAGATGAATCACTTCCAAGGGGGAAAGTTTCTCTCCTTCGGCTTTGTCTAGACAAGGGTTTGGAATAAATAGGTGGGAGAGAGGAGTTCGGTATATCCTCAAAGGCCCCAAAGTGGCCCTGAAAATTCAATCTCAACGGTGACCAATAACAAAAGGGTAATTTCTGTGATGGGATGGGAGAGATGGAAGGTGGGAGGAGATCCTCGTCCAATCAAACTATCTTGTCTCTTCACATTCTTGTCCAGAGACAGGTCTGTGATTGGAGAAATAGTGAGGTTGGGGGACCCAGAGATGTTTTGTATCCCCTTTTCATCTGACCCATTTTGTAGAAAAGAATTGCTAACCTGGAGTCTGGATAGGTTTTTTCGTAATATTATTTACTGTTACCTTGTTCTGCTCCATTTCACATTCATCCAGCAATGAAAAATCATCAAATTTAAGCTCAATTCATTAACAGTCAGTACACCACTTTTCAGCAGAAGGGATTCCACCTGGTTTGTGTTATCAGTGAATGAAAATTCTGATGTTTCAAAAGCACAGTTGATTTTATTAATGCTTCCAGTGTTGGGCTTCACAAGCCAGGGAATATCCACTGGATTCGGAGTGAGCACAATTTTTTACGACTTCTCACCCAGACAAATTACAAAATCTCTTTGTTCTAAATTCTTAAAATGTATTATTTGTCACTTTTCATTATTTTAGCAATTGACAGCAAAGTGGTGAATAAACAATATTCTAGTGTACAGGAAAACGTAACTTCCACGATATGTTCAAATTACTGCAGATGCTGGAATCTGAACTGAAAACTAAAAAATGCTGGTGATCACAGCAGACAGGCAGGAGGCTGGAAGAACACAGTGAGCCAGGTAGCATCAGGAGGTGGGGAAGTCGACGTTTCAGGTGTAACCCTTCGTCAGGACCAGGGGTCGGGTGGGTCAGGCAGCATCCATGGAGAGGAAGCGAACATTAGCTGTGATCTCCAGTTTTTTTTTTGTGTTCTGTTCATATTAAAAGTGTTATTACTTGAATGAAAATTGTGTTTGTGTGTAAGTCTTCTCATTTCATTGTAAATGAAACTCTTATCATTAAAGTGCGATGAGAAACAACCAAGTCTTTTCTTTTTGCCTTAAGCCATTGCCTGTCTCATGACAGGGAGAACAAATGTAATTTTCCTGACTGGTTTTCGCACAGACATGGACTCAGAATTAGTGCCATAATACATTCGCCCACATCTCTGCCAGTGACCTTCATTGGATTTTCTTGAATGTTCTGGAGACATGGGAAGGAGAATGCTGTGGGTGTATTCTCTTGCTTTGAGAGACTAAGTCTCCATTTGGAGAGAGAAAATGATTGCAATTGAATGCACAATCAGTAGCACATATTTGAGACAGTAGAGGTCAGGAGATACAGCAGGCTGGTTCAATTTGGAAAAGGACGGGTAGAGACTTTGTCAAAGTCACTTTGAAGATGTAGAGGTAGCGTAAGAATGTGGGGTGGGTGTGGGCAGGGGAGAGAGAGACATGATAACAGGAAAGGCTTTGAAAATATGGCTCAAAAATTTAAAATCTAAAATCAAGAAATTGTTTAATTGGGAGGCAACATCAATCAGTGAGCAGGAGGGGAAGATAACTTGAAGTAATTTAACACAGTCGGCAGAACATTAGACAATCTCAAGATGAAGGAGAGTGGAATGTGGGAGATTAGTCAGGAGTGTGTTGGAAGTAACAATGATCATTTCAGCAGATTCCAAGTTAGAAGATTGAATGATACATGTACAGTGCTTTTAAGTATATATTTCCTCATGTAGACAAAAAAAAATCCTGGAAAGTTTGTATGTAAATATAGATGGTTATAATACCTCATCACTGCTTTTCCTAATAAAGGAGTTAGTAAGAAGTGAAAAGGAGTCCCTGAAAAACAAGCAGAGGCCATTGAGAAACTATCAGGAATAGCCCTCAACGAAGAGATTATTTTGATCCTAGTACAGGCACCTCATAATTGCAAATTGAGCTTCATGGAAAACAAACCCAGCTTCTCCATCTTGACCCCAGTGACTGAAATACTTTGGCTCTGGTGCCAATCACATCAATGTTTTCTTGTTCGCTCACCCACTGTAAAACCTTTACACCAGCTTTGAAGTGGAGAGTCCAAAGCAAATCCTACGATAAGATGAGTTCACAAGTTTAAAAAGAAGCAATGAATGCTTATTAGACAAGCTATCTGCTAATAAAACGTAGCAACAAATTACTGCAGATGCTGGGATCTGTACTGGAGATCACAACGGGTCAGACTGCATCCATGGAGAGAGAGCAAGCTAATGTTTAAAGTCTGACTGATTCTTCACCAGAGCTGAAGTGAAGTGTACAAAGTTAAAAATCACACAGCACCAAGTTATAGTCCAATACTGGATGAAGGAGCAGCGTTTCGAAAGGGAGTGATTTCAAACAAACCTGTTGGTCTATATCCTGGTGTTGTGTGATTTTTTTAACTTAGTCCACCCCAGTTCATCAGAAGTGAAGTGTGGAGGGACAACATTTCTGCTATAGTTTTGGGGGGCCGGGGTTTGGGGTGTGTGGAGGTAGTGGGTGTACAGTGCTGGTGGAGAAAAAAGATATCGATAGTTCAGATTAAGTGATCGGAATGCGAGAATGGCAGGACAATGGTGTGTCTAACCTCGAGACTTGAAAAGACAGACAGTCCCTGTGGGGTGTGGGGAGGGAAGAGAGAGGACATCATAACAGAATGCAACAAGCTGAAAGAAAGGGAAGAAATGGTTAACGATTTGAAGGTGTTGAACTCAATATTAAGCCCAGAAAGCTGTAAAGTGCTGAGTGTGAAGGTGAGATGTTGTTTCTCCAGTTTACACTGGGTTTCCCTGGAGCACAGCAGCTTGCTGAGGACAGACATGTGGGGCTTGTGAGCAGGACATTGTGTTAAAATGACTGGCTACAGGAAGGTTAGGGTACAGCTCGCGCACAGACCAGAGGGGTTCCGCAAAGCACCAAATTCCCCAAACTACAGCATAACTGCTGTCCCCTCCACATTTTTCTGCAGTTCTGATGAAGAGTTACCTAGATTCGAAAACATTAGCTTGCTTTCTCTCAATGGATGCTGTCTGACTTGCTGTGATCTCCAGCCTTTGTTGTTTTCAACGCTGATAAAACTTTTTAGTTGATTACCACTTCTATCTCACCTATTCTCACCTATTTCTCACCTATTTATCCAGCCCCAACTCATACCCACCTTGCAGCCCATGCTCAGTGTCCCACATTGCACCCCAATTCTATAATGCCTTAAATCTACCCATTAATTTGTGATTTGACCTACATCGACCCCATTTCCAGGAAAATTTTTTTAAAAAATTCAATCACAGAATGTGGACGTTATGACCTGGGCCGGGCTGAGCTTCCTTCTTGAGCACAGTCAGTTCTTCTGCAATCCCCTTCGAGAGATATTTCCAGGATTTTGACAAAACAACACTGAAGCAACAGAAATATATTTCCAAGTTGGATTGATGGCAGTGGTATTCCCATGTATCCACTGTCCTTGTCTTTCTTGATGATGGTGGTTTTGGGTTTGGAAGGTGCTGTCAGAGAACTCTTGGAGAATTTCTGCACAGCATCTCATAGTGGGTACACAGCTGCTGCTACAGAGGTCTGTAGTAGAGGAGGTGGATGCTTGTGGAAGTGGTGCTAATCAAACAGCTGCTTTGTAGTGGTTGGTGTCAAGTTTCTTGAGTGTTGCTGGAGCTGCACTCGCCCTGGTAAGTGGGCAGTATTTTATCACACTCTTGACTTGGCTCTTGTAAATGGTCCAAAGGCTTTGAAAAGTCAGGCGGTGAGTAACTCTCCAAAGTATTCCTAGCGTCTGACCTCTGGTAGCGTCTGTGTTTATGTGATGAGTCCAGTTGAGTTTCTGGTCAATGGTAATCCCCAGGATGTTGACAAGGGGGGATGATAACACCATTGAACGTCAAGGGGCACTGTTTAGATTGTCTCTTAGTGGGGATGGTCACAGCCTTGCATTTGTGTGGCATGAATGTTATTTGCCACTTATCAGCCCAAGCCTGAATATTGTCCAGATCTTGTTGCATTTGAACATGGACTACTTCAGTTATCTAATGGTGCTGAACATTGTGCAATCATTGGTGAACATCCCCACTTGTGACCTTATGATGGAGGGAAGGTCATTGATGAAGTGGCTGAAGATGGCTGAGGAACTCCTGCAGAGATGTTCTGGTGTTGAGATAAGTGACCTCCAATAATTATCTTCTTTTGTGTTGGGTATAACTCCAACCAGTGGACAGTTTGCCCCTGGTACCCACTGATTCCAGTTTTGCTTGGGCTCCTTAATGCTACATTCGGTCAAATGTGGCCTTGATGTCAAGGGTTGTCACTCTCATCTCTCCTCTGGAATTCAGCTCTTTTATCCACGTTTGAACTGTAATGAGGTCAGGAGCTGAGTGGCCCTGGTGGAACCCACATTGGGTGTCACTGAGCAGCTGCTGCTTGTTAGCACTGTTGATGACCCCTTCCATCACTTTACTGACGATGGAGAGTAGACTGATTGGGCGGTAATTGGCCGGGTTGGACTTTTCCTGGGTTTTGTGCACAGGACATACCCGGGCAATTTTCCAAATTGTTGGGTGGATGCCAGTGTTGTAAGTGTACTGGACTAACTAGAGAGTGGCAAGTTCTGGAGCACAAGCTTTCAGTACTATTCCAGAATGTTGTCAGGGCCCATAGCCTTTGCAATATCCAGTGATAGCGAGTTTTGAGAAGATTTGTAGCTCAGGTTGAGGTTCTCGATGTAGGTTTGCTCGGTGAGCTGGAAGGTTCATTTTCAGACGTTTCGTCACTATAAGTAACATCATCAGTGAGCCTTTAAACCGAACAGACTACATTGAAAAAATGAATGCACTGCTTGCAGATACTGACACTTACCAACAGCTGGCAATAGACCCAACCCGGCAACTAGAAAACTGAATCACAGCCTTGCTCAAAAGACTGCAGAAATCTGGAGAATTAAATAAGACCAACTTCCAAAAAATGAAGCCAGATAGATCCAACATACTATGGTTCTACAGATTATCCAAAATTCACAAACCAGGAGCCCCCCCCTCAGACCCATAGTCTCACTACCTGGAACACCAATGTATAGATTAGCCAAGGAGCTACACCAAAGACTAAAACATTTAGGAGACTCACGCCACTTCATCCACTCCACCCAAGAATTTCTGAAGACCACCAAAGGCATCAAGATAGAAGAGGATGAAACAATGGTCTCCTTTGATGTAACAGCCCTGGTCACATCAATCAACATCAACCTAGCCAAGGAAACACTGACTACACTATGAGGAGACCCAAAGACTCATACACCAGACACCAACTTCATCAGTTCAGGCAGCATCCAAGGAGCAGCGAAATCGACATTTCGGGCAAAAGCCTTTCCTGATGAAGGGCTTTTGCCCGAAACGTCGATTTCGCTGCTCCTTGGATGCTGCCTGAACTGCTGTGCTCTTCCAGCACCACTAATCCAGAATCTGGTTTCCAGCATCTGCAGTCATTGTTTTTACCAACTTCATCAGCAAGGACAACATCGTCAAGCTAGTGGACCTATGCCTTACCACCCACTTCACCTTCAACAACAAAACCTACAGACAAACCAACAGAAAACCCATGAGATCTCAGTTATCAGGGGTAGTAATGCAGAGACTTAAACGAACAGCTCTGCCAACCATCCAACCCAAACTTTGGGTCCACTATGTGGATGACACCTTTGTCATCTCTAAACAAAACAAATTAGAGGAACATTCAAGACTATCAATAATACCCTTACTGGCATAAGATTCACTAAAGGAGGAGGAAAACAACAACAAACTGCCATTTCCCAGATGTTGCAGTAGAGTGAACAGCCAATGGGGAACTTCAAACCAGCGACTAAGGAAAACAACACAAACAGACCAAATACTGAGCTGTAGAAACAATCACCCCAACACCCACAAACGAACCTGCGTCAGAACATTATTTCAACAAGCCACCACACACTGCAGCACAGACAAACTACGCAGAGCAGAGGAAAATCACCTACACAGTGTATTCAAAAAGAATGGGTACCCAATGAAGACAGTCCGCCGATTTCTCAACAACAAACCCAAACAAGCAGACAAAATACGCCCAGAAACCCTAGCCACTCTCCCCTACATCAAAGGCATTTTGGAAATAACTGCCAGACTACTCAGATCTCTTGGCATCATGGTAGTCCACAAAGCTACCAACACACTAAACAGCAGTTAATGAACTTGACAGACCCCTTACAGACAACAAGCAAAACTAATGTCATTCACAAAATACATTGCAAGAACTGTAACAAACACTACATTGGACAAACAGACAAAAACTAGCCACTAGGATGAACATCAACTAGCCATAAAAAGACATGGCCCACTCTTGCTAGTATCTTTATGTACAGGTGAGGAATTACACCACTTTGACTGGGACAACATGTCCATCCGCGAACAAGCCAAACAGGGATATACACAAGAATTCCTGGAAGCACAGCATTCCAACAAAAACTCTATCAACATACACATTGACTTGGACCCCATTGACCACCGTCTAAGAAAAAGAACAGGAAATGATTTCACCACAGGAAATTACATCACCGACAGAAATGACGTAACCACAGGAAATGATGTCACTGACCCAAGGAAACCTAAACACATAAATGATTTCCTGTGGTGAAATCATTTCCTGTTCTTTTTCTGAGACGGTGATCAATGGGGTCCAAGTCAATGTGTATGTTGATAGAGTTCTTGTTGGAATGCTGTGCTTCCAGGAATTCTTGTGTATATAGAAAGTGTGTCACTCATACTAGTGCTTTACCGGAGGCTCACTGATGATGTTATGTAGTAAGGTGATGAAGCATGTGAAAACGAACCTTCCAGCTCAGCGAGCAAACTTACATCCATTTGGTATCCCATGGCATGAATTGAATTGGATGGAAATTGGAATCTGTAATTCTGGGGACTACTGGAGGAGGCCGAAATGGATCATCCACTTGGTATTTCTGGTTGTGGATTGTTGCAAATGTTTCAGTCTTATCCTTTGCACTGATGTGCTGGACTCTTCAATCATTGAGGATGGGGATATTTATGGAACCTCCTCCTCCAGTGAGTTGTCCATTGTCCACCACCATTCACAATTGGATGTGGAAGGACTGCAGAGCTTAGATCTGATCCGTTGGTTTGGGATGGTTTACTCCTGTCTATGACTTGATACTTATGCTGTCTGGCATGCAAGTAGTCCTGTTTGGTAGCTTCAACAGTTTGACACCTCATCTTCAAGTATGTCTTGTGCTGCTCCTGGCATGCCCTCCTGCGCTCTCCATGGAACCAGGGGTGATCTCCTGGCTTGATGATAATAGTTCAGTGGGGGATGTGCTGGGCCATGAGGTTACAGATTGTGCTGGAGTACAGTTCTGTTGTTATTGATGATGGCCCATGGTGCCTCATGGATGCCCAGTCTTCAGCTGCTAGATCTGTTCGAAAACTGTCCCATTTAGCACAGTGATAGTGCTGCACAGCACAATAGAGAGTATTCTCAATGTGAAGGCAGAATTTTGTTTCCATTTGGACTGAATGGTAGCCACTCTTACTGATACGGTCATGGACAAATTCGTCTGCAGCTGGCAGATTGATCAGGATGAGGTTAAGTATGCTTTTCCCTCTTGTTGGTTCCCTCACCACCTGCAGCAGACCCATTTTGTTCCTATTCACCCATGGGATGTGGATGTCAGTGGCTAGGTCAATATTTATTGCCTGTCCCTGGTTGTCCTTGAGAAGGTGGTGGTGAGCTGTCTTCTTGAATCGCTGCAGTCTATGTGCTGTAGGTAGACCCACAATGCCCTTAGGGAGGGAATTCCAGGATTCTGACCCCAAGACACTGTAGGAATGGTGATATATAATCAGGATGGTGAGTGGTTTGGAGGGGAACTTACAAGTCTTCCTATATGCAGTATTTACTGCCCTTGTCCTTCTACATGGAAGTGGGCGTGGGTTTAGAAGGTGCTATCTGATATTTGGTGACTCTCTCCAGTGCATTGTTGTGGATGGTACACACTGATGCTCCAGACTGTTGGTGGGGAGAGAATGGATGTTTGTAAATGTGGTGCTAATCAAGCGGGCCGCTTTGTCCTGGACGGTGTTAAGCTTCTCAAGTGTTGTTGGAGCTGCACTCATCCAGACAAGTGGAGAGTGCTCCATCATAAGGGAAAGTGATGACTGAGTGGTATTATCACTGGAATATGTCATCCAGAGACCAATGTTCTGTTGACCTGATCTGTTGAATCCTGCCACAGCGGATGGTAAAACTTGAATTTAATAAATATCTGAGGTTAATTATCTAATGATGACCATGAATCCATTGTTGCTTGTCAGGGGAAATATCCATCTGGTTCACAAATGCCCAATAGGGAAAGAATCTGCCAACATTAACTGGCCCACACGTGACTCCAGATCCATATCAATGTGGTAGATGTTTAACTACCCTCTGGTCAATTAGGGATGGACAATAAATGCTGGCCTAGCCAGTGATGCCCTCATCCTGTGAATGAATAAAAAAAGCTCCTTATGTGTGCCTTACAGAGTTACTCACTACAGTATTCCTAGCCTCTGACATACTCTTCTAGCCACTGTTGAGTTCATTCTGGTCAATCCCAAGCATGTTGACAGTGGGGGCTCAGTAAATGTCAAGGGGCAGTGCCTAGGTTGTCTCTTTTTGGAGATAGTGATTTTCTGGTATTTGTGCCTGGAAACTGTTCAGGTTTTGCTTCGTTATCTGAGGAGGGGCAAATGGTGCTGAACATTGTGCAATCATTGGCAAACATCCCCATTTCTGACCTTAAGATGGAGGGAAGGTGATTGATGAAGCAACTGAAGATGGTTGGGCCTAAGGCACTGTTCTGAGGAACTCCCACAGAGATGTCTTGGAGCTGACAACCATGACCATCTTCCGATGTGCAAGGTATGACTCCAACCAAACTCCAGAGAGTTTGCCCCCGAGCAGCTCAGTCTGTTCATTCAGCTGTTGCAGAACAACTCATGGAGTTCCCCACCCAGAGTACATTTTGTGAGCTTGCTACCTCAGTGCTCCCTCCAGGTTACGTTCATGATTCATCAGCCAAGGGATGAAAGTAACTGGTGAGCAGCAGGAGGTTTCCTTGTCCAAATGTGACCTGGTGCCATAAAACTTCGATGGGGTCCATAGTCCCAGGGTAGCTCCTTCCCAACTGTATAGCACTGTGACAGCGCCTCTGTTGGGTCTGTGCTACCAGTGGGACAGGACATATTCAGGGATAGTGATGGTGGTACTCGGGACATTGTCTGTCAGGTATGATTCTGTGAGTATCACTATTGAGTTTGTCGATCTGTTCACCGAGTTGATGTGGTTTTCCGCAGACATTTTGTCACCTCACTAGGTGACATCGTCAGTGCGTCTTCCATACAGGCACGCAAAAAAGCCACACCAGCTCGGAGAGCGAATCTACAACCTCATCCTTAACAACCTCAAATCTTTTCAAAAACTCCAAGTATGGCTGCTGCTTGACTGTTCTGTGAGACCCCCCAGTTTTGGTACTCGCCCCCACCTATTAGTAAGGATGACTTTACAAGATGGACAGGTCGGTATCTGTCTGCTGTCATCTCCAGTGGTCCACTTGATCAGTGCCAAGTGGTCCAAGCAGTTTCATTCCTTTTCTGAAACTTCCTTGTGGTTGATACAATTGTGCGGTGCTGGACCATTTCTGAGGGCAGTTAAGAGTCCATCATATGATATGGTGGCACAGTGGTTAGCACTGCTGCCTCACAGCACCACGGACCCAGGTTTGACTCCAGCCTCGGGCAACAGTCTGTGTGGGGTTTGTACATTCATCCCATGTCTGTGTGGGTTTCCTCCGGGTCCTTGGGTTTCCTCTCACAATCCAAAGATGTGCAGGTCAGGTGAATTGGCCATGCTAAATTGCCCATAGTGTTGGGTGTATTAATCAGAGGGAAATGGATCTGGGTGGGCTACTCTTCGAAGGGTCGGTGTGGACTTGTTGGGCCGAAAGGCTGTTTCCACACTGTAGGGAATCTGCCATTGTTACGGGTCTGGAGTCACATACATGTAGACCAGACCAGGTGAGGATGGCAGATTTTTTTCTTTAAAGGTCTGGCAAGCCAGCTGGGTTTTCCGATAATCAGTGATGGTCTAACAGTTATCACTAAATAACTAAATTCCAGATTTATTTTTTAAAATTCAAGTTCCACCATGTGCTGTGGTGTCCTGATGAACATCATTACCATTGAATTAGTGGCTGTACTTCCAGCTGTCTGGATTCAGTCTAAACTCTGAAATTTTATTGTTAAACCTTTCCAGCTCATCACCCACTCTCATCCTTTAAGATTTATTCTTAAAATTGACCTCTTGACTGTGCCTTTAGGTGTCTGCCTGTTGACTTTGTTATCAATTAACATTTTTTTAGATTAACTATCTTGAAAAACCATTGGGATGTTTCTCTCTGTAAGTTACATCATCAGAGTCCTAGTTATTAGATTAGATTAGATTCCCTACAGTGTGGAAGCAGGCCCTTCGGACCAACAAGTCCACACCGACTCTCCAAAGAGTAACCCACCCAGTCCCATTTCCCTCTGACTAATGCAGCTAACACTATGGGCAATTTAGCCTGGCCAATTCATCTAACCTACACATCTTTGGACTGTGGGAGGAAACTGGAGCACCCGGAAGAAACCCATGAAGACATAGGGAGGATGTGCAAACTCCACACAGACAGTCACCCGAGGCTGGAATCGAACCTGGGACCCTGGTGCTGTGTTATGGAAGTTGTTACTGGAAAGATGACTCAAATGGCCTTCCTCATTGTAAGTATCCATTCATACAAATGCAAGACTTCCTACTTTTCTATCACTAAGTCACTTGAACACCAAATTAACATTTTGCTTTGTGAGCGTAATTACTTCAGAGAAAATTCTGTAAGAGAGAGGGAAGACATAGGATTGAGCCATTCCATCCACGTCTCCACAGTGGGGTCAACAGCAGCATGATCATACTGGGGGCCAATACAACAACAACAACGGCCTGTGTTTATATAGCAACTTTAACACATTAAAATATCCAAGGCACATCATAGAATCATAATCAGGCAAAATGTGACACCGCGCAATATTGAGGCAGGTGACCATATACTTGACCAAAAGGTTTTAAGGAACATTTCAGAAGTGGGGAGAGGGTTATGAAGGGAATCCGAACAGCTGGATCTCCGGCAACAATGTTGAGAGGATGATAATGAGAGATCTCAGCATCGGAGGAATGCCATATTTTTCCCTCTATTTAACTGCAGAAACTGTGGGGCACAGAGAGCTGGTGAAGGAAAGAGTGACAGTATAGACCCTTCCTATGTGAGAAAATTCCTCAAACACCTCCCTAAAAATCTGAATACTGCAGTGTGTAATCATAAGGCATTTCACTTCCAGACATCACACCATTCTCAGTGGCAAAACATACGCTGAGCATTGTTTAAGAGGGACACTGTAAAATTCAAAGCTACATAAATGCTGTAAATAAGCAAGGTGAAAATCGCAGGCGAGAAATCCTTTGCAACATGGATTGAATGTAATTTATTTTGTTGTCTGCAGCATCAATTCAATGAGTATAAAGATAGGGTTTGTGTTACAGATGGAGCTGTGATACTCGTTATAAATCAAAGATCAGGTCTCACCAACCCTGACTTTCTTCATTGTCTCTGTAATACCTTCCCTTCTGAATTTCTCAAAGTAAACATTAACACAGCAGGAGAGGATGGAGGGAAGAGATAAGAAAACATTTGTAAATGTTAAAACGTTCCCACAGTAACTGCTACAAACAAAAACTTAGGCAGCGATGCAGTATCCCTGGTAAAGCCGATTCATAAAGAGACAAGTAGACCCCCAGCTTCATTCTCCAATCGGTGGATCGTACAAGGGGAGCATACAAGATATCATTGTTGTCAGCAGCTGGATATACTTTCTCTGATTCAGAGATGTCATGATACACCACTGAAGCAAGTTGAGACTTGAACCAGAGGGAGAGATATTACCACGGCCCAAGAGCCCTACACTGAGCTAGCAAGAGGGGGGGAATACCAGTCAGAACTCCGGCTCTTCATTACTTTAGCTTAACCCTCATGGGACCTTTTTGATATCGAAGCAAGTTCATCATAACTATGGAGATTGTTACAGCAAACAAGTTACTGGCTTTGAAATAAATGTAACTCAAAGTTTGGAAAGTGTGGACAGCCACCACAAATGGAATAGCCTGTAATGGGAAATGTGTTGAAGTCTGTGTGATCAGGAGGGGGCGGAATTGTCCTTGTCTGCATTGTGATTAACACCTAAAGGCAAAGGGGGAAAGGTCAGGAACGAGGAGCTGATTAGACAGCTCACTCAATTGGAATCGCGAGTTAAAATGTATTTTGTTGTCTATTTTCTTGATTGTTTCAGCACAAAAATCAAAGCTGACATTTCACTCTTGGAGCTATGGCCTTTTGGATGAAATATTAAATTAAAACCCCCTCTGCCTGCCCAGGTGGATGTTCATATTAGATTAGATTCCCTACAGTGTGGAAACAGGCCCTTCAGCCCAACAAGTCTACACCGACCCTCCGAAGAGTAACCCACCCAGACCTATTTCCCTCTGACTAATGCACCTAGCACTACGGGCAATTTCCCATGGCCAATTTACCTGCCCTGCACATCCTTGGACTATGGGAGGAAACCAGAGCACCCGGAGGAAACCCACGCAGACACAGGGAGAATGTACAAACTCCACACAAACAGTCACCCAAGGCTGGAATTGAACCTGGGATCCTGGTGCTGTGAGGTAGCAGTGCTAACCACTGAACCACCATGCCGCCTTGGAAGTAACTGGAATAAGTTCAATTGAGAATGTAACTTTTAAAAAAGGTTTTCTCATTTACATATGAAAGATCTGAAACCAATGTGGTCATACTAAAAGATGAGAGACTTTACAAACAATCCAGATCTTTTTCAATATATAATTTCAGTTACATCACACTGTAACTTTTTGCTATAAATTCTGTGTCTTACAATCTTATTCTTCACAACCACCTGAAGGAGCAGCGCTCTGAAAGCTAGTGCTTCCAATTAAACCTGTTGGACTATAACCTGGTGCTGTGTGATTTTTAACTTTGTCCACCCCAGTCCAACACCGGCGTCTCCAAATCTAGGCTTCAACTGGAGTATTGCATTCAGTTGTAGGTTCACAGTTTAGGAAGAAAGTGAAAGATTAGACACAGCAGAAATAATTCCAGCATTGAGGCACTCCAGTCTGAAGACAGATTTGTAAAACTGCGACTGTTTCTCCTGGAAAAGAAAAAGCTGGGAAGATACTTGAAAGAGGTCTTCAAGACCTTGCCTTGTGTTTGAATTGGCTAGGTGTCCTCAAGCTGGAGAATCCAGTTGCCTTCCTTGAACATTGGGTTGGCCTCAACTGGAACATGAGTTAGATTCTGGCTGCTGCACTTGAACAGGATGTGGTGGCATTAGGGAGGGTGCAGAAGGCATTCATGGGAATGTCTTCAGGGATGAAGAGCATCAATTATGTAGAACATTCAAAGAAGTTGGGTCTGCTGTCCTCGGAGAAGGGAAGAATGAAGACAGATTTGATTGAAGTGTTCAAAATCAAGAGAGGTCTGGATAGAGTAGAGGGAGAGAAACAATTCCCATTGTCAGACTGACTGAAGAGCAGAGGGAACAAATTCTAGTTGATTAACTGGCAACTTGAGAAAATAAAATGAAGAAACCATTCCTACAGTAAGGGGTTAGAGTTGGAATGCACTGCCTGAAATTGCAGCAGGCACAGGTCCAATGAATGCACTGATGAAGAACTCAGAATATTATCTGAAAAGGAAGAACATGGAGAGTTGTAGGGAGGAGGAAAGGAATTGGTGTGAGATACATTAGTGTCATAATGAGCTAGCACAGACACAACGGGCTGAATAATCTCCTTCATGTTGCATCAATTCTGTGATACAATTCCAATTCTACCATTGCTGTCAGAGAGCTCATACGGAATATAGGGTTTATTTTAATTTTTATTCATTTCTGGGACATGACTATCGCTGGCTGGGCCAGCATTTATTGCCTGTTCCTAGTTACCCTTGAGAAGGTGGGGGTTAGCTGCCTTCTTGAACCACTGCAGTCCACCTGCTATGAGTTGACCCACAATGCCCTGAGGGAGGGAATTCCAGGAATTTGACCCAGCGACAGTGAAGGAACGGTAATATATTTCCAAGTCAGGATGGTGACTGGCTTGGTGGGGGGAAGGGATCTTGCAGGTGGTGGTGTTCCCATGTATCTGCTGCTCTTGTCCTTCGAGATGGATGTGGTCATGGGTTTGGATGGTACTGTCTCAAGATTTTTGAGAATTTCTGCAGTGCATCGTGCAGATGGTACACACTCCAGCTATTGAGCATCAGTGGTGAAGGGAGTGGATGTTTGTGGATGTGGTGCTAGTCACACGGGGGCTGGTTTGTCTTCATTACTGCGCTCTTTCTGCTCACAGATGGAACCCCATATTCCAACAAAAGACACTGCATTTGGACGGAAGGGAGGAAATCAATTGGGAAAAGTTTTGCAATCAAATAAAGCAAATGAAAATCCCATGACAGCTAACCCAGAATGTTTGATTCCACTCTGAAGAATGCTAATTCTCTTGGCAAATCATGGAAACCAACTCCGGGGTGATCTGGCAGAAAATATCATCTAGCTTCCCTCTGAAAAATGGGCTATTCCCTGAAACTCTTCCTTGATTTCCAACCATCCTCGGGACTGGAGAGAAAACCCCAGCCTAGATACACCACAGCTGAGACTGTAACCTCACTAGATACAGGATTGTTTTGGGCATGGACCCTCACACATTGCTTAATCTTCACATAGGGCCGAACAGAGAGTGTCAATCATTTTTGGGAAATGGGCAGTGGAACTGAACCTTCTCCTTTGAATATCTGACACCCGGAAAGTCTGCACCTTCAGTAGAGGGCGGCTGAATGAACATCATGGGTGAGCAAGCTGCTCAATTCCATCTTAACCCTCTTAACTCTCAATCAAAAGGTCGTCGATTTGAGTCCCACGGCAACAAAAGTGCTTGTCTGAACTCCAGGACGCACTGTTGAAAGCAGCACTGCAAGGGCCAGTTTGCACAGGCTGAAGTGGAGTGTTAACTTTGATTGATTGGCATTTTTATAAAATTGTAAGAAGGTATTCTTTGGGTATTTCAGTACATTAGTAGGGTCCCTGTCTCTGGACTAGATGGTTCAGGTCCCCCAGCCTTGGAACTGTGTCACACGTCTGAACAGATTGATGAAGGTAACAAGACTAAATCATTCTTTCCCCCTTGATTTGTTTTTCAAAGTCTGTATGTTTATCGGTGTGTAAAACATGTGAAATCAGGTAAAGCTTTTATTATCTAAACTATAAATGACAGTGTCTTATTCGACATAGTAATTTTTGTTCAGAGCAGATTTCTGAGTTTTTCAAGAGCATTTCAAAACTTGTTGTTATGATATGGGTCTGAACATAGTGCACACTGGATGAGGACACAGGACATGGAACATTGAAGGGTGTGGGGTAAGGGAAGGAGCATGGGAGACATGGTTTGCATGGAGGGGCATAAATACATTTTTTTTAAACTTAGGTCTTGTAGGAAGGATGTTGTGAAACTTGAAAGGGTTCAGAAAAGATTTACAAGGATGTTGCCAGGGTTGGAGGATTTGAGCTATAGGGAGAGGCTCAACAGGCTGGGGCTGTTTTCCCTTAGAGACTGAGGGGTGACCTCATAGAAATTCATAAAATCATGAGGGGCATGGAGAGGGTAAATAGACAAGGTCTTTTCCCTGGGGTGGGGGAGTCCAGAACTAGAGGGCATCTGTTTAGGGTGAGAGGGGAAAGATATAAAAGTGACCTAAGGGGCAACGCTTTCATGTAGAAGGTTGTACGTGTATGGAATGAGCTGCCAGAGGATGTGGTGGAGGGTGTATAATTACAGCATTTAAAAGTCATCTGGATGAGTATATGAATAGGAAGGGTTTGGAGGGATATGGGCCAAGTGCTGGCAAATGGGACAAGATTGAGTTGGGATATCTGATCGGCATGGACAAGTTGGACCAAAGGGTCTGGTTTTGTGCTCTACATCTCTATGACTCTGTAAATGTTCCTAAATCCAGGCTGTGGTTCACGACCCTTCCGGATTGCCAAGAACCACGTGTCCTCAAGAAGCTGGCTGGAAACTGCAGGGGCAAAATGGGGGCATTATGCTGAGCCGCAGGGTGGGACTGTGCGGGTTATGACTTCAGAGTGTGGGCTCTCTACCTGGTGCTAGTGAAACCTGCTGCATTAGGGAATGGAGGCAGGAATCCTGAAATGGGCTCACCATTATTTGTACAGACCTCTGGAGATGGGCTCACTCCACCTTTCTGTTTGTGGAGACTTACTTTCAAATTTACATATATACAGGTCATGTGACAAAATAAATGGAGTTTTTTTTTCCCTTGTGGAAATAACTCTTTTCACCAAAAAAGACCCAAGTTTGATCAAGTACTGTTTTGAAATTAATTTCAAGGGAGACATATTAAAGAGGAATTCACCTCTATCAACGTTTTCAAACTCACATATGTCACCAACAACGTAGTTTCTCTCTGGGCACATGGGTTTTCCCAGTTTATATTACAGGAAAGATTCAGAGCACCAAGTGCCACTGAAATAGTGTGGGAGAGCTGTGATGTGTCACGAGATGTTGATGCAGGGCTCTGGTCTGAAACGCCGGTTCTCCTGCTCCTCAGATGTTCCTTGACCAGCTGTGTTTTTCCAGCATCACACTCTTGATGGAAATCTAGATCCCCAGACTAAATTCCAGGAACTGGGTGCCAATCCCACAATGGGAGACAACTCAGTTTGAATCCATTAAAATCTAGAATTGAGAGGGTGACTGTGTAACCCTTGTTAAAAAACAAAAGTCGCTCATGAATTAGTTAAGGAGAGACATGTGCCATCCTTACATGGTCAGTCCTGTGTGTGACTCCAGACACATAAATGTGATTGGCTCTTAACTGCCTTCTGAAATGGCCAGGACAGCCACTCCATTCAGGGGCAATTAGGGATGAGCAATAGTCTTCTGAGCCAATGGTTGTGGCACTGTCTCAGTGAAACATGTCATCTCTACTAGACTGTCCTAGAAAACTGTAACTCTGCACCTGGGCAGTCTGAGACCCCTGGTCAGCTCTCATGTTACCTTCCATTGCTCCCTACACACCTCAGATTTCTATGACAGTCCCCACTGAGCTAACACTACAGCATTAGTGGGTTGACTCCAATAGAAAATCAAAAACTCCACGTTTTCATTCTAACACTGAGACCCATCTACCAACACCTCCACATTTACTGACCTCTTGTTAAACAACACCTTGATATTAGAATTCATTTTGTTGCCCAATCACTTCATCCCTCCCTGTCTCTCTCTAACGTTCTCTAATTCTCCAACTTTGTAAGAGATAAAAGCAGAAGTGGGTCTGCAGGATGACTCACTGCTGCCTCACAGTGCCAGGGACCTGGGTTTGATTCCTGCCTTGGGTGACTGTGTGGAGTTTGCACATTCTCCCCTTGTCTGTATGGGTTTCCTCCAGGTGCTCCGGTTTCCTCCCACAGTCCAAAGGTGTGCAGGTGAAGTGGATTGGCCATGGGAAATGCAAGGTTACAGTGATAAGATAGGGATGGATCTGGGTGGGATGCTCTTTGGAGGGCTGGTGTGAGTTTGATGGGCTGAATGGCCTGCTTCCATACGATAGGAATTCTATGAAGTTGGTCATTCAGTCAGTTGAGATTGTGGCTGATCTGATATTCCTCAACTCTATTTCCCTGCCTTTTTCCCATTACCTTAATTCCCATGGAATAAAAATTTGTTTAATCCTTGACCATACTTTGCGACATCTATACTGATCCCAGTCTTGTTTCTTGCCGATCTCTGGACTAAATCGCTCCTACCTCAATGCAAACCTTTAGAATTCCCATCCTGAAACTCTCTTCCTTGTTTCATTTCTTCTCTCTGTTCAGAACCCTTTGACCAAACTTTTGGGCATGTGCTTTAACCTCTCCTTGTGCTGATTGCTGTCAAATTTAATTTAGTAATGATAGCGATTGGAACCAGGATGACCTCATTGACCATGGGAACCTGGAATGGGGTTGTTAACCTGGGACAATCAGGAAAGTCACAGCTGACAGATATAACCAGGAGATGAGCAGGGCAGTGGTAGACATCTAGTACATGGCTACCACCATCCAACGCCTTAAGACGGCGGTGCTCGGACCCGATGTAGTGCACCAGTTGGAGAATGCTTGGGTGTGCGGTGGAATCCCATCCGTGCTTACCCCTGCTCGACGGAATTTCACATTGGCCCCAAGATCCCGTACTTCCCATGGGAGCCTGTGCCCCACAACCTGAGCCGCCTCCGGAATTTTAGTTTTGACCCTTTTAGGGAAGTATCACAGGCGGGCTTTGTACAGACTGCTGCTGCACACCGTCCACCTCTTCTCCTTCATCCGCCGTCCAGACACGTCTTGGCGTGCCCATTTACCAAAGAGCTGTGTGGATCCCCAATGGAGGGCTGTCTACGCAGGAGTCCTCCCCCTTTCTCTCAGGGATCTGGGGTCCCCTGCAACCGCAGATTGTGGTGGTTCACTGACTCCCAGCCCAGCTGCTTGTTCTGTGGTGCTGTGGAGTCTGTGGACCATGTATTTACTGTTTTGGGTGTGGGTGCTTACACTCCCTTTTTGGTTACCTTAAAGCCTTATCCTCTGTTTTTGGCTGCACTTCAGTCCTACGCTCCTGATCTTTGGGCACCCATTGCAGAGGAGAGAGGGAGTATTTTTTCAACATGGTCTACTGTTCAGCAAAAGCCCACAGCTAGAAAACACTGAGTACTGAAGTGGGAGTTAACACGGGGCATGCTGACACAGTGCACACAGACTCAAGATGGCCGCTGAGCCATAAGTTGGTCACTTAGCATATAAGATGGCCACTGAGCCATAAGTTGGTCACTTAGCACACAAGATGGCCGCTGAGCCATTACATGGAAAAGTACAGTGAAGCATACACAGGTACTGCCTGAGGCCTATAGGGTACCAGCACAATAGACACAGACCATGGATAATTAGTTTAAGGCATGTGGGGGAGAGAATACATATCAGTAACATCTACTACCCAATGAAGTGTCTGAGTCCAGCCACCACCTTCAATAGAAATGTTAACTACCTGAGACTGCTTGTATACCTTCAATTTGCTGTAATGGACAACGATCTTCCTTCTCAGGAAGAATGATCACGACCAATTACTGCAGCAATGGACCTTTGTGTAGCTGCTGAAACTGATCATGACTTTGTAACATCCCTCTGAAACTGACAATGACTCTGTAATGTTTTCTGTAAACAAACCATGCTGCACAAACAAAGACTCGATCCCTGGACCATTATCCCATGAAATGTATAAAATATCGTGATGTGTGCTCTGAGAGAGAGAGAGAAGGCTTGCAGCTGACAGCCGTACTGCTGGACATTTCTCTCTCTCCTCGGAGCACCGGTTTCTTTGTACAGTTGTCTCTGTCATTAAATCCCGATTCTGACTCTGAGGCTGGTGATTTTCCCCACAACAGTACGAACATTCACCTTGCACTATAATTGCAGCCTGAGGAGTCAACATTATCTTCACATTGTCACAAAGCTGGGTTCGCATTAGTGTTGGTGTTAGTGTTTGTGTACAGGCAGGTCAATGACTACGTGTGTAACCAAATTCTATGGGAATTAAATTATTTAAATGTTATGGGATTTACATCTTGCAGGTCAGGGAGACCTCAGCTTTAATCAGCAGTATACACCACATTAGCATGACTGCAATAAGCTCCCATTGGGATTCGTTCCACTGACTTGAGCACCAATGGATTAGGTGTAAGGGAAAGCAAGTTACAATGGGCTGCTGCCCCTGTTCATTATCCTATGGCCCTTTTGGAAATCGGTATGTGATCCTGTATGTAAATGTAGTAGTGAGCCAAATTCTTGAAATTGTAGATATGTTGGGATGTTGCATTATGGGAAATAACCTACATCCTGATAACACTGAAACTCTGGTAAAAAAATATTTAGCTGTTTCTAATAAGGGGCCTTGAGTAAAATTATTTCTGTGATCATCCTACCTTCCAGTAAACACAGGAAACAGATTATATAAATTGGTATTACATCATGGGCACACTGTGTACTAAGGAAGAATGTCAAAGCTGACAATGCTATTTCTGACCAATTACTAAAACTATATGTAAAGTCAATTTGTACTTCAGTGCTGAGGTCCAGATCACCCTTTGCAGAGTGTAATGGCCAATATTTCATTTTTGGTCAGTTTGTCATAGCTGCGGTTCTCGTCTTGAACTCTTGGTGGCACTAGTGTGTTGATACAGCCGGAGAAGGACCCGCCTGTGAATCTGAACCAATGACTGAAGGGAGTCAATACAAACAAGAATAATAATTGGCAACAAGGGGCACAAATAAAAAAAAAACCAGAGGAAAGCAGAGCATCTTTAGCAGTGGCAGATCTAGAGAGACATGACAACAAAGCTGAATACTAATGATGAAAATCAACCTGAAATATTGTAATTTAAATTGCATTTATATAGGGGTAATGCAGCAAACCATTATGGGCGATTTGACATGATGCTGACACAAACAAGAAGTTTTTTAGAAGAGGTGAATAAAGGTTTGGTCAAGGCAATAGATTTTCAGGAGCATCCAGAGGAGGAAAGAGGAAACAACAAATACAATAATAACTTGAGTTAATATAGCACCTTCCTTGCAGCGAAACATTCCAATGTTTTTGGTGTGAATTTCAGACTCTAAAACTGAGATCAGTCCTTCTCAGACATTTTGCTCATGGAAGATGGATGAAAGAGCTCTCAGACTATTTACCAGTCCTGACCAACACCAGCCTATGCTCCCACCTTGATTTTCACTTGCCACTGCTAAACACAGAACCCTTCAAAATTCATGTGAACTTACAGAAAATATTAAAGTTTTATTGTTGGTTTTGCTAGCAAACATAATAAATTTACGTGCATTAATTATTTTGTAAAATCTCAGAAGTACAGTATTAATTATGCCAAAATAAATATTGATATTTTCATGTTATAAACATGAATTCTACAAGAGAACATGTTTATATGAAACTTTCTAATATGTATTATAACTAATACCTTTCTTATGTTTATATTAATCAAACAAATACAACAATTACATGGATCTTGTTTCCAACCCTATATTGTTCCTCACACCTATTGAAGTTCATGCAGTGCACATGGTGTTAGTCTGGTTGTCTGACTGGAGTCATGCTTCAGTCATGATGTTAGCTTTCAATGACCTACATTTTGGACAAGCCCACGGAACACCCAGTTCACAGACAAGGGACAGCAACCAGTGATGGAGTGAAGGAAGCAGGAAGTTCTCAAGAAGTCAGAATTCTTGACCCCTGTGCAAAGGCTGAAAGTTTTTCCCTATCTGCCCTGTCCCTACCCTCTGTGATTTTGAACATCTCCGTCAAATCTCCTGATCTTCTCTTCTTTAAGGACAATAGCCCCAATTTCTCCAATCTATCCATGCAATGAAATTCTCTCATCCCTCAATTCATTCCTTTTTAAATATTTTCTGCACTATGTCCGGTGTCTTCACATCCCTCTTCAAGTGCAATGCCTGGAATTTTCTTATTCACTCATGGGATATGAGTTACATTGGCTGTGTCATTGCCCATTTCGAACTGCCCTAGAGAAAGTGGTGGTGAATTGCCTTCTTGAACTGCTGCAGTCCATTTTAGTATAGGTACCTGCCAAAACAGAGGGAGCTCCAGGATTCTCAGCAGTCACACTGAAAGAACTGTAGTTGGTCACAGTACTCTATTTGAGACTAAAACAGCATTTTATAAAGTTTCATCCTAACCTTCTCATTATGCTTCTATTTATAAAGTCTATTATCCTCTAATGCTTGTTGAAGTACTTTCTCAACCTGCCCTGACGCCTTCGGTGATTTTGACGTTTCCACCCAGAAGTTGTTCTGCTCCTGCACCCATATTTAGGATTATACTTGTTATTTTATATTTCCTTTCCATCTTCTTCCTACCAAGATGTTTCACTTCAGTCTTCTCTACATTAAACTTCATCTGATATGGATCCATCCATTGCAGCAGCCATCTGTGTCTGCTTGAGATTTATCACCATTACCCTCATAGTCTACAGTACTTACAAGTTTTGCGGCATCTACAAATCTTGAATTGGTGCCCTGCACACCCAACCAGATCATTAATGTAGAAAAAGGATATTTGTCTCACTCAAATATTTACTCAAATTCCATTTGGCATGACAGTAGTTTCTCACTGGACAGCTAATTGTGATCAAACATTGCATCTTCTAATATCCAGATGGGAAAGAAGCCTAACCTCACTGTCAGGAAACCCTAATCTATATCCTCTTTGTTACTGATTCACACGCCACTGGAAACAATCACTTACTATTTCTCCTCTGCTCTGATATGGAACACAGAAGACATTCACTTGTTTTTTTTCTGTGTTGTTTCTTTCTGTTTTAATTTTAATGCTGCAGTCAATGTAGGTGTTGACCCTCGATCTTGAGGGACTGCTGAGAAAAGCAAAGAATAAGAAGGAAGACCCAAATATTTGCACAGAGGGAATGGGGAGGTACAACAGTGACAGAAACCAGCAAGTCCCAATAATGCAGAGGTCCTGGACATACTGGTTACAAAGGCCCAACAATATCTACATAGAACATAGAACATAGAACATAGAACATAGAACAATACAGCACAGAACAGGCCCTTCGGCCCACGATGTTGTGCCGAACTTCTATCCTAGATTAAGCACCCATCCATGTACCTATCCAAATGCCGCTTAAAGGTCGCCAATGAATCTGACTCTACCACTCCCACGGGCAGCGCATTCCATGCCCCCACCACCCGCTGGGTGAAGAACCCACCCCTGACATCTCCCCTATACCTTCCACCCTTCACCTTAAATTTATGTCCCCTTGTAACACTCTGTTGTACCCGGGGAAAAAGTTTCTGACTGTCTACTCTATCTATTCCTCTGATCATCTTATAAACCTCTATCAAGTCACCCCTCATCCTTCGCCGTTCCAACGAGAAAAGGCCGAGAACTCTCAACCTATCCTCGTACGACCTACTCTCCATTCCAGGCAACATCCTGGTAAATCTTCTCTGCACCCTCTCCAAAGCTTCCACATCTTTCCTAAAGTGAGGCGACCAGAACTGCACACAGTACTCCAAATGTGGCCTAACCAAAGTCCTGTACAGCTGCAACATCACCTCACGACTCTTGAATTCAATCCCTCTGCTAATGAACGATAATACTCCATAGGCCTTCTTACAAACTCTATCCACCTGAGTGGCAACCTTCAAATATCTATGTACATAGACCCCAAGATCCCTCTGTTCCTCCACCTGACCAAGAACCCTACCATTAACCCTGTATTCCGCATTCTTATTTGTTCTTCCAAAATGGACAACTTCACACTTGGCAGGGTTGAACTCCATCTGCCACTCCTCAGCCCAGCTCTGCATCATATCTAAGTCCCTCTGCAGCCGACAACAGCCCTCCTCACTGTCCACAACTCCACCTATCTTTGTATCATCTGCAAATTTACTGACCCACCCTTCGACTCCCTCATCTAAGTCATTAATAAAAATTACAAACAGCAGAGGACCCAGAACTGATCCCTGCGGAACTCCACTTGTTCCTCAGGCAGCTGAGGAAATTTAGCATGACAAGGAATACCCTTGCCAACTTTTATAGGTGTGCCATCGAAAGCACAATGTATCACTACCTGGTATGGCAACTGTACCATTCAAGATCGGAGATGGTTACAGAGAGTGGTGAACTCAGCCCAGACAATCACAAAGGCCAACCTCCCATCTATAGAATCCATCTACCAGGCCCACTGTCAAGGAAAGGCCGCCAGCATTCTCAAAGATCCATCCCACCCTGGCAACGTTTTTCTACAACCTCTACCACCGGGGAGAAGGTACAGAAGCCTGAACACACGCACCAGCCGGTTTCAAAACAGTTTTTACCCTTCTGTTAGAATATTGAATGGACTCACAAACTCTTAACATTCGCCTGTAGCTGTGTTTTGGTTTTTGCTGCTGTTGACCTATTATTTATTTATCTATGCTACTTAACTCTGTGATCTGACTGTATTGCTTGCAAGACAAAACTTTTCACTGTGTCTCGGTACACATGACAATAAATAAATTCAGTTCTGACGAATGGAGCTCATTTCCATTCATTGCTATTTGGTGCACAGTTGACGTATAGACTGGCTGGAGAGCTGCTGGACAGTTAAAGAGTGGTGGAAGCTGCAGATACAAGGTGTATGATGGACTGTCCTGGTGATCCAGCAGCTCTGGCTATGGGGAAGGGTTTAGGGTGAGGTGATAGCAGAGTTCTGATCTTTGTGAGGAGGCTTGGGGGGCTGTGGGTGGAGGGACAATTGTAAGTCGTTGAGAGTGGGGGGAGGAAACTTAGGTGGGGAAAGCCTGTCATAAAGATGGAGGGAAAGATTAGAGAGTAGAGAGGGGGTTCAGCACCTTGTGACAGCAAAGAGAGACTGTAGTTAACAGAAAGTTTGCTTGAGGGGTTAGGACTGAAGACTCCAGTTCCTCCTGGCCCACAGTCAGTACTCAAGAAAGCGCTTACTCTCTGCAGCCAGCTGCTCCTGTTTCCAATTTGCTGGTGGTTTTTCCAAGCTCCAGCAACTCTTCAGTTGGAACCAGGCTTCCCAGGTGCTACTGACAAAACAAAATAACGCTGTGACCTTTCTTTCCAAGATCATGCACACTGCTTGGGGCACACTGTCAGATTGCAATCATATTCTGCGATTTTCAAAAAGCTGTAAACCCCGCTCACCCTACTCTACCTGTCACTAATACCAGCAAATACCGCACCTCCGCCCACCCACCTTCCCCCCCCCCCATTGTATAAACTGGCAAAAATCCTTCACAATATAAAAAATACATGACTTCTACATTTATTTTGTTAAATGATGTGTGTGTTCCTTCTCTTTCACGTGCATTGGGCACAAGTAGTTTCATCAAGTTGGCAGGAAAATGTGGTAACTACCCCTCATGGTTTTTGAACACCACCTAGCACTGAGTTGAAGCAATTTCATTCTCAGGTGAATGACATGCAATTATGGTTCTGGGAGGTACAAGATCCAACAAAGCCAGGACACCAAAGAGGAGGAATAAGACAATTGTATTCAGTATATAAAGGGTATATAAAGGGTGATATAAAGGGTGGCACGGTGGCATAGTGGTTAGCACTGCTGCCTCACAGTGCCAGAGACCCGGGTTCAATTCTGCCTCAGGCGACTGACTGTGTGGAGTTTGCACATTATCCCGTGTCTGCGTGGGTGTGCTCCAATTTCCTCCCACAGTCCAAAAATGTGCAGGTTAGGTGAATTGGCCATGCTAAATTGCCTGTAGTGTTAGGTGTAGGGGAATGGGTCTGGGTGTGGGCGGGTTGGTGTAGACTTGTTAGGATGAAGGGCCTGTTTCCACACTGTAAGTAATCTAATCTACATTTTTTGCATATGGTTTACGAATGTCCTTGAGGGAAGGAAATCTGCCAACGATAGTCAGTCTGGTGTGTGTGAATGACTCATAGCAATGTGTTTGACTCTAAGTCCTCTGAAATAGCCTAACAATTGCTTAGTTTGTCAACCTTCTTCTCAAGGGAAGTTAGTGACAGGCAATACTTAATGGCTGAGTCTGTGATGCCCACATCTCCTGAATTAATTTACAAAGTTACAAGGATAGTGTGAGTAGGACAGTGACTGGTGTCCTATAGTCACAGAACTCGTGCACCATCTCACCCCTCATCCTGAACCTTGAAGAAATCTCTTCCAGCAGAACCTGGGATAAGAATGGAACATGGAAGCAGAGATACAGACAACTTCCTTCTGAGCCGGGGGTAATGTATTACACCACAGCTAGAAGTAACATATCTCCAGAAGTAACATATCTCCAGTGTAAGTACATGGGCAGTGATACCTGGGGACTGTTTTGTTGAAATTTACTGCTGTTGGAGAGCAATTTTAAAGCAGCACAAATTGATCTTTAGTTGGAGTTCCTTACCATGCAGCCTGGGAGTGGTCACCGGAGACAGACTCCAATATACTCCCCATCCCCCACCCCCGATAAAGTACAGGATATTTATACTTCCTGCAGTACAATGGCGACATGCAACATGTACTTGCCACCTCCCTTCCGCCCATTATGCCCTTGCTCAGACATTTGCCAGCTGCATCATACTGAGTGGGGATTGTTTGGCAGCTTGTGAAGCTGTGATTGTTTATTTTCTTGAGGTCATGGTGACTCAGTAATGTTTTGGAATGGCCCCCATATAATGCCACCTGTTTCCCAGTGCCCTTTCACACAGTTAGGTGTTTCCATCCTTTGTCCCACTTCATTTGGTCCTTGGTGTTTATACTATTTGTCCTCCAAATCTATCCTTCCCCTCTGCTGATGGGGTGGGGGCTTCTCTCTACAATCTACATCCATTTGTCTAAATTAATGTTTGTTAGTTGCACAAATGAATTTGGTACACCTACATGTATAATCTGTCATGACAATTACTTTAAAAGCATTTGATTATGGTGGGATCAGACTTCCCCTTCTATACTTTACAAAATAACAAATTAGTTCTTTCCCACTATTACTTGAGGGACTTTGTTATCTAATTTCTGTGAGCATGAGGCCATGATTCTTTCTGACTGTGGAAACTGCTGCCTCAACTAACAATTCTCTTCACCCATGGGCAAAGTCAACAACTGCTCATGGCATGCCTCTGAAACAAATGCAAAAACAGGCAACTGAATGAGCAAAAGGTGTTATTTCAGATAAGCCAGTAGTTTTATCAACACACTGCACTCATAAAGGAACTTGATACTTAATGGGTATCTGACTCACACATCTAACAATTACCTCTCTATGCTATGCCCACGTAAGTGCAGGGACATGCTGTGTTTTGAAAATGTTTGAATTATAAATTTGTTTAGCTGTGAGCATAAGACTTTTGACATAATGAGTTGGTTCCTTTCGTTGTACCTACCTTCTGCTTTTCACGCCTAAGATTGAACATGGATTCCCTGCTCCTAGTTCAGCCAATAGCACTTTCTAGGAGTGTGGATTGGATGTACAAATGTCACTCAGTGCTTCCCAAGTCTCTATTGAAGAACTCAGTGAGTTCAGACTTAAAGATACTGACGGTGATTCAAATTACACATTGAAAAACAGCTGGAGGCCCTAGCAATGTGCATTGCCGTGTGGAAATATCCTCAAAATTATATCAAAAATCAGATGAAGGAAACGCATGACCCCACAATCATATATATCTCAAAACTATGGAAATCCTTATTTAACAGATCTGTATGACAAGTCAGAAAAACAAGATAGCGTCTGCAGACTTAGAGAGTGATCATCTTCTCCTGGGTATCTGAGTGAAAGTGGAATATGCAGGACACTTCCCCTTCTAGTTTGAAGACTAGTTTGTGATTCTGATGATGGTCAATTATTTAACAGGTCACTAAATGACAACATAAATGTGGGAGAACACCACTCCATCTGCAGTAGTGATGGTAAGAATGCCAGATAATCTGGGAAGGGAGATGTGCAAACTAAAGAAAAATATCACACAAATCCCAGGAGTAAAGAACAGATTCCATGTCATATCCTTTCAGTAGCTCAAGAAGAATTCCAAAACTTGTTCCAATTATCCTGCCTCCAAGTATGATGGGCTAATGGGCTGAGGAGTGACAGATGAAGTTTAATTTAGATAAATGCAAGGTGTTGCATTTTGGGAAGGCAAATCTTAGCAGGACTTATACACTTAATGGTAAGGTCCTTGGGAGTGTTGCTAAACAAAGAGAATTTGGAGTGCAGATTCATAGCTCCTTGAAAGTAGAGTCACAGGTAGATAGGATAGTGAAGGAGGCATTTAGTATGCTTTCCTTTATTGGAGACTTTATCACAGAAGTTTATAAAATCATGAGGGGCATGGATAGAAGAAATAGACAAAGTCTCTTCCCTGGTGTGGGGGGTGTCCAGAACTAGAGGACATAGGTTTAATGTGAGAGGGGATATAAAAGGGACCTAAGGGGTGACTTTTTTCACGCAGAGGCTGGTGCATGTGTGGAATGAGCTGCCAGAGGAAGTAGTGGAGGCTGGTACAATTTCAATATTTAAAAAGTGTCTGGATGGGTGTATGAATAGGAAGGGTTTGGAGGGATATGGGCAAACTACTGGCAAATGGGACTAGATTAGGTTAAGATATCTGGTCAGCAAGGACAAGTTGGACCAAAGGATCTGTTTCCATGCTATACATCTCTAACTCTGAGTACAAATCTAGCCAGTCGATCAGTGGTTTATGTTATTCAGCACCATGGACAGCTCTACAGTAACAACACAGTGCATTTCATCAAACAAAGGAGAAAATAAGGACTGCAGATGCTGAAGTACCAGAGTTGCAAAATGTGGTGCTGGAAAAACACAGCAGGCCAGACAGCATCCAAGGAGCAGGAGAATCGACGTTTCGGGCATAAGCCTAAAGAAGGGCTTATGCCCGAAACGTCGATTCTCCTGCTCCTCGGATGCTACCTGGCCTGCTGTGTTTATCCAGCACCACATTTTTCATTTCATCAAACAAATACCTGAACTGGATTGACCTGAGGTAGAAGCCTGGTCCGACTTTGGGAGCCATCGGGGCCATACGGTATCATCCAAGAAAGTCTTGATACTTAACAACAGAGTTCCTTGTTGTTCACGGGTAATATTCCAGATCAGGTGGAGTTTAATTTCGATAAATGTGAAGTGTTGCATTCTGGTAAGGCAAACCAGGGCAGGACTTTTACAGTTAATGGTAAAACCCTGGGTGGTGTTGTCAAACAGAGAGAGACCTACGGATATAGTTGCACAGTCCCTTGAACATGGAGTCACAGGTAGACAGGTTGGTGAAGAAGACTGATGGCACTCTTGCCTTCATTGGTCAAAAGATTAAGTGTACAAGCTGGAATGTCATGTTGGGGCAGTGCAGGATGGGGTGAGGACACTTTTGGAATATTTCATTCAAATCTAGTCACCCTTCCAGAAGTAGAATTTTGTTAAACTTGAGAGAGTGAAGAAAAGATTGACAAGGATGTTACCAGTGTTGGAGGGTTTGAGCTCAAAGGAGAGGCTGAATAGGCTGGGGCTGTTTTCCTTGGAGCAGCTGAGACCTAGCAGTGACCTTTCAGAGATTTATAAAATCATAAGGGGCATAAGTGTAATACTCAAGGTCTTTTTCCGAGGGTAAGGGAGTCCAAAACTAGAGTGCATAGTTTTAATGTAAGAGGGGCAAGATTTAAAAAGAATCTGAGGAGGGGTATTGTTTTCACGGTGAGGGGAATACATGTAAGGAATGAGATGCCAGAGGAAGTGGTAGGGGGTGGTACAAATACAACATTTAAAATGCATCAGGAGCAGTATGTGAATGGAAAGGCTTTCGAGGCATATGGGCCAAATGCCGGCAAATGGGTTGAGGACAGATTGGGATGGCTGGTCAGCATGGAGGAGCTGGACCAAAGGGTCTGTTTCCATGCTGTATCACTGTATGGCTCAATGACTCTGTCTAGTGAACTGTTCCCTACTTTCCATGTTCCTTGTGCACACAAACATACATCATTCGACACAAAACTGCCAGGTGTACTACTGTCATTCATGCCCACCTTCAACACACTCCCTCCTTCAACACACTCCCACCTTCAACACAACCCCCTTCTTCAACACACTCCCTCCTTCATCACACTCCCTCCTTCAACACACTTCCTCGTACAACATACTTCCTCCTTCATGACACTCTCTCCTTCATCACACTCCCTCCTTCAATAGACTCCCTCCTTCATCACACTCCCTCCTTCAACACACTCCCTCCTTCAATACACTCCCTCCTTCATCACACTCCCTCCTTCAACACACTTCCTCCTACATGACACTCTCTCCTTCATCACACTCCCTCCTTCAACACACTCCCTCCTTCATCATACTCCCTCCTTCATCACACTCTTTCCTTCATCACTCTCTCACCTTCATCACACTCCCTGGTTCATCACACTCTCTCCGTCATCACACTCCCTCCTTCAACACACTCCCACCTTCAACACAACCCCCTCCTTCAACACACACCCTCCTTCATCACACTCTCTCCTTCATCACACTCCCTCCTTCATCACACTCCCTCCTTCAACACACTCACTCCTTCATCACACACGCACCTTCATCACACTCCCTCCTTCAACACACTCCCTCCATCATCACTCTCTCTCCTTCATCACACTCCCTCCTTCATCACACTCCCTCCTTCATCATACTCTCTCCTTCATCACAATCTCTCCATCATCACACTCCCTACTTCATCACACTCCCTCCTTTAACACACTCCCTCCTTCATGACATCTCTCCTTCATCACACTCCCTCCTTCATCACACTCCCTCCTTCAACACACTCCCACCTTCATCACACTCCCTCCTTTTACACACTCCCACCTTCATTACTCACCCTCCTTTAACACCCCCCCTCCTTCATCACACTCCCTCCTTCATCACATTCCCTCCTTCATCACACTCCCTCCTTCATCACATTCCCTCCCACACTCCCTCCTTCATCACACTCCCTCCTTCATCTCACTCCCACATTTAACACACTCCCTCCTTCATCACACTCCCTCCTTGAACACACTCCCTCCTTCATCACACTCCCTCCTTCATCTCACTCCGTCCATCATCACACTCTCTTCATTAACACACTCCCTCCTTCATCACACTCCCTCCTTCATCACACTCCCTCCTTTAACACACTCCCTCCTTCATCACACTCCCTCCTTCATCACAATCTCTCCATCATCACACTCCCTCCTTCATCACACTGCCTCCTTTAACACACTCCCTCCTTCATCACACTCCCTCCTTCATCATACTCCCTCCTTCATCACAATCTCTCCATCATCACACTCCCTCCTTCATCACACTCACTCCTTTAACACACTCCCTTCTTCATCACTCTCCCTCCTTTAACACACTCCCTCCTTCATCATATTCCCTCCTTCATGACATCTCTCCTTCATCACACTCCCTCCTTCATCACACTCCCTCCTTCATCACACTCCCTCCTTCATCATATTCCCTCCTTCATCACAATCTCTCCATCATCAGACTCCCTCCTTCATCACACTCCCTCCTTTAACACACTCCCTCCTTCATCACAATCTCTCCATCATCACACTCCGTCCTTTAACACACTCACTCCTACATTACACTCCCTCATTCAACACACTCCCTCCTTTAACACACTCCCTTCTTCATCACTCTCCCTCCTTTAACACACTCCCTCCTTCATCACACTCCCACCTTCATCACACTCCCTCCTTCATCACTCTCCCACCTTCACTACTCACACTCCTTTAACACACCCCCTCCTTCATCACACTCCCTCCTTCATCACTCTCCTGCCTTCATCACACTCTCTCCTTGAACACACTCCCTCCTTCATCACACTCCTTCCTTCATCACACTCCGTCCATCATCACACTCTCTTCATTAACACACTCCCTCCTTCATCACACTCCCTCCTTTAACACACTCCCTCCTTCATTACACTCCCACCTTCATCTCACTCCGTCCATCATCACACTCTCTTCATTAACACACTCCCTCCTTTATCACACTCCCTCCTTCACGACACTCTCTCTTTCATCACATTCCCTCCTTCATCACACTTCCTCCTTTCACACGCTCTCTCCTTCATCACACTCCCTCCTTCATTACACTCCCTCCTTTAACACACTCCCTCCTTTATCAAGCTCCCTGTTTTAACATGTGCCCTCCTTCATCACACTCCCTCCTTCATAACACTCCCTCCTTCATCACACTTCCTCCTATGACACACTCCCTCCTTCATCACATTCCCTGCATCATCACACTCCCTCCTTTAACACACTCTCTGCTTCATCACACTTCGTCCTTTGACACACTCCATCCGTCATCACTCTCCCTCCTTCATCATACTCCCTGCCTTATCACACTCTCTCCTTCATCACACACCTTCCTTTAACATGTTCCCTCCTTCATCACACTTCCTCCTTTGACACACTCCCTCCTTCATCACACTCCCTTGTTCATCACAATCTCTCCTTCATCACACTCCCTTCTTCATCACACTCCCTCCTTCACGACACTCTCTCTTTCATCACATTCCCTCCTTCATCACACTTCCTCCTTTCACATGCTCTCTCCTTCATCACATTCCATCCTTCATCACACTCCCTCCTTCATCACACTCCCTACTTTTACACACTCCCTCCTTCAGCACAATCCCCCCTTAAGCACACTCCCTCGTTTAACATGTTCTCTCCTTCATCACACTCCCTCCTCATCACATTCCCTCCTTCTTCCCTCTCCCTCCTTTAATACACTCCCTCCTTCATCACACTCCCTCCTTCATCACACTCCGACCTTTATCACACTCCCTCCTTCATCTCACTCCGTCCAAAATCACACTCTCTTCATTAACACACTCCCTCCTTCATCACACTCCCTCCTTCATCACACTCTCTCCTTCTTCACTCTCCCTCCTTTAATACACTCCCTCCTTCATCACACTCCGACCTTTATCACACTCCCTCCTTCATCTCACTCCGTCCAACATCACACTCTCTTCATTAACACACTCCCTCCTTCATCACACTCCCTCCTTCATCACACTCTCTCCATCATCACACTCCCTCCTTTCATCACACTCCCTCCTTCATCACACTCCCTCCTTCATCATATTCCCTCCTTCATCACAATCTCTCCATCATCACACTCCCTCCTTCATCACACTCCCTCCTTCATCACACTCCCTCTTTCATCACACTCCCTCCTTTAACACACTCACTCCTACATTACACTCCCTCATTCAACACACTCCCTCCTTTAACACACTCCCTCCTTCATCACACTCCCTCCTTCATCACACTCCGACCTTCATCACACTCCCTCCTTCATCACTCTCCCACCTTCATTACTCACCCTCCTTTAAGGCACCCCCTCCTTCATCACACTCCCTCCTTCATCACATTCCCTCCTTCCTCACACTCCCTCCTTCATCACACTCCCTCCTTCATCTCACTCCCACCTTCATTACTCACCCTCCTTTAACACACCCGCTCCTTCATCACACTCCTTCCTTCATCACATTCCCTCCTTCATCACTCTCCCTCCTTTAACACACTCCCTCCTTCATAACACTCCCTCCTTCATCACACTCCGACCTTCATCACACTCCCTCCTTCATCACACTCCCTCCTTCATCACATTCCCTCCTTTATCACACTCCCTCCTTCATCACACTCCCTCCTTTTACACACTCCCTCCTTCATCACAATCCCCCCTTAAGCACACTCCCTCGTTTAACATGTTCCCTCCTTCATCACACTCCCTCCTTTAGCACACTCCCTCCTTCATCACATTCCCTCCTTCATCACTCTCCCTCCTTTAATACACTCCCTCCTTCATCACACTCCCTCCTTCATCACACTCCGACCTTCATCACACTCCCTCCTTCATCTCACTCTGTCCATCATCACACTCTCTTCATTAACACACTCCCTCCTTCATCACACTCTCTCCATCATCACACTCCCTCCTTCATCACACTCCCTCCTTCATCACACTCCCTCTTTCATCACACTCCGACCTTCATCACACTCCCTCCTTCATCTCACTCCGTCCATCATCACACTCTCTTCATTAACACACTCCCTCCTTCATCACAATCTCTCCATCATCACACTCCCTCCTTCATCACACTCCCTCCTTTAACACACTCACTCCTACATTACACTCCCTCATTCAACACACTCCCTCCTTTAACACACTCCCTCCTTCATGACATCTCTCCTTCATCACACTCCCTCCTTCATCACAATTCATTCTTCATCACTCTCCCTCCTTTAACACACTCCCTCCTTCATCACACTCCCTCCATCATCACTCTCCCACCTTCATTACTCACCCTCCTTTAACACACTCCCTCCTTGAACACACTCCCTCCTTCATCACACTCCCTCCTTCATCACACTCCGTCCATCATCACAATCTCTTCATTAACACACTCCCTCCTTCATCACACTCCCTCCTTCATCACACTCCATCCTTTAACACACTCCCTCCTTCATCACACTCCCTCCTTCATCACACTTCCTCCTTTCGCACGCTCTCTCCTTCATCACACTCACTCCTTCATCATGCTCCCTCCTTCTTCACACTCCCTCCTTCATCACACTTCCTCCTTCATTACACTCCCTCCTTCATCTCACTCCGTCCATCATCACATCCTCTTCATTAACACACTCCCTCCTTCATCACACTCCCTCCTTCAAGACACTCTCTCTTTCATCACATTCCCTCCTTCATCACACTTCCTCCTTTCACACGCTCTCTCCTTCATCACACTCCCTCCTTCATCACACTCCCTCCTTTTACACACTCTCTCCTTCATCACAATCACCCCTTAAGCACACTCCCTCGTTTAACATGTTCCCTCCTTCATTACACTCCCTCCTTTAACACACTCCCTCCCTCATCAAGCTCCCTGCTTTAACACGTGCCCTCCTTCATCACACTTCCTTCTTCATCACACTCCCTCCTTCATCACACTCCCTCCTTCATCACACTTCCTCCTATGACACACTCCCTCCTTCATCTCATTCCCTCCATCATCACACTCCCTCCTTTAACACACTCTCTGCTTCATCACACTCCTTCCTTCATCACACTTCCTCCTTTAACACACTCCCTCCATTAACACATTCCCTCCATCATCACGCTCCCTCCTTAAACACATTCCCTCCTTCATCACATTCCCTCCATCATCACACTCCCTCCTTTAACACACTCTCTGCTTCATCACACTCCCTCCTGCATCACTCTCCCTCCTACATCACACTCCTTCGTTTCATACATTCCCTCCTTCATCACACTCCCTCCTTGAACACATTCCCTCCTTCATCACACTCCCTCCTTCATCTCACTCCGTCCATCATCACACTCTTCATTAACACACTCCCTCCTTCATCACACTCCCTCCTTTATCACACTCCTTCCTTCATCACACTCCCTCCTTCATCACATTCCCTCCTTCATCACACTCCCTTGTTCATCACAATCTCTCCTTCAACCCACTCGCTTCTTCAGCACACTCCCTTCTTCATCACACTCCCACCTTTAATACACTCCCTCCTTCATCACACTCCCTCCTTCATCATACTCCCTCCTTCATCACAATTTCTCCATCATCACACTCCCTCCTTCATCACACTCCCTCCTTTAACACACTCCCTCCTTCATCACACTCCCTCCTTCATCACACTCCCTCCTTTAACACACTCCCTCCTTCATCACACTCCCTCCTTCATCACACTCCGACCTTCATCACACTCCCTCCTTCATCACTCTCCCACCTTCATGACTCACCCTCCTTTAACACACCCCCTCCTTCATCACACTCCCTCCTTCATCACATTCCCTCCTTCATCACACTCCCTCCTTCATCACACTCCCTCCTTCATCTCACTCCCACCTTCATTACTCACCCTCCTTTAACACACCCCCTCCTTCATCACACTCCTTCCTTCATCACATTCCCTCCTTCATCACTCTCCCTCCTTTAACACACTCCCTCCTTCATAACACTCCCTCCTTCATCACACTCTGACCTTCATCACACTCCCTCCTTCATCACTCTCCCACCTTCATTACTCCCCCTCCTTTAACACACCCCCTCCTTCATCACACTCCTTCCTTCATCACATTCCCTCCTTCATCACTCTCCCTCCTTTAACACACTCCCTCCTTCATAACACTCCCTCCTTCATCACACTCCTTCCTTCATCACATTCCCTCCTTCATCACACTCCCTCCTTTAACACACTCCCTCCTTCATCATACTCCCTCCTTCATCACTCTCCCACCTTCATTACTCACCCTCCTTTAACACACCCCCTCCATCATCCCACTCCCTCCTTCATCACATTCCCTCCTTCATCACACTCCCTCCTTCATCACACTCCCTCCTTTTACACACTCCCTCCATTAACACATTCCCTCCTTCATCACGCTCCCTCCTTAAACACATTCCCTCCTTCATCACATTCCCTCCATCATCACACTCCCTCCTTTAACACACTCTCTGCTTCATCACACTCCCTCCTGCATCACTCTCCCTCCTACATCACACTCCTTCGTTTCACACATTCCCTCCTTCATCACACTCCCTCCTTCATCACACTCCCTCCTTCATCACACTCCCTCCTTCATCCTACTCCCACCTTCATTACTCACCCTCCTTTAACACACCCCCTCCTTCATCACACTCCCTCCTTCATCACACTCCGACCTTCATCACACTCCCTCCTTCATCTCTCTCCGTCCATCATCACACTCTCTTCATTAACACACTCCCTCCTTCATCACAATCTCTCCATCATCACACTCCCTCCTTCATCACACTCCCTCCTTTAACACACTCACTCCTACATTACACTCCCTCATTCAACACACTCCCTCCTTTAACACACTCCCTCCTTCATCACAATTCATTCTTCATCACTCACCCTCCTTTAACACACTCCCTCCTTGAACACACTCCCTCCTTCATCACACTCCCTCCTTCATCACATTCCGTCCATCATCACAATCTCTTCATTAACACACTCCCTCCTTCATCACACTCCCTCCTTTAACACACTCCCTCCTTCATCACACTCCCTCCTTCATCACACTTCCTCCTTTCGCACGCTCTCTCCTTCATCACACTCCCTCCTTTAACACACTCCCTCCTTCATTACACTCCCTCCTTCATCTCACTCCGTCCATCATCACACTCTCTTCATTAACACACTCCCTCCTTCATCACACTCCCTCCTTCAAGACACTCTCTCTTTCATCACATTCCCTCCTTCATCACACTCCCTCCTTTTACACACTCTCTCCTTCATCACAATCACCCCTTAAGCACACTCCCTCGTTTAACATGTTCCCTCCTTCATTACACTCCCTCCTTTAACACACTCCCTCCCACATCAAGCTCCCTGCTTTAACACGTGCCCTCCTTCATCACACTTCCTCCTTCATCACACTCCCTCCTTCATCACACTCCCTCCTTCATCACACTCCCTCCATTAACACATTCCCTCCTTCATCACATTCCCTCCATCATCACAGTCCCTCCTTTAACACACTCTCTGCTTCATCACACTCCCTCCTTCATCACACTTCCTCCTTTAACACACTCCCTCCATTAACACATTCCCTCCTTCATCACGCTCCCTCCTTAAACACATTCCCTCCTTCATCACATTCCCTCCATCATCACACTCCCTCCTTTAACACACTCTCTGCTTCATCACACTCCCTCCTGCATCACTCTCCCTCCTACATCACACTCCTTCGTTTCACACATTCCCTCGTTCATCACACTCGCTACTTCATCACACTCCCGCCTTCAACACACTCCCTCCTTTATCACTCTCTCTCCTTCATCACTCCCTCGTTCATCACACTCGCTCCTTCATCACACTCCCGCCTTCAACACACTCCCTCCTTTATCACTCTCTCTCCTTCATCACACTCCCTCGTTCATCACACTCGCTCCTTCATCATACTCCCTCTGTTAACACACTCCCTCCTTCAACACACTCTCTCCTTCGTCACACTCCCTCCATCATCACAGTTCCTCCTTTGACACTCTCTCCTTCAACACACTCCCTCATTTATCACTCTCTCACTTTCATCACACTCCCTTCTTCAACACACTCCCTCCTTCATCACTCTCTCTCCTTCATTCCACTCCCTCCCTCATCACACTCCCTCCTTCAACACACTCCCTCCTTCATCACACTTCCTCCTTTGACCTACTCCCTCCTTCATCACACTCCCTCCTTTAACATTCCCTCCTTCATTACACTCCCTCCTTTAACACATTCCCTCCTTCAATACACTCCCTCCTTTAACTCATTCCCTCCTTCATCACACTCCCTCCTTCATCACACTCCCATCTTCAACACACTCCCTCCTTTAATACACTCTCTCCTTCATCACACTCCCTCCATTGACACACTCCCTCCTTCATCTCTCTCTCTCCGTCATCACACTCCCTCCTTCAACACACTCCCTCCTTTATCACACTCTCTCCTTCGTCACACTCCCTCCTTCAACACACTCCCTCCTTTATCACACTCCCTCCTTCATCACACTCCCTCCTTCATCACTCTCTCTCTCCTTCATCACAATGCGCTCTTCAACACACTCCCTCATTCATCACTCTCTCTTCTTCATCACACTCTCTCCTTCATCACACTGCCTCGTTCATCACACTCCCTCCTTCATCATATTCCCTCCTTTAACACACTCCCTCCTTCAACACATTTCCTCCTTCATCACGCTCCCTCCTTCATCACACTCCCTCCTTTCACACTCTCCATCCTTCATCACACTCCCTCCTTTATCACACTCTTTCATTTATCACTCTATCTCCTTCATCACACACCCTCCTTCATCACACACCTTCCTTTAAAAGGTTCCCTCCTTCATCACACTTCCTCCTTTAACACACTCCCTCCTTCATCACACTCCTTCCTTCATCACGCTCCCTCCTTTGACACATTCCCTGCTTCATCACACTCCTTCCTTCCTCACGCTCCCTCCTTTGATACACTCCCTCCTTCATCAAACTCCCTCCTTTATCATACTCCCTCCGTCAACACCCTCCCTCCTACATCACACTCTCTCCTTCATCACACTCCCTCCTTCAACACACTCCCTCCTTTATCACTCTCTCTCCTTCATCACACTCCCTCGTTTAACACACTCCCTCCTTTAACACACTCCCTCCTTCAACACACACTCTCCTTCATCATACTCTCTCCTTCATCATACTCTCTCCTTCATCACACTCCCTCCCTCAACACACTCTCCTTCATCACTCTCTCTCCTTCATCACACTCCCTCCTTCATCACACTCCCTCCCTCAACACACTCTCCTTCATCACTCTCTCTCCTTCATCACACTCCCTCCTTCATCACACTCCCTCCTTTAACACACTCCCTCCCTCAACACACTCTCCTTCATCACTCTCTCTCCTTCATCACACTCCCTCCTTCATCACACTTCCTCCTTTGACACTCTCTCCTTCAACACACTCCCTCATTTATCACTCTCTCACTTTCATCACACTCCATTCTTCAACACACTCACTCCTTCATCACTCTCTCACCTTCATTCCACTCTCTCCCTCATCACACTCCCTCCTTCAACACACTCCCTCCTTCATCACACTTCCTCCTTTGACCTACTCCCTCCTTCATCACACTCCCTCCTTTAACATTCCATCCTTCATTACACTCCCTCCTTTAACACATTCCCTCCTTCAACACACTCCCTCCTTTAACACACTCTCTCCTTCGTCACACTCCCTCCTTTGACACACTCCCTCCTTCATCTCTCTCTCTCCGTCATCACACTCCCTCCTTCAACACACTCCCTCCTTTATCATACTCTCTCCTTCATCACACTCCCTCCTTTGACACACTCCCTCCTTCATCTCTCTCTCTCCTTCATCACACTCCCTCCTTCAACACACTCCCTCCTTTATCACACTCTCTCCTTCATCACACTCCCTCCTTTGATACACTCCCTCCTTCATCTCTCTCTCTCTCCTTCATCACACTCCCTCCTTCATCACACTCCCACCTTCATCACGCTGCTTTCTTCATCACACTCTCCTTCATCACACTCCCTCGTCCATCACACTCCCTCCTTTAACACACACTCTCCTTCATCACCCTCTCTCCTTCATCACACTCCCTCCTTCAGCACACTCCCTCCTTTAACACACTCCCTTCTCCATCAAACTCCCTCTTTTATCACACTCCCTCCTTTATCATACATCTTCCTTTAACACATTCCCTCCTTCATCACGCTCCCTCCTTTAACACGTTCCCTCCTTCATCACACTTCCTCCTTTGACACACTCCCTCCTTCATCACACTCCTTCCTTCATCACGCTCCCTCCTTTGATACACTCTCTCTTTCATCACACTCCCTCCTTTGACAAACTGCCTCCTTCATCACACTCCCTTGTCCATCACACTCTCTCCTTCATCACACTCCCTCCTTTAACACACTCCCTCCTTCATCACACTTCCTCCTTTAACACATTCCCTCCTTCATCACACTCCCTCCTATAACACACTCTTTCCGTTATCACACTCCCTCCTTTGACACACTCCCTCCTTCATTACTCTCTCTCCTTCATCACACTCCCTCCCTCATCACCCTCCCTTGTTCATCACAATCTCTCCTTCATCACACTCACTTCTTCGTCACACTCCCTCCTTCAATACACTCCCTCCTTCATCACCATCCCTCCTTTGACACACTCCCTCCTTCATCACACTCCTTCCTTCATCATACTCCTTCCTTAACACATTCCCTCCTTCATCATGCTCCCTCCTTTAACACATTCCCTCCTTCATCACACTTCCTCCATTTACACACTCCCTCCTTCATCACTCTCTCTCCTTCATCACACTCCCTTGTTCATCACACTCTCTCCTTCATCACACTCCCTCCTTTAACACACTCCCTCCTTCATCACACTCCCTCCTTCAACACATTCCCTCCTTCATCACACTCCCTCCTTTATCACACTCCTTCATTTCACAATTTCCCTCCATCATCACATATCCTCCTTTGACAAAGTCCCTCTGTCATCACTCTCCCTCCTTTATCACACTCCTTTGCTAAACACACTCCCTCCTTCATCACGCTCCTTCCTTCATCACACTCCCTCCTTTATCACTCTCCCCCCTTTATCACGCTCCGTTCTTCAACACACTCCCTCATTCATCAGTCTCTCTTCTTCATCACACTCTCTCCTTCATCTCACTGCCTCGTTCATCACACTCCCTCCTTCATCATACTCCCTCCTTCAACACATTTCCTCCTTCATCAGACTCCCTCCTTCATCACACTCCCTCCTTCATCACACTTCCTCCTTTGACACTCTCCCTCCTTCATCACACTCCCACCTTTATCACACTCCTTCATTTATCACTCTATCTCCTTCATCACACTCCCTCCTTCATCACACACCTTCCTTTAACACACTCCCTCCTTCAACACACTCTCTCCTTCATCACACTCTCTCCTTCATCACACTCCCTCCTTCATCACACTTCCTCCTTTGACACTCTCTCCTTCAACACACTCCCTCATTTATCACTCTCTCACCTTCATCACACTCCCTTCTTCAACACACTCCATCCTTCATCACTCTCTCTCCTTCATTCCACTCTCTCCCTCATCACACTCCCTCCTTCAACACACTCCCTCCTTCATCACACTTCCTCCTTTGACCTACTCCCTCCTTCATCACACTCCCTCCTTCATCACACTTCCTCCTTTAACATTCCCTCCTTCATTTAACTCCCTCCTTTAAAACATTCCCTCCTTCAATACACTCCCTCCTTTAACTCATTCCCTCCTTCATCACACTCCCTTCTTCAACACACTCCCTCGTTTAACACACTCCCTCCTTCATCTCTCTCTCTCCTTCATCACACTCCCTCCTTCAACACACTCCCTCCTTTATCACACTCTCTCCTTCATCACACTACCTCCTTTGATACACTCCCTCCTTCATCACACTCCCTCCTTTATCATACTCCTTTCTTTAACATATTCCCTCCTTCATCACGCTCCCTCCTTTCACACATTCCCTCCTTCATCACACTTCCTCCATTGCCACACTCTCTCTTTCATCACACTCCCTCCTTTAACATTCCCTCCTTCATTTCACTCCCTCCTTTAACACATTCCCTCCTTCAATACACTCCGTCCTTTAACACATTCCCTCCTTCATTACACTGCCTCCTTCAACACACTCCCTTGTCCATCACACTCTCTCCTTCATCACACTCCCTCGTTCATCACAGTCCCTCCTTTAACACACTCCCTCCTTCATCACACTTCCTCCTTTTACACATTCCCTCCTTCATCACACTCCCTCCTATAACACACTCTTTCCTTTATCACAATCCCTCCTTCATCACACTCCCTCCTTCATCACACTCCCTCCTTCATGACCATCTCTCCTTCATCACACTACCTCCTTTAACACACTCCCTCCTTCATCACGCTCCCTCCTTTAACACACTCCCTCCTTCATCACACTCCTTCCTTCATCACGCTCCCTCCTTCATCACACTCCCTCCTTCATCACACTACCTCCATTAAAACACTTCCTCATTCATGACACTATCGTCTTCATCAAACTCCATCCTTCATCACACTCCCTCCTTCATCACCCTCCCTCCTTCATCACACACCCTCCTTCATGACCATCTCTCCTTCATCACACTACCTCCTTTAACACACTCCCTCCTTCATCACGCTCCCTCCTTTAACACACTCCCTCCTTCATCACACTCCTTCCTTCATCACGCTCCCTCCTTCATCACACTCCCTCCTTCATCACACTACCTCCATTAAAACACTTCCTCATTCATGACACTATCGTCTTCATCAAACTCCATCCTTCATCACACTCCCTCCTTCATCACCCTCCCTCCTTCAATACACTCTCTCCTTTCACAATTCATCCTTCATCACACTTACTCCTTTAACACACTCCCTCCTTCATCACACTACCTCCTTTAACACACTCCCTTCTTCATCACCCTCCCTCCTTCAATACACTCTCTCTTTCATCACACTCCATCCTTCATCACACTTACTCCTTTGACACACTCCCTCCTTCATCACACTCCCTCTTTTAACACACTCCCTCCTTCATCACACTCCCTCCTTCATCACACTCCCTCCTTCATCACACTCCCTCCTTCAATACACTCTCTCCTTCATCACAATTCATCCTTCATCACACTTACTCCTTTAACACACTCCCTCCTTCATCACACTACCTCCTTTAACACACTCCCTTCTTCATCACCCTCCCTCCTTCAATACACTCTCTCTTTCATCACACTCCATCCTTCATCACACTTAATCCTTTGACACACTCCCTCCTTCATCACACTCCCTCCTTTAACACACTCCCTCCTTCATCACACTCCCTCCTTCATCACACTCTATCCTTCATCACACTCCCTCCTTTAACACACTCCCTCCTTCATCACACTCCCTCCTTCAACACACTCCCTCCTTTATCATACTCTCTCCTTCATCACACTCCCTCCTTTATCACACTCCTTCGTTTAACACATTCCCTCATTCATCGTACTCCCTCCTTTAACACACTCCCTCCATCATCACATTTCCTCCTTTGACAAACTCTCTCCGTCATCACTCTCCCTCATTTATCACACTCCTTTGCTAAACACTCTCCCTCCTTCATCACGCTCCTTCCTTCATCACACTCCCTCGTTCATCACACTCGCTACTTCATCACACTCCCGCCTTCAACACACTCCCTCGTTCATCACACTCCCTCCTTCATCACACTCCCGCCTTCAACACACTCCCTCCTTTATCACTCTCTCTCCTTCATCACTCCCTCGTTCATCACACACGCTCCTTCATCACACTCCCGCCTTCAACACACTCCCTCCTTTATCACTCTCTCTCCTTCATCACACTCCCTCGTTCATCACACTCGCTCCTTCATCATACTCCCTCTGTTAACACACTCCCTCCTTCAACACACTCTCTCCTTCGTAACACTCCCTCCCTCAACACACTCTCCTTCATCACTCTCTCTCCTTCATCACACTCCCTCCTTCATCACACTCCCTCCTTTTACACACTCCCTCCTTCATCTCTCTCTCTCCTTCATCACACTCCCTCCTTCAACACACTCCCTCCTTTATCACACTCTCTCCTTCATCACACTCCCACCTTCATCACGCTGCTTTCTTCATCACACTCTCCTTCATCACACTCCCTCGTCCATCACACTCCCTCCTTTAACACACACTCTCCTTCATCACCCTCTCTCCTTCATCACACTCCCTCCTTCAGCACACTCCCTCCTTTAACACACTCCCTTCTCCATCAAACTCCCTCTTTTATCACACTCCCTCCTTTATCATACATCTTCCTTTAACACATTCCCTCCTTCATCACGCTCCCTCCTTTAACACGTTCCCTCCTTCATCACACTTCCTCCTTTGACACACTCCCTCCTTCATCACACTCCTTCCTTCATCACGCTCCCTCCTTTGATACACTCTCTCTTTCATCACACTCCCTCCTTTGACAAACTGCCTCCTTCATCACACTCCCTTGTCCATCACACTCTCTCCTTCATCACACTCCCTCCTTTAACACACTCCCTCCTTCATCACACTTCCTCCTTTAACACATTCCCTCCTTCATCACACTCCCTCCTATAACACACTCTTTCCGTTATCACACTCCCTCCTTTGACACACTCCCTCCTTCATTACTCTCTCTCCTTCATCACACTCCCTCCCTCATCACCCTCCCTTGTTCATCACAATCTCTCCTTCATCACACTCACTTCTTCGTCACACTCCCTCCTTCAATACACTCCCTCCTTCATCACCATCCCTCCTTTGACACACTCCCTCCTTCATCACACTCCTTCCTTCATCATACTCCTTCCTTAACACATTCCCTCCTTCATCATGCTCCCTCCTTTAACACATTCCCTCCTTCATCACACTTCCTCCATTTACACACTCCCTCCTTCATCACTCTCTCTCCTTCATCACACTCCCTTGTTCATCACACTCTCTCCTTCATCACACTCCCTCCTTTAACACACTCCCTCCTTCATCACACTCCCTCCTTCAACACATTCCCTCCTTCATCACACTCCCTCCTTTATCACACTCCTTCATTTCACAATTTCCCTCCATCATCACATATCCTCCTTTGACAAAGTCCCTCTGTCATCACTCTCCCTCCTTTATCACACTCCTTTGCTAAACACACTCCCTCCTTCATCACGCTCCTTCCTTCATCACACTCCCTCCTTTATCACTCTCCCCCCTTTATCACGCTCCGTTCTTCAACACACTCCCTCATTCATCAGTCTCTCTTCTTCATCACACTCTCTCCTTCATCTCACTGCCTCGTTCATCACACTCCCTCCTTCATCATACTCCCTCCTTCAACACATTTCCTCCTTCATCAGACTCCCTCCTTCATCACACTCCCTCCTTCATCACACTTCCTCCTTTGACACTCTCCCTCCTTCATCACACTCCCACCTTTATCACACTCCTTCATTTATCACTCTATCTCCTTCATCACACTCCCTCCTTCATCACACACCTTCCTTTAACACACTCCCTCCTTCAACACACTCTCTCCTTCATCACACTCTCTCCTTCATCACACTCCCTCCTTCATCACACTTCCTCCTTTGACACTCTCTCCTTCAACACACTCCCTCATTTATCACTCTCTCACCTTCATCACACTCCCTTCTTCAACACACTCCATCCTTCATCACTCTCTCTCCTTCATTCCACTCTCTCCCTCATCACACTCCCTCCTTCAACACACTCCCTCCTTCATCACACTTCCTCCTTTGACCTACTCCCTCCTTCATCACACTCCCACCTTCATCACACTTCCTCCTTTAACATTCCCTCCTTCATTTAACTCCCTCCTTTAAAACATTCCCTCCTTCAATACACTCCCTCCTTTAACTCATTCCCTCCTTCATCACACTCCCTTCTTCAACACACTCCCTCGTTTAACACACTCCCTCCTTCATCTCTCTCTCTCCTTCATCACACTCCCTCCTTCAACACACTCCCTCCTTTATCACACTCTCTCCTTCATCACACTACCTCCTTTGATACACTCCCTCCTTCATCACACTCCCTCCTTTATCATACTCCTTTCTTTAACACATTCCCTCCTTAATCACGCTCCCTCCTTTCACACATTCCCTCCTTCATCACACTTCCTCCATTGCCACACTCTCTCTTTCATCCCACTCCCTCCTTTAACATTCCCTCCTTCATTTCACTCCCTCCTTTAACACATTCCCTCCTTCAATACACTCCGTCCTTTAACACATTCCCTCCTTCATTACACTGCCTCCTTCAACACACTCCCTTGTCCATCACACTCTCTCCTTCATCACACTCCCTCGTTCATCACAGTCCCTCCTTTAACACACTCCCTCCTTCATCACACTTCCTCCTTTTACACATTCCCTCCTTCATCACACTCCCTCCTATAACACACTCTTTCCTTTATCACAATCCCTCCTTCATCACACTCCCTCCTTCATCACACTCCCTCCTTCATGACCATCTCTCCTTCATCACACTACCTCCTTTAACACACTCCCTCCTTCATCACGCTCCCTCCTTTAACACACTCCCTCCTTCATCACACTCCTTCCTTCATCACGCTCCCTCCTTCATCACACTCCCTCCTTCATCACACTACCTCCATTAAAACACTTCCTCATTCATGACACTATCGTCTTCATCAAACTCCATCCTTCATCACACTCCCTCCTTCATCACCCTCCCTCCTTCATCACACTCCCTCCTTCATGACCATCTCTCCTTCATCACACTACCTCCTTTAACACACTCCCTCCTTCATCACGCTCCCTCCTTTAACACACTCCCTCCTTCATCACACTCCTTCCTTCATCACGCTCCCTCCTTCATCACACTCCCTCCTTCATCACACTACCTCCATTAAAACACTTCCTCATTCATGACACTATCGTCTTCATCAAACTCCATCCTTCATCACACTCCCTCCTTCATCACCCTCCCTCCTTCAATACACTCTCTCCTTTCACAATTCATCCTTCATCACACTTACTCCTTTAACACACTCCCTCCTTCATCACACTACCTCCTTTAACACACTCCCTTCTTCATCACCCTCCCTCCTTCAATACACTCTCTCTTTCATCACACTCCATCCTTCATCACACTTACTCCTTTGACACACTCCCTCCTTCATCACACTCCCTCTTTTAACACACTCCCTCCTTCATCACACTCCCTCCTTCATCACACTCCCTCCTTCAATACACTCTCTCCTTCATCACAATTCATCCTTCATCACACTTACTCCTTTAACACACTCCCTCCTTCATCACACTACCTCCTTTAACACACTCCCTTCTTCATCACCCTCCCTCCTTCAATACACTCTCTCTTTCATCACACTCCATCCTTCATCACACTTAATCCTTTGACACACTCCCTCCTTCATCACACTCCCTCCTTTAACACACTCCCTCCTTCATCACACTCCCTCCTTCATCACACTCTATCCTTCATCACACTCCCTCCTTTAACACACTCCCTCCTTCATCACACTCCCTCCTTCAACACACTCCCTCCTTTATCACACTCTCTCCTTCATCACACTCCCTCCTTTATCACACTCCTTCGTTTAACACATTCCCTCATTCATCGTACTCCCTCCTTTAACACACTCCCTCCATCATCACATTTCCTCCTTTGACAAACTCCCTCCGTCATCACTCTCCCTCATTTATCACACTCCTTTGCTAAACACTCTCCCTCCTTCATCACGCTCCTTCCTTCATCACACTCCCTCGTTCATCACACTCGCTACTTCATCACACTCCCGCCTTCAACACACTCCCTCGTTCATCACACTCCCTCCTTCATCACACTCCCGCCTTCAACACACTCCCTCCTTTATCACTCTCTCTCCTTCATCACTCCCTCGTTCATCACACTCGCTCCTTCATCACACTCCCGCCTGCAACACACTCCCTCCTTTATCACTCTCTCTCCTTCATCACACTCCCTCGTTCATCACACTCGCTCCTTCATCATACTCCCTCTGTTAACACACTCCCTCCTTCAACACACTCTCTCCTTCGTAACACTCCCTCCTTCATCACACTTCCTCCTTTGACACTCTCTCCTTCAACACACTCCCTCATTTATCACTCTCTCACTTTCATCACACTCCCTTCTTCAACACACTCCCTCCTTCATCACTCTCTCTCCTTCATTCCACTCCCTCCCTCATCACACTCCCTCCTTCAACACACTCCCTCCTTCATCACACTTCCTCCTTTGACCTACTCCCTCCTTCATCACACTCCCTCCTTTAACATTCCCTCCTTCATTACACTCCCTCCTTTAACACATTCCCTCCTTCAATACACTCCCTCCTTTAACTCATTCCCTCCTTCATCACACTCCCTCCTTCATCACACTCCCATCTTCAACACACTCCCTCCTTTAATACACTCTCTCTTTCATCACACTCCCTCCATTGACACACTCCCTCCTTCATCTCTCTCTCTCCGTCATCACACTCCCTCCTTCAACACACTCCCTCCTTTATCACACTCCCTCCTTCAACACACTCCCTCCTTTATCACACTCCCTCCTTCATCACTCTCTCTCCTTCATCACAATGCGCTCTTCAACACACTCCCTCATTCATCACTCTCTCTTCTTCATCACACTCTCTCCTTCATCACACTGCCTCGTTCATCACACTTCCTCCTTCATCATATTCCCTCCTTTAACACACTCCCTCCTTCAACACATTTCCTCCTTCATCACGCTCCCTCCTTCATCACACTCCCTCCTTTACACGCTCCATCCTTCATCACACTCCCTCCTTTATCACACTCTTTCATTTATCACTCTATCTCCTTCATCACACACCCTCCTTCATCACACACCTTCCTTTAAAAGGTTCCCTCCTTCATCACACTTCCTCCTTTAACACACTCCCTCCTTCATCACACTCCTTCCTTCATCACGCTCCCTCCTTTGACACACTCCCTGCTTCATCACACTCCTTCCTTCATCACGCTCCCTCCTTTGATACACTCCCTCCTTCATCAAACTCCCTCCTTTATCATACTCCTTCCTTTAACACATTCCCTCCTTCATCACGCTCCCTCCTTTAACACATTCCCTCCTTCATCACATTTCCTCCATTGACACACTCCCTCCTTCATCACGCTCTCTCCTTCATCACACTGCCTCCTTCATCACACTCCCTTGTTCCTCACACTCTCTCCTTCATCACACTCCCTTCTTCATCACACTCTCTCCTCCATCACACTCCCTCGTTCATCACAGTCCCTCCTTTAACACACTCCCTCCCTCATCACACTTCCTCCTTTAACACACTCCTTCATTTAACACACTCCCTCCTTCATCACACTTCCTCCTTCATCACACTCCTTCGTTTAACACATTCCCTCATTCATCGCACTCCCTCCTTTAACACACTCCCTCCTTCATCACAATTCCTCCTTTGGCACTCACCCTCCTTCATCACACTCCCTCCTTTTTCACACTCCTTCATTTCGCACTTTCCCTCCTTCATCACATTTCCTCCTTTGACAAACTCCCTCTGTCATCACTCTCCCTCCTTTATCACACTGCTTTGCTAAACACTCTCCCTCCTTCATCACACTCCATCCTTCATCACACTCCCTCCTTCATCACACTCGCTCCTTCATCACACTCCCGCCTTCAACACACTTCCTCCTTTATCACTCTCTCTCCTTCATCACACTCCCTTGTTTGACACACTCCCTCCTTCATCACTCTCCCTCCTTCATGACCATCTCTCTTTCATCACACTTCCTCCTTTAACACACTCCCTCCTTCAGCACACTCCCTCCTTTAACACACTCCCTCCTCCATCAAACTCCCTCCTTCATCACACTCCCTCCTTCATCACACTTCCTCCTTTGACACTCTCCCTCCTTCATCACACTCCCACCTTTATCACACTCCTTCATTTATCACTCTATCTCCTTCATCACACTCCCTCCTTCATCACACACCTTCCTTTAACACACTCCCTCCTTCAACACACTCTCTCCTTCATCACACTCTCTCCTTCATCACACTCCCTCCTTCATCACGCTTCCTCCTTTGACACTCTCTCCTTCAACACACTCCCTCATTTATCACTCTCTCACCTTCATCACACTCCCTTCTTCAACACACTCCATCCTTCATCACTCTCTCTCCTTCATTCCACTCTCTCCCTCATCACACTCCCTCCTTCAACACACTCCCTCCTTCATCACACTTCCTCCTTTGACCTACTCCCTCCTTCATCACACTCCCTCCTTCATCACACTTCCTCCTTTAACATTCCCTCCTTCATTTAACTCCCTCCTTTAAAACATTCCCTCCTTCAATACACTCCCTCCTTTAACTCATTCCCTCCTTCATCACACTCCCTTCTTCAACACACTCCCTCGTTTAACACACTCCCTCCTTCATCTCTCTCTCTCCTTCATCACACTCCCTCCTTCAACACACTCCCTCCTTTATCACACTCTCTCCTTCATCACACTACCTCCTTTGATACACTCCCTCCTTCATCACACTCCCTCCTTTATCATACTCCTTTCTTTAACACATTCCCTCCTTAATCACGCTCCCTCCTTTCACACATTCCCTCCTTCATCACACTTCCTCCATTGCCACACTCTCTCTTTCATCACACTCCCTCCTTTAACATTCCCTCCTTCATTTCACTCCCTCCTTTAACACATTCCCTCCTTCAATACACTCCGTCCTTTAACACATTCCCTCCTTCATTACACTGCCTCCTTCAACACACTCCCTTGTCCATCACACTCTCTCCTTCATCACACTCCCTCGTTCATCACAGTCCCTCCTTTAACACACTCCCTCCTTCATCACACTTCCTCCTTTTACACATTCCCTCCTTCATCACACTCCCTCCTATAACACACTCTTTCCTTTATCACAATCCCTCCTTCATCACACTCCCTCCTTCATCACACTCCCTCCTTCATGACCATCTCTCCTTCATCACACTACCTCCTTTAACACACTCCCTCCTTCATCACGCTCCCTCCTTTAACACACTCCCTCCTTCATCACACTCCTTCCTTCATCACGCTCCCTCCTTCATCACACTCCCTCCTTCATCACACTACCTCCATTAAAACACTTCCTCATTCATGACACTATCGTCTTCATCAAACTCCATCCTTCATCACACTCCCTCCTTCATCACCCTCCCTCCTTCATCACACTCCCTCCTTCATGACCATCGCTCCTTCATCACACTACCTCCTTTAACACACTCCCTCCTTCATCACGCTCCCTCCTTTAACACACTCCCTCCTTCATCACACTCCTTCCTTCATCACGGTCCCTCCTTCATCACACTCCCTCCTTCATCACCCTCCCTCCTTCAATACACTCTCTCCTTTCACAATTCATCCTTCATCACACTTACTCCATTAACACACTCCCTCCTTCATCACACTACCTCCTTTAACACACTCCCTTCTTCATCACCCTCCCTCCTTCAATACACTCTCTCTTTCATCACACTCCATCCTTCATCACACTTACTCCTTTGACACACTCCCTCCTTCATCACACTCCCTCTTTTAACACACTCCCTCCTTCAACACACTCTCTCCTTCATCACACTCTCTCCTTCATCACACTCCCTCCTTCATCACACTTCCTCCTTTGACACTCTCTCCTTCAACACACTCTCTCCTTCATCACACTCTCTCCTTCATCACACTCCCTCCTTCATCACACTTCCTCCTTTGACACTCTCTCCTTCAACACACTCCCTCATTTATCACTCTCTCACCTTCATCACACTCCCTTCTTCAACACACTCCCTCCTTCATCACACTTCCTCCTTTGACCTACTCCCTCCTTCATCACACTCCCTCCTTCATCACACTTCCTCCTTTAACATTCCCTCCTTCATTTAACTCCCTCCTTTAAAACATTCCCTCCTTCAATACACTCCCTCCTTTAACTCATTCCCTCCTTCATCACACTCCCTTCTTCAACACACTCCCTCGTTTAACACACTCCCTCCTTCATCTCTCTCTCTCCTTCATCACACTCCCTCCTTCAACACACTCCCTCCTTTATCACACTCTCTCCTTCATCACACTACCTCCTTTGATACACTCCCTCCTTCATCACACTCCCTCCTTTATCATACTCCTTCCTTTAACACATTCCCTCCTTCATCACGCTCCCTCCTTTCACACATTCCCTCCTTCATCACACTTCCTCCATTGCCACACTCTCTCTTTCATCACACTCCCTCCTTTAACATTCCCTCCTTCATTTCACTCCCTCCTTTAACACATTCCCTCCTTCAATACACTCCGTCCTTTAACACATTCCCTCCTTCATTACACTGCCTCCTTCAACACACTCCCTTGTCCATCACACTCTCTCCTTCATCACACTCCCTCGTTCATCACAGTCCCTCCTTTAAAACACTCCCTCCTTCATCACACTTCCTCCTTTTACACATTCCCTCCTTCATCACACTCCCTCCTATAACACACTCTTTCCTTTATCACAATCCCTCCTTCATCACACTCCCTCCTTCATCACACTCCCTCCTTCATGACCATCTCTCCTTCATCACACTACCTCCTTTAACACACTCCCTCCTTCATCACGCTCCCTCCTTTAACACACTCCCTCCTTCATCACACTCCTTCCTTCATCACGCTCCCTCCTTCATCACACTCCCTCCTTCATCACACTACCTCCATTAAAACACTTCCTCATTCATGACATATCGTCTTCATCAAACTCCATCCTTCATCACACTCCCTCCTTCATCACCCTCCCTCCTTCATCACACTCCCTCCTTCATGACCATCGCTCCTTCATCACACTACCTCCTTTAACACACTCCCTCCTTCATCACGCTCCCCCTTTAACACACTCCCTCCTTCATCACACTCCTTCCTTCATCACGCTCCCTCCTTCATCACACTCCCTCCTTCATCACCCTCCCTCCTTCAATACACTCTCTCCTTTCACAATTCATCCTTCATCACACTTACTCCTTTAACACACTCCCTCCTTCATCACACTACCTCCTTTAACACACTCCCTTCTTCATCACCCTCCCTCCTTCAATACACTCTCTCTTTCATCACACTCCATCCTTCATCACACTTACTCCTTTGACACACTCCCTCCTTCATCACACTCCCTCTTTTAACACACTCCCTCCTTCATCACACTCCCTCCTTCATCACACTCCCTCCTTCATCACACTCCCTCCTTCAATACACTCTCTCCTTCATCATACTCCCTCCTTCATCACACTTCCTCCTTTAACATTCCCTCCTTCATTTAACTCCCTCCTTTAAAACATTCCCTCCTTCAATACACTCCCTCCTTTAACTCATTCCCTCCTTCATCACACTCCCTTCTTCAACACACTCCCTCGTTTAACACACTCCCTCCTTCATCTCTCTCTCTCCTTCATCACACTCCCTCCTTCAACACACTCCCTCCTTTATCACACTCTCTCCTTCATCACACTACCTCCTTTGATACACTCCCTCCTTCATCACACTCCCTCCTTTATCATACTCCTTTCTTTAACACATTCCCTCCTTCATCACGCTCCCTCCTTTCACACATTCCCTCCTTCATCACACTTCCTCCATTGCCACACTCTCTCTTTCATCACACTCCCTCCTTTAACATTCCCTCCTTCATTTCACTCCCTCCTTTAACACATTCCCTCCTTCAATACACTCCGTCCTTTAACACATTCCCTCCTTCATTACACTGCCTCCTTCAACACACTCCCTTGTCCATCACACTCTCTCCTTCATCACTCTCCCTCGTTCATCACAGTCCCTCCTTTAACACACTCCCTCCTTCATCACACTTCCTCCTTTTACACATTCCCTCCTTCATCACACTCCCTCCTATAACACACTCTTTCCTTTATCACAATCCCTCCTTCATCACACTCCCTCCTTCATCACACTCCCTCCTTCATGACCATCTCTCCTTCATCACACTACCTCCTTTAACACACTCCCTCCTTCAGCACACTCCCTCCTTTAACACACTCCCTCCTCCATCAAACTCCCTCCTTCATCACACTCCCTCCTTCATCACACTTCCTCCTTTGACACTCTCCCTCCTTCATCACACTCCCACCTTTATCACACTCCTTCATTTATCACTCTATCTCCTTCATCACACTCCCTCCTTCATCACACACCTTCCTTTAACACACTCCCTCCTTCAACACACTCTCTCCTTCATCACACTCTCTCCTTCATCACACTCCCTCCTTCATCACGCTTCCTCCTTTGACACTCTCTCCTTCAACACACTCCCTCATTTATCACTCTCTCACCTTCATCACACTCCCTTCTTCAACACACTCCATCCTTCATCACTCTCTCTCCTTCATTCCACTCTCTCCCTCATCACACTCCCTCCTTCAACACACTCCCTCCTTCATCACACTTCCTCCTTTGACCTACTCCCTCCTTCATCACACTCCCTCCTTCATCACACTTCCTCCTTTAACATTCCCTCCTTCATTTAACTCCCTCCTTTAAAACATTCCCTCCTTCAATACACTCCCTCCTTTAACTCATTCCCTCCTTCATCACACTCCCTTCTTCAACACACTCCCTCGTTTAACACACTCCCTCCTTCATCTCTCTCTCTCCTTCATCACACTCCCTCCTTCAACACACTCCCTCCTTTATCACACTCTCTCCTTCATCACACTACCTCCTTTGATACACTCCCTCCTTCATCACACTCCCTCCTTTATCATACTCCTTTCTTTAACACATTCCCTCCTTCATCACGCTCCCTCCTTTCACACATTCCCTCCTTCATCACACTTCCTCCATTGCCAAACTCTCTCTTTCATCACACTCCCTCCTTTAACATTCCCTCCTTCATTTCACTCCCTCCTTTAACACATTCCCTCCTTCAATACACTCCGTCCTTTAACACATTCCCTCCTTCATTACACTGCCTCCTTCAACACACTCCCTTGTCCATCACACTCTCTCCTTCATCACACTCCCTCGTTCATCACAGTCCCTCCTTTAACACACTCCCTCCTTCATCACACTTCCTCCTTTTACACATTCCCTCCTTCATCACACTCCCTCCTATAACACACTCTTTCCTTTATCACAATCCCTCCTTCATCACACTCCCTCCTTCATCACACTCCCTCCTTCATGACCATCTCTCCTTCATCACACTACCTCCTTTAACACACTCCCTCCTTCATCACGCTCCCTCCTTTAACACACTCCCTCCTTCATCACACTCCTTCCTTCATCACGCTCCCTCCTTCATCACACTCCCTCCTTCATCACACTACCTCCATTAAAACACTTCCTCATTCAGGACACTATCGTCTTCATCAAACTCCATCCTTCATCACACTCCCTCCTTCATCACCCTCCCTCCTTCATCACACTCCCTCCTTCATGACCATCGCTCCTTCATCACACTACCTCCTTTAACACACTCCCTCCTTCATCACGCTCCCTCCTTTAACACACTCCCTCCTTCATCACACTCCTTCCTTCATCACGCTCCCTCCTTCATCACACTCCCTCCTTCATCACCCTCCCTCCTTCAATACACTCCCTCCTTTCACAATTCATCCTTCATCACACTTACTCCATTAACACACTCCCTCCTTCATCACACTACCTCCTTTAACACACTCCCTTCTTCATCACCCTCCCTCCTTCAATACACTCTCTCTTTCATCACACTCCATCCTTCATCACACTTACTCCTTTGACACACTCCCTCCTTCATCACACTCCCTCTTTTAACACACTCCCTCCTTCAACACACTCTCTCCTTCATCACACTCTCTCCTTCATCACACTCCCTCCTTCATCACACTTCCTCCTTTGACACTCTCTCCTTCAACACACTCTCTCCTTCATCACACTCTCTCCTTCATCACACTCCCTCCTTCATCACACTTCCTCCTTTGACACTCTCTCCTTCAACACACTCCCTCATTTATCACTCTCTCACCTTCATCACACTCCCTTCTTCAACACACTCCCTCCTTCATCACACTTCCTCCTTTGACCTACTCCCTCCTTCATCACACTCCCTCCTTCATCACACTTCCTCCTTTAACATTCCCTCCTTCATTTAACTCCCTCCTTTAAAACATTCCCTCCTTCAATACACTCCCTCCTTTAACTCATTCCCTCCTTCATCACACTCCCTTCTTCAACACACTCCCTCGTTTAACACACTCCCTCCTTCATCTCTCTCTCTCCTTCATCACACTCCCTCCTTCAACACACTCCCTCCTTTATCACACTCTCTCCTTCATCACACTACCTCCTTTGATACACTCCCTCCTTCATCACACTCCCTCCTTTATCATACTCCTTCCTTTAACACATTCCCTCCTTCATCACGCTCCCTCCTTTCACACATTCCCTCCTTCATCACACTTCCTCCATTGCCACACTCTCTCTTTCATCACACTCCCTCCTTTAACATTCCCTCCTTCATTTCACTCCCTCCTTTAACACATTCCCTCCTTCAATACACTCCGTCCTTTAACACATTCCCTCCTTCATTACACTGCCTCCTTCAACACACTCCCTTGTCCATCACACTCTCTCCTTCATCACACTCCCTCGTTCATCACAGTCCCTCCTTTAACACACTCCCTCCTTCATCACACTTCCTCCTTTTACACATTCCCTCCTTCATCACACTCCCTCCTATAACACACTCTTTCCTTTATCACAATCCCTCCTTCATCACACTCCCTCCTTCATCACACACCCTCCTTCATGACCATCTCTCCTTCATCACACTACCTCCTTTAACACACTCCCTCCTTCATCACGCTCCCTCCTTTAACACACTCCCTCCTTCATCACACTCCTTCCTTCATCACGCTCCCTCCTTCATCACACTCCCTCCTTCATCACACTACCTCCATTAAAACACTTCCTCATTCATGACACTATCGTCTTCATCAAACTCCATCCTTCATCACACTCCCTCCTTCATCACCCTCCCTCCTTCATCACACTCCCTCCTTCATGACCATCGCTCCTTCATCACACTACCTCCTTTAACACACTCCCTCCTTCATCACGCTCCCTCCTTTAACACACTCCCTCCTTCATCACACTCCTTCCTTCATCACGCTCCCTCCTTCATCACACTCCCTCCTTCATCACCCTCCCTCCTTCAATACACTCCCTCCTTTCACAATTCATCCTTCATCACACTTACTCCATTAACACACTCCCTCCTTCATCACACTACCTCCTTTAACACACTCCCTTCTTCATCACCCTCCCTCCTTCAATACACTCTCTCTTTCATCACACTCCATCCTTCATCACACTTACTCCTTTGACACACTCCCTCCTTCATCACACTCCCTCTTTTAACACACTCCCTCCTTCATCACACTCCCTCCTTCATCACACTCCCTCCTTCAATACACTCTCTCCTTCATCATACTCCCTCCTTCATCACACTTCCTCCTTTAACATTCCCTCCTTCATTTAACTCCCTCCTTTAAAACATTCCCTCCTTCAATACACTCCCTCCTTTAACTCATTCCCTCCTTCATCACACTCCCTTCTTCAACACACTCCCTCGTTTAACACACTCCCTCCTTCATCTCTCTCTCTCCTTCATCACACTCCCTCCTTCAACACACTCCCTCCTTTATCACACTCTCTCCTTCATCACACTACCTCCTTTGATACACTCCCTCCTTCATCACACTCCCTCCTTTATCATACTCCTTTCTTTAACACATTCCCTCCTTCATCACGCTCCCTCCTTTCACACATTCCCTCCTTCATCACACTTCCTCCATTGCCACACTCTCTCTTTCATCACACTCCCTCCTTTAACATTCCCTCCTTCATTTCACTCCCTCCTTTAACACATTCCCTCCTTCAATACACTCCGTCCTTTAACACATTCCCTCCTTCATTACACTGCCTCCTTCAACACACTCCCTTGTCCATCACACTCTCTCCTTCATCACACTCCCTCGTTCATCACAGTCCCTCCTTTAACACACTCCCTCCTTCATCACACTTCCTCCTTTTACACATTCCCTCCTTCATCACACTCCCTCCTATAACACACTCTTTCCTTTATCACAATCCCTCCTTCATCACACTCCCTCCTTCATCACACTCCCTCCTTCATGACCATCTCTCCTTCATCACACTACCTCCTTTAACACACTCCCTCCTTCATCACGCTCCCTCCTTTAACACACTCCCTCCTTCATCACACTACCTCCATTAAAACACTTCCTCATTCATGACACTATCGTCTTCATCAAACTCCATCCTTCATCACACTCCCTCCTTCATCACCCTCCCTCCTTCATCACACTCCCTCCTTCATGACCATCTCTCCTTCATCACACTACCTCCTTTAACACACTCCCTCCTTCATCACACTCCTTCCTTCATCACGCTCCCTCCTTCATCACACTCCCTCCTTCATCACACTACCTCCATTAAAACACTTCCTCATTCATGACACTATCGTCTTCATCAAACTCCATCCTTCATCACACTCCCTCCTTCATCACCCTCCCTCCTTCAATACACTCTCTCCTTTCACAATTCATCCTTCATCACACTTACTCCTTTAACACACTCCCTCCTTCATCACACTACCTCCTTTAACACACTCCCTTCTTCATCACCCTCCCTCCTTCAATACACTCTCTCTTTCATCACACTCCATCCTTCATCACACTTACTCCTTTGACACACTCCCTCCTTCATCACACTCCCTCTTTTAACACACTCCCTCCTTCATCACACTCCCTCCTTCATCACACTCCCTCCTTCATCACACTCCCTCCTTCAATACACTCTCTCCTTCATCACAATTCATCCTTCATCACACTTACTCCTTTAACACACTCCCTCCTTCATCACACTACCTCCTTTAACACACTCCCTCCTTCATCACCCTCCCTCCTTCAATACACTCTCTCTTTCATCACACTCCATCCTTCATCACACTTACTCCTTTGACACACTCCCTCCTTCATCACACTCCCTCCTTTAACACACTCCCTCCTTCATCACTCTCTCTCCTTCATTCCACTCCCTCCCTCATCACACTCCCTCCTTCAACACACTCCCTCCTTCATCACACTTCCTCCTTTGACCTACTCCCTCCTTCATCACACTCCCTCCTTTAACATTCCCTCCTTCATTACACTCCCTCCTTTAACACATTCCCTCCTTCAATACACTCCCTCCTTTAACTCATTCCCTCCTTCATCACACTCCCTCCTTCATCACACCCATCTTCAACACACTCCCTCCTTTAATACACTCTCTCCTTCATCACACTCCCTCCATTGACACACTCCCTCCTTCATCTCTCTCTCTCCGTCATCACACTCCCTCCTTCAACTCACTCCCTCCTTTATCACACTCTCTCCTTCATCACACTCCCTCCTTCAACACACTCCCTCCTTTATCACACTCCCTCCTTCATCACTCTCTCTCCTTCATCACAATGCGCTCTTCAACACACTCCCTCATTCATCACTCTCTCTTCTTCATCACACTCTCTCCTTCATCACACTGCCTCGTTCATCACACTCCCTCCTTCATCATATTCCCTCCTTTAACACACTCCCTCCTTCAACACATTTCCTCCTTCATCACGCTCCCTCCTTCATCACACTCCCTCCTTTACACGCTCCATCCTTCATCACACTCCCTCCTTTATCACACTCTTTCATTTATCACTCTATCTCCTTCATCACACACCCTCCTTCATCACACACCTTCCTTTAAAAGGTTCCCTCCTTCATCACACTTCCTCCTTTAACACACTCCCTCCTTCATCACACTCCTTCCTTCATCACGCTCCCTCCTTTGACACACTCCCTGCTTCATCACACTCCTTCCTTCATCACGCTCCCTCCTTTGATACACTCCCTCCTTCATCAAACTCCCTCCTTTATCATACACCTTCCTTTAACACATTCCCTCCTTCATCACGCTCCCTCCTTTAACACATTCCCTCCTTCATCACATTTCCTCCATTGACACACTCTCTCTTTCATCACACTCCCTCCTGTGACAAACTGCCTCCTTCATCACTCTCTCTCTTTTATCACACTCCCTTGTCCATCACACTCTCTCCTTCATCACACTCCCTCATTCATCACAGTCCCTCCTTTAACACACTCCCTCCTTCATCACACTACCTCCTTTAACACACTCCCTCCTTCATCACCCTCCCTCCTTCAATGCACTCTCTCTTTCATCACACTCCATCCTTCATCACACTTACTCCTTTTACACACTCCCTCCTTCATCACACACCCTCCTTTAACACACTCCCTCCTTCATCACACTCCCTCCTTCATCACACTCTCTCCTTCATCACACTACCTCCTTTAACACACTCCCTCCTTCATCACCCTCCCTCCTTCAATGCACTCTCTCTTTCATCACACTCCATCCTTCATCACACTTACTCCTTTGACAAACTCCCTCCTTCATCACACTCGCTCTTTCATCACACTCTCTCCTTCATCACACTCCCTCCGTCAACACACTCCCTCCTTCATCACACTCCCTCCTTTAACACACTCCCTCCTTCATCACACTCCCTCCGTCAACACACTCCCTCCTTCATCACACTCCCTCCTTCAACACACTCCCTCCTTCATCACACTCCCCCCTTTAACACACTCCCTCCTTCATCACTCTCTCTCTCCTTCATCACACTGCGCTCTTCAACACACTCCCTCCTTTATCACACTCTCTCCTTCATCACACTCCCTCCTTCATCACACTCCCTCCTTTAACACACTCCCTCCTTCATCACACTCCCTCCGTCAACACACTCCCTCCTTCATCACACTCCCTCCTTCAACACACTCCCTCCTTCATCACACTCCCCCCTTTAACACACTCCCTCCTTCAACACACTCCCTCCTTCATCACACTCCCCCCTTTAACACACTCCCTCCTTCATCACTCTCTCTCTCCTTCATCACACTGCGCTCTTCAACACACTCCCTCATTCATCACTCTCTCTTCTTCATCACACTCTCTCCTTCATCACACTGCCTCGTTCATCACACTCCCTCCTTCATCATATTCCCTCCTTTAACACACTCCCTCCTTCAACACATTTCCTCCTTCATCACGCTCCCTCCTTCATCACACTCCCTCCTTTCACACTCTCCCTCCTTCATCACACTCCCTCCTTTATCACACTCTTTCATTTATCACTCTATCTCCTTCATCACACACCCTCCTTCATCACACACCTTCCTTTAAAAGGTTTCCTCCTTCATCACACTTCCTCCTTTGACACACTCCCTCCTTCATCACACTCCTTCCTTCATCACGCTCCCTCCTTTGACACACTCCCTGCTTCATCACACTCCTTCCTTCATCACGCTCCCTCCTTTGATACACTCCCTCCTTCATCAAACTCCCTCCTTTATCATACTCCTTCCTTTAACACATTCCCTCCTTCATCACGCTCCCTCCTTTAACACATTCCCTCCTTCATCACATTTTCTCCATTGACACTCTCCCTCCTTCATCACGCTCTCTCCTTCATCACACTGCCTCCTTCATCACACTCCCTTCTTCATCACACTCTCTCCTCCATCACACTCCCTCGTTCATCACAGTCCCTCCTTTAACACACTCCCTCCTTCATCACACTTCCTCCTTTAACACACTCCTTCGTTTAACACATTCCCTCCTTCATCACGCTCCCTCCTTTAACACGTTCCCTCCTTCATCACACTTCCTCCTTTGACACACTCCCTCCTTCAGCACACTCCTTCCTTCATCACGCTCCCTCCTTTGATACACTCTCTCTTTCATCACACTCCCTCCTGTGACAAACTGCCTCCTTCATCACTCTCTCTCCTTTATCACACTCCCTTGTCCATCACACACTCTCCCTCATCACACTCCCTCGTTCATCACAGTCCCTCCTTTAACACACTCCCCCCTTCATCACACTACCTCCTTTAACACACTCCCTCCTTCATCACCCTCCCTCCATCAATGCACTCTCTCTTTCATCACACTCCATCCTTCATCACACTTACTCCTTTGACACACTCCCTCCTTCATCACACTCCCTCCTTTAACACACTCCCTCCTTCATCACACTCCCTCCTTCATCACACTCTCTCCTTCATCACACTCCCTCCTTTAACACACTCCCTCCTTCATCACACTCCTTCCTTCAACACACTCCCTCCTACATCACACTCTCTCCTTCATCACACTCCCTCCTTCAACACACTCCCTCCTTTATCACACTCTCTCCTTCATCACACTCCCTCCTTTATCACACTCTTTCGTTTAACACATTCCCTCATTCATCGTACTCCCTCCTTTAACACACTCCCTCTATCATCACATTTCATCCTTTGACAAACTCCCTCCTTCATCACACTCGCTCTTTCATCACACTCTCTCCTTCATCCCACTCCCTCCGTCAACACACTCCCTCCTTCATCACACTCCCTCCTTCAACACACTCCCTCCTTCATCACACTCCCCCCTTTAACACACTCCCTCCTTCATCACTCTCTCTCTCCTTCATCACACTGCGCTCTTCAACACTCTCCCTCATTCATCACTCTCTTTTCTTCATCACACTCTCTCCTTCATCACACTGCCTCGTTCATCACACTCCCTCCTTCATCATATTCCCTCCTTTCACTCCCTCCTTCAACACATTTCCTCCTTCATCACGCTCCCTCCTTCATCACACTCCCTCCTTTATTACACTCTTTCATTTATCACTCTATCTCCTTCATCACACACCCTCCTTCATCACACACCTTCCTTTAAAAGGTTCCCTCCTTCATCACACTTCCTCCTTTGACACACTCCCTCCTTCATCACACTCCTTCCTTCATCACGCTCCCACCTTTGACACACTCCCTCCTTCATCACACTCCTTCCTTCATCACGCTCCCTCCTTTGATACACTCCCTCCTTCATCAAACTCCCTCCTTTATCATACTCCTTCCTTTAACACATTCCCTCCTTCATCACGCTCCCTCCTTTAACACATTCCCTCCTTCATCACATTTCCTCCATTGACACTCTCCCTCCTTCATCAGGCTCTCTCCTTCATCACACTCCCTCCTTCAACACACTCCCTCCTTTATCACACTCCCTTGTTCCTCACACTCTCTCCTTCATCACACTCCCTCGTTCATCACAGTCCCTCCTTTAACACACTCCCTCCTTCATCACACTTCCTCCTTTTACACATTCCCTCCTTCATCACACTCCCTCCTATAACACACTCTTTCCTTTGTCACAATCCCTCCTTCATCACACTCCCTCCTTCATCACACTCCCTCCTTCATGACCATCTCACCTTCATCACACTACCTCCTTTAACACACTCCCTCCTTCATCACGCTCCCTCCTTTAACACACTCCCTCCTTCATCACACTCCTTCCTTCATCACGCTCCCTCCTTCATCACACTCCCTCCTTCATCACACTACCTCCATTAAAACACTTCCTCATTCATGACACTATCGTCTTCATCAAACTCCATCCTTCATCACACTCCCTCCTTCATCACCCTCCCTCCTTCATCACACTCCCTCCTTCATGACCATCGCTCCTTCATCACACTACCTCCTTTAACACACTCCCTCCTTCATCACGCTCCCTCCTTTAACACACTCCCTCCTTCATCACACTCCTTCCTTCATCACGCTCCCTCCTTCATCACACTCCCTCCTTCATCACCCTCCCTCCTTCAATACACTCTCTCCTTTCACAATTCATCCTTCATCACACTTACTCCTTTAACACACTCCCTCCTTCATCACACTACCTCCTTTAACACACTCCCTTCTTCATCACCCTCCCTCCTTCAATACACTCTCTCTTTCATCACACTCCATCCTTCATCACACTTACTCCTTTGACACACTCCCTCTTTCATCACACTCCCTCTTTTAACACACTCCCTCCTTCATCACACTCCCTCCTTCATCACACTCCCTCCTTCATCACACTCCCTCCTTCAATACACTCTCTCCTTCATCACAATTCATCCTTCATCACACTTACTCCTTTAACACACTCCCTCCTTCATCACACTACCTCCTTTAACACACTCCCTCCTTCATCACCCTCCCTCCTTCAATACACTCTCTCTTTCATCACACTCCATCCTTCATCACACTTACTCCTTTGACACACTCCCTCCTTCATCACACTCTCTCCTTCATCACACTCCCTCCTTTAACACACTCCCTCCTTCATCACACTCCTTCCTTCAACACACTCCCTCCTACATCACACTCTCTCCTTCATCACACTCCCTCCTTCAACACACTCCCTCCTTTATCACACTCTCTCCTTCATCACACTCCCTCCTTTATCACACTCTTTCGTTTAACACATTCCCTCATTCATCGTACTCCCTCCTTTAACACACTCCCTCTATCATCACATTTCATCCTTTGACAAACTCCCTCCTTCATCACACTCGCTCTTTCATCACACTCTCTCCTTCATCCCACTCCCTCCGTCAACACACTCCCTCCTTCATCACACTCCCTCCTTCAACACACTCCCTCCTTCATCACACTCCCCCCTTTAACACACTCCCTCCTTCATCACTCTCTCTCTCCTTCATCACACTGCGCTCTTCAACACTCTCCCTCATTCATCACTCTCTTTTCTTCATCACACTCTCTCCTTCATCACACTGCCTCGTTCATCACACTCCCTCCTTCATCATATTCCCTCCTTTCACTCCCTCCTTCAACACATTTCCTCCTTCATCACGCTCCCTCCTTCATCACACTCCCTCCTTTATTACACTCTTTCATTTATCACTCTATCTCCTTCATCACACACCCTCCTTCATCACACACCTTCCTTTAAAAGGTTCCCTCCTTCATCACACTTCCTCCTTTGACACACTCCCTCCTTCATCACACTCCTTCCTTCATCACGCTCCCACCTTTGACACACTCCCTCCTTCATCACACTCCTTCCTTCATCACGCTCCCTCCTTTGATACACTCCCTCCTTCATCAAACTCCCTCCTTTATCATACTCCTTCCTTTAACACATTCCCTCCTTCATCACGCTCCCTCCTTTAACACATTCCCTCCTTCATCACATTTCCTCCATTGACACTCTCCCTCCTTCATCAGGCTCTCTCCTTCATCACACTCCCTCCTTCAACACACTCCCTCCTTTATCACACTCCCTTGTTCCTCACACTCTCTCCTTCATCACACTCCCTCGTTCATCACAGTCCCTCCTTTAACACACTCCCTCCTTCATCACACTTCCTCCTTTTACACATTCCCTCCTTCATCACACTCCCTCCTATAACACACTCTTTCCTTTGTCACAATCCCTCCTTCATCACACTCCCTCCTTCATCACACTCCCTCCTTCATGACCATCTCACCTTCATCACACTACCTCCTTTAACACACTCCCTCCTTCATCACGCTCCCTCCTTTAACACACTCCCTCCTTCATCACACTCCTTCCTTCATCACGCTCCCTCCTTCATCACACTCCCTCCTTCATCACACTACCTCCATTAAAACACTTCCTCATTCATGACACTATCGTCTTCATCAAACTCCATCCTTCATCACACTCCCTCCTTCATCACCCTCCCTCCTTCATCACACTCCCTCCTTCATGACCATCGCTCCTTCATCACACTACCTCCTTTAACACACTCCCTCCTTCATCACGCTCCCTCCTTTAACACACTCCCTCCTTCATCACACTCCTTCCTTCATCACGCTCCCTCCTTCATCACACTCCCTCCTTCATCACCCTCCCTCCTTCAATACACTCTCTCCTTTCACAATTCATCCTTCATCACACTTACTCCTTTAACACACTCCCTCCTTCATCACACTACCTCCTTTAACACACTCCCTTCTTCATCACCCTCCCTCCTTCAATACACTCTCTCTTTCATCACACTCCATCCTTCATCACACTTACTCCTTTGACACACTCCCTCCTTCATCACACTCCCTCTTTTAACACACTCCCTCCTTCATCACACTCCCTCCTTCATCACACTCCCTCCTTCATCACACTCCCTCCTTCAATACACTCTCTCCTTCATCACAATTCATCCTTCATCACACTTACTCCTTTAACACACTCCCTCCTTCATCACACTACCTCCTTTAACACACTCCCTCCTTCATCACCCTCCCTCCTTCAATACACTCTCTGTTTCATCACACTCCATCCTTCATCACACTTACTCCTTTGACACACTCCCTCCTTCATCACACTCCCTCCTTTAACACACTCCCTCCTTCATCACACTCCCTCCTTCATCACACTCTATCCTTCATCACACTCCCTCCTTTAACACACTCCCTCCTTCATCACACTCCCTCCTTCAACACACTCCCTCCTTTATCACACTCTCTCCTTCATCACACTCCCTCCTTTATCACACTCCTTCGTTTAACACATTCCCTCATTCATCGTACTCCCTCCTTTAACACACTCCCTCCATCATCACATTTCCTCCTTTGACAAACTCCCTCCGTCATCACTCTCCCTCATTTATCACACTCCTTTGCTAAACACTCTCCCTCCTTCATCACGCTCCTTCCTTCATCACACTCCCTCGTTCATCACACTCGCTACTTCATCACACTCCCGCCTTCAACACACTCCCTCCTTTATCACTCTCTCTCCTTCATCACTCCCTCGTTCATCACACTCGCTCCTTCATCACACTCCCGCCTTCAACACACTCCCTCCTTTATCACTCTCTCTCCTTCATCACACTCCCTCGTTCATCACACTCGCTCCTTCATCATACTCCCTCTGTTAACACACTCCCTCCTTCAACACACTCTCTCCTTCGTAACACTCCCTCCTTCATCACACTTCCTCCTTTGACACTCTCTCCTTCAACACACTCCCTCATTTATCACTCTCTCACTTTCATCACACTCCCTTCTTCAACACACTCCCTCCTTCATCACTCTCTCTCCTTCATTCCATTCCCTCCCTCATCACACTCCCTCCTTCAACACACTCCCTCCTTCATCACACTTCCTCCTTTGACCTACTCCCTCCTTCATCACACTCCCTCCTTTAACATTCCCTCCTTCATTACACTCCCTCCTTTAACACATTCCCTCCTTCAATACACTCCCTCCTTTAACTCATTCCCTCCTTCATCACACTCCCTCCTTCATCACACCCATCTTCAACACACTCCCTCCTTTAATACACTCTCTCCTTCATCACACTCCCTCCATTGACACACTCCCTCCTTCATCTCTCTCTCTCCGTCATCACACTCCCTCCTTCAACACACTCCCTCCTTTATCACACTCTCTCCTTCATCACACTCCCTCCTTCAACACACTCCCTCCTTTATCACACTCCCTCCTTCATCACTCTCTCTCCTTCATCACAATGCGCTCTTCAACACACTCCCTCATTCATCACTCTCTCTTCTTCATCACACTCTCTCCTTCATCACACTGCCTCGTTCATCACACTCCCTCCTTCATCATATTCCCTCCTTTAACACACTCCCTCCTTCAACACATTTCCTCCTTCATCACGCTCCCTCCTTCATCACACTCCCTCCTTTACACGCTCCATCCTTCATCACACTCCCTCCTTTATCACACTCTTTCATTTATCACTCTATCTCCTTCATCACACACCCTCCTTCACCACACACCTTCCTTTAAAAGGTTCCCTCCTTCATCACACTTCCTCCTTTAACACACTCCCTCCTTCATCACACTCCTTCCTTCATCACGCTCCCTCCTTTGACACACTCCCTGCTTCATCACACTCCTTCCTTCATCACGCTCCCTCCTTTGATACACTCCCTCCTTCATCAAACTCCCTCCTTTATCATACTCCTTCCTTTAACACATTCCCTCCTTCATCACGCTCCCTCCTTTAACACATTCCCTCCTTCATCACATTTCCTCCATTGACACACTCCCTCCTTCATCACGCTCTCTCCTTCATCACACTGCCTCCTTCATCACACTCCCTTGTTCCTCACACTCTCTCCTTCATCACACTCCCTTCTTCATCACACTCTCTCCTCCATCACACTCCCTCGTTCATCGCACTCCCTCCTTTAACACACTCCCTCCTTCATCACAATTCCTCCTTTGGCACTCACCCTCCTTCATCACACTCCCTCCTTTTTCACACTCCTTCATTTCGCACTTTCCCTCCTTCATCACATTTCCTCCTTTGACAAACTCCCTCTGTCATCACTCTCCCTCCTTTATCACACTGCTTTGCTAAACACTCTCCCTCCTTCATCACACTCCATCCTTCATCACACTCCCTCCTTCATCACACTCGCTCCTTCATCACACTCCCGCCTTCAACACACTTCCTCCTTTATCACTCTCTCTCCTTCATCACACTCCGTTCTTCAACACACTCCCTCATTCATCAGTCTCTCTTCTTCATCACACTCTCCTTCATCACCCTCTCTCCTTCATCACACTCCCTTGTTTGACACACTCCCTCCTTCATCACTCTCCCTCCTTCATGACCATCTCTCTTTCATCACACTTCCTCCTTTAACACACTCCCTCCTTCAGCACACTCCCTCCTTTAACACACTCCCTCCTCCATCAAACTCCCTCCTTTATCACATTCCCTCCTTCATCATGCTCCCTCCTTTAACACGTTCCCTCCTTCATCACACTTCCTCCTTTGACACACTCCCTCCTTCATCACACTCCTTCCTTCATCACGCTCCCTCCTTTGATACGCTCTCTCTTTCATCACACTCCCTCCTTTGACAAACTGTCTCCTTCATCACTCTCTCTCCTTTATCACACTCCCTTGTCCATCACACTCTCTCCTTCATCACACTCCCTTGTTCATCACAGTCCCTCCTTTAACACACTCCCTCCTTCATCACACTCCCTCCTTTAACACACTCCCTCCTTCATCACACTCCCTCCTTCATCACACTCTCTCCTTCATCACACTCCCTCCTTTAACACACTCCTTCCTTCATCACACTCCCTCCTTCAACACACTCCCTCCTACATCACACTCTCTCCTTCATCACACTCCCTCCTTCAACACACTCCCTCTTTAATCACACTCTCTCCTTCATCACACTCCCTCCTTTATCACACTCTTTCGTTTAACACACTCCCTCATTCATCGTACTCCCTCCTTTAACACACTCCCTCTATCATCACATTTCCTCCTTTGACAAACTCCCTCCTTCATCACACTCGCTCTTTCATCACAGTCTCTCCTTCATCCCACTCCCTCCGTTAACACACTCCCTCCTTCATCATACTCCCTCCTTCAACACACTCCCTCCTTCATCACACTCCCCCCTTTTACACACTCCCTCCTTCATCACTCTCTCTCTCCTTCATCACACTGCGCTCTTCAACACTCTCCCTCATTCATCACTCTCTTTTCTTCATCACACTCTCTCCTTCATCACACTGCCTCGTTCATCACACTCCCTCCTTCATCATATTCCCTCCTTTAACACACTCCCTCCTTCAACACATTTCCTCCTTCATCACGCTCCCTCCTTCATCACACTCCCTCCTTTCACACTCTCCCTCCTTCATCACACTCCCTCCTTTATTACACTCTTTCATTTATCACTCAATCTCCTTCATCACACACCCTCCTTCATCACACACCTTCCTTTAAAAGGTTCCCTCCTTCATCACACTTCCTCCTTTGACACACTCCCTCCATCATCACACTCCTTCCTTCATCATGCTCCCTCCTTTGACACACTCCCTGCTTCATCACACTCCTTCCTTCATCACGCTCCCTCCTTTGATACACTCCCTCCTTCATCAAACTCCCTCCTTTATCATACTCCTTCCTTTAACACATTCCCTCCTTCATCACGCTCCCTCCTTTAACACATTCCCTCCTTCATCACATTTCCTCCATTGACACACTCCCTCCTTCATCACGCTCTCTCCTTCATCACACTGCCTCCTTCATCACACTCCCTTGTTCCTCACACTCTCTCCTTCATCACACTCCCTTCTTCATCACACTCTCTCCTCCATCACACTCCCTCGTTCATCACAGTCCTTCCTTTAACACACTCTCTCCTTCATCACACTTGCTCCTTCATCACACTCCTTCGTTTAACACATTCCCTCATTCATCGCACTCCCTCCTTTAACACACTCCCTCCTTCATCACAATTCCTCCTTTGGCACTCACCCTCCTTCATCACAATCCCTCCTTTTTCACACTCCTTCATTTTGCACTTTCCCTCCTTCATCACATTTCCTCCTTTGACAAACTCCCTCTGTCATCACTCTCCCTCCTTTATCACACTCCATCCTTCATCACACTCCCTCCTTCATCACACTCCCTCCTTCATCACACTCGCTCCTTCATCACACTCCCGCCTTCAACACACTCCCTCCTTTATCACTCTCTCTCCTTCATCACACTCCGTTCTTCAACACACTCCCTCATTCATCAGTCTCTCTTCTTCATCACACTCTCCTTCATCACACTCCCTCGTCCATCACACTCCCTCCTTTAACACACACTTTCCTTCATCACCCTCTCTCCTTCATCACACTCCCTCCTTTAACACACTCCCTCCTTCAGCACACTGCCTACTTTAACACACTCCCTCCTCCATCAAACTCACTCCATTATCACACTCCCTTCTTTATCATACACCTTCCTTTAACACATTCCCTCCTTCATCACGCTCCCTCCTTTAACACGTTCCCTCCTTCATCACGCTCCCTCCTTTGATACACTCTCTCTTTCATCACACTCCCTCCTGTGACAAACTGCCTCCTTCATCACTCTCTCTCTTTTATCACACTCCCTTGTCCATCACACTCTCTCCTTCATCACACTCCCTCGTTCATCACAGTCCCTCCTTTAACACACTCCCTCCTTCATCACACTACCTCCTTTAACACACTCCCTCCTTCATCACCCTCCCTCCTTCAATGCACTCTCTCTTTCATCACACTCCATCCTTCATCACACTTACTCCTTTGACACACTCCCTCCTTCATCACACACCCTCCTTTAACACACTCCCTCCTTCATCACACTCCCTCCTTCATCACACTCTCTCCTTCATCACACTACCTCCTTTAACACACTCCCTCCTTCATCACCCTCCCTCCTTCAATGCACTCTCTCTTTCATCACACTCCCTCCTTCATCACACTTACTCCTTTGACAAACTCCCTCCTTCATCACACTCGCTCTTTCATCACACTCTCTCCTTCATCACACTCCCTCCGTCAACACACTCCCTCCTTCATCACACTCCCTCCTTTAACACACTCCCTCCTTCATCACACTCCCTCCGTCAACACACTCCCTCCTTCATCACACTCCCTCCTTCAACACACTCCCTCCTTCATCACACTCCCCCCTTTAACACACTCCGTCCTTCATCACTCTCTCTCTCCTTCATCACACTGCGCTCTTCAACACACTCCCTCCTTTATCACACTCTCTCCTTCATCACACTCCCTCCTTTATCACACTCTTTCGTTTAACACATTCCCTCATTCATCGTACTCCCTCCTTTAACACACTCCCTCCATCATCACATTTCCTCCTTTGACAAACTCCCTCCTTCATCACACTCGCTCTTTCATCACACTCTCTCCTTCATCACACTCCCTCCGTCAACACACTCCCTCCTTCATCACACTCCCTCCGTCAACACACTCCCTCCTTCATCACACTCCCTCCTTCAACACACTCCCTCCTTCATCACACTCCCCCCTTTAACACACTCCCTCCTTCATCACTCTGTCTCTCCTTCATCACACTGCGCTCTTCAACACACTCCCTCATTCATCACTCTCTCTTCTTCATCACACTCTCTCCTTCATCACACTGCCTCGTTCATCACACTCCCTCCTTCATCATATTCCCTCCTTTAACACACTCCCTCCTTCAACACATTTCCTCCTTCATCACGCTCCCTCCTTCATCACACTCCCTCCTTTCACACTCTCCCTCCTTCATCACACTCCCTCCTTTATCACACTCTTTCATTTATCACTCTATCTCCTTCATCACACACCCTCCTTCATCACACACCTTCCTTTAAAAGGTTTCCTCCTTCATCACACTTCCTCCTTTGACACACTCCCTCCTTCATCACACTCCTTCCTTCATCACGCTCCCTCCTTTGACACACTCCCTGCTTCATCACACTCCTTCCTTCATCACGCTCCCTCCTTTGATACACTCCCTCCTTCATCAAACTCCCTCCTTTATCATACTCCTTCCTTTAACACATTCCCTCCTTCATCACGCTCCCTCCTTTAACACATTCCCTCCTTCATCACATTTCCTCCATTGACACTCTCCCTCCTTCATCACGCTCTCTCCTTCATCACACTGCCTCCTTCATCACACTCCCTTCTTCATCACACTCTCTCCTCCATCACACTCCCTCGTTCATCACAGTCCCTCCTTTAACACACTCCCTCCTTCATCACACTTCCTCCTTTAACACACTCCTTCGTTTAACACATTCCCTCCTTCATCACGCTCCCTCCTTTAACACGTTCCCTCCTTCATCACACTTCCTCCTTTGACACACTCCCTCCTTCAGCACACTCCTTCCTTCATCACGCTCCCTCCTTTGATACACTCTCTCTTTCATCACACTCCCTCCTGTGACAAACTGCCTCCTTCATCACTCTCTCTCCTTTATCACACTCCCTTGTCCATCACACTCTCTCCCTCATCACACTCCCTCGTTCATCACAGTCCCTCCTTTAACACACTCCCCCCTTCATCACACTACCTCCTTTAACACACTCCCTCCTTCATCACCCTCCCTCCTTCAATGCACTCTCTCTTTCATCACACTCCATCCTTCATCACACTTACTCCTTTGACACACTCCCTCCTTCATCACACTCCCTCCTTTAACACACTCCCTCCTTCATCACACTCCCTCCTTCATCACACTCTCTCCTTCATCACACTCCCTCCTTTAACACACTCCCTCCTTCATCACACTCCCTCCTTCAACACACTCCCTCCTACATCACACTCTCTCCTTCATCACACTCCCTCCTTCAACACACTCCCTCCTTTATCACACTCTCTCCTTCATCACACTCCCTCCTTTATCACACTCTTTCGTTTAACACATTCCCTCATTCATCGTACTCCCTCCTTTAACACACTCCCTCCATCATCACATTTCCTCCTTTGACAAACTCCCTCCTTCATCACACTCGCTCTTTCATCACACTCTCTCCTTCATCCCACTCCCTCCGTCAACACACTCCCTCCTTCATCACACTCCCTCCTTCAACACACTCCCTCCTTCATCACACTCCCCCCTTTAACACACTCCCTCCTTCATCACTCTCTCTCTCCTTCATCACACTGCGCTCTTCAACACTCTCCCTCATTCATCACTCTCTTTTCTTCATCACACTCTCTCCTTCATCACACTGCCTCGTTCATCACACTCCCTCCTTCATCATATTCCCTCCTTTCACTCCCTCCTTCAACACATTTCCTCCTTCATCACGCTCCCTCCTTCATCACACTCCCTCCTTTATTACACTCTTTCATTTATCACTCTATCTCCTTCATCACACACCCTCCTTCATCACACACCTTCCTTTAAAAGGTTCCCTCCTTCATCACACTTCCTCCTTTGACACACTCCCTCCTTCATCACACTCCTTCCTTCATCATGCTCCCTCCTTTGACACACTCCCTCCTTCATCAAACTCCCTCCTTTATCATACTCCTTCCTTTAACACATTCCCTCCTTCATCACGCTCCCTCCTTTAACACATTCCCTCCTTCATCACATTTCCTCCATTGACACACTCCCTCCTTCATCACGCTCTCTCCTTCATCACACTGCCTCCTTCATCACACTCCCTTGTTCCTCACACTCTCTCCTTCATTACACTCCCTTCTTCATCACACTCTCTCCTCCATCACACTCCCTCGTTCATCACAGTCCCTCCTTTAACACACTCCCTCCTTCATCACACTTCCTCCTTCATCACACTCCTTCGTTTAACACATTCCCTCATTCATCGCACTCCCTCCTTTAACACACTCCCTCCTTCATCACAATTCCTCCTTTGGCACTCACCCTCCTTCATCACACTCCCTCCTTTTTCACACTCCTTCATTTCGCGCTTTCCCTCCTTCATCACATTTCCTCCTTTGACAAACTCCCTCTGTCATCACTCTCCCTCCTTTATCACACTGCTTTGCTAAACACTCTCCCTCCTTCATCACACTCCATCCTTCATCACATTTCCTCCTTTGATACTCCCTCCTTCATCACACTTCCTCCTTTGACACTCCCTCCTTCATCACACTCGCTCCTTCATCACACTCCCGCCTTCAACACACTCCCTCCTTTATCACTCTCTCTCCTTCATCACACTCCGTTCTTCAACACACTCCCTCATTCATCAGTCTCTCTTCTTCATCACACTCTCTCCTTCATCACACTTCCTCCTTTGACACTCTCCCTCCTTCAACACATTTCCTCCTTCATCACACTTCCTCCTTTGACACTCTCCCTCCTTCATCACACTCACAACTTTATCACACTCCTTCATTTATCACTCTATCTCCTTCATCACACTCCCTCCTTCATCACACACCTTCCATTAACACACTTCCTCCTTCATCACACTCCCTCCATTCACACTCCCTCCTTCATCACACTTCCTCCTTTGACACACTCCCTCCTTCATCACACTCCCTCCTTCAACACACTCCCTCCTTCATCACACTCCCTCCTTCATCACACTTCCTCCTTTGACCTACTCCCTCCTTCATCACACTCCCTCCTTTAACATTCCCTCCTTCACTTCACTCCCTCCTTTAACACATTCCCTCCTTCAATACACTCCCTTCCTTTAACTCATTCCCTCCTTCATCACACTCCCTTCTTCAACACACTCCCTCCTTTAACACACTCTCCCCTTCATCACACTTCCTCCTTTGACACACTCCCTCCTTCATCTCTCTTTCTCTCCTTCATCACACACCCTCCTTCAACGCACTCCCTCCTATAACACAATCTCTCCTTCATCACACTCCATCCTTCATCACACCTACTCCTTTAACACACTCCCTCCTTCATCACACTACCTCCTTTGATACACTCCCTCCTTCATCACACTCCCTCCTTTATCATAATCCTACCTTTAACACATTCCCTCCTTCATCACGCTCCCTCCTTTAACACATTCCCTCCTTCATCACACTTCCTCCATTGACACACTATCTCTTTCATCACACTCCATCCTTTGACAAACTCCCTCCTTCATCACTCTCTCTCCTTCATCACACTCCCTCCTTTAACATTTCCTCCTTCATTTCACTCCCTCCTTTAACACATTCCCACCTTCAATACACTCCCTCCTTTAACACATTCCCTCCTTCATCACACTGCCTCCTTCATCACACTCCCTTATCCATCACACTCCCTCGTTCATCACAGTCCGTCCTTTCACACACTCCCTCCTTCATCACACTTCCTCCTTTAACACATTCCCTCCTTCATCACACTCCCTCCTATAACACACTCTTTCCTTTATCACAATCCCTCCTTTGATACACTCCCTCCTTCATCACTCTCTCCTTCATCACACTCCCTCCCTCATCACACTCCCTTGTTCATCACAATCTCTCCTTCATCACACTCACTTCTTCGTCACACTCCCTTCTTCATCATACTCCCTCCTTCATCACACTCCCTCCTTCATGAACATCTCTCCTTCATCACACTACCTCCTTTAATACACTCCCTCCTTCATGACCATCTCTCCTTCATCACACTACCGCCTTTAACACACTCCCTCCTCCATCACACTCCTTCCTTCATCACGCTCCCTCCTTCATCACACTCCCTCCTTCATCACAATCCATCCTTCATCACACTTACTCCTTGAACACACTCCCTCCTTCATCACACTTACTCCTTTGACACACTCCCTCCTTCATCACACTCCCTCCTTCATCACAATCCATCCTGCATCACACTTACTCCTTTAACACACTCCCTCCATCATCACCATCCCTCCTTCAATACACTCCCTCCTTCATCACACTCCCTCCTTCATGAATATCTCTCCTTCATCACACTACCTCCTTTAATACACTCCCTCCTTCATGACCATCTCTCCTTCATCACACTACGGCCTTTAACACACTCCCTCCTTCATCACACTCCTTCCTTCATCACGCTCCCTCCTTCATCACACTCCCTCCTTCATCACAATCCATCCTTCATCACACTTACTCCTTTAACACACTCCCTCCTTCATCACACTTACTCCTTTAACACACTCCCTCCTTCATCACACTCCCTCCTTCAACACACTCCCTCCTTTATCACACTCTCTCCGTCATCACACTCCCTCCTTTATCACACTCCTTCGTTTAACACATTCCCTCATTCATCGTACTCCCTCATTTAACACACTCCCTCCATCATCACATTTCCTCCTTTGACAAACTCCCTCCGTCATCACTCTCCCTCATTTATCACACTCCTTTGCGAAACACACTCCCTCCTTCATCACACTACCTCCTTCATCACACTCGCTCCTTCATCACACTCCCTCGTTCATCACACTCGCTCCTTCATCACACTCCCACCTTTAACACACTCCCTCCTTCATCACTCTCTCTCCTTCATCACACTGCGCTCTTCAACACACTCCCTCATTCATCACTCTCTCTTCTTCATCGCACTCTCTTCTTCATCACACTGCCTCGTTCATCACACTCCCTCCTTCATCATAACTCCCTCTTTCAACACATTTCCTCCTTCATCACACTCCCTCCTTCATCACACTCCCTCCTTCATCACACTTCCTCCTTTGACACTCCCTCCTTCATCACACTCCCTCCGTCAACACACTCTCTCCTTCATCACACTCCGTCCTTTAGCACACTCCTTCATTTATCACTCTCCCTCCTTCATCACACTCCCTCCTTTATCACACACCTTCCTTTAAAATGTTCACTCCTTCATCACACTCTCTCCTTCATCACGCTCCCTCCTTCATCACATTCCCTCCTTTGACACTCTCCCTCCTTCATCACACTCCCTCCTTTATCACACTCCTTCATTTATCACTCTATCTCCTTCATCACACACCCTACTTCATCACACTCTCTCCTCCATCACACTCCCTCGTTCATCACAGTCCCTCCTTTAACACACTCCCTCCTTCATCACACTTCCTCCTTTAACACACTCCTTCGTTTAACACATTCCATCATTCATCGCACTCCCACCTTTAACACACTCCCTCCTTCATCACAATTACTCCTTTGGCACTCACCCTCCTTCAACACATTTCCTCCGTCATCACACTCCCTCCTTCATCACACTCCCTCCTTCATCACCCTCCCTCCTTCAATACACTCTCTCCTTCATCACACTCCATCCTTCATCACACTTACTCCTTTGACACACTCCCTCCTTCATCACACTTACTCCTTTGACACACTCCCTCCTTCATCACACTCCCTCCTTCAATACACTCTCTCCTTCATCACACTCCAACCTTCATCACACTTACTCCTTTGGCACACTCCCTCCTTCATCACACTGCCTCCTTTAACACACTCCCTCCTTCATCACACTCCCTCCTTCAACACACTCCCTCCTTTATCACACTCTCTCCGTCATCACACTCCCTCCTTTATCACACTCCTTCGTTTAACACATTCCCTCATTCATCGTACTCCCTCATTTAACACTTTCCCTCCATCAGCACATTTCCTCCCTTGACAAACTCCCTCCGTCATCACTCTCCCTCATTTATCACACTCCTTTGCGAAACACACTCCCTCCTTCATCACACTACCTCCTTCATCACACTCGCTCCTTCATCACACTCCCTCGTTCATCACACTCGCTCCTTCATCACACTCCCACCTTTAACACACTCCCTCCTTCATCACTCTCTCTCCTTCATCACACTGCGCTCTTCAACACACTCCCTCATTCATCACTCTCTCTTCTTCATCGCACTCTCTTCTTCATCACACTGCCTCGTTCATCACACTCCCTCCTTCATCATAACTCCCTCTTTCAACACATTTCCTCCTTCATCACACTCCCTCCTTCATCACACTCCCTCCTTCATCACACTTCCTCCTTTGACACTCCCTCCTTCATCACACTCCCTCCGTCAACACACTCTCTCCTTCATCACACTCCGTCCTTTAGCACACTCCTTCATTTATCACTCTCCCTCCTCCATCACACTCCCTCCTTTATCACACACCTTCCTTTAAAATTTTCACTCCTTCATCACACTCTCTCCTTCATCACACTTCCTCCTTTAACACACTCCTTCGTTTAACACATTCCATCATTCATCGCACTCCCACCTTTAACACACTGCCTCCTTCATCACAATTACTCCTTTGGCACTCACCCTCCTTCAACACATTTCCTCCGTCATCACACTCCCTCCTTCATCACACTCCCTCCTTCATCACCCTCCCTCCTTCAATACACTCTCTCCTTCATCACACTCCATCCTTCATCACACTTACTCCTTTGACACACTCCCTCCTTCATCACACTCCCTCCTTTAACACACTCCCTCCTTCATCACACTCCCTCCTTCAACACACTCCCTCCTACATCACACTCTCTCCTTCATCACACTCCCTCCTTCAACACACTCCCTCCTTTATCACACTCTCTCCTTCATCACACTCCCTCGTTTAACACACTCCCTCCTTTAACACACTCCCTCCTTCAACACACTCTCTCCTTCATCATACTCTCTCCTTCACCACATTCCCTCCCGCAACACACTCTCCTTCATCACTCTCTCTCCTTCATCACACTCCCTCCTTCATCACACTCACTCCTTTAACACACTCCCTCCTTCAACACACACTCTCCTTCATCATACTCTCTCCTTCATCACACTCCGTCCTACAACACACTCCCTCCTTTATCACACTCACTCCTTCATCACACTCCCTTCTTCAAAACACTCCATCCTTTAACACACTCCCGCCTTCAACACGCCCTCTCCTTCATCACACACCCTCTGTTAACACACTCCCTCCTTCAACACACTCTCTCCTTCATCACACTTTCTCCTTCATCACACTCCCTCCTTCATCACACTTCCTCCTTTGACACTCTCTCCTTCAACACACTCCCTCATTTATCACTCTCTCACTTTCATCACACTCCCTTCTTCAACACACTCCATCCATCATCACTCTTTCTGCTTCATTCCACTCTCTCCCTCATCACACTCCCTCCTTCAACACACTCCCTCCTTCATCACACTTCCTCCTTTGACCTACTCCCTCCTTCATCACACTCCCTCCTTTAACATTCCCTCCTTCATCACACTCCCTCCTTTAACACACACTCTCCTTCATCACCCTCTCTCCTTTATCACACTCCCTCCTTCATGACCATCTCTCTTTCATCACACTTCCTCCTTTAACACACTCCCTCCTTCAACACACTCCCTCCTACATCACACTCCCTCCTTCATCACCCTCCCTCCTTCAATACACTCTCTCGTTCATCACACTCCATCCTTCATCACACTCCCTCCTTTGACACACTCCCACCTTCATCTCTCTCTCTCCTTCATCACACTCCCTCCTTTAACACACTCCCTCCTTTATCACACTCCCTCGTACATCATACTCCCTCCTTTAACACACTCCCTCCTTCATTCCCTCTCCCCTTCATCACACTCCCCTCTTCATCACACTCCCTCCTTTATCACATTCTTTCCTTCTTCACACTCCCTCCTTTGACACACTCCCTCTTTCATCACACTTCCTCCTTTAACACCCTCCCTCCTTCATGACCATCTCTCCTTCATCACGCTCCCTCCTTCAACACACTCCCTCCTTCATCAGCCTCCCGCCTTCAATACACTCCCTCCTTCATCACACTCCCTCCTTTAACACACTCCCTCCTTCATCACACTCCCTCCTTCAACACACTCCCTCCTACATCACACTCTCTCCTTCATCACACTCCCTCCTTTGACACACTCCCTCCTTCATCTCTCTCACTCCTTCATCACACTCCCTTCTTCATCACACTCTCCTTCATCACACTCCCTCGTCCATCACACTCCCTCCTTTAACACACACTCTCCTTCATCACCCTCTCTCCTTCATCACACTCCCTTGTTTGACACACTCCCTCCTTCATCACTCTCCCTCCTTCATGACCATCTCTCTTTCATCACACTTCCTCCTTTAACACACTCCCTCCTTCATCACGCTCCCTCCTTCAACACACTCCCTCCTTCATCACCCTCCCGCCTTCAATACACTCCCTCCTTCATCACACTCCCTCCTTTAACACACTCCCTCCTTCATCACACTCCCTCCTTCAATACACTCCCTCCTACATCACACTCTCTCCTTCATCACACTCCCTCCTTCAACACACTCCCTCCTACATCACACTCCCTCCTTCATCACACTCCCTCCCTCATCACACTCCCTTGTTCATCACAATCTCTCCTTCATCACACTCACTTCTTCGTCACACTCCCTTCTTCATCATACTCCCTCCTTCATCACACTCCCTCCTTCATGAACATCTCTCCTTCATCACACTACCTCCTTTAATACACTCCCTCCTTCATGACCATCTCTCCTTCATCACACTACCGCCTTTAACACACTCCCTCCTCCATCACACTCCTTCCTTCATCACGCTCCCTCCTTCATCACACTCCCTCCTTCATCACAATCCATCCTTCATCACACTTACTCCTTGAACACACTCCCTCCTTCATCACACTTACTCCTTTGACACACTCCCTCCTTCATCACACTCCCTCCTTCATCACAATCCATCCTGCATCACACTTACTCCTTTAACACACTCCCTCCTTCATCACCATCCCTCCTTCAATACACTCCCTCCTTCATCACACTCCCTCCTTCATGAATATCTCTCCTTCATCACACTACCTCCTTTAATACACTCCCTCCTTCATGACCATCTCTCCTTCATCACACTACGGCCTTTAACACACTCCCTCCTTCATCACACTCCTTCCTTCATCACGCTCCCTCCTTCATCACACTCCCTCCTTCATCACAATCCATCCTTCATCACACTTACTCCTTTAACACACTCCCTCCTTCATCACACTTACTCCTTTGACACACTCCCTCCTTCATCACACTCCCTCCTTCAACACACTCCCTCCTTTATCACACTCTCTCCGTCATCACACTCCCTCCTTTATCACACTCCTTCGTTTAACACATTCCCTCATTCATCGTACTCCCTCATTTAACACACTCCCTCCATCATCACATTTCCTCCTTTGACAAACTCCCTCCGTCATCACTCTCCCTCATTTATCACACTCCTTTGCGAAACACACTCCCTCCTTCATCACACTACCTCCTTCATCACACTCGCTCCTTCATCACACTCCCTCGTTCATCGCACTCGCTCCTTCATCACACTCCCACCTTTAACACACTCCCTCCTTCATCACTCTCTCTCCTTCATCACACTGCGCTCTTCAACACACTCCCTCATTCATCACTCTCTCTTCTTCATCGCACTCTCTTCTTCATCACACTGCCTCGTTCATCACACTCCCTCCTTCATCATAACTCCCTCTTTCAACACATTTCCTCCTTCATCACACTCCCTCCTTCATCACACTTCCTCCTTTGACACTCCCTCCTTCATCACACTCCCTCCGTCAACACACTCTCTCCTTCATCACACTCCGTCCTTTAGCACACTCCTTCATTTATCACTCTCCCTCCTTCATCACACTCCCTCCTTTATCACACACCTTCCTTTAAAATGTTCACTCCTTCATCACACTCTCTCCTTCATCACGCTCCCTCCTTCATCACATTCCCTCCTTTGACACTCTCCCTCCTTCATCACACTCCCTCCTTTATCACACTCCTTCATTTATCACTCTATCTCCTTCATCACACACCCTACTTCATCACACTCTCTCCTCCATCACACTCCCTCGTTCATCACAGTCCCTCCTTTAACACACTCCCTCCTTCATCACACTTCCTCCTTTAACACACTCCTTCGTTTAACACATTCCATCATTCATCGCACTCCCACCTTTAACACACTCCCTCCTTCATCACAATTACTCCTTTGGCACTCACCCTCCTTCAACACATTTCCTCCGTCATCACACTCCCTCCTTCATCACACTCCCTCCTTCATCACCCTCCCTCCTTCAATACACTCTCTCCTTCATCACACTCCATCCTTCATCACACTTACTCCTTTGACACACTCCCTCCTTCATCACACTTACTCCTTTGACACACTCCCTCCTTCATCACACTCCCTCCTTCAATACACTCTCTCCTTCATCACACTCCATCCTTCATCACACTTACTCCTTTGGCACACTCCCTCCTTCATCACACTGCCTCCTTTAACACACTCCCTCCTTCATCACACTCCCTCCTTCAACACACTCCCTCCTTTATCACACTCTCTCCGTCATCACACTCCCTCCTTTATCACACTCCTTCGTTTAACACATTCCCTCATTCATCGTACTCCCTCATTTAACACTTTCCCTCCATCATCACATTTCCTCCCTTGACAAACTCCCTCCGTCATCACTCTCCCTCATTTATCACACTCCTTTGCGAAACACACTCCCTCCTTCATCACACTACCTCCTTCATCACACTCGCTCCTTCATCACACTCCCTCGTTCATCACACTCGCTCCTTCATCACACTCCCACCTTTAACACACTCCCTCCTTCATCACTCTCTCTCCTTCATCACACTGCGCTCTTCAACACACTCCCTCATTCATCACTCTCTCTTCTTCATCGCACTCTCTTCTTCATCACACTGCCTCGTTCATCACACTCCCTCCTTCATCATAACTCCCTCTTTCAACACATTTCCTCCTTCATCACACTCCCTCCTTCATCACACTCCCTCCTTCATCACACTTCCTCCTTTGACACTCCCTCCTTCATCACACTCCCTCCGTCAACACACTCTCTCCTTCATCACACTCCGTCCTTTAGCACACTCCTTCATTTATCACTCTCCCTCCTCCATCACACTCCCTCCTTTATCACACACCTTCCTTTAAAATTTTCACTCCTTCATCACACTCTCTCCTTCATCACGCTCCCTCCTTCATCACATTCCCTCCTTTGACACTCTCCCTCCTTCATTACACTCCCTCCTTTATCACACTCCTTCATTTATCACTCTATCTCCTTCATCACACACCCTACTTCATCACACTCTCTCCTCCATCACACTCCCTCGTTCATCACAGTCCCTCCTTTAACACACTCCCTCCTTCATCACACTTCCTCCTTTAACACACTCCTTCGTTTAACACATTCCATCATTCATCGCACTCCCACCTTTAACACACTGCCTCCTTCATCACAATTACTCCTTTGGCACTCACCCTCCTTCAACACATTTCCTCCGTCATCACACTCCCTCCTTCATCACACTCCCTCCTTCATCACCCTCCCTCCTTCAATACACTCTCTCCTTCATCACACTCCATCCTTCATCACACTTACTCCTTTGACACACTCCCTCCTTCATCACACTCCCTCCTTTAACACACTCCCTCCTACATCACACTCTCTCCTTCATCACACTCCCTCCTTCAACACACTCCCTCCTTTATCACACTCTCTCCTTCATCACACTCCCTCCTTCAACACACTCCCTCCTTTATCACACTCTCTCCTTCATCACACTCCCTCGTTTAACACACTCCCTCCTTTAACACACTCCCTCCTTCAACACACTCTCTCCTTCATCATACTCTCTCCTTCACCACATTCCCTCCCGCAACACACTCTCCTTCATCACTCTCTCTCCTTCATCACACTCCCTCCTTCATCACACTCACTCCTTTAACACACTCCCTCCTTCAACACACACTCTCCTTCATCATACTCTCTCCTTCATCACACTCCGTCCTACAACACACTCCCTCCTTTATCACACTCACTCCTTCATCACACTCCCTTCTTCAAAACACTCCATCCTTTAACACACTCCCGCCTTCAACACGCCCTCTCCTTCATCACACACCCTCTGTTAACACACTCCCTCCTTCAACACACTCTCTCCTTCATCACACTTTCTCCTTCATCACACTCCCTCCTTCATCACACTTCCTCCTTTGACACTCTCTCCTTCAACACACTCCCTCATTTATCACTCTCTCACTTTCATCACACTCCCTTCTTCAACACACTCCATCCATCATCACTCTTTCTGCTTCATTCCACTCTCTCCCTCATCACACTCCCTCCTTCAACACACTCCCTCCTTCATCACACTTCCTCCTTTGACCTACTCCCTCCTTCATCACACTCCCTCCTTTAACATTCCCTCCTTCATCACACTCCCTCCTTTAACACACACTCTCCTTCATCACCCTCTCTCCTTTATCACACTCCCTCCTTCATGACCATCTCTCTTTCATCACACTTCCTCCTTTAACACACTCCCTCCTTCAACACACTCCCTCCTACATCACACTCCCTCCTTCATCACCCTCCCTCCTTCAATACACTCTCTCCTTCATCACACTCCATCCTTCATCACACTTACTCCTTTGACACAATCCCTCCTTCATCACACTCCCTCCTTTGACACACTCCCACCTTCATCTCTCTCTCTCCTTCATCACACTCCCTCCTTTAACACACTCCCTCCTTTATCACACTCCCTCGTACATCATACTCCCTCCTTTAACACACTCCCTCCTTCATTCCCTCTCCCCTTCATCACACTCCCCTCTTCATCACACTCCCTCCTTTATCACATTCTTTCCTTCTTCACACTCCCTCCTTTGACACACTCCCTCTTTCATCACACTTCCTCCTTTAACACCCTCCCTCCTTCATGACCATCTCTCCTTCATCACGCTCCCTCCTTCAACACACTCCCTCCTTCATCAGCCTCCCGCCTTCAATACACTCCCTCCTTCATCACACTCCCTCCTTTAACACACTCCCTCCTTCATCACACTCCCTCCTTCAACACACTCCCTCCTACATCACACTCTCTCCTTCATCACACTCCCTCCTTTGACACACTCCCTCCTTCATCTCTCTCACTCCTTCATCACACTCCCTTCTTCATCACACTCTCCTTCATCACACTCCCTCGTCCATCACACTCCCTCCTTTAACACACACTCTCCTTCATCACCCTCTCTCCTTCATCACACTCCCTTGTTTGACACACTCCCTCCTTCATCACTCTCCCTCCTTCATGACCATCTCTCTTTCATCACACTTCCTCCTTTAACACACTCCCTCCTTCATCACGCTCCCTCCTTCAACACACTCCCTCCTTCATCACCCTCCCGCCTTCAATACACTCCCTCCTTCATCACACTCCCTCCTTTAACACACTCCCTCCTTCATCACACTCCCTCCTTCAATACACTCCCTCCTACATCACACTCTCTCCTTCATCACACTCCCTCCTTCAACACACTCCCTCCTACATCACACTCCCTCCTTCATCACACTCCCTCCTTTAACACACTCCCTCCTTCATCACACTCCCTCCTTCAACACACTCCCTCCTTCATCTCTCTCCCCGTCATCACACTCCCTCCTTCAACACTCTCCCTCCTTTATCACACTCTCTCCTTCATCACACTCCCTCCTTTGACACACTCCCTCCTTCATCTCTCTCTCTCCTTCATCACACTCCCTCCTTCAACACACTCCCTCCTTTATCACACTCTCTCCTTCATCACACTCCCTCCTTCATCACACTCCCTCCTTCATCTCTCTCCCTCCTTCATCACACTCCCTTCTTCAACACACTCCCACCTTCATCACACTCCCTCGTCCATCACACTCCCTCCTTTAACACACACTCTCCTTCATCACCCTCTCTCCTTCATCACACTCCCTTGTTTGACACACTCCCTCCTTCATCACTCTCCCTCCTTCATGACCATCTCTCTTTCATCACACTTCCTCCTTTAACACACTCCATCCTTCAGCACACTCCCTCCTTTAACACACTCCCTTCTCCATCAAACTCCCTCCTTTATCACACTCCCTCCTTTATCATACATCTTCCTTTAACACATTCCCTCCTTCATCACGCTCCCTCCTTTAACACGTTCCCTCCTTCATCACACTTCCTCCTTTGACACACTCCCTCCTTCATCACACTCCTTCCTTCATCACGCTCCCTCCTTTGATACACTCTCTCTTTCATCACACTCCCTCCTTTGACAAACTGCCTCCTTCATCACACTCCCTTGTCCATCACACTCTCTCCTTCATCACACTCCCTCCTTTAACACACTCCCTCCTTCATCACACTTCCTCCTTTAACACATTCCCTCCTTCATCACACTCCCTCCTATAACACACTCTTTCCGTTATCACACTCCCTCCTTTGACACACTCCCTCCTTCATTACTCTCTCTCCTTCATCACACTCCCTCCCTCATCACCCTCCCTAGTTCATCACAATCTCTCCTTCATCACACTCCATCCTTCATCACACTTACTCCTTTGACACAATCCCTCCTTCATCACACTCCCTCCTTTGACACAATCCCACCTTCATCTCTCTCTCTCCTTCATCACACTCCCTCCTTTAACACACTCCCTCCTTTATCACACTCCCTCGTACATCATACTCCCTCCTTTAACACACTCCCTCCTTCATTCCCTCTCCCCTTCATCACACTCCCCTCTTCATCACACTCCCTCCTTTATCACATTCTTTCCTTCTTCACACTCCCTCCTTTGACACACTCCCTCTTTCATCACACTTCCTCCTTTAACACCCTCCCTCCTTCATGACCATCTCTCCTTTGACACACTCTCTCTTTCATCACACTCCCTCCTTTGACAAACTGCCTCCTTCATCACACTCCCTTGTCCATCACACTCTCTCCTTCATCACACTCCCTCCTTTAACACACATCCTCCTTCATCACGCTCCCTCCTTTAACACGTTCCCTCCTTCATCACACTTCCTCCATTGACACACTCCTTCCTTCATCACACTACTTCCTTCATCACGCTCCCTCCTTTGATACACTCTCTCCTTCATCACACACCTTCCTTTAACACACTCCCTCCTTCATCCCACTCCCTCCTTTAACACACTCCCTCATTCATCACTCTCTCTTCTTCATCGCACTCTCTTCTTCATCACACTGCCTCGTTCATCACACTCCCTCCTTCATCATAACTCCCTCTTTCAACACATTTCCTCCTTCATCACACTCCCTCCTTCATCACACTCCCTCCTTCATCACACTTCCTCCTTTGACACTCCCTCCTTCATCACACTCCCTCCGTCAACACACTCTCTCCTTCATCACACTCCGTCCTTTAGCACACTCCTTCATTTATCACTCTCCCTCCTCCATCACACTCCCTCCTTTATCACACACCTTCCTTTAAAATGTTCACTCCTTCATCACACTCTCTCCTTCATCACGCTCCCTCCTTCATCACATTCCCTCCTTTGACACTCTCCCTCCTTCATTACACTCCCTCCTTTATCACACTCCTTCATTTATCACTCTATCTCCTTCATCACACACCCTACTTCATCACACTCTCTCCTCCATCACACTCCCTCGTTCATCACAGTCCCTCCTTTAACACACTCCCTCCTTCATCACACTTCCTCCTTTAACACACTCCTTCGTTTAACACATTCCATCATTCATCGCACACCCACCTTTAACACACTGCCTCCTTCATCACAATTACTCCTTTGGCACTCACCCTCCTTCAACACATTTCCTCCGTCATCACACTCCCTCCTTCATCACACTCCCTCCTTCATCACCCTCCCTCCTTCAATACACTCTCTCCTTCATCACACTCCATCCTTCATCACACTTACTCCTTTGACACACTCCCTCCTTCATCACACTCCCTCCTTTAACACACTCCCTCCTTCATCACACTCCCTCCTTCAACACACTCCCTCCTACATCACACTCTCTCCTTCATCACACTCCCTCCTTCAACACACTCCCTCCTTTATCACACTCTCTCCTTCATCACACTCCCTCGTTTAACACACTCCCTCCTTTAACACACTCCCTCCTTCAACACACTCTCTCCTTCATCATACTCTCTCCTTCACCACATTCCCTCCCGCAACACACTCTCCTTCATCACTCTCTCTCCTTCATCACACTCCCTCCTTCATCACACTCACTCCTTTAACACACTCCCTCCTTCAACACACACTCTCCTTCATCATACTCTCTCCTTCATCACACTCCGTCCTACAACACACTCCCTCCTTTATCACACTCACTCCTTCATCACACTCCCTTCTTCAAAACACTCCATCCTTTAACACACTCCCGCCTTCAACACGCCCTCTCCTTCATCACACACCCTCTGTTAACACACTCCCTCCTTCAACACACTCTCTCCTTCATCACACTTTCTCCTTCATCACACTCCCTCCTTCATCACACTTCCTCCTTTGACACTCTCTCCTTCAACACACTCCCTCATTTATCACTCTCTCACTTTCATCACACTCCCTTCTTCAACACACTCCATCCATCATCACTCTTTCTGCTTCATTCCACTCTCTCCCTCATCACACTCCCTCCTTCAACACACTCCCTCCTTCATCACACTTCCTCCTTTGACCTACTCCCTCCTTCATCACACTCCCTCCTTTAACATTCCCTCCTTCATCACACTCCCTCCTTTAACACACACTCTCCTTCATCACCCTCTCTCCTTTATCACACTCCCTCCTTCATGACCATCTCTCTTTCATCACACTTCCTCCTTTAACACACTCCCTCCTTCAACACACTCCCTCCTACATCACACTCCCTCCTTCATCACCCTCCCTCCTTCAATACACTCTCTCCTTCATCACACTCCATCCTTCATCACACTTACTCCTTTGACACAATCCCTCCTTCATCACACTCCCTCCTTTGACACACTCCCACCTTCATCTCTCTCTCTCCTTCATCACACTCCCTCCTTTAACACACTCCCTCCTTTATCACACTCCCTCGTACATCATACTCCCTCCTTTAACACACTCCCTCCTTCATTCCCTCTCCCCTTCATCACACTCCCCTCTTCATCACACTCCCTCCTTTATCACATTCTTTCCTTCTTCACACTCCCTCCTTTGACACACTCCCTCTTTCATCACACTTCCTCCTTTAACACCCTCCCTCCTTCATGACCATCTCTCCTTCATCACGCTCCCTCCTTCAACACACTCCCTCCTTCATCAGCCTCCCGCCTTCAATACACTCCCTCCTTCATCACACTCCCTCCTTTAACACACTCCCTCCTTCATCACACTCCCTCCTTCAACACACTCCCTCCTACATCACACTCTCTCCTTCATCACACTCCCTCCTTTGACACACTCCCTCCTTCATCTCTCTCACTCCTTCATCACACTCCCTTCTTCATCACACTCTCCTTCATCACACTCCCTCGTCCATCACACTCCCTCCTTTAACACACACTCTCCTTCATCACCCTCTCTCCTTCATCACACTCCCTTGTTTGACACACTCCCTCCTTCATCACTCTCCCTCCTTCATGACCATCTCTCTTTCATCACACTTCCTCCTTTAACACACTCCCTCCTTCATCACGCTCCCTCCTTCAACACACTCCCTCCTTCATCACCCTCCCGCCTTCAATACACTCCCTCCTTCATCACACTCCCTCCTTTAACACACTCCCTCCTTCATCACACTCCCTCCTTCAATACACTCCCTCCTACATCACACTCTCTCCTTCATCACACTCCCTCCTTCAACACACTCCCTCCTACATCACACTCCCTCCTTCATCACACTCCCTCCTTTAACACACTCCCTCCTTCATCACACTCCCTCCTTCAACACACTCCCTCCTTCATCTCTCTCCCCGTCATCACACTCCCTCCTTCAACACTCTCCCTCCTTTATCACACTCTCTCCTTCATCACACTCCCTCCTTTGACACACTCCCTCCTTCATCTCTCTCTCCTTCATCACACTCCCTCCTTCAACACACTCCCTCCTACATCACACTCTCTCCTTCATCACACTCCCTCCTTCATCACACTCCCTCCTTCATCTCTCTCCCTCCTTCATCACACTCCCTTCTTCAACACACTCCCACCTTCATCACACTCCCTCGTCCATCACACTCCCTCCTTTAACACACACTCTCCTTCATCACCCTCTCTCCTTCATCACACTCCCTTGTTTGACACACTCCCTCCTTCATCACTCTCCCTCCTTCATGACCATCTCTCTTTCATCACACTTCCTCCTTTAACACACTCCCTCCTTCAGCACACTCCCTCCTTTAACACACTCCCTTCTCCATCAAACTCCCTCCTTTATCACACTCCCTCCTTTATCATACATCTTCCTTTAACACATTCCCTCCTTCATCACGCTCCCTCCTTTAACACGTTCCCTCCTTCATCACACTTCCTCCTTTGACACACTCCCTCCTTCATCACACTCCTTCCTTCATCACGCTCCCTCCTTTGATACACTCTCTCTTTCATCACACTCCCTCCTTTGACAAACTGCCTTCTTCATCACACTCCCTTGTCCATCACACTCTCTCCTTCATCACACTCCCTCCTTTAACACACTCCCTCCTTCATCACACTTCCTCCTTTAACACAATCCCTCCTTCATCACACTCCCTCCTATAACACACTCTTTCCGTTATCACACTCCCTCCTTTGACACACTCCCTCCTTCATTACTCTCTCTCCTTCATCACACTCCCTCCCTCATCACCCTCCCTTGTTCATCACAATCTCTCCTTCATCACACTCCATCCTTCATCACACTTACTCCTTTGACACAATCCCTCCTTCATCACACTCCCTCCTTTGACACAATCCCACCTTCATCTCTCTCTCTCCTTCATCACACTCCCTCCTTTAACACACTCCCTCCTTTATCACACTCCCTCGTACATCATACTCCCTCCTTTAACACACTCCCTCCTTCATTCCCTCTCCCCTTCATCACACTCCCCTCTTCATCACACTCCCTCCTTTATCACATTCTTTCCTTCTTCACACTCCCTCCTTTGACACACTCCCTCTTTCATCACACTTCCTCCTTTAACACCCTCCCTCCTTCATGACCATCTCTCCTTTGACACACTCTCTCTTTCATCACGCTCCCTCCTTTGACAAACTGCCTCCTTCATCACACTCCCTTGTCCATCACACTCTCTCCTTCATCACACTCCCTCCTTTAACACACATCCTCCTTCATCACGCTCCCTCCTTTAACACGTTCCCTCCTTCATCACACTTCCTCCATTGACACACTCCTTCCTTCATCACACTACTTCCTTCATCACGCTCCCTCCTTTGATACACTCTCTCCTTCATCACACACCTTCCTTTAACACACTCCCTCCTTCATCCCACTCCCTCCTTTAACACACTCCCTCCTTCATCCCACTCCCTCCTTTAACAAACTCCCTCCTTCATCACACTTCCTCCTTTGACACACTCCCTCCTTCATCACACACTCTTCTTCATCACATTCCCTCCCTTAACACACTCCCTCCTTCATCACACTCCCTCCTTCATCACACTCCCTCCTTCATCACACTTCCTCCTTTGACACTCTCCTTCCTTCATCACACTCCCACCTTTATCAAACTCCTTCATTTATCACTCTATCTCCTTCATCACACTCACTCCTTCATCACACACCTTCCTTTAACACACTCCCTCCTTCATCCCACTCCCTCCTTTAACACACTCCCTCCTTCATCACACTTCCTCCTTTGACACACTCCCTCCTTCATTACACTCCCTCCATCTTCACCCTTCCCCCTTCAACACACTCCCTCCTTTATCACACTCTCTCCTTCATTACACTCCCTCCTTTAACATACTCCCTCCTTCATCACACTCGCTCTTTCATCACACTCTCTCATTCATCACACTCCCTCCTTTATCACACTTTATCCTTTGGCATTCTCCCTCCTTCATCACACTCCCTCCTTTATCACACTCCTTCATTTCACACTTTCCCTCCTTCATCACACTCTCTCCTCCATCACACTCCCTCGTTCATCACAGTCCCTGCTTTAACACACTCCCTCCTTCATCACACTCCCTCCTTTATCACACTCCCTCCTTCATCACACTCACTCTTTCAACACACTCTCTCGTTCATCACACTCACTCCTTCATCCACTCCCTCCATCAACATACACCCTCCTTCATTACACTCTCTCCTTCATCACACTCTCTCCTTCATCACACTCCCTCCTTTGACACACTCCCACCTTCATCTCTCTCTCTCCTTCATCACACTCCCTCCTTTAACACACTCCCTCCTTTATCACACTCCCTCGTACATCATACTCCCTCCTTTAACACACTCCCTCCTTCATCCCTTCTCCCCTTCATCACACTCCCCTCGTCATCACACTCCCTCCTTTATCACATTCTTTCCTTCTTCACACTCCCTCCTTTGACACACTCCCTCTTTCATCACATTCCTTCTTTAACACCCTCCCTCCTTCATGACCATCTCTCCTTCATCACACTACCTCCTTTAACACACTCCCTCCTTCATCACGCTCCCTCCTTCATCACACTCCCTCCTTCATCACACTCCCTCCTTCAACACACTCCCTCCTTCATCACCCTCCCTCCTTCAATACACTCCCTCCTTCATCACACTCCCTCCTTTAACACACTCCCTCCTTCATCACACTCCCGCCTTCAACACACTCCCTCCTACATCACACTCCCTCCTTCATGACACTTACTCCTTTGACACACTCCCTCCTTCATCACACTCCCTCCCTTAACACACTCCTTCATTTAACACTCTATCTCCTTCATCACACACCCTCCTTCATCACACACTTTCCTTTAACACACTCCCTCCTTTAACACACGCCCTCCACCATCACACTCCCTCCGTCAACACACTCCGTCCTTAATCACACTCCCTCCTTCAGCAAACTCCCTCCTTCATCACACTCCCTCCTTCAACACGTTTCCTCCTTCATCACACTCCTTCCTTCATCACACTTCCTCCTTTGACACTCTCCTTCCTTCATCACACTCCCACCTTTATCAAACTCCTTCATTTATCACTCTATCTCCTTCATCACACTCACTCCTTCATCACACACCTTCCTTTAACACACTCCCTCCTTCATCACACTCCCTCCTTTAACACACTCCCTCCTTCATCCCACTCCTTCCTTTAACACACTCCCTCCTTCATCACACTTCCTCCTTTGACACACTCCCTCCTTCATCACACACTCTTCTTCATCACATTCCCTCCCTTAACACACTCCCTCCTTCATCACACTTCCTTATTTGACACTCTTCTTCCTTCATCACACTCCCACCTTTATCAAACTCCTTCATTTATCACTCTATCTCCTTCATCACACTCACTCCTTCATCACACACCTTCCTTTAACACACTCCCTCCTTCATCCCACTCCCTCCTTTAACACACTCCCTCCTTCATCACACTTCCTCCTTTGACACACTCCCTCCTTCATTACACTCCCTCCATCTTCACCCTTCCCCCTTCAACACACTCCCTCCTTTATCACACTCTCTCCTTCATTACACTCCCTCCTTTAACATACTCCCTCCTTCATCACACTCGCTCTTTCATCACACTCTCTCATTCATCACACTCCCTCCTTTATCACACTTTATCCTTTGGCATTCTCCCTCCTTCATCACACTCCCTCCTTTATCACACTCCTTCATTTCACACTTTCCCTCCTTCATCACACTCTCTCCTCCATCACACTCCCTCGTTCATCACAGTCCCTGCTTTAACACACTCCCTCCTTCATCACACTCCCTCCTTTATCACACTCCCTCCTTCATCACACTCGCTCTTTCAACACACTCTCTCGTTCATCACACTCACTCCTTCATCCACTCCCTCCATCAACATACACCCTCCTTCATTACACTCTCTCCTTCATCACACTCTCTCCTTCATCACACTCCTTCCTTTGACACACTCCCTCCTTCATCACTCTCTCTCCTTCATCACACTCCCTCCTTTAACACACTCCCTCCTTTATCACACTCCCTCGTACATCATACTCCCTCCTTTAACACACTCCCTCCTTCATCCCTTCTCCCCTTCATCACACTCCCCTCGTCATCACACTCCCTCCTTTATCACATTCTTTCCTTCTTCACACTCCCTCCTTTGACACACTCCCTCTTTCATCACACTTCCTTCTTTAACACCCTCCCTCCTTCATGACCATCTCTCCTTCATCACACTACCTCCTTTAACACACTCCCTCCTTCATCACGCTCCCTCCTTCATCACACTCCCTCCTTCATCACACTCCCTCCTTCAACACACTCCCTCCTTCATCACCCTCCCTCCTTCAATACACTCCCTCCTTCATCACACTCCCTCCTTTAACACACTCCCTCCTTCATCACACTCCCTCCTTCAACACACTCCCTCCTACATCACACTCTCTCCTTCATCACACTCCCGCCTTCAACACACTCCCTCCTACATCACACTCCCTCCTTCATCACCCTCCCTCCTTCAATACACTCTCTCCTTCATCACACTCCATCCTTCATCACACTTACTCCTTTGACACACTCCCTCCTTCATCACACTCCCTCCTTTAACACACTCCCTCCTTCATCCCACTCCTTCCTTTAACACACTCCCTCCTTCATCACACTTCCTCCTTTGACACACTCCCTTCTTCATCACACACTCTTCTTCATCACATTCCCTCCCTTAACACACTCCCTCCTTCATCACACTTCCTCATTTGACACTCTTCTTCCTTCATCACACTCCCACCTTTATCAAACTCCTTCATTGATCACTCTATCTCCTTCATCACACTCACTCCTTCATCACACACCTTCCTTTAACACACTCCCTCCTTCATCCCACTCCCTCCTTTAACACACTCCCTCCTTCATCCCACTCCCTCCTTTAACACACTCCCTCCTTCATCACACTTCCTCCTTTGACACACTCCCTCCTTCATTACACTCCCTCCATCTTCACCCTTCCCCCTTCAACACACTCCCTCCTTTATCACACTCTCTCCTTCATTACACTCCCTCCTTTAACATACTCCCTCATTCATCACACTCGCTCTTTCATCACACTCTCTCATTCATCACACTCCCTCCTTTATCACACTTTATCCTTTGGCACTCTCCCTCCTTCATCACACTCCCTCCTTTATCACACTCCTTCAATTCACACTTTCCCTCCTTCATCACACTCTCTCCTCCATCACACTCCCTCGTTCATCACAGTCCCTGCTTTAACACACACCATCCTTCATCACACTCCCTCCTTTATCACACTCCCTCCTTCATCACACTCGTTCTTTCAAAACACTCTCTCGTTCATCACACTCACTCCTTCATCCACTCCCTCCATCAACACACACCCTCCTTCATTACACTCCCTCCTTCATCACACTCTCTCCTTCATCACACTCCCTCCTTTGACACACTCCCTCCTTCATCTCTCTCTCTCCTTCATCACACTCCCTCCTTTAACACACTCCCTCCTTTATCACACTCCCTCGTACATCATACTCCCTCCTTTAACACACTCCCTCCTTCATCACCCTCTCCCCTTCATCACACTCCCCTCTTCATCACACTCCCTCCTTTATCACATACTTTCCTTCATCACACTTCCTCCTTTGACACACTCTCTCCTTCATCACACTCCCTCCTTCATCACACTTCCTCCTTTGACACTCCCTCCTTCATCACACTTCCTCCTTTGACACTCCCTCCTTCATCACACTCCCTCCTTCATCACACTCCCTCCTTCAACACAATCCCTCCTTCATCACTCTCTCTCCTTCATTCCACTCTCTCCCTCATCACACTCCCTCCTTCATCACACTTCCTCCTTTGACCTGCTCCCTCCTTCATCACACTCCCTCCTTCATCACACTCCCTCCTTTAACACACTCTCTCCTTCATCACACTACCTCGTTTAACACACTCCCTCCTTCATCACACTTCTTCCTTCATCACGCTCCCTCCTTCATCACGCTCCCTCCTTCATCACACTCCCTCCTTCATCAAACTACCTCCTTTAACACACTCCCTCATTCATGACACTCTCGTCTTCATAAAACTCCGTCCTTCATCACACTCCCTCCTTCAACACACTCCCTCCTTCATCACCCTCCGTCCTTCAATACACTCTCTCCTTCATCACACTCAATCCTTCATCACACTTACTCCTTTGACACACTCCCTCCTACATCACACGTCCTCCTTTAACACACATCCTCCTTCATCACACTCCCTCCTTCAACACACTCCCTCCTACATCACACTCTCTCCTTCATCACACTCCCTCCTTCAACACACTCGCTCCTTTATCACACTCTCTCTTTCATCACACTCCCTCCTTTAACACACTCCCTCCTTCATCACACTCGTTCTTTCATCACACTCCCTCCTTTATCACGCTCCTTCGTTTAACACATTCCCTCCTTCATCGCACTCCCTCCTTTAACACACTCCCTCCTTCATCACACTTCCTCCTTCGGCACTCTCCCTCCTTCATCACACTCCCTCCTTCAACACACTCCCTTCTACATCACACTCCCTCCTTCAACACACTCCCTCCTTTAACACACTCCTTCATTTATCACTCTATCTCCTTCATCGCACACTTTCCTTTAACTCACTCCCTCGTTCATCACACTCCCTCCTTTAACACACGCCCTCCTTCATCACGCTCCCTCCTTCAACACGTTTCCTCCTTCAACACACTCCCTCCTTCATCACACTTCCTCCTTCGGCACTCTCCCTCCTTCATCACACTCCCTCCTTCAACACACTCCCTCCTTCATCACACTCCCTCCTTCAACACACTCCCTCCTTTAACACACTCCTTCATTTATCACTCTATCTCCTTCATCGCACACTTTCCTTTAACTCACTCCCTCGTTCATCACACTCCCTCCTTTAACACACGCCCTCCTTCATCACGCTCCCTCCTTCAACACGTTTCCTCCTTCAACACACTCCCTCCTTCATCACACTCCCTCCTTCAACACACTCCCTCCTTCATCACACTCCCTCCTTCAACACGTTTCCTCCTTCAACACACTCCCTCCTTCATCACACTCTCTTCTTCATCACATTCCCTCCCTTAACACACTCCCTCCTTCATCACACTCCCTCCTTCATCACACTCCCTCCTTTGACACTCTCCCTCCTTCATCACACTCCTTCATTTATCACTCTATCTCCGTCATCACATACCCTCCTTCATCACACACCTTCCTTTAAAAGGTTCCCTCCTTCATCACACTTCCTTCTTTGACACACTCCTTCCTTCATCACGCTGCCTCCTTTGATACACTCCCTCCTTCATCACACTCCCTCCTTCAACACACACCTTCCTTTAACACGTTCCCTCCTTCATCACACTCCCTCCTTTGACACTCTCCCTCCATCTTCACACTTCCTCCTTTGACACACTCCCTCCTTCATCACAATCTCTCCTTCATCACAATCTCTCCTTCACACGTTCCTTTCTTCATCACACTCCCTCCTTCAACACACTCGCTCATTTATCACTCTCTCTCCATCATCACACTCCCTCCTTCAACACACTCCCTCCTTCATCACCCTCCCTCCTTCAATACACTCCCTCCTTCATCACACTTACTCCTTTGACACACTCCCTACTTCATCATACTCCCTCCTTCAACACACTCCCTCATTTATCACTCTCTCTCCTTCATCACACTCCCATCTTCAACACAATCCCTCTTTCATCACTCTCTCTCCTTCATTCCACTCTCTCCCTCATTACACTCCCTCCTTCAACACACTCCCTCCTTCATCACACTTCCTCCTTTGACTTACTCCCTCCTTCTTCACACTCCCTCCTTCATCACACTCCCTCCTTTAACATTCCCTCCTTCATTACACTCCCTCCTTTAACACATTCCCTCCTTCAATACACTCCCTCCTTTAACACACTCTCTCCTTCATCACACCACCTACTTTGACACACTCCCTCCTTCATCTCTCTCTCTCCTTCATCACACTCCCTCCTTTAACACACTCCCTCCTTTATCACACTCTCTCTTTCATCACACTCCCTCCTTTAACACACTCCCTCCTTCATCACACTCGTTCTTTCATCACATTCCCTCCTTTATCACGCTCCTTCGTTTAACACATTCCCTCCTTCAATACACTCCCTCCTTTAACACACTCTCTCCTTCATCACACCACCTACTTTGACACACTCCCTCCTTCATCTCTCTCTCTCCTTCATCACACTCCCTCCTTCATCACACTCCCTCCTTCATCAAACTACCTCCTTTAACACACTCCCTCATTCATGACACTCTCGTCTTCATAAAATTCCGTCCTTCATCACACTCCCTCCTTCTACACACTCCCTCCTTCATCACCCTCCCTCCTTCAATACACTCTCTCCTTCATCACCCTCCATCCTTCATCGCACTTACTCCTTTGACACACTCTCTCCTTCATCAAACTACCTCCTTTAACACACTCCCTCCTTCATCACACTCCTTCCTTCAACACACTCCCTCCTACATCACACTCTCTCCTACATCACACTCCCTCCTTTAACACACTCCCTCCTTCATCACACTCGCTCTTTCATCACACTCCCTCCTTTATCACGCTCCTTCGTTTAACACATTCCCTCCTCCATCGCACTCCCTCCTTTAACACACTCCCTCCTTTATTACACTTCCTCCTTTGGCACTCTCCCTCCTTCATCACACTCCCTCCTTTATCACACTTCTTCATTTCACACTTTCCCTCCTTCATCACATTTCCTCCTTTGACAAACTCCCTCCGTCATCACTCTCCCTCCTTCATCACACTCCTTCCTTCATCACACTTCCTCGTTCATCACACTCGCTCCTTCATCACACTCCCTCCTTCAACACATTTCCTCCTTCATCACACTCCCTCCTTTAACACACTCCCTCCTTCATCACACTTCCTCCTTTGACACTCTCCCTCCTTCATCACACTCCCACCTTTATCACACTCCTTCATTTATCACTCTATCTCGTCATCACACTCCCTCCTTCATCACACACCTTCCTTTAACACACTCCCTCCTTCTTCACACTCCCTCCATTAACACACTCCCTCCTTCATCACACTCCCTCCTTTAACACACTCCCTCCTTCAGCACACTCCCTCCTTCATCACACTCCCTCCTTTAACACACTCCCTCCTTCATCACACTCCTTCCTTCATCACACTCCCTCCTTTAACACACTCCCTCATTCATCACACTCCCTCCTTTAATACACTCCCTCCTTCATCACACTCCCTCCTTTAACACACTCCCTCCTTCATCACGCTCCCTCCTTTAACATATTCCCTCCTTCATCAAACTCCCTCCTTTAACACACTCCCTCCTTCATCACACTCCCTCCTTCATCATACTCCCTCCTTTAATACACTACCTCCTTCATCACACTCCCTCCTTTGACACACTCCCTCCTTCATCACACTTGCTCTTTTATCACACTCCATCGTTTAACACATTCCCTCCTTCATCGCCCTCCCTCCTTTAACACTCTCCCTCCTTCATCACACTCCCTCCTTCATTACGGTCGCTCTTTTGACACACTCCCTCCTTCATTACACTCCCTCCTTCATCACATTCTCTCCTTTTTCACACTCCCTCCTTCATCACACCCCTTCTTCATCACACTCTGTCCTTTAACAGACTCCCTCCTTCATCACACTCGCTCTTTCATCACACTCTCTCCTTCATGACACTTCCTCATTTCACACTTTCCCTCCTTCATCACATTTCCTCCTTTGACAAACTCCCTCCGTCATCACACTCCTTCCTTCATCACACTCCGTTCCTCAACACACTCCCTCATTCATCAGTCTCTCTTCTTCATCACCCACTCTCCTTCATCACACTGCCTCGTTCATCACACTCTCTCCTTCATCACACTGCCTCGTTCATCACACTCTCTCCTTCATCACACTGCCTCGTTCATCGCACTCCCTCCTTCATCATACTCCCTCCTTCAACACATTTCCTCCTTCATCACACTTCCTCCTTTAACACACTCCCTCCTTCATCACACTTCCTCCTTTGACACTCTCCCTCCTTCATCACACTCCCACCTTTATCACACTCCTTCATTTATCACTCTATCTCCTTCATCACTCTCCGTCCTTCATCACACACCTTCCTTTTACACACTCCCTCCTTCATCACACTCCCTCCTTTAACACACTCCCTCCTTTATCACTCTCTCTCCTTCATCACACTCCCTCCTTTAACACACTCCCTCCTTTATCACTCTCTCTCCTTCATCACACTCCCTCCTTTAACACACTCCCTCCTTCATCACTCTCTCTCCTTCATCACACTCCGTTCTTCAACACACTCCCTCCTTCATCACACTCTCTCCTTCATCACACTTCCTCCTTTGACACTCTCCCTCCTTCATCACACTCCCACCTTTATCACACTCCTTCATTTATCACTCTATCTCCTTCATCACACACCTTCCTTTAACACACTCCCTCCTTCTTCACACCCACTCCGTTAACACACTCCCTCCTTCATCACACTCCCTCCTTTAACACACTCCCTCCTTCAGCACGCTCCCTCCTTCATCACACTCCCTCCTTTAACACACTCCCTCCTTCATCACACTCTCTCCTTCTTCCCACTCCCTCGTTCATCACACTTCCTCCTTTAACACACTCCCTCCTTCATCACACTTCCTCCTTTGACACGCTCCCTCCTTCATCACACTCCCACCTTTATCACACTCCTTCATTTATCACTCTATCTCCTTCATCACACACCCTCCTTCATCACACACCTTCCTTTAACACACTCCCTCCTTCTTCACACTCCCTCCATTAACACACTCCCTCCTTCATCACACTCCCTCCTTTAACACACTCCCTCCTTCAGCACACTCCCTCCTTCATCACACTCCCTCCTTTAACACACTCCCTCCTTCATCACACTCCTTCCTTCATCACGCTCCCTCCTTTAACACACTCCCTCGTTCATCACACTCCCTCCTTTAATACACTCCCTCCTTCATCACACTCCCTCCTTTAACACACTCCCTCCTTCATCACGCTCCCTCCTTTAACATATTCCCTCCTTCATCAAACTCCCTCCTTTAACACACTCCCTCCTTCATCACACTCCCTCCTTTAACACACTCCCTCCTTCAGCACACTCCCTCCTTCATCACACTCCCTCCTTTAACACACTCCCTCCTTCATCACGCTCCCTCCTTTAACATATTCCCTCCTTCATCAAACTCCCTCCTTTAACACACTCCCTCCTTCATCACACTCCCTCCTTTAACACACTCCCTCCTTCAGCACACTCCCTCCTTCATCACACTCCTTCCTTCATCACGCTCCCTCCTTTAACACACTCCCTCGTTCATCACACTCCCTCCTTTAATACACTCCCTCCTTCATCACACTCCCTCCTTTAACACACTCCCTCCTTCATCACGCTCCCTCCTTTAACATATTCCCTCCTTCATCAAACTCCCTCCTTTAACACACTCCCTCCTTCATCACACTCCCTCCTTCATCATACTCCCTCCTTTAATACACTACCTCCTTCATCACACTCCCTCCTTTAACACACTCCCTCCTTCAGCACACTCCCTCCTTCATCACACTCCCTCCTTTAACACACTCCCTCCTTCATCACACTCCTTCCTTCATCACGCTCCCTCCTTTAACACACTCCCTCCTTCAGCACACTCCCACCTTTATCACACTCCTTCATTTATCACTCTACCTCCTTCATCACACTCCCTCCTTCATTACACACCTTCCTTTAACACACTCCCTCCTTCTTCACACTCCCTCCGTTAACACACTCCCTCCTTCATCACACTCCCTCCTTTAACACACTCCCTCCTTCATCACACTCCTTCCTTCATCACGCTCCCTCCTTCATCACACTCCCTCCTTTATTACACACCTTCCTTTAACACACTCCCTCCTTCTTCACACTCCCTCCGTTAACACACTCCCTCCTTCATCACACTCCCTCCTTTAACACACTCCCTCCTTCAGCACACTCCCTCCTTCATCACACTCCCTCCTTTAACACACTCCCTCCTTCATCACACTCCTTCCTTCATCACGCTCCCTTCTTTAACACACTCCCTCGTTCATCACACTCCCTCCTTTAACATATTCCCTCCTTCATCAAACTCCCTCCTTTAACATTCCCAACTTCATCAAACTCCCTCCTTTAACACATTCCCTCCTTCAATACACTCTCTCCTTCTTCACACTCCCTCGTTCATCACACTTCCTCCTTTGATACACTCCCTCCTTCATCACACTTCCTCCTTTGACACACTCCCTCCTTCATCACACTTGCTCTTTTATCACACTCCATCGTTTAACACATTCCCTCCTTCATCGCACTCCCTCCTTTAACACTCTCCCTCCTTCATCACACTCCCTCCTTCATTACGGTCCCTCCTTTGACACACTCCCTCCTTCATTACACTCCCTCCTTCATCACATTCTCTCCTTTTTCACACTCCCTCCTTCATCACAGTCCCTCCTTCATCACACCCCTTCTTCATCACACTCTGTCCTTTAACACACTCCCTCCTTCATCACACTCGCTCTTTCATCACACTCTCTCCTTCATCACACTCCCTCCTTTATCACACTCCTTCGTTTAACACATTCCCTCCTTCATCGCACTCCCTCCTTTAACATTCTCCCTCCTTCATCACACTCCCTCCTTTAACACACTCCCTCCTTCATCACACTCCCTCCTTTGTCACACTCCCTCCTTTAACACATTCCCTCCTTCATCACGCTCCCTCCTTTAACACATTCCCTCCTTCATCACACTCCCTCTTTAACACACTCCCTCCTTCATCACACTCCCTCATTTAACACACTCCCTCCTTCATCACCCTCCTTCCTCAGTGCTGTTGGGTTTGGCTTGGTCATGTTGAAGTCCACCCTCGCAGAGGTTTTGCTCCCCTTGGCCGTTCTGTCCATTTGTTGCCCCAAGGTCCCATTGGTGGATCCATTTGCCCGCAACTGTGGCACTACGTGGCTTCGGGCAGAGAAGTGAGAAGCTCTCTTTCCGCCAGCTCATCAATGCCACATGTACCAACCCTTTAACCCCTGTGCCAATGAGTCAACTTCACCATGAGTTCCCTGTACAATCAGTTAATTCTTCTTCCCAAATACCAGTCTGCAGCCAGGGATTAAAACACCTCTTTTTTTTAACGCCATAAAACGATCTGCTGTCTGCCACTTACTTGTGACTGCCTACCTTTTTATAAAATGGGATTTTATTGACAAGGGGTTCATGATAAACCTGTTTTTGTTCTATTTTAATTGGACATGGCTCTAGTCGATCTGATTCTGTTGGGTCCAGATCAGGGAGCAGCCTGTCTGTTGGTAATAACTCTGCTTGTTAGCTCAGACTGGCCAATTATTTGAAACCACTGAAGGGTGTCGGTCCAAACAAAGCCTGACAGTGTCGGCGGAGTTCTCATTAGAGTGGCTGGGAAATCAGCACGGCTGACGGTCCGCTCCCCCTCAGGGATTTTCCCCCTCTCAGGGCGTTTGGAAAAACCGAGTTTGCAGGTGAATCGTTTAAGAGTGCAGACACGGCCACAAAAACAGACTGCACACATTACAGTCCCTGCCTAGCAAAAACCACCGCCTGAACAACCACTGAGCTCAGAAACCCACCTTCCCTCTCGGTCTGCCCCCACCCCGGGCCAGTTGCTTGCAATAAACCAGCTGCCCCTTGTAACAGGAGGACTACTAACTGAGTTACAGAGTCATAGAGATGTGCAGAATGGAAACAGACCCTTCGGTCCAATTTGTCGAAACAGATACCCCAACTCAATCTAGTCCCACCTGCCAGCACCCGGCCCATATCCCTCCAAACCCTTCCTATTCATATACCCATCCAAATGCCTTTTAAATGTTGCAATTGCACCAGCCTCCACCACTTCCTCTGGCAGCTCATTCCATACACATACCACCCTCTGCGTGAAAAAGTTGCCCCTTAGGTCTCTTCTATATCTTTCCCCTCTCACCCTAAACCTATGCCCTCTTGTTCTGGACTCCCCGACACCAGGGAAAAGACTTTGTCTATTTATCCTATCCATGCCCCCCATGATTTTTATAAACCTCTATAATGTAACCCCTCAATGCTCCTGGGAAAACAGCACCAGCCTGTTCAGCCTCTCCCTATAGCTCAAATCCTCCAGCCCTGGCAACATCCTTGTAAATCTTTTCTGAACCCTTTCAAGTTCCACAACATCCTTCCTATAGAAGGGAGACCAGAATTGTACACGATATTCCAAAAGTGGCCTAACCAATGTCCTATACAGCCGCAACATGACCTACCAACTCCTAGACTCAATACACTCTGTAAGCTGGGGGGTTGGAATCAGTCCCACCCCAGTTCCAGAAGAATGTCAACATTTTTGAACAGGTTGTTTTTAAGGAAGAAAACTGCCCTGGAATGGGATCCTGGTCTCAGGATTAGCAGTGTTGAATGCCCCGCACTATCCAACATCCTCTGGGTTTCTCTGTGAGTTGGGAGAGAGATTCCATCCTGTGTTGTTGAGTGCCATTGCCTCCCTGCTCTGTCCACTTGCAGCCAGCTATTGAGATTGCAATGTTAGTTGTGCTATCTGCTGGGAATCTATTCTCCCCAGTGCAGAGCTGATGCAGTGGTGGAGACAGGTGGGCGGGCGCTCGCTATTTACTGAGCGGTGTCCCAAAGCCACGTGGAACAACATTGCCATGCTACCTCACCTCTGTTCATGGGCACCACTTATTTCTCAATACCGACCCTACCAACACTCCCACCCACTGTCAACACAAACAAGGAGAAAGATCGGCCCCACCAGCTCCCAGAGAAACACACAGCCTCTCTACCAACAAAACTCAACAATGACAGGACATACATGGAAAAGGAGCTGCCAGATTTCTGCTTGGCAGTTGAGTCGCTGACTTATTCATGTTAAACCCTCCTTTGTCCCTGCCTCCTGGATGGAGTAGGGCAGGAGGTAGGGATGGGACTTGGGGAGGGGATTGGAGACGACTGGAATCGATGGACAATAGGCCAGGGCAGGATAGCGGAGGGCAGCCTGAGATTTACCCCCTAAAGCCATTGATGGGCCAAAGGTGGGTGTGGAGTTTACCATGAGGTGGGTATGGAGTTTACCATGGGGTTGGTGTGGAGTTTACCATGGGGTGGGTGTAGAGTTTACCATGGGGTGGGTGTAGAGTTTACCATGAGGTGGGTGTAGAGTTTACCATGGGGTTGGTGTAGAGTTTACCATGGGGTTGGTGTAGAGTTTACCATGGGGTTGGTGTGGAGTTTACCATGGGGTGGGTGTAGAGTTTACCATGGGGTTGGTGTAGAGTTTACCATGGGGTGGGTGTAGAGTTTACCATGGGGTTGGTGTGGAGTTTACCATGGGGTGGGTGGAGAGTTTACCATGGGGTTGGTGTGGAGTTTACCATGGGGTGGGTGGAGAGTTTACCATGGGGTTGGTGTGGAGTTTACCATGGGGTGGGTGGAGAGTTTACCATGGGGTTGGTGTGGAGTTTACCATGGGGTGGGTGGAGAGTTTACCATGGGGTTGGTGTGGAGTTTACCATGAGGTGGGTGTAGAGTTTACTATGAGGTTGGTGTGGAGTTTACCATGGGGTGGGTATGGAGTTTACCATGGGGTTGGTGTGTAGTTTACCATGGGGTGGGTGTAGAGTTTACCATGGGGTGGGTGTAGAGTTTACCATGGGGTTGGTGTGTAGTTTACCATGGGGTGGGTGTAGAGTTTACCATGGGGTGGGTGTGTAGTTTACCATGGGGTGGGTGTAGAGTTTACCATGGGGTTGGTGTGTAGTTTACCATGGGGTGGGTGTAGAGTTTACCATGGGGTTGGTGTAGAGTTTATCATGGGGTGGGTGTGGAGTTTGCCATGAGGTTGGTGGGGAGTTTACCATGGGGTTGGTGTGGAGTTTATCGTGAGGTGGGTGTAGAGTTTACCATGGGGTTAGTGTGGAGTTTACCATGGGGTGGGTGTAGAGTTTATCGTGAGGTGGGTGTAGAGTTTACCATGGGGTTGGTGTGGAGTTTACCATGGGGTGGGTGTAGAGTTTATCGTGAGGTGGGTGTAGAGTTTACCATGAGGTTGGTGTGGAGTTTATCATGGGGTGGGTGTAGAGTTTATCGTGAGGTGGGTGTAGAGTTTACCATGGGGTTGGTGTGGAGTTTATCATGGGGTGGGTGTAGAGTTTATCGTGAGGTGGGTGTAGAGTTTACCATGAGGTTGGTGGGGAGTTTACCATGGGGTGGGTGTAGAGTTTATCGTGAGGTGGGTGTAGAGTTTACCATGGGGTTGGTGTGGAGTTTACCATGGGGTGGGTGTAGAGTTTATCGTGAGGTGGGTGTAGAGTTTATCATGAGATTGGTGTGGAGTTTACCATGAGGGGGGGTGGAGGGTTTACCATGAGGGGGGGTGGAGGGTTTACCATGGGGTGGGTGGAGGGTTTACCATGAGGGGGGTGTGGAGTTTGCCATGAGGGGGGGTGGAGGGTTTACCATGAGGGGGGTGTGGAGTTTATCATGAGGGAGGGTGGAGGGTTTACCATGAGGTGGGTGTGGAGGGTTTACCATGAGGTGGGTGTGGAGTTTACCATGAGGGGGGGTGGTGGGTTTACCATGAGGGGGGTGTGGAGTTTACCATGAGGGAGGGTGGAGGGTTTACCATGAGGTGGGTGTGGAGGGTTTACCATGAGGGGGGTGTGGAGTTTACCATGAGGGGGGGTGGTGGGTTTACCATGAGGTGGGTGTGGAGGGTTTACCATGAGGGGGGTGTGGAGTTTACCATGAGGGGGGGTGGAGGGTTTACCATGAGGGGGGTGTGGAGTTTATCATGAGGGAGGGTGGAGGGTTTACCATGAGGTGGGTGTGGAGGGTTTACCATGAGGGGGGTGTGGAGTTTACCATGAGGGGGGGTGGAGGGTTTACCATGAGGGGGGTGTGGAGTTTATCATGAGGGAGGGTGGAGGGTTTACCATGAGGGGGGTGTGGAGTTTATCATGAGGGAGGGTGGAGGGTTTACCATGAGGGGGGGTGGAGGGTTTACCATGAGGTGGGTGTAGGGTTTACCATGAGGTCGGTGCGGAGTTTACCATGAGGTCGGTGTGAAGTTTACCATGAGGTGGGTGCGGAGTTTACCATGAGGGGGGGTGGAGGGTTTACCATGAGGGGGGTGTGGAGTTTACCATGAGGGGGGGTGGAGGGTTTACCATGAGGGGGGTGTGGAGTTTACCATGAGGGGGGGTGGAGGGTTTACCATGAGGGGGGTGTGGAGTTTGCCATGAGGGGGGGTGGAGGGTTTACCATGAGGGGGGTGTGGAGTTTGCCATGAGGGGGGGTGGAGGGTTTACCATGAGCTCGTCTGGGCGGGAGCTTGACACTGGATTGAGACGCACAGGCGGCATGTGTTTTCCAATGGGAAATATTCCCGAGGGATGGTTCACTTGCCGCGAGTTTTACCCCGTCCCCTCCTCAGTGTCGGGAGCTTATAGTGGTAGTATCCTAACCTCTGAGCTCGGAGCGCGTATCTCTGAACAGGGTGATTCAAGCATGTCTAAAGTCCACGTTTGGGAATTGAGTTTGCGAGTTTGAGTGTGTGGACGGGAGAAGCAGTGTGCGAGGGGGAGAGAGAGGGAACAGAGTATTCTCTCTGTGTACACTGTGTGTCCCTGTCTCAGAAGAACATTCCTCTGTATCAGAGCCAGCCAGTCCATACTAGTCTGCCAAGTCACGCCTCTGAATGAGCTTGCCAGCGGATTGCCAAAAGTGACTGTGAATTCTGTCCATTATCTTGTGGACTGGACTGGGGTCTGCCCAGAACCGTTTCCTGTAAGATCCATCCAGCTGCTCCTGGAGACTGGAGGCTTTCCTGTAGTTCAAAGCCCAGGCTCCAGAATGAAAAAGGGGACAGTGTTCAAAACCAATCTCCCTGTCCCACACCTGGACAAGACTCGGCTGTGGGCGAGCGGGAGTTGTCACGCTCAGATTCCGGTGTTCTGAACAGAAGTAACATTTCAGGTGGTTTTCTCAAAAGGACAATCTGGGCGAGTCATTTATTAACAAACACTAAAATGTTTCAATCATTCACAAGGAATGTTCCAAGAATTTTCGCTTCTCTAGCCCGTTCCGTTGAGACTTTAGCCCCAACGTTTCCCTGAGGGCACTTAATGATGGCTGTTTGGTTATTCAAGGATTAAGTGGGTTTCTAACATGAACAAAGCATCAGCTGCTCCACAGAGACTGAGCCCGTCATGTGGTGAGGCCCGAGAGCTGCAGAGATTTAAAACGGTGTCCAAATTCCCAAGTGTGGTTCAGTTTGTCTGCGTCTCAAACCTGCCAGAGGCAAAAAGTTCTTAGGTTTGAGTCTGAGTCCTTGTTCACAACCAGGTGTCAGTCTGGAGAGGGCAGTGTGATTAACTTCTCCACCGTGAACACGGGCCTTACAACAAACACAGAAATTTATCTCTCCACCCTTCAGGCTCTCTGCCTCTATTCCTGATGAAGGTCTTTTGCCCTAAACGTCGATTTTCCTGCCCCTCGGATGCTGCCTGACCTGCTGTGCTTTTCCAGCACCACTCTAATCTAGACTCTGGTTCCCAGCATCTGCAGTCCTTGTTTTTACCCACAAACACATAAATGGCCGGGGAAAATTAGCAGCTGTGCGGCGCTGGGAACCATTGAGTACAACGGTCACTTCTGGTGCCAACTGGAGGGCTGTAGGAACATGAGAAGATTGGTTCATGTACAGAACAGCATGTCCTGTGATTCAAGCTCCTAAAAGGGTGTGCCAGAGGGTAGCTGGTGGGATGGGGCAATAACTTCAAATAGGAAATAGTGCTCACGGTGTTCCACAGGGGAGAGGGGGAAGGGGTCTGTGTGTATGTTAGATAATGTTGGAGCAACTTGTTTTAAAGTGGTGCCTGGGGTCTGGGGGAGACATGGCCTCTGGACTAATAATGGGAGCATTACCCCCTGCAAAGTTCCCCGACAAGCCCCTCACCATCCTGACTTGGAAATATATCGCCGTTCCTTCACTGTCACTGGGTGAAGATCCTGCAGTTCCCCCCCTAAGGGTATTGTGCATGTACCGCGTAGCACTAACTTCTCGAGGGGCAACTAGGGGACGGCCCAGCCAGAGACAGCCAGACCCTATTGGAGAATAAAGAAAAGCGAGCATTATCCAAACTGATTGGAAAACAGGGCGGTCGCTGGCGCTGGGTGAGGGAGTGGGTTTACAAACGAGCACAGGATTTTACCTTCAACGTGGGAGACTGGAGAGGTTCGGGGATTTGAAGAGGATCTGGGTGATGGATTAGCGGGGTTGCAGATCTGTGCAGTGGAGTTTGTGCAGAGTTCCGCTCAGTGAGCAGAGAGGGAGACAGACCCTGCATAGGACCTACCTGACCCGTTGAGATTTCCAGCTTTTTTGTTGTTTTCAGGAGAGATCCTGAGGTTTGAATAGAGCTTCAGGCCGATAGCTGATATCCACAGACCTTTCAGTATAAAGACTGCCAGTCACGTGAAGACTGTTTCTTTTTCTTGTGACCTTTTCAAAACAGAAACCATCCTGCGGCTGATTAGATCATGACAACCCTGAACTAAGTTGTAATAAAATCAGAAGGTGCTGGAAAGCGTTGAAAAAACACGGATCGTGTCCACACGTCTATTGGGCAGGGTGTGTGTGTGGATATATGTATGTGTGTATGTATATGTGTGTGCATCTACGTGTGTATGTGTATGTATGTGTGTCTGTGTGTGTATGTGTGTATATGTGCGTCTGTATACATGCATGTATGTGTGTCTGTGTGTATGTCTGTGTGTGTCTGTGTATGTGTGCATGTATGTGTGTCTGTGTGTATGTGTGTCTGTACATGTGTGCATGTGTGTATGTGTGTGTGCCTGTGTATATGTGTGTCTGTGTATGTGTGCCTGTATATGTGTGTGCCTGTGTGTATGTATATGTATTTTGTGTGTCTGTATATGTGTGTGCATGTATGTGTGTGTGTCTGTGTGTATGTGTGTCTGTATCTGTGTGTGTCTGTGTATGTGTATGTGTGTGTCTGTATATGTGTGTGCATGTATGTGTGTGTGTGTCTGTGTGTGTATGTGTGTGTATGTGTGTGTCTGTATATGTGTGTGTGTCTGTGTGTGTGTATATGCGTGCTGAGTGGAATTTCTTCTCTAAACAGTTTGTCTCTCTATCTCTTGTATTTTAAAACATTCTTTAAAGTCTATTTCACATGAAATGAGGCCTCGCTGGTAGATCCAGTATTAGCTGTCCATCCCTCATTGCCCTGGGGTGGCTTGTCCGGCCACTTCAGAATGCATTGCTGTGGGTCTGGACCCATGTGGAGGCCAGACTAAGTAAGGAAGGCTTTTTTCCTTTCATGAAGGACATTAGGGTTAGAGATGTTTTTTTCTTAAGCCACTACTTCCTCTGCACAAACTTGATTGAGCTCCTGGCCATCGGGTATGGAGTAGGTATGACATGGTACTATCCTTTGATGAAACCACAGGAAGCACCTGGGGGCATTTGATTAGAGTTAAGGTGCAACCTAAATGCATAGTTGTTATCCTGGCCAGTATTTTTCTCTGAGTTAACATCACAAGAGGTTTTTCATGGGAGCTTGCTGTGTAGACATTGTCCAGCAAGCAGAGACATCACCCAGAGCAGGATTTCATCATTGTAGAAGGTTTCATGAACGATACTGAATTAGTGCAACTTTCTCTTTGGATGTTTCTGCTTCCCCCCAACCCCCCAACACACACCCCCACTATTAAAACTCACACACATTCGTCACCCAGTATATCCACTCTGATGTGGCTTCTTTTCAGATATGTCTTTTGAATACACCCACACACATGTGTGTACACACAAATACACACACATATGTGTGTATACATATACATACACACTCACACCCACACACATTTACACACACCCACACATACACACCAACACACATGTGTGTACACACATACTCACACCCACACACACATACACCCACCCATACAAACACAAACCCACACTTATACCCACACACACATACACACATACCTGCACACATACACACCCACATATGCTTATACATACACACCCACACACACATACAAACACACACACACACACACACACACACACGTAGGGATAGCATGGTGGCTCAGTGGTTAACACTGCTGCCTCACAGTTCTAGGGACCTGGTTTGATTCCACCCTTGGGCGACTGTCAGTGTGGAGTTGATACATTATTCCTGTGTTTGCATGGGTTTCCTCCCATGTTCAAAGATGTGCAAAGTTAGGTGGATTGCCCGTGGTAATTTGCTTCATAGTGCCCAGGGATGTCCAGGCTTAGGTGGGTTAGCCATGGGAAATGTAAGTTATGGGCTAAGGGTTTGGGTTTGGGTGGGATGCTCTTCAGAGTTTGGGATTCTCAACAGGATGTGTTTCAGAGAGAGAGGGACCCGACCCTGAGATCTCAGCAAGATTGGGGTCAGCTGCATTCCCATTCCACCAGTGGAATCTCTTGGGAAATGGTTTTTGATCCCAGTCTCGGGAAATGCTTTTTTAGTGTGGTATATGGAAAGAGTTGACTGGCAGCAGTATAACTTTTAGTGGATAGCACCGAGACGAGTCGGTGCTGTGGTCCACCATCAGAGGGCTCACAGAGAGTGCACTTCCCCCACCCTCACCCCCAGAGATTTCCAATCCATTTCAAATTCCTGCATGGAATGTAACAAACATGAAGGTCCGACAGCCATATTCACACGGAATGCTGCTCAGTTATTATTACTGAATCTGGGCTTTGCTTTTTCAAATATGAATTTATTCCAGACCAATAAGGCAGAAGTAACTTGTCATCAGTTTACAAGATTACCTTTTTAAAAAAAGACTCCAATGCTCCGTACATTCCTTTTCCAATTGGGATTGAGCCATCTGGATTAATTTGCGATTTTCAAATGGAATCAGTGGTGTTGTTATGTTCTGGGTTTCAGTATCTGTGTCTGTGTGCGTTTGTCTGACTATGTGTGACTGTATGTTTGTTTGTCTGACTGTCTGTGCCTGTCTCTGTGTGTCTGATTGCGTGCCTGTCTTTCTGTATCAGTCTGTCTGATTTTGCCTGTCTGTTTGTCTGCGTCTGTTGATGTTTGTTTTTTTTTCTGTCTGTGTCTCTGTATGTCTACCAGTGTGTGTCAGTGTGTGTGTGTGTATCTTTCTCTGTGTGTATCTATGTGTATTTGTGTGTGTCTGTGTTGTTACAGTGCAATTGTGTGTCTGTGTCAGTGCATCTGTCTGTTTCTCTGTCTCTGTGTCATTGTGTCTGCGTGTACAGGTATGTCGATGTGTTTGTGTGTAAATCAGTGTGTCAGTGTGTCTGCTGGTGTGTGTCAATGTGCCTATGTGTGTATCTGTATGTCAGTGTGTTTGCCAGTGTCTATCAATGTGCCTGTGTGTGCGTCTGTATGTCAGGGTGTCTGCCGGTGTGTGTCTATGTGTCTGTATGTCAGTGTATTTGCCAGTGTCTGTCAATGTGTCTGTATGTCAGTGTGTCTGCCATTGTGTGTCTACGTGTCTGTGTGTATCTGTATGTCAGTGTGTCTGCTGGTGTGTGTCTATGTGTCTGTGTTTATCTGTATGTCAGTGTGTCTGCTGGTGTGTGTCTGTGTGTATCTGCATGTCAATGTGTTTGCCGGTGTGTGTCTATGTGTCTGTGTGTATCTGTATGTCAGTGTGCATGCTGGTGTGTGTCTGTGTGTATCTGTATGTCACTGTGTCTGCCGGTGAGTGTCTGTGTGTCTGTGTGTATCTGTATGTCAGTGTGTCTGCCGGTGAGTGTCTGTGTGTATCTGTATGTCAGTGCGTGTCCATGTCTCTGTGTGTATCTGTATGTCAGTGTGTCTGCCATTGTGTGTCTACGTGTCTGTGTGTATCTGTATGTCAGTGTGTCTGCTGGTGTGTGTCTATGTGTCTGTGTTTATCTGTATGTCAGTTTGTCTGCTGGTGTGTGTCTATGTGTATCTGCATGTCAATGTGTTTGCCGGTGTGTGTCTATGTGTCTGTGTGTATCTGTATGTCAGTGTGCATGCTGGTGTGTGTCTGTGTGTATCTGTATGTCACTGTGTCTGCCGGTGAGTGTCTGTGTGTCTGTGTGTATCTGTATGTCAGTGTGTCTGCCGGTGAGTGTCTGTGTGTATCTGTATGTCAGTGCGTGTCCATGTCTCTGTGTGTATCTGTATGTCAGTGTGTCTGCCGGTGTGTGTCTATGTGTCTGTGTGTATCTGTATGTCAGTGTGTCTGCCGGTGTGTGTCTATGTGTCTGTGTGTATCTGTATATCAGTGTGTCTGCCGGTGTGTGTCTATGTGTCTGTGTGTATCTGTATGTCACTGTGTCTGCCAGTGAGTGTCTGTGTGTCTGTGTGTATCTGTATGTCAGTGTGTCTGCCAGTGTGTGTCTACGTGTCTGTGTGTGTCTGTATGTCAGTGTGTCTGCTGGTGTGTGTCTATGTGTCTGTGTTTATCTGTATGTCAGTGTGTCTGCTGGTGTGTGTCTGTGTGTATCTGCATGTCAATGTGTTTGCCGGTGTGTGTCTATGTGTCTGTGTGTATCTGTATGTCAGTGTGCATGCTGGTGTGTGTCTGTGTGTATCTGTATGTCACTGTGTCTGCCGGTGAGTGTCTGTGTGTCTGTGTGTATCTGTATGTCAGTGTGTCTGCCGGTGAGTGTCTGTGTGTATCTGTATGTCAGTGCGTGTCCATGTCTCTGTGTGTATCTGTATGTCAGTGTGTCTGCCGGTGTGTGTCTATGTGTCTGTGTGTATCTGTATGTCAGTGTGTGTCTATGTGTATCTGTATGTCAGTGTGTCTGCTGGTGTGTGTCTATGTGTCTGTGTGTATCTGTATGTCAGTGTGTCTGCCGGTGTGTGTCTATGTGTCTGTGTGTATCTGTATGTCAGTGTGTCTGCCGGTGTGTGTCTATGTGTCTGTATGTCACTGTGTCTGCCAGTGAGTGTCTGTGTGTCTGTGTGTATCTGTATGTCAGTGTGTCTGCCAGTGAGTGTCTGTGTGTATCTGTATGTCAGTGCGTGTCCATGTCTCTGTGTGTATCTGTATGTCAGTGTGTCTGCCGGTGTGTGTCTATGTGTCTGTGTGTATCTGTATGTCAGTGTGTTTGCCGGTGTGTGTCTGTGTGTATCTGTATGTTAGTGTGTCTGCCGGTGTGTGTCTGTGTGTATCTGTATGTCAGTGTGTCTGCCGGTGTGTGTCTATGTGTCTGTGTGTATCTGTATGTCAGTGTGTTTGCCGGTGTGTGTCTATGTGTCTGTGTGTATCTGTATGTCAGTGTGTCTGCCGGTGTGTGTCTGTGTGTATCTGTATGTCAGTGTGTCTGCCGGTGTGTGTCTATGTGTCTGTGTGTATCTGTATGTCAGTGTGTCTGCCAGTGTGTGTCTATGTGTCTGTGTGTATCTGTATGTCAGTGTGTCTGCCAGTGTGTGTCTATGTGTCTGTGTGTATTTGTATGTCAGTGTGTCTGCCAGTGTGTGTCTACGTGTCTGTGTGTATCTGTATGTCAGTGTGTCTGCCAGTGTGTGTCTACGTGTCTGTGTGTGTCTGTATGTCAGTGTGTCTGCTGGTGTGTGTCTATGTGTCTGTGTTTATCTGTATGTCAGTGTGTCTGCTGGTGTGTGTCTGTGTGTATCTGCATGTCAATGTGTTTGCCGGTGTGTGTCTCTGTGTCTGTGTGTATCTGTATGTCAGTGTGCATGCTGGTGTGTGTCTGTGTGTATCTGTATGTCACTGTGTCTGCCGGTGAGTGTCTGTGTGTCTGTGTGTATCTGTATGTCAGTGTGTCTGCCGGTGAGTGTCTGTGTGTATCTGTATGTCAGTGCGTGTCCATGTCTCTGTGTGTATCTGTATGTCAGTGTGTCTGCCGGTGTGTGTCTATGTGTCTGTGTGTATCTGTATGTCAGTGTGTTTGCCGGTGTGTGTCTGTGTGTATCTGTATGTCAGTGTGTCTGCCGGTGTGTGTCTATGTGTCTGTGTGTATCTGTATGTCAGTGTGTGTGCCGGTGTGTGTGATGTGTCTGTGTGTATCTGTATGTCAGTGTGTGTCTATGTGTATCTGTATGTCAGTGTGTCTGCTGGTGTGTGTCTATGTGTCTGTGTGTATCTGTATGTCAGTGTGTCTGCCGGTGTGTGTCTATGTGTCTGTGTGTATCTGTATGTCAGTGTGTCTGCCGGTGTGTGTCTATGTGTCTGTGTGTATCTGTATGTCACTGTGTCTGCCAGTGAGTGTCTGTGTGTCTGTGTGTATCTGTATGTCAGTGTGTCTGCCAGTGAGTGTCTGTGTGTATCTGTATGTCAGTGCGTGTCCATGTCTCTGTGTGTATCTGTATGTCAGTGTGTCTGCCGGTGTGTGTCTATGTGTCTGTGTGTATCTGTATGTCAGTGTGTTTGCCGGTGTGTGTCTGTGTGTATCTGTATGTCAGTGTGTCTGCCGGTGTGTGTCTATGTGTCTGTGTGTATCTGTATGTCAGTGTGTGTGCCGGTGTGTGTCTATGTGTCTGTGTGTATCTGTATGTCAGTGTGCCTGCCGGTGTGTGTCTGTGTGTATCTGTATGTTAGTGTGTCTGCCGGTGTGTGTCTATGTGTCTGTGTGTATCTGTATGTCAGTGTGTTTGCCGGTGTGTGTCTATGTGTCTGTGTGTATCTGTATGTCAGTGTGTCTGCCAGTGTGTGTCTATGTGTCTGTGTGTATTTGTATGTCAGTGTGTCTGCCAGTGTGTGTCTACGTGTCTGTGTGTATCTGTATGTCAGTGTGTCTGCCAGTGTGTGTCTACGTGTCTGTGTGTGTCTGTATGTCAGTGTGTCTGCTGGTGTGTGTCTATGTGTCTGTGTTTATCTGTATGTCAGTGTGTCTGCTGGTGTGTGTCTGTGTGTATCTGCATGTCAATGTGTTTGCCGGTGTGTGTCTATGTGTCTGTGTGTATCTGTATGTCAGTGTGCATGCTGGTGTGTGTCTGTGTGTATCTGTATGTCACTGTGTCTGCCGGTGAGTGTCTGTGTGTATCTGTATGTCAGTGCGTGTCCATGTCTCTGTGTGTATCTGTATGTCAGTGTGTCTGCCGGTGTGTGTCTATGTGTCTGTGTGTATCTGTATGTCAGTGTGTTTGCCGGTGTGTGTCTGTGTGTATCTGTATGTCAGTGTGTCTGCCGGTGTGTGTCTGTGTGTATCTGTATGTCAGTGTGTCTGCCGGTGTGTGTCTGTGTGTATCTGTATGTCAGTGTGTCTGCCGGTGTGTGTCTGTGTGTATCTGTATGTCAGTGTGTCTGCCGGTGTGTGTCTATGTGTCTGTGTGTATCTGTATGTCAGTGTGTGTGCCGGTGTGTGTCTATGTGTCTGTGTGTATCTGTATGTCAGTGTGTGTCTATGTGTAGCTGTATGTCAGTGTGTCTGCTGGTGTGTGTCTATGTGTCTGTGTGTATCTGTATGTCAGTGTGTCTGCCGGTGTGTGTCTATGTGTCTGTGTGTATCTGTATGTCACTGTGTCTGCCAGTGAGTGTCTGTGTGTCTGTGTGTATCTGTATGTCACTGTGTCTGCCAGTGAGTGTCTGTGTGTATCTGTATGTCAGTGCGTGTCCATGTCTCTGTGTGTATCTGTATGTCAGTGTGTCTGCCGGTGTGTGTCTATGTGTCTGTGTGTATCTGTATGTCAGTGTGTTTGCCGGTGTGTGTCTGTGTGTATCTGTATGTCAGTGTGTCTGCCGGTGTGTGTCTGTGTGTATCTGTATGTCAGTGTGTCTGCCGGTGTGTGTCTATGTGTCTGTGTGTATCTGTATGTCAGTGTGTCTGCCGGTGTGTGTCTGTGTGTATCTGTATGTCAATGTGTTTGCCGGTGTGTGTCTATGTGTCTGTGTGTATCTGTATGTCAGTGTGCATGCTGGTGTGTGTCTGTGTGTATCTGCATGTCAATGTGTTTGCCGGTGTGTGTCTATGTGTCTGTGTGTATCTGTATGTCAGTGTGCATGCTGGTGTGTGTCTGTGTGTATCTGTATGTCACTGTGTCTGCCGGTGAGTGTCTGTGTGTATCTGTATGTCAGTGCGTGTCCATGTCTCTGTGTGTATCTGTATGTCAGTGTGTCTGCCGGTGTGTGTCTATGTGTCTGTGTGTATCTGTATGTCAGTGTGTTTGCCGGTGTGTGTCTGTGTGTATCTGTATGTCAGTGTGTCTGCCGGTGTGTGTCTGTGTGTATCTGTATGTCAGTGTGTCTGCCGGTGTGTGTCTATGTGTCTGTGTGTATCTGTATGTCAGTGTGTGTGCCGGTGTGTGTCTATGTGTCTGTGTGTATCTGTATGTCAGTGTGTGTCTATGTGTAGCTGTATGTCAGTGTGTCTGCTGGTGTGTGTCTATGTGTCTGTGTGTATCTGTATGTCAGTGTGTCTGCCGGTGTGTGTCTATGTGTCTGTGTGTATCTGTATGTCACTGTGTCTGCCAGTGAGTGTCTGTGTGTCTGTGTGTATCTGTATGTCACTGTGTCTGCCAGTGAGTGTCTGTGTGTATCTGTATGTCAGTGCGTGTCCATGTCTCTGTGTGTATCTGTATGTCAGTGTGTCTGCCGGTGTGTGTCTATGTGTCTGTGTGTATCTGTATGTCAGTGTGTTTGCCGGTGTGTGTCTGTGTGTATCTGTATGTCAGTGTGTCTGCCGGTGTGTGTCTGTGTGTATCTGTATGTCAGTGTGTCTGCCGGTGTGTGTCTATGTGTCTGTGTGTATCTGTATGTCAGTGTGTCTGCCGGTGTGTGTCTGTGTGTATCTGTATGTCAGTGTGTCTGCCAGTGTGTGTCTATGTGTCTGTGTGTATCTGTATGTCAGTGTGTCTGCCAGTGTGTGTCTATGTGTCTGTGTGTATCTGTATGTCAGTGTGTCTGCCGGTGTATGTCTACGTGTCTGTGTGTGTATCTGTATGTCAGTGTGCATGCTGGTGTGTGTCTATGTGTCTGTGTGTGTCTGTATGTCAGTGTGTCTGCTGGTGTGTGTCTATGTGTCTGTGCGTATCTGTATGTCAGTGTGTCTGCCGGTGTGTGTCTATGTGTCTGTGTGTATCTGTATGTCAGTGTGTTTGCCGGTGTGTGTCTGTGTGTATCTGTATGTCAGTGTGTCTGCCGGTGTGTGTCTATGTGTCTGTGTGTATCTGTATGTCAGTGTGTCTGCCGCTGTGTGTCTATGTGTCTGTGTTTATCTGTATGTCAGTGTGTCTGCTGCTGTGTGTATCTGTATGTCAGTGTGCATGCTGGTGTGTGTCTATGTGTCTGTGTGTATCTGTATGTCACTGTGTCTGCCAGTGTGTGTCTATGTGTCTGTGTGTATCTGTATGTCAGTGTGTCTGCCGGTGTGTGTCTATGTGTCTGTGTGTGTCTGTATGTCAGTGTGTCTGCTGGTGTGTGTCTATGTGTCTGTGCGTATCTGTATGTCAGTGTGTCTGCCAGTGTGTGTCTATGTGTCTGTGTGTATCTGTATGTCAGTGTGTCTGCCGGTGTGTGTCTATGTGTCTGCGTTGGGAGTGAGCAGCAGACAACTTGTGTTTATGAGCGTTGGTTCACCACATCACACGTGACAGATTTGTTAAAACTGTGGCCTTTGAAAAGGGACCGGGAGCCCGGCAGAGGGTGCATCCTTCACATCCCCTCCCATTCGCCTGTGATACATTAGCAGCCTCTGTCCCCTCCGCCCGGCAAACAGTACACAGCCTCTGTCATAAAGCGCTCTCCCCCGTCCACACTGCTCCCAGCAATCAGTCAGTCAGCACCGACCGACTCTGTCCCTCCTGTGGTTGTTAAATATCTCCCAGCTTCAAGGCAAATTCTGTCTTGCTGTTGGAAGAATATTTCCCTGTATTGCAATATAACCTCCACCTGGACCATAAGCTGCTGAAGTAAACGTGATGTCTGGGTTCCTTTCACTGGGTATCAAGAACTCCCAACTTGAACAGTAAAAGGCTTAGCGAACATTACACAGACCCCTTTCACTTCAATGGATCGGTCCATGTTTGGGCAGGAGTGTGGACGATTCTCAAGTGCCTCTTGTAAATTCACCACATCAGCCGCCCGGTTCATACCGAGCCAGTGCTCTTAGAAAAGAAACAATCTCTTTGACATTTTCAACATGCATTCGCTCACACTGGAACATTTATTGCCCAGGCACCGGGAGAATTCGCGTTTCATTGACGCAACAAAGAGAGTTTTGGTTAAGAACAACAGCCTGCATTGTCATAGCACCTTTGGTGCTGCAAGGCGCTTCACACGAAGCGGAAAGTAAAGCAGCAGACCAACCGGGAGTGCTCCTCAAAGGGCGAGGGGGAGCAGGATTAACAAAGCTGAAGCACCGAGGGGCAGTTTAAGGCCAGCGACGGCGAAATGGAGAGCATGTTAGGGACAGATTCCCAAGGGGAGGTTACAGAGATAGGGAGGGGCTGAGAACATGGGGGGTTTTCACCAGCTGGAGGACAAGAGAGGGACAGCTTCCTGCTTCGAACCCCGAAAAGCCCGTCGCTCTGTCGGACCATCGAACTTCAGCCACAAGTTGGCTTTTCGTCTGATTATCAGGGAGTTTTAATGTGGAATCTGAGATATCACCTTCCAGACAGAGGGAAAACAAGTGTGTGTGTGTGCAGTAACCTATGAAAACTGCCAACCCCTGGACTGATCTCTTTCTGTACATTGAGTGTGAATGCAATGTGATGGAGGAAGAACGCCTCATCTTCCGCCTCGGAACACTTCAACCCCAGGGCATCAATCTTGGGCTTCACCAGTTTCCTCATGTCCCCTTCCCCCACCTCACCCTAGTTCCAAACTTCCAGCTCAGCACTATCCCCATGACTTGTCCTACCTGTCTATCTCCCTTCCCACCTATCCACTCCACCCTCCTCCCTAACTTATCACCTTCATCCCCTCCCCCACTCACCTATTGTACTCTATGCTACTTCCTCCTCCCCACCCTCTTCTCACTTATCCCTCCACCCTTCGGCCTCTCTGCCTGTATTCCTGATGAAGGGCTTTTGCCCGAAACGTTGATTTTCCTGCCCCTCGGATGCTGCCTGACCTGCTGTGCTTTTCCAGCACCACTCTAATCCAGACCCTGAATGCAATGGGATTCCCTGCTGTGCCTGCTGGCTGATATGGGTCAGTCTGCTGAAAGACTCTCCATTATCAGCCCTTCCAACCGCCTTTTGTGACTGAGTCCTCCCTCTCCCGCACCTTTGATGGTCTGCACTCCCCTGAACCTGTTAAATAGTCCATTGGGTGGCACGGGGGAGTGCTTCATAGGTGAAAACAATGCCGTGGTGATTAGGTGATGGTGAAAATAAAAGATCCCAGTGCCTTTGCGTGTGTGAGCCCTCCTGGAAATACAAAACAAAGGGAGAAGGAAAGGGTCCCCGCTCTGGCGCGGTGGTAGTGTCAATATCTTTGATCCAAGAGCTTTGAGTCCAAGTCCCAACTGGTCCAGAGGTGTGCTCCACCCGGGCACTTTGACAGGCTTCACCCCAATATCTACTCTTTGCACTATGCTTTAGGGTGAGTGTGTGTGTTTATTGGATGGGTACATCGTGTTTTTTGGTCTAGGTGGGCAGTGCCAGGTGGGGGTGGGGGAGGAGATCTGAGCTGCACAGAACGATCCCAAAGCAGTCGCTCTCACGGCTTCACGTGGTGGTGACGCCAGCACTGTGTTCTGTTCCAAAGAAACGAGGGCTAAGGGCGATCTGGGGCACTTTGCAAAGATCCACCCCCCCCCTCACCCCACCGCGTCCAGTGGCCAAAAACCGTCGGTTCATCTAGTCCAGGAGCCAGGTGCCCAGCGCCAGGACAGTGACAACAAACAAAAAAACCCCAACACGAGCAAGGAAGCGACATCAAACATGATCAGATATCGCTGGAGACTCACACCCAGACTGGAACCGTGAACGCTGGTTCTCTCTCCCCAGGTGCTGAGTTATTCCAGCGATTTCTGCTTTTGTTGTCCATCTACAGCATCTGCCGTTCATTGTTTCGTTAAATTAAAGACGGTGTTTGTTTCTTAAAGAATAAAACACCTGGGAATATCAGAAGTCGAACTGGCCAGCCCGCCATCTCCTCACCAGGACGAGGGCAACACGGGATTTCCAGCTCCACAGAGTGACCCTTCGGCCCAAATCCCCCCTGCTGCTGACTCTCCTGCTCTCCATAGCTAACCCTATCCGCCCCCTGACCCCCTCCTCCACATGCTGCCTCTGCAATACCATCTGGAAGATTCACCTCTGGATGGGTGACCTTGGACACCATCAGCAGCCTCCTGGGGGGGGGGGGGGGGGAAGAGGGGAGGTGTCTGGGTTGTAGCAGGGGATTGGTGACTGGAGGCTCAGCCAGAGACCGGCACTGAGCATGGGAGTGGGGGGAAGCAGGCTGGACTGTGGCTGTGTGACTGAGGAGAACCGATTACCCGGTGAATTCGACCGGGGTTAGGCGGGGTGAGGGATATGGGGAGGGTAGTGGAAGGGGAGGCGATGGTGAGGGAGGCTGGGGGAGGGGGAGGGATGGTGGGGAAGGTGGGGGAGGGGGAGGGATGGTGGGGAAGGTGGGGGAAGGGGGAGTGGAGTCTGGGGGAGGGGAGGGTGAGGGATGGAGGGAAGGGTGGGGGAGGGGGGAGTGGAGTCTGGGGGAGGGGAGGGTGAGGGATGGAGGGAAGGGTGGGGGAGGGGAGAGGGAGGATGGGGAGGGGAGGTTGGGGAGGGGAGGGTGAGGGATGGTGGGGAGGGTGGGAGAGGGGAAGCTGGGAGAGGGGAGGGTGAGGGATGGAGGGAAGGGTGGGGGAGGGGAGCGTGAGGGATGGTGGGGAGGGTAGAGGAGGGGAGGTTGGGGGAGGGGGGAGGGTGAGGGATGGAGGGAAGGGTGGAGGAGGGGAGGTTGGAGGAGGGGAAGGGAGGGTGAGGGATGGTGGGGAGGGTGGGGAGGGGAGGTTGGGGGAGGGGAGGGTGGGGTATGGTTGGTGGGGGTCAGCTGCCCTGCCAGTGTGAAGGGGATATAACCCCGTCCCTCTGTAAAGGAGCGTTCCCAGTGACTGTCCTCTGACCGAGCACCTTCCCCAGTGGGACGTTGGGGTGTGGGTGAACTCTCCAATTTCACAAACAACTTGCCCCGTTGTTCAAGTATGTGTGTGTGTGGGGGGGGGGGGGGGGGGGAGGGGGGTGTGGAGCGGGTCATTCGGCCCATCGGGGTGATGCTGGTGGAGCTGGGAGCTGCCTCCCTCCCCCACTTTCAGATTTGTTCTCCAACCTGGACCAAAACAGCTTCACATTGCAACAGCCAACCCCGAGTCCCGGGGAGATGAGGGGTTTGGGCCGGATGCTGGGGCGAGGGCATTGGGCTATTAGTTCTGAACACCCCCTCCCCCACTCACCCGGGGGGGGGGGGGGGGGAGGGGGTTAGCGGCTGCTGCAAAAAGAGGCGAATGAAAAGCTGGCTGAGGGTGAGGAGCTCACGCACAAAGGAGTCCGTGACCAGGAGCCAGTGGTGACAGGAGCGTCTCATTAAGGACCCCCCCCCCTTCCTCCCCACCCCGCCACTCTCTGTCTCTCTCTCTCTCGCAGTCACGTTGCCCCCCCCCCCCCCCACTCTCCACCCCTCCCCTCCCGCACCAGGAAGGAGCTCGGTGAGTGAGATAAGGAGCAACAAGGAGATGGGGATCTGAAGCCAAGACACTGCACTGAAGTTTGAGACGGCGCTGCTCCTTCCCCTCCCAATGGATCGGCGCTGCCGGTGGTCCCGTGGCCCGGGAGAGTGAGCCCAGTCCGGGACAGAGGCGGCAAAAGGCACCGGGGTTGGGGTGGGGGTGGGGGCTCCGAGAGTGAGAGTCCAGGCCGGATGGGAAGAGGATCAGAGCGGCATGTGGCCCGGGAGAGCTGGCCGCGCCACCCTTGAGGAGTGTTGCGGGTCGGCCAGGGAGCTCCGCCGCTTCTCTCGGTCTCCCCGCCGCTCGCTGCCCGGGCTATGAGACACCATGGGCTGGTGTGACCCCGGCGTACAGATGCTGTTCACCATCATGGGCGCTTTCGCTGCTTTCAGCCTGATGAGTATAGCGATCGGCACGGATTACTGGCTGCACTCCCGGGCTTACATCTGCAACGGTACGAACGGCACCAGCGATGAGAACCCGGTGAAGAAGGAAAAAGGCTCGATCATTCACTCGGGGCTGTGGAGGGTTTGTTGTGTCGAAGGTAAAAGTGTTTTATTCAACACATTCACCTGGCGGCTCTCTCAGGATGGGGGGAGTCCTAACATACTGGATCCAAACCCTGAATTGTGAACGTGTACGAGAGAGTGCGTGTGTGTGTGAGACAGTGTGTGTGAGAGTGTATATGAGAGTGTGTGTGTGAGAGAGAGTGTGTGTGTGTGTGTGTGAGACCGTGTGTGTGAGAGTGTATATGAGAGTGTGTGTGTGAGAGAATGTGTGTGTGAGTGTGTGTGTGTATATGAGAGTGTGTGTGTGAGAGAGAGTGTGTGTGTGTGTGTGTGAGACCGTGTGTGTGAGAGTGTATATGAGAGTGTGTGTGTGAGAGAATGTGTGTGTGAGTGTGTGTGTGTATATGAGAGTGTGTGTGTGAGAGTGTGAGACAGTGTGTGTGTGTGAGTGTATATGAGAGTGTGTGTGTGAGAGAATGTGTGTGTGTATATGAGAGAGTGTGTGTGTGGGAGAGTGTGAGACAGTGTGTGTGAGAGTGTATATGAGTGTGTGTGTGTGTGTGAGAGAGAGAGTGTATATGAGAGAGTGTGTGTGAGAGAGTGTGTGTGTGAGTGTACGTGTGTGAGAGAGAGTGTGGGTGATAGTCTGTGTATGAGAGTGTGTGTGAGAGTGTGTGTGTGTGTGTGAGAGTGAATGTGTGAGTGTGTGCGTATGTGAATATGTGTGAACGCGTGTGGGGGAGGGGTGGGGTTGGGGGGGGGGGGAGAGTGTGCTTGTGTATGAGAGAGTTGTTGTCTGGGAGAGTGTGTGTCCATCCCGGGAGCCTGGGGTGGGGGCGGGACTGGTCAGTTAGTCCATTCAAATCGTTTAACAGGATTCACCCCAATATTCAGGGGATCTCTCTCTCTGTCTCTCTCTCTCACACACACGCAGGAATTCACAGGGAGACGCACATCTTGAACCCGGGGGACAGACTGAATTTATTCAGAGCTCGCTCCCTCCCTGAGGATTAGGGGGAGGAAGTTGTCAAACTGGAAGCAGACTTGGCCAGGGATTGGGAAGTGAGGGGCTGGAAAAGCACCGCGGGTCAGGCAGCATCCGAGGGGCAGGAGAGTCGACGCTTCGGGTAAAAAGCCCTTCATCAGGAATGAATCAGGGGTGAAGGGCTCCTGCCTGAAATGTCGATTCCCCTGCCCCTCGGATGCTGCCTGACCCGCGGTGCTTTTCCAGCATCTGCAGTCCTCACTTTCTCCACTGCGTTCACTGCTTTGTCCCCGGCTGTCTGTGTCTCTTGTTTATTGCTCAGAGTGAGGGGGGTGGGGGATGGGGGGGGGCAGGGTGGAGGGAGCTGGGGGGTACACACGTGAACGGTTCCATGTCTGTATTATTCCAGCGGACAGTCAATGCGCCCTCAGAGCCACATCATGTGCTCAGTCAGCCAAGCGCACAGAAAGACGTCTGCTTATGAAACCAGTTTATGTAAGATTCATCAAGGCGGGATACTGCCTTTGTCACAAATAGGATCCGAATTGCGGGTCTCTGCTCTTTGCATTCGGAACAAGAGTCCGGAATCAAGCAAATCCAGCCAATGCTGATATTGCTGCTGTTTTTGAGATTTCCATTCCCCTCCCCACCCCCACCCCGCTCCGATTCTGCCTCATTTAACGCGTTCGCATTATCCTGTGTTCCTTGTGTTTGTGTCCAGCTCCCCTTCAATGTTCCAGCCATCGCCCTCAGCCCCTGTCTGTGGGACTCACTTTGGACAATTGTAACTCCTCTGACTTTCTCCCGCAGCCCGAAGTATCTTGTCATGATGACAGCCGATGTTGTCAGGAAAGATGCCGCAACGCTGATCCATGTTATAAACACTGGGTAAAGGAAGCAGCTAATCAACAGGGCTCCAGCCCCAAACTACAGCCAGCTCCTTCCCCTTGCACACCCCGGCTGTGCTAACAGGATCTGCTCTCCCCCCCCCCCCACCCCCGTCCCCCCATTCCACACACACTTTTCCCGAAAACAAAAGACTGCGGATGTTGGGAATCGAAAACAAAAGCAGAATTGGCTGGAAAATCTCAGCAGGTCTGACAGCTTCAGTGCACCCGGGCTCCCCGGACTCGGAAACGTGAACTCTGTCTGTCTCTCTTCAGATGATACCTGAAATGTCTGCTTTTGTTATATTTGGAGGATTTTCCGGATCTCAGTATTCCTGCTTGTGTTGAAAGGCCGGAAGGCTGTGCATTTTGGGAACATTGTTGGGATTGTTCAGTGGAGCACCAGGAATGGGTTGAGGGAAATACTCTGTTCCTATCGGGGCACCTTCCTCTTGTGAACATACAGCTCTCTCGCTGCCTGCTATACCCGACCCCACTCCCTGAGAGTACAGGGACCTCGGCGTCCATTCACACCATGAGCTTATACCCCCCCCCCCCACAGTGGGCCAGGCCTCCTGTTCCCTCCCCCCCCCGAATCTCAGCCCCAGCTGCACACAGGAATCCAGCCCCCTCCGGCCAGTCACATCCCCGCTCACCATTCAGCTTTCCACTGGCCTCGCCTAGCGCTCCAGAGGCGCCAGGTCTTGTCGAGGAAGATCCCACAGAACTGATCGCCTCTTGACCAATGAAACTGGCTGAGATACTGGCCCAGCACACTTTTGGTTTACCCGATGTTAGTCAGTCCATCACTTCAACCCCCGTTCGAACTGCGTACCATTCTCCTCTGTTTGCAAAGCCAAGTTTCCTCATGACCCAAAGAGCAGAGGAATCAGGTTAGCCATTACTACAAGCTACAAGTCTTCAGGCCTTTCTGCAGCTGCCTCTCCGGGGGAAAATAAAGACTATCTGTTTTGCCACAAACCGATTTCCAATCACAGCCAACACACAGACTTCTATAATTCTCCAGAAAATACCATTAAAGTTACAGGGGACCTTTTTTTTAAACTTTAGTCTCTGCATTCCAACGTAATTTTCAATGGATGGTGGCTCAGTGGTTAGCACTGCTGCCTCGCAGCGCCAGAGACCTGAGTTCAATTCCCACCTCAGGCAACTGTCTGTGTGGAGTTTACACATTCTCCCAGTGTCTGCTCCGGTTTCCCCTCACAGTCCAAAGATGTGCAGGTTGGGTGAATTGCCATGCTAAATTACCCATAGTGTTAGATGTAGGGGAATTGATCTGGGTGGGTTGCTCTTCGGAGGGTTGGTGTGGACTTGTTGGTCCGAAAGGCCTGTTTCCACACAGTAAGTAATCTAATATAATACACACGCTAAGCTAGGTTACACACATTCGCCTGTACCTGTGTTTTTGTTTTTGCTGCTGTTTACCTATTATTTACTTATCTATGCTACATAACTCTGTGATCTGCCTGTATTGCTGGCAAGACAAAGCTTTTCACCGGGCCTCGGTACACGCCATAATAAGTTCAATTCAATTCCTTTGCATGTTAAAATAACAACAAGAACTGGAGGAAAGTTGCAGAGATAGTTTTAACTCAATGAGTGGTAGGATCTGGAACACTTTGCCTGACTCAGTGTAGGAAGCAGATTCAAGACTGATTCAAGAATTGGAGATATTGTTGAAAAGGTGCCATTGGCAGGAATAAAAGGAAGGGAATGGCCATATTTTTGAAAAGATAGGAGAGGGAGCATGGCCAGAATGGCCTCTTTCTCCTGCTCTATGATTCAACCAATAAACCTTCAGTTGAACAAACAGACAGTGAACTTATGAATTGCAATACCTCCTGCTAAAGCCAACCACAATTGTCAGTGTCACAGCCACCAAGAACACACTGTGGATGATAAGTTCCATTTTCTCAAACCCTACAAACATTCATTGTCAACAACTGACTGAGAGAGACTTTCAACCAAGTAACAGGGACAGTTGCAGTTTTTCTTGCTTTATTCTTTCATCGGATGTGGGCATCACGCACGTGGCCAACATCGATTGCCTGTCCCTAATGACCCTTCACCTAAGAGCCAACCACTTTGCTGTGAGTCTGGAGTCACAAGGAGGCCAGACCAGGTAAGGATGGTAGATTTTCTTCCCTAGAGGACATTAGTGAACCGGATGGATTTTAAACAAAAATTATGATGGTTTCATGGTCACCATCACCAACAATTTAAATTCTGCCAGATGCCATTGTGGGATTTAGAAAACACAGCAAATCAGAATAGGCTAGGCAGTCTTTCAAGCCTACAGCCATATTCCTCCAGTATTACCAATAGCCTGCATCTTTTCATTACTCTATAGTTATAGTATCATTACTTCACCATCTCTCCATTCTGATGCAGCCTACTTTGATTTTGAATAGGTATTTACTAAGGCAGTCCACGATGGACTTGCTGTCAAAATGAAAGCCTATGGGGTTAAAGAGAGGACATTGTGCAGAAGTGGCAAAGTACCAAAAGCAGTGAATGTTGCAGAGAATGGTTGTTTTGCTAACTGAAAGGTAGAAACAATGATTTTTGCCAGGGTTTGAGTGCATGGATCATTGCTCACCCAGATGTTAGTATTCTGGACCTGGGTGGACTTTGCATGCACAAAGTTCAATCTGATATTTGGAAATATGCTAGTAAGGTGAAGAAGTAATTGACTTCAGAAGACCACAGATGAAGTGCTAGATTAGGGAGAGCTGAGTGAATGCAAGGAAGTGTAAAGTGATGGAGGTTAGTGGAAAGAATGAAGAAAGGCAATTATGAAGTGTGTGATTCAATTTTAAACAGTTAATCCTGAGGATTTATATACATAAAATGTATCTACATCTCAAAAGTGGAAAACTGTTACAAGGAATTCTGGATCATTGACTGCCCTCGGGCATCTGTAAAGGGGAAAGAGTTAATATTTCAAAGAACTTTAGAGATCTGAAAGAAACAAAAATAAAAATTGCAGGTCTGGCAGCATCTATGGAGAGAAAACAGAGTCAACATTTCAATTCCAGTGACTACTCTTCAAAACAGTTTGCAATTACTTTCAGTGTAGCATACTGTATTCATGATGAAGTCTGCTTTACATTGAATGTGATCACTTTGTTTAACAACTCCTTTCTGTTCTCAAACATGACCCTTGAGTTTCCACTCACAGGTTAATGTGATTCTTTACCTTAAGGCCACCCAAACCTCTCTGTCCTCAGCCTGCTGTACTCTTCAAACAAAACTCAACACGAGCTCAAGAAACAGCATCTCACCTTTTGATTGGGCGTTTCACCAATTTCTGTCCTCAACACTGAATTCAACAACTTTGGATTATCATTTCTGTTCTGATTTGTTTTTATCTTTGCTAGTTTTTCTCTCATTTTCCTTGCAGTTTTGCTTTTGTGCATCATCTACAAATGATCCTGCCGTTTACACCTCCTCCAGGTTCAGCTTTTATTTATCCCCATTTGTCCCGTTACATTGACTCTTCTGTCATCCAACCTTTCACCCTATTAGACCTGCTGTTTTATTCTTTCTTCCCACTTTCCCCATTTGCTTAAAATCTACGACATTTTTAACTTTTCCCAGTTCTGATGAGAGGTTACGGACCTGAAATGTTAACTCCATTTCTCTCTCCACAACTGCTGCCAGACGTGCTGAGTATTTTTAGGATTTTCTGTATTTTCAGCATTCATAGTGTGTTGCTTCTGCAACTGGATGCTTGACTTTACTAATAGAGACAAAAGCTGAAAACAAAGATGTTGTGCTAAATCTCCACTAACCACTAGGTAGGCCTCAGCTGGATTATCGTGTTCAATTTTGGCATCATACATTAGTAAGGACATCAAGAGTTTAGGAGGGTGCCGAAGAAATTTATGAGAATCATTTCAGGAATGAAGAATTACAGTTTTGTGAATACTTTGGAGAAGTTGGGATGTCCTCCTTAGAGAGATATTTAAAACCCTGAAGACTTTAAATAGAGTTAACAAAGAGAACTGGTTTCTAATGGCTAAGCTAGATATTTAAGGTGATTGGCAAAAGGAACAAGAGGTGGCCTGAGGAAGTATTTTTGACACAGTGAGTTCTTGTGATCTGGAACACATTGCTGACTCGCTTAAAATATCAAGGAGGCAAATTTTACAGTAATTTTAAAAAGAAATCTGATTAACATTTGAATGGAACAGATCGACAGGTCTGAGAACAGGGTGAGGTGGGATTAGTTGGATATTTCAATCAAATAGGTAAAAACAATGACTGCAGATGCTGGAAACCAGAATCTAGATTAGTGGTGCTGGAAGAGCACAGCAGTTCAGGCAGCATCCAAGGAGCAGTGAAATCGACGTTTCGGGCAAAAGCCCTTCATCAGGAATCAAATATCTAACATATGTGAAAAGGGCCAAATGGTTTTATCTGTGTTTTATCACTCAATGATTCTACGAAAATACAGTCTTGATATTTTGGATTCCACTGGGATAGGGTGAGGAGCCATCATTAATGGGCCAGTAAAATGGATTTCTCACTAACAAACTGTCAATTCACACCTCATACATACTCTTAACTCTTTTTCTTTCAACAGTGAAATCCTCCAATTCTTGTTCTCACTCTCAACACAGGCATATGTTTGTGAAGCTAAATTGTTTAACAACTGAGTCATTCAACTCTTCTCTAATGCATAAATCATCATAGGTGCATTTGGTAACCTAACCTCTCAAACACATTGCAGCAATTCTAAGAACATTCCTTGATTAGTTCATGCTTCAGAATTTAATGGAAATGCACAAACTTGTTTTGGAACATACCTTACTCCTTTAAGTCCCACTAGAAGCCAATTAGGGTGAGGGGCCAATGAGAAATGGAGCTAAAATTGGCTTGATAGTAGGAGACAGAGGGTGTCAGTGGAGGTTGTTTTTGGGACGAGAGGCTGCGACCAGCATTGTTCCACAGGGATTGGTACTGGGTCCACCTTTGTTTGTCATTTGTAAAAATGATTTGGATGAGAATATAGGAGGCATGGTTAATAAATTTGCAGATAACATCAACATTGGTGGTATAGCCAACAGTGAAGGTTACCTAAGATTACAAGGGGATCTTGATCAATTAGGCCAATGTGCTGAGGAGTGGTAGGTGTGGTTTAATTTGGATAAGTGCATTTTGGTAAAACAAACAAGGGCAAAACTTAATGGTAGGCCCCAGATAGTGTTGTCAAACAGAGAGACCTAGGGGTTCAGGTACATGGTTCTTTGAAGTTGCATCACATGTAGACAGGGTGGTTAAGAAGGCATTTAGCACGCTTGCCTTCATTGTTCAAATCTTTGAGGAAAGAAATTGGGGTTTTGAGGTTGTACAGGGTTTTGGTGAAGCTTCTTCTGTCGTACTGTGTGCAGTTCTGGTCACCCTGCTATAGGAATGATATTATTAAACTGGAGAGGGTTCGGAAGAGATTTACCAGGATGGAACTGGAGGGTTTGAGTTATAAGGATAGGCTTAGTAGGCTGAGACTTTTTCACTGGAGTGTAGGAAATTGAGGGATGGCCTTATAGAGGTTTATAACATTATGAGGGGCATACGTTAGGCAAATACCAAAGGTCTTTTCCCTCGGGTGGGTGAGTTCAAAACTGGAGGGTACATTTTTAAGGTGAGAGGAGAAAGATTTAAAAGGGACCTGAGAGCAACATTTTCATTCAGCTGGTGATTCGTACATGGAATGAACTGCCAGAGGAAGTGAGGGATGCAGGTACAGTTACAACATTTAAAAGACATTTGAATAGGTACATGAATAGCAAAGATGTTAGAGGGATATGGGCCAAATGCAAGTAAGTGGGACTGTTGAAATTGGAAAACTTGGTCTGCAAAGACGAGTCGGACCGAATGGTCTGTTTCCATGCTCTATGACCTGTGACTCTATAAGGATGATTCTTTGGCTCTATATCAGGTAATAGAGAATATATGGAAAGGATCATTTGTCTGGTTAACACAACCATGTTTTCAGATATGAAAAAAATATGCTGATTTAAAAATTGGCACGCCATATGTATATTTTCCTGCCTGTATTAGCAATGTACTATCTCAGATTTCTATCTTGCAGCTACTCAGGCTTCTCAAGAGGGAAACTCTTGTGTTTCTTCCAACAATCCATATTATTTTGTAGGTCTAAATCTCAGGACACATTGTTATTTCACTGTAGCACCATCATATACTTAAAAACCTTACACCTTTCATTTTCTGTCAACCTTTCCCTTATAAATTCTCATTTCCATATTTACATCAGAAACTTGGTTTAACATTCACCTAAAGTTTTCAACTCTTTTTAATTCCCCCTTAATAAATTCTGAAGGAGATTAATCTATATTGCATTAAAATAATGATATCAGTCAACCATGTGAGGAAAAAAAAGCGTTCCAGGATGCAGATCACGCACTGTTGTAGTTTTGGGACTGAACCAGCCTGCCCAGTAATTCCCATAGCTTCAGTCCTCATCTGGGTTATATCAGGGGACTTACATCTGAGGAAGTGCTGAAGCTGCTGAGGTCAACAGGGAGGCACTTAGCTCAGCGATCACAAGCAGTGTACTCTTCAGTGAATCCTAAAGGATCTGCATGTGTGTGACCATCGGACCTTAAGATAAAAGATCAGCAGTAGACCATTCAGCCCAACAAGTCTGCTCCAATATCCAATGAGATCACGGTTGATCTGATCATCCTCAACTCCATTTTTCTACCTGCGTTCCCTGATCCTTGATTCCTACTGATTGAGAATACATCCATTTCAGCCTTGTAACATCCCAGCCTCTACAACGATTCTGCACGTTAACTACCCTCTGAGAAAAGAAATTCCTCCTCATCTCTATCTCAAATGGGTGACCCTTTATTCTGAAATTATGCCCTTTGTTCGACACTCCACATAAGGGGAAGCAGCCTGTCAGCATCCTATTAAGTCCTCGAAGAATGTTAAATGTTTCAAAGGGTCTCCTCCAATTCTTTTGAACTCCAGTGAGTACAGGTCCAACATACTCAACCGCTCCTCATGAGAAAATCGACCCAGACCGAGTATCAATCTAGTGAACCTTCTCCAGAATGCCTTCAATGCCAGTATATTTTTCCTCAGATAACAGGACCTCAACTATTCACAATATTCTAGCTGTGGTCTAACCCGTGGCTTGTGTTTTTCTTTGCGATACTTGTTATTTTTATATTCCATTCCCTTTGAAATGAAAGGTAACATTCCTCTTGCCTTCACTATCAACTGCAAAACTTGGATGTTAGCTTTTGTGTGATTCATGCATACACTTCTGTGCTTCAGTTTTCTGCAGTGTTTCTCAATTTAAATAATATTCAGCTGCTTTATTCTTTTTGTCAAAGTGCTTAACTCATATTTTCCCACGTTTTATTCCGTCTGGCAAATGTTTGCCCACTTATGGTGCCTGTCTACATCCCTTTGAGATTCCTCGTGTCATTTTCACTCACCTTCCCACCTGAAGAAGTTACAAAGAAGATTGATGAGGGCAGAGTGGTAGATGTGATCTATATGGACTTCAGTAAGGCGTTCGACAAAGTTCCCCATGGGAGACTGGTTAGCAAGGTTAGATCACATGGAATACAGGGAGATCCAGCCATTTGGATACAGAACTGGCTCGAAGGCAGAAGACAGAGGGTGGTGGTGGAGGGTTGCTTTTCAGACTGGAGGCCTGTGACCTGTGGTGTGCCACAAGGATCAGTGCTGGCTCCACTAGTTCTTGTCATTTATATAAATGATTTGGATGTGAACATAACAGGTATAGTTAGTAAGTTTGCAGATTATACCAAAATTGGAGGTGTAGTGGACAGTGAAGGAGGTTATCTCAGATTACAACGGAATCTTGATCAGATGGGCTAATGGGCTGAGGAGTGGCAGACGGCATTAATTTAGATAAATGTTAGGTGCCATAGTGAAGGAGGCGTTTGGTATGCTTTCCTGTATTGGTCAGAACATTGAGTATAAGAGTTCGGAGGTCATGTTACAGCCTGTACAGATCATTGGTTAGGCCACTTTTGGAATACTGTGTGCAATCCTGGTCTCCTTCCTATCTGAAGATGTTGTGAAACTTAAAAGGGTTCAGAAAAGATTTACAAGGACGTTGCTGGGGTTAGAGGGCTTGAGCTATCGGGAGAGGCTGAACAGCCTGGGGCTGTTTTCCCTGGAGCATCGGAGGCTGAGGAGTGACCTTATAAAGGTTTATAAAATCATGAGAGGCATGGATGGGATAATTACATAAGGTCTTTTCCCTGAGTTGGGGATATCCAGAAAGAGGGCATAGGTTTAGGGTGAGAGGGGAAAGATATAAATGTGACCTGGGGGAAAGCTTTAACGCAGAGGGTGGTGCATGTATAGAATGAGCTTCCAGAGGAAGTGGTGGAGGCTGGTACAATTACAGCATTTTTTAGAATTAGAATTCCTACAGTGTGGAAACAGGCCCATCAGCCCAACAAGTCCACACTGACCCTTTGAAGAGTATCCCACCCAGACACACTCCCCTACCCTATTAATCGACATTTCCCGCTGACTAATGCTCCTAACCTACACATCTCTGAACACTATGGGCAATTTAGCATGGCCAATCCACCCTAACCTACACATAGAGAAAGAGAGAACCTGCACAGTTACTGCCTTTGCTGTTTTTGAATTTGTGTATCGCTGGACATCAGAGTGTATCTGGGAAAATTAACGAACAGTGAAATTCACAACTAATCTTGGAGGAACTGTTGAGCGAAGTTCACAGCACAGAATCAGATAATTTAATTGTTGTTTTAAGTCTGTCCAAGAGAAAGGCTGCAGTAGTGAATATAGTGGATTCTTTCTTGGTTATTTTTTTTGGAGAGAAGTCTCTTGATTAAACTTAAAATATAAGCCATAGCTATTAATTTAACTGGGGCAGTGTTTGTAGAGGAATAAGACAGTGTTATTTTCTGGGTCTGTAGATTGTGAAGGAGCAAAAATGGCCTTTGCAGTGATATGTACTTCTTGTCAGGAGTTTAAAGAGAGTTTAAGGGTTACTGCGGATTATAGCTGCCATAAATGCTGTTGGATGCGAATCTTATCAGATCGAGTGGATCAGTTGGAGAGACAGATAGAAGCGATGAGGAATTTGCAACAGCAACAGTATGTGATGGATGGCAGTTATAGGAAGGGGGGAAAGTCTCAGATACAGTCACATAGATGGGTTAACTTTAGGAAGGGTAAGAGAGGTAGGTACCTAGGGCAGGAGTCGTTTGTGGAGATACCCATTGCAAACAGGTTTGCTGTTTTGGAAAATGTAGGGCGTGATGGATTCTCAGGGAAAGTAGCACAAACAGCCAAGTTTCTGGTATTGAGACTGGCTCTAATGCAATGAGGGGTACGTCGGCTTCCAAGAGATTAATTATGTTAGGGGATTCTGTAGTCAGAGGTACAGACAGACGTTTCTGTGGCCAGCAGAGAAAATGCAGAATGTTGTGTTGTTTCCCTGGTGCCAGGATCAAGGATGTCTCAGAGAGGGTGCAGAATGTTCTCAAGGGGGCGAGGGGCCAGCAGGAGGTCAATGTCCACATTGGAACCAACGACATAGGAAGGGAAAAGGTTGAGACTCAGAGAGGGAGATTACAGAGAGTTAGGCAGAAATTTAAAAAGGAGGTCCTCAAGGGTAGTAATATCTGGATTACTCCCAGTGCTATGAGCCAAAGAGGGCAGGAATAGGAGGATAGAGCAGATGAATGCATGGCTGAGGAGCTGGTGTATGGGAGAAGGATTCACATTTTTGGATCATTGGAATCTCTTTTGGGGTAGAAGTGACCTGTACAAGAAGACGGATTGCACCTAAATTGGAAAGGGACTAATATACTGGCAGGGAAATTTGCTAGAACTGCTTGGGAGGATTTAAACTAGTAAGGTGGGGGGGGGGGGGGGGGGGACGACACCCAGGGAGATAGTGAGGAAAGAGATCAATCTGGGACGGGTACAGCTGAGAACAGAAGTGAGTCAAACAGTCAGGGCAGGCAGGGACAAGGTAGGACTAATAAATTAAACTGCACTTATTTTAATGCAAGGGGCCTAACAAGGAAGGCAGATGAACTCAGGGACTGTGTTCTAACACAGGTTAGAAACATGGGACTGGGATATCATAGCAATTACAGAAACATGGCTCAGGGATGGACAGGACTGGCAGCTTAATGTTCCAGGATACAAATGATACAGGAAGGATAGAAAGGGAGGCAAGAGAGGAGGGGGAGTGGCATTTTTGATAAGGGATAGCATTACAGCTGTGCTGAGGGAGGATATTCCTGGAAATACATCCAGGGAAGATGGTTGGGTGGAACTGAGAAATAAGAAAGGGATGATCACTTTATTGGGATCGTATTATAGACTCACCAATAGTTAGAGGGAAATTGAGAAACAAACTTGTAAGGAGATCTCAGCTATTTGTAAGAATAATAGGGTAGTTATGGTCAGGGATTTTAACTTTCCAAATGTCGACTGGGACTGCCATAGTGTTAAAGGTTTAGATGGATAGGAATTTCTTAAGTGTGTACAAGACAATTGTCTGATTCAGTATGTGGATGTACCTATTAGAGAAGGTGCAAAACTTGACCTACTCTCGGGAAATAAGGCAGGGCAGGTGACTGAGGTGTCAGTGGGGGAGCACTTTGGGGCCAGCGACCATAATTCTATTCACTTTAAAATAGTGATGGAAAAGGATAGACCAGATCTAAAAGTTGAAGTTCTAAATTGGAGAAAGGCCAGTTTTGACGGTATTAGGCAAGAAAGCTGATTGGAGGCAGATGTTCGCAGGTAAAAGGACAGCTGGAAAATGGGAAGCCTTCAGAAATGAGATAACAAGAATCCAGAGAAAATATATTCCTGTCAGGGGGAAAGGGAAGGCTGGTAGGTATAGGGAATGCTGGATGACTAAAGAAATTGAGGGTTTGGTTAAGAAAAAGAAGGAAGCATATGTCAGGTATAGACAGGATAGATCGAGTGAATCCTTAGAAGAGTATAAAGAAAGTAGGAGTATACTTAAGAGGGAAATCAGGAGGGCAAAACGGGGACATGAGATAGCTTTGGCAAATAGAATTAAGGAGAATCCAAAGGGTTTTTACAAATATATTAAGGACAAAAGGGTAACTTGGGAGAGAATAGGGCCCCTCAAAGATCAGCAAGGCGGCCTTTGTGTGGAGCCACAGAAAATGGGGGAGATACTAAATGAATATTTTGCATCAGTATTTACTGTGGAAAAGGATATGGAAGATATAGACTGTAGGGAAATAGATGGTGACATCTTGCAAAATGTCCAGATTACAGAGGAGGAAGTGCTGGGTGTCTTGAAACAGTTAAAGGTGGATAAATCCCCAGGACCTGATCAGGTGTATCCGAGAACTCTGTGGGAAGCTAGAGAAGTAATTGCTGGGCCTCTTGCTGAGATATTTGTATCATCGATAGTCACAGATGAGGTGCCAGAACACTGGAGGTTGGCAAACATGGTGCTACTGTTTAAGAAGGGTGGTAAAGACAAGCCAGGGAAGTATAGACTGGTGAGCCTGACCTCGGTGGTAGGCAAGTTGTTGGAGGGAACCCTGAGGGACAGGATGTACATGTATTTGGAAAGGTAAGGACTGATTCGGGATAGTCAACATGGCTTTGTGCGTGGGAAATCATGTCTCACAAACTTGATTGAGTTTTTTGAAGAAGTAACAAAGAATATTGATGAGGGCAGAGCAGTAGATGTGATCTATATGGACTTCAGTAAGGCAATTGACAAGGTTCCCCATGGGAGACTGATTAGCAAGGTTAGATCTCATGGAATACAGGGAGAACTAGCCATTTGGATACAGAACTGGCTCAAAAGTAGAAAGCAGAGGGTGGTGGTGGAGGGTTGCTTTTCAGACTGGAGGCCTGTGACCAGTGGAGTGCCACAAGGATCGGTGCTGGGCCCTCTACTTTTTGTCATTTATATAAGTGATTTGGATGTGAGCATAAGAGGTACAGTTAGTAAGTTTGCAGATGATACCAAAATTGGAGGTGTAGTGGACAGTGAAGAGGATTACCTCAGATTACAACAGGATCTTGACCAGATGGGCCAATGGGCTGCGAAGTGGCAGATGGAGTTTAATTCAGATAAATGCGAGGTGCTGCATTTTGGGAAAGCAAATCTTAGCAGGACTTATACACTTAATGGTAAGGTCCTAGGGTGTGTTGCTGAACAAAGAGACCTTAGAGTGCAGGTTCATAGCTCCTCGAAAGTGGAGTCGCAGGTAGATAGGACAGTGAAGAAGGCATCTGGTATGCTTTCCTTTATTGGTCAGACTATTGAGTACAGGAGTTGGGAGGTCATGTTGCAGCTGTACAGGACATTGGTTAGGCCACTGTTGGAATATTGCGTGCAATTCTGGTCTCCTTCCTATCGGAAAGATGTTGTGAAACTTGAAAGTGTTCAGAAAAGATTTACAAGGACGTTGCCAGGGTTGGAGGATCTGAGCTACAGGGAGAGGCTGAACAGGCTGGGGCTGTTTTCCCTGGAGCGTCAGAGGCTGAGGGATGACTTTATAGAAGTTTACAAAAGTATGAGGGGCATGGATAGGATAAATAGACCAAAGTATTTTTCCTGGGATCGGGGAGTCCAGAACTAGGGGGCATAGGTTTAGGGTGAGAGGGGAAAGATATAAAAGAGACCCAAGGGGCAACTTTTTCATGCAGAGGGTGGTACGTGTATGGAATGAGCTGCCAGAGGAAGTGGTGGAGGCTGGTACAGTTGCAACATTTAAGAGGCATTTGGATGGGTATATGAATAGGAAGGGTTTGGAGGGATATGGACCAGGTGCTAGTAGGTGGGTCTAGATCGGGTTGGAATATCAGGTCGGCATGGACGGGTTCGACCGAAGGGTCTGTTTCCATGCTGTACATCTCTATGACTCTATGAATCTACCTTTGGAGTGTGGGAGGAAACTGGAACACCTGGAGGAAACCCAAGCAGACACAGGGAGAATGTGCAAACTCCACACAGTTGCCCGAGGCTGGGATCAAACCCGGGTCCCTGGTGTTGTGGGGCAGCAGTTCTAACCACTGAGCCATCATGCTGCCCTTTAAAAGGCATTTGTATGGGTATATGAACAGGAAGGGTTTAGAGAGATATGGACCAAGTGCTGGCAAATGGGACTAGATTAGGTTAGGATGTCTGGTCAATATAGACGAGCTGGGCTGAAGGGTCTGTTTCCGTGCTGTACATCTGTATGACTCTGTGACTCTATGTGCTGCAGATATTCACCAAAAGTCTAGACAGCACCTTACAAACCCACAACCACTTGGAGAAGGGCAGTAGATATGTGGAAACACCACCAACTGCAAGTCCCCCACTCCCCAAACTCCAAACCCTACATCATCCTGGTTTGGAACTATATTGCCATTTCTTCAGTATTATTGGGTCAATATACTGGAATTCCCTTTCTGGTGGCATAGTAGATCGACTTACAGCACATTGACTGCAGCAGATCAAAATGGCAGCTCCGCACCACCTTCTTCAGGGCAACATGAGACAGGCAAAAAGTGCTGGTCGAGAGGTAGGAGTGGTACCATGGTGCCAATATAGCATGCTGACTCTATGATATGCTGATGACACAGTATACAGCATCACAGGAAGTGATGCAATGTCACATGATCTTGTCCTTTCTTGTAGCCTCCTAGCAAGATTAAGCCACAATAGGATGTTTTTTCATAAGATCAATGCTTTCCTTACATCAGCAGACTAATTGATTATTATTTAGCAACATAGCAAGCCTAAGAATATTATTGTCATTTTAACCCTAACTCTACCTGCGCTCTTTCACTGCCTTTTGGCTTCCCAGTAAACACATCACCTGATAATTTCATTGACTACTGTGTGGTAATTGGAGTAGAAAAATTATAATAAAGACTTTCCATCACATTCAGCTCTGATAAGGAGTCATCTAGACTTGAAATGTTAACTTGCTCTCCCTCCATGGATGATGTCTGACCTGCTGTGATCTTCAGCATTTGTTGTTTTCCCCTCATAACTGAGCCCCAACCCATGACTAAATAGCGGGGCTTTTGACACTGTGAGCCTATCAGGATTTCCATCGATGTAGGAGAGAACTGACTAAACTGTATTCTCAATTTGCTTTTTGCTGGTTGAAAATGGTTTCCTTTTGCATTGTGTAATCTGATTTGTAGTTTTATAAAGCTACTCTTTCCATTCCGTTTGTCAGTCTTTGCACTTTCATCGGATTCCCGACTCAGCCATCCCATAATGGTTTGTCAGCTTTCCTCCTAATTCAATCGCTGACTTCTTTGCAACAATCTCAAACCTGATGCTGCCAGAAATTGATGTCTCATCACCAGGCTGATCTGATCAGAGTACAGTATGGTACAATTGAATTATAACTTCCCCAGACGTATCTTTTACTCCTGTGGTTCTTTAACCTGGCATTTCATTGATGCCATAACTGCTAAATGTCTCTAAATCTGTCACTATTGTTTCCCAAAGAGATGAATAAATTTTTAAAAGAGATAAATAGACCGAACAATTATTCAAGAAATTTACAAGACCAAATGTTTTAATACTTTTACTGTAACAAACAAACTAAACTGAGCATTGATTAAGCATAATAATAAACAGACAGATTCTAATAGTAGAATCACAGCGTGCAGAAGAGGCCCTTCGCCCATCAAGCCTGTACCACCAAAAATACACAACCACCTATTAGCCCCACTTTCTGTATCGCACTAAAGGGGAAAGTAAGTTTTGCATTCCTGAATGAAAAATAATGAAATCTGTTTTATGAAATGCTTTTTACACAAAGCCTTATTTTTTGACAGGACTATGTACCAGTCGAAGATTAGGTGCTGGAGAAGACCATTCAGCCCCTCAAGCCTGCTTGGCCATTCCATAAGATTTTAGCTGGTCTGGTTGTGTTTCAAATTTTACATTCACATCCACCTCTGTAAACCTTTGATTCCCCTAACTAACAAGCATTTATCTAACTCTGCCTTAAAATTATTCAATGAACTTGCTTCCATCACATTCTGAGGCAGTGTTCTGGATTCACACGACACCTGAGAGAAAGACTTTCTCCTTACCTCACAAAAAAGGTTGCCCCTTAATTCGAAGGATGACCCTTAATTTTAAAATAGTTCCCTCTAATTCTGAAGCCACTCACAAGAGGAAACATCCACTCGACATCCACTTTGGCAAGACCATTCAGGACCTCATAGACTTCAATCAACTAAATCCACACTCTAAACTGATACGAAAACAAGCCCAGTCTGTCCAACCTGTCCTCATAGCACAACACATTCATTCCAGATATTAATAATTAAGCCTCCTCCAAACTACCTCTGACACATTTACATCCTCCTTTACATAAGGAAACTAAAACTGCACACAGTATTTGAATGTGATCTCACTGATGCTCTATGTAACAGAAGCATCACACATAGAACATAGAACATAGAACAATACAGCACAGAACAGGCCCTTCGGCCCACGATGTTGTGCCGAACTTCTAACCTAGATTAAGCACCCATCCATGTACCTATCCAAATGCCGCTTAAAGGTCACACCCTTACCTTTATGTGAAATTCCTCTCGTAATAAAGGATAGCATCCCATTGGCCTTCCAGATCACATGCCAAACTGCACATTAAATGCATTGCAGAAACAGTCCCATAGTCAGCCTTAGTTCGCTAGTCCATCTTGGCAGTAATGTCTACCAGTCCCCTTTGACAATCCACTCAGCTCAAGTTTATGCCAATGTAGTTATCACCAGTAAGGCACACATCAAAAAATTCCTATTCCTTAAGTCTTCAGGAGCTCAATCTGTTGTGTTCCCTCTCACTTAGAATAGCAACTGAACTCTCCCAAGCATCCTGCTTGGTTAACACAAACAGCTGATCCTGCTTTTCCACAGTGGTAGCCCCTTTTGTCTGTATCTCAAATAGGAGCTGTTCTCTCTTTCTCTACTATATACTCTGAAAAGCTATTAAAATCTTCAGCCCTATTAGAGTCATAGAGTCATAGAATTGTACAGCACAGAAACAGACACTTCATTCCAACTCATCCATGCTGACCAGATATCCTAAATTAATCTAGCACCATTTGCCAGCATTTGGCCCAAATCCCTCCTAACCCTTCCTATTCATATACCCACCCAGATGCATTTTAAATGTTGTAATTATACCAGCCTTCACCACTTCCTCTGGCAACTCATTCCACATACAAACCATTCTCTGTGTGAAAAAGTTACCCCTTTGGTCCCTTTTAAATCTTTTTCCTCTCACCTTAAACCTTGCTTTGGAGTCCCCCACCCTGGGGAAAAGACCTTGTCTATTTACCCTATCCATGCCCCTCACGATTTTATAAACCTCTAAAAGCCTCTAATGCTCCAGAGAAAACAACCCCAGCCTATTCTCCCTAAAGCGCAAGCCCTCTAACCCTGGCAACATCCTTGTAAATCTTGTCTGAACCATTTCAAGTTTCACAATATCCTTCCTATAGCAGAGAGGCCAGAATAGCACACAATATTCCAAAAATGGTCTAACCAATGTAATGTAAAGTTGTCAAATGATCTCCCAACACCTATACTCAATGCTCTGACCAAGAAAGGCAAGCATGCCAAATGAACCTGCACTCCAAGGTCTCTTTGTTCATCATTGAATGGGTCTGTTTGAATTCTCTCTCCATGGCAATTGGCGTGCCTCCAAGCTGAGATGGTCATGAACATTTTTTTTTACTGAGTTGAATATACATTTCAAAACCACTTTGTAAAGCTCAACGTTTGAACCACTATTACTTCAATTTTAGTCTCAGCCATTATAAAAACTGAGTTTTTATAATGTGGGTCTAAGGCTAGTGTAAGATCGATAAATAGTACAGTGGTGCAATTGGGAAAACTCTTTTAAGGATGGAATTAAAGGTTACATTTGAAGGAATTTAGCTTTGCAATTATCTTCCAGAGTCTCTGAACTAAAAGCAAACAGGATATTAAATGCAAAAGAGTAAGTGTTCCAATTCAGGACAAGAAGATAGATGTAGGGGTATGGGTGGGTTGCGCTTCAGCGGGTCGGTGTGGACTTGTTGGGCCGAAGGGCCTGTTTCCACACTGTAAGTAATCTAATCTAATCTAATCTAATCTAAGATGCTTAAGAGATATAGAGTTAATTGTATATTAAATAAAAGCAATGTCAGTTGGTGAATGTTGCTACTGGATCTATATCCTGTGAAAAATGTGCTCAATTTAACAAGTAAACAAGCACTATCTTGTATCAAGAGACCCAAGTGAAAGACCAAAGCTGAAGGTTGGAAAGAAATATCAGAGAAGAACAGATAAATCACATCATATTGATTAAATGATACAAAGCTTAGGTTTTAAAAGCCTGAAGATTAAACAAGGGAGGGCAAGCAAAAGTTTGGAGTCTGAAGAAAGGTAATGAAGTAACAACTGAGGTAATAAATCTGGATTTTATCACAATGAAGATTCAATGAAGATCAAGTGATTGTACAAAGTTAGAACAAACTGCAAAGTTCAGACAGTCAATGATCACATTATTTATCTCATGCAGAGGTTAATATACACTAATGCGATTCCCTAAAAGCTTTCAACTGCACGAAACAAAGCCATTTCCTGAGAATTCACAAATGACTGACCCGCTGTGCACAGAGCCCCAAACCTTTGGAAACTCCACTGTGACTCCATTTGAGGCTTGAACGCTGTGGTGACCCAGAGGGATAGGGGCTGGGTTTGGTGTGGGGCTAGTAGGGAGGAGGGACAACATACGACACTAAGGGACGTGGAAAAGAGTCCAGGTGCTACAGAGCACCACAGCAGTCAATGCTACCTTGAGGCTGCGACCCCAGCATTACAGCCCATGATCCCACAGACCCCACATTCAGAATCCCGACCCTAATGTTTCTAACTTGCAAAGAGTTAGAATTTTTTACCTGATTGCACCGTAGTCATGTACATTTGGAATTGCACAATCTCCTAAGCGTAATCTCATGTTCTGTTATCCAGTCACCGTCAGAAGGGAAGCAGGACCTGTCAGGTTCTGTCAAGCAAAAGAGATAAGATAATATTTCAATGTGTGGCAATGTGAGCAGAAGATTTTCATTGTACATTTGGTGGCAATTCAGTTTTAGATACTTCTCACAAAGGGTATCTTGTATTCCCTAACGAAATGCTTCCAGGACGATTAAATTATCTGTGTAAACTATTGCACTTTTTTTTAACAGTGAAACTGATAAACTCAGAGCCAGAGTGGTGATCTCTTAAGATTGTGACAACCATACACTGTAATTTATTAAGGCAAAGCAGACAAGTATATGTATAATAAACTCCAGTAATTATCAATCATAAATCTGGTTAACTTGTTATTAAGTTTTGCTTTTTCTGATGGACCTGTCACAGTGGTGCTGACTGGTTTCTTTCTGGTTTTTACAATCTCAGGACTTCAGAGAGGAAATTGCTTCAGAATCAATTACTTTCCAGAAGATGATGATTATGACCAGGAGGGATCAGAATACCTTTTACGTAAGTTTTAAAGAAACTCAATGTTTATTATGTGAAAGCGATCAGTGATGTAGCTCAGAGCCAAACCTGAACTAGAATAATCAATAAATCTAGATCATTTGGCAATGTGAGCTGTTTCTTCCGAACCTTAACTTTCATATAATTCTCCCAAGCTATCTTCCATGATTTATATAGAGCCCTACATAGCCCCTACACTATGCTAATAGACCCTGTATTCATCCTTATTCCCTCTAGGGTCTGATCATTGATGATTGAACATTTGTTAAAAACAGTGATAGTCTTAGGGCTGCACTCCCTGTTTGAGTTATTACCCATTCTCAAATGGCATGAAGATTATACTTGAACTTGATTCAATCTGGTCATCACCTTATTGATCAAGCAACTTGTTTTACAAACCTGAGTGATAGACTTTCCCCTACAGTTTCTCTCCTATTCCTGTAACTCAGTCTGTGAGGTCATTTGATAGCAAGCATTAACTGTCTGATAATTTTGCCAATGCTACATTTTTCAATGTGAAACGAGACAGGGATTACTCTGAGACAATACCCAATAGTGACATCCAGAACCTTGTTGTCATCTGCTGGTTATTCATCAGGTTCATGTCACTGTGTAAGGGCACACCTGGGAGCATTAGGTATTCCAACTGTCCACCCTCACACCGATTTCCGGAACACCAAAAGTCTTTGCAGGGATTTTCTCTCACTTCCACCCTCACTCCCATTCTCTCTACCTCCCATAAACCCACTCCCACACCCACCCATAACCCCACTCCCACATCCCACTCCCACACCCACCCATAATCCCACTCCCACATTCACACACCCATGACCTCACTCCCACACCCCACCCATAACCTTACTCCCATTCCCACACACACCCATGACCCCACTCCCACACCCCATTCCCATTCCCACACACACCCATGAATCCATTCCCACTCTCACACCCGTAACCCCACTCCCATACCCATTGCCCACTCTCAGTCCCACATCACACCCACAACCCTACTCCCACACCCCACCCATAACCCCATACCCACTCCCACTCCCCACCATAACCCCACACCCAAACCCCACCCATAATCCCACTCCCACACCAACCAATAATCCCACTCCCACTCCCACACCCCACCAATAACCCCATTCCCACACCCATCCATAACCCCACTCCGACACCAACCCATAACCCCACTCCCACATTCACACACCCATGACCTCACTCCCACACCCCACCCATAACCTCACTCCCATTCCCACACACACCCATGACCCCCCTCCCACACCCCACTCCCATTCCCACACACACCCATGACCCCACTCCCACACCCCACTCCCATTCCCACACACACCCATGACCCCACTCCCACACCCCACTCCCATTCTCACACACACCCATAAATCCATTCCCACTCTCCCACCCGTAACCCCACTCCCATACCCAATGCCCACTCTCAGTCCCACATCACACCCACAACCCTACTCCCACACCCCACCCATAACCCCATATCCACTCCCACACCTCACCATAACCCCACTCCCAAACCCCACCCATAACCCCACTCCCACTCCAACCAATAATCCCACTCCCATTCCCACACCCCACCCATAACCCCACTCCCACTCCCACACCCCACCCATAACCCCACTCCCACTCTCACACACCCCACACATAACTTCACTCACACACCCCACCCATAACCTCATTCCCACACCCCACCCATAACCTCACTCCCACTCCCACACCCACTCATAACCCTAATCCCATACCCACCTATGACCCCACTCCCACATCCCACCCATAACCCCATTCCCACTCTCATCCACAACCCCACTTCCACGCCCACACGCACCCACAACCCTACTCCCATTCTCATACCAACCCAAATACCCACTCCCACACCAAAATTAGAGGTGTAGTGGACAGCAAAGAGGGTTACCTCAGATTACAACAGGATCTGGACCAGATGGGCCAATGGGCTGAGAAGTGGCAGATGGAGTTTAATTCAGATAAATGCGAGGTGTTGCATTGTGGGAAAGCAAATCTTAGCAGGACTTATACACTTAATGGTAAGGTCCTAGGGAGTGTTGCTGAACAAAGCGACCTTGGAGTGCAGGTTCATAGCTCCTTGAAAGTGGAGTCACAGATAGATAGGATAGTGAAGAAGGCGCTTGGTATGCTTTCCTTTATTGGTCAGAGTATTGAGTACAGGAATTGGGAGGTCATGTTGTATCTGTACAGGAACATTGGTTTGGCCACTGTTGGAATATTGCATGCAATTCTGGTTTCCTTCCTATCAGAAAGATGTTGTGAAACTTGAAAGGTTTCAGAAAAGATTTACAAGGATGTTGCCAGGGTTGGAGGATTTGAGCTATGGGGAGAGGCTGAACAGGCTGGGGCTGTTTTCCCTGGAGTGTTGGAGGCTGAGGGGTGACCTTATAAAGGTTTACAAAATTATGAGGGGCATGGATAGGATAAATAGACAAAGTCTTTTCCCTGGAATCGGGGAGTCCAGAACTAGAGGGCATAGGTTTAGGGTGAGAGGGGAAAGATATAAAAGAGACCTAAGGGGCAACTTTTTCATGCAGAGGGTGGTACGTGTATGGAATGATCTGCCAGAGGAAGTGGTGGAGGCTGGTCCAATTGCAACATTTAAGAGGTATTTGGATAAATATATGAATAGGAAGGTTTTGGAGGGATATGGGCTGGGTGCTGGCAGGTGGGACTAGATTGGGTTGGGATATCTGGTCAGCATGGACGGGTTGGACCAAATGGTCTGTTTCCATGCTGTACATCTCTATGATTCTATGACTCTATGACCCACCCACAAACCCTACTCCCATTCCCACACCTTTCCACAAACCCTACTCCCATTCCCACACCAACCTATAAACCCACTTCCACACCCACCCAGAACCCTACTCCCATTCCCACACCCACCCACAACCCCACTCCCACACCCACCCACAACCCACTCACAACCCCACTCCCACAATCCCAACCTACTCTCACTCTCACTCATATACACACCAACACCCTTGCTCACACTCACACTCCGTCTCGCACTCAAATGTACACAACCACCATAACCCCAACCCAGAATCAATCTCATCCCCACTCACTCACTCTCATGCTCAAACCTCACTCTCCCTCCCATTCGCAATTGCCTTCACTTGCACCTCACACTCATACTGTGCTCTCATGTCACACTATCTCACACTCACATACCTCACGCACATCTTCTCATAGTCTCACACTCTATCACATACTCACATCTCATGTTCACTCACTGTAACAGTCACACTCCCACACACACTCACTCACATCCAGTCAGTCTCAGACTCACACTCTCACTCACATTCATCCTCACACTCTTACCCTCACAATCTCACTCTCACTCCCACAGTCACTATTCCTCTCTCTCTCACTCACTGTCACTCTCACTCTCAGTCTCGCACTCTCGTGCTCACACTCTCTCACCACACACGTGCTCTCATCCTGTTAGAGCAGGAACCAATGATCTAACCTGGAATCTTGGTGACTTGGTTACTACTTCACCACATGATGAGACATTGTTGAGCCAGCAGGACTGATAAGATGATGAGATATTGTAACAGTCTTGATCTATTGCTTCAGGTCCACACCTTTCTGTTCTGAACACACATGGTCATATTCAGTAAATGGCTGATTTATTTTGTTTTGAATTCCCAAAATTAACGCAATGTCCTTTGAACCCATTCACTCTGATATAAAATGTGATCAACTTGTTTGCTTCTCACTCAGGCATTGTTCGTGCTTCCAGTTTATTTCCGATTCTCAGTGCTATCCTGCTGCTCCTGGCTGGTCTGTGTGTTGGAGCTGGCAAATTGTACAGCAGCAAAACCAACATTATCCTTAGTGCAGGCATCCTCTTCGTAGCAGCAGGTGAGTGCTTTGTTCAGCACTGATTCATTCATTCTTCATTGCTCTCGCTCTCACTCGCTCCTCATTCTCACTCACTCACACTCACCCATTCCTCACAGTCACCCACGCCTCACAGTCACCCACTGTCACCCAGTCCCTCCAGTCACCCAGTCCTCTCTCACACTCACTCTCATTCACTGTCACCCATTCCTCACACTCACTCACTCTTATAGAGTCATGGAATCATACAGCATGGAAACAGACTCTTCACTCCAACCAGTCCATGCTGAACATAATCCCAGACTAAACTAGTCCCACACCTCCCCTGCTCCTGGCCCATATTTCTCCAAACCTTTCCCTTTCATGTATCTATCCAAATGTCTTTTAAACATTGTAACAGTGCCCACATCCAGCACTTCCTCAGGAAGTTCATTCCACACTTGAACCACCCCTCTGTGTAAAACATTTTCTTATGTCTTTTTAAAATCTCTCCTCTCACCTTAAAAATGTACCTCCAAGTCTTGAAATACTCCATCTTAGGGAAAAGACAACTACTAACAACTCTATCTATACCTCTCAATACTTTATAAAGTCCTTTTCACTCTCACTCACTGTCACCCACTCCTCAATTTCACTCACTCACTGTCACCCACTCCTCACTGTCACTCGCTCACTGTCACCCACTCCTCACTGTCACTCGCTCACTGTCACCCAGTCCTCATTCTCACTCACTCACTCCTCATTCTCACTCACTGTCACCCACTCTTCACTGTCACTCACTCATTGTCACTCCTTCTCATTCTCACCCACTCACTGTCACCCACTCACTGTCACCCACTCCTCATTCTCACTCACTCACTGTCACCCACTCCTCAATTTCACTCACTCACTGTCACCCACTCCTCACTGTCACTCACTCACTGTCACCCACTCCTCACTGTCACTCGCTCACTGTCACCCAGTCCTCATTCTCACTCACTCACTCCTCATTCTCACTCACTGTCACCCACTCTTCACTGTCACTCACTCATTGTCACTCCTTCTCATTCTCACCCACTCACTGTCACCCACTCACTGTCACCCACTCCTCATTCTCACTCACTCACTGTCACCCACTCCTCATTCTCACTCACTGTAACCCACTCCTCATTCTCACTCACTGTCACCCACTCCTCACTGTCATTCACTCACTGTCACCCACTCCTCACTGTCACCCACTCCTCACTGTCACCCACTCCTCACTGTCACCCACTCACTGTCACTCACTCACTGTCACTCACTCCTCATTCTCACTCACTCACTGTAACCCACTCCTCATTCTCACTCACTGTCACCCACTCCTCATTCTCACTCACTCACTGTCACCCACTCCTCATTCTCACTCACTGTCACCCACTCCTCACTGTCACCCACTCACTGTCACTCACTCACTGTCACCCACTCCTCATTCTCACTCACTCACTGTCACCCACTCCTCATTCTCACTCACTCACTGTCACACACTCCTCATTCTCACTCACTCCTCATAGTCACACTCACCCATTCTTCACACTCCCCTCCCCTCACTCTGAAGCACCCCCCACCCTGACACACCATAATAATCTCTCCACTCTCTCTAGTGTCACTTATAGAGTCTTGCATCGCAACAGCCACCACATCAAGAGACACAGGTTACTCACGCAACTTAAAAATATACATCAAAGCACACACACCGTAATTCTGATACACATGGTCACATGTACCAGCAAATAAAACTAGCTCACAATTTTGAATGCAGACCACAGTCCATCTCCAAAGAGTCTTGTTTGTACTGTATCTCCCACACAGTGGCAAGCAGCAACTGGTGAGAAACTGTACCACAGATACAGCCAATGATTCATACATGTACGCTACACTACTGAAAATAGAATATTATTATTAATATATTGGAATCACGTATTTGAAAGAAATATTAAACAGCTTATTTAATAAAGTCAATTTATTGAACAGAGTTTATTTAAACAGAGTCCCACCAATGGTAAAAACTGAATGTATGATAAAAACTACAGCAATGTGTTCCGATAGCAGCAGGATCATTTCCCAATACTCCCACCTTCCCTCTGGAAATCAAAACAGAAATTGTGGACAGAAAGCAGAGTTAACGATTTGGGTCCAGTGATCCTTCTGCAGATGTTTCCCATTATTTTCCCATTGTAAAGCAGGGGGATAGGAACGAGCAAGCAACCCCTTCCCAGTTATTTAAAAGCCAGTTTCTGAAGATGCTGGAAATCTGAGCTAAAAACAGAAGTCGCTAGAGAAACTCAGCAGGTCTGGCAGCATCTGTGGAGAGAGAGTAAAACAGAGTGGAATAGTTGTGTCAACACACTGAACCGCAGGATTCAGTGGAATCTGTGTTAGAATCCCCAAAAGTTTACAAAACCGTGAGCTTGGGGATGCTGTAAATCAGAAACAAAACCAGAAATTGCTGGAAAAGCTCAGCAGGTCTGGCAGCATCTGTGCAGAGAAACCAGAGTTAAGGTTTTGGTTTGAGTGACTCTTCCTCAGAATGTGACTGACAAATGCTGTTTCTGTTCCAGGGCTGAGTAACATTATTGGGATAATCGTGTATATATCCAGCAACACGGGTGACCCCTGGGATAAAAACGATGATGAGAAGAAGAGTTTGTATTCTTATGGCTGGTCTTTCTATTTTGGGGCACTGTCCTTTATTGTGGCGGAGATGGCTGGGGTGCTATCTGTCAGTATTTACATTGACAAGAACAAAGTGGTGCGGAGCAGGTCCCACCGGGACTACTTAAAGACTTCCTCCTCACCTTACGCCAGGATGTCCAGCTACAGGTATCGCCAGCGCCGGAGATCAGCCTGCAGCTCCAGGTCTGAGGAACCTTCCCCTGCACGGGAGCTGTCCTCAGCCGCCGGTATGAAGGTAGTGAGCAGCGTGGTGCCCCTCACCGAGATCTCCATGTACTCCTTGTCCAGAGAGGCGACCAAGGGACCTACCAGGGCCAGCTACCAGCCGGAGGAGGAGGAGAGCTTCCTCCAGGTCCATAACTGTTTCCAGAAGGAGCTGCAGGAAGACCTGGTCGCCAACATCATGAACAGGCGAACGACGCCAGTCTGAGCTCTCGCCTTCTTCCCTGACCCCGTGCCCCACACACCGTCACCTCCCCTCCAGACCCTCTCCCCCCTGCTCCCACAGCCTCCTCCATCGCCCCTCCCGTCTACTCCCGCTCCTCCAACTCCCAGCCACTCTCCCCCCCACTCTCCAGCTCCCACCCTCTCCCCTCCCCCACTGTCCACTTCCCATTCCCCCAGCTCCCACCCTCTCCCCCTTCCCCACTGTCCAGTTCCCACTTTCCCAGCTCCTACCCTCTCCCCCGCCCCACTGTCCAGTTCCCACTTCCCCAGCTCCCACCCTATCCCCTCCCCCTCCCCCACTCTCCAGTTCCGACTTCCCCCGCTGCCAACCTCTCCATTCCCCGGCCCCCAATGCCCCAGCTCCTAATCTCCAACTCCCATTCCTCCAGCTCCCACTCTCTCTCCACTGTCCAGCTCCCACCCCCAGCTTCCACACCCTCCCTCCATTCTCCAGCCCCCACTCCCCCACCTCCCACCCCTCCCCCAACTCTGCCACAGCTCCCATCGCCTCACCCAGTCCCTCCACCTCTCTCACTCCAGTTCCTACCCCTCTCCCACCCATCTCAATCCACCCCCAGCTCCCAACGCCTCCCTCTCACCTTCCTCCCTAGCTCCAACACCGCCTCCCCACCAATCCCCCACTTCCCACGGCCTCCCTCTCCCCTCCCCATCCCCTCTTTGCCACCCTCTGGCTCCCATCGCCTCTCCTTACCCCTCCTCCACCCCCTCCCCTCCCATGCCTGATCCAAAGGGAGAGACCTAACTGTAGGACATGTTCCCTTTGACCAGCGGGGTTTTGTGTTTCATTGCTGTGGCACCTAGGCGGATGATCAGCAGGTGATAGACCAAGAGAGGAAATGCAACCAGGTAAAGGAGGAAGGGTCACCCAGAACAGGGTGGGAGGGTGAGGGAGGCGAAAGGTGGGGGTGGGGAAGGGGAGGGAATGGGGAAAAGTAAAGACGTTGAGATTATTGCCCCCTACCCCACCGTCCCCCGCCCTATGGAATGCCTGATGTGCCCAGCACTGGCCCAGCTCCACCACCCACTGATTTAATGTCTGATACACGTGACATCTCCCTGATTGGGCAGCCCCGGGCCCCACTCACATTCTGGGTTCCCCCTCAGTGTCCATCCGCAACCCCACCTGGGCTTTCGTGTTGCATTGCCTTTCTGAGCTTTTGTTCCTCCTCTTATCCCCACCCCATCCCTAGGGAAGTGTTCTCCAATCACCCTTGGCTGGTAGGGGGGGGTGGGGGGGGGGGGGTGTTGGGTCGTGTGGGTAACCAGAGAGATATTCCCCCCCATCCCCTGCTCCCAGCTTTCTGTCAGTGTGTGAAAGGGGTTGGTGTGGATGGGATGGGTGGGAATGGGGACTGATACCTGAAGACTATTCCCAGAGTCTGGCACTTCTCTTGCGCACACACACACACACACCAACACACACACACCTACACATCCACATGCCCACACACACCACACAGAGCCACACCCACACCCACACATACACACACCCACACACACACCCCACACCCACACTCTCACATATCCAGGGTTGGGGTAAGGGGAGCAAAGCCCCTCAGTGTCTCCCATTGGTTTGTGTTTCTTGTGGTTTCTCTCCCCCATTAGATTGTCAGACATGTCCCTGTAGAACTGTGACCTGTTAGATACTGTGTTTAGTGCGTGGGAAGCCTTACTAAAACTGATGTAGAATTCAAGTTACTGTGGAAATAGCAGCTGGAGAGAGACGCTCAAAAGCAGCGCATTCGGATTTGTACGTGAATTGAGTTACTGTCAAGTATTTGTGATAATAAAGCAATCTTTGGGTGAATGGGAGCTTGTGGAGAAGGGAACTGTCTCTTTCTGTTCAGTTTTTAAAATCCCATGGGGCGCTCCTGCTCTCATTGAGTCAACGTTTAACTGGGCTCAGGGATCTCACGTCCCAGTGACAGGAAAAAAAGTCAGAAGGTTTATTTGAAATCAGTTTAACTTAATCAACTGTAACATGGTGTTGTGTGATGTCTGACTTTGTCAAGCCCAGTCCAACTCCAAGGCCTCCACATTAAAAAAGAACACAATTAAAATACACAGAAGAAGATATGTTATAGTGACAAATCAATTGAAATATTCCAGCTAACTTGAAAAATGTTGATTCTTTCATTTCATACCTCACAGCGCCAGGGTCCCAGGTTCGATTCCAGCCTCGGGCGACTGTCTGTGTGGAGTTTGCACATTCTCCCTCTGTCTGCGTGGGTTTCCTCCCACAGTCCAAAGATGTGCAGGTTAGGATGGATTAGTCATTCTAAATTGCATTAGTCAGAGGGAAATGGGTCTGGGTGGGTTACTCTGCGGAGGGCCAGTGTGGACTTGTTGGGCCCAAGGGCCTGCTTCCAACACTGTAGGGAATTTAATTGAATTTGATATAGGTATCACTGGCATAATTGTCCTTGAACTGAGAGGACAGGTAAGAGTCTGGCACTTTCCAGGCAGCGGGCCGTGGAGGGGGTCGTTAGGGCCGACTGCCTGCCCCTCTTCCGCGGTTATGTTAGAGCCTGGGTGTCTCTGGAGAAGGAGCACGCGGTGTCCACCAACACCTTGTTCAGGGAGAGGTGGGTGCCGCAGGAGTGGAGTTCATTATTTCCCCCTCCAACTCTATTTTGATTTAACCCCTGCCCTCCCCTTCACTGTTTGATCACACAGCATCGCCCCTTTGATGTGAAGGGCACTGCTTGTCACTGACCACTCGGGTGTTGCTGTTCTTCTTGGTGGTGGAAGCTGAATAGAGCTTTTTTTAAAAATGTCAGTCACTTTGCTGTGGGTTTGGAGTCAGCAGATTCCCTTCCCTAAAGAGATTTGTTAAATTGTCACATATTCCAGAGAGGAATAGTCAGTGTTAATGTCCCCAACAGGAGAGAGAAGCCGGTAACCCTGGGGCCTGGGACAGATGCCTAGGTAGTTCGAACTGGCACCAGTCTATTGCCTGGTGGCTACAATATCAGCAACTCCACCCACCCACACACCTCCCCCCGCCTCCCCAAACCTGATCTACTGGCCCAGATTATTAACTGCTGAGTCTCCAAGCACAGTCACTGAGCTAAGTTAGTGGAGAGACACAGGTGCCTGACCTGATGCTTGTAAAGTTGAGGCTCTGCTCAATCAGGCCCTGGGAGCTTGCCTGATGTTTCCAGGCTGCCCAGACGGATTCAGCTCAGGAAGCGCTGAACCCCGGGCCCTCACGCTGGCTGGGAGATACTGAGGAACCGATCGGCTCTGCCCGAACACAAGGCAAGATACCGACTGACAAGAACTGCCCCTCTGGCTGAGAGTGGGCTTCCGAGCATCACTGAGCTGGATAATAACAACAGACAGGATTATGTAAGAAAAAAACCCAGAGAACAGCGGATGCTGCAAATCAGAGATAACTGAAGAACCCCAGCAGGTCAGGCAGCATCAGAGCTGGACTGAGGAAGGGTCACTCAACCCGAACCATTAACTCTGCTTTCTCTCCACAGATGCTGCCAGACCCCACTGAATTTTTCCAGCACTTTCTGATTTTGTTTATGAAGGAATCCCGAGCTGCTCTCTCGGATATTTCCTGGTGTTTCCAGTGTTGCTGATCCTGAGACTGGGTGGGCTCTCTGATGCAGCGGGATGATGCTGTGATGGTCCAGCACTGAGAACAGGCAGCTGGGGGCAAAGGCAATCCATAGGCAGCTTTCCCCTGAGCGGGGTTTGAAGGATGGGTCCCACCCAGACTTACTATCTCTCTGTGATACTGGATTCTGTCAGCATTGGGCAGTCTGGGGGCCAAGGGCAGGCCAACAGGAGTGTACTCAGTCCCCCCAGAGTCTCCAGGGCTTTGCAGGATGGGGATGGGGCTGGGGATGGAGGTGGGGGTGTTGGGATGGGGGATAGGGCTGGGGGTGCAGACACTGGAAGACCCACCCCCCCAGTCTCACTCCCTGAAGAGACCGGGGACCAAGTCCAAGCTCCTCCCCAGCTCAGGCTTACCCTTGTTCCCGGATCATTTCCTCTTGGGCCCACAGCCCCCAAGTCACTGAAAGCACCCTGCCCTACATTACCCCCACTTCCCATTAACCCCTCCCCATACTTCACGCCCCCATTATCCCTTGCCCTACATTACCCCTGCCCCCACTGCCCTCCCCATACCGCCATCTCCTCCCCATTACCCACTGACCCCACAGGCCCCCTGCTCCCCATATCCCCTGCCACCTCCCAGGCACCCGCTGGCAATCTTACCCCCTCTGTGCCCCCTGGCTGGGTTGGGGGGGGGGGGCGCAGTGGACACAGCTCAGCGCTGGGTATAGGGAGACACAGTGTAGAATAAGGTGGGGGCGTGGGGGGGGGGTGTAGTGGTATTGTCCCTACCTCTAAGCTAGCCCACCCCCGAGGTGTCTCTGAATCAGCTGCTCAGGAAACCTCTGCAAAGGGAGCGAGTGAGGAGGGTCCCACATTCTCGCCCAGGGCAGAGACCCCCCCCCCCCCCTCCCCATCCCCATCCCCATCCCCATCCCCATCCCCATCCCCCATCCCCATCCCCCATCCCCATCCCCATCCCCCATCCCCATCCCCATCCCCCATCCCCATCCCCCATCCCCCATCCCCATCCCCATCCCCATCCCCATCCCCCCTCAATCCCCCCTCCCCATCCCCTACACACCCCTCACCACACCCCCTCCCTGGAGATCAGCGCCACCTGACTCCCAGCCGCCTTCAGAAGGCACAGTTCCTTAAATATGAGGCTGTGGTATAAATACACACAGTCCAGCTGTTAATAGAAAGCTATTTCAGTGTGGGGCTGTCCCTCTCCGCCTGGACGCTCTCATATATAGTAGAGAGCAGCAACTACTGGGCTCTATAGCCAAGGCCAGACTATAGAGTGCAACTGGGCAACTCCTCCCCCCCCACCCCCTGAAACCAGCCCAGAGGGGAGGGGAGGGAACTCAGTGCAGGATTTCAGAGCACACTCGTCTTGCTGCTCTTTGGCAGCACCATGGAGGAGGGTAAAGCGGGCAAGATAAAGCTCACCTTCTGTGTGATAGCGGTGGGTATCATCCTGGCAGTGGTAGCGGTCAGCACTGACCACTGGGCAGGACTCAGCCCCCGGCTGGAGAGAACCAACAGCACCTGTGAGGAGGCTCACTTCGGCCTGTGGAGACTCTGCACCAAGAGGGTGTTTGTCCGGAGCGTGGACCCGGACGGGAATGGATGTGGAGACAGCGACCTCCCAGGAGGTAAGAGGGAGACCTGTCCCACAGACACCCTCCCGGCCTCAGGACAGCAACTCCCCGAGCTGCACCTCTCTCTCTGTCTCAAAGCGACTCATTCGCAACTTCCCTCCAAAGTTCCCGCAGTCAGTTCACCAGCCGAGCAGAAATTCTGGGATTTTTTTTTCTCGGGACAGGGGGAATACACCCCCCTGGTTGTGTGAATGGTAATAACTGGGCAAACGCAGTCGTTTACACTTATTCGCTTGTGGGCTGTGTGTCACTGACTGTTGGCCAGTCTTTTCCCTAGTTGCGCCTTGAGAAGGTGCTGTTACTGCCTTCTTGAATCGCTGCAGTCCACCTGCTGTGAGTAGACCTTAGGGAGGGGATTCATTGTGACTAAGAATGTTCCTCAGGACAGGGATGTTTAGAACCAGGACTTACAGTTTAAGGGTACAGAGTAAACCATTGAGGAGTGAGAACTTCACCCACAGAGAGATGGTTCTGTGGAATTCACTGTCTCAGAAAACAGCGGAGGCCAAAACATTGTATGATTTTAAGATGGAGTTGGGTGTGGCACTTGGGACCAAAGGGATCAAATGGATGATGATCAGAGTCAGAGTCAGACAGAAACAGACCCTTCGGCCCGACTCGTCCATGCTGACCAGGTTTCCCAAACTGGACTAGTCCCATTTGTCTGTGTTTGGTTCATATCCCACTGAACCCTTCCTATCCATGTACCTGTTCAAATGCCTTTTAAATGTTGTAATTGTACCAGCCCCGCCCCCCCCCCCCCCCATTTCCTCTGGCATTGCACCACCCCCTGTGTGAAAAAGTTGCCCCTCTCACCACTCGTCTTGGACTGGGGGGCGGGGGTAAAAGATCTTGGCTTACCCATGCCCCATCATGATTTTAGAAACCTCTAGAAGGTTACCCCTCAGCCTGCTACTAGAAAATAATCCCAGCCGATCCGGCCCTCTTCATCTTAATGAATGGCAGAGCGGGTTGGAAGGTGGGGGGTGGGGGTTGGAAGGGGGGGGGGGGTCTATTCCTTCACCTTGTGCCTGGGTCTGTCTGTGTATAACCCCATTCCCCCACCCCTCCCATGTTGCCTTTATCTTGCTACACACTCAATCCTCACCGATTAACAACCCAGCGGGCCCCAGAGAGACCTGATCCACCAGGTTCATTCTGACCCAGGTATGGACACTCTGACCGTACCCTATTATTTCTGTGCTGTGATCCTATCCCACTAGCTCCTTCAGAAGAAGGAGCGGCGCTCTGAAAGCTAGTGCTTCCAAATAAACCTGTTGGACTATAACCTGGTGTTGTGTGACTTTTAACTTTGTCCACCGCGTTAATGTCCAGGCCAGCTCCTCTCCGCCCACTGAACGGTACAATAAATAGATGCAAATTTTTATTTCCCCCCCAGAACGTGCCAGAGTGGCAGGTCCCGGGGAGAGCTGCTGTCCTTTGGTAACGCTCTAGTTCAGCGAGCAGACTGGGAACAGAGTGGGAGTTGTGTCTTAGACACAACTGGAGTTTGGCTGAGAACATTCCCCGCGCTTTTTAAACAGTAAATCTTTCACAGCCGTGGGAACGTCAATCAACACGATTCTATTGAACACCAAAATTGCCAGGCAGTTCTCTCCGGCTGCAGGATGATGATCACTCACAGATTTGTAAAAAAATCTTCCTGATATATAATAAAAAAAAATCCCCGGCCCAGTCTGCAGTTCACTGCATCTACGCCCTGAACAAGTGCTGCAGGGTGAGACAGCTGAGCTCTCCAGGAGTTAAATATACCCGGCAACAAAACACCACCTTCTCGCTGACTCCCATATAAACATTTTGTCTCGGGATGTGCCAACTATTCCTTCAGCATCATCGGTTCTCTGACAATCCGCCGGGTACTTGGGGGTGAAACAACCCTCCCCAGTGACAGTGTTGAATTATTGCTTCAAGGTCTTTGTCTCCACAATTTTCTCAGAAATCGGTGCTGGATAATAAACCTCCTGGTAGCAGCCATAAAAATACCGTTCCCTACAGTTTAACCCGCGTGTTACTTTCTCCTCTACACTTGGTTGGACCGTGTTGTAGATATTTCCTCATCAACCCCCACCCCCCAACGTCTAGAGAAATCATGAGGGGCATGGATAGAGTGAAAAGCCAGGGTGGGAGAGTCCAAAACTGGAGGGCATAGTTTTAAGGTGAGAGGGGAAAGATTTAACAGGGACCCAAGGGGCAACGTTTTCCAGAGGGTGGTACGTGTATGGAATGAGCTGCCAGAGGAAGTGGTGGAGGCTGGTACAATTGCAGCATTTAAAAGGCAGCTGGATGGGTATATGAATAGGAAGGGTTTGGAGGGATATCATAGAATCACACAATCCCTACAGTGTGGAAGCAGGCCATTCAGCCCAACAAGTCCACACCAATCCTCCAAAGAGTATCCCACCCAGACCCACTCCCCTACCCTATTACTTGACATTTCCCATGGCTAATGCATCTAATCTACACATCCCGAACACTGTGGGCAATTTATCATGGCCAATTCATCTAACCTGCACATCATTGGACTGTGGACATAGGCCAAGTGATGGCAAATGGGACTAGATTAATTTGAGTTCACGTTCCTCACCAGAGATTTGTTGTTAGAGATAACACTGAGCAGGTGCTGCACCTTGTGGATAAAATATTTAAAACAACAAATTATTTAAAACTGAATTACTGCCCTCTCAGATGTAACACCAACAAGGGAATGGGGATTCTCTCCAAGGTCTTAACCAAAGCCTCTCACCCTTAACAACATGAGAGAGGTACCTACTCTTTATTATATTTCTGAAAGCTTACTCTGCAAGAATTGGCTTTCACGTTTCCTACACTCCAATGTGATTGTAGGTTTAATAGCATTTAATTGGCTGTTGATACTGTGAGATATCCCTAGGCTGTGACTGTGGTTGAGTTCGACATTTTAGCCAGTTCCTTATGTATTCCCAAAATTAATCTGGAAACTTTGGGTTTAACAGGTCATCCCTTAATTCCAGTCACCTTTGGAAAGCGAACTACAGAACAGCTGAGAGTTGAGCACAGTCCACTTTAGTTGTTACTGGGTCCAAGATTTTTGTTTGTCAAGTAGGACCAATCACATTGACTGATGTGGATAGATTGTAAAACTTCTACTCAGATGAATTGATGCCATGAATTTGCATGCAGTGGAAGTAAGACCATGCATGCAAAATTATCGGTGTATCACTTTCACTTATCACTTTCCTGTAATCAGTTTCGAATTCTCACGTTCTCACATTCTAATTCTGTCCTCAATTTACGACAGTGTCTACGCTTCAAAAGCACTTCACTGGCTGTAGCGGACTTTGGGAACATCCTGTTGTTCGGAAAAATACTGCATAAATCATAAGAAATAGGAGAAGTCAGCTATTTGGCTCATCAAAATCCAGTCTGCCATTCACTAAGATCATGGCTGATCTGACGTTGCCCTCAACACCACTCTCTTGGATGACCACATAAACCACAATCCCTTCTTGATCAAAAAGGGATCTGATTCAGCCTTGATTGTATTGAATGACACAGCTTCCAATTGTTCTCTGAGATATAGAATTCTGAAAACTATAAATTCTCTGAGAGGAGATTCTATTAAATGGGAGAGCCCTTATTCTTAATCTGCAATTCCCCAGGAGGGAAATATTGTCACATCTATTCTATCAATCCTTGTCAAATTCTGATCTTACCTCACAATCTTCGAAACTTCAATGAATATAAATCCAACCTGCTCAACCTTTCTTCATGTTCAGGGATCAGTCAAGTGAATTTCTCTGAACTGCTACCAATGCAAATATATCCCTCCTTAACTAGGAAGCTAAAATTGTGCACAGTGCTCTGTATATTTAGAGCAAGATTTCCCTAGTTTTATATTCCTCTTCTTTTAACAGTAAAAGGCCAAGATACAATTTGCCTTTCTATTATTTATTAACTTTTTTGTGATTCATGTGCCAAGGCACCCAGACCCCTCTTAACTGTAGCACTCTACATTAACTGGTGACTTAATGTAGTCTCTCTCCATTTAAATGATACTCTGTTTCTTCTATTCTCCCTGCTGAATTGGACAACCTCACATTTTCTCTCATTATCAGCTAAAATGGGTGTAGTTGCTGAACCTATCTGTATCTCTCTGCATATTCTCCAGCTTGCATTACCTTTCTGTAGCATCAGCAAGTTAACGTACAGTCAGTCCCTTCATATTATTGCAAATGTCACTATCGACCCATCTTGGCTGAAGGTAATGAAGACAAACTATTGCCCTTAATCTCTTGAATACAGCAGTGTCCTTTAACATTGGTACATCATTTAATTTAGCTCTGATGCTACCTGGGTGTATGGGATTGCACTTTCCTGATTGAATTGTTCTATGTCTGATCATAGACAAAAGTCGCATGAACAGACAAACATATGGATTAGGCCTCTCAGCCTCTCAAGCCCGCTCCACGATTCAATAAGATCATGGCTGATTGAACTGTTCTATACTCTCGCCTACCACTGGGAAATTTTCAAACTCTTGCCTGTCAAGAATCTATCTACCTCTGCCTTAAGATAATGCCTCCATATGCTTTGCCTCCACCAGCCTGTGAGGAAGAAAGATCCAGTCTCAGAGTCCTCTGAGGGGAAAAAAATACCCCCTGGTCTGTCGTAAGCAGGTGACCTCATCTTAAGGAATGACCTCTACTTCTAGATTCTTCCACATGAGAAAATATCCTTTCCACATTCACCTTGCCAAGACGCCTCAGGATCTTATGTTTCAATCAAGTCACCACTAACCATTCTACAGTCTAATGGATACAAGCCTAGCCTGTCCTCCCCTCCACCCACACAGGATTACCTACAGTGAGCTCCACCTCTCCTTCACTTCTCTTGGCCCTTCCATTAACTCTCTATTGTCAAATTATTTTGTCCTCTAGTCAAAATTGGTTGAACAAAATTTTGCTCCAATTAAATTTTGGGAAGCCCAGAAGCCATTGTTCTGGACACCGTCACAAACTCCATTTCCAAGCCACTGACTCGATCCCTTTCCCTAACAGCTGGCTGAGTCTGAACCAGATTGATTGTAATTTTGGTCCCACATTTAACTCCACAATGAGATTTGGAACACCTAGAACATAGAACATAGAACAGTACAGCACAGAACAGGCCCTTCAGCCCACAATGTTGTGCCGACCATTGATCCTCATGTGAGGTAAACCTAATGTACGAACCCTCAAATTTCTGTGACCGTATGCATGTCCAGCAGTCTCTTAAATATCCCCAATGATCTCGCTTCCACAACTGCTGCTGGCAACGCATTCCATGCTCTCACAACTCTCTGCGTAAAGAACCCGCCTCTGACATCCCCTCTATACTTTCCGCCAAACAGCTTAAAACTATGACCCCTTGTAATTGGAATATCACAAGAACTGCTTATTTCCTCCACCATAACATTGCCTGACTCAACACTTACATTGGTAATCTGCTTCTGAAACCTGCCTTTGTAACTTCTGGACTTGATCACTATTGCTTTGCACCTTCTGTAATCTTGAAACCATTCAACAATCTGCCTTCTGTGTCTCACATGCACCAGATCCCATTCCCCCAACAGCCATGTGCCTGCCAGCCTCTCCCATCTCCTGGTTAAACATGGAATAATGCAATCACAGAATGATCACAAAACTGAAGGAAGCTACATGATCCATGCTGACTGTCTGTAAAGACAGCTCAATTGTTCCAATTTGTCACTCTTGCCCATATTCTGTAGGTGCTTATTTCATTTCTGTTTGTAAGCAATGAGTAAATCTCCCTATACACACTCAGACACAGTGTATTCCTGACCCTAATTGCAGGCTGCATACAAATGTTTATTCCACATCTTGCCACTGGTACCTTTGACATTCACCTTAATTCAGCATCTTCTGGTTTCCAGCCCTTCTGCCAATAGGAACTGTTCCTGTTCATTGTGTCGAGATTCCTCCTGGTTTTTAACCTCTCTATGAAATCTACTCTCAATATTCTCTCCTCCAAAGGAGAATTACATCAGCATTTCCAATCTATCCTTGAAACTGAAGTTGCCTATTCCTGAAATAATTCCTATTCATCTTGGTTGCATCCTCCTTAAAGCCTTGACATCTCAATCAAGTGTGGAGAGAGTAAAAGTGGACCCAATATTCCTGTTGAGGTTAAACCAGTGTTTTATACTGGTTCATTGTAACTGCCTTGCTTCTGTGATCTCCATTTCTATTTATAAAGTCCAGGATCAGATCTATCTTTGTATCCATGTTGTGAAATCATAGCCCCATTTCTCTCTGTTTGCACCCCCTCTAACCCTATGTTAGAATGGATAATTACATTTTTCACATTGTGTTTTGCATTAAACTTCATCTGCCCAATCCATCACCCTGTGTTCTCTTGAAAATTTATCACTATCTTTCTCACAATTTACAATATTTTCAAGTTTTGTGTCATCCCCAAGTCCAACTCATTAATATATATTTTTAAAAAGCAGTGACCCTTAATACTGACCATGGGAAACCTCCCTGTTCAACTTACTCCCATCAAAAAAAACAACTGGCCCCCATTATTCTGTTTTCTGTCACTCAACCCACCTCAGATGATGCTGCCACTTTCCCCTTCATCCTTTGACTTTACTGATAAGCCTGTAATATGACACTTTATCTGACACTTTTTGGAAGTCCATGGAACTCATATGAAAGATATTACCCTCATCAACTATCCTGTGACAGTATTAAAAACTTCATCAAGTTACTAAAACACAATTTGCCTTCAACAAATCCATCTTGGTTTTCTGTAATTAACAATGTGACTGTTACTTCTGTCCCAGGTGACCATTTCTGAAAGTTTTCTCACTGTAGTCACCGATAAGTAACATCTCAATTTGAATTATTTTCTGTACTTTCAAATCTCTCCATGTCTCACTCCTCACTATTGCTGTCATCACATCTAGCTCCCAACCACGTTATTTCATAAGTTCATGAGATATTAGAATTATATCAGAATTAGGCCATTCAGCCCTTCAAGACTGTTCCAACATTTGATCATAGCTGATATGCTCTTCACCCTTCAACCCATTACCAATTAAAACTCTGTCTAACTCCTCCTTAAATTTACTCACTGTCCCAGCATCCACCACACTTTGGAGATTCACAACCCTTTGGGAGAAATAGTTTCTCCTCAACTTTGTTTTAAACTTGTTCCCCCTCATCCTAAGACTGCGACCTCTCTTCCTAGAATGCCCCACAAGAGGAAGCATCCATTCCACATTTGTTCAATCCAAACCTTTTATCATCTTGAATACCTCAATTCGATCTCACTTCATTCTTATAAATTCCAGACAGTATAGGCCTAAACTGTTCAATCTCTCTTCATATGACAAACCCCTCATCTCTGGGGTCAAGCTAATGAACCTCCTCTGAACTGTCTCCAATGCCACTGCATCTTTCCTCAAATAAGGGGATTAAAACTGTGCACAATACTCCAGGTGTGATCTCACCAATGCCTTGTATAGCTACAACAATACCTCCTTACCTTTATATTCTATTCCTTTAGCTAGGAAAAGGCACCTCCTAATCCCACTGGCACATCTCTGCATTCATTTCATTCTGGTCTCTTGAACACCAATAATTTTAATCACTCTCTGGACTCAAACTGCAGAATTCCCTTCCTAAATCTCTCTTTCTCTCATGTCTCTCATTCCCCCTTTAACACATTAAAATCGTACCTCTTCAACAGGCTTTCCATCATCTGACCTCATATCCCCTCATATGGCTCAAAATTGTAACCTTCTGGTGAAATATCTCAGAATGTTTCGATATATAAAATAATGCAACTTTTAGTAACACCCCAGTATCCTATAATTACGTTTTAGTAACACCAAAAGGATAAAATGGGACAAGTAACAGAGTCTAGGTATAAATAGATTTTTGGCTGACCTTTTATAATCAACCTGTGTGGGTTACTAGACTGAATAACACTTGTTTTAAAACACACCACCTGCAAGACCCACCCTAGAATCAGATTATATTTGAAGGCAGGTTTTCCATCTACCTAAAGCAGCCCTCTCTGCATCTCAACAGTTGATATTGAAAGGTTTTGTGTTATAATAACCCCCTTTGACAATGTGGTTACTCAGAATCACACAATTATTGCAGTGAAGAGGAGGCCATTCAGGTCATTGTGTCTGCACTGGTTCTCCAAGTGAGCAATTCACTTGGTGCCATTCTCCCTCCTCGTCCTCCTAACCCTGCACATTCTTCCTTCTCCAACAGCCGTCTAATTCCCTTTTGAAGGCCTTAATTTGAGCTGCCTCAGCCACACTCTCAGGCAGTGCATACCATACACAACAAATAGTCAGCAGAGCTCTGAGATCCTTTCTCCCTCGAGAGCTGGTCCTGTTCATTCAGTGGAATTATTCTGGATGTGTCAGCTCCACTCTCCATCCCCACAGGTCATTCACCAACCAGTATATGCCTTCAACCTTTTAGCATGTTTACCACAGGCGCTGCCTACAGAGATTTATCAAATGGACTTTCTGGGATGCGTAACCTTTTCCTTTCTCTCTCAATGATGTTGAATTACCCACATAATGTCCCAGATAATTTGCAGTATTAGTCCCTCAATTTATAGTCGTCTGTTAAATAACATCACTCTGAAACAAATGTCTTTGCAGGGTCTATGTCCCTCTGGTGTTTTGTGCATTGATGTGGTGCCACATTACAATTAGAGAAAAGTTGGTTTCACTGATACTCACCTTCAGGATGGTGTCTCGTCCCTGTGATCCTTTGTTTAATGAATCCAGGACCGTATTTCCAACAGAACAATTGCTACTGCAATTATTTGATTTAAAGAGGTGATTTCTGCTGAGTTTGGATCACCTAAGTCATGGAAGAAGACCATTCAGCCCATTCAGTCTATGTTGATTCTGTGTAGAGCACTCCAGTCAGTCCCACTCGTCAGGTCTAATTACCTTCAAATATCTATCCAATTTCCTTCTGAAATTATTCACCATTCTCACTTTCACCTCCATCAAGACAGTGAGTTATAGGATGATCAGACCAGTCTGTAGAAGGTGGTGGAGGCTGGTACAATTGGAACATTTAAGAAGCATTTGGATGGGTATATGTATAGGAAGGGTTTGGATGGATATGGGCCGGGTGCTGGCAGATGGGACTAGATTGGGTTGGAATATCTGTTCGGCATGGACGGGTTGGACCGAAGGGTCTGTTTCCATGCTGTACACCTGTAAGCTCAATAAATGCTAGTACCTCCTGAAATATTTTAAGAACTCATACAGTAGACATTCACAAACTCTACCCCAATTGTGTTTTGACTTTATAAAAAGAAACCCGAGCACCCAGAAAGAACTCTGAATTTCTATATTTAAGGACAGATACAATCAGAAAGGGTGGATCAATGTCACTAGTGTCTACATATACCCTGCCTCCAGCAGTATATATGGGATGCTCCAGCACAGAATCTAATATGATACAGTACTGCCCTGGCAGAGGTGTGTGATCTTTCCAATAAGATGTCACACTGCTCCCCAATTGTCCAATCCTTGGGGAATTCTATTACAATATTTGAAGTTTGCGTGAAAGCGGCAGAGGGCGAGTTATGTCACTCATGTATCTTGGTTAATTTTCCTCTGAGAGTAATTTGGAATGTGCTGGCCAAGTATGCCAATAACATTACCAAATAAAAACGCCTCTAAGACAGTGAAGAAGGCGTTTGGTATGCTTTCCTTTATTGGTCAGAGTATTGAGTACAGGAGTTGGGAGGTCATGTTGCGGCTGTACAGGACATTGGTTAGGCCATTTTTGGAATATTGCGTGCAATTCTGGTCTCCCTCCTATAGGAAGGATGTTGTGAAACTTGAAAGGGTTCAGAAAAGATTTACAAGGATGTTGCCAAGGTTGGAAGATTTGAGCTACAGGGAGAGGCTGAACAGGCTGGGACTGTTTTCCCTGGAGCGTCGGAGGCTGAGGGGTGACCTTATAGAGGTTTATAAAATTATGAGGGGCGCAGATAGGGTAAATAGACAAAGTCTTTTCCCTGGGGTCGGGGAGTCCAGAACTAGAGGTTTAGGGTGAGAGGGGAAAGATATAAAAGGAACCTAAAGGGCAACTTTTCACACAGAGGAATGAGCTGCCAGAGGAAGTGGTGGAGGCTGGTGCAATTACGACACTTAAAAGGCTGGATGGGTATATAAATAGGAAGGGTTTGGAGGGATATGGGCCAGGTACTGACAGGTGGGACTAGATTGGGTTGGGATATCTGGTCAGCATGGACGAGTTGGACCGAAGGGTCTGTTTCCGTGCTGTACATCTCTATGACTCTATGACCTCAACAAATGGCACTGAAGCGCATGATCTGGGCACCAATGTTCCAAACCCATGACCACTACAATCTGGAAAGGACAAGGGCAGTACAGCCACCTACAAGTTCCCCTCCCCAAGCCACTCACCATCCTGACTTCAAAATATATTACTCTTCCTTCATTGTTTCAGGGTTAAAATCCTGGAATTCCCTCTTTAACATCAGTGTGTATGTCTACCAAGAGCACATGGCCTGCAGCTCACCACCACCTTCTCAAAGGATGGGCAATAAATGGCTGGCCCAGCTAGTGAAGCTCAGGTCCCATGAAATAGTACCTTTTAAAAAGCCGCACATGTGGATGACAGACAGGAAATGAGTGCAAGCTGCTATCAGGTCGTTCCCTTTAAGACACTGTCCTTCATGGTTACACAATATGTAGAAGCAGCACCCATTGAAATGGACAGACCCTGTACAACAAAACAAAATGCAAAGGGAACAGTGTTTTTATGCACAAATCCACTAAACTGTTTTGTATATTGCAACAGTCACTGTATTTAAACATACTTCGATGGTTGAAAGGTGATTTAGACAAACTTAAATTCCTTTTGCAAAATATCCTGGAGGACACATTCTAACTGCAGGAGATTTCACAATGGGTGGCAATTTACCTTCAAGGTGTAAACTTGTGTCTACCAACAGCACAAGGAATGATGAAGGGCTTCTGCCCGAAACGTCGACTCTCCTGCACCTCTGGTGCTGCCTGATCTGCTGTGCTTTTCCGGCACCACACTTTTCTGTTGCAAATGAAAGCAGCAGTGAACAGGCCAAATACCATTGACATGAATCATCCAAGAACTCTCAGCAGTTATTTACAACTAGAAAATTTAAATGCCTTCCTCGCTATATATATATATGCATCATATTATGTTACAAACGATAGCCTATCTTGATAACTATCAGGCCAGCAGGAGAGTTCTTCAGCAGTGTGATTTAATATCAATTTGAATGTTATACCTTTGGTTCCATTGCATTGGAGACTGGTCAATGGCTGGTGATGGATTATTTTACAGGTCACTGAGTGTACGTGGCAGCTTCTCTACTATAACTTAATTAGGTTACAGATTTTAAACTTGGAGATTTCTATGCCTCAGAGGGTCTGTGAGTCATCCTAAATCTTAATCCTGTCTGTCTGGAGTTGGACAAACGATGTAGTGCTGATCTTGAAAATTCCAGAGATGCAAACCATAGCTCGGTTGGTAAACGCGGTTAGCTCAGAGTCAAGAGGATATGGGTTTAAACCTCATTCCAACATAACAACTGAGGTGGTTCCCTTCTGGATAAGAAGGGAGTGATGGCAGGGGAGGGTGTGGGATAATGGGGAGGGTGTGGGTTAGTGGGGAGGGTGTGGGATAGTGGGGGAGGGTGAGGGGGGCTAGTGATAGTGGGGGAGGGGGTGGGGTAAGTGGGGGAGTGATAGCAGGGGAGGGGGTGGGGTGGGGGAGTGATAGCAGGGGTGGGGATGGAGTGGGGGACTGATAGCAGGGCAGTGGTGTGGGTGGGGTGGAGTGGTGGGGTGGGGGAACTGATAGTCGGGGAGTGGTGGGGGTGGGGTGGAGTAATTGCGGGGGAGTGGGTGGGGTGGGGAAGTGTTAGCAGGGGAGGGGGTGGGGTGGGGGAGTGATAACAGGGCAGTGGTGGGGGTGGGCTGGGGGAGTGTTAGCCGGGGAGTGGTGGGGGTGGGGTGGAGTGATCGCGGGGGAGTGATAGCGGGGGAGGGGGTGGGAGTGGGGGTGGTGTTATGGTGGGGGAGAAGTGGTTGATGGCATGGTGAGGCGGGGAGTAATAGTGGAAGGTGTGCTGCACTGTTGGAGATGCTGTCAATATAAGAACTGCCTGCTCTGATGGCCAATCCCTGACACTATTTGGAAGATATTTATCCATCGGTTGACATCACAACCACACAGGTCATTAATCATTCTCCCTTAGCTGTTTGTGGAAGATGGCTGTGTGTAATTTAGCTGTCACATTCCTTGAAATCCAGCAGTGACTACATTTCAGAACGACATCATTGGCTGTATAGTGCTTTGTAGCTCTTTTCAAATCCGTTAGAAGAGTAAGAGGTAAAACTTCAGAAATATCGGAGATAAATTTGAAACTATATGAAAGAAAACAATAATATTCATAGAAATCTGAATATTCAATAATATTCAATAATAAAAACAATAATATTCATAGAAATTAGGCCTTTTAGCTTCTTGAGCCTTCCCCAACATTCAATAAAGTCTTGACTGTCCTGTTTATGAATCCACTTTCTCACTATATCCCCATGTTCAATAATTGGCTCCGTATGCAAAAATCTATCAACTTCAGTCTTGAATACACTCAACAGGACAATCATAGCCCTCTGGAGTGAACCATTCCAAAAGATACACAATCTTCCCCTGAATTAACAAATACACCTTTATCTCAGTTTTAGGTCACTGATCCCTCATCCTGATAATGAACGTTGAATTCTTGACTTCCCAGTGAAGACAAACCAGATTAGCATCTATCCCGTTATACCCTTCAGAATTTTAGTTGTTTCAATTCGATAAATTCTGATCACATACTTGGTGTTCTCGACTCTTCAAAAAGTGTGTTAAATTGAGAAAGAAGGAAGGATGTATTATCTTGGAAGGAATACAAGGATTTACAGAAGTGATACCTAGTCTTCTTGGGTTAAGTTATAAAGTGAGATTATACAACTCAGGCCTATTTTCTCCAGAATTTAGATTAAGTGATGAGCTGATCAAAGTCTTCGAGATACAAATAGGAAAAGACAGGGTAGATAAAGATAAACTATTTCCACTGGTTGGATAGTCCAGAACTAGGGGGTGTAGTGTGAGATTTAGGGCCAAACCAATCAGGAGAGATATTAGAAAATACTTCTACATACATAGGATGGTAGATGTTTGGAACTGTCTTCCTCAAACAGCAGTGAATGCAGGATCAGTTGTTAGCTTTAAATCTGAGATCTTGTTTTATTTAGCAATGTATTAAGGACAAGGGCCAGAGGCCAAAGGCCTAAATGGAATTGGGCCACAGATCATCTATGATCTCATTGAATGGTGGAACAGGCTTGAGGGGCTGAATTGCCCACTCCTGTTCTTACGTTCCCATGCTATTAACGGAGAGGAGTAAGAAGTGGGTTTTACTTATTTAAAGACTTTATGTTAATATTAACCAGATTTTACACAAACCGGTCAGAGTCTAATGAATATTTACATGTCCAGAAGCAAAATACTGGGGATACTGGAAATCTAAAATAAAGACAGAAAATGCTGAGATACTTGGGCAGGTGTGCAGACAGAAACGGAGTTTTAAATAAATGATTTGAACAGAACAGGCAGAAAAGGTCAACGACAATTGATTACAACAAAGAAGATCCTAATGGCTAAAGTGTCTAAAGGAGAAAAAGGCAGTGTCTTTCACCATTCTCACAAAGTTTTGCTTTTCCGTATTTTTATTAAGTGGATTTACATTTTGCCAAGGGTGGAACCTTCTGCTGTTGCTGGGGTGATTTTGTAGCTGGAAGGATTTAATTCAGAAGGACGGTGGAATATCTGAACCCTGACACTTTTCCACCTTCAAAGTCTCCCTGAAAAATACAGCATTTCCACCAGTTCATAGGAATGCCTGACCCAGGCCCATCCGAACTGGAGAGAAACATCTGCCAAAGTACTACCTGTCATCAGCATCTGACAAGTCCCGAGCAGGAGACACACACAAACAACACGTGAAAACCTGAGCAGCCCAGACCTGTCCCTTCAACTCTTCAACCACCACCTACACATAGACCCAGATAGACAGACACACGTGCACACTGACAGTTAAATACATGCCTACACCGACAGACACACGTACCTAAGACAAGAAAACGTTATAACTATTCTTCTACTACACCACAGTACATCACCATATATAATTGTCCCAAAGCACATCAAACCTCAACACAACAGGTGAATCATTCTATCCAAATCGTGGTCATTCAACAACATTACCACCACTGACTACCCCACCATCAATATCCCAGTAGTTACCATTGACTAGAAACTGAACTTTATTTTAATTCATTCATTCATGGGATATGGGCATCACTGACTGGACCAGTATTTATTACCCATCCTTAATTGCCCAGAGGGCAGTTCTGAGTCAACCACATTGTTGCGGTTCTCGTGTTACACATAGACCAGGTAAGGACAGCAGTTTCCTTCCCTAAAGGGCACGAGTGAACCCGGTGGGTTTTTCTGACAACTGACAACAGTTTCATGGGCGTCATTAGATTTTTATTAAATTCAAATTTCACCATCTGCCATCGAACCCAGGTTCCCAGTGCATTATTTAGGTCTCTGAATTAATAGCTTAGCAATAATACCACTAGCCCCTTACTTCCCCATCAGACCATACAGAAAAGTACAATGGCTATGAGAACAGGTCAGAGACTCGCAACTCTTGTGATGTTTGTCCACAATCTACAGGGAATAACTCTGGAGTGTGCTGAATACTTCCCGTTTGCCTGAATGAGTGCAGCTCCAACAATACTCAAGATGCTTGAGCTATCCAGGGTAATGTAGCCTGCCTGATTGGCTTACTGTATATCATTTATCTATTCATTCCTGCATCATCACATAGTGCCAGCAGTATGCACCACCCACAAGATGCACTGCAGGAACTCACAAAGACTTCTACAGAGCTCCTGTGACCCCTATCACTTAGAAAGACAAGGGCAGCAGATGCATAGGAACATCATCACCTGCACGTTCCCTTAAATCACTGACCATTCTGAGTTCTCTGTCATTGGTCAAAATCCTGGAACTCAAACCATAATAGCAGGTGTACCTACACCACATGGAAGGCAAAAGCTCAGGAATGGGACACATCACCAACTCTATGGTTAGCAATAGACAATTAATGCTGGACTAATCAGTAGACAATTAATGTTGTTCTAATCAATAACCAATTAATTTTGACCTAATCGATAGGCCATTAATGCTAGCCCAATCAAAAATCAATTAATGTTGGTCTAATCAATAAGCAATCAATGCTGACCTAATCAATAGACAATTACTTAATAGACTAACTGAGCCAGTCCATATCCTGTGAATGACTTTATACAAAACATATTAAGTCCAGTCCAGTCCTTAACAATAGAAGCTGAAATAAAGAGAAACAGTAACACAATGATATCAGATGTCAGGACAAAAGCGATCATATTCAGTATCTCAGGAGACTGGCAACATAAACAGAGTCTATAAAAATATACTACTTGAGTTTGACATTTCCCTCCACCTGTTGAAGATATCATACAGTCCAATTATTAAGTAAGACCCATACTTACACAGTACTGCTTCGTGCTTCAATATATTTCAGCGACATTGTATAGTGACTGCAGAGTCCCAAAAACAGTAAAACCTTGAGTGCCTCATTCACATGTTTCTGATGTTGGAGATCAAACTGTTCACCAGAGACCAAGGAGAGCTCCCTGCTTTTCCTTTATTTGTGTCCATGAATCTGTAACTTCTACACATGTCTGAAGAATAACACCTTCAACACTGTAGCTTTCCTTCACTGGGGTACTGAATGCAAAAATAAGTTTAACCTCCTGCCATAGAGCTGAAACTTGCAACCTTGTGATTCAGAAGTGAGACACTGAGAGTGATACTGAGTCATGCTGACATACGTTCACCTTAATCTGCAAATAAACTCTGCAAATAGTAGGTTATTGGGACCTAACCCTTTTGAAAGGAATTAGATTTATACAGTCGTCCCCCCCCCCAATACTCAAGGAGAATATATTCCAAGACCTAATGCGAAATCCTGAAACCATGGATAGGAGGGAACCCATTCACTTAGATGAGAAACGTACCATCCCCAGACCCCGGTTCTGGAAGGTTTCCTATAATATGTTCGGCCGTGGTAAACCACGTAACTGAAACAGTGGAAAACAATTCTGCAAATATGAGGGTCTTCCTCTACCTAATTAAGATGTTTCTTAATAAGTTCAGGATAGAACGATTAATCATCTAGGAGGATGATGAATTCTTTATTGGTGGTTTGTGCATAAATCACCTGATTGAAAAATAATTATATGTGTTATAGACATAATTTGTGAGGTTAAATTAATACTTGGGAATTTCATTCGAGTATTCATAAGAATTGGGGTGATTTTTAATTTGTAATTTTGCCTTGAATGTTTAACTAGTATGTGCTCAGTTGTCTCAGATGTTTCAATAGATTTCACGTCAAAGGAAGATTGGACAGTAATTCCAGTGGGAATGAATTTGAAAGGTCAAACTGTGCTTGTTCAAATCAAACTCACCAACAATGATGTCCCATTTTACTTTGTTCATTTCTATTATTTCATGCTTTTTCAGAATATAACTGCACATATTTCAAGCACTTCACATCAGGAGAAAATGCAGAAATTTTCCAAATTACTACTCAGAAAGGTAAGTGACTGAAATCTATCAGATCTTGCTTAGTTATGGGATCGATTCGATTTGTTATCCAATACTGTAATGAAGAATGATAGACATTGAGCACAATTTTTGAAGAGTAACTGTTAACATCACACATTAACAAGGAAAGCTGTTAATAGGGAGAGCCCTCACTAATCCATAACCTACAGCCCCCTTCTTCCTTGATGGTATCAACAGTTTACAGAGGGGACAATCTTTATATGTGTGTTCGTCAGAAAGGACCATTTCATCAGGAGTGGGGGTTACAGTCAAACCTGATCCCCAGGTCAATTCACATCCATAAGCAGTTTGCAATCAGCAATCCCTGAAGGAAGTGTCCTCCATTCGCCCACACAGTCAGGATATTTATTGTGTCACACTCTGACATTTAGCTGTGATCACATTCACCCAGGTACAAACTGGATTAAACCCAAGCCCATTCTGGTGTGTGGCTATATATCTGATTTGGGTATTTCATGTATGTTCGATTTTAATTAATTGATAATTTTGTGAATTGAATTGAATTGAATTTATTGTCACGTGTACCAAGGCCCAGTGAAAAGCTTTGTCTTGCGAGCAATACATGCAGATCACAGAGTTAAATAACATAGATAAGTAAATAATAGGTGAACAGTAGCAAAAACAAAAACACAGGGACAGGCAAATGCTAAGAGTTTGTGAGTCCATTCAGTATTCTAACAACAGTAGGGTAGAAACTGTTGTGAAACCGGCTGGTGTGTGTGTTCAGGCTTCTGTACCTTCTCCCCGATGGTAGAGGTTGTAGAAAAACATTGCCAGGGTGGGATGGATCTTTGAGCATGCTGGCGGCCTTTCCTTGACAGCAGGCCTGGTAGATGGATTCTATAGATGGGAGGTTGGCCTTTGTGATTGTCCGGGCTGATTTCACCACTCTCTGTAACCATCTCCGATCTTGAATGGTACAGTTGCCATACCAGGTAGTGATACAACCAGACAGAATGCTCTCGATGGAGCACCTATAAAAGTTGGCAAGGGTTTTCGCCGTCATGTCAAATTTCCTCAGCTGCCTGAGGAAGAAGAGAGGTTGTTGGGCCTTTGTAACCAGTGCATCCACATGAAGAGTCCAAGAAAGCTTGTTGTGGATGACCACTCCCAGGAGCTTGACACTCTCCACTCATTCCATCTCTGTGCTGTTAATGTGTAGGGGGAGGGGGCATGAGTAACATCCCGCTGAATGTCAATGATGAGTTCCTTGGTTTTGCTGGCATTGAGAGTTAGGTTTTTCTCAGTGCACCATTTTTCCAGGTCTTCCACCTTCCATTTGTAGTCTGTTTTGTCACCCACCTGAGGTTCGACTGACTATGGTGGTATCATCAGCCAACTTGTAAATGGCATTAGTCTGGTATTTGGCAATGCAGTCAAGAGTATATACAGTGAGTATAGTAGGGGGCTGCATATGCACTCCTGGGGTGGGGGGGATCCAATGTTGAATGTTAGTGAGGATGAAATATTGTCCCCAATCTTCACTGATTGTGGCCTGTGGGTCAGGAAGCTGAGGATCCAGCTGCAGAGAGTAGAGCTTAGTCTGAGATCACTAAGTTTAGTAATCAGTCTCAAGGGGATAATAATGTTGAAGGCTGAACTGTAGTCAATGAGTAGGATTCTTACATAGCTGTTCGTGGTGTCAAGATGTTCTAGGGAGGAGTGAAGGGCAAGTGATATGGCATTTGACATGGATCTGTTGGTCCAATAGGCAAATTGGAGTGGGTCAAGAGTAGTGGGGAGGCTGGAAATTGGTGATACAAAATGGCTCCTGATATTGAAAACAATGAGCAAACCTTAGAGTGTGTATTGAGCCATGCAAACTTACAGCACAGAAGGAGGCAATGTAGCCCATATTGACCAAAATTGACATCATATTCCTTTAACAGTGTTTATTTATATAGAAAGTGAAAGAGATCAGAACCTTTTGCCATAGTGCATCTTCGAAAAGCTACATATTGTCACAAAAACTATCTATTTAAAAGAGAACTCCATAAGTTAAATCTTTCTAAGTATGTGAGGGTTAATCTAGTAGAGCAGGAAGGAGTGGAACTAACATTCAGACCTGAAACAAAAAACAGAAATTGCTATAGAAACTCAGCAGGTCTGGCAGTATTTGTGGAGAGAGAAACAGAGATAATGTTTTGAGTCCAGTGACCCTGCTTCAGATCTGAAGTTGTTCAGGAACTCAGGCCTTGGCAAAGCCCTGATGGCCAACTCAAATCCACTTACTCAGCTGCCATCAGATTTTAAGCTCAGGACCCTACAGTTGTTATGACTAGCACTGTATTGGGTCAGATTTCCAACACTGTGCGACCAGGTTTGGTGCCATGTTTAATCATCTCCAGAGACTCTGTAAAATATCTCTTGATGCCACATACACTTCTCAGCCTCAAACTGGGACATTTCCAGTGTCAACGGGGTGAGGTGGGGGCTTCAGTTTGTGTTCATGCGGAGAAAGTTGGAAGGGGGTGGGTATCATGTGAAAAGTTGGCTGACCCTTTACCTACTCAAATAGAGGATTAGATTTCTCTTTGCAGCCCTCTCTGGAAAAAACAGGTGGCCGTGCACATGGCTGGCACGATTTGAACTGCATGGACTACAGTGAAAGAAAGACTATACTGGGGGGGGGGGGCGTGGAAATGTGCTTTCAAACTGCTGCTGTCTTTTTAGGTGTTGGATAACTCAGTTGGTCATCTTTCTCAATGAATACAAGGCAGGAGCTGAGCAATAATGGAGTGAATCTGCAGGCACTTTTCTCAGTTTCTTGACATCTTTTCCTCTGCAGAATATAGCATTTCAGCAGCGGCCATTGCAATCATCAGCATTGGGTTTATGGTGCTCGGTACAATCTGTCTGCTGCTCTCCTTCAACAAGAGGATGGATTATTTCCTGAAACCAGCCGGCATGTTCTTTATCTTCTCAGGTAGGTCGATGGCACGGGGCTTAGACTGTTAACAGCTGCACTGCGTTCGGACTGGAGTGTGGGCCTGATAGCCATCTGCTTCTCCTCTGAGCGAATGGGTGGGCAAATCAGTGAGGCTACCTCAGTAAAGTACTCTTCATGTTTCATGCTGCACTCTGTTGAGACTGATAAGGCCTTTTGTGGCACAGTGGTAGTGTTCCTCTCTCTGAGCCAGGAGATCCAGAAAGTCCCACTTTTTTCAGGTGTCACAACATCTCTGAACTGGTTTATTAGAAAATGTATTGCAAAATATATAAGGGTTAACGTACCTGTCAAGACCAGAGGGTCCTAGCTACGTTGGAGATGTGTTACATCATGTCCAAACACTGCTCTTAAAGGAACAGTTTATAGTTAACATGTTAAAAACAAATGGGCTTTGTGCTACAGTGCTTAAAGGAAGTGTGTAGTAGAGATTTTCTTATGAAGCTGTTCATAGATGATATGTCATACACCCCTTGAGCAGGTGGGATTGAATCCAGGCTTCTTGGCTCAGGGGGTTGGAGGATCAATCCCTCTGAACTTGTGGTGGTTCATTTCCCCTCCTGTCATATGGGAGACCAGAGTTCAGTTCAAATGGGAGGCAACAATGCTAAAGGGTTTTACCTGGTGTTTGTGGTCAGTGTTCCTCCAGTAATGACCCATAGGAGTACCATTACAACAGGAAGGAGCTGGATCTCAATGGGGGATGATGAATGAATCGTTGATGACTGTACATGTCAAAGTGTACTTTTAGATATTTTCTAGTCAATTTGCTCAGATGTTATAATACACCTCAGGAGCAGAGGGGATTTGAACCTAGGCCTCCTGGCTGAAAGATAGGGACATGACCACTGTGCCACAAGAGGTCCCTCACATTATGATGCTTTTAACTTTTGTCTCATTTATCTCCCTTCATTCAACCTTTCTTTGCCTTCTTTGATTTCTCTTTCTTTACTTGTTTCATGATGAATTAATTTTACTCTCCTTTTCAGTTATTCCTTTACTCTGGGATCCTTATCACACTTTAGAAACTCACTTTCCAGTCCCATGCATGAACAAGTTTCTTCTGATATATTACAAGATGTCCTGTTCCAGCATAACCCTTTTGTTTCTTCTTAATCCTGCCCATTCCATCCTCCCAGCCTTACTCTCAGTGGGATGTTGTTCCTCAGTTACCAGGTGTCATGGCAATATTTCAATATTATTTTTGTTCATCGATGCGATGTGTCTTTATGCCTGGGTTATTATTTATTGCCCATCCCTAATTCCCTGGTGAAGGTGGGAGTGAGCAGCCTTCCTGATTTGCTGCATTCCCTCCATTGTAGGGATACCCACACTGCCATTAGAAACTATCATTTCAACCCAGTGACACTGAAGGAACTATGATATATTTCTGTGGTCACAGGCCAGGCATAAGACATTAAGACACAGGAGCAGAAATTAGGCCATTCAGCCCATTCGGTCTGCTCTGCCATTCAATCATGGCTGATACGTTTCTCAACCCCATTCTCCCCGTAATCCTTGATCCCCTTGATACTCTAGAATGTATCTATCTCAGTCTTAAATAAACTCAATGACCTGGCCTCCACAGCCTCCTGTGGCAATGAATTCCATAGATTCCCCACTCTCTGGCTGAAGAAGTTTATCCTTATCTCCATTCTAAAAGGTATTCCCTTTATTCTAAGACTGTGCCCTCGGGCTCTAGTCTCTCCCACCAATGGAAACATCTTCCCAATATCTACTCTGTCCAGACCATTCAGTATTCTGTATGTTTCAATTAGATCCCCCATCATCCTTCTAAACTCCATTAAGTATACACCTAGAGTCCGCAAACATTCCTCATATGTTAAGCTTTTTATTCCTGGGATCATTGTCATGAATCTCTTCTGAACACACTCCAGGGCCAGTACATCCTTCCTGAGATATGGGGCCCAAAACTGCACACAATACTCCAAATGTGGTCTGATCCGAGCCTTATAGAGCCTCAGACATACATCCCTGCTTTTATATTCAAGTTCTCTCAGAATAAATGCCATCATGCATTTGCCTTCCAAACTACTGACTCAACCTGCAAGTTTACCTTGAGGGAATCCTGGACTGGAACTCTTAAGACTCTTTGCACTTCAGACTCCTGAATTTTATCCCTATTTAGAAAATAGTCCATGCCTCTATTCTTCCTACCAAAGTGCATGACCTCACACTTTCCCATGTTGTACTCCGTCTGCCACTTCTTTGCCCACTCTCCTAACCTATTCAAATCCTTCTGCAGCCTCTCCACCTCTTCAATGCAACCTGTCCCTCTATCTATCTTTCTATCGTCTGTAAACTTAGCCAGAATGCCCTCAGTTCCTTCATCTAGATTGTTAATGTAAAAGCGAAAAGTTGTGGTCCCAACACTGAGCCTTGTGGAACACCATTTGTTACCAGCTGCCATCCTGGGGAGGACCTTTCATCCCCACTCTCTGCTTTCCATGCTAGCACCTTGCCTCTAACATCATGGACTCTTATCTTACTCAGTAGCCTCCTGTGCGGTACCTGGTCAAAGGCCTTCTCTAGGTCCCGGTAGATAATATCCATTGACTGCCTTTGGTCTAACCTGCTCATTATTTAGAGTCATAGAGTCATAGAGAGGTACAGCATGGAAACAGACTCTCCGGTCCAACCCGTCCATGCCGACCAGATATCCCAACCCAATCTAGTCCCACCTGCCAGCACCAGGCCCATAACCCTCCAAACCCTTCCTATTCATATACCCATCCAAATGCCTCTTAAATGTTGCAATTGTACCGGCCTCCACCACATCCTCTGGCAGCTCATTCCATACACGTACCACCCTCTGTGTGAAAAGGTTGCCCCTTAGGTCTCTTTTATATCTTTCCCCTCTCACCCTAAACCTATGCCCTCTAGTTCTGGACTCCCCGTCCCCAGGGAAAAGACTTTGTCTATTTATCCTATCCATGCCCCTCATAATTTTGTAAACCTCTATAAGATCACCCCTCAGCCTCCAATACTCCAGGGAAAACAGGCCCAGCCTGTTCAGCTTCTCCCAATAGCTCAAATCCTCCAACCCTGGCAACATCCTTGTAAATCTTTTCGGAAACCTTTCAAGTTTCACAACATCTTTCCGATAGGAAGGAGACCAGAATTGCATGCAATATTCCAACAGTGGCCTAACCAATGTCCTGTACAGCTGCAACATGACCTCGCAACTCCTTTACTCAATACTCTGACCAATAAAAGAAAGCATACCAAATGCCTTCTTCACTATCCTATCTACCTGCAACTCCACTTTCAAGGAGCTATGAACCTGCACTCCAAGGTCTCTTTGTTCTGCAACACTCTCTAGGACCTTACCATTAAGTGTATAAGTCCTTCTAAGATTTTCTTTCCCAAAATGCAGCACCTCACATTTATCTAAATTAACCTTCATCTGCCACTTCTCAGCCCATTGGCCCATCTGGTCAAGATCCTTTTCTAATCTGAGGTAACCCTCTTCGCTGTCCACCACACCTCCAATTCCTCAAAGAATTCTAGCAGATTTGTCAAGCATGATCTCCCCTTGATGAAACCATGCTGACCTTGCCCTATTTTACCATATATTTGCAAGTATTCAGAATTCTCATCCTTCACAATGGATTCCAGGATCTTACCCATGACCAAGGTTCAGCTAATCAATTTGTAATTTTCCATCTTTTGCCTTACTTCCTTGTTAAACAAAGGTGTCACATTAGTGTTTTTGCAGTTCTCTGGGACCCTCCCTGATTCTAGTGATTCCTGAAAGATCACCACTAACATCTCTGCTATCTCCCTTAGAGTGCTGCAGTGTAGTCCATCTGGTCCAGGGGATTTATCCACCTTCAGGCCATTCAGTTTTTCTAGCACCTTCTCTTTGGTGATGGCTGCCATACTCAGCTCTGCCCCTTCACTCTTGAATTTTTGGGATATTACTTGTGTCTTTCACCATGAAGTCAGACGCAAAGTAATTATTCAGTTCCTCAGCTATTTTTTTTGTTCCTCAACACTATCTCTCCAGTGTCAATTTCCAGTGGCCCAATGTCCACTTTTGCCTCTCTTTTGCCCTTTATATCTGAAGAAACTCTTATAGCCTTCCTTTATATTACTGGCTGGCTTACCCACATATTAAATCTTCTTCCTCCTTTTTTTTGTTGCCCTCTGATTGTCTTTGTGAGCTTCCCAAACCTCTGATTTCCCACTGCTCTTCACCACATTGTATGCTTTCTATTTTGCTTTTATACTATCCCTGACCTCCCGAGTCAGCCATGGTTGTCTCATCTTCCCTGTACCATGCTTCTTTTTCCTGGGGATGAATCTCTGCTGTATCTCCTGAATTACTCCCAGAAACTCCTGCCATTGCTGTTCCACTGTTTTCCTGTTAGGCTCCTCTCCCAACCAATTCTCCCCAGCTCCTCCCTCATGCCTCTGTAATTGCCTTTATTCAGCTTTATACCATTATCTTTGATTCTATCTCCCTCTCAAATTGCAGAGTAAATTCAGTCATATTATGATCACTGCCTCCTAAGGGTTCCTCACCCTTAAGCTCCCTTATCAAGTCTGCCTTGTTGCACGGCACTAAATCTAGTATTTCTTGTTCCTGAGTGGGTTCCACCACTAGCTGCTCCAAAATGCCATCTTATAGACATTCCCTTTCTTGCAACCCACTACCAACCTGATTTCCCCAGTCCACCTGGACTGGACACTGGAGGAACAGACAAGCCAAACCCATCCATTCAACGTGTAGCTTTTTAAATATTCATTTACAGGATGTGGCTGTCACTGGCCGGGCCAGGATTTATTGCCCATCCCTAATTTCCCAGAGGGCAGTTAGGAGTCAGCCACATTGCTGTGGGTCTGGAGTCACATGTAGGCTAGACTGCAGAAGGATGGCAGATTTCCTTCTCTCTAGAACATTCGGCTGAATCACTGCATCCAGTATAAATTGGTCAATCTGGGGGTTAATTCCGAGGAGTAGCTAAAACACTCCACAAAATAAAGTTGCAGTTGGGAAACAGTTTGAATTTTTCTTTTATTTTTCTCCCCCCCACCCCACCCCGAGCACTGCAACGCTTTCATTTGCAAGGTGTGTCAAACATTATAGGCAAAAGTGAGGGCTGCAGATGCTGGAATTCAGAGTCTAGATTAGAGTGGTGCTGGAAAAACACAGCAGGTCAGGCAGCATCCCAGGAGCAGGAAAACCATCAGACATTACAATCTGCCCACTCAGTGCCAGGAGAGTGACCCCACGTGTGTCCCCCTGGGGGGTAACTTCCCGCCCACAGCTCCCCACTGACTCACCGTGTCTCCCTGTGTTCCAGGCCTGTGCATCATCATCTCGGTGGAGGTCATGCGGCAGTCTGTCAAGCGGATGATTGACAGCGAGGAGACCATCTGGATGCATTATCACTACTCCTGGTCATTCGCCTGCGCCAGTGCTGCCTTTGTCATCCTCTTCATCGGGGGAATCACTCTCCTGCTCATCTCTCTGCCACGTATGCCCCAAAACCCATGGGAAACGTGCATGGATGCACCACCAGAACATGTGTGAGGTGGGGGTGGGGAATCAAATTCACTCGCAGGGATATGGCGGACAGCTTTATTTATGGTGGCGAAACAGGGAGACTCACCTTCAGGGGTTTCTTAAAACAAAACAAAATTCACAACTTTAATTTCAAAAAACTGAAATCGGAAATGAAAGTAAAACATGCTGGAAGAAAACGAACTGTGGATGCTGGAAATCTGAAACAGAACTTGCTGGAGAAACTCAGCAGGTCTGGCATTATCTGAAGCAAAGTTAATCTTCGGGTTGAAAATGAGCCCTTTGCTGTTCTGCACAAGTCCCCCAGTCTGCTCCAAGCACTCTGTTCCTCTTTCTCCACACACCTTAACATTGCAGTTCATTCTCTTCCACCTCAGATTTCCTGCAGTCCCAGTATTTTCCTGTCAGGAAAAACTGAAATATTCAGGCTTTCATTCGGGGAACTCGAGACATGGGAAGCGTGTCAAGGGCCTGGGCATTAACCTTTCATTCTCTTCCAGATGCCTGCTGCGCATTTTGTGCTTTCTTTAAATTTCTTTAGCAGAACAACAGGACATGAATAAGTCCACTCACCGTTAATAGTGAGTCATTGACGGGGTTATGACTGGGAACTGCGTTGATGATAGCTTTGCTCTCTCTCAGTCAGCGTCCTGGTAACACTGTATCATCGACACTCCTCTCAGCACTCAGTGTCGTGAGGATGTGTTTCTCAACAACGATTATTAGATTCACCTCTGTGGGAAATGGGGCCACATTAGCAAATCTCACTGTTGTGAATTACTGTACGTGTTCTCGGAACGGCAGGTTAAACATAAACACCTTAAATACACAGCCACAAAAATAAAAAGAAAGAACTGGGGATGCTGCAAATCTGAAAAGTAAACAGAGATTGCCGGAAAAGCTCAGCAGGTCTGGCAGCAGCTGAAGAGGGAAATCTGAGTTAACATTTCAGGGCCAGTGACCCTTCCTCAGAATTGGCAGTTAGCACAGATTCTGCCAGACCTTCGAATACACCACCACAACTGGCTTCAGGATATTTCCTGATCGACCTGTTGAGAGATGTTATTACATATCCCAAGAGCAGGTGGGACTTGAACCCGTACCTCCTGGCTCAGAGGTAGGGACACTACCATTGTGCCTACCACCAGCTCCAAATGTAGAGACATAGGGGATAGCAGCAGGAGGAGGCCATTTGGCCTTTGAGCCTCCTCTACTATTTATCATGATCATTGACTGATCTTCCATCGCAACAGCCTAATCCTGCCTTCTCCCCCTCACCTTTGATTCCATTTGCCCCAAGTGCTATATCTAGCTGCCTCTTGAATACATTAGGCATCAACTACCTCCTGTGGTAATGAATCCCATAGGCTTACCATTCTTTGGGTGAAGAAATGTCTCCTCATCTCCATCCTAAATGGTCCACCCTGAATCGTCAGACTGTGACCCCTGGTTCTGGAAGCACCCACCATCAGGAACATCCTCCCTGCATCTACCTTGTCTAGTCCTGTGAGAATTTTACAAGTGACTATGAAACCCCCCCCCCATTTGTCTGAACTCTAGTGAAAATAATCCTAACTTAGACAATTTCTCCTCATACATCAGTCCCGCCATCCCCATAATCAGCCTGGTAAACCTTCACTGCACTCCTATGAGAGCAAGAGCAACCTTTCTGAGAAAAGGAGACCAAAACTGCACACAATATTCTAGGTGTGGCCTCACTAAAGCTGGAACAACATATCCCTGCTCCTGTACTCAAATTAATAGATTGTGAATAGCTGGGGTCATAGCACTGATCCCTGTGCACCTCCCTCCCCCCCCCCCCCCCATGAGTTACTGCCTGACAATTTGGGAAGGACCCAGAGGATTCTTTGTTTTTCTCTGCCAACCAGTTTTCTCTCCATCTCAATGCACTTCCCCAAGTCCCATCTGCTTTAATCTTGCACAATAACCTCTTATGTGCAACTTTGTCACTTTCTGAAAGTCCAAATAAGCCACATCAACTGGCTTCCCCTTGTCAACTCCACTAGTTACACCTTCATAGAATTTGAACAGATTTGTCAAGCATCCTGACTCTAGCAAATCTTAGCAGGACTTATACACTTATTGGTAAGGTCCTAGAGAGTGTTGCTTGGAGTGCAGGTTCATAGCTCCTTGAAAGTGGAGTCGCAGGTAGATAGGATAGTGAAGAAGGCATTTGGAATGCTTTCCTTTATTGGTCAGAGTATTGAGTACAGGAGTTGGGAGGTCATTTTGTGGCTGTACAGGATATTGGTTAGGCCACTGTTGGAATATTGCGCGCAATTCTGGTTTCCTTCCTATCGGAAAGATATTGTGAAACTTGAAAGGGTTCAGAAAAGATTTACAAGGATGTTGCAAGGGTTGGATGATCTGAGCTACAGGGAGAGGCTGAACAGGCTGGGGCTGTTTTCCCTGGAGTGTCGGAGGCTGAGGGGTGACCTTATAAGAGGTTTGTTAAATTATAAGGGGCATGGATAGGGTAAATAGACAAGATCTTTTCCCTGGGGTGGGGTTCAGAACTAGAGGGCATAGGTTTAGGGTGAGAGGGGAAAGATAAAAAGGACCTAAGGGGCAACTTTTTCATGCAGAGGGTGATACATGTACGGAATGTGTTGTCAGAGGATGTGGTGGAGGCTGGCACAATTACAGCATTTAAAAGGCATCTGGATGGGAATATGAATAGGAAGGGTTTGGAAGGATATGGGCCAGGTGCTGGCAGGTGGGATTACATTGCGTTGGGATATCTGGTCAGCATGGATGAATTGGACCGAAGGGTCTGTTTCCATGCTGCACGTCTCTATGACTCCATCTGGTTCTATTGCTGCTTTCTAAATGCTCTGTTATAAAGTCCTTGATAATAGTTTCGAGAATTTTCTCACTACTGATGTTTGGTTTACTGGACTATAATTCCTGGTTTTCTCTCTGGCTCCCTTTTTAAATATTGGCTACCCTCCAATCTGCAGGGACTGTTCTAGAGTCTACAGAATCCTGGAAGATGACCACTAGTGCATCTACTATTTCTACAGCCACTTCTTTAGGTATTCTGAGATGTAGATCATCAGGCCCTGATAAAGCTTAAGAAATTCAGATCTGCACATTGTTCATTGCGTTTACCTTAACAACCACTCCCTTTCCAAATGCCCAAGCAATCTTAAACAGTTTGAGGAAGTTTTCTTTTTAATGTAGTTCAAATATCAGTATGTTTGTAGCAGCATTTAATGTGGAATGTGTGAATCCATGTCTGCAGATATATTCCTGACTCCACACATAGGTTAATCCACGTACTCAACCTTGCCGTCAAATCCTGACCTTGTCTTGCAGTGACATTTTTGAGGTTTGTAAATCCACTCGTTCAGGGAGAACAACTTCAACCATCTGAAATCTCACCTGAGAGCAATAATCAGAAATAAACAATTACACCCTGGATCTGTAGCTTAACAATTGGCAAAAGCTTCAACATTGGATTATTATATCATTCACCACTTCCCACATTTGTGCGACAAATGGCTTTGGGGTTCTTTAGATGCTGTAGAATTTATTGAGATTTCCCTGTATCTAAGCATGTGTGAGACTTGCATTTTAACTACATCACTACTCCTTCCACTTCCCTTTATAATAAACATACACCCAAACTTCTTCCATCAAGAAATGTGTCACAAGAGAAAATGTTTTCCTTGAAATTGGCTGGTTTTTTTTTGCCGTGGCTTTATCTCCCTTGAGTCAATATTTCAGTGATTGTGGAGGATGGGGCTTGTAGGTTGCTCTGTTCAGTGGTTCAAACAAGCACTGATGACCCTGACCTCTTTAGCTGACCCTTCTCCTCGTTTGCCCAGAAATCCTCCCGCGATTGCAGCGTGTGTGACTTTGAAAATCTGTGGAGATTGCGCTGGTGAAAATGTGCCTCTTAAACATTGAGCTTTGCCCTGATTAGCATTCTGCTTTTTGTGGTTGAATTACATCGAATTGGAATTACCAAACAGTCGAGAGGCTTTTGGGTCCCCACTCATGTACAGAATGCTCCATGTGAGCCCGACTGATCAAGGTATTAAAAAGCATATGCTACAGCAGCGTTCCTAGTATCAAACTATACTTTGCAAATACATATTAGCTGAATTATGAGGCTTTCCCCCTCCCTCAGAAACCTTTTATATAATAGTTTAATTATTAGACACGGTTGTTTGGCAGCACAGAACTTGAATATTGAGAAAAAACACATTTTGTCAAAGCCTTTCATCTTGCACTCATCAGGACAATTGACAAGAAATACCAAAGTAAAGGGGAAACAACTATAAGGAGAGTATTGATTGCTGATGTTAATGATGACTGACAGTTAACTGATAAGCTTTGTTTAAATTCTACAGCAGGCAGGCTGACTCTGATAGGGCAATATCTTGACCAGAAAATAAACCAGCAAATGGCTGTCCCCTATTATGTTGAGTTGAAACAGGCACTGTGTGTGTGTGTTTGTGTGTAATGTTCTTTCTTTGTATGTTAATATATGCAGCTTCAGTTCTCTCAAATGTGCCACAATGAGCCCAACTGACAATCCTAAATTGGTTGACAATGTAATTCTTTGTACAATCAGAATTAAAAAGCATTTGTTGTTCTATTGGGGATTTACATCTAAAACTGGACACTGTGTTTTGAAACCATGGTCAGTACTTTGCATGTTGTCACCAGCTGAAAGGACATGCTGTTTGATATTGTCTGCCAGTCTTTGCGAAGTACAGCCTACGTACTTGGCAGCATACCGGTACTGAAACTAACATACCACAATGCTCATTTGTGTGGTCAGTAGATGTCTTTTTGACTTGATGGCAGGATTTTATTATAAACAAACACCAATCATAACTACAATATTGTAGCAGCATGACACAGTGAGCTTCAAGAGTTGCTCAAACCTTTCAGACAACCTACCCAGGAAGTCTGTGCCCTTTGCAGGACCAAAATGACAGTCTTAGAGCTGTTCACGAGTTTGTGTGATTATACAGATAAAAGTGATCTGATCAGGGTAGCCGTTATCCCATCGCATGACCTTGATGTGCCCTATTTTCAGCATCATGTTTCTATGTCCAAGAAATGGCTCTGACCTTATTTACCAAGGTGTTAATTAAGAAGCCAGTCTTACAACGTAAAGCACTACAGGAATCCCAATGTGTATATTGACTAGTGAAAGTAGGCTGTTAGTGCACAGTAGTAGAGAACTCCAGGCCAATATCTCAACTTAAGGCATCAAGAAAAGTGATTTCATTTGACTGTTAGATTTCAAATTTAAATTTGAGAGCAGGGTGGAGCCAGCCCATCAAGGAAATTCTTGCATGCAGCTATGGACTTCTGTATTGGAAGCATCTCATTTAATATTGGAAAAATGTAAGGAATAGCAGGTTACGTGTGATTTCATTGAACATACAATTCTCATGGAATCCAAAAAAAGATGTTTGAGGAGATGGGTCTAGCAGAGAACTCATGGCAAAGCCATTTATTTGGGATGCATAGTGTCATTAAAATGGAATTCAACTGCACAAGTTACTGAGTTCATAGGTTTAATGAGTACTGATTCACAAAATTGCTGCAGTGCAAATATCTATTGACTCTTGAATGGTGAATAGCCCAGCATTGTTAAATGAGCATATGGATGCTACATTGCTATTAATACGTGAAATCCTGTATGGTCTTCACAAATATGAAGGAGTGCTTCACGGTGTAAGTGGAAAACTTGTTTGAAACTGGTTGTAGTAAGTTACCCAAACATTGGCCAGTTTATGTTGTGCCGAGTTAATCAGAGAGTTAAACGGACATCATTTTTCTTGTCTTTTTTGTGGTGATGTCTTTTTATCAGGGCTCATGCATCAGTTTCCAAAGTAGAAAACTGATTTGTAAGTAGGACCTCAGGAGGTTCCTGCAATACCTGTCTGATTCTCATTGACCCATTGGCCCATCTGATCAAGATCCCGTTGTAATCTGAGGTAACCTTCTTCGCTTTCCACTACACCTCCAATTTTGGTGTCATCTGCAAACTTACTAACTGTATCTCTTATGCTCACATCCAAATCATTTATATAAATGACGAAAAGTAGTAGACCCAGCACCGATCCTTGTGGCACCCCACTGGTCACAGGTGTCCAGTCTGAAAAGCAACTCTCCACCACCACCCTCTGTCTTCTACTTTTGAGCCAGTTCTGTATCCAAATGGCTAGTTCTCCCTGTATTCCATCAGATCTAACCTTGCTAACCAGTCTCCCATGGGGAACCTTGTCAAACGCCTTACTGAAGTCCATATAGATCACATCTGCCCTCATCAATCCTTTTTTACTTCTTCAAAAAACTCAAATCAAATCCATGAGACATGATTTCCCACACTGACTATCCCGAATCAGTCCTTGCCTTTCCAAATTCATGTAAACCCTGTCTCTCAGAATTCCCTCCAACAACTTGCCCACCACCGACATCAGGCTCACTGGTCCTATAGCTCCCTGGCTTGTCCTTACCGCCCTTCTTAAATAGTGGCACCACGTTAGCCAACCTCCAGTCTTCCAGCACCTCACCTCATACAAATATCTCAGCAAGAGGCCCAACAAACACTTCCCACAGAGTTCTGGGATACACCTGATCAGGTCCTGGGATTTATCCACCTTTATGCATTTCAAATCATCCAGCACCTCCTCCTCTGTAATATGGACATTTTTCAAGATGTCACATCTATTTCCCTACATTTGAAATCTTCCATGTCCTTCTCCACTGATGCACAATACTCATTTAGTACCTCCCCCATCTCCTATGGCTCAACACACAGGCTGCCTTGCTGATCTTTGAGGGGTCCCATTCTCTCCCTAGTTGCCACTTTGTCTTTAATGTATTTAGAAAAACCCTTTGGATTCTCCTTAACCCTATTTGCCAAAGCTATCTCATGTCCCCTTGTTGCCCTCCTGATTTCCCTCTTAAGTATACTCCGACTTTCTTTATACTCTTCTAAGGATTCACTCGATCTATCCTGTCTATACCTGACATATGATTCCTTTTTTCTCTTAACCAAACTCTCAATTTCTTCCAGCATTCCCTATACCTACCAGCCTTCCCTTTCACCCTGACAGGAATATACTTTCTCTGAATACTCGTTATCTCATTTCTGGAGGCTTCCCATTTTCCAACCGTCCTTTTACCTATGAACAACTGCCCCCAATCAGCTTTTGAAAGTTCTTGCCTCATACCATCAAAATTAGCCTTCCTGCAATTTAGTACTTTAACTTTTAGATTCGGTTTATCCTTTTCCATCACTATTTTAAAATAGATTTATGGCGCTGGCCCTAAAGTGCTTCCCCACTGACACCTCAGTCACCTGCCCTGCCTTATTTCCCAAGAGTCGGTCAAGTTTTGCACCTTCTCTAGTAGGTACATCCACGTACTGACTCAGAAAATGTTCTTGTACATACTTAACAAATTCCTCTCCATCTAAACCTTTAACACTATGGCAGTCCCAGTCTATGTTTGGAAAGTTAAAATCCCCTACCATAGCCACCCTATTATTCTTGCAGATAACTGAAATCTTCTTACAAGTTTGTTTCTCAATTTCCCACTGGTTATTAGGGGGTCTATAATACAATCCCAATAACATCCCTTTCTTATTTCTCAGTCCACCCAAATAACTTCCCTGGATGTATTTCTGGGAGTATCCTCCCTCAGCACAGGTATAATGCTATCCCTTATCAAAAATTCCACTCCCCCATCTCTCTTGCCTCCCTTTCTATCCTTCCTGTAGCATTTGTATCCTGGAACATTAAGCTGCCAGTCCTGCCCATCCCCGAGCCATGTTTCTGTAATTGCTATGATATCCCAGTCCCATATTTCTAACCATGCCAGGTTGAGGAGTGGCAGATGGCGTTTGATTTAGATCAATGTGGGGTGTTGCATGTTGGAAAAGCAAATCAGGGCAGGGCTTATACATTTAATGGTAAAGTCCTGGAGAGTGTTCTGAACAAAGAGACCTTGGAGTGCAGGCTCATAGCTCCTTGAAAGTAGAGCCACAGGTAGATAGGATAGTGAAGAAGGCACTTGGTATGCTTTCCTTTATTGGTCAGAGCATTGAGTACAGGAGTTGGGAGGATGTTGTGAAACTTGAAAGGGTTCAGAAAAGATTTATAAGGATGTTGCCAGGGGGATTTGTACTACAGGGAGAGGCTGAACAAGCTGGGGCTGTTTTCCCTGGAGTGTCGGAGGTTGAGTGGTGACCTTACAGAGGTTTACAAAATTATGAGGGGCATGGATAGTTTAATAGACAAGGGGGGGGGGGGGGGGGGGGGGGAGGCGGTGTCCAGAACAAGAGGGCATAATTTTAGGCTGCGAGGGGAAAGATATAAAAGAAACCTAAGGGCCAACTTTTTCATGCAGAGGGTGGTGTGTGTATGCAACAAGCTGCCAGAGGAAGTGGTAGAGGCTTGTACAATTACAGAATTTAAAAGACATCTGGATGGGTACATGGATAGGAAGGGTTTAGAGGGATATGGGCCAACTGCTGGTAAATGGGACTAGATTAGGTTAGGATATCTGGTCGGCATGGATGAGTTGGACCGAAGGGTCTGTTTCTGTGCTGTACATCTCTATGACTCTATGACTGCCTGTGGTCACCTATTCCCTTATTTCCTCCTGTCCCTTGAGGTATAATGTGACCACCTTGCCAGCAGTATTATCCATGTAACTCTCATGCTCACTGATGTGTGACACTGTCTCCAACCATTGCTTAACTCAAACTCCCTAATTAACAAAACACTCCAGTCACTGTTACTTGCACACTGATAAAATAGCAACATGCAGAAAATTGTTCTATTATGATTAAAGGGGGTTACTTAAATGTTTCACTCAGACATGATTGCAGCAACTTGAGTATTAAAATGAAAACAGTTTCGCAGAGGATAATTTTTTTGTCAATGTCATACCTGTTTTGAAACTTATACAAAAGAATTTTAAATTTACACTCCTCAGTTCCAGAAGATGCATCCTGCATGGATCCATCATTTAATACTGTACTCAACTGATGCTTCATGTGTAAGGCAGTAGGCAGTGGAGCAACAGTCATGCTAATAGATGCACTTCCCAGGACAGATTTTAAGAGTAGAAAACCATGCCAATTTTTCACCCACTGAATATAAGCATTGAAGCTTGTCTGCCATCCCAAATGTGTGGAGCTGGGGCCAAACCTGGGATCTTTGGTGGGTTTGTAAGACTTTCGATTAGATTAGATTCCCTACAGTATGGAAACAGGCCCTTCGGCCCAACAAGCCTATACCAACCCTCCGCAGAGTAAACTACCCAGACCCATTCCCCTACCCTATATTTACTCCTGACTAATGCACCTAACACTATGGGCAATTTAGCTTGGCCAATTCACCTGACCTGCACATCTTTGGACTATGGGAGGAAACTGGAGCACCTGAAGGAAACCCACGCAGACACAGGGAGAATGTGCAAACTCCACACAGACAGTCGCCCGAGACAGGAATCGAACCCAGGTTCCTGGTGCTGTGAGGTAGCAGTGCTAACCACTGAGCCACTGTGCCGCCCTTGTTCCAAATTCAGACAGTACAGTTTATCATGGCCTCTTGCAAGTATGGAAGAAGACACTGTGACACAAAATGTGTGACATAAACCTAGAATCATTCTTGGTGACATTATGACCATTAAAGCAATGCAGAATTCAGTATTCCAGGTGACACAATTCAGTGTGTGGTAGCAGACTGCATGAATATAACCAGTGACTTGAATTTGATTCATGTTAATAAAAGTAGTTATTAAAATAGTACATTTAAAGGTCTTGACAGGAGTGTTTCCTCTCATGGGAAAGTCTAGGATCAGAGGGCACAGTCTCAGAATAAAGGGACATCAGTTTAAGGCTGAGATGAGGATAAATTTCTTCTGAGGTTTGGAAGTCAATGGAACCCTAGCCACAGAGACATGGGGGGACAGTGTCCTTGTGTATATTAAAGGGTGAGATGGACAGATTCTTGATCAGTCAGGGAATGAATAGTTATGGGGACAGAGTAGGAAAGTGGACATGATGTATGTTGGATCAGCCAACATCCTATTGAATGATAGAGCAGGCTTGAGGGGCTAAATGGTCTAGTCCTGTTCTTATTTCTGATGGTCTTAACTATTGTACTGAACACTAATGCTCTGGGGACAGAGTTGACACTTATCATTCTTAAGCTGATCTTCTATCTCAACAATGAACGGCTCAATTGTATCTTACTTCCACTCTACTTACAAAACTGTAATGTAGAAAAGTTACGTACATTTCTTCACCAAAATTATTGGTGTTTCTTTAATTAAAAAAGTAAATAAATGAACAAACTGTGCAAAAGAAGCATTTCAGAAGCAGTGAGTCATCCATGTAACCTTTAGTTTAAGAACTACATTTAGTTGCTCAAAACCTTCACACAACTCCCCCACACCCTCCAATTTCTACTCCATGAACAGTGGTAAAATAGGGAGGGTGGTTAAGTAACATTGCCAAACCTCTGAAAGTATACTGATATCTTCATTGATTAGTCATTAATCCACAGCCAACAACACAGGTGAAAAATGAAACTTTTTGAATGAATTATTCAAATATTGGGGAAAGATGACTAGGCACGACTGTAGCTCAGTGGTTAGCACTGTTGCCTCTCAGCGCCAGGGAGCCAGGTCCGATTCCATCCTCAGGCAACTGTATGTGTGGAGTTTACACATGCTCCCCAGGGCTGCGTGAGTTTCCTCCCACAGTCCAAAGTTGTGCAGGTTAGGTGGATTGACCAGGCTAAATTGCCTATAGTGTCTAGGGTTGTGCAAGTTAGCCATGGGAAATACAAGATTATAGGGATTGTGGTGGGTCTGGCTGGGAGGGTCAGTGTGGATTCGATGGGTCGAATGGCCTACTTCCACACTGTAAGGATTCTCTGAAAAGTAAAGGCTACTCATGTTGATCAAAGTGGTTGGAAGTGATGTGACAAGAACTCAAAGGAACATTTACAACCACGTTTAGCCCCAGTGAGGGCCCAGAAACACCAATCAGGGTCTGAAATCCATTTTTGGGACACTGAGATTGAACAAAAACATTGACAGAGGTAACGTTTTGGTGACTTCTACACTAGAAATCCCCAGACAGGAGCTTCCTGTTCGGAAACCAGGGAGACCTGTTCAGCAATCCTTGTAATCAGAATTGGTGGAGTCCATTGCCTGGCAGTCAATATCTCCTCTTCTGTAATTTATATGTGCAGAGGCACTGAGTCACATTGACGGCTCCAGTGGAAGGGTAAGTCTATAATCTAACTCTGGAGATGCAGTCCAAGTGGGTAAAGGGTTATATAGAGTGTCATGTGTATAGAGGACTGCATGCCAAAGAAGTTAATCACCAAACAGAAATCATGGATGTACTGGAAGATTCACTACCAGGTCTAAGGTGTTTTGAGTCGGGTGACCCTGACCTACACAGGAAATCTTGGTACAAATCTTAATAAAGCCATCAGGGATGCCAAGAGACAACACCAGACTAGAGTCCCAGACTAGGCGAAAGTGAGGACTGCAGATGCTGGAGATTATAGAGTTGAGAGTGTGGTGCTGGAAAAGCCCAGCAGGTCAGGCAGCATCTGAGGAGCAGGGGAAATAGATGCTTCAGATTAACCACATGAACACACATCAACTGTGGCAAGGCTTACACAATATAACAGGTTACAAAGCAAAGTCGAGTAGCCTTGCTGACAACAATACATCCCTCCCCAATGAGCTCAATGTATTCCATGCTCGTTTAGAACAGAAGGTCAGTGAAATGATGTCACCGGCTCGGACAGCCTCAGGTGTACCTGTACCCACGTGTTGCCACCACAGATATCAGGTGAGCCTTCTTGAGGGTGAACCCACAGAGAGCGACTGGCCTAGATGGAATCCCCAGCCGTGCACTCAGATCCTGTGTGGACCAGCTGGTGGGAGTATTTGCAGACATCTTTAACCTCTCCTTACTGCAATGCGAGGGTGCCAACCCCTTCAAGAAGGCCACTATCATCTTGGGGCTAAAGAAAAATCAAGCAACGTACCTTAATGACTACCACTCGGTGGCTCTGACATGCATTGTTATGAAGTACTTTGAAAGGTTAGCAATGGCGCACATCAACTCTGGCCTCGCTTGACTCGCTACAATTCACCTACTGTTACAACAGGTCCACAGCAGATGCCATCTCCTTGGCCCTACACCCATCCCTGGAGCATCTGGATAACAAGGACACTTATACATTAGGCTCCTATTTATTGACTTTAGCTCCATCTTCAACACCTCTAATAAAACTCTGCACCAAACTCCGAGACCTAGGACTCTGCTCCACTCCATCTGCAACCGGATCCTCTACTTCCTGACCCACAGACTGCAATCAGTAAGGATAGGTGACAACATCTCTTCCACAATAATCTGCAATATCAGTGCTGCACAAGGTGGTCTACTCAGCCTCTTACTCACAAGTCCTTATACACTCACAGCTATGTGGCCAAACTCAGCTCTAACTCCATTAACAAGTTTGCTGATGACACAACTGTGGGACCTCAGATCTCAAGCAATTATGAGATGGAATACTGGAAAGAAATAGACAGCTTACTGGCATGGTGTGAAGACAACAGTCTCTCCCTCAATGTCAGCAAAATGTAGCAGCTGATCATCGACTTCAGGAAGAGGAATGGAGGACACGCCCCATCCGTATCAATGGGGCGGAGGTAGAGGTGGTCGAGAGCTTCAGTTTCCTGGGAGTAAATATCATCAACAATCTGTCCTGGTCCATCCACATTAACACTACAGTCAGGAAAGCACACCAACACTTCTACTTCCTCAGAAGGGCTAAGGAAATTCAGCAATGTCCACAATGACTTTTACCATTTTCGAGAGATGCACCATAGAAAGCATCCTATCTAGACGTATCATAGCTCGGTACGGGAACTGCTCGGCCCAAGACCATAAGAAATTAGAGAGCTTTGAACACAGCCCAGTCCATCACACAAACCAGCCTCCCTTCCATTGGCTCCTCAGGAAAACAGACAACATCAAAGAACCCTCCCACCACAGTTATACTCTCTTCCATCAGGCAGAAAATACTAACATTTGAAAACAAATACCAACAGATTCAAGAACAGCTTCTTCCCTGCTGTCAGACTTTTGAACAGATCTCTTATGTATTAGAGTTGATCTTGCTCTGCAACTTCTCTGTAGCTGTAAAACTATATTCTGCATTCTGTTCTATTATCTTGAAGTACTTATGTCAGGTATAACTTGTCTATTCAGCACACAAAACAATAGTTTTCACTGTATCTCAGTACATGTGACAAGAAAAACATAAATCAAATGTATGGATGGTGCATGAGTGTCTAAGTGGAGGGATGGGGGATGGTTTGTTGGGTGTTGGTGAGAGTGGGGAAGTTGGGGCTTGGGGTTGATGATGGGAGGGGGAAATGTGTCAGGGGACACATCAGACCTTTGCAGGAGGGGGTTGTGGAAGTGGGCCCAGACCCAGCAAGCCTGCTCAGGGGTTTGAGAAACTCAGTTGGGGATGAAGGGCTTTTGCCTGAAACGTCGATTTTCCTGCTCCTTGGATGCTGCCTGACCTGCTGTGCTTTTTCAGAAGTACTCTAATTTAGAACTCTGGTTTGCAGCATCTGCAATCCTTGTTTTTGCCTACATTGGGGTGAAGTAGAACTTCAAATGTTTTAACATTTCCCAGGTAATTATTCAGCTTCACAGAGCTGGAACCTTCCGTCACATTCCGAGGATGGGAATTTTTGAACCTCCAGGGTAATTCCCTCAGAGTCAGCAGGAGAGCCAGGATTCAGTTTGCACAGCTGCACATCACAATTGCTGCTTTCCAAAACCAAACTATCCTTCAGGGTGGTGCCAGGAAATGCAACTGAAAATGGGGTCATCACCAAAAACAACTTTTAATCCACTGCTTGTGAGGAGCTGGATTTAAAATAATGACCAGTTCGGCGTTACTTCAGAACTGATGATTTCCCCACACCCCTAACCTCCTCACTCCCCTCCCTGTTTTTCCCCCTCCTCACTCCACTCCACCTCCCCCTCACTCCCCCCCCAACTCCCCTCTCCACCTCCCCATGTGTTGACCTGGTGAACCCTCTGGACATTGTCACTCCCTGCTCCTGTCCTGGTTCCACTCCATTCCAAGGGCCGGTGTCTGGGGAAGAGCTGAGTCACTTGAATGATTCTGGCCCAGTTGTTCAAACTCCACTCATACCAAAATCATGCAAACTCCATGGTTTAAATTCCTTGATCCCTTTCACTGCTTTCACAGATTTGTTTTTTCTGTGCTAACTGCACTGAAAATAAACCTGATCCCAGTGGACAGGGCTTTACTCAGTCCACATGAAGGTGTTGCAGAGGGGAGGCACAATTGAAGGACCTTACCAAGCAATCCAAGATGTGGAATAAACCTTTAAAGCAGCGGACTTACTTCCCTCTGTTGGCGCCTCTATCTCCCTCTTTATATACGGCCTTTTAACTTGACAATGCAGCCGTAACTTATCCGGGAGTGTTTTACAATGTCAAAAATACTTTACAATTACAAATTATGTTATAATGAAGGGAAACGCCCTAGAATCAATCGGGTGGAGACTCTGTGTCTGTGGGGTCTTTCTGAAAGGGCGAATGAGATATTTTATAATCAACCCTTTCAGAGGTGTTATTCTGGAGTAGTTAGGACTTGAACCCAGGCTTCCCAGCTCAGAGGTACAGACACTACCACTGTGCCACAAGAGGTCCCTGAATGGGTGAATTAAGCTGGTCTGAACTGCTTCCCTCATTCAGGATTTATTTGCCAATCAGAAAATTACACCATGCAATCAGGAACCTGCTGCAGACCTTGACATACAGTCTAGAGTTATCTACTTTTGTAAGCAGAGGCACCAAGAGTAAGGGGACATTTATGTGGAAAAACACTTGTCTCTTCACTGTCTATTCCCTTTTAATAATTCAGATACAATTAACTTCATTATTCTGCATTCACTACGCTGCCTTGGAATATTGCAACCAATTTAAAACTGAAACCAAACACCGAAAAACAAATCCATTAAAAGTTGAGCAAGATGATGCACCAGACTATATGGCTGTCAAACTGAATAAACTGTATACAAATGGTATGGAAATGATGAATGTGAACGTTAGTAAGTGGACCAGTGCAGAATTAATTTAGGAATTTATTCCCTATAAATAACACTAAAAAATAAACGAGAAGAGTTCTGCAGTTGCACCTGGCAAATTATCAGCTTCTCAGTAAGGCTGCAAAGGAACAATATACCATTAGCATTTATAACAAGCAGTAAAACCCATTAAAACCACTCATTACAGGAATAAGCCACTTGAAAGTATTCACGAGAGATAGGATCTTGCCAAAATTATTTAATCATAAACATCACATTCCTTTGTTTCACTGAGTCTACTCAGCAGAGAAACCAGCTATGTTCAGTTTGGATCTCTGGTCTGTAGGAAGGTAACTGCATAAAGGTGGCTTTGAGATGTTAGTGGTTTCAGCACTCCATAAACTCTGTCCTGACCTCTTCTGTTGACAGAACAATATTTCTTACATACCTATTCATGCGGTGCAGTGTGACGTTGCTTGATAACCCTCCAGTGAAATACCCGGGGTTTCTTTTTTACAATATTGAAGGTGCTATATAAATTATTCTTCTGTGAACAACAGGCTAAACAGGTCTGTGCTGAGTCATCACACGCTGCATTGTACAATACACACTCATGTGAGGACACCCAACAATCTGTACACCAGCACAGAACCATTACCTTCATCAGGGAAGAACTAGGAAAGATGTTGGCAGATGCAGCAAAAAGACATTTCATCCATTCTATATATAAATTTTGGTGAAGTTAATATTCTGGAACATTCCCATGCTAAGATCTGGTTGACTATGATCAACCATGTTTCTAATGATCACAACTGCTAGGAATTGTGCAAGGAAAGCTCAGTGTGTGTAGCTGCATCCCGTTTTAGATCACTAGGGGCTTGGCCAACTTGATGCTGAGACACAACGGGGAGCCTCCTTGCATTCAGAACATCACCATCCTGAAGGAGAACACAAATGCAAACAGAAATGTAATCAAACAGTGGATGCAAAGTGTCAGTAATTTGGCTTTTCACCCACTGTATAATACTGGGGGACAAAGGATGAAAAGACAGACGTAAGTCCAAGGGCCAAGAATGTCACAGCTTTTAGGAAAACACAGTTAAATAGAAAGCTGCCAGAAGTTCACAATGAAAGGCATGCAGAAGGAGCTATATACAACAAAAAAGTTTGAACTTCTCAGTCTACCCTTTGTAAAAGGAGACTTTCTTCCAAGGATTTCTACCTTTAAGGGGAGACAGTAGATCCAGATATTCAATAATCCTGGTTTGTTCCAGATTTGAGATTCAGTAATTTCTGGGCACATACAGAGATTGAAAAAAAGAACCTGTTGGGCCATGAGCTGGAAGAGTATCCCCTGAGATAAAGTAATTATAAAGAAATACTAAAATTAAATGTCACTCATTCCTCTCATGTTTGACATCAAATGTTATTCCCACACACTGAACAGTGATGATACAGGTACAATACCTGCCGATGAAACATTACCGTGAAATATACTCTCCAAATTTATAGAACACCTCTCATGTCCTGTGTAATTTTTATAAAGCAGAACAAATACAATCAGACTGAAAGGTTTGAGCTCACTGGCTTTGTAAATGCATGTGCAAAACACAATTTTCAACAAGCATTGGGTTTTGAGCTACAAACTAATTTCTCTCCAAGAGCTCCACAAGCAAATGTAATGAACACTATGTAAAATTCCAGATTACACTTGTGTGGTGATAATGGAAAGAATGTCCTTTGTATTTCGTGACTCAGAAGGAAAAGGGAAGTGGCCCTGTGATAAAATCTCACTTTATCTGGTTATTTTTGGGACTACAATGAGCTGAGTGGTCTTTTCATTGTCCATGTTCTCACGAGGCAGGTGGTCAAACAGGAGTACTAAGCCAGTGCAGCAGACAAATTTCTCATGTAGTGAGTTTGAGAAAAACAGTTGTTGTTCTGCTGGAGATTTACTCCCAGACTGGAAAGAGGCAATTTAATGGGAAATGAAAAAAAAAGGGACAGAGTAAACTCAGGGCTAATGTTGTGCATCTTGCAGTTGGCTATATGTTACAGAAGCTGTGACATCTAGAAATCTAGAATCCCTACAGTGTGGAAATAAGCCATTAGGCACAACAAATCCACACGGACTCTCCAGAGAGTATCCCACCCAGACCCACTCCCCCACCCTATTACTCTACATTTACAACTGACTTATGGACCTAACCTGCACATCACTGAACACTATGGGCAATTTCCCAAACCTGCACATACCTGGATTGTGGGAGGAAACCGAAACATCCGGAGAAAATTCACGCAGACACGGGGAGATTGTATAAACTCCACACAGACAGTCGCCTGAGGTTGGAATCGAACCCAGGTCCCTGGCGCTGTGAGGCAGCAATGCTAACCACTACATTGGACTGTCACCTCAGTCCAAGCAACCTAATTAAAATGCAATACTAAATAAAACCCATGTACCCTGTTTGTCCAGTTCACATTAAGAATGTCTTCACTTGCTGAATATCAGTGTAATGTACAGATTTTCCAGTTCTGCAAATTTCACTTTTACAAATTGATGCAATTCTGTACTAAATATCAAGACGACTGATGACTATAAAGCAATGTTGAATGGTTTCTGAGAGTTGCAGAGTAAAATTAGGTGAGTCTAGACCCTGATCTGTAGGCTACGGGTGATCACAATAGCCAAAACAATCCAGTTGTACTCGTGCAAAAGCATTTCTTATTCCTGACTTATTCTGCTCGAGTTGTGTGGGCCTGCCTGTTTGAAACATTGCTCTGTTGCCCTATTCGTGGATAAATCCTTTAGTACAACCTTAGATGACTAGAAACATGAATTGAGACGTGTGTGCAATACCTGTAGATGCTCATTGTAGTAAATATCCATGTAACCCACCCATGAAAATGATAAGCAGGCAACCCTTGACCATTGTGTGCAGTACAGTCTAACACAACCATGGAGGCGAAAGCCACTGTGCAGTGAACTTCAACTAACTCTATAGAAAAAGGCAGACAAGGAAGTCCAATTTAAATACTTTAATACTGAACAAAAGAAAATAAAAGCAGATGGAAAATTACACATTTCCTGACTGCAGCAGCTATTGCAATGCCCAGAGTAAGAAAACAAAAGTTATCAGAAGTTTAGGGGGGAGGAGAGAAGAGAGAGAGGACAGAAAAACACCTGAAAAAGAATGTCACCCAACCACTATCAGGACGGATACAAGTGAAAACAAACTGAAGGGAACCAGAGAAATAAAACTGCAATGAAACAAATCAAAACAAAAATGTATTTATAAGGTGGAGAACATACAGGAACATATTTCAAGTTGCACATGTTCATCGATAGCTGGTAAAATGCTGATAGCAAAGTTTCATAACTTTTCTGCGTGTGGGAGGGGTAAGGAGGAGAGGAAAAATTGCTTTGAACAGAAACATGTAAATAAAGTGATGCCACTCTGCAATTGTATTTCCAGAAGAAAAAAAAAGTTAGAATATTAGAATTTTGTTTGTGTCATCACATTTTAATGTAAACATCAAATAATGTACCAAAATTAAAACTACAATAAAAGCTATGAAGTTCAACACAGTTGTGTAATCCTTCAAAAGAAAAAAAAAGCCAGATTTAAAAACATTTACACATGCATAGTGAAGTCAAATAATAACTTTTTCTTTTAAACTAAATTCACACTTTTTAAAAAGTTAATAATCTACTAAGCACCAGCATATCTAGATTTATTTAATCTTCATGATTCAATTTAAAAAAAATCTATCAAATTAACTGTAAAATGAGCAAAGCTGTCAGCTTGTCCCAGAAAGCAACTAAAATGCAGAGCATGTGTGATGAAGGTGTGCTTATGTTTACTGCAGTGATTTCTGCCTTTTTATTTAAAAAGTAAAAGCTTTGGGTCTAAACTGAATTTTAATATACATGTGTGTATGTTTATGCAAATATATATCCTATTTTTAAGTTAAAAGCAGTTTGTTTACAATAACACTTTACACAGAGTAAAATCTTTCAATTGATCAAAATGTTTCTGAATGAAATTAACATTTTTTTTTAAGAAACTTTGCTTGAAATGAAACAAATTTTGTTGTCCTCTTCCTCATGTAAGCTGGCTATGTCTAGTACAGAGCCCCAGCACTGTATGCTACTATATGTCAGCAAAGTATTCTTAAAAAGTGACTCAAAAATTAATGCTCTGCTTAAAAACTTTTTTTCCCATTTTTTTTCTGAGCTGATACAAGATTTACCTAAGCATATCAAAGATTTTTTTTTGTTTTTTTGTTGAAAGAAATAAGGTTGAATTTAGGAATCTATGATCAACGACAAAGTACATACAGTAATGTAAAATATACACAGGATGAGACCCTTCTGACAAAATAAAACAAAAAAAAACAAAAAAAATTCCAGGAAGTTTTGTCACAGAAATTCTGAATACTTTTAACAAACTATATTTCTGACTGTTCTGACTCATTTTATTATCTAAAAAGCAACAACCTTTTTTTTTATTTGAAATAAGAGTAATATCCATTGCTACCTGATGAACTGCCTATGCTAAGTTCCTGAAACAAAGACAGGGGGTCGCCATTTTTCTTTGCAGGCTCAGGTGGAGGTTTAGGCTTTGGTGGAGCCCGTAATGCATTGGCATACGACATGACTGGTTTGTTTCCACTTGCTTTCTGCTGGCTGCTGGACTCTGTGATCTGGTTGTTGGACAGGAGTGGGGGAAACTGGCCAAGATGCTGGAGCACATTGTAGTTGAACGAGTTTGCTGACAGCTGCGATACATTCTCTGGCTTTAGGTGCTCTTCTGGGGGTCTTAGTTTCTTGGATTGAACTGTAATCAAAACAAAACAGGTCAATGTCAAAGTGGTGGAAAGGATTGAGGCAGAGCAAGAGCAGGGCTCAATCAAATTGCCACACATGTGAAACGTTTACACCATTCCCACAACAAGCCTTTTTTGGGTAGTCTCTTACTTTCATGTTGCAGACAGATTAATAGGAGCATTAAGGTTGGAATCTGGTAACAAATAAATTGACACATAATAGTAAATAATAATGAGTAGACTCCCTGATGGTTTCGGTGATTGAATGCTCAATTCAGGAAGTGGGGGGAACAAAATCGAACAGCCTTGTAGGCAAGTCCATATACCGATGAGTTGATGTGTGATTGGAAAGGCATTGGGCCACAACAGTTAACTGCAGTGCATCTGGTGAGAGGGGGGAATTATATTTCAACATTTCTATAAATGCTCTACATTCATCAGTGCATGTTGGGTAAGGACAAGCTTCAACTCCCTCCCCGAGTCTGTTCACATTACATGGACACCATTAGCTCACATGTGAAGCATTGGCACTTGGACAAGGTGTGAGAGAGCTGTCAGCCTATATGAACCAGCACAAATGGACGTTAATCTTTCTCAAAATTCCAGCTTAAGAACATTGTTATACAGGAGGGGAAGGACACCAGTGATACAATGTCTCATTACACAAGCCATAAAGTCGGAAGATCCTCTGCAACAGAAAGTGTGCTTGGCAGGTCCTGTGAAGGGTCAAGTATGTGGTCATAAAGTATCATTGGTACTTGGAATGTGAGACCCACAAAACCTACACTGTGGAAGAAAAAGGTGTAGAAAGGGTATTCCTCACTCTAAAGGAAACTTGCAAGATCAAACAGAAAAAAACAATATCGACTGACAGCTTAATGTTCCGTGGTGTATGGGATACATAGAAAGGACGGCAAGAGAGGAGGGAGTTTGTGGTTAAGGATAAAATTACAGATGTACTTTGGGGGGATATTCCTGGGAAAATGTCCAGAGAAGTTATATGGATGGAATTGAGAAATAGGAAAGAGATGATCACCTTGATACTGTAAGTCCCCAATAATTTGCTAGAAAGTGAGCAGTAAATATGTAAGGAGATCTCAGATATCGGTAAGAATAATAGGGTTGTTAAGGTAGGGGATTTTAACTTTGCAAACATAAACTGGGATGTTGTAGTGTTAAGGGCTTGGATGGAAAGGAATTTGTTACGTGTGTACAAGAGCACTTTGGAGAAAGCAATCCCAATTCTATTAAGTTTAAAATAGTTAGGGGAAAGGATAGACCTAATCTGTAAGTTAAGTTCCAAATTGGAGTAAGGCTAATATTCATGGTAATCAGCAGGATACATTAAAAAAAAAGGCAACATGACTTCAGAGACAGTCCTGTTAATATGAATGCCAAAGCTGGTAGGTGTAGTGAATTCTGGATGACTTAGAAAAATTGTGGCTCTGGTCAAGAGAAAAAAAGGCATAAGTCAGGTACAGACAGCTGGGATTGAGTGAATGCCTAGAGGAATATATGTACAGTAGGCGTTTACTCAAGAGGGAAATCAGGAGGGGAAAAAGGTAACAAAGTAGTTTTGGCAAATAGGGTTAAGGAGAATCCAAAGAGAGTTTACAAATACATTGAGGGCAAAACAATAACCAGGGCTGCTTTAGTATCTGAGGGGTTGCAAATGTTGCTGAACAATGAGCAATTTTTGATGAACATTGAGAGAAGCTGATTTTTGAAGAAGCAGAAGATGGTCAAACCTAGGGCACTACCCTCAGCAACTCCAGCAGAGATGTCCTGGACCCGAAATGACTCATGTCTGACAACAACCAGCTTCTATTGGACTCTTATTAGGATGACTTTGGAGACTTGGCATTGTGGGGCAAAAATCTTTAAACCCAACTGATTTAATACATACAGTATGTCCTAACTCACTTGCAATTTGTGTATGACTGTCAGTTTAACTTCACATTTGAATTGATCCATAGATAGTTCTTATGTAATCAATTGACATCCGCTTAGAAGTGGGTTCAGTGAGTCCAATCTGACTTAATTGAGAACTGAAAAATTATGACATGATTCTGGCTTGGGTCTCAAACAGTAGTCAAAGAGTGTGGTGCTGGAAAAGCACAGCCGGTCAGGCAGCATCCGAGGAGCAGGAGAATTGACGTTTCGAACATAAGCTCTTCAACAGGAATGAGTAGGTGGCCTAAGGGGGCCGAGAGATAAATGGGAGGGGGTGAGGCTAGGGGGAAGGTAGCTAAGGATGCAATAAGGAGATGAAGGTGGGGGAGAAGGCAACAGGTCAGAGAGGAGGGTGGATCAGATCAGTGGGAAGGAAGATGGACAGGTAGGACAGGTCAAGAGGCCAACCTATCCGCTTCTTCTTCTACTTATCACATCCTCAGCTACCTTTCCCCAGCTCCACTCCCCTCCCACTTATCTCTTGACTACTGCATCACTCAGCTTTAAGAATCACTTTACCACCTCCAACTCTTTCACATTATAGGAATTAGATAACAGTTTCAGTGCAGGCTGAATGGTCCCCACTATGTTATAACAATTCTGAGATTCTGAAAAGCCTCTGAATATCAATAATGCTTGATTTGTCATAATCTAGCTTGCACTGATATCCCACAGCTAACTGGAAAGTAAAACTCACTGCAATTTTATCTTCTTCACCAAAAATAAAAATGACTTCAATTTGTGGGAAATGACTAATCCTGATTTTATTGTACAGATTGTGATACTTTCTTGAAATAATGTTGAATATTATCCAAATACATGCTATTATATTTTCTAAAATCTGATAGCAATTAGATTTCTCAAGATAATTGTTACCTTCAAAATAATTTTGCCTCAATATTCATAAATTCAATTTATTTGTTGATTCAGAGACATGACTGAATTGTTTGTATGCAATATTTTACATTGCAATACCCTCGATTACAAATAGCATCTATTACAATTAGTTGATGCAGAAAAGTGCAGAATATTTATTGGAGATAATTAAATGCTCTGCAGATTTCCTACCTCATTATATTCTCTGAAGGAGGCAGTCTCTATTCTGGTGATCTCTATCTATTGTTAACAGCTTCTGGCTAAATCACTTCAATTAATTGTTTTCCCAAAGACATTTCAGGATGTTGATTTTTGATATACAAGACAGCAGATTCAATTAAACTTCAGACTGTCAGGTTTTCCTCTAGGAACTGCTGCACTGTGATATTTTCCCTCCAAAGCCCTTGTAGTTTATTCCAAATTTACAAACCTCTGTTTATGAATTGACCTATAAAATGTTAATAACAGAGCTCAAAAGAGGCCTGAAAGTACAGACAAAGATTAAAAACCTTTGCAATTACCTCAATCATAATTTAGCAAACCCAACAAAATTTGCTAATCAATTCTAATTTATTCTTTAACAGGACAGGGATATTGCTATGAGGCCAGTATTTGTTACCGATCTTTAATTGTCCTTTAGTCGTTGGTCAAAAAGTGTGGCACTAGAAAACCACAGCAGATCAGGCAGCAACTGAATAGCAGGAGAGTTGATGTTTCCAGCATAGGCTCGTGGTGGTGGTGGTGGGGGGGGGGGGGGGGGGGGGGGGAAGGTGGGAGGAGGAGGTAGCTAGGAAGGCGATAGGTAGATGAAGGTGGGCATTTGCAGTCCTCATTTCTCCTTTAGAAGATGGTGTTGAATGACTGCAGTGTGTGGAGGGTAGTTACACCCACAATGTTTTTAGGAAGAGTGTGTTCCAGGATTTTGACATCACAACAGGAAGCATGGTATAGAATTTACAGGTGGTGGTGCTCCTCTGTATTTGCTGCCTCATCTTTTGAAGTAATACAGATCACAGGCTTGGAAGGCGCTATTGAAGGAGTCTTGGTGAGACTTGTAGATGGGGGTGCACATCTCTGTCACAGTACATGGTGGAGTGTGCTAACATGGTGAAAGTGGTGGCTCCAATGGCAATCAGGTGGGCTGCTTGGTCCTGGATGTTGTCAAGCTTCTAGAATGCTGTTGGAGTGCACTCATCCAGACAAAGAGAGTGTTCCAGCATACTGCCTTTAGATGGTGGAAATTCTTTGAAGAATGAGAAAAGCAAGTTATTGATTATAGAATTCCTCACCTCTGATCTGCCCATGTACCTTCTGTATTTATATGACTGGTCTAGTTCACTTTCCGGTCAATGGTAAACCCCAGGGATCTTGGTGGTGGGGAATTCAGTAATTATAATACCATTGAATGTTAAAGGGAGATGGTTAGATCCTCACCTATTAGACATGTTTACTGCCTACCATTTGTTACTTCTACTGATCAGCTTAAGTGATAACTTTTGAAAATGCAAAGTGTTTAATTTACTTTCTTTACCCCTAATCTCCAAATAATGCTCGTAATCAACAGCCTAGTTTCTTATCCAAACACCATTCATGCTAATGGGATGTATCTACATGTCAGTCACTGGGAACAACCAGTGAAGCACAATTCCATCAATATTATTTTACCTCTGGACCTTTTTGACTGTGAGACACTACTTGGAACCCAAGGCATAGAGTTGAGTTTCAGCTCAAGTCTGTCCCACGAAAATTCAATTTATTGCTATTCTACATCTCAGCTCCATTTATTTATCTTGGTTCCACTCCTCTTAATATTGTTGGTTAACAATAAAAAAAATCACCATTTCCACTCTGTGCCATCTCACTTGAGATAACATGGACCAGGAACTGAGCAAACTGAAACTTCTACTTGTGCCTGACTTTGTTGCTATCGCATGTTAATGCTCAGCAGCACCCAGCCAAGATGTTGCTGATATGAGGCAATGACAAGAGGCCTTACTGGAAAATACAAATAATACTTGAGTAAGGATTTCACAAGCTTAACTAGATGCTTGCAGTGAAAAACCACACAACACCATGTTATAGTCCAACAGGTTTATTTGGAAGTACTAGCTTTCGACTCCGAAAGCTTGTACATTCAAATAAGTCTGTCGGAAGGCTTCCCGATGAAGGGCCTTTGCCAAAAACATCGACTCTCCTGCTCCTCAGAAGCTGCCCTGACCTGCTGTGCTTTTCCAGCACCACATCTCGTCTCTAATCTCCAGCATTTGCAGTCCTCACTTTCACCTTTTTTTTTAAACTTTGTCCACCCTAGTTCAACACTGGCTCCTGCACATCATAGATTCTTGAATACATCTTGGGAAAACATACAGTATCTAGGACCAACTTGATTCCTTTGAGGTTGGTGGCAAAGAACAGGGAAGAGCACTCGGCCTTCAGATGGGTAGGTCAGCGCATGAACACTTCAGAACACAAGGGTCAAGCTACTATACCTAAAAGGTCCCGTGGTGCCACTGCTCTGTTGGAACCATTGCAGAGAATATTCTGGAAGGCGGCTGAAGAATTGGCATTCACCCACATCTCTGGAGATGTATAGTTGTATGACGAATGGTTGCTGTGATCTTGAAGCTCCTTACATTGATTAAGATTGCCTTGAGGATTGCTAGAATCTTCAGGAAATGCTTGAACAGAACCGGCTGAAATTCTTCTTTGGTACAAAGGCCTTCCTGGTCCTCTGGCTTCATACTGTATGGAAAATCGTAATAACAGCAGGATAACATCGCATGACCTTCATTTATTACATAATGAAAACTTTATGGTACATATTTTTATTAAAAGCCCAAAAATCAATCAATCAGTAAAATGTCAATTTCTAAAATGTTGAAAACTAAAAAAAAATTATGATTGATTAAATAATTTGTCAAAATCTGATTATTTTCATTTATTAAGAGCAGTTCAGAAGTATCAGCACAGCATCCAGGGTTTTTTCGGGAATGATTCTTTCTTGGGAAGATTTCAATTTGAGCAAGATCAAGTGGGTAGGTGTAAAAAGGGAGACTGAGGGATCTTCCAGGAATGAAGAACAAGGGATGAGGGTGAGGGAAGAAAAATTTGAATCACTCTTAAGAGTCTCCTGGCTTTCTCCCACAAGTGCTATTGATGCAGTGTGTAAATAGACATCCCTCATCCTCAGACAAAGCTGTTAAAGAAAAAGGGACAAATGCAAAATTTGCCCACTCCACTAATATTCATAAAGCAAGTAAAGTTTAAGAAAAATCAGCTTTATTTTAAATCATTAAACTGACTAACACCAGTCAATGCATCTACTTTCTTCCCCTTCTTCTGTTTCAGCAGTAATTCCTCTAAATTCAAACTACTGCTCACTTCCCAAGCATTGTAGAATCTTTCACTTTAAAAGTAATTGCAACTCTTTTTACCCACTGCTTGAGTGGTTAGTTCAGTTAGACACATTGAGTAAATATCAATGATATGCATCTTTCAAATAACTGATATTTACAGCACATTTATAGAGCACAAAATTAATTCCTGCAGAGACACAGAGATGTACAGTAGTTCAACTTGTCCACGCTGGTCAGATATCCCAACCCAATCTAGTCCCACCTGGCAGCACCCGACCCATATCCCTCCAAACCCTTCCTATTCATATACTCATCCAGATGCCTCTTAAATGCTGTAATGGTACCAGCCTCCACCACTTCCTCCAGCAGCCATACACGTACCACCCTCTGCGTGAAAAAGTTGCCCCTTAGGTCTCTTTTATATCTTTCCCCTCTCACCCTAAACATATGCCCTCTAATTCTGGTCTTGCCCACCCCAGGGAAGAGACTTTGTCTCTTTATCCTATCCATGCCTCTCATGATTTTATAAACCTGTATAAGGTCACCCCTCAGCACAGGGCATAGCTAAATAAAGAATCCAGAGTGGGGTGCTGGAAAAGCACAGCAGGTCAGGCAGCATCTGAGGAGCAGGAGAATTGAAGTTTCAGGCAAGAGCCTTTCATCAGGAAAGGGCTGATGAAGGGCTCTTGCCCGAAACTTTGATTCTCCTGCTCCTCGGATGCTGCTTGAGCTGCTGTGCTTTTCCAGCTCCATACTCTCGACTGATCTCCAGCACCAGTAGTCCCCACTTCCTCATAGCTAAATAAAGGTTTATTTAATTCTGAAGGAACTTTAATCCCATTGACATTTTGTTAAACCAGCCCTTGAGAAAGGGCAATTAATTCTACAGTATAATTTAAGCAGTTGTTCCATGCTGAAAATGATATTTACCCAACAAATGCAGACAGTCAAATAGGCACTGTTTTCATGCTGGGTTTTGCAGACTTTAAAACATGTACACTTATTGAAGAATCTTTTTTTTTGGGATTGCTGCTACCGGTAAAAGTATCAGATACATAAAGTGGGTCTGCATTGTATGGAAGTGTAAATGTATTAGTGGTAACGGGGGCAGTTGGACAGCTGCTTAGAACTCATGTTATGTGAGAAGTAAAACCACTTGCAAGTTAACGGCCCTACATTCAATGTTCAACTCCTGCACAATTTTGGAACTTCATTAAACAAAACCAAGTTATAGCAGGCAGCAGATGATACTCATGCCATTAACCAGTCAAAAGAAATCTTGCACTTGTATGTTGTTTATTGGAAACTCAGGATGAACTGAAGTGCTTTGCAACCAATTGCACTCTCTGAATTTAATCAATGTATAAAACACAACAGAGGCTCTGCTGGTGTAGTGATAATGTCCCTATCTCTGGGCCAGATGGTCTAGGTTCAAGTCCCATCATAACATGCCCAAACAGGTTGGATAAAATAATTACAACGCATAGCCACTTTACACACAAAGATCGCACAAATCTGCAGTGAAATAAAATAACCAGATCATCTGTAGTTCATCGACAAATAAATGTTGGTAAGAACCAGGGGAATGCCTCTGGACTGTTTTCTAACAATCCAATGAAATCTGTTACATGTACGCGAGATGACAGACAGGACCTCTGTTGAACAGATCTTAAAAGATGACAGCTCAAACAGTGCAGCACTCCCTTTGTACTGCACTGAAGTGCCAGCCTTGAATATGTGCATAGCCTGGGGAGTGGGAGCTTGAATCCTTGACCTCCCAGCATTCAGTTTAATTATGCTGTGACAGCTTTAAACTTCATGCAGCAATGATACAATTATACAATGTATACACATGGTACACAGAATCCGAGAATGGTTACCCCATAGGAGACAGCCATTAGGCTGCCACGGCTCCAACAGCAACTCAGCTACTCCAACTCTCTCTTCAATGTTTTGCAGGTACCTACCTCCACCACACTTGGGTAGCAACCATTTGTTGCTTAAAAATATCTTTTCCATATTTTGCCATTGGTTCTTTTTCCAGTCATCTTAAATCTGTGTCCTGTAGTTCTTAACCATTCTGCCAATGGAAACAATTTATCTCCATCTACTCCATCTAAAGCCCTTGTGATTTTGAGCACTTAATCTCCTTTTGACCTTCACTTTGAGAACTGCCTAATTTCTGCAATCTAGCCTTACAACTGAAGTTCCTCGTCTGGAGAACCAAATCTTTTCTGCATCCCTCAGTCATGCTGCTCCTTGACTGTGGTAACCAGAATTTTGGACACAATACTCCAGTTAAGGCTGAATTAGTGCTTTATAGTAGTTCAGCTCATCATAACTTGATGTTATGTTCTATGCCTCTATTTGTAAAGTCAGAAGTCACACAACACCAAGTTATAGTCCAACAGGTTTACTTAAAATCAGAAGTTTTCGGAGCGCTGCTCCTTCATCAGGTGAAGTGCACACAGGCACAGAACGTATAGGTAGGGAGATGAAAAAATTGTACAAGTGGTGTGAGTGGAGTGTTGACAAGCTGAATAATAAGTTTCTGCAGGTGATCAAAAGTGTCAGACAGTGTGAGTAGTGTCAACAGCTGAATAGCAAGTGAAGAGATTCCTTACTGTCGCGTTTGACACTATCACTTTGATAACTTGTTATGACCTCTCTACCTTAATTAGTTTGTACAATTTTGGATTACTTGTTCTTTTGGTTAGACCCTCGGCATGCGACTCTTATACCTATCATGTTATTCCAGCCATTTGGTTTGTCTCCAGTAACACCATATTTTCAATTTTTTGTAATTATTTCTCTGCCTCAATTAATTGGATTATAGGTCATGCCTTCACTTGCTATCCAGCTGTTGACACTTTACTCACACCATCTGACACTTTTGATCACCTGCAGAGACTTATTATTCAGCCTGTCTACACTCCACTCACACCATTTATACAAGCTTTTGATCGCTCTGTAAATTCTGTGCCAGTGTGCTTCTCTTCACTTCTTCTGATGAAGAAGCAATGCTCCGAAAGCTTGTGATTTCAAATAAAGCTGTTGGACTATGGCCTGATGTCATGTGACTTCTTGTCCACCCCAGTCCAACACTGGCATCTCCATATCATGGCTTCTATTTATAAAACCTATATCTATTAACTTCCTCAGCCTGCTCTGCCACCTACATTGATCTGTGTGTATATAAACAAGTACCGCTGTTGCTGCACACTTTTTAAAATTGCATACTTCAGTCGTTAAGGCCTCTCATTCTTTATAGCAAAATACATCACTTCACACTTTTCACATTAGTTTTATTTGCCACGTCTCCCGATTTCAACATCCTGTCTGTGTCTTCTTTAAGTCTAACTCTGTTGTCTTCACAGCACTTCCAAGCTGTCAACCACAAAGGCTGAAATTGTGATCTGCACACCTGGATCCAAGTCTTAAATAACAGCAAAATCTGACCTGGAGTTTAAGGCTGTCATTGAACCTTGGGGTGCTGTTGATTAATATTCATGAACTGATGAAACTTTGTTTTGCAGTCATCTGAACATGAGAATTAATTGCAGCTTTCCAACTGCTTCTAGCTGTGAACCATACTGAAACCTTCTGTAATCCACTCCCAAATACTCTCCAGCAATAATACTAAGCAGCAGTGGTGCCAGAAAGTTGATATTCACTGGTGAATGTCTGGTAAAGGAGAAGTCAGGAATTGCTGAGAAATAGTAGTCAGCTGAAACTGTTTAATAAAAAAAGGATCTTCTCTCAGAGGGCGGTGAATCTGTGGAATTCTTTATCATAGAAAGCTACTGAGTTTGAGACATATGCATTCAAAACTGAGACAGACAGATTTTTTTTTATCAGTAAGGGAACCAATGCTACTGGGGACAAGGTAGGAAAGTGGAGGTGAAGGTTATCAGATTAGGCATGATTTCATCGAATGGTGGGGTAGACTTTATGGACTGCATGGCCTTCTTCTGCTCCTATCTCTTAAGGATGTTGAAGGTTGCCACCTTCGATTACTAATTGTGCACCTTGATCAATAAACTAATTGCCTATCTTACTTGCTCCTTTTACTTGGTCTCCATATCAACCTTTGTACAAATAACAAAACTCTGAATTAAAACAAGAAACCTCAAAACACAACATAGCTTCAAAACAATAGTACTGTCCACCCTGTGCTTAATGGAACGCTAAGCAGTGAAACCTTGATTCATACGGATCCCAGCATTCCCACATTTTTAAAAACATCAACACGTCACATTTACCAATGTGGTGGTTTTCTTTTCAAACAAAAAATTTCTAAATGGCCAAAATTCCTGAAGTGTTTCTTCAGTCTACAATTCAAATCATGGCCAAAACTGGATAAACCACAATATTTCCTTGGTTACAATTGAACACAAATGTACGTTTTCATCAAAAATACACTGGCTAAATCTGTACAAACACGTCAAGCTTTAAAGTAGTTGTAGCGACTTTCTGGAATACATTCAAGGTTGAAAATTCGATGATTTGTTCAGTCCCCATTTGATAAAAAAAAACTCAAGATGCAAAGCAGTACAAGTCAAACATGTAAAAACATGACATTTCTGTTTAATTGTTTGAATCTTTCAATTCTATCAATAAAGCACTGCAATTTCTTTTGAGAGGAGAGAATATGATGCACTGGTCAACAATGGTTAGCCAATTATCGACCTCATTAACAAAACAGCATGAAACATAAATCACATGCACTCGACACCAATCAACTCTCAGCTTACGTAGCTAGCAGCTTTGAGAGAAGACAGAATTGAAAAACTTAGCATTTTGAACAAGAACACAGAAGCAGAGAATTACAAGGCCCAGATATTTGCTGCGATGTGGTTTTGCAGCAATGAGTTACAAATCAGGGATTTCCTGAATGTTTTTCAAATTTTAACCTCCAAAACTGCCTTTTGTACAGTCTCCAGTGGAAGCCAGCCTCATTTACAGGCTTGGCTGCCTGTTGGATGAGTAAATCTGATTACTGCTGATTTAGCTGCTGTAAAAGGACTATTGATGCTATAACGCAACATGATGACAGCTTCAAACATTGGGAGCTCCTGCAACTGCGAGCACATCTGGAATAGGACGAAACTCTACGTTTGACTAGAAATGTGACAGTTGGTTCTCATTGGGAGAAATTACAAGGTTCCATTGTATTGTATTCATTGATTAATGTGTAAAGGCTCAGTTTAAAAACAAATTTTAAACTGATTCTCAATATTCTGCAATTCTTTTTTCTGGGTGACCTAAACCATCCAAATTACAAATGCTTTAAAGTAGTAACTGTAGTAGTAATAGTGAATAGGAGAAGACGCGATGAACTTGCTCCCTTCTTTCTGGGTGCACTTGACCCAGTACAACTAGCCCTAGGATGCACACAGTCATGCAGAATTTGCAATGGATTCATAATCTGTCCTTTTTTTTTGATTCTCATCATAAAATTAACATTAACAGGCTTGATCATGTGCATCTTTTGCGTCTCCATTATCTCGTACGACACAACACAACGAACATTAAAAGATATTGAAGTGTCACATCTTGTGTATTTCACTGAAGTGTGTGCACTAAATTGTGTCTTTGAGAAACGGCACCACTTGTGACTACAACTGGAGTGACACTGAGCAAGCTTCTAGCTGGAGGAGAAGCAGGGAAAATTATCTTTAATGAATGCAGTGAGAACATGCTGGTGTTTATCGCAATTGAACTGATAAAACAATTTTTTAAAAAACCTCAGTGATAATGCTGTTAGAAGATATCAAAAACTTGTCAGTAATAAGGCAGCATTAATCTATCTATAGGGCTCAGAAAACATGGAAAGACAAAGGTGGGCTAGGGCAGGTCGATGCATAATTAAAGCCAGAGATAAAAGTCTTAAAATATAACAGCATCCTTGCGTATTTTGTAAAGAAACATTCACTTAGTAGTATAAAACCTGAACACTGATGCAAGACAGCAATATTGCTAAAGATTTTCATCTTGCACTCATCAGCACAAATGCAAGAAAACCAAACTTCAAATTATCACAATATTATATCACAGAAGAAAAGGGTGCTGCATGATTGACAAGTCAACATTTTAAAAAAATAATTTGAGAGATGTGGACATTGCTTGTTGCCTTGCTGCCCCTAGTTTTCCTTAAGAAAGAGATGGTGAGTTGTCACCTTGAACTACTGCAGTCAATGTTCTGTCGGTTGACCCACAATACTCCGAGGGAGTGAATTCCAGGATTTGACTCAGCAACACCAAAGGAATGCCAATATATTTCAAAGTCAGGATGATGTGTAGCTTGAAGGGGAACTTTAAGGTGGTGTGTTTCCATATATCTGCTGCTCATATCATTCTAGGTGGAAGTGGTTGAGAGTTTGGAAGGTGCTGTCCAAGGATCTTTGGTGAATTTCTGCAGTGAACATAGTGGATATCATAAACTGCTGCTACTGAGCATTGCTGGTAGGAATGGATGCTTGTGTATGTAGTGCCTACCAAGCGGGTTGTTTGCCCTGGATGGTGCCAAGTGTCCTGTGTGTTGCTGGAGTTGCACAGATTCAGCAAGTGGGGAGTATTCCATCACACATTTGATTTGTGCCTTGCAAATAGTGGACAGGCTTTGGGGAGTCAGGTGGTGAGTTACCTGCTGCAGTATTGCTAGCCTCTGATCTGCTCTCATAGCCACTGTGCTGGTGTCAAGTCTAGTTCAGTTTCTGGTCATTGGTAACCCCAAGGATGTTGATTGTGGAGTATTCAATTATGGTATCACCGTTGACTGTCAACTGATTAGCCAATGTACTCTCAGAGGAAAAGCACCAGGCTCCCCGTGTAGGTTAAGCAGTTTCATACTGCTATATGATTCCTATGCTGCCCTTATCCTGATGGCCACCTGTGTGTGTGGCTGAACTAAGATGCGAGTGGACCCTTGATACAGAAATACGAAGTGTAACTATGTGCTGAGGCTTTACCTATCTCTAATATTGTGAGAGATGGATCTGGCCACACTGCTGCAGAACATTATAGTTGGACATAACCTTATCATCTGGCCCTTGTGGAAATGTTTGTACAGGTAGTCTATGGACTGGGAATGGGTTCTGCTCTGATGTCTGTTCCAAGTTAATTTGTTCACAAGTCAGAACACAATATAGGACAATGGGAAGCAGCTACTCATAAACACAGGAAATGTCAGGTCTTTATAATTGCATCTCTGAATGGAATCATGTTCTTCAGTATAAGCGTTCGTACTTGTGTTTGTAAATCAGGGATCTCTTGTACAAAGTAACAGCTTTAACAACAAGTTAGACAGTAGTCAACACAAAGTTCTTGGGCCCTGCAAGAATAAGAGACTGTTAATCCAAGTCAGATGGGTGCCTAAGAAGGCAGTCAATGTCATCTGGCAGAATGTCTCATTGTCAGAAGTTCTGAACAAGCATCAATTCGTAACTTGGTTGGTGGTAAGAAGGTCACTTCCAGTCAAGTCTTTCATGCACGTCTGGGCTCTGTACACCACTACACACTGCCCTTGTGAACAGGCCATCACACATCTTCTAGAATGTGCCTTTACAAAGAATATTTGGAGAAAATTACACTAGTTTCATTTGAAGTTTCATGATGCAGAACTGTAAGACCATAAGACATAAGAGCAGAAATTAGGTCATTCAGCCCATCAAGTGTGCTCTGCCATTCAATCATGGCTGATAGGATTTTCAATCCCATTTTCCTGCTTTCTTCCTATAACCTTTGATCCCCTTGGCAATCAAGAACTTATCTATCTCTGTTTAATATACTCAATGACCTGGCCTCCACAGCCTTCTGTGGCAATGAGTTCTATAGATTCACCACACTCTGGCTAAAGAAATTTCTCTTTATCTTCGTTCTAAAAGGTCATCCTCTTTACTCTAAGGTTGTGGCCTCAGGCCTTAGTTCTCTCCTACCCGTGGAAACATCTTCCTCAATGTCCACACTATCCAGCTATTCAGTATTCTGAAAGTTTCAATCAGATCCCCCCTCATCCTTCTAAACCCTATCAAGCATAAACCTAGAGTCCTCTAATGTTCCTCATACGTTAAGCCTTTCATTCCTAGGTTATTCTCATGAATCTCCTCTGGACCCGCTCCACGACCTGTACATCTTTCCTGAGGTATGGGGCCTAAAACTGTCCAAAATATTCCAAATGTGGTCTGACCAGAGCCTTATAAAGCCTCAGAAGGACATGCCTGCTTTTGTATTCTAGTCGTCTCAAGTTGAATGCCATCATTGTATTTGCCTTCCTAACTACTGACTCAACCTGCAAGCTGACCTTAAGGGAAACCTGAATTAGGAACTTCCAAGTCCCTTTGCACTTCAGACTTCTGAATTTTCTCCCCATTTAGAAAATAGTCCATGCTTCTATTCTTCCCATTAAAGTGCGTGACCTCACACTTTCCCACATTGTATTTCATTTGCTACTCCGAACTTGCCTAAATCTTTCTGCAGCCGACCTGCCTCCTCAATACTACCTGCCCCTCCACCTATCTTTGCAAACTTAGCCAGAATGCCCTCGGTTCCTTCATCCAGATCATCAACGTATAAAGTGAAAAGTTGCGCTCCTAACACCAGAACTTGGGGAACACCACTAGTCACCAGCTTCCACGCTGAGAAGGACCCTTTTATCCCCACTCTCTGCCTTGTTCTAGACAGCCAAGCTTCTATCCATGCTAGTACCTGGCCTCTTACACCATGGACTCTGTACTATACTCCAGGGACGTACAACATGACAAATATTGCACTTGAAGGACCATCAACTTAGTGAAAGATGCGCTTTGATTTGCCTGAGATTTTCTGGTCCTATAATACAAATATTTGTCCTCAACCAATTATTGCAATTTGGCACATTCCAAGGTTCAAGACTGTGTGCTAAGGGATACACTACAGACTGGGGCAGCTGCTGCAATTGAGGAGTGGGGAAAGGCTAGCATCTAAAGCTTTTCAGCCATAGTGTACAAAGGGTATTAATGGACCCTTTGGGCTGCATTCTGTCAGTGAATGGATACAGTAAATGTCACATGCATTGCAACTGGGTCTAGGCATTTAAATGTGCAGCATGCTAAATGCAAAAAAGGTTGTATTTTATTGCATTTTCTCAATGTTCAATTTGAAATATTTGGAATGGTTACTTAGATATTTATTAATAAAGTATATTTTTGCAACATAAATTTCCACAAATAGAATGCGGAGATCAGTCGAAAAAGACATTCTGCCTACCACACAATTGAGCAGTATCCTGCATGAGTTTCAGCACTGGTGCAATGTCAGTTATACCGGTTGCTCATTCCAATAATTGGCTGATCAAATCAAACAGTATGCGGCTCTCTGTAACACATATAGTACAGACTATACTCAAATAGCTCAGGCGTTCAAATATCAAAAGCAAAATCTTGATTTTTAGAGTGTTTCAATGATTGGGCAGCAATTGATGAACAATCCTGAATGAGCCACCAATTAAAATTATAAAATGAGCCTTTAATATGGTTTATTGGTGCTTGTTAGAGGCAACATATGCTTATATACAGAGTCCTGTCGTCTGCAAATAAAAAAGGAACTTAAGTTACTTCTAGCATGTGTAAACGACCGTCCTGATGAAATTTTAAATACAAGCTCTTTCAGGCAGACAGAAAAGATTTCTTTAGTTTGTAGTCAGTGAAGTGCTTGCACTTTTAAGTCTCCATACTAGGAAGATCAAACAGAAGGTCTCTTGGAGGAAGAGCAGTTAGAGACTTAACCAAATCCAGAGTGTGTAGTTGCAGGCTGGCAATGCCACAGCTTCAGGTGCCCTGAAGAGTGCTCAGTAGTAGTAGTACAGAAGTTCAACCAACGACACCAACCTGCCCAGAGCAGATATCTTATAAGGGCAAGCTGCCCTTCAGGGCACTGGATCACAGAAACCTCAAGCCTCTTGCCAAGTCCATTTATTTCTGAAGTTTTGATCCCTCTGCTGAAGAGGCTAATTATCAGTATGTTGGACTCCTACAGATCTGTCTCACCCAGATTCAGAATTCAGAACCTGTTTACTATTTGTGCTACTAGACCTAAATATACCTGAAGAAGGTCTTATGCCCGAAACGTCGATTCTCCTGCTCCTTGGATGCTGCCTGACCTGCTGCGCTTTTCCAGCAACACATTTTTCAGCTCTGATCTCCAGCGTCTGCAGTCCTTACTTTCTCCTAAATATACCATCGTAACATAAAATATACACAGGGATACACAGCACAAGTGCTTTACACTCCAGACATCCAAGTGTTGCACTTTTGTTATTCACTCAAAATAAGAAAGCCAGAATTTAACCTGGAGTCAGAAAATAAGCAATTTGAAGAACTTCACGATGTCAGCTGCATTGAGTCCCTACGGTGTATTTGACCAGTAGCTTTCAAAAGGTCAAACCAAAGTAGCAGCTAATTATAAAAACAATGTTCTAGATCCCACAATGCCAGTAAACAATACCAAGGAGGTCTGCCACTGATGAAGGTGTTAACTTAAATTGGTTCAAAATGTTAAAACTGTAATTTAATTTGCCAGTTCGTTTTAAGGCATGGTATCCGCACAAAATTTGATTTGATATTTGCTATCTGATCCAACTTTACCTCAAACGCTTCAGGTATAATGGCTACAATTAAAAGACTGAATTCAAATCATATTGTGAGCTTTTGAATGCGTCAGGACTGAATTTAGGTCTCAGAATAAAGTTGTATACTGCAAATGGAAAACATGGACAAAATGTCAAGTTCAATATCATGCATTTTTCACAACACACTGTATAATTTTCTTAGAACTCCAGCACAGACAACCAAGATACTCTCCTTCCCAGGAAATATGAGCACATTATGAATGGGTGAGATAATTCAGAAATGAGCAAAAACTTGTTTCTTAAAGATTCCTGCAAGCTACCCAAAAAAGATACATATGAGAAATTGCCATTTTACACCAACAAATGTACCATTCATGTTAGTTTTCCTTGTAAATATTGCTTTGCTAAATATTGCTTACAACTGATTATAAATAAATGTCGGAACTGTAGTTAGAAAAATAGTAAACTGAACTATTTTCCTAACTACAGTTCTGACATTTATTGCTATGAACTGTCATTGTACCCGTCTTACAGCTAACACTGCTGGTCTGAACTATTGGCTTGACAACTCAGACTACCTACTGTTCAATTATATCCGACCTTCTGAGCCTAACTTGCTTCATTTTCCTCCAGCTTGCCAAAATATTTTATTGAACATTTAGCATTTGAAGATACCTCCCTGAAATGTAACTGGCTGCACAGGTTCTTCCGAAATGCATTTATTCTAAGTTCAGAAAACTAAAATAATGGGATAATTCACATTTTGAAAAAGTTGCAATTAAAGAACGAAGACTAGCAACAAATCATTCAATGTCAGTGATAGAGGCACAGGAATGAGAATGCAAAAAGGGGAACAATATAGGGCACTAGTCAGTCCCACAGCTGAAAGACTGTGTTGAGATTTGGTGCACTTATCGAAGGGCAGATATACTGGCAATAGCGGTAATCCAGAGCAGGTTCATGAGGTTGACTCCTGGAAAGGATGATTTGTCCAAAAAGATATTGAGTAAGTTTGACCTGCATTCATTGGAGATAAAAGAATGAGAAGTGACCTTATTGAAATTCTTAGGGGAGTTGACAGGGTAGATGTGGAGAGGTTGTCCCCCATTGTGAGAAAGTAAAGGACTGGAAGACATAACTTCAGAATAAGGGGTTGTCCATTAAAGACAGGAGGAATTTCTCCTGAGGTAGTGAATCTAAGGAATTCGTTACTGCAGAGGGCAACTGAGGTTGGGTCATTAAGTATATTAAAGAATGAGATTTTTAAGGATGACTGATTTTTAATTTGTAGAGGAATCAAGAGTTATTGGGAAAAGGCAGGAAAGTACAGTTGAAGATGATCATCAGCTGTTACAACTTTGCTAGTTGTTTTAAGCAGGTGGACAGTAGATATTCCAGGAGAGATGCAGCTGGTCAAAACACTTAGTTTTAAACGGAACAGAATTTATTTACAAGATTACTGAATGAAGCATAAACAAAAGAGAACAGAAAACAGAATACCTTAACCTATCCAAAAACCCAATAGACTATGCCAACTTAATGCTGTTCCAAATTCCTGCAACAATCCCCATAAACACCCCTTGGCACAAAAAAAGGTAAAATCAAAAACCAGGTTATACTGGAAAGATGTCAGAGAGGAGGAGGATTAGCATGAACCTGCATCTTTGGTCCAGCAGCTTCAAAGCTGACTGCTTTCAGTGAACAGCCAGACCTCTAAAACAGAAACCATTGAAAAGCTTAGCTGGGAGAACTGGCCTCTTCCCTTTCATTGTTCAAGTTTTTTTGTAAACTTGAAAGCCTTTTGCCTGAGGCGGTGTCTGTAAGCTATCATCAAACTGGCCCTAAAATCTTTCAAACTTAAGACTTTTTGGAATTGCTGCTTTTACGATCATTCTGAAAACAAAACCAAAGACAGCATAACCTTGTTAAAGGAGCAGCATCATCACACTGATCTTCAGATTATCAATGATGGTATAAACTTAATGGGCTGAATGCCCTACTTCTGTTCCTACGTCTGAGGGTCATTATCTGTTCAGCTGCAGCTCAAGTCCATTTAACTGGTTTCATTTCATTTCCTTGATATGCTTTCGTTAAAACAAATCTATTCACCTCAGTCTCAAAAGTTCAATTTTACCTCATACTATTGCTTATGGAAGAGTGTTTGAAATTTCTACTATCCACCATGTATAAAAAATGCTTTCTGAGATTATGTCCCTTGCTCTTGATTCTGCCACCACAGAAAACGATTTCTTCTTTTCTACCCTATTAGCTCCTTTGAATTATTTAAAGAGCCTGATACGATCACCCACTTAGACTTGCAAATTCAAACAATATCCAGGGAATTCAAGCCAACTACATACAAACTGCCCTTCTAATTTCTGATTCATAAATAGTTTGAGAGGCTGCAAATTTTAAATTAATTTAAACATTAACAAATATCCAATTACTTGTTTCATCAAATGCTATCCCATATGTTAATTTATGAAATCTTAAGCAAAAGTGGAGGAAGTGTGGCAGACAACATTTCAAAGTTTTTCTCAAGACGTCTTAAGACATTCAGACTCAGCAGTCCCTCAGCTGTTGAACATGTAAAATAATTGCTGACACTAGAACCTAGTGAACACGATTACAGGGTAAAGGACACTTCGATTTAAGATCACTCACTTTATCACCGTAAGGAACAAGAAACTCTCTGGCCTCACCCTATTCCACGTCAGTATCCTAAATTTAACTGAACTTCACCATACCATCTGTTAAACTGCTTACATTTGGAAGATGGCTTCAGTCCCAGGTAATCGACTTAGATTTACTTGAGAATCAGATCAGTAAACATCAACAACGTGATGTGATTCAATATTTTACTGCATAACTCGCTGACAGAGATCAGTTTTATTCCGAACTTGAAAGCTTCAGCTCAAGGAAAGTGATCCTCAGTCTGGAAGACAGAATTATCAACAGGTGCACTTTAATTCATTTATACTAAAGTGCATTTATGCCAATTATTTTTTATTAGAAACTCAGTCATACCTAGAGCGGGGAAAAAAACAGCACTCGTGCACTTCATTAAGAGCTTATGTGGATAAAATATTAAAACTTGCAGCAACTGAATTAGCCATATCAAGTGCCAATTCCATTAACTGCATAGCAAACCCGACAAATTGAGATGTGTTGGAAGATAAAGCAAGTGCTAAGTATGTTGAACTCTGTTTTGACAGTACCGTCATACTCAAATGATAGGCCTCGATTCTAGCTAACAAGATAAGGCAACAGATGAAAGGAGCAAAATGCCTCAACTGCTTTCCAAGGGTCCAATAATTTCATCAGTACAACATAACAATTTAGTTATCCGTTTCACTGCTATTCTATGTAGGACTTTAGATACTAAGTGTCCAGAAAAAAATCTTTGTTTTGTTTAAAAAAAGGAATTCCGACTGAAGTTAAGTTCATCCTTACATGAAATGGGTTTAATATTCAATGTATGAATTAACCAGGGTGATTGGTTAATTAGTTTGTTTCCATTAACTAACACTCCCCTCCATCTGTCTGCACTCAGTACAGCAAGAAGAGTTTTCCTTGCATTCTTGTTTCAACACAATGATTTTTACAAAAATGCAAAGATGCTGTTGTCTCAACTAACTTTATGTCAACACTTTCAAAATAACACCATTTTGGTAGTATAATGTCTAAAACACTATTTATACATTTCTAGGACATGGCTCTATCAGTTCAATTTAATCGGAAGAGTTCCTTCTCACTTTCAAAAGACTGCATGCTTTCTACATTAATATGCTTGAAGTCTCCGTCTAGTTCAAGGCAGAAACAGCCAGGAAGTAGGACTTCATCCTGATGAAGAGCTTATGCTCAAAATGTTGACTCTCCTGCTCCTCGGATGCTGCCTGACTGGCTGTGCTTTTCCAGCATCATACCTTTTGGCTCTGATCTTCAGCATTTGTAGTCCTCACTTTCTCTCACAAAGAGGGACTGCCCATCAGTCAGGGTGGCTAGTGTGAGAAATAGCAAATACAAAGGAAATCAAGGCAAAGTCAAGGGTTTGCATTTTGAACAGAGTAGAGTTGGTCTACATTGCTGGGACAGAGTGGACAAACCATTAATCTACTCCAGCACTGTCAAACATCACCTCCAATGATGACATTAGGTGCCCAAAAATGACTGGTGTCCCACACCCTAATAATGGACATTTTCAACAAGAATTCAGTTAAAATGTCATTATTACTTCCCTTGGACTTCCTCTGGCTTGACTGCAAGAAGCTTACTCAGGCTAAAAAGATGATTTATCCATTTTGTATTCAACAACATTATGAAGGAAGCCTCTCAAGAGGGACGACACATGCCAAACTGATTACAAAGCTTCCCTAAGCTGCTCTGACAAGCATCTAGCTGGTGTGACATTTTTATTTCTCATATTGTATCCATGCCAAAGACTGCCACATAACAAGGCAGTATTTTTAATCAGTGATAAACTGAAGGTTCACTTTATACTAATGACTGTTTTAGTATGTTAAAATACTAGATAAATATAAGTTGCTGTCTTAGGATTTACACTGAGTGACAAAAAGGGACGCTATTTAATAACGTTGTTGGGGACGTGATGGTTTAATGCTGAACTGTTAATCCAGACACCCACTCTTTCCTGATGAAGGGCTATTGCCTGAAACATCGATTCTCCTTCTCCTCAGGTGCTGCCTGACCTCCAGCACCCCACTCTCGACTGCTAATCTGGACACCCACTTTAGGGACTCGGGTTCGAATCCTGCCATGGCTGATAGTGGAATTTGAATTCAATAAAAATCTGGAATTAAAAGTCTAATGATGACCATGAATTCATTAATGATTATCAGAAAAGCTCACACGGTTCACTAACATACTTCAGGGAAGGAAACTGTTGTCCTTACTTGGCCTATATGTGTCTCCAGAACCATAGCAATGTGGTCAACTCTTAACTACCCTCTGGGCAATTAGGGATCAGCAATAATGCTGGCCTAGCCAGCGATGCTCTCATCCCGTGAATGAACAAATAATTTTTAAAAAGTATATTTAAAATACATGCATTTTGAATACCATTAGCGGACTCTACTTTCCATAAGGCGTACTGATAGCATAAAGGGAAATGTAATTCGAAGAGTAATCCAGAGGCTAACACTAATGCTTTTGAGCCAGTGGCTCAAATTCCACCAAAGCAAGTGGCGCAATTTGAATTTGATTTAACAAATCTACACTTATAAACTAGCCTAATGATTTCTGTAGTCTGATGATCTCACCTGGTCTAGCTTACATGCACCTCCAGAATCCTGAAATGGCCTTTTCAAGCCACTCTGTTCTAAGTAATTGCTGCATAATCTAAGAGAGGGAATGATAAGGGTAGTCAACCCAGCATCAACCTAAGCACCGGAAATTAAAAACTGACCCTGCAAAGTCATTCAAACTAACATCTAGGGGCATGTGGCAAAACTGGGAAGCTATCTCACTGACCAGTTATAGTCTCAGAATCATATTTCACAAGACAAAGTGCCAGGTACCAATGTCATCATCCATCAGCAGGTGGCAGCACAGTGGCATTCAGTTAAGAAGGAGTTGCCCTGGGAGACCATAACATTGGCTCTGGACATCATTCATTCTCAAACGTGGGCAAAAAAAAATCTCCTGCTTCAATACTTGGAGGAAGCACTGAGGGTGTCAAGAGTGCAGAATGTACTCTGAGTGCACCTCTTCACTGTGTATTATTAAGTATGATTTGGTACATCACTAATGACTGATTTGGCTAAACAACATGGTTGTTAGACTGGGTCAATAGCAGGTGACGAGGAACCAAGAGGAGGGAAAATTGCGCTTGACTTCATCTTCACCGATCTACCTGTTGCAGATACATACGGCCATGACAGTACTGATAGGAGTCCCTGTGGAGGCTAAACCCTGTCTTCACATTTTATTTGCTCATTCATGAGATTGTGGACACCAGTAGCTAGACCAACATTTATTGCCTATCCTGAATTGCCCAGAGGGCTTTTAAGAGTAATTGGGTCTGGAGTCACAAGGGCTAGACCAGGCAAGGGTGCACATTTTCTTTCTAAAGAATATTGGCGGACCAATTGGACTTTTACAACAATTGACACTAACTACAATTATTCCAGATTACAAATTTCACTACCTGCTATGGTTGGATTCAAACCCATATCACCAGAACATTAGGTTCTAGATTATTAATCCAGTGACATTACCACAACTTCACTGTCTCCCCCTTGTTGAGGTTACCCTCCATCATTTTATATAATGCTACCACTGAAATACTGGGGAGAGATTTCAAACAGACATAGAAATGCAAAATTGTGCATCCATGAGGTGTTATGGATCATCAGCAGCTGAATTCCATTCAAATATAATTTGTAACCTGGTGGCCTGGCATATCCCTCACACTACCATTATCAATAAGCAGGTACAGCCTTGGTTCACTGAAGCTTGCAAGGGAATGTCAGGAGCAATATCAGGTATGTCTAAAAAGGTGAAGCAACAACACAGCACTAGCTGCATGCCAAACAGCAAAGGCAGCATGTGACAGAGGGGGCAAAACAATCCCACAGCCAACAGAATCAGATCTAAGCTCTGCAGTTTAGTCACATCCAGCTGTGAATGGAAGACAAATAAACAACTAAGGGGAGAAATATGTCACACCCTCAATAATTGAGAAGCCCAGAAAATTACTGCAAAAGACAAGGCTGAAGTATATGCATCCATTTTCTGCCAGAACTGATGAGTGGATGATTGAGATTGGTCTCACCCGAGATCCTCAGCATTACAGATAACAATAGTCAACCAATAGGATTAGGTCTCAGTGATATCAAGCAACAGCTGTCCTATATCATTCGACCAAATCTTCTAAGGTCTTTTCTCCAGAGCTAGTGATACACCTAGCCAAGCTGTTTCAGTACATCATGACTTGGCAGTGTGAAAATTGCTCAAGTTCTGTCCGTAAAACGCATGACAAATCCAACCCAACTAGTTATTGCTGCATTAGTCCACTCATGATCACTAGCAAAGGTGAGAGAAACAACATGGCTGTTAGACTGGGTCAATGGCAGGTGACGAGGAACCAAGAAGATGCATTCACTGCCAGCAGTGGTAGTAGAGTCAGATACATTCGGGACATTTAAGCGACTCTTGGATAGACACATGGATGATAGTAAAATGAAGGGTATGTAAGTTAGTTTGACCTTAGAGTAGGATAAAAGGTTGACACAACATTAGAGGGCCGAAGGACCTGCACTGTGCTGTGCTGTCATGTTCTATATTCTATGAAAGGGTCAAAGACAGTGCCACGAAGGGAAACTTGCTTAGAAATAACCTGCTCACTAATACTTAGTTTGGGGAAAAAATAACTCAATTCCTAATGTCTCCTTATTAGATCTGTGCAATCCTCATCAGAAGTTCCTGAATTTAGGTCATCTATTATTTAGCTTATTAGTGGTCCAGCTTGTTTATGAACTATTGGTCACACACTATGGTGTGATATTAATAACATTTACCACAGCATATTGAGACTATTTACAAATTGCATTTTATTCAAATTTAAACACAAGAATAATGTTGGTATGGGCGGCGCAATATTACAAATTCTCGGAACATAATCAATCTTCTGATTGTGACTGTCCAAAAGTAAACTTTGAATTAAGTGAACTCATTTTTGGTGTTTCCAAAAGCAAATGTGTAAAGCCTATTGTGTATTACTTGTAGATGTACAGTCAGGTTCTTAAAGTTCTGAGTTGAATTCTGAGCAGGTTAAGTACACACATGTAAATGCTCTTCATACCTTTTCAATTGGTGGCTGAAGTTAGTGATAACCAATTCTATGCTACCCAAATTACTGTAACATTTTCTACATATCAAAAAAATTAGTCAGACAGCAATCAGAAGATGGAACCATCTCCCACAAATTCCATTAATGCATAAAATGGCAGTTATATATGTACATGTCGGAAAATGGGGAACTGAAAGATTTTGTAGATATGGTGAGAAGGGGTTCATGTGTGGCATAAATACTAGTCTCAGACTGCGGCCTGTTCATTCATTGTAAATACTGGTATCAGACAACGGACTGTTCATTCATTGCAAATACTATGTAATCACATCAAATCAAAGTATTGCAGAAAAGAAAATAAAACCATACTTTTAAAATAGTGACTGCAATACATCTGTGCCCTGATCCAATTGTTTTCTAGCATCCAACTATATCTCATTTAAAAACAACACTTGGCCCTGACTCCTATTCATTGCAATGAAAATATAAGAGAATTAGGTGATTGTAGAAATTGACAGCAGAAGAAATAAGTGGCATCTTAAGATTGGGTCCACACTACACAATGAGTTAATGCTCTGTAATGAATTATACAACTCAGCATCAACACCCAACAACATGCTGTTTGTGAAGATAATGCTACTCAGCCACATCATTGCTCTTTACTTTCTTTGTACTTCCCCAAATTGAGAAATCCATGTTGTTCTTGCAACTTGCATCTGTGTAACTGGGAAACATATCCAAAATTCTTTAAGGAAAGAAGGAGCTGTCACAAATACCTTCTCGGGGGTCTGATAACTGAAAGAAGGGTTGCTGAAAAGAAGTATGTAATAATGAGATTTACAATTGTGCAAATGCAGGACCTCTGTTCAGCACTGAGTCCATGTAAATCTTTCTGCTTTGCTTTAAAACAAAACAGAACATTTCATCTGGTCCAGGTGTATAAAACTCACATTGTCGACCATTTTTATTTTGAAACTAAATAGAACAGGAACGAAAATGAGGTGGATTCTGTAATGGCGTGGCTAATTCACAACTCTAGTTTCACAGCCGGATGGTATTTGAAAATCATTATCTCATCTCTCTCTCTTGAAAACAGACTCTTCACTGGAATCGTCTTCAGCAGTTGGGAACAACTGGTATCTGTTGATATTCTCACAGAAACCCAATGCATGTCAATACCTTCACCCCCATGAACCACATAATGCACATCTGCCATCCACAAGTTTTAAAGCAACAGTCAATAAAAAGAAAACCACATTCATTTTGATCCAGTATCAATTGCTAACCACTACCTTCAAGTCCCAGTCAACAGTCGCATCACCAATGCAGTGCCGCTTAAGTTCCAAATCAACATTCAAGGGTGTAACAATTCTCACTGGAACAACTTTTAAATTTTTCAAACTATTCATGCTAATCATTGATCAAAATTTGTTTTCTCTGTAGAGTAGTAAAGCCCAAAAAAATTATTTGCAAATGAAAAGCACAGTTTCAAAGATTATATGATTTAAACAGCCACTTCAGAAAATACACGGCTGTTCTGTACAAAGAAAAAAAAGTGTTTGTACAATTTATTTGCATGCAAATCTGTCTCTTTGATCCTCGTGCAACTCCACCAGTCCCTGTCATTTGCTTGTAAATGGACAAAATCATCATTACTTGTACAGCACTGGTAATTCTTTAACACTGAGGGCTCCTTTGGGATTGTAACCAGTTTTCTGGAATGAAGAGGCGCTGACTCAATTTCTCACACACATGAGGAAGATAAAAGAAAGCTTTATATATAGAGAAGTTCATAACAATAGTTAATTGATCATCACAGAATGCATGGAAAGAGGAACTAGAGAAACAGATCACTCTTTGAGTCAAGTTGCTGCCAATGCTCTATTCATGAAACATCTTGCAATCGAGAAACAAGCATTTGGCAGTCAAGCAACGATGACCACTTCTTTGCCCTATCCACACATGTAAGCGTCATGTGTTAACTACACTCTCAAGTTTCCTATCTTTTTCTTTCAATTATGCCAAACAATCAGGACAAGTGAATGGAACTCCAATGCAGTGTCATTATCCATTTGTTTGCATAGGGTGTGAAAAATAGCTGGAACAATTCGCCTGGGAGGTTGGCAATAGGCTCTTAAGAGGAAGCTCAAAGTTGCTCTGGAAAGACAGTAGAGAAAGTTTTCTGAAATAAGAGATCATATGGGTTGAAAGGCCTTATTCATTTGACTTTATTGTGTGACGTACTGAGTTAAGGAACGCAAAACAAAATTTATTATATTTAACTAAAACATGTATTTTTTTTATTGAGGCAGCACTGAAAATGTAATAATTAAAACAGAAACTAATGGACATCAAAATTATGTGAGGTAGGACTGATCACTTGGTCTGATAACACAAAGATTGCTTGGCATGTCAGTAATCCACTTACAATCTGCTGACCAACAAACAGTTGAGCAAAAATAGATTTTATAATGACACTGCCCTTGAGTACTGTGAACAACTTGCTTGCCTTCTTGGCTTAGCTTCGTTGTGAAGCTGTGCATTCAAACTCCATACATGACTTAAACACATTAACTTAGATTGACAATTCAGTGCTGTACTGAGGGAATGTCATTTTCAAATGAAGCCCATGATTGAACATGTGAAAGGCGTTACATCACACCATTGTCAGAAATGAGGAATGGCATTTGGCTCATTTTAACTCATTCAGCCAGAAAATCCTAAAGTCCCCTCATTTCAGAATGTATTTAAAAAAAGAATCCAGGTCTCTCTTTCCCTCTCTTCTATTCGTAGAAGTCTATTCTATTTGTAGCGTAATAAAAAATAATCCTGACATTAATCTTAAATGTCACTTTTATCAGTGGCCCTTATCCTAACCTTCTGATTCACTTTGAAGCACTGGTTCAAATTTAGCTTTGATGCCAACCACTGTACCATACATCTTTATAAGATCACCTCTTAAATGATTTCTTCCCAGGTTGAAAACTTCAAATTCTTCAGTTTTTCCTCATGATTCAGATCTGCAACACTAACGATCAGCCTCTGCACATAACATTGGAGTTTTCATACATTGCATTTGTCCAAACAGTTAGAAATTTAGCAGCAAAGTACAGTTTGACCAGAGCACCTCAAATTCAGTCATTTCTTTTTCTGACTTGTATGCCACTGTTTTGGTGATGTACAATTGAATAGTAGTTTTATTATTAGATTAGTAATCCAGAGACCTGAATAACTGATCTGGAGAAATGAGCTTAAATTAATAACAACTGGGGAATTTACAGTTAGCTTAACAACTAAACCAGGAATGAAAATCTAATCAATAATGGTGACCATGAAACTAACTAATTATTGTATAATAAAAACTTGATCTTCTAATATCCTTTAGAGTAGAATTATTAATCAGCTTGGTCTAAATGCAGCTTCAAACCCATTAACAATGTGGTTGGCTTTCAACTGAAATGTCCATGCTAATTAATGAGTTCTTTCAACCCAGAATGAACTGAGGTATTGGATGTAACAAAGGACCCCACCTCTCCAGTTGAACTGCAAAGTCCTCCTCACTAACATGTAAGGACTTGTGCTAAAGTTGGGAGAGCTTTGTACAGATTAGTCAAGTAATAGCCCAACAGTCACGATCACAGAATCTTTCTTTCATCCAACATTTCATAACCCATTGGGTCCCTGCATATGCATTGACACACAATTAACACAGACTCAGCAGAGCTGCTGGCAAGGTGTCAGGAGAATGCTAACAAAGGAGTTCTCAACATTGACTCCATATCCCATGAAGCATCATTGGGTCAGATCAAACATACACAAGTAGCTCATGCTGGTTAGCACTTACTGTCCACTTGTAGCTGATCTGGATCAGTACTCCATTATGCTGAACAGCACTTTGAAGAATTATTAGGGATAACAAGGAGACGGAAGATATTTTGGATGGGAAACTTGAATGTCCATTGATTTGACCAAGTATGATATCAAGGACCTAGTGAAAAATCAAAACTATAGAAATTAGGCTGAAAATTTCCACTAACTCAATTTGTACTAAGCATAAGGACGCTAGCTTTCCAAAGGTCAAATATCTCAGCCTATGAATTCCTTAGTATAGTGTTCACAGCCTGATCATCTTCAGCTATTTCATTAAGACATTCACTCCTTTATAAGGTTAGTACTAAGCATATTTTCTTATGATTGCAGTGCTCAGTAGCATTTGTGACTTCTAATACTGCAGCGGTCCAATCCCACAAGGAGCAACAGCTCGATAATATTTCGGTTTGGACTTATAAATGCCAAATAAAATTTATGCCACGTAAGGACTGAACGATCTGCTGTGTGCATGTGCCTAGACAGAGACCAGCCAAATAATTGATGTGGCTTCGCGAACAGCTCAGAGGTTTGGAGTTCTGAAATAGACATCTTAGTTTGACTCCCTAAAGCCTATAAAGTCAGCAATATAAAGTAATACTTGTTGCTTTTTAAAGCTTCATCGCCTAAACAGCACTCAAGAAATTCAACACAAGCAGGACAAAGCAGCCTGCTTGATTAGCACCTCCTCCACACTGGCACACAGTGGCAGCAATATGTATGATCTACAAAACGCAGAGCAACAACTCACCAAAGCTTCTTCCAAACCCACAATCTACTGCCTAAAATCTCAAGAGCAAAACGCATATCAGAACACTATAACCAGCAAGCAATACACCAACCTGCCTCGCAAACTGTCCCTTCACTGTTTCGGACCATAATACTCTAACTCCCTCCTCCACAGCACTGTCTGTGTATCTACACCTCAGATTACAGCAGTCCAAAAATTGGCTCAACATTTTTTCACAAGGTTAATTAGGAATGGGGAATATATGTTGACTTTGAGAGCAACACTCATTGTATGAAAGAATAAGTAAATAAAAATTCTTGATTAGTTTCAACAAGTTTAACCAGTACAGGGAAAACAAAAATCAGAGCTTAAGACTCTGTAGGATATGAAACCAAAATTAAAAACCAATCTCAGCAATGTTAAACAACATGAAGAAAATATAGGTTCCTGCAGTGCAATGCTCTTCATCTGAATTTCTTTTCCTGCTGAACCAACATTTGTCATAGTTCAAGCACACCAACATGAATAATGAGTATTGCAAGACAGGTACAGCTTATCCAATTGTTACCTCAACAGTCACATGATAATTTGTTTTTTTTAGCTTTCAATTCTATGTGGAAATTAGTTCATCATTCTTGAATAATTGTCGGCATTTGTGGAAATCAACAAGCTCCACAAACTTCAGCGCTGGCCAAGTTCATCTGAAAATTAAAGACAAGCACAAGTGTTGGCTCCTTACATTATAGCTCCCTCTGCTACTGGAGTGCTTAACATGCCAGCCACCTGCTGAGTAGGTTCCTGCCAGAGCCCGCACAGAAATGAAAGCGTTGTAATCATGAAAGGTATTTTAGCAGTATTGACCATGCAATGCAATGAGCTATATCAGATTAGAGAGTAACAGGATTATAACAATTTATCTGCAAATCTCCTATGGAATTCACCAACTAAGTTACGATAATACTCTTACTTGTGAAGAATAGAGAGGCAGGCAGAGGCCATCTGGAATTAAATTTCCTATTATCTGTTTATCAATGTTTGCAACTCTCAAAGCCAAAATGAAACAAGAATACTCGACTGGAGAGAGCTTTGTGTTTAATATAGCACTATCATTGCCAACCAGACTATTGTGGAAAGGGAGAAGAACAAGGATAGAGTGCTAGTAGAAGCTCTTGCCTACATGGAAATTGAAGATTTATATGACCTGCGTGCCCCACACAAGTAGCCAATTCTAACCTGACAATAACCATGAAATCACCTGCATCTCATCATTACTGGGACTGAACTTAAGACAGGTCCTCAGGTGATTGTTGATAACAGCTCTGCCTTTATGGTTCTGATTTACACAGAGAGCATGGTCCATAGTTAAATCAGTGTCCAGGTTCTCTGCATCCCCAGACTTGGAGACAGTTACAGAAGGAAAAGAAAACACAGCAAAGGTTCCTGATTAACATCCAGTGACTCCTGCTAAGAGATGCACATGCATTAATGTTAGGTGAGGACACTGGTGTGTTTCACCATCTGGACTCAAACATGAAGGATGATTATCTCGAAGTAAGAAAAGATAGCTTATGGAGTATTGACACTGTGGAACTGTAATAAAAACTAGTAGTTCTGGAAATACTCAGGTCTGATACCAGCTGTGCAGAAAGAAATGAGATATCGCTTCAACTTGAATTTGACTTATTCGTAACTGAATTGCCATTTTAATTTACTATCTTGCTCTCATACTAATATTTCTGTCCTTAAGACTGCTGCAGCACTCCAGTGAAGCTAAATGAAAACCCAGAGAACAGCACTTTGTATTTAGATTATGCAGTTTACAGCTTTCTGGACTCAACATCAAGCTCAATAATTTCAGGTCATGAACTCTAAACTCCTGTTTATTTTTGTTTCATCTGCCATATGCTGGCTTTGACATTTCTGCTTTTGGTCAAAGCCATTCAACTATTCTTTCAATCACACTCAATGCGAATAATAAGGTTAAAAATCACACAACACTAGGTTATAATTCAACAGGTTTATTTGGGAGTACAAGCTTTGTGAGCACTGCTATTTCGTCAGGTAGCTGGCCCCTTCGTTACCAGTGGACACTGTGAATAATTAAGGTACAGTTGGCTCTGTTATTACGCGCATCACTTCAGTGCGAATCGGCTATAACACAATTGGATCATTATTTGTAGAACGCGAACTTTCCTTTGCTGAATTGGCTTTAATGCGATTTTGGTCCCTTGGTTTAAATGGTGCTGCTATTACACAATTTTCTTATAATGCAGGGTCGCATGTGAATGGAACTATCATGTTATATCAGAACAGACTGTAGTTAGGGTAGGGTAACATCACAACCTTTAGAAGGTTTTCAAGCGCAAGAACATTCAAGGCTATGGGCCAAGTGCTGAGAATTGGGACTAGTGTCGATTTAGTGCTTTTTTGGCAGGCTTGATGGGCCAAGGGGTTTCTTCTGTACTCTATGATACTATTAATTATTTTATTGCCTGTCACAATTGCCTGTGGGCGGCACGGTGGCACAGTGGTTAGCACTGCTGCCTCACAGCGCCTGAGACCCGGGTTCAATTCCCGCCTCAGGCGACTGACTGTGTGGAGTTTGCACGTTCTCCCCGTGTCTGCGTGGGTTTCCTCCGGGTGCTCCGGTTTCCTCCCACAGTCCAAAGATGTGCAGGCCAGGTGAATTGCCCATAGTGTTAGGTAAGGGGTAAATGTAGATGTAGGGGTATGGGTGGGTTACGCTTCGGCGGGGCGGTGTGGACTTGTTGGGCCGAAGGGCCTGTTTCCACACTGTAAATAATCTAATCTAATCTAATCTAATCTAATCTAATAACTATGAAATGAAGACCACCAAGTTTTGACTTCTATGATTTGATTTTAACATCTGGGACTTTCATGGACTGAAATGCTTTAAAAAGGAAAGACCTTGATTTAAAATTGGCTGCAGTGATTACTTGACCATATGTTGAGCCATGTTCGAAAAACCAATGTGGAATGAACAAAACTGTCTGACTGACTTAACATTTTGTCAAGAGACCCCAAAACATAGCCAGGCATGAAGAAACTAGCATTTCATATTCTTAAAATAAACTTGTATGATAATTTTCACATTTTGGAGATAAAAGACATGCTTGCAATTATCCAGCTTGGAAACAATGATCTGAGTCATGAATCAGGTGCGTTTCAAGAAACTATTTTGGCAGAGTAGTAGAGATGAACGTGTAATAGCAGAATTGGAAGAAGTTCTGTCTCTGCATTCACTCAGGAAGGACAAACAACTTCTGACAACACAAATCAGGGTAACACCTGAACACTGAGAACTCAAAAACATCTGGAATATTTACAGCTGCTGATCCAAGATAATGTGGTCTCAGGTTAAACTTTATACTTCCAAGACATCTGACAGTCTTACAACTACATTGATCACTATTATCATTTTTACCTCTAATGTTCACCTCTGTTTGATGTCATATTTTATCACTTTTCTTGGGATTAGTAACTAACTAAATTCCTCTTTTGTTCATTTAAGTAAGACTTGCATTTTGGTTCTTATTGTGTTTCTGGTGAACTGGTTGACCATATTTAATTGGATTAAAGTGAGCTTCATGTGAAAAAGACCATTAAATCTTTATTGAGGTCAGCTGAGGAGGTTGAAAATAGGGGAACCAATTTACCCTTTTCTCACCTAGTTATTAGGTTCTTTCCAACTATTACCAGTCTCTTGACTTTTGTTCCATGACAGTTTTGTCATTTATTTTCTCTAAACCTCGACCTGATCCCAGATCTTCACTTTCATCACTCTTCCCCTCCCCCTTTCAATGGCATAAAATCTATCACATTTCTACCTTCCTTCAGATATGGACTCAAAATGTTACCTGCCTTCTCTGTACATGTTGCAGACCTACTGAGTATTTCCAGCCTGTGTTTTTATTTCAGATTTCCAACATCCTTGGTATTTTACTTTTGTTCTCTCAGAATTAGAATTCAGTAAGATTCTGCATCTTATGTAAAAAACCAAAACTGCAAAAAATTTTCAAGAAAAATATTATATAAACGTTGGGACATAGTTTTAAAAAAATTGTCTTAGTTTATATCGACAAAAGACTTTGGGAACATTGTTTAAAATCTAGAAAGGAGAAAGGAATTATCTAAGGCTTTTCATGACCTCAGGTCTTCCTAAAGTGTTTCATAGTCAATAAAATACTTTTTGAAGTGTCCTCAGTTGAAATCTAAGAGATATGACTGCCAATTTAGCAACGACAAAGTCACACAAACCACAATGTGATTATGACCAGATAATCTGATTTTTCTTCAAGTGACGTTGGCTCAAGGATAAATATAGATCGGGACACTGAGAATAACATCACTGTTCTCCTTCAAAATAGCACCATGTGATCTGTAATTTTCACTTGAGAGGGATGACAGAAACTTGGTTTAATACGTCATTTGAAAGGCAGCACAGAGTGTCAGCCCACATTCTGTACTCAAGGTGCCTGAAGTGGGTCTAGAAAATAGGTACACTGGAATACACCATACAAACCCTCCAGTCTGGTCTGCCATTTAGATGCCAGCTGATCATCTATCAACATCATTTCCCATGATAGTCATGTCCTTTGATATCATTACCATCTAGAAATTTATCTCTGTCTTGAATACACTCAATGGCACAGCCCTCTGGGAAATCTAAAGATTTTCAGAATGAAGAAATTCTTCATCCAAGACTGAATGGCCAATTCTGGCTGAGCCTGTCAAGAATTTTGCACATTTCAATAAGATCTCATCTCATTCCTCTAAACTCTAGGGAACACAGTTTCCTAGACTGACCCTTTTGGACAAACCTGTCATCTGACAAATTAGCGTGGCTCAGGAATAAATATAGATTGAACTATTCAAGAGACCTAGCTGTTCAAATACTTGACTTATTATTGCCCCACACTGCACCCTCCACAGACCAAATTCACTCTACTGACCAAGGTTCCATACAATTAGAGTCATAGAGTCATAGATGTACAGCACGGAAGCAGACCTTTCAGTCCAACTTATCCATGCCGACCAGATATCCCAACCCAATCTAGTCCCACCTGCCAGCATCTGGCCCATATCTCTCCAAACCCTTCCTATTCATATACCCATCCAGATACCTTTTAAATGTTGCAATTGTACTAGCCTCCACCTCTGGCAGCTCATTCCATACATGTACCACCCTCTGTTGAAAAACGTTGTCCCTTACGAATCTTTTATATCTTTCCCCTCTCACCCTCAACCTATGCCCTCTAGTTCTGGATTCCCCCACCCCAGGGAAAAGACTTTGCCTATTTACCCTATCCATGCCCCTCCTGACTTTATAAACCTCTATAAGGTCACTCCTCAGCCTCCGAATCTCCAGAGAAAACAGCCCTAGCCTATTCAACCTCTCCTTATAGCTCAAATCTCCAACACCGGCAACATATATGTAAATCTTTTCTGAACTCTTTCAAGTTTCACAACATCCTTCCAATAGGAAGGAGACCAAAATTGCATGCAATATTCCAACAGTGGCCTAACCAATGTCCTGTAGAGCCGCAACATGACCTCCCAACTCCTGTACTCAATACACTGACCAATAAAGGAAAGCACACCAAACGCCACCTTCACTATCCTATCTACCTGCAACTATGAACCTGCTATGAACCTGCACTCAAGGTCGCTTTGTTCAGCAACACTCCCGAGGACCTCACCATTAAGTTAGTAAGTCCTGCTAAGATTTGCTCTCCCAAAATGCAGCATCTTGCATTTATCTAAATTAAACTCCATCTGCCACTTCTCAGTCCATTGGCCCATCAGGTCGAGATCCTGCTATAATCTGAGGTAACCCTCTTTGCTGTATACCACACCTCCAATTTTGGTGTCATCCGCAAATTTACTAACTACACCTCTTATGCTCACATCCAAATCATTTATACAAACAATGAAAAGTAGTGGACCCAGCATCGATCCTTGTGGCACTCCACTGGTCACAGGCCCCCAGCCTGAAAAACAACCCTCTACCACCACCCTCTGCTTCTACCTTTGAGCCAGTTCTGTATCCAAATGGCTAGTTCTCCTTGTAATCCAGGAGATCTAACCTTACTAACCAGTGTCCCATGGGGAACCCTGTCGAATGCCTTACTGAAGTCCACATAGATCATGTCTACTGCTCTGCCCTCATCAATCTTCTTTGTTATTTCTTCAAAAAACTCAATCAAGTTTGTAGACATGATTTTCCATGCACAAAGCATGTTGACTATCCCGAATCAGTCCTTGCCTTTCCAAATACATGTACATTCTGACCCTCAGGATTCCCTCCAACAACTTGCCCACCACTGACGTCAGGCTCACTGGCCTATATTCTTTGGCTTGTCCTTACCACCCTTCTTAAACAGTGGCACCACGTTCGCCAACGTCCAGTCTTCCGGCACCTCACCTGTGACTATCAATAATACAAATATCTCAGCAAGAGGCCCAGCAATCACATCCCTAGCTTCCCACAGAGCTCTGGGGCACACTTGATCAGGTCCTGGGGATTTATCAGCAAAGCATTTTCACACCTTTACTCAAAGCCACTTGCTGTAAAGGCCAACATACCATTTACTGTCTTAACTGTTTGCTACACTTGCAAGCATTTCAGTGATTCATGATCAAGGCATGCGGGTCCCTTTGGACAGGAACACTTCTCAATCTGTCATCATTTAAGAAATACCCAGCATCTCTCTCCCTCCTACCAATGTGGAGAACTGTTAATTATCCATGTTCCATCCATTTGCCATGCTCTTGCTCACTCACTCAGCCTGTCCAGTTACCCTAAAACCTCTTTGCATAATCCTCAGAACATACATTCCCACATCGTTCTGCATCATCCACAAACTTGGAACTTATCAACTTCCAGCTCCCATATTCAATTTTCAGTTATCGATTGGGAACAACTGGGGCCCAAGCACTCAATGCTGTAGCACCTCACTACGTACAGCCTGCCAACCTCAGAATTTATCCCATTTATTCTGTTTAACAATCCTCAATCCATGCATGTATATTACTCTCTCATTTTATATAATAACCTCCAATGTGGGGTCTTACTGAAAGCCTTCTAAACATTTAAATACACCACATCCATTAGTTCTCCCTTATCCAGAATGCTCAAAACACTTTAGCAGGTTTGTCAAACATAATTTTACTGTAATGAATATATGTTGACACTTCCAAACCTAATAATTACTGTTTAAGTGTCCAGTTATCTGATCCTTTATAATAGATTCAAGCATTGATGTCAGGTTAACAACATCTGCAGTTTCCCATTTTCCCTCTCCCTTGTCTTTTTATGTCACAGGTTTACATTTGTAACCTTCTAATCCGCAGGCAACATTCCAGAACCTTCAGTGACTCTATTGAAATTCCACGGTAGCACAGTAGTCACTAACTGTAAAAAGACTACAGCAAAACATCACTGATGGAAATTTTTTTTCCAAATGACCAAAAATAACTGGCAATTGCCTCAAGAGCAAACTGCTACTTCACATCATCTGAATTAGACAATTATTAGTCGAACAAATGACTAGACAAAAGAACCCGGGAAAAGTTGGAAATATTCAGGTCGACACATTTTCATCAGTGCTGGCTGAGTTTATCCAGCATATGCTATACTTTTTAAACAATCGAGATGTGTAAGCATTATCTATCTGCATAAAGTAGTTGCAGGTAGCTTGGACATTCAGGACACAAATAAAATAAACCTGAGGTGGCACAATGCAGTATTACAAGAAAACAGGTACATGAATAACTCTGATATGTTTGTAGTAAGGCAACATATTTCTTCTCTGCTACCGCATTGCAAGTTAAGGAGAACCTAATACTTCACAGTGCTGTGCAATGTGATATGCACATTTAAAGGCTCCAAACAGCTGCATCATATTGTACAGATATTTTATATTTAGCTAAACGGAACAGTGTTGGTTCTAATGGACAAACTAAAGATCCTTTCCAGTTTAAGCCTCCAATATAAACCATTTTAATACTGAAAATGTATTACAAGGAAAAGGAATAGGAATGAGAAGGAACCTAAATTCTGTCAAAAGCACTCCATCACTTTACTTTGCCCATTAGCACTATATTTAATTGAGAATCCAAGTATAGATAAAAGCACATTTGATTTGTAAATGCCGAAACAGGTACCAACATTTGGTGTTTGATTTCAATACAAGAATGTATTTTAGCTTGGTGGTAAAAATGTTAAGGGTGCAAATGTTTCCTGATATTTGCAGTCACTTAGTACCACGGCCACTTAATAGTGGTACGCATTTGTTCAGTAAAGGTGGACATGTGAAGAACACATAGCAGTATTGGGTATCAGGTGCTTTCTACTGAAATTACTGCACAACACTTAACACTGTTAATACCTCCGAGGAGCCAGTAATTTCTATTGTATAACACTGCTTTCAGCAAAGTAAAATATCACAGTGCTTGACTGATTGAGAGAGCGCATTTCTAAAAGAGAACCATGAGCTCATATCTCTAGTCTGATCTGGAAGGACATGAGCAGTCTGTGTGAGTCCTGAACTAATGCCACAGATTCCAAACAAGTTGATCAAAGAATGAAACTATTACTGCACTGGGTTTCAGAATCCTAAAGAATTTTCTAAAATTACTTCTTCGTGTGACAGAAATTGGATAAGACTTTGCATAAAGGGTACTCTCCTAGTTTTCCTCTTTTTTTTAGAAAGGATAAACAGACGGGCAATCTAGTTTTCAGCTAGTTTGCTGCAGGCTCTGTTGGTTACACAGAAAGGAAAGTTGTTTCCATTGTATTTATATTTTGGTGAATATGTTAGATCTGAAACACAGGAAAACAACTGATACTCAGTTGCTAGTAAGCTATTGGTAACAGGAATGTAAAATATTCACAGCTTTCAATTCCCCTCACCATGAGATTTTGTCAAAAGGTGATAATACTTTATAAACAAGCCTCCAAAAACCACCTTACGGTAGCACAATGAAAACTTACAATACTGAAGAAAAAGTCACAAGACATAACATGAATGACGCTGTATTAGTGAGACCTCAATGAGGTTTAGAAGACAACTGTTTGTATCAAAACTGACCTCATTATGTCGAATTACAAAAGGGTGCTTACCTTTTCTATGCTGTGAAGCGAAGAAACAGATGCTGTTTGAGAAGAGATTGGGTGAAAGGAGTCCTCTCTACTGTTATGTTGGTGCTGTACAGACATTATGGGATGTGGTTCTGATCTGTGAGGCAACTGTGAAATGCCATACGGTATACTTTGCCCTAACATGTGGTTCTGTTGTACGCCAGGAAGCGTCCATGATCCCTCGGGCTGCAGGTATTTTGAAGAAGGTGGTGGTGTGTGTCCTGAACGTATTGGATATGCTGGATTATACACTGGCTGTTGAGGCAGTTGCTGAAAGCCAGAGTTGTTGATAGGTTCAAGGGAGGAATTACTGTCATTCAAATTGGTATATTGGCTGTTGTGATTTGCATTAGCTGTAGGAAGATGTACAGGGGGATTCCTGGTCTGAATTTGTCGGTATTGTAACAAACGGGACTGCAAAGGCATCTCATTCAGTTCTTTATTTTCAGTCTGATCTGAAGTTGGTGTCTCTCTTAATAAACCTGGGAATCTGAAGAAAAAAAAAACAAATGATCATCTTCGTATCAATTTCTTTTAATGTTAACATTGGTTAATTTTGTTGTAAAATGATTTTAGTTGTAAGATACAACAACATTGCCAATTTTCAATTTAATTTCTTGTAATCTTCATCTGATACCAGTACTTCTTGCAGAGTTTGCTGCATAGAAAATCAGGAGAGAGAACGTATAGTCAATTTCCTGTCCTGTAGGCGTGAAGGTTAATAGTAATGCGTTTGTCATCACCATAGTTGAGAACACCTCAAAACAGAATTAGAACTGAATGTATTATGAACTTTGGGGTTCAGTGACTTTCTAGATAAATTTGCTGATGCACAGCCATGAGCAAGAGGCAAGGAGAGTGAATGTGGGGGAAGGGAGAAAGAACAAGTCAACTATTGAGGAAAATAGGTAGTGGCAACCTGATTTGCATTCAGTTTAGAACTCTCAATTCTAAAATGTCGTTTTCTCTCAATTACTGGTTTCCTTGCCTCAGTCAAGTAACAGATATGTGCCAAAGCTTTCCTGAGAATAACTTCTGACAGAGACAGTGCAATCAGTTTGTGCTCCTTCGTCCAAACACAATGGGCTACGTTTTCCAGTTTTGAGTTCAGATGTTTTTCTAAATGCCCCCAGATCACCATGGCTCAGAGTGACTTTTCTTACGCAAACATCCGCTCTTCATCTTACTAATCAGGCTCTTGGGTAATTGCATGATTGGAGAGGTGGGAGCACTTGCCACAGCCTCATCTTTCACACCTCTGCTTAAAGTCCAGTTACACACTGCTCAGATGCCAAAAACCAGGCACTGGTCTCAATCGTTCACGTGTAGCACTGAGGAAGGGAAAGGTCACTCCCCTCTTCAGACAAGGACTTGGAGGTACTGGTGGATGGAGTGATGGAGATAAAGGCAGCGATTTTTCTAGTTACAGGAGGCTATGCCTTCGGACTCAGTCAGTCTGGACACAGACTGCAGCCCAGGACAGTGATGGGTTTTGGGTAAAGCAGGACATTCAACAGTGCCCAAATAATGTGAATGATTTTCTGCACCCTGCAAGGATAAGTGCATGTGCCTTCTCTCTGCTTCCTCAACATCAAAACTGCCCACTCACTCGAACATTGCACATGAATCCCACTAAGGCTCATGGACTAAACATTTCACTATTACATATGCATCGTGCCTCTTCAATGGCTCTTAGTCATCTCATCCTCCCAAATTACTCAAGCATCCTGCCCTCTGCACTTCCTATTAACTCATTTCAGCACCTCTCTTGCAACGAATGTCCAATAATTGCTCTTGTAGCCATTTTCTTCAAAGTCAAACACTCTCTGTCTCATTACAGGATTAACTGGCCCAACCCTTGGCCTGATATCTCAACAACACAGGGATAAAGTGAGGACTGCAGATGCTGGAGATCAGAGCTTAAAAATGTGTTGCTGGAAAAGGGATGAAGAAGGGCTTAGGCCCGAAACATTGATTCTCCTGTTCCTTTGATGCTGCCTGACCTGCTGCACTTTTCCAGCAACACATTTTTAAGATCTGAACAACACAGAATGACCTAGCTGTAATACCCAGACTACTTATATTCAACCTGCAGGACTGACTGGGGCCCAAGTCCTGGACTACAAGGACACAGAACCATGGACTCGAGTAGGACCATGCATCTAATTGCCCACGATCCCTTAATTGAACCCCTGACTGAAGCTTCCACTTATCTCATTATATACTAAAGCGTAAACTGCGATACGTCGTATGTCTAATGTTAATATACTATGGTGTCACACAGCAACATGTGCACCCTCGATTTGATTGCTGAATTGACGTGTTCCCCTTTATCACAACCTGCCTGCTATTCCCTTTGCACAATAAGGCAATGCAAGTCACACAGGCTGTCAGCCTGTAACTGAGCACTAAAGACCTGGTGCACTAAGAAAGCAACACATGTCACACACTGCCTAGCAATCTGTAAGTCGTGCTGCAGTTGGTGAACGTATGCTAAAAAGGCGCTATGAAGTGTACAGATGCTAACAGCCTCCAATTAGGTGGCAAAGTGACTGAGCCCCAGAAAAGCAAGCTGAGAGCCAAAAGATCCATGTCCACAAGTGCAAAGGCCACCCTACATAAGTGCATGAGATACATGTAAAGTGACCTGGTAGAAATGTGCAAGTCTCAGATGTCTCTGAGGTCCAAAATATTAAGGGTCGAAGTGGTGTCTCTGTGTTGATCAGAGCGACAATGAGGTGGCTTGTTGATGCTGACTTTCATGGACAAAGGGTGAAAGAGGTTGTCAGTCATACAGCATGTTGGGACATTATTCTGAAGTAGTTGTACGAAGGCTGGAACAAACATTTGACGAGTTGCAGCTGTCAGATACCCACTTTGATTTATAAGTCAGGAATTTGGGCCAGATAGTTTTTGAGTGAAATAGAAGAAAATTGCAAGTGATACATAAAGAAGCTGAACTCATTAATAAGATGCAAATATGTGGAAATAAGGTAGTTTTCCTGTTCAATGGTTAGATTCTAAAGTCACCATTTAAGCTTTGAGGGGAAAACCACTGAATATTTCTTGACATTGAGAACATGATTTTTCATTCTGACTATTTTCTCACCTTTCCTACTATTACTCACCACAACAGGAGGTTAAAATTCTGTCAATCTTTGAACAACAATTTTACCACTGAAAAGGCAGGCCAGTGATATCGGTTTTGATGTGACACTTTTCACAGGGTGTTTCGTGGTGCTCTTAGAGCATAAAACAGCCACCATATATAAGTTACAGAAATGCACTCTAAGCTAGCTTCTACTTTCAATAGGAAGGAAGGATAAAACCCAGCATCACCTAGAAGAGGAATCAACTAAAAAGTCAATCAAAAATAACACTTAGTTTATTTTCAAATACAATATGTGGATTAGGTTCCTCCTCTGAGAATGCTCCAATGTGTAATATGATTGACTTCCGGACATGCACTTTCAAGGTGAGGAGCAGGAACTTGAAATATTTTAGTCCATCCATTGATCTCACGTTTCCTGTTGTTCAACTGCAATCAATGTACAGCTGGGAGGTTAGACTGGTGCCTAAACTTTGGAACTACAAAAAAACCTTGAATCCCAAATCAGGTCAACAGCTGGACCAGACCAAACCCCCTCAAAATATACGAAGGAGGTAGCCTGGATGCTAACTTTTTCTTATTTGAAGGTTAAGTGTAAGGCATTGTGTTCCAGATGCAATTCAATTGGTCAAACTATTCGACTCTAGGCAAAACACACTTCATTTTTAGACTACGGTTAAAATACAGACAAAATTAAAAAAAAGAATTGGCTTAACTGTAACTTGATCAAATTGCTTAACAAAATAAGCTGTGTTAATTACTACTAATTAACTGTTCCAATATAGTAGCAGCCCACAATACACCCGTGGCAAATTCAGTAAAATATATTGCCTTACATGCAATTCTAGCTGCAGGAATAGAACTCCAGCTTTTAGCTGTTAACAGAGAGAGAAAAATAAGAGCTTCCACATCCAGCTTTAAGACCCCAGCAACTGCAACTGAAAGCCAAAACTAAAAATCTGGTTCTGTGAGAGCCTGACCCCACCCATTCAGGCTGCTTTTTTTGTTCCAACTTAAAAAAACCCTAGGCCTCACAAGCTGTTTATTTATTGGCTTTGAGCAGACCACTTTGTACCTTTGTCTCAACCATTTTCCATTTAAAAACAATACAGGAAAATATACCACAGTGTCACCACACTACGTTTAAATACAAAACCTAAACTTTCGAACTCTTTCTTTCAATTTTCGAAATATACGTCTGTTCCTCAATCATTTTGTTATAATGGTATTTGCAACTTGTCCTGGAAATTCCGGCAATAGGTAGCGTTACGACCATTACCACTTAAGTAGAAGTTAAGGTTTGGATGGCGCAATAGTATAAAGCCTCTAATGATTTTGATATAGAGTCACAAAATTATTTGCAGCGCAGAGGAGGCATTCAGTCACTGGGTTTGTACTGGCTCTCCAAATGAGCTTTCTATTACAGTTAAGACATTACCTTTGATATGTTGGCCCTTTTTCCTCTTCAGAATTATTGCCTTGTTTCCACTGCCCTTTGAGAGCATGTTGTGAATACCTGACTTGTTGCTGGGATGGGTGAGTGAACTGCTGAACTTGGTGAGGATATGATGGACACCCTGTATTGACATAGTCCTGATGCTCATTCCATGGGTGAATTCTTGAATGCTGTCTTATGAGATCTTCAGCTGTGTTGGTGTGTAATGAATCTGTAAGTGATACCAAAACAAAAATCAGATCAAAGTGGCATTTTTGCTGACAAGAAGTTACTGAAATCTTTTAAATGTCAATTATGACTGAAATAGTCATTTAGATTAGTGATGAACTAACTCCCAAATCAAGGAAATGTTGTTATAAAATGTTATAATAAGCATGCAAAAACAACTATCTCCCTGATCTTTCGTCAATTTTCAATGTCGAGTTCAAACGCTTTTCAATTAAATCACAAATAAATGAGAAAGTGATAGATATCTTGGGAATTTGAAAAAGCTTATATAAGTGCTGTGTATTTAATCTACCAATTTTTGGTCTTCAGTCAATAAGTAGGTAAGCAATCCCACAAACAGTAAATTAAAATATTGACCACACATTTTTGATGAAGGTGGTTAAGATACTGGAAAAACCCACTGCTTCTCTCTGAATGAGGATCTTCTGGGTCTGCTAAAGCAGTCAGGCAGGACCTATATTCAATATCTCATCTAAACAGTGTCATTTCCAGCAACGTAACTCTCCATCAGCACCAAACTGAAGTGCTAACCCAAATTATGTGCTCAAGTCATGGAGTGGCACTTGAATAGCTAAAATCATCTCACATGCCTCAGTGATTCAATTTGTAATTTTTACTACTCACTATCCAAAGAAATATTAACAGACAGAATGCATTTCTTAAATAACGGCACTGATCAGCAAAAAGGTCATTAACAGAATTAAGTTAAACAGGTAAATACAGCAAGTGTCTTTTTTAAAAACCTCTTAATGCCAGATTATGGGCACCCCAACAAAAGATTACTACAGGATTTATGAACACAGAGCAAACTCTCAGACCTTTGAAACTATCAGACTGGTTTTTCAACAGCTAAAGTTAAAAATGTCTCTGGTTGCCAATTTAACATTTATCTCCATTCCAACAGTGCGAATATGAAAACCTTCAATTTAAAACTCCCGATTCCAGATCTTTGCCAAACAGGTCAATCCTTCAAAAATAAAAGCAGAAAATGTTGTAACATATAAGGTCTGGCAGTATTGTGGAGAAACAAAGAGTCAGGGTCTCAATCCAAAGACCCTTCCCTTCTAGTTTAAGATTCAAATGCTAATGCCTCATCACAGATAATGTCAGACTTCTTGAGTTTCTCCAGTACTGCGTCGATTTTAGATTTCCAGTACCTGCAGTATTTTGCTATTATTCAATCCTTCAAAAATTTGGTTCCACCACAAACTATTCTGATAATTTGCACAAAGTAATGGTACATTTCCTGGTCAAGTATATGGACAAGATTGACTTGCTACTTAACTTTCTTCCTGTAAGGCTGACCTAAGTACCTAGAACAGAATGTATACATCTTAAGAGCAAATGGAATATTTTGCCTCTCCAGAAAAACTTGCAAGTATAGCTTCTGTATCCAAGTCCAGGACCTTTAAAAGCAGTGCTTCAGGCATACAGAGCAGATATTAAGTCCCCCTCATCCTCAATCCCAATTAATAATCAATCCATTTACAGAAAACCCTACAGTTCCCTTATTAATTTTATACGGCAGTTATAAATACAATTAATTGATGCAGAGAAGCTGTTGCTGATTTTTCCCAAAGCTGCAAGATATCTGCTTCTTTCAAATAGAAGACGCAAAGTTATATTTATTTTTGGCTATGCACATCAGGTGATATTTTAATGTTGTTGATTGTCCTTCAAGTGCCTCACTGGACGATAATTGGAAGCAAACTCCTCACAATCATTAGCGACAATGCTGCAACTCTTCAAGGAGAGTCTCAGTTTACTTGAGGTATTTTCTTTGTCTTCTCCTGAATGTTGACCAGGATCTGGGGTGAATTTGAATAAAAAGGGTAGGAGAGAGAAAAATAAAACTTCTGCTCCTAGGACAGAATGGTTCATTCTGAGAGAATAAACGTCAATAATAGTGGTAGTGCTGTTATTACATTTCCGAGCAGCCTCGGCTGATAAGAGGCCCTGAGTAGCTTAGGATTCAGTAAGAGAAAAGCTCTGGAAGCAAAAGGCAGTCGAGGACTGAGAAAGGAAGAGGTTTAACAAAGCTGAAGAAATACATTCAAGGAACCTGTTAAGTAGTATTCAAGCAGAGTCAGCAGCTTGTTTAAGGGTTTCAGAAAAAGACATTAAAGAAAATAGCACTGATTGAATGCAGAAATTGGCCAAGATGAAACCAACTAAACCTTTTCCAGCTGAACAAGAAGCGTTAGTCTAAGATGGGGTGACATTTTTCATTGACATTTGATTGAACGTAAGGTTATTGTGGGGTAAAAGGGTTGAATCTTTCTTTCTGATATTTGCAAAAAGAATTTCAAATAGTCCTTGTATACATAACAGTTTGGATTTTTCTGATGAGTACAATAAATTTTTTATGATCTTTGGTTAAAAGTATATTGACAGCCTCTTGTGAATATAAACAAAAACAAGTATTGACTGTCAAGCAAGGTCTCACTCTGAGATCTAACTTGCCCAGTATTGCCAATAGCAGGGGTCATAAAAGGGGCCTTTAGATAGAGATGGGTGTCAAATGAAGTGCTCAGCACAATCCAGAATTTCTCCTCTAACAGGCAAAGGAAGTGGGATATTTAACTCATGAGGTTGGGATTGGTCGATGGGTTTTAATCTATGGCAACGCTCAAGGACAGGTCAACATTTTCACATTTTGAAGAAATTGAGGGAGTAATGAAAACCTGATGCAGTGTAGACAACAGCTGTAGACTAAGCATGCCTATGGAAGACAGTTTCATGTCGGCATGGACACAATTGAGGTGGAAGGGGTTCACATCTACATAGTATTTAATACTGACACCAGAGGGCCATTTATCTTTGATGAGGCTCATAGTCATTGTCAGGTAGTGTGTAAATAGTAAGGGGGCTAACTCATAGCCTTGTTTGACCTTGGTATGGATTTTGAAGTGAACTGTTTTACATCTATGCCTCAATATAATTACAGTCTTCCTGCCATATCCATAAGGGTTCCAACCCTGAGAATCTGTCAATGAAGAAATTTGCAAATGCAGAACTCGTCACAAATCGCAGCTATGCAAATTTTGCCCACGGATGTGGATTTTTATTGTTAGTTTTTTTTGGTGTGGATAAGTGATTTGCAACTTGTGATGTCCTGGACACAGACTATTTACTGCCCAGTCATGTCACCATGAATCAGTTTCTTTTGCATCCAAATCTCTGGAGAATAATCCACAGAACCTCAAGATTTAATGAATCAAATGCTTTCAGTCAACTCAATCAATGCAAGGAAGAATTTCTGCTATTGCCCTTGATATTTTGTTTGGATATGTCTGACAACAAAGATAATGTTCCTTTGGAAGGACTAAAGCCACACTGCATCTCTGAAAAAATATCAGTTACAGGAAGCAGGCAAAGCAGGAGAACATCTCTGCAACGGTCAAGGAGGAAAGGCCTCAATGAGTACGATATTTATTTGTTCCTAACAGACCTAATTGATGCTTGTTGCAGCTTTTCTGGTGGTACATCCATGGATTCGACAACAGGGAAATTGCCTCAAGAGTATCAGTATGAAGCTCTGCGATAGAAGCTTCACAAAATGTGTCCATTTTACCTTGGTCTATGGACGGCCTCAGTGGCTTCAAGAAACCTTTGCAATTCATAATGATGAGTATAAATGTCTCAGGTATTCTCTTCCCAGTCTGTTGATCGAATAATTAGGATTCACCACTCTCTCACAAACATAAGCAAACAAAATATTTGGAATTACACGCAGATTGCACTACCCCAGGGCCTCCCAAAGCTCTTCAGAAAGTACTTTTTGAAAGTACTGCTGCAATGTAGGAAATAAATTTACACACAGCAATCTCTCACAATAGCAATGACCACGTTTTCTTTTGCAAAGTTGATGGATAAACATTGACCAGAACACCAGAGACAACCCTCCCCTGCCCTTCTTCAAAATATTGACTTGATCCACAGAAAACGACAGATGGGACCTCAGTTTAATGGTCCACCAGAAAGACAGAACCTCCAACATTGCAATGCTCCCTCAGTACTGCACTGAACGTTCAGAGTTTGAGTTCAAGTTTCATTGTTTTGACTGAATACAGAAACTTCCTACTCAGTAGCAAGACTATTACCCATGGAGTCTCACTGAAGGAAATAAATTCAATTATTTGGTGCACAAAGCAAAGGTCAGCTGCAGCCATCCTTTAAAGCTTTCTCAATGGCCAATGCTTGAGGCAGCCCAGTTTCAAAGGCCCCACATCCTAAAATTATTAAAACCAAAGCAAAATCAATTCCTCAGGTAAATGTTACTAATCAGTTTACGTACTTATATAAAAGGCTTAACGACAAGTTGCGTGGCTTGAAAAGTTTTAATCTATTCGCTGCAATTCACCAAATATCCTTCACAAAATATTGCTTACCTAAAATTTCCCCCATCCCGTGTCCTGAGGTATTGTTTTCGACGAAATTAAATGGACGAGCATGGGGGTTGTTGAAGTGTGGAACTGACCTCAGCGGGTTTAGTCCTTCTAGTCCAGAGAGAGACTGATCCGGACACACGTTATCATTGTTTGGGGAATGCGGAGATGGATGAGAATGGGAAGTAGGAAAATAGGTGTGGTTAGGAGCTTGTGGGAAAGCAGGAGAAAGCTGTGATGGCTGTTGCTGTGGCATTTGGTTGTGTTGCTGGGGCAGTTGATGTTGTTGCACTGGATAGGATTGCTTCGGTACAGGGGGCTGATGAAGGAACTGTCGATTAGATGAGTGATGGTAAGGTGCAGGTGGTGGATGCGAAGAAGCTAGATGGAAATTCAGCTGCCTTTGACTGAGATTGTCCTTTCGGTGAAATCTAGAAATGGGATAGCCTAAGTTGGGGTGCACTTCAGGGCTTCTGTTCTGTGCCAGCAATTCAGGTTCTACCTAATTAAGAGCAAAGAACACCAGTTAAAAGGTGGATAAAATACAGAAATGTTATCAACAACCCACAGAAAAAAAACATATTAGGATTAAACTGCAATAGTTAAACAAAGGCAAATTTGGTTAGAGTTTAATATCCAAACTAAATTTAAATCAACTTAAAACAAAGTGAACCATGGTAAAAAGAAATGAACAAAAGATTTGCAGGAAGAATTAACTCTCAACTAGTTTAATAATTGCAAACAATGACTCTTTTTTTCAAGGGAATGAGTCAGCAAGTAACACAGACAATGGAAATAAAACTGAAATATTTTCTGGAATGGTTACTTCTCAAATCTACGAATTAATCAACTTCCCTACAAAATGAAATATGGCTGTAGGTTTGATCGCTGAGCTGGAGCTTTCAGATGTTTTATCACCATATTGGGTAACATCTTCAGTGAGCCTCCAGATGAAGCCTGGACCATCTGACACCTCCCACCCCTTCTTGGGCCTCTCCATCTCCATCATCAATACTGACATTTTTTACAAACCCACCGACTCCCACAGTTGGTGGTGTAGCCCATTTTCTATTTAAATGTTTGGGTTTCCTTGGATTTCTATCACCCGAGGAAGGTCATAGGTCAGAGAGGAGGGTGGGAGAAGGTAGCAAAGAGTACAATGGGTGGATGGAGGGTGGGGATGAAGGTGATAGGTCAGAGAGGAGGGTAGAGCGGATAGGTGGGAAGGAAAATTGTCAGGTAGGACAGGTCATGAGGATGGTGCTGAGCTGAAAGTTTGGAACTGGGGTGAGGTGGGGGGAGGGGAAATGAGGAAACTTGTGACACCCACATTGATGCTCTGGGGTTGAAGTGTTCCGAGGCAGACGATGAGGCGTTCTTCTTCCAAATGTCGGGTGGTGAGGGAGTGGCAGTGGAGGCGGCCCAGGATTTGTATGCCCTTGGCAGAGTGGGAGGGGGAGTTGAAGTGTTGGGCCACGGGGTGGTGGGGTTGGTTGATGCGGGTGTCCAGGAGGGAGGAAGTGCTGGATGTCTTGAAACGGGTAAAGGTGGATAAATCCCCAGGACCTGATCAGGTGTACCCGAGAACTCTGTGGGAAGCGAGAGAAGTGATTGCTGGGCCTCTGGCTGAGATATTTGTATCATTGATAGTCACAGGTGAGTTTGGCAAACGTGGTGCCACTGTTTAAGAAGGGCGGTAAGGACAAGCCAGGGAACTATAGACCGGTGAGCCTGACGTCGGTGGTGGGCAAGTTGTTGGAGGGAATTCTGAGGGACAGGATGTGGATGTATTTGGAAAGGCAAGGGCTGATTAGGGATAGTCAACATGGCTTTATGCATGGGAAATCATGTCTCACAAATTTGATTGGGTTTTTTAAAGAAGTAACAAAGAGGATTGATGAGGACAGAGCAGTAGATGTGATCTATATGGACTTCAGTAAGGCGTTCGACAAGGTTCCCCATGGGAGACTGATTAGCAAGGTCAGATCTCACGAAATACAGGGAGAACTAGCTATTTGGATACAGAACTGGCTCAAAAGTAAAGACAGAGGGTTGTTTTTCAAACTGAGGCCTGTGACCAGTGGAGTGCCACAAGGATCGGTGCTGGGCCCTCTACTTTTTGTCATTTACATAAATAATTTGGCTGTGAGCATAAGAGGTAGAGTTAGTAAGTTTGCAGATGACACCAAAATTGGAGGTGTATTGGACAGTGAAAGAGGGTTACCTCAGATTACAACAGAATCTTGATCAAATGGGCCAATGGGGTTTAATTAAGATAAATGCGAGGCGCTGCATTTTGGGTAAACAAATCTTAGCAGGATTTATACACTTAATGGTAAGGTCCTAGGGAGTGTTGCTGAACAAAGAGACCTTGGAGTGCAGGTTCATAGCTCCTTGAAAGTGGAGTTGCAGATAGATAGGATAGTGAAGGCGGCGTTTGGTATGCTTTCCTTTATTGGTCAGAGTATTGAGTACAGGAGTTGGGAGGTCATGTTGCGTCTGTGCAGGATATTAGTTAGGCCACTGTTGGAACAGTGTGTGTAATTCTGGTCTCCTTCCTATTGGAAAGATGTTGTGAAACTTGAAAGGGTTCAGTGAAGATTTACAAGGATGTTTCCAGGATTGGAGGATTTGAGCAGTAAGGAGAGGCTGAACAAGCTGGGGCTGTTTTCCCTGGAATATCGGAGCCTGAGGGGTGACCTTATAGAGGCTTACAAAAGTATGAGGGGCATGAATAGGGTAAATAGGCAAAGCTTTTTCCCTGGGGTTAGGGAATCCAGAACTAGATTAGATTAGATTATGATTAGATTACTTAGATTACTTACAGTGTGGAAACTCCAGCCCAACAAGTCCACACCGACTCGCAACCCACCCATTCCCCTACATTTACCCCTTTACCTAACACTACGGGCAATTTAGCATGGCTAGTTCACGTGACCTGCACATCTTTGGACTGGGAGAAAACCGGAGCACCCGGAGGGAACCCACACAGACACGGGGAGAATGTGCACACTCCACACAGTCAGTCGCCTGAGTCGGGAATTAAACCCGGGTCTCTGGTGCTGTGAGGCAGCAGTGCTAACCACTGTGCCACCGTGCTGCCCAACTAGAGAGCAAAGGTTTGGAGTGAGAGGGGAAAGATATAAAAGGTATCATACTTCTTCATGTAGAGGGTGGTACATATATGGAATGAGCTGCCAGAGGATGTGGTGGAGGCTGGTACAATTGCAACATTTAAGTGGCATTTGGATAGGTATATGAATAGGAAGGGTTTGGACGGATATGGGCTGGGTGCTGACAGGTGGGACTAGATTGGGTTGGGATATCTGGTTGGACCGAAGGGTCTGTTTCCATGCTGTACATGTCTATGACTCGTATGTTCCCTAAAGCGCTCTGTGAGAAGGCGTCCAGTCTCCCCAATATAGAGGAGACCGCATTGGGAGCGACGGATACAATAAATGACGTGTGGAAGTGTAGGTGAAACTTTAATGGATGTGGAAGGCTCCTTTGGGGTCTTGGATGGAGGTGAAGGGGGAGGTGTGGGCACAGGTTTTGCAATTCCTGCGGTGGCAGGGGAAGGGTGCCAGGAGGGGAGGGTAGGTTTTTGTTGGGGGCAGCAGTGCTGTGTGTGGACCTGTCCAGGTAGTCGAGGAGGGAAGGGAGGGAAATATATCCTGGTGGTGGTGTCTGTTTGGAGGTGGGGGAAATAGCAGCAGATGACGTGGTTTATGTGAAGGTTGGTAGGGTGGATGGTGAGGACCGGGGGTTCTGCCCTTGTTGGAGGGGTGAGGTTTGAGGGCGGAGGTGCGGGATGTGGATGAGAAGTGTTGAAGGGCATCTTCAACCACGTGGGAAGGGAAATTATGGTCTTTAAAGAAGGAGGCTAACTAGCGTGTTCTGTGGTGGAATTGATCCCCCTGGGAGCAGATATGGCAGAGGTGGAGGAATTGGGAATGTGGGAAATTTTTTTTGCAGGTGGTGGGGTGGGAAGAGGTATAATCCAGGTAGCTGTGGGAGTTGGTGGGTTTGTAAAAAATGTCAGTGTTGAGTCACTCGTCATTGATGGAGATGGAGAGGTCCAAGAAGGGGAGGGAGGTGTCAGAGGTGGTCCAGATGAATTTAAGGTTAGGGTGGAATGTGTTGGTGAAGTTGATGAATTGCTCAACCTCCTTATGGGAGCACAAGGTGGCGCCGACGCAGTCATCAATGTAGCAGACGAAGAGGTGGGGAGTGGTGCCGGTGTAACGCAGAAGGTGGAGTGTTCGACGTAGCCAACAAAGGGACAGGCATAGCTAGGGCCCATACGGGTGCCCATGGTTACCCCTTTAGTCCGGATACACCTATTGTACTCTTTGTTACCTTCTCCCCAACCCCACCCCCCTCCCATTTATTTCCCCACCCTGGAGGCTCCCTGTCTTCATTCCTGATGAAGGGCTATTGCCCGAAACGTCGATTTTCCTGCTCCTCAGATGCTGCCTGACCTGCTGTGCTTTTCCAGCACCACTCTAATCTAGACTCTGATTTCCAGCATCTGCAGTCCTTACTTTTGCCTCACTGAAGATGTTACCTACAATGGTGACAAAAAGTCTGAAAACAAATCCTCCAGCTCAGCGAGCAAATCTACATCCAGAACTTCAACCTGAGCTACACATCTTCTCAAAATTTGCTAATATGAAATATACCCAACTGCCTTTTGTAACTCTGAAATTAAATGCATACCTATCTTGACTGAATTATTTACACAACCACATGCAGCCACCTTGAACGCTGTTCTTCAACTAATCCAGCAGCACTTCTAAGATAGGTACAAAGACCCTCCCAACTCAATTGGTTTTCTTCTCTCCAAGATCTAAGTGAGAGTGGCAAAAAAATCTGCCAGTGAAATCAGAGTGGCTAAGCGAGCTGCAAAGGGAATATAAATCCAAGCAGATTGGTTCAAGGATCAAAAGTCTAGCATGGTGAATAGTGCACCAAAGTGCAAAGCACCCTTACTGTGGGTGATTTGGTTTATGATCTGTGTCCCTTTTGATCACCCATATGGTTTCCAAATGACTCCAGTGCAGATTATCAACAAAAAAAATGCACATAAAGAAATGCACTGACTACTTTCTGGTTTCTTATCACTTCAATTGGCATAGAGTTCCAAACAACAAGAAAGATTTTCAATTTGTTGCTCTGGAATTTCAGCCCACTTAAATCAGAAATATCAATTGCCTAACTAAATAACCAATGCTCAATATCAGTTGTCTCCTATTCAGGCAGCAAGGTGAAAACTGACATCACACAATACTTCATACATCTAGATCTCTGCTTTAAGTCTCAAATGTTAGACAGGATGAAGGGTTTGGTGTTAATCATATCTCCTTATTACAGGCATGAAACTAAAGAACTTTGGACTTCATTACAGAATGGAGTTGGATGATGGAAGTGTGTAGAATTTCATCCTAGATCAAAATAAAATCTTGGAATACTTCATTTAAATTGTGGAAATAGAACAAATAGGCACAGATTCAGGTTAGTGAAAGGTAATTTGGAGATAAATGAGGATGTCTTTTCCAGTGTGATTAATGCACGAAAACAATCCAAATGCCATGAAAGTGAAAATGCCTTGAATTATTTAAGAAATAATTGAGTACTTCAATGAGGCGATGTTAAGATGCTTCTGGATGGGCGATTTAGGATGGGCCAAATGATCATCCTGTTATCTTGGCATATGCAGGAGCTTCTACTTCCAAATAAAAATTCCACCTCTCCGAAAAACAAGACAGGCAGGCAAAGGGAAAACTTAAGACAAATGCTCACAAAGATGTGTGCATTTTAAACGTTTGTCAATCGTTTTGGTTTTTGCTCTTGAATACTAAAAACTGCAGCTATAATTGTGAACTGATGTTTCATCATGCAGCTCTCCACATTAGACAAACTTTGAGGGCCACCATTCCAAAGATTTTGCACATCATATTTCTAATCTGATAAAACATTTCTGACCAAAGTCAAAATTGACTGATTTCTGTTTCCCACTTCAGTCGGTCTCACACCAAGCCTCTCATTTTTGTATCCTTCACAGAAATTCTCACTCGAGTGATGCTTCCTCAAACCTTGAATAAATAGCCTCCAAACATTTTATCTTTATGATGATGATAAAAGAAAGAAACTCTTCAGCATACGTGTAGAAGTCCAACTGAAACTAGACAAATTTTACAGAACAAGAATATTAAAACAAAAATTATTTTTGAACTGAATGTCACTTAAAATCTACCTTTTTATGAACCCGTCTCAACATAATAAAAGAATACTTTTGCAATATTTGGCCTGCCTTTTTCCTTTAACCTCATTGTCTATCCTCTCGATAATAAATTTATCCAAATTTGGTAAGAGAGATAAGTATGTGCTTTAGTCTATTAACCCCCAATATTTGTTCTTTAACTTAACAAATTTTACACAGAGTCAAAAAAGAGCATTTAATTTCCAGCTATTGTATAAATTTTGACACATACCTGCTTCTCCTTCGAATCAGGCAGTTTCTTCTCAGGAGTTTGAAGCCTGTTTTGTTCAGTTCTTACACTACCCTCACCTTTTGCTAGAAATATTGAAAAGAAAAGATTGTCCACATACAACAATCAAAATGTGTTTTTTTTAGGGGGGGGGGGGTTGTTAACAAAGATATGACTTATGAACACTTGTACTTATGAATGCAATTCTACACACGATTACAATTTTAAATACCCGACATGGAAACAGTTCCTGTACTTATGAAAGTTGCTTTACTTTGTCCTGCATTGTGTTCTGATTTGCGCACAACTCAACTTGTGAACAAACTCCAGCATGGAACCCAAGGATTGCTTTACAGAGAAACCTCAACTATCTGAATTTCAGATTATGTGAACAAGATCGCAAGGTCCTGATGCTTTGGTAAACTGTGCTATCTGGCATTCAATTATCCGAACAAAATACTCCCCACCTGTCATTCAGATAATCGAGATTACTCTGTATTAGGAGCTGGTGTTGCACCTAATTTTCCCTGCTCAGATTTTACAATTCCTTGAATAATTGTGTAATTTTCATTATTAATCAACAAAGCTATTTACTATACATTCTTCTCAAAAGATTCACCACGATCTCTTCTCAATTCCACCATTGATCTATTTATTTGATTGTGCATTATTAACCAATTCAGGAGGTCCCTATCCTACAATTCCTCACACAATTCCCTTCAGTCCAAGTTCCATCTTGCTCAAAGCATTGAGACTACCCGAACCAAAGTGACCAAAACATCCTGCATAAACCTGCTTTCTCACTTTCTTTGTGGTACTTTTCCATGATCAAATACACTATTCCCCACTCATCTCCCTCCGACTCTCAGCTTCTTGTATTTCCATTCCCAGCTGTCTCCATGCAGTTGCCTTTTCCTCAGTACTCCAGTTTTCCCCAATTTATTTCCTGATTCTACTTAACATCTTATTTCTGTTTTAATTACATGTTGCTACTGGAGAACATTGTCAATCCGAAAAGTGTTCCCAGATATATGCTAATTCAATTAATAAATCTGGATTTAAAAGCTATTCTAGATGATGACAACCATGAAATCAATGTCAAATATTGCAAATTCCCATCTAATTCAGTAGTGTTCTTTCGGGAAAGTAGTCTGCTGTTTTTACTTGATCTCATGGACATGCGTCTTCAGACCAACAGCAATGTAACTACCTCTTCGATGTCCTCTAAAACGGTCATTAAAACTGCGACAGTAAAGTCAGAAAAGAATGAAACCCACCTGACATTGACCTAGGCACTGCAAGGAACAATGGCAGAGCGAGCCCTGTTGACTCTGCAGAGTCCCCCTTACGAACATCTGGGATCTTATGCCACAGATTAGTCAAGCAAAAGCCTCACATAGTCGTAAATAAGGCTATGTGCTAGCCACCCCTGGTACGTCCTAAACCATCATCAGGACAGACCTGAGGTGACACCACATTGGGTATACAGCTGAAAGGGAACTGCCTTTGCCAGTTTTCAACATTTATTCAGGATCCCATGAAGTGTCGTGGTATCAAGTCAAACATGGACAAGGAAATCTCCTCCTGATTATTACCAACCACCCTTTAACAATCCCTCAGTTAATGAATCAATGATAAGTAAAACGTTGAAAAATATCAAGGGTGATAAAGGCCTAGAACACATTCTGGACAGGAAATTTCACTGAGATTGGATTGGTAACACCACCACTAACCAATCTGCACAAGTGCAAAAGGATACAACTGCCAGACTGGGTCTGCAGCTGATGGTGCAGAAACCAGAGAGAGAGAGGAAAACAATACCTTTTTCTTATTCACACTGTGGGACATGGGTGTCGTCGGCTGGCCAGTATTTATTGCCCATCCCTAATTGCTCGAGATGGTGATAGTGAGCTGCCTTCTTGGCTCACTGCAGTCTATGTGCTTTAAGTACACCCATAAAGAGGGAATTCCAGGATAAAGACAGATGAGTGGGAACATCATCAGCTGCAAGCTCCCCTGCAAGACATATATGGTCCTCTGTAGGAACAACATCGTTATTCCTTCACTGTCACTGGGTCAAAATCTTGGAACACCTTCCTAACAGCACTGTTTGTGTGCCTGTATTATAGAGACTGCAAAGGTTGAAGGCTGTAGCTCACTTCCCCCTTAAAGGCAATTAGGAATGGGTAATAAATGCTGGCCGAACGAGCAATATCCATATCTTTTGAAAAAATTTTAGAACCAGCTAAACGAACTGTCCTTATGAATTGCGAGACTGCTTGCGAGACAAAGTAATTGATTAAACAGAATTTCCTTAAAGTGAACAATGAAAATACAGGCAGCCATTTTATTCAACACCTAGCAAAGTTCCATATCCTACTTAATAGTTGTCCCTGACGGCACAAAATCCTTGCTTTGGTCACCCAAACTAAGCTTCAGATTTAATATCCATTAAGACAACTGCTTACCACATTATGCTTACCTTTCATCTCATTAAAACTACAAACTTCAGACTTGACTTTTCTTGTGCAGCCCTTAAAACTCAGTCCTGTGACACTGGTTTGCAGTATGTATTGCCACTCACGAATCCCCACCGCCACCAAGTCCTCTGGTAGCAGAAATGTTCATCTATCTCAATACAACTTCCTACAAATCTTCCCAGAAACTTCTTTACACTCCTTTTCTCCATGACCCCATCAAAAGCTTCTTCCATTCATAAATTTTGAACAGGTTTTTGGTAACTACTTCTACAAAAGCTTTGTGTCAGTCTCATCACATTTTAGGGCATTTCCTACATTATAGGATTATAACGTACAACAGTTTTCAATCACCAGGCGTTTCTAGAACTTGTGTTTTTCTGTTTACTCCAGAATTCACAACTTTGCCCAAATTTTGAATATATTAAAAAAAATTACTTTATTTGAATTAAGACAAAGTGAAAAGCTGGACTAAAAATTGGACATAGTGCACTGATCTACACAACCGTTTTCACAAAAAATTAGGTCCACAACAAACTTGCTGAAGGAAGTGCTTTGACGCATGCAAAACAGCAATATAGGCTTTGTGCGTGGGAAATCATGACTTACAAACTTGATTGAGTTTTTTGAAGTAACAAAGAGGATTGATGAAGGCAGAGCAGTAGATGTGATCTATATGGACTTCAGTAAGGCGTTTGACAAGATTCCCCATGGGAGACTGATCAGCAAGGTTAGATCTCATGGAATACAGGGAGAACTAGCCATTTGGATACAGAACTGGCTCAAAGGTAGAAGACAGAGGGTGGTGGTGGAGGGTTGTTTTTCAGACTGGAGGCCTGTGACCAGTGGAGTGCCACAAGGATCGGTGCTGGGTCCTTTACTTGTTGTCATTTACATAAATGATTTGGATGTGAGCATAAGAGATAGAATTAGTAAGTTTGCAGATGACACCAAAATTGGAGATGTAGTGGGCAGCGAAGATGGTTACCTCAGATTACAACAGGATCTTGACCAGATGGGTCAATGGGCTGCGAAGTGGCAGATGGAGTTTATTTCAGATAATGAGAGGTGCTGCATTTTGGGAAAGCAAATCTTAGCAGGACTTATGCACTTAATGGTAAGACCCTAGGGAGTGTTGCTGAACAAAGAGACTTTGGAGTGCAGATTCATAGTTCCTTGAAAGTGGAGTCACAGGTAGATAGGACAGTGAAGGCGGCATTTGGTATGCTTTCCTTTATTGGTCACAGTATTGAGTACAGGAGTTGGGAGGTCATGTTGCGGCTGTACAGGACATTGGTTAGGCCACTGTTGGAACAGTGTGTGCAATCCTGGTCTCCTTCCTATCGGAAAGATGTTGTGAAACTTGAAAAGGTTCAGAAGAGACTTACAAGGATGTTGCCTGGGTTGGAGGATTTGAGCTATAGGGAGAGGCTGAATAGGCTGGGGCTGTTTTCCCTGGAGCGTCGGAGGCTAAGGGGTGACCTTATAGAGGTTTACAAAATGATGAGGGGTGTGGATAAGGCAAATAGACAAAGTCTTTTCCCTGAGATCAGGGAGTCCAGAACTAAAGGGCATAGGTTTAGGGTGTGAGGGGAAAGATATAAAAAAGACCTACAGGGCAACTTTTTCACGCAGAAGGTGGTACGTGTATGGAATGAGCTGCCAGAGGAAGTGGTGGAGGCTGGTATATTTGCAACATTTAAGAGGCATTTGGATGGCAGGTGGGACTAGATTGGGTTGGGATATCTGGTCAGCATGGACAGGTTGGACCGAAAGATCAGTTTCCATGCTGTACATCTCTGTGACTCTAGAGTACCAAATCCCTTATTCTTCTAAAGAATGTAACCTCCAAAATCTAACTAACACACCCATAACATTGATAACACATTGTTCTATTGTGTGCACTTAGTTTAACAAAGGCTAAAGCTGGATGGCAGTCATAGTCCCAATGCTTTTGAAAATAAGTCTGGTATTCAATGTGATTTAGCACCAAACTAACCAAAGAAAACTCACCAGCTCTGTTTTGTTCGTGATCCTTCTCCGAATGTTGCTGCCCTGGTCCAATTGGGGAATGATGACCTAAATTGTAGGGGATGGGAGATCCACGTCCATGTGCTTGCAACAAGTTCATGTTGTATGCCATTGCTGCTTGATGGCTCATAATGCGAGGATCAACTGCGAAACGGCCTTGGTAACCAGGCCACGAAACCTGTAAGGACAGGCAACCCTCATTAACTGCAGCACACTGCAATAACAAATTCCAATGATGTATGGTGGTAATCAATTACCTGACTGTCAAAAGTCAGAGAAAAACCTGTTAAGTACGCAAAGGGAATTAAAATTGTATTCAACAGTCTACCATATTTGTTGCTTTTACATTGCAACTTTTTTTTTTACAATTACTATCACTTGAGTGATTGCCAAAGCCCAGAAGGGAAAACCTGCACTATTTAAAAGTTTAAGATGAACGGTGGTATGGCTGCACTTGGACTATTGCATACAGTTCTGGCCATCGCATTATAGGAAGCACGTGGAAACTTTGGAAAGGATTCAGAGGAGATTTACTCGGATACTGCCTGGTATGGAGGGAAGATCTTATGTGGAAAGGTTGAGGGACTTGAGGCTGTTTTCGTTACAGAGAAGAAGGTTGAGAGGTGACTTAATTGAGACATAGAAGATAATCAGAGGTGTCAGTGAGAGCCTTTTTCCTTAGATAGTGATGACTAGCATGAAGGTCCACAGTTTTCAAGTCAGGGGTGACAGATATAGGACACATGTCAGAGGAGTTTCTTTACTCAGAGTAGTAGGGGCATGGAACACACTGCCTGCAACAGTAGTAGACTTGCCAACTTTAAGGACATTGGTTTCACAGGTCAGCGCAACATCAAGGGCTGAAGGGCTTGTACTGCCCTATAATGTTCTACATTCTATAGCTGTGGAGTATGCAGGGACTTAGTGAAACAGCATTTGGTACTTTCAGCTTGAGTCTCAAATAGGAGGCATGCTATCTGAAGCAGCAAGTGAATGATTTTACATTAAAATAAAAGCTAAATACTTCTGGGTACTAGAGATTTGAAATAAAAACAGTACGCTAGAGGAACCTGTGGAGAAAGGAGTTTGGTTCTAAAGTAGAGTACATTGCAATCGAAACTTCAACTGTTTCTCTCTCCAGATTGTGTCAAACCTGCAGAGTATCTCCAACACTTCGCTTTTATTTCATAGAATTTTACATGCCTGGTAAATTCTGATTACTTCTCAACAAGGCTACAAGTCGGTCAGGATCCACTTCCTATCTGTGCAGTTTTTTTCCTCCTGAGAGATGCCTTCATGTTGCCCAGGTTTTGACTCAAAGTGGTATGAGGACCATTGCCTCGTGCTGTGTTCTTTGTTCTGATACAAACCCCATATTTTGTCAGTTTCTTACAAGATCTATTTGCAATATCAGGTGGTAGGTCAAAATTCCCAACAGAAGTTCTTGCAAAGTATCTGGCAATACCTGGCATCAAGCATATGCTCATCAGAGTTCAGCTTTGTTGGGTAAGCAGTGTGGTTTACATGGAGGATTCCCAGATACCCAAACAGTAGCATGGAACTTGCTAAGCATGCTAACGTGCATCTTTGGACCTCCCAAACATGGATATAAAGGCAAATTAATAGCCAACCTCAGAAGTTTCAGACTGAAGGCACAGTACAAGAGAAGGAAGACAATGTTGAACTTTCTGACATGACAGTTACACCTCAGCAGGAGTACTGTTCCACTTTATAGAAATGATGCCAATGTATTCGAGACTGTGTGGAAGTGATTTAACAGAATGGCTCTCAGAATAAGTAGCTTCAGTTATGAGGACAGATAAAAGAAGTTGGGTCTGTTCTCCTTGGAGGCAAAACAGCTGAGGTGGTTTTCAAAACCATGAGCATTCTGGCGCGAGAAAATACAGAGATGCTGTTCCCATTCGTAAAATAGAAAAAAAATTACACAGCATAGATTTAAAGTGACATGCAAACAAAGCAAGAGTTGTGTAAGAAAAAAAACCTTTGTACACAGCGTGTAGAGTATGGGATGCACTGCCAGGAATGCAGTCGGAGTAGGTTTAATTAAGGCATTCAAGAGGGTATGAATTTTTATTTGGATAGAGATGGTATGCAGGAATATGGAGAAAAGGCAGAGATCAGTTCTAGGTGGGCTAAATTGCCTCCTTTGACATTGTAGCAATTCTATGATTCTGCTGAAAATCAACCTTGGGCAGACCCGATGAAGAAGTCTCAGTTGGCAGTTTTCACATTTGAGCAACAGAGTTACATATCATTAGAACAAGCAATATGGTACAAAGTCAGTGCCCTCATCCAACTAACACTGAATTCAAATACAGTATTTGCAATCAGACATTCCAGTTTGGACTTGAGCTAATGTCAGATCAACCTCGGCTGAAAACCGGTCTTTTTTTTTGTTTTGAGAACACTAATCCATTGAAGCAATGTGAGAATCCATCATCATTCCTCTCTGTAGTGTTGACTGCACTTTGCCAGCTAACATATTTGCAATGCTCAATGAGGTAGAGGATATTTTAATCATCAACATCAGAATTACAAGTACTGTGACACTTTCTATGACAAACCTGACGTTTGAAAGGAGCAGGAAAGAAATGGAGAACCACCAAGATTTCTGATGGATAACTGGATCAGAAATGTAATTTAATCATAAGAATTTTCGGAAAGATAGCGCAAGACACTATAAAGTTTTAATGATAGTTATTCATGAAAAACTTAATTGTACTAAAGAGAAATGATCTTAGATCACTAGCTACAGCTAAAACTATTTGAATTCAATTAGCGTCATTCCTATGCTGAGTGAACAAGATGATAGTCAGTACAGCCGTCACTCTAAAACTTCACTCAAAGTAGCTTCTGGAGAATGTTTCAAGCTCTAAGGTTAGAAACATAATCCCCATATTCTCAAGGACCTGCCTATGAACTACACAGACAATTAAAAATCTTTAAAAATAATCTGAAAACTGCTTTAAATTAAGGTAGCATGTTAGTCACAGTAAGCACAAATATGAACCCACAATAAAAGAATTCTGGATACAAATGATTAGTAACATTTGGAATAATCTGCCAGGCAGGATAGTGAGACAATATATTTGACAGAGGACTGAGAAAGTTGAAATACAAATGCAATGAGTTTTGGTGGGTTGAACATCCTTCGCATTTTATCTATGACGTTCTCACACAATTGCACAAACCTAACACTTACCTATTGGATCACCCTGGTCTCGAAGGAAGTGCTTAGTTTCCTTAATCAGCAACTCCCCAAAAGATTGGCCATAAGATGCAAGCAAATGTTAATGTGGAATTACAGGATGGCACTGCATCAATTGAGAAGCATACTCTTGCATCAGTTCAGTTGCGCATTCAGCGCACAAATCTGTAATGTTTCTGCACAATATTTAGCTCTACTATTGAACTTACAACATAAAAGTAAGAGTCAAATTTCCCCATTTGCATGAATTCAAAGTGGAGATACAGAAATTATTTACTTCAGCTCTGAAAATTGAATGTCAGGCTCAGTCCCATTACATTTGCAATACCAAAATTAGCTTCCATCTTAATAAGACATTCTGATTGGATGAGAAAGAACAATTGACATTACACAAGAGTGAACATGTGGATTTGATATCTGCCTGATACTTTTGTTTCAGCACTTAATTAGCTAGTTATTGGAAGCATTTCTACACAGAGAAGTAAAATGATGATGACAACTTTCAAAATGTATTACTATCACTTATTTTAGAAGCTCAGATGTGGGCATGGAAATATAAAATTCAACAAATGCTTTTTCCTTTGATAAATTCAACCTTTCATGCTTTCTGCACAAAGAAGAACCTGATGTTCATGTCACACCTTTCTGACCCTTCAAGCTATCAAAATAGAGAATGAGACTTATAAACTGGAATGTTACCATTTAAGTTTCAAGGCAGCAAGGGACAGGCAGTAAATGATGGCTAGCCAGTGACACCCATGTCCCACGAGTGAATAATAAAATGTATTTGCAGTACATCTTTTAACTCCCACTCCTCTTTTTCTCATGTTATTTCCCAAGTTCAGTTCAAGTACAGTCTATTGCCACAATTTACCATCCACCTCCACTCTTGTCAAAGTAGCATTCCTCCTATGCAAATTCAGACTCAAAGTGTTAGCAAGCGATTGCATCAGTGAACATTATTGGTAAACCCCTGCTCAGCAGTCTCATGAAAGATCTTTCCACAAACAAGGCTTACTGAAAAATTTGAAAGCTGGTTATGATTAACTTCATCACTGGGGAGATTTATTAAATTGCATTTCCTAATAATTGCATATTTTCAATGGGAAAATACTCAACCAATAGTTCAATTATTATTTTAGTAGCTGATGAAAACGGTTGAAACTGCATTGCAGTAATTTTCCAGCAAATGTGCTTTCTCCTCCTTACCATCTCTCAAAAGAATAGTTATAAGATAAACAGAAACTCAATTACAGTATTAAGCTCTTCAATTTTGTCAAGATGACAGAGAGAAGCAGGAATGTGCAATTTGGATCCATTATCTAGTTTTTTTTTCATGTTTCGACATGCTTTTGGTTGAGAACTGAGTATGCTGGTAAAGGGAAGCATATCAGTGCTGAGACCTCAACAATTCCTATTTTTTTCCCCCACACCAAGCATTAGCATGGAAGTAATCCCAAACTAGCTTAAATGTAGAGTGACAACCCATCATTCAATCTTGATAAATTAGTATGTTCTCATTCCCAGAAGGGAAAGCCATTTCCTACTATCTACATTTTTATGGCAAGTGAAATTGGAAAAAAAATCAAAAAGAAAAATCATGTTTCATTATAGTCATCTCATCACTTGAATTGCTTTCATTAGTAATAGGACTGAACTCTGTTAAATTATACTTTTGGTATGAATCTCGCATGAAAGCACAGCCTGGACGACACACAGAAGACACTATAATCTAGGCCTTGCATAGATCGTAACAACAAACAATTTGAAGTGATATTTCATAACAGTGTGTCAGAGACAATAGGACACAGGAGAGAGAGCAAGAACTTGATAACAAGAGAAATGGAGTGGGATATGGGGAGGAAAGCAGAGTAGAGAGCATGGACCAAATTCCAGGAAGGGTGAGATTGGAAAGCAGGGAGGAAAGAGAAAGGCTAAAGGGGAAACAGTGGATGAGTGAGCAAATCATGAGATTACCATTTGCAATTTTCACATTTCAGAGTATAACCTGTGGACCTCAGCTCCCTCATTCATCGTATTCTTGAATTTTGCCATTGCCTGCATTTTAGCAGGGAAGTTATGGTTTCTAATTTCTGTCTACACTGGTTTTATTTATGCAACTTCGTTTCTGCTTCAGACTAGATAAAAATATGATTTACATTCGCACTGAAGTGATAAACTGCACGGCTTTATTTAATAAATTCACTATGATAACAAAACAAATGGCCTGAAACATTTCAAAAAGTCAACGTATTAACCTTGTCTACACATGAAGATAGTTCAGTCAACCGTGTAATTAATCTTTGTTATTTCCATATTTTAAACTTTTTGAGTTTCTTTGCACTGATATTGAATTGCTTTAAAAGTCATATTTCATATGAAAATAACTTAAAGGCATGATGTGCAGAATGTTCTACTGACCGATTACATCTCAATTTAACAATCTTCTCAACATGGTTTTAGGAATCTCTTTGCATTTTAACACACACACAACCAACAGGGAGGGAATACTGGGCTAATTGAAATCTGTGCTATACTGACAATGTCCTTTTGCTTCCAACAAACAAAATAAGAAATAACAACTTTTCTTGCTTCAAAATAAAAATCACTTTTAATCTCAGTTACTTCGCAGTATTAACCAGCAATTCATTAATTCAAAAAATGCTAGTCTGCCCCTTTTCAGTCATCTTACCCTGCAGTCTTTATTGTGAATTGGTCCCATAGAATCTCTGCTACCTTACCAACAAGACTGTCCTTTATTCCAAACATCAGCAGGAAGATGCTCTGTTCAACGGTGACAAGCCTGATAATGGAGTTCCATCCTCTCGCTATTCAATGAACTGCTAGTGAGATATGGGGGTTTATCAGACAATAGCAACTACAGTGTTTACATATCATGATCATTTCCCTCAACTTCCCATAAATGTAGCTCAATTGTAGCACTACTGGAGCCATTTGGCCAATAAAGACTATACTATTTGTCTTGGAGAGTGAATCACTAAGTCCCACTTTCCTGCTCTTACCTCATTCTCTGCAATTGTTTCCTCCTTCAGGAATCGTCTTTGAAGACTACTCTAGTGTATTCTAAATCCTAAATACATTTTGAAGAACAAAGTCACCTCTTAGTCTTTTGCTAATTACTTCAAAGGTGTGTTCTCTGATAAGTGACCCTTCAGCTGCTAGAACAATTTTTTAGTCTAGTCTATCTTAAACTTTCAAGATTTTACACAACCTCAAAGCTCCTCTTAGATACACCTCTATGATAAAGGGATCAAACCCAGCTTTGCCAAACCATTCATTTAATTGTAATCAAGACTCCTTTGACAGTACTTTCAAAACGTATGGTCTGTAGTACCCAGAAGAACAAGAGCACAGTTGCATGGAACACCGCCACTTATAACATCCATTTCTTGTCACGGCTTAGAACTATAAAACTGTTGCTGCACTGTAGCTTAATCAAATTGTAAAACCGACAGTGTTGTGGTTTATCTACATCAGACGTACTGCAGCTATTCAAGAGGGCAACTCATTAAGGCTCACAATTAGGTGGACAATAAATACTAGATGTGTTAACAACACTCTCGTTCCAGGAACAAATAAAAAGAAACCCTACTTTAGTAAATCTTTTCTGTCCTATCTCCAAAGCCTCACATTCTTCCTGAAATGTAGAATTAATCAATACTACACAGCTGAGAATGAACTTGTGTTTTGCAAAGCCATATACTCAGGGAAAGAATTGATTAAACGTTTTGACTATTTCTCTCAAAAGATCGTGAATCTATGGAATTTTACCTTAGAGTGTGGTACATGCTAGGCCATTCAGTAATTTGAGAGGAGACACAAATTTTTACTGAGTAATGAGTTGAAGGGTTACAGGGAGCGGACAGGAAAGTGGAGTTGTCATTGAGATAGGATCAGCCATGAACATATTGAATGGCAGAACAGGCTCAAGGGGCTGAATTGCCTATTGCTGTTCCAAGTTCTTATTTAGTGGGTAATACTGTATTCACAAACATCACTACTTTCTAAACTCTCACACCAACTCAAGTGCACTGGAAAATGATCATGAGAAATTCATAAATAATTTTAATCAAAATCTCATCCATGACAGATGTGATGAGAAGTTATCAGATTTATCACTTTTCCCCAATAAAAAACACTTTACACACACTACAATTATACTCCAAACAATTTCTCACTCTCACAGGATGCTGCTGTATTCAGTCATATTATTAACTTGAATGGGCATAACAAATTATAGTTTGTTCCAAAAGTTCATCCAATTCACTGTACCATTTATCATCCAATTTCTTTTGCACAACCAGTTGAGGGGTTTAGCTCAGGTACTTTACACCCAGCACCTGGTTTCAAATGTTGATGAGATTAAGGTATGAACAATTTGCTGGCAAAGATAATGCTTTGTGAAATAAGTTTAATACTGTCCGCGCTCAAGTGCACAGCACAAACATGATAATCAAAGTCAATGAGGATACAGTGCAGAAGTGAAAATGTTACCCTAAACTGCACTCCTTAAGGGTTTCAGCATATTGCCTGGTCATAATGGAAGCTTAATTCAACATCCAACTGATGCTATTTCTGTGTGCTCAATGCTGAAGCAATGGATGCTCAAAATGGAAAATGTCTCAAAGTCTAATACTAAAATTCCTCACCTTGATGAGTGATGGCATTTCACACTGTTTATTGGGAGCTGGCATATTCGACAAACTTCCAACGACGTGAACTGAAATAATTATTTATTCTTAATACCTGAATTAATTTCACATAATCTTTGCTTACACTGTGGGGAGCTGAAAAATATGTTGCTGGAAAAGCGCAGCATCCAAGGAGCAGGAGAATCGACATTTCGGGCATAAGCCCTTCTACACTGTGGGGATGAGATATTAAACTAAAGCTTTGACTGTTTGTTTTGGTAGATGTAGCTGATTTCATGGTGACACAGACAACTCTTGGATTATATTGGCCACGATTAACAAAGACATATCATCTACTGTTTTTAGACCTTTGTAAATGAACTTCCTGTGAAATCAAAGAATCAGAGAAAACCCAAAAGAACTTGATAACTGAACAAAATGGAAGTTTATGAATTTTGGTTGAAAGCAGATTAAAATTTTGTGGTGAAACCTCATATTTTTCTCTTGAAAATGTGCGTGGACCAATTCAGGTGCAACAATTTTAAAAAGAACTAAGTGATGGCTAAAATGAGAAAATCCACATTTAAGTTATTGGAGGTTCATGGTTTCTGGACATCCTCAAAATGTTACCCACGAACCTGCAACTCAGGGAGAAGAAACTGAAGAGAAATACAATGACATTTCTCCTACAAAGTCTAAAATTCAAATGGCTGAAAATTATTTGCAGTAATTTCTTTGTTCAATATTTTCAATCCAGCGTGAATATTCTGTTATTACACCATGTCACACTGTTTTCAGTTCCTCAGAAAAGGCTTACCACATTGTATCAATGTGAAGGGTGCAATTTTTAAGTTGGAAAGACTTTCCACAGGACTTCTAGCCAGTGTGGCGAAGTAGTCTTGTTCAAATGTTACACACAAATGTGATGCAGTTTAGTTAATATTGCTGCAGAATTGGGAAAAACAGATGGTGTTCAGGAACAACTGATTATCGTATAGAGAGTGATGCTTTCTTTCTTGAAAGGTCCTGATCCACTGAGTCATACAACACAATATGTTGGCAGTTTAGGTTACCTCGGCTGCTATTTTAAATTGCTATGTAAATACTTCATTGGAACTTACATTTCAGAAAGCCAAGTCAATGCCAATGAAGGCTTGGGAAAGGACTGTTGGCTCTTATGATCATAGATCTTAACTGAAATGTGTTCCACTGCTGCAATCCAGTTCACAGATATGAGTGGAATGCACTAAATCACCATTAAGTACTTCCATTATGTGGTTATTTGACATTCAGGAATCAGAACGAACATAGAAAATTAAAGTTTAACACTTGCGCTGAAGGAAACCTGGGAATTAGGTTGGGCCCAAGCACAGCGTTTTTAACTACAGCAAACCTTGCCAGTCTTATTGAGAAGTGTCACTGGGTACAAAAATAAATGACAATTCTATCCCCAGTGACAATACGCAACAGTGACAAGGTAATTAGTGCCCAGTTTTAAATTCAATCATGTTGATGCAATTCAGCAAACAAATCACCATAAAACTGAAACTCAATTCCAAATCAATTTTTTTTTCTAACATATGGATTAGGAATAGGAATAGGAATAGGAATTTGGCCATTTGGCCCCTCTAACCTGCTCTACAATTCAGTAAGATCATGGTTGATCCAACTGGGGCCTCAAAACCATATTCCTGCTGACCCCAGATAAATAATGACTTCTTAGTCAAGAATCTACCGACCTCTACCTTCAAAGTACTGAATGATCCCACCTCCACTGCTCTCCAGGAAAGATGATTTAAATGACTCATGACCCCCCAGAAAAAAAAAACTCATTTCCATTTTTAGTGGGTGACAAGCCGTTTCAAACTTTGTCCTCTTTTTCTAGTCTGTCCCACCAGAGTAAACAATCTTTTAGCAACCACACTGTCCAGCATCCTCATGATCTTAAATACTTCAATAAGATCACCTCTCATTCTTGTAACCTCCAACAGATCAGGCCTGGCCTATCCAACCTTTTCTCATAAGATGACAACATCCACCACATTTCCAGGATTCAGTTGAGCTAACATTTTCTGAACTACTTCTAATTCATTTACATCCTTTTATAAGTAAGGAGACCAAAAGTGCATATGGTGCTAGAGATATGGTATCAGCAATGCTTTACATAACTGTAGCACACATCTTAGTACCCTACTGCACTTGCAATAAATTCCATTCACCTTCATAATCACTTTCTTTATCTCAGAACTCTGCACTTTCTTCATTTAATTAATATCCTCCTTTTCTACTCTTCTGAAAGTGGACAAGTTCACGTTCCAATATCATACTCAAGATGCCAGATTGTTATCCACTGACCTATTTACATTCTTACATCTTATACCCTCTTCACAACGTGTTTCTCTATTTGTCTTTGTTTCATCAGCAAACTCGTCAAATGTACAATCATTCCTTTAATCCACACATGTACATGGATTTTAAATAATGGAGAATCCAACTTGACCCCTGTGGCACACCATCCATTAGATCTAGCCAGCAAAGTGACACACTTGTGCCACTCTCTGCTTTCCATTAGCCTACCAATCCTCCATCCATGTTAGTGTTACCCTTTACACCATGAACTCTTACTTAGCAACGGTGTACTGATATAGTCATTGGATTAGTAATCCAGAACAATGTTCCCAATAATTTTTCTTTCTTCTACATTGACTTCTAAACCTAGTGATCTCTGGAACTGCAAGTGAGTGCTGCAAATAATATTGGCACACTCATGGTCAAGTGTGGACCCTTGAAGCGGTTGTGCACACAGATGCACAAGCGAGGAACACTGATCCAGACTCTGATCTGGGGACACTGATTTGAATATGACCTTGGCAGATGGTCAAAATTAAATGCAAAAACAACCAGTAAATAAAAGTTGAATGGCCACAATAAAATCATTGTTGATTGCTTTGAAACTCCATCTGATTCACTAATGTCTGTTAGGGAAAGAAACTGCTGTTCTTACCTGGTCTGGTCTACAAATGACTCCAGACCCACAGCAATATGTTTGATTCTGCAATGGACTAGCAAGTGATCCAAATGTCATCCAAGCCAATGAAAAGTCCCAAATTAGAAATGATATTGACCAGCATTAACCTAGCCACCAGAAATGACAATGGTAAATTCAGTTCTGTGGATCTTGCAGAGTTCTCCTTACCAGCACTGGGGAGCTAGTGGCTGACAGTCATACTCATGGAATTGTACTTCACATACAATATCCTAGACACCACCATTTATATCCCTGGTTATGTCTTGTCATGCAAGACAGACCCAGCTGAGGTGCTGGCACAGTGATATACAGTCAGGGGAGAGCTGCTCTAAGAGTCCTCAACATTGATTGTGGACTCCATGAAGTTGCATGCTGCCAGGTCAAACCTGGGGAAAGGAACCTCCTGTTGATTACTACACACCATCCACCCTTAGCTGATGATTCAGTACCTCTTATTGTTGAGCACCACTCGAGGGAAGTACTGATGGCAACACAGACATGCAGGTACTCTGGGTGCAGACTTCAATGTTTAACACAGAAAATGATTCAGCAGCATCACCACAGACTGAGCTGGTTAAGTCTTACAAAGGACATTGTTGCTAGACTGGCTGAACAGATGTGGTAAGGGAACCAACAAGAAGAATTGACCTTATTCTCATCAATCTGCCTGAACCATCAATAAGAATTACAACTACAGAATCCACACGAGTCGTTGAAGTGAAATACTCCCATTTGCACATTGAGGATACTAACCATCATGTTTATGGCACTACCACCACTGTGCTAAACGGTTGAAACCTTAAAGAAATCGGAGAAAAATCAAGATCAATCCATGAGGTGCTATGTGCAACTGCAGATTGTGCTCGAGTACAATTCTGCTAACTCTTGGCATGACATATCCCCCACTCCATCATAACCAAGTATTCAGGCCGTGAACCTGGTTCAATGGTTAAATCTGGCAACAAGACCAGTCAGAATACTGCAGTGAGAAACTCACTTTGTGACTTTCCAAAACCAGGTACAAGTTAGGGGTGTGGTGGCGTGCTTCCTACTTGTCTGGATAAGTACAACTCCACCAACACTCTGGCAGCTTGACATCATCCAGTACAAAACAGCACCACATTTACAAATATTCACTCCCTCCAGCAGCAATGTACACCATCGAGGAGGTGCATTTCAGAAAGTTACTAAAGCACCTTAGATAGTACATTCTAAACCCACAAACTCTACCATCTTAGGAACATCATCATATTTCCCCTCCAAACCACTGTCACCTTGACTTGGAAATATAATCTATGCTCTTTTACTGTTGCTGCATCAAAACCTTGGAATTCCCTTCTTAATGGTATTGTGGGTACCTACACCAAATGGTTCTAAAAGGTAGTTCACACCACCTCCTCAAAAGGTGATAAGAGCCAGGCAATAAATTCTGGCCAACTGGCAATGTCTACAGCTCAGGAATAAATAAAAGTAACTTTTGCATGGCACCTTATGAGAGAATCTATAAATACTGGTCAAAGTAGAGAGTTGATATTTGACACGCTGTCAATGAAAACATCTGGAACTTACTCCAATCTAAAATTGTTAAGCTTTGGACCAATTGTAAATGTATTTTACAATTGGAGGTATGGGGCATGCCAGGGTAAATTATCTCACTTAAATCCCTTCAGTAGATGGCAACATTTTAGAGGACAGGTGAGAGCCTATTTGAATAATCTACTTACGAGGTCCTTTTTTAAAAAAAAATGAACAAAATTGAAAACATAGTATGACAGGCCAATTCAATGGGTAACTGTACAATTGATTTCCATCCAATCATTTCACGTTTCAACTTGAAATGCACTTCTCAGAAATTCACTTGGGCGTATTTCTCAATTCAATCCATCCTCACGTCTGTTATAAAGCATGCTTTCCAGATTAATCCTCAGGCTTCACATCTCATTCCTTCTTAGTGAGGAATCAAACTTCAACTGCACTGGTTTCTACTGAGAGCACCATTGACAGCTCTACACAGCAATCTTCAACAATTTGCCACCTTTCACATTTCTGGGGTAGTCTCAGCTCAAAGAAATGGTTAATCTTTGAGGCCAACGTGTGGAATCCAAAATAAGGATCAACACTGCCTGGACTTTTAAAAAGCATTTTATTATAAATATATCTTCAGTTCAGGCATCCAAAGCCTATTTACCCAACCAAACAATTGCTGTACAAATATATTCAGCTGTGAATGTTGCAGTAAACGTTTTGATAACTGATAGAGTTTGAAATTAATTCAGCATATAAAAAGGTAAAATTGTAGAAAGAGATAGAAGAATAATTCACATTTTTGATTACAAATCCATTTGATCCATTCAGGTTTTAAAACAAACTTACTGGCAAAGGCACAGACATCACCATGTTTCCACCATAGACAGCAGGCACATAAAGGATGCTAGTACCGGTATGAGGATCTATCCGTTGGACAGGGCTTGGAGATTTACCAAGGGAAGGATGAGGACCAAGAGGTGGAGTATATGCTCTGATGGGATTCCCAATTAATACTGTAGGATTAGGTTGAACTGAAAAACATTAAATTTGAATAAATTAATTCTAGATTGTCAGCAAAACACAAAATCCAACTTAGTCTTGTTTTCCCAGCCTTCACATATTGTAATTGCCTACAACTGTTCTGGATGTAGATTTGCTTGCTGAGCTGGAAGGATTAGTTTCAGATGTTCTGTCACCACACTAGGTAACATCTTCAGTGTACTTCAGGATGAAGCACTGCTAATGATTCCTGCTTTCTATTGATATGTATGGTGATGGTTGGTGATGTCATTTCCTGTGGTGATGTCATCTCATATGGAGATATCATTTCCTGTTCTTTTTCTTAGGGGGTGGTAAATCAAGCCCAAGTCAATGTGTTTGTTGTTAGAGTTCCAGTTGGTATGCCATGCTTCTAGGAATTCTCATGCATGTCTCTGTTTGGCTTGTTCAAGGATGGATGTGCTGTCCCAGTCGAAGTGGTGTGTTTCCTTATCTGTATGTAAGGATACTAGTGAGAGAGGGTCATGTTGTTTTGTGGCTAGTTAATGTGAAACGTCTGAAAATAAACCTACCAGCTCAGCAAGCAAACCTACATCCAGAACCTCAACTTGAGCGACAAATCTTCTCAAAACTCGACTACAAGTGTCTTGCAGAAAGAGGTGGAAATATTCACATGCTTATAGTGTACCTATCTATTGCACTATCTGTATTCACAAAGTCTGGAAAGTGCAAAGTATATCTACTATGATATTTTAAACAGCAGGCCAGGTATACACAGGAAGTTAATATTAAAATAGGTCTTTTTGTCATTCAGCTCATCATGATCTGCAATAACTGACAGCACAACTGATAGGAAACCTATATCTATCAGTTTAAGCAAAGTTCCTGCTCTCCCCCCTATGTTTTATACATGGAGGTCAAGATATTTTCAATATCAGACAACATTTTAACACTCAGATTTAAAACTATTACTTTGTTGAAGCCTAGGAGATAGTGAGGACTGCAGATGCTGGAGAGTCAGAGTCGATAAAGTGTGGTGCTAGAAAAGCACAGGTGGTCAGGCAGCATCTGATAAGCAAGAAAGTCGACGATTCAGGCATAACCCTTCATCAAGATATCCTGATGAAGAGTTATGCCCAGAACATCGACCCTCTTGCTCCTCGGGTGCTGTCTGACCTATACTTTTCAAAGTGCTGCACTTTATCGACTTTGTTGAAACCAAACCAATTCTCTGGTTTTGAGTATCAGTTATGGCACTTCAAATCATAATTAGTTTTGTTTTGATTTTTAAAAATTCATCCAGTGGATGTAGGCCTCAGCTGACTGGGCATGCAAGTCTTTCCCATCTCTATTTCTCCTTGAAAAAGTGAGAGTGAGCAATGCTTCTTGAACAACTGCAGTCCATTTGGTGTACGTACGCTAACAATACTGTTGGGCAAGAAAGAGTTCCAGAATTTTAAGCCAGCAACACTCAAGAATAGCAATATATATTTCTAAATTAGGATGGCGAGTGATTTGGAGGAAACTTGCAGGGACTGGTATTCCCATATATCTGCTGACCTTGTTGCTTTAGATGATCGAGGTTGTGGTTTATCTAAGAAGCCTTGGTGAATTTCTGCAGTGCATCTCGTGGCACAGGCCACTGCTAAGGTATATTGGTGGTGGAGGGAATAGATGTTTGTTGATGTGGTGCTAATCAAACAGGTCGATTTGTCCTGGGTGGTGTCAAGCATTTGTTGTACTTTTTGGCAAGTAGGATATATTCCATCATACGCCTACCTTGTACAATGTGCAGAGTGAATAGGGTTTGGGAGACTCAGTTTAGGAGTATTTGCTGCAGAATTCCTAATTTCAGATTTGCTCTTGTAGCCACAATATTTTTACGACTGGTGCTGTTCAGTTTCTGGTGGATGGTAACTCCCCACACCCCCCCAAACCCCAGGATGATAATGGGGAAGTGGGAGTCATTATACCTTATTTTTATGAAATGACAATAACCATTTAAAGCTAACTTACCAAATCCATCTGTTGGAAAGTGGTCGCCCTGATTGTGGTGGTGGCCTTTATTCTACAAATAATATGACAAGGTCATAATGATTATTGTGAGGTTAATAATAAAGTCCACTTCAGTGCCTGTTATAAATGGAGATTTTCATAAAACCATTTCAAAACAGTTCTGTCAGAGGATTTTGTCTCAAAAAATTCAGGAATTTTCACTACCTTTCCTTGTTCTGTTGTGGAAATTTGTATGACAAAAGAGAATTAAGAATCACCTAGTTAAAGGATTTGGATTGAATACAATCTCATGCTATGTTATCAAACTCACTTTAGAAGAAAGGAAATTTTGTAAAGTATTTATTGACAACTATAAAATATATGAACCACTGCAAACATAAGATGTGAAAACAACTTACTGCACTCTTTCTGAGTTACAACACAACTGCTGTGTACAAGTAGCAAGACTAAATTCTTTCCTTATTTCAGCACTTGGCTATAGTCTTCATTTCGTTGAGGGAATGTCTCCTTTCTTACCCAGCATACATATCTATAGTTAATTTCTTCAACTTTCATAAGTTCTGGGAAGGCAGATATTTTCTTTTTTATGTCAAGTTCAAAAGCTTGTTTTCAGTTGTCAGATGAAACAGCACAACATTGATGTGCATTGGGTATTAACATGAACAATCCAAATTTGGAAAGCGGCACAAATGGACACCACCTTTAGAAGGTCCATTTATTTTCCGGATGTTGGCTCTCGTTTTTCAGACATTCACACATTTGCTTCTCTGGTCAAAAGGGTAGCTGCAGTTGCAATTTTGCAACCATTAGGGAGTAAAAGCAAAATTAGTCTTTTATCTTTCAAATAACAGGTACAGTCTGAACTGTATTTAAATTAAGAAGAAAAATGCACTTATTTATGACACTGCCTTCAACATGTTCCCATTACACTTCATTGGCAAGTCAAATTTAATCTTCAGGTTCCAAAAAGCTATTTGTATGATGTAAAGATATCTAGCCATTAAAAGTACTTTTTGTATTCATAAAAGCACCTTTATTTGGCACTAGAATGAAAGCAAAATACTGTAGATTCTTGAAATTGGACAAAAGATATTGCTGGAAATACTCAAGTTGCATCATCTATACAAAAAGACAATTAACACGTGAGGCTGATGACCTTTCCACATGTGCTATCCACCTGCTTAAAGCAATGTTAACTCATGAAATATTTTCTTCATGTCATAATCCTAATACAGCCCAACATAGCACTGTGGAAATGTCGCAAGTTTGGAAATGTGGATTGTTCAGCTAGTAAAATGCTCAAGGCTTGGTTGCAAAATAGAGATCAGGTACTACTTCAACTTCTCTCAAGGTGCTGAGATAACTGAATTCCTTAAAGACATTTTCACACTTAATCATTTAAGCTAATGGATTACATAAGAAACAGCAATGGATCCCAGACTGTACTGATATCACATCTCAACTGTCTGAAAATTATATTCCAAGAGCTAAGCAGCAATGCTGACCAATACCATACGTCAAGGGCATATTGACTGCTGACTAGCCAGCGTGTCACGCTTTTTAAAAAAGCATGTACTGGGAATTAATCTTCCAGACAGAATTGGCTGAATGGCCTCCTTGTGTTGAAACTACTGTATGATTCTACTATATGTAATCTCAGTTGTAAATAATTAGTAGTGACATCATTGCAAAATATCTTAACTCACAAATCTAGAGTGAACAATTGTCACTGTAATGCAAAATATTATCTCTAATTCAAATCAGCTTATAGTCATGCCTTTTTGCTAATTATCAATGTAAGCATTACTACGCAGTAAAGAATGAGAATTGAATTTAAGCTTTCATTGATGAACTGGAATTTATCGTATATGGGAGAAATAACAATTCTGAAAACGTTGCACCTGCACAAAAGCACTTGAGAAGAGACCCATAACTTATATTGTACTCTAGTATTTTAGTTGGTGTCAACTTTAATTAAAAAACTTACCATGAAGAGGCAAGTTTATGCTAAAATGCACCTCATGGGATTATAAAAGCTATTGGAAATGTAAAATTATCAAAGAATGAGAGGGAATAGGGGAGATTTCTTTGTGCAGAAGCTGTAGGAACATGAATACAAAGGAGTCACTTGCCAAAGGAGTGACTGATGCAGAGGCCATTGCATCTTTGAAAAGAAAATAGAATAAATATTTGATACAGAAGTTGACAGGATGATGAGCAGATTGTAGAGCACTGGGATCAGTTTTGGACTTCAATAGCTAAGAACTGGCACACATGCCAAATCTCTCTTTCTGCTCCGCAAACATTTTTTTTCCACTTAAAGCCATAAAGTAATTCAGGGTGGCCGGATCTACCTAGGGGTGTGCTGTAAATCAAAGGCAATGCAAAAATGCCTTCTATTTAAGACAAAACCCAAATCTACTATAACTCCTTTCATTCATCACTAATGTTCGGGATTGAAGAAATTATAGCCTATTTTTAAATCAACCTTTCTAGCCAGCACTAAAACTTACTCTATTTTAAACTGAGCAAACTGCACAAGACAGGGATTGAAGGTTATGACAGAATTGCCTTCGGATATTGAAAGCACTCTTGCCTCTTATTAGATGACAGTGAGATCAACTCTTATTCCAGAGACTGAATGAATCCTGCACTGGTGGAGCTACCATAGTCAAGTGTGGCATCTAAGTGGAGACCCCTGTCTTCAAGATGGATGTAAAAGATTTCATGATATTAAAGGAAGAAAATATGGTTATCTCCTCCCAGCATTCCTGGCCAATATTTATGGGTTAATCAACACCAATAAAACAGGTTGCCTGGTCAACTATCCCGCCGCTGCTTTTGGAAGCTTGTTGGGTACAAGTCAACTGCACATTCTTTACATTTACAGCATTGATTACACTTCAAATACTTAATTGGCTGTAAAGTACTTTCGAATGTCCCAGGGTTGTGGAGACATTGTGTAAGGCAATTTATTGTTTTATTTGTTTTGATTAGGGAAGGCTCTATTAAATAAATTAAACATGGTAATGTTCAAAAGTTCATACTTACCAAATCACTACTCATGACAGATGTCTGTGAAATCCACGTAGGTTAACATTAACATTCTTAGGATCATTAACAAAGATGGCTACCCATGATTTCCACCAAACGTAGGAATCTACAGTTTAAATCAAACTTCTCTCACTTTATAGACTTCCAGAGCAGACAACTAAAACCCTTTGGCCTTTTGCATTCATTCCAAGGGCAAAATAGTTAAGAACAAAATTTTAAATCTGTCTCAAACAATTTCACTCTCAGTAACATATTAACAGGGTCAAATTGGGATAAATGAAGAGGGCATCTCAACAGTGTTTAAGTGTAGAAATATAAATTGGTTTTGACATTGAAAAAAGGCTCAAATGTTTAGTACAAACAGTAGTAACAAAGTAAGTGTATTTTGAAAACCTTGCAATTGATGCTGCCTGATCTACAATTGATCCTTGGATGCTGCCTGACCTGCTGCGCTTTTCCAGCAACACATTTTCAGCTCTAATGTCCTGTGTACCACAAATCAGAGAACAACGGAATATCTAACCTGTAGAACATTCCTTTTTAAATGATGGTGTCTACACTTATCTGCCAGAATTTATACCTGCTCCAAACAGCTGATTATTTGTAGTTCCTGAGTCAGTTGATTAAGAAGTCCAATGCTCAGAGTCTGAGATCCTAATCTAAGTTAACAGTACTGACGGGTACTAATAAACTTGCTCTACTCTGGTGAACTTCTGTCAATTTGCTTGAATGCTCTTCCAATGTCATAACATACCTCTCCTAATTTGTGCCATTGGAAATAGCTGTCTAGTTATTCCTATTGTTGCTTATGGGATGGTCCCACAACTACTGTACTGACCACTGCACTTTAACTCAGTATGCATACTTATGCATAAACTAATCCTGCAGGGTGGAGGCAACATGAGGCTTCCCATTTCCATAGCAAACTATAAACATCCCCCCATCCCCATTCAGATTGTATTTGAGGATGAAGGGACAGGACCAAAGAACTCACGGCTGTTCCTAGATCTGGAAGGCAAAACTTCTCCACATAGGTGCCTGTTACTTTCACAACTCTGATTATGACGTCCCACTATCTTACACTACACTGTTATCACTTCGAAATTGCTTTTCCATCTCCATTTTGTAATCATACCTCAACAGAACTAATCTCTGTCACAGACAACTGACTACACCCTCCTCCTCACCATCCCAATCCACTTCAGATACTGAATTAGTCCTTCTGGTCCTTGTGGGAGCTGACACCGTTCCAGTGCTAAACCTTCAAAACTGTTCATCAATATTTCACATCCAAAAATCCACCCTTAAATTTTCGGTACTGTCTATCAACACATCATTTACTTTCCTTTCTTCTTTGAGCTCTTGAACTGCCATTTCATTCATCGATTTGTTAATCTCTCAGTTTCCACTGATTTCACAGCACCTAAAACAACTCGAAAGAAATTTACTTAAGTCAATCCCTTTATAGGTAACAATTGTGTCCCATTTCTTCTTATCCTTCTTCAACTCTGGGGCAGCACGGTGGCTCAGTGGTTAGCATTGTTGCCTCACAGCACAAGAGTCCCAGGTTCAATTCCAGCCTCAGGCGACTGTGTGGAGTTTGCACATTCTCCCCATGTCTGCATGGGATTCCTCCGGGTGCTCCGGTTTCTTCCCACAGTCCAAAGACGTGTAGGTCAGGTGAATTGGCCATGCTAAACTGCCCATAGTACTAGGTGCATTAGTCAGAGAGGAATGGGTCTGGGTGGGTTACTCTTTTGAGGATCAGTGTGGATTTGTTGGGCGGGGGCCTGGTTCCACACTGTAGGGAATCTAATCTAATCAACTCCTTCAAGTATCTGAGGCACATGACATGCCAAATATTTTCTTGAGCTCTCATCCTTTATTCACCTCTACAGACTGTATTTGCATATGCGTTTAAAGCCAGTTAAACATAGAGTCATACAGATAAACAGCATAGCATGGAAACAGGCCCTCTGGTCCAACTCGTCCATGTCAACCTGATATCCTATATAAATCTAGTCCCATTTTCCAGCATTTGGCCCAGATCCCTCTAAGCACTTCCTATTCTTATACCCATCCAGATGCCTGTTAAAATACTGTAATCATACCAGCTTCCACCACTTCCTCAGACACTTCATACCACCCTGTGTGTGAAAAAGCTGCCCTTTATATATCCTTCCCTGCTCAGCTTAAACCTATGGCCTCTAGTTCTGGACTTCCCCACTCTAGGGAAAAGACCTTGTCTATTTACGCTATTCATGCCCCTCATGATTTTATAAACCTCTATAAGATCACCCTCTCAGACTCAAGACGTTTCAGGGAAAACAGCCCCAGCCTATTCAGTCTCTCCTTATAGCTCAAACCCTCCAACACTGGCAAAAGCCTTGTAAATCTTTTCTGAACACTTTCATGTTTCCAACATCCTTCCTATAGGCTAGGAGTTTTCCTCCTACTCCTAAACCATAACCTACGGCTATGGCTGCTCTCTGAGAGAGATGACTAGTGGATGAGTGGAGAAGGAAAGTCCCTCATGGTAACTTCAGTTGGTGTGGGAACTGAACTCATGTTGTTGACATCACTCTGCATTGCAAACTGGCCGAGCTGCCAACCAAGCTAACTGACCCCCATAACCTACCAAAGCTGTCAAGAATCCATTATCAGAAACTCCTCGTCCTTGTCCATTTCCTAAATCTTGGCATCAGTATGAACAGTTGAGGGATGAGCTGACAGTCTCCATCCAATCAACAGCTGTCAGCCAAGTTAAGCTCTTGTGATGCAGTTATAGCATCCCTACTTGACCAGGAGTCCTGGGTTCAAGTCCTACACGCTTCAAAAGTGCATCACAACATCTCTGAACAGGGTGATTAGAAAAACAGCTAGAAACACCCAAGTATATATCATGTTACAGCTTGAATTTCAAGTTTCAGTTCCAACTATTGAAATTAAACAGTTAGATGAAGATTGAGCTCTAAGTGAATAGTTTGTATCAGTGTTCATTGGCAAGAGGGGTGATGTAGGTAAAGAAATCAGGAAGGAGGATTGTGATACACTTAAAGAAATTAGAATAGACAGAGAGGAAGTTCTGAGTAGTAAACACCTTGGGCCAGATGAAATAGATCACAGACTGTTAAGTGAGGCAACAGAGGAAATAACAGGAATGCTGGCAATAATTCTGAATTCCTCTCTGGCCATATGAGAGGTATCAGACGACTGGAGGACAGTCAATGTGGTACCATTATTCAAGATGGGAGCAAGGAATAAACCAGCAAACTATAGTCCAGTCAGTCTAACCTCAGTGGGGTAGAAACTATTGAAAGCAATTACAAGGAATACAACTGATCTGCACATGGAAAGCCGGTGATTGATTAAGAACAGTCAGCATGGTTTTATTAAGGTGAGCTCATTCTGATCAACTTGATTGAATTTTCAAAGAGGTGACTAGGCAATCTACTTCGACTTCTGCAAGCCTTTTGATAAAGTGCTAGAGAGATTAACAGCAGGAAGGAGGAGTGAGATTATGTATAATATGATTTTAGCACCAATGAAGAGTAATAGACAGACAGACTGATGCAATAACAGCAACAAAGTGGAGCTGTAGGTATTGAAATTAATTTTATTATAGGAATTAATCGTTCAAGATGTGTGGGTTGTCCCATAATGTTGCACCAGCAAGAATTCACAAACTGTTATTTGTCTGGCTATGCACTGGGCCTTGCAAAGCAATGGAGATACAAACATCCTTAGTAATAACCAAAATGAAGTCTGCTTTGCAAGCAATGGTAGATAGGAAAGATGAATTTGCTAAGGGCAAACTACCACAGAGTATAGTCACTGACTGAATGAATTGAAGTAGAAACACAATTCCTGCTAGTTGCAATGTATTATGATATAGCACATCTGACTTTACTGATTTTGGAAAAAAGGAACTTCTCTCAGTTAATAAAGGTTTACCTCAAACAACAAAAGACCAACCTTAAATTTGAAGTACTCGTAGCATCAGTGGGCAAAACAGTGCCTCTGTCAGAACTAATATCCTTTGTCAATCCTAAATCCGTCAGTGTTTGCCAAGAAAGAAATCTATATGGAAGTGACTCAATGATTACTTCATTGGAAGAGACAAACAAAGCTGTGCAAAGAAGTGACACAAAGCATGACAGTGTATTCTGCAACATATCAAAAGCACTTTCTGTTCTCAAAATACTCATTTCTTTCCTGGACTTAGCTATGTGGTAGACTGCCCGAGAGCCCAGTGTCCATCTGATTCAGGGCCAAGTTGGATAACATTTCATCTTTGCAGATGAAGATCAGCTAAAGACCAGTGTGATAGAAGCATTCACATGTTAATCATTTTTAACGTGAATGGCTATGTAGTACACAGCAACTGAAACAGGAGCACAATTATAGATATTTGGATTTGTAAAAGCTTTGAAATGTAGTAGACGTGGAAGTTAAGGGTCATCTCAGTGGCATTATCCAGAAAGGAGGTTTCAGACAACTTTATTCTCTTAGCTACAAATTTAGAGAGTCTAAAATGTCCTTAAGTGCACCGAAGGAACTTTTTAAAATTCAGTTCACGTTTTTGGAACTCAGCAATCACTCAAAGGAAAAACACATCGATATCTTAAACAAATCACTAACTTAGTGAGTACAAACCCTCCAATATACAATATGACAACATGTTTATTATTTTAAAACAGCATGCTTCATTTAACTGTATATGGTGCAGCTCAATGTAGAAGACAATATAGATAAAATTACTATTTTTGAGCTCCTAAAAGACACATCTGTTCAATTACCAGAGTGTAAGAATTACTTTGTTCATTTGATATTTTCCTTCCTGAAGTCAGATTAATAATAAGTTTAATACAAGTGTAAAAAAGTGAAATTTTCCATCAGAACCTGTCATGTAGGTTGCCATTCTTAAAAGCTGAATCAATTCAAGAGGATGATAACACTGGTAACAGAAAAGGCTGTAAAATCATTCCCTTGTTTCATATGATACAAACCCCAAGGCAAATATCTAACAGACGTGTTTGAAAAAGAACACCAATGCAATAAAGGTTTGGCAGTGCTCAAGGTGAAATAAAATTGATAGGCAATCTTAAACTCAGATTTCTGAATGAAAATTCAGCCATTATTAATTTCAAAGTGCTGAAGACTACACAGCTCAAATTTTGCAATTGAGACTCAAGAAATTGGAATATGCTTGCCACCATCACTTATGCCAAAAGTCCTAATCTATGCTTTCACCAGCTCCTGGTTCAATTCTCAATGTTTTCCTTATTGTCACCCAAAGTTTCATATTATGCAAACAGTTCAGACAGAATTCTCTTGACCACATTCTGCTTCTTGGTTTCAAGTCCCATTCGCCAATCAAAGTGGCTTTTGCTGACCTCTAATGGCTTCCCATCTGAATCTTTTCCTTGGATGTTTTGGTTTGGCGAGTCCAACATGAAGGAGAGCAAGTCATGGACCCCAGAGTCAGCTGCTGTTACATCAGCAGAGGTAATGTTTGTGATGTAGCCCACTGGTGAAAGATGGCACCCGAGGATCGGTGACTTCACTGTTGGTGGGCTCTGTCAGTGGCAGAGGTGCATCTCGGAGACATCAACAAGGTGGATTGCGCGAGAGATGCAACTCAGACTTTGGTGTGTTTAGTGCGGGCAGCAGCAGAGGCGAATTGGCCCAGTGGCAAAACATGGCACCTGAGGATTGGTGACTTTGACAATAGTTCGGTCCAGCGCAGATTAGGTCTGATTTCCTACAGTGTGGAAACAGGCCCTCTGGCCCAACAAGCCCACACCGACCCACTGAAGAGTAACCCACCCAGACCCATTCCCCACCCTATATTTACCCCGACTAATGCACCTAACACTATTGGCAAATTCCTATGGCCAAATCACCCTAACCTGCACATCTTTGGACTGTGGGAGGAAACTGGAGCACCTGAAGGAAACCCACGCAGACACAGGGAGAATGTGCAAATGCCTCACAGACAGTCATCCGAGGCAGGAATCGAACCCAAGTCCCTGGTGCTGTGAGGCAACAGTGATACCCAGCATAGACAGAGGCGAAGCGGTGGTGGCTCTGAGCTGGCTCAGAACTCAAATGTGGATGGACTTCTCTTTTCATTTTCCTCTTATTCTTAAATTCGTCAAAATGGCACAAGGTCATGATGTCGAATGAAAGGTTTTCTCCACGTTTTGTATTTCACACTATAAAATACACGTGACAATAAAAATCATCCATCCCACATGCCCTTCACATTCACCTCTGCAAATAACTTTTAAGAGGAGAATGTAGCCTCATTTGCCACCAACTCTTATTTTTATTCCCAGAATTGGCTTCCTTCTTCCACTCTTATGGATTTTATAACTTATATTGTACATTTCAATCAATCCTTTGTTCTTGCAACTTTGACCTATTGTGTCTTTATTTTACTGCTTTAAATCAATCTCCAACTTCAAACACCCCTAACAATGTTAGGTCATGGTCTTGGTCACCTTTCCTAATCGTGTCTAATTCCAAATCTTTCATGAAACATGTTGATTATGCAGATTATTGTTAGCAAGTCCTCGTTGTGCTATAAAGATTTAAAAAAGCTTTTAACTTTTTAAATGGATGACCAAAGAAATAGAAGAAATAGTATTTTGCTTGTTGAATAAATAAAAATTATTCATTAAGACTGTTGAAAGCAACAAGTGTAACAGAGGAGACACATCTTAACTGAAGGAAAACTCAAGACAATCATATACGTGGACATTAAAGGTTACATTCTAAAAGTCAGAATATTTAGTCCTAATGTTTAGAACATTAGAATCCAGAGCTTTAGGGTTTAAAATTGTTGTTCCTTCTAAACGGCCATCAACTTTAACAAACATCATTTGATATACTGGCATAAATGATCTACAAACCAACCAATTATAGGAATGATATTTTTCAGTTTGTATCTGTTGGATTTGCTCTCAGGAACTGAATGCACTGCATTAATTGATCTCAGCAAAGACAACCCCTGTGTACAACTGGCCCTCCCCACAATGTTTGGGGTTGGGGTATTGTGTTTTTCTGTCTTGAGTAATTACTCAGTCACCAATCTGGATTTCCACCTGACTCTGTTGTAAGCTCCAATTGTTACATAAGACCTCAGCATTGAAACAGACCATTGCTACAACCGGTCTGTGTTTTTTTTGATGACCCATATGAGACTCCCCCATCCCACTTCATTCACCCGCTGACCTTACATACCTAGATCCCTCACATACTTAGCCTCTCATTAATCTTATTCACGGCTAGTCCCTGTGGCAGCAAGTATCACATTCTCACCACTTACTGGGTAAAGAAATGACCTCTGAAGTTCTTACTGGATTTATAAGTGACTGTCTTATATGTATAGATCTAATAAAGGAATAAAACATTTTCTGATAGAATCATGAGTTGAACAGGTGACCAGCAGATGTTTAATAACCATTGAATGAGTCACCATCTATAGGAGAAAAAAGGTAAAAGTCTGGAAAAGATAAATTTCAAAACACTGGACCCTGAAGCACAGTAAGGCAGTGAACAGAACAATGATTAAGAACAAAGTTGGTCACAGAGGTTAACAAGAAACACAATTCACATCTTAAATCCTGTGGCCACTAAACCACATCAAAAAACTGAAAGGAGCTGATCTTGAAGTGACATGGTGCAGCAAGCAAATAAGGAAGTGATGTTCACTGTTCAAAGGCTTCTGCTAAGGCGAATGTGAAGTGTGTATGGAACGGACGAAAAACTAAAAATATCCAAGGAAAGAATTCGGATAACTGAATTGATGTTTTAAATTAACTGTTGAATTTAAAAGGATTTTGGAGATTGAAGTGATATTGTTAACAGAGTTGAGGCCAAACCACTGCTTACACATTGTTCAGCTAATGAACTCAATAGCTTTGTGTAAAGCTCCAGGCTTAAGAGATTAAAAATAGAACAAAGCAGTGAAGAACGAAAGTACAAATTTGCCAGGCAACCTAAGAGTTCAATAAAGCTCCAGAAGCATAGTTTCAACAGCCCTCGTTGGATTCTTATAACAGTTTCGATGTACATGCCGCCATGCAAACAGTTGAATGAACCGATGTTAAGGTTTAAATGTTAGCAGATTAAATGTCTTCTCCAAAATAAGAAAAAGAATAAATAAAATGAAAAGACTTGTGGATATATAGTGCTTTTCATTAACTCAATATGTCCCAAAGTTCCTTATCATTTAAGTAATTTTGAAATATAGTTATTGCTGTAATGCATAGAATCAAACATACTGGTCCTTAGAAGCTATTGAGTTAGAAACCTGTCAACAGATGATGCCAGAAGCCCAAGAGTTTTTTTGCTTTAATCGCACTTGAAATTTACTTAATTCAGTTTTTCCTTTTTAAAAATTCATTCAGGGATGAGGGCTTCGTTGGCTATGCCAGCATTTATTGAATTACCAAGATGGCAGTTAAGAATCAACCATATTGTTGTGGTTCTGCAGTCACATGTAGGCCGCATCAGGTAAAGATGGCAGTTTCTTTCCCACTAATGAGCCAGACGGATTTTTCTGACAATTGACAATGGTTTCATGGTCATCATAACATTTGAGTCCAGATTTTTATTGAATTCAATGTCCACCATATGTAATGGCAGGATTCAAACCTGGGTCTCCAGAACTTAACTGGGTCGCAGGATTAATTGTCTAACAATAATACTACCAGGCTGGCGCTGTCCTGAATATTACTTTGATTAACTCTGTATTAGAGTAAATCAATTGAATTTGCAGCCTCATACTTTAACAATCACAACATGGATAAGGTGAACAATGTGTGAATTCTCAGTTGCCTACAGTGCCATGCTAACAAATCCAGATATCATAACTGCAAAACAATGCATCTTCTGAATAGTTAAAACTCAATCTAAAGGGTCCAAACTTACATCGCTGTAAAATCCTGTTTAGTCAATTAAATTTTAATAGCTCAAGACAGAAAGAGAAGAAAGCATCTTGATGAGTTACAAATAACTAGTGAGATTCATAAATATTTGGAGTGATTTCAAAGATGCATCTACAATCAGCTAAAAGATGCAAAGTAAACTGTATTGCATTATTCAATTTTAAGCATTTTATATGAAAGTCAGTAGTGTCATTACTCTGGATTGTTAATATTCTCGTTATTATTGGCACTAGAAAATCTTTAAGTAAGCCTTCATGCATAAACAATGACTTGATGAAAGTTATATATGGTATTTAGATTTTAAATAGAGACAGAAGAATTTGGGTCAATTCTGTGAAGTTCTCTTATGAAACAGATTTGAAAGTCATTTGGAATAGTAAGCTAATTGAGAAAGCATCTGACTGTACTCAAATGCTTGGAAGAACAAAGCCAATGTTAAATGGATGGAATACTTGTACTGTGGAATTTACAATAGACCAGAAAGCCATTAGTTTAGTTTCAGTGTTACAACACAAGTTTGAGGTCTCAGTTCAGAAGGGAGAGGAGTTTTCGGGAGTAAGAGAATCAAGTTTTTAGTTCATAATTTAGTTTATACAAATTCTAAGCCAGGAGAGTTTGGACAGAAAAAGTTATTAGAAATGAAAAGCTCAGGCTATCAGAATTGTGAAAGGTTTGTGGCAGCAGACACAAAGAACTCGCAAAATTGTCTTCACTGCCCAAGGAAGTTCAGCCAAATCAAATTTAAATATCCTTTATTGATAAGATGTGCTCATTATTGCTAATTGGTTCATTTCCAATCACGTTTACTTATTTTGTCCTTTAGAATTGATTATTACGTGATGGTTGAACTGACATGGCCTCCACTTTCTTCTGCCTCTAGGAAAATACCTCATTTGGAGGGTTGGGATAGGAAAATCGCTAAACCATGTATGTGGAAAGAAGCTGTATGCGGTCACATTGTGACATTACATATCAGTCTGTGTCACTAGGAATTCAAATACATCTACAGATATCAGCGGTTTCAATTTAAGCAAGCATTTAAATAGAACGTGTACTCTTAGCTTGAACTCAGAAGTCAAGAAGAAACATTTTTAGAAAGGATTACTGTACCTTAGGTGGAGATGGCTGCTGCTGTTGTTGTTTGTTAGGATTTGCTGGCTGCTGAAGTCGGAGAGCTCTCGGGATGAATTCTGGGGCTAGAGGATTAAGGACATATGTCTTCTTCAACTCAAGTGCCTCCAGCTGTGCCTTGATTTGCTCAAATGTGATGCCATGGAGACTGTTGTTCTCGTGACAGATATCAATGAAGCTTTCCCAAAATTTCCTTGAAGAGACAGCAAGAGGGAGATTAAAATGAAGTTCAGCCTCAACTTGCAACAACTCAGATTATCAAGAAATGCATTTTTAAACCAGGTATAGAAAGTTAAATTCGTACAGGCACACAAACAAGAAGTCATTCATAAAACAATACAGGTGTAAAATACATACAACTACTGAGGAAAACAATACCTCTTGAGATTGATTTTAGAATTTTATATGGTTTCACTTCATTGGAGGGCAATTTAAAATGTATATTGCATCAATTGACAGTGATTCAGAAATATAAAATAAATTGAAATGCTAACAAACCACCTCCCACCAAACTGTATCATTTCAGGCCTTTCAGTTTGAAAAACTGCCAGTAATATGTATAGGTATTAGCAATTAGAGTCATAGTGGTGTATAGCATGGAAACAGATCTTTTGGTCCAACTCATACATGCAGAGCAGATATCCCAACCCAATCTAGTCCCACTTGCCAGCACCTGGCCCATATCCCTCCAAACCCTTCCTATTCATATACCCATCCAGATGCCTTTTAAATGTTGCAATTGTACCGGCCTCCACCACTTCCTCTGGCAGCTCATTCTATAAATGTACCACCCTCTGCGTGTAAACATTGCCCCTTCGGTCTCTTTTATATATTTCCCCTCTCGCCCTAAACCTATGTGTTCTGCTTCTGGACTCCTCCGCCCCAGGGACAAGACTTTGTCTATTTATCATATCCATGCCCCTCATGATTTTATAAACCTCTATAAGGTCACTCCTCAACCTCCATCACTCCAGGGAAAACAGCCCTAGCCTATTCAACCTTTCCCTCTAGCTCAAATTCTCCAAACCTAGCAACATCATTGTAAATCTTTTATGAACCCTTTCAAGTTTCACAACATTCTTCTGATAGGAAGATCAGAACTCCACATAATATTCCAAAAGTGGCCTAACCAAAGTCCTGTACAGCCTCAACATGACCTCCCAACGCCTGTACTCAATACTCTGACCAATAAAGGAAAACATACCAAACGCCTTCTTCACTATCCTTATCTACCTTCAATTCTACTTTCAAGGAGCTATGAACCTGCACTCCAAGGTCTCTTTGTTCAGCAACACTCCCTAGGACCTTAATACGAAATGGGTGGGTACTGTTAAGATTTGCTTTCCCAAAATGCAGCACCTCCCATTTATCTGAATTAAACTCCATCTGCCATTCCTCAGCCCATTGGCCCATCTGATCAAGATCCCATTGTACTCGGAGATAACCTTCTTCGCTGTCCACTACACCTCCACTTTTGGTGTCATCTGCAAACTTACTAAACATACCTATTATGTTCACATTCAAATCATTTTTGTAAGTGAAGAAAAGTAGGGGACCCAGCCCTGATCCTTGTGGCACTCCACTGGTCACAGGCCTCCAGTCTGAAAAACCCTCCACCACCACCCTCTACCTTCTATCTTTGAGACAGTTCTGTATCCAAATGGCTAGTTCTCGCCATATTCCATGAGATCTAACCTTGCTAACCAGTCTCCCATGGGGAACCTTGTCAAAAAACTTGTCATTTAAAGTAAATTCTGTAAAAATACAGAAATCACACTCAATGTTGTATAGCAACTGGAAAGGAGGCAAAATACATGTCACAAGCCTATTCTGAAATAGATAAAGAAAGAATGGGATGAAATTTGCTAATAAAGGTAAAGCACCATAATATAGCACTAATATTTTCAAACAAAATAGTGTTAAAATGTTGTTCTGTATTTGTTGAAAGTTGTGTCAATTGTACAGAAAAAAAACTTTTAAGTGAGTGGTGGAAGATGACGTGCAATAGATTTATTAATAACTAAGGCCTTGTGAGATTTCATAATTACTGATGAATGCATTTCAATAATAATTTTAAGCCTTTGCACCAATGAAAGAGTTTGGCACGAGGGCAAGGAAATCATGTATAAATTGTTTAATAACAAGCATTGAATTAATACTGGTATGTACTATTGCTCTATTAAATCAGTAACATGGCAAAGATTTGTGCTTTGACGCTCACCTGTACCAAATTCCCAACCTCAGCCACCATATGGCAACATGAAGAGTTACAGGAAACAAAACAAGTTGCTCTAGAACATGTCAGACAATTTTGTAGGAATAATGCTGAAAGCTTAAAAACAGGTTATCAGTCTGACTTCAAACAGTTTATGGAGTATGAGCAGATCAAAGTAAATAACAAAGGAAAGAGGAAAAGAATCACCAAGCTTAAACAAAAGAATCATAATAGGCCTCAAATTGGAGAACAGCACAAATAATTACTTCTACATAACTTCAAGACAAAATCATTCCGTGAATATACTATTCCCAAAGAAAATACCAACTGCTGCTGAAAAGTTTTATTCCAAGAATTTCTAATATCTATACATATCACTGACAGCATTTCAAACTGAAAGCCCTGAAATGATACAGCTTGGTGGGAGGTCTTTTGTCAGCATTTCAATTCATTTTGTACTTATGAACCAATGTCAATTCATGGAATATACATTTTAAATTTCCTTCCAATGAAGTGAACCCATGTAAAATGATAAAATAATCAATCTCAAGAAGTGCTTTTTTCCTCAGGAGTTCAATGAATATCTGTAGTTTGGGGCTGCTGATCTCATGCAGATTGGCACTAGGAGATCTGCAACTGGTTGAAGTGTTACATATTAAAACAACAAATTTGAAGTGCCAGGTTTAAGGAACAGGGGAATGAGTAACTGGATGACAGAAGACTGGGGCTAATTGGATAACAGGGGAAAATGGTGTAATTGGATAGCTCTTCAATGATAGAATAAATTCCTTCCACCTGGTTCTATGATGATGATAATAGAAACTAATGAATGAATGAAGGACATCAAACACAATTAGGATGAGGCTCAATGGCAATGACTCCAAAGTTGGTTGCCAACAAACATACACTGGATAGGCTATTAAAGTTTAATTCGAGATAAGTCAGCTGGTGAAAGGTAGAATGGAAGTCTAGTCTTAGTACACTTGCCAGTTTTTACTTAAGGACATAAGAACTTAAGAAATAGGAGTAAGAATAGGCCATCTGGCCCCTCAAGCACCAAGTGCTTTTCCAGCACCACTCTAATCTAGACTGATCTTTTTCGTGGACTCAGTTCTACTTACCTGCCCACTTGCTATCATCCTTAAATACTTTACTGTTCAAAAATCTATATTTGCCTTTAAAACATTCAACGGGGTAGCCTCAACTGCCTCAGCAGGCACGGAATTGCACAGAATCACAATGATTTAGGAGAAGGTCCTCATCAGCTCAATCCTAAATCTGCTATCCCTTATTTTGAGGCTATATCCCCTAGTTCTATCAGCGGGAACAACCTTCCTACTTCCATCTTATCTATTCCCTTCATAATTTTGTGTTTCTGTAAGATCCCCCCATATTCTTCTAAATTCCAATATGACTAGTCCCAGTCTACTCAATCTCTCCGCATAAGCCAATCCTCAACTCCGGAATCAACCTAGTGAACCTCCTCTGCATACCCTCCAGTGCCAGTATGTCCTTTCTAACGTGTGGAGACCAAAACCGTATACAGTAATCCAGGCATGGCCTCACCAGTACCCTACACAGCTGCAGCAAAACCTCCCTGTTTTTAAATTCCATCCATTTAGAGATATACACAATAAAAATCTACCGCCTAATCCAATACATAATTTCTATCAGCTGAAATCTATTTTAATGTCCACTATTTGAACATGAGTAAATACTCAATTATGATAAAATTAACAACACCATTCAAACATTTGCAGACAAGGACTGAAAATGGAAGTAGTAAAAAGAATACATATATTTTCTACCATTCCCTAACACTTCCCGTGGTTTATATATGTGCTGGAAGCTGTTTATAATTAATGTCTCATTCAATCAACATGATTGAAAGTCTCTTACCATTTAAAAATATCTACAACATTTCTGACTGGAGGCAAAAGCTTTGATTACTAGAGGCAGAACACTTCTAATACATTTTAAATTTCATGAATATTGAACTTTGTTGCTTCCATGAGGTAATAAGGTGATAGATAAAGGTTTTGGGTTGAATTTGTTACTGAACAAAAAAAAATCGCTTTTTAAAAATTAATAAAGCAAAAACTGTAAACTTTAACTGAGATACAGGTGCGGCAATACACTGGAACACTTAACACCCGAACAAATATATTCTTAGAGGCTCTATAATCAGCTGCCTTGACAATGCGTTTTAAGTAGTCTTCATAGTGAACTTTGTTATGAATATAAGATAAAGGGGTAGGAAGGAAAAGTGAAGCCAGATGATTCATCCAAAGGTTAGCCTCACTAGTGAATAGGTCGAGTGTGTGGTCAGGCAGCATCTGAGGAGAAGGAGAATCGACGTTTCGGGAATAAGCCCTTCATCAGGCCTGACCTGCAGTCCTTTTCCAGCACCACACTCGCGACTCTGATCTCCAGCATCTGCAGTCCTCACTTTCTACTCACCAGTGAACAACACTGGATGGGGTCTAACCAGGTTACCAGAGCTTTCAATCTACATGGCTCATAAAGCCTAGGATAGGAAAAAAAATCCTTCAAATGCAAAAGTAGAACAAACGGCATTAAAACATTGCATGATTCCAATCAGGAGTCAAATGGAATACTCTCTTCTGAATAGGTGAAATATTAAATAAAGAATTGAAAAGTATAAGCAAAAACAATTCAGTTATCAATATCTTTCATGCTGGATTCCATCCTCACTTCCTCACTGGGATACCATAGCTGCAGTATTTCTCCAAGATACCAAAGTACAAAATGCCATGAGAGAGTCTGAGGCAGCGTGCAGTAAAATTTTCAATGCATCCTTCAAAAGCAGATCTTTCATAAATTTACTGGGTTAAATTGATAATAGCTTCAAGATCAATGAGCTTCACTAGTGTGAAGGACAAGTAGCATAAATTCATGAGAATCCCATAACCTCCAAATTCTTCTCACAAACTGTCCTGATGGACAAACTTCGATGTTGTCACGTTATTAAGATTTTATGTGGAAACAATCAGCAGCACAAGGGCTGCTGTGGTTCAAGGGACAAAACTCATTACCATCTTCACACTGTGGCTATAGATAAATATTGCTGTCTGATGAGTATCACCTAAATTAATCAAAATGGAAAAAAAACTCCCACTAACGGCATTTTTGGTCTTTTATAGTTCACTCTTGACAGAAGCAAGTAAATTGGATGAAGTACTTATAAAATGCTCTTGAAAAAGGAAGGTACATTAATAGACTTGTATGTGATAAAGTAAAATATTTCTGCTTTCAAACTCCAATGTAAAGAAAAATCGGATTATCTTATGCTGATCAAAATCACTGTCAGTAGCCTTGAAAATGTTAGTTTCGTCTCCCAGGAAACACACACAAACAGCACAGCATTGGAATCTTATCCTGAACTACATCTGGAAGCAATGGCTTCAGTTCAATGTCTCAGCCTGCAGACGATGAGTTCAAACTTCACTGAAACTTAAGCACATAATGTAAAACGCACTCCGTTAGTGATATTGTTGTTCAGATGATACATTAATTGAAGAATGCATCTAAACTCTCAGATGGACATTTTTAAAAAATCCACAGTTTTTGAAGAGGAAAGGAGTGCTCTATGAGTCCTGATTAATATTTACTGTTTAAATAACATGATCAAAAACAAATTATCTGGTGTTGTATCTCATAGTCCACAATATTTTACAGTGTGTACTGGCTGACGGATTTCTCCAAATTACAATATCAGTTACACTAAAAGCACTTTATTGGCGGTGAATAGCTCTGAGATTAAGAAGTACAACTTTCGCAGATGACTTTTTAAAAAAATGCAAAACTTCATCCTTACAGTAGACCAGAGAACAAAAGGCCACGAGAGAGTCTGAGGCAATGTGCAGTAAAATTACAATGCATCCTTCCAAAGCAGATCTTTTATAAATTTACTGGGTTAGGTTTTCTGCCCATTGACCATGAATGGATAAAAATCTAGCCAACTGAACCAAGCCCTACTAAAGCAGCTGTTCATTCATTTTAGTGCTTCGCATAGGTTGCGTTTTGCAGTACTAATGCCTATTATCTTGCTTAGAGATTCAGGTTCAATTTGCAGAGTTATACAAGGTATTAGTCACGCTTATATTTTTGGACAGCTGAGCTTTAAGCTTTACTTGCTGCTGCTGATTGAAGTGAAATTTGCTTACATGAACCACTGGAATGGTTATGGAAAGCAGTTTGTCTAGAACTATATTCAATTTGCCACGTTAATGGTTTTAAGACACACAAAATAAAAATTGAATGAGTGCGGATGTAGGGAAGGGGGGTTGGTAAAGGGACACAGACCACAAAAAATTTAAAGAAAATGAAGTATGGGTTTGAAAAAAATTAAAAATAGCGTTGTAGGAATGTAGGTAAAATACAAAAAAATGAAAATAACTTCAATTTCCATATCGAAACACAGATGAATGCTTTCCTTTGGTCACGAATGAGCATTCACATAGAGGTCATAGATAAAGAGATGTAGGCAGTTTTATGTTCAAATCAAGCATAACCACCTCAGCTATGTTAACTAAGGAAGAAAAGGAGAATAAAACAGATGAGAAACCTGACTGGGAAATGCAGATGTGAAGTAGCATTGATGCATTTCCCAGTAAAAGCTGCAAGATAGTGACAACAATAGCAGCAACTATGAACTCTTCAACAAACCTTTCGAGTTAGCATGAGAAAAGGCCATTCTTAACACTCTGCACGAATATTAAAATACCTAAAGACATTACTATGTAAAGCCAGTCAAAAACCACTTTACTCAAACACCTTAAACTCAGTTAACAACTGGACTGGGACACATATTTCTAACAGTACAGATGAACTACTAAAACTTCTTAATCTCATCAAAACTCATGGAATCTAAATGTGTCTGATTTATAGGGTGAAGAAGGAGCCACAGGTTTTGATGCTGCAAGAACCAAATTGCTAGCAAGAACACAGGTATTGTAAGAACAGAATTTTTCTCCCCCAATTTGGAATAAATATACATAACATATCATTTTTGACCTTGGGTTTTAAAACAGAGGGAGATGTATTTTGGAAAAGACCAAAAAGTCATCTGGAGAGTCAACCAAATAAATCTTTTCAAAGAATGCAGTTAATTGCACAGCAAATTCCTGTAGATAGTAGATTAATGTTTATACTTATTAAATTACAGAGTCATAGAGATTCATAGCACAGAAACAGACTCTTCAGTCCAATTTGTCCATGCCAACCAGGTATCCTAGATAAATCTAGTCCCACTTGCCAGCATTTGGCCCATATCCTTCCAAACCCTTCCTATTCATATACCCATCCAGATGCCTTTTAAATGCTGTAATTGTTCCAGCCTCCACCACTTCCTCTTGCAGTTCATTCTATACACACACCACCCTCTATTGCTCCTTAGGTCCCTTTTATATCTTTCCCCTCTCACCTTGAATCTAAGTCCTCTAGTTTTGGACTTCCCAACCCCAAGGAAATGAGCTTGTCTATTGACCCTACCTACGTCTCGCATGATTTCCTAAACCTTTGTATGGTCACCCCTCAGCCTCTGGTACTCCAGGAGTAAATAGCCCTAGTCTATTTAATGTCTCCCTATAGCGCAAATCCTCAAACCATGGCAACGTCTTTGTGAATTTTTTCTGAACTCTTAAGTTTCACAACATCCTTCCTGTAGCAGGGAGACCAGAATTGCACACAGTATTCCAAACATGAACTAGCCAATGTCTGGTACAGCCATAAACTGACCTCGCAAATCCTATACACTGACCAATAAAGGCAAGAATACCAAACATATTCTTTACTCTCCTACTAACTGAGAAGTGATGACTGCAGATGCTGGAGGTCAGAGCTGTGTGTGTGGCGCTGGAAAGCCCAACAGGTCAGTCAGCATCCAAGAAGCAGGAGAATCAATGTTACGGGTGTAAGCCATAAGACCTGCTGTGCTTTTCCAGCAACAAACTCTTGGCTACTTACCTGTGACTTCACTTACAAGGAACTATAAACTTGCATTTGAAGGTCTTACACTTACGTTTATGACAGGCAGAGTAAAATTAAGGCAGCTAGTTTAGATTTAGAACAGAAGATTCAGGATGGAATCTTGATAAGCAATGAATGAAGCAGCTAATGGCAAAAGGTTGGGAGAATCATTGAGATGGTAGTGAACGATTCCTGATGTTGAGAGCAAGAAGTTTAATTTTCCAACCAAGCATGGGACGGCAAGTCAAGATGCTTGTTAGTAAGCAGCAAGGGCTGTTTGCATGCATATGTACATACGCAATATATCGCCTCACCTTATTAATATATAGTTCCTCATTCTCTCAGCTGGTGGACAGAAACCAAACAGCAACAATTCCCAACAAGGAAGTCAGAACAACTCTAGCTCTTTGTTTATTCTTATGACTCTCCACCTTGGACACCCATCATTAACTCTCTTGTCAGTGACTGCACATACCCCTGTCCACAATAGCCTTCAGGTCCCCGCTGGCAAGCAAGATGTTAATTTTCCAGTCTGACATATCTGGGGCAATTGAGAGGAACTATGCAGGTCAGTTGCAAATTGCTTGAACAGGTGCATGGCTGGGCTTTAGAGATGGCACCAATGCCAAGAATCCCAGGAGGTCCCACCAGTGGAATGTTTATCTGTCTCGAGTGGGAGAATTTGATAGGGAATAATTTAGAGGTGAGCTTGGGAAGGTAGCATGAGGAGACACACTAGGGCCTGATGGGAGAAAGCCTCCACGAAACCCTCCAGAGGCTTCTGGTACACTGCACTCTCAAAGTCTTAGTTCCGCAGAATCACGTTTTTAATTCAGAAAAATCCAGAATTTAAGATAGAAGACAATACAGTTTCTCCTGGCCAGAGAATCTGGTCAGGGCAGGGGAAGGAATCACTTTAGCAGAAATGATTTTTAATTTATGGGGCTCCAAACTAAGAGAATACGGGTAGAGATCTTCAAATTGTTAGAACTGAAACAGTTTAGGCTATCACAATTGTGAAAGGTTCATGCCAGTTAAGTATAACATTTGATATTTCTTTGGAAGTAAGTCCCTACAGAAGACAGTGTTGGGAAAACTATTTGAAACTTTATTTTGGTGTGCACGTTAACATCCGTTTTCAACAGAGCTTTGTTCTTTTTTTTAATGTAATAAACTTGTGCTCTGTTGTCAAAGAACATGTGCAGTCTTGTGTGAATATGTTTCAGTACTAAATACCTCATAACTAACTCCAAAAAGTAACATATGATGTATCAAGTTGGGTTTCATTCTGGGATTTGACTTGTCCAGTATTAACATAAACTAAGGTCATAACAGTAAAATTGCTTTGAGAACCGGACCAAGAGAAAGTGCTTGCATTTAAATTTGAATGCACAATGATTTTCTAAACATTATTGTGAGTGAATGTTCTACCCAAGTTTGTACAAAGCAAACAGAAAAGGTTTGAGTCAGGAGTTGACATCAAGCTGATCTCAGTTGTTGATGCTGCAGTGTACCTCCGTGTTCTTGGGTTGGTGTGCAGAAGAGGAAATGAGGTCGCAGCCACGGTTGCCATTTTTCCATCCCTGCTCAATGGCTGTTGCTGGAAAGACTTTGAGATATAGGATGGACAATTCAGTGCCTCATTGTTTTAAATTTTAATTTCTGCATGATGTTTAGAAACATATGGTAAATGGTTTGCGGTCACATTCCAGATGACATACTCTTACTGCTTCTTTAACTTAGAGCTAAGATAAATCATTAGGAGGGGGCAGTTGTGGGGATAAAATGGTCACAAACCCAAATCCTAGCATTAGAACAGTGCTCAAGAAAATGTTATGGAAAGCAAATAATAAAGATTTCCTTTGAGCACAATGTTTTATAAAATCATTAGCAGTTCATAAATGCAATTTCAGTTTTTAGCAAACCTGGGAAACCTTAACTTGGACATAAGAATACTAAAAATTAAGACTAATCTTCTTTAGCATCCTCTACCTCCTTATTCACACATCGGTTCTTAAAATCCCAAGTTGAGCGGCTACCTGATTTACTTTCTCTCAACTATATATTTTGACCCAAGTGAGTTGCATGACTCTTTGTTGCCTGCTTGACTGCACAGCAGTCAAAGGTACAAAGGATGGAAACATAACCACAAACAATTTATTGAGCATCTTCAACAAACTAAAGTGTCTTTGAAAGGAGCTTCGCTGGTGTGTGGTGGAAGACTGATTCTGAATCACAGAAGATCTTAAAAGATCAAAGATGCAGCTGCTAAGGAGTACCATGAAATGAGACAAAGGCAGAGAGATTGAGGAAGTCGATTTGTGAGGTTAGGTCTGAGGCAAGTGATGATGCCATTTTAAATCTTGGAGTTTACCTCATTATTGAGATATGGTGTCACTAGAGGACTGTACACAAGAGTGACTATTCTTCAAAATTACTTCAGAGGCTTATTTACACACGTAAATTCTTGGACAAATTCTTTGTTCTTAGACTTGTATTGACATCAGTATTACATTTTACCGGTGCCTTAACATTGCATAAATCTTGACTTCCAAATCAGCAAGAACATTTAGCAGCTTTCAGATTAGAAATGTAAATATTATTTAAAAAGGTATCTCCACCCAAACGTAAGAATCCTGTCCCTTTGTAAGATCATAGATCTTTAGCACTATAGTTATACCCATACTTTTAATCTTGTACAATCTGAAATGACTAAACTCCATCCATAGGCTCTTGGGAGGTAAACTGCTGAGAATATGCTCAGGATGCCTACTCGTTGCCAGGATAGAGGGGATTGGAACACCCAAGCCTCAGCTATGAAAGAGAAGCTTGGCAGTATCTTGGTTTGGAATGCAAGCTGTAACTGAAATCTCAATAAACCCCATCCTCCACCTAATTTTGTGTTGCATATATTCAGACAGATTAAACAGAAAAAAACCATTTGCTTACAATAATGACCTTTCGGAACTTGGTATGCAAAATTTTCAGGTTTGTTCAAGTACCCATAAGTTCAGAGCCTGGCAGAAATGAGTCCTGGCCTCATTTCCTTAAAAATAAAATTATATTCCAAATGCAATTCATCAGCTGCAAATATATTAAAGGCACTTCTATAGTGGAAGATCATTCATTCAGTGAGACAATGCTCAAGAGCTATCAGCTCTCAACTACTTAGATAATATGTGCGCAACATACACACACGCTCTTGTTCAGTTTGACAATTTTTACAGCTTTAACTAATTTGCAGTTGGGAAAAGAGAGGAAACTTTCACAATGCGATCAATGGTTCCTGGCAAACAGCCAGACAGGCCATCAACAGCATGTGTGGAGATTCTTAATTGTTGTTGAAAGGGAAAAACTAGCACAGCAACATATGCAACCCAATTATATTGCTGCAAGTCTCACAATCAGCTTATAATGAATCTTTTAACAAGAGTAGACAATTATTCTCTTAAGCCAGGAATGGTACCTACCATGGTTATGACTGTAGCAGTATCCTAACTGAATAGGTTCAAAGGTCAAAAATCACACAACACCCAGGTTATACTCCAACAGGTTTATTTGAAAACAAGCTTTCAGAGCTGCTTCTTTTGGTGCTAACACGTGGATGAAGAATGAGGCTCCAGAAGCTGTTTTCGAATAAACCTGTTGAACTAATATCTGGTGTTGTGTGATTTTTGATCTTGTCCAACCCAGTCCAACACCGGTGCATCCACATCATGAGTAGGTTTACTCAGTACATCAGGGGTATCACCTGGGCTCTTCCGGTTTGGTCGGTTCAATGGTACACAGGCACCTACAGAGCAACTGGGAACTTCAATGCAAATTCACTACTTGATTTGAGAACACCAAAAAAAAAGATACCCCAAAACTGACGTGAAGTCATGCCATATGAGTCACGTGCCTGAAATCCAAAACAAGCCAAATTGACAAAGAAAGAGTTAGGCTGTCAAGGGGAAGAAGTGCAAGATGAAACAGGAGCTGAGGTGACAGAAATACAGAGATGATGACCATAATTATTAACCTTGATTCTGCTATCTGTCCATAATTTCTGGTTGTGCAAAATAAGGAGCTTGTCCAAAATGAATACCAAACATAAATACAAATGAAAGCTTGCACTGAGCCTGCTGACATTTGAAAAGATCCTGACAGATCGGACTATAGCTTCAACTTCACTTTTGTGTCTATCTCCAAATGTACAAGTTAGGAGCAGAAGCAGGCCATTCAGTTAAAAATTCTAATTGCATTTTGACTTCTTATAGAAAGGTCTAACTTGTCAAAATTGAATGCCTCAACTGATATGCAGATATAATCGCATAGTTTCAGTCACAGATACGTGCAAATGGCACAGAGAGTAAAGCAAAGAATAAATGAGACCAATAGCTAGATTTCAACACACATTAAGAATTATTTACTTTGTTGGTCATCTAAATTTACTGTGACACGAAAAAATTAATGCCATTACACAAACAATTTTGCTTCAAGTATTTGCTGTCACAGTGAATAGAGTTGTGAAGCTGCTTCAATGCAGTATGGCAGCATGTAACCAATAATTTGTTCCACTTCTAATCTTCTACATTAATTCAGGTAAGGTAAAGTCTTGCAATGCAATTCAAGAGCAATTAATGATGAAGCTGACAGTATTTTTATTCAAGAGACGCTACATCAAGAATAGACACTGTCAAAACTTCACAGTCTAAACTGTTCATCAAACAGTCAATGGACCACAAACATAATTTATTTGCAGACTAACAAATCAGAGTTCAATTTTAATACTTAAATGATATCCTGTTCAGAAATATCAGGTAGACTGTCCCAAATGTATGAACATAATGGAAACAAATATGTAGTCATGTGTGCCTGGGTCAAAACATTTCCCTTTTTTTTGCTCTGAAAGTCCCCTTCATATTTTATTAACAGTGTGTAGGATTACACCAAAACGAATGAAATACACATAACGGTAATTAAAATTTAATTCCTTCTTCCACCCCTAAAGTATCATTGAAACCAATCTTTAAAGGATATCAACTTTTATCATAGAGGGTCATCAGATGCTGCATTTCAAATAAACTATAGCTTTGGTTAAGGTTAATTCTGGAGAGATTAGGCATGCTCCTGGGGAGGAGAAGGAACGAACTAACGAACAAGATAAAAAGTGATTTTGGGCTGCTTGTATTAACTTCACAAACTCATTTAAGGGCATTAGCAGAGTTCAGAGACAAGATTTCTGCCTAATATTTTCTTCAATGAGATAAAGTGTGAAACATCAAAGGAAGTTCAAATGGGGAAAGGAAATTGTGAGGCAGACATCTTCAGAACAAAAAGGAGGATCAAAGAAACAGAACTATTATTTCTGATTTTAAAAAGGACACAGAGACACAAACAACCCCATCTCTAGTTTGCTTTGACAGAATTTTCATCAAAGAGAGAGGCTGTTAGGCCCAAATGGTCTATATTGGTATATCTAATCCATGAAAACCACTTCTCACTGCAGTTCATTTCAGTCTCATTATCACACCTATTTTTTTCTCTCTCTCGTACTTACCAAGCTATCCTTTTAAAGGACACATCTACTACTTGCAGCAATCCTTATAGTAGAAAGGCAACTTAGTTTTGGATTCCCACATAAATGAAAACATTTCCAGTGACCTTATTGGACTTGATATTTCAGAAGGCCTCTATAAGGTTTTCTACTTGCCTTCATTTTTGTAATGAAAGACATTGTGTCGTTCTTGATCATTGTAACATCTCAGAACTGTTAGTCTAAACCTTCTTGTGTTGTTTCTGGATAAAGCATTTTGCAGAGTGAAAACCTGGCTTGATAGTCCCTTACTTTGTATTTTTTTAATAAATGGAGGTCAGTGACTGAACACTCTCACAAAAGAATAAAATACTTATTGAACAAGAAAAAACTTGAGCTTTATAACACTCATTATAGGAGTTGGGAGGGCATGTTGCGGTTGTACAGGACATTGGTTAGGCCACTTTTGGAATATTGTCTGCATTCTGGTCGCCCTCCTGTAGGAAGGATATTGTGAAACTTGAAAGGGTTCAGAAAAGATTTACAAGAATGTTACCAGGTTTGGAGGATTTGAGCTATAAGGAAAGGTTGAACAAGCAGGGGCTGTTTTCCTTGGAGTGTCGGAGGCTGAGGGGTGACCTAACAGAGGTTTATAAAATCATGAGGGGCATGAATAGGATAAACAGACAAAAGTCTTTTCCCTGGGGTGGGGGACTCCAGAACAAGACAGCATAGGTTTAGTGTGAGAAGAGAAAAATTTAAAAGGGACCTAAGAGGGTGGTGCCTGTATGGAGTGAACTGCCAGAGGAAGTGGTGGAGGCTGGTACATTTGGTACAGCATTAAAAAGGCATTTGGATGGGTATATGAATGGAAAGGGTTTGGAGGGATATGGACTGGGTGCTAACAAATGGGACTAGACTAGGTTAAGATATCTGGTCGGCATGAACGAGTTGGACTGAAGTGTCTGCTTCCGTGCTGTACATCAATGACTGTGGCTAGGGAAAAAAAATGTTGTAGCAATTACTCATATCAGAAAATGATTCAAATTCACACTATTCCTTTTACCCAAGCAATACCCTTACAAGCACCAAAACCCCAGTGAAGATAATACTGTCGATTAGATTAGGAGTTGACCAAATCAGAATGGATAAACTATGGGTCTCGGATATTTCTTCAACACATTAACCATTTACACAAATCAAAGCCCCAGTCCATTGCAAGCCACTGAGGAAATATTAGGTTAGAATCAGTAAAGATTTCCTTGTAGAAAATAAATCTGCAAATCAAAATACATTTTTTAATAAACTGAGGAAAGGTAGGTGACAGTGCCTGGAAAGCATCCAGGTAGCCGATACGTGAAAGAGAAGAAATTAAGAATGACCAAGTGATGACACAGAGTCCAAATGAAATCTTTTGGAAATAGGGAATTTCCTGGTTGCAAAATTCTGTGCTTTCATTCTGAGGCTGACACAAATTAAATGTGAGTTTATTCACTTTAAAACTGAAAAGAACTGTAAAAATATCAAAGTTTCTCTGGAGTACTGCTGGAAAACGAATTCTTCTTGATTAAGCAATGTGGCAGCCAAGACCGTAGCAACGTTCACCATATCTGTGCCCAGGGAACAGCACACATTTATTGAGCGCCCCAAGCTCTTCAAAAGGCACTTTCAGTGAAGTGTAAAAAGCCAAGACAGAAATACATCTCCACCTAAATTAAGGTGTCAATTGTGGAGGAAGTTTTGCCAATCAGCCTTTCAAAATTAATGGATCTCTCTGCACAACATTCCATGTGCTCACTACATGATGTCGTCGGTACAATACTGATGAACATCATGCAATTCTACTTTCTTTTGAAATTCTCATCTCTCCAGGGATTCTTACGTGTGGGGTTGAGTAGAAAAGAGTCATGTTCTAGCACACAAAAAGGACTAAGTAGGCCAACCAGTTGTATTTTCTCCACCTCCCGCAGCTTTTAAAAAAATGACTAAGTACACCAACACATTGTTTCCGTTATTATAAATTCAATATGCACTTTACTTCACCCTACCCACACTATTGGAAGATAGTTTACAAGTATCCCATAACCTATTACATGTTTACACAAAGTGGTGTTGAACAAGGAACTGAAGACATTTCTAGCAGTTGCTTTCTAAATATTAAAAGGAATTTTCTAAAAATAGGTCCTACAATTACTCCTGAACATTCAGAACCGGCCCACTACTAAAGGCGATTTTTAAAAAAATCACAAATTATGGATGCATTGGAAGGCCAGTAATTACTGCACAGCTCCAGTGCCCCTCAATTGTACTACTGAGGCTTTTGTTATAAATCATTCATTAGGGATGTGCACTTTCCTCACCAGCACAGCATTTATAGCCACTCCTAGTTGTCCGTGAGAGACCCACTTGATTCATTGCAGTCCATGTAGTGACTGCTTTTCAGAAAAGAGTTCTGAGGATTTTGACACATTGACAAAGGAAAAGCAGAAATATGAGAGATATATTTCCAAACTAGGATGAGGTGCAAACTTGGAAGGAAATTTGCAGGTGCGCTTCTGCCTGCTTTCTTTGCTCTTCTAGATGGTAAAGTTGGAGGTGTGATGAAACCCTCAGTTTGAATCTATTTTCTGTATTGAGCAAACTGGCAATTGAAGACTGGTGACATTTACGGAATAGACTGCTGCAGGAGTTGGTAGATTCAATTCAATATTCAGTTTATCCCAGCAAAAGGGGAGGAGCTGTTTGGGAGGTTTCCAATAGGTCACTCAGGACAGATCAGAGGGTCACTGAAAAGTTCCGAGAGGACAGGCAAGGAGACACTTGCAGACGTAGGCAGAAACTCGATTGGGGAGTTCCACATTTGTTAGTCTAGTTCAGGATTGCAAAATGGATTTAGAAAATGCTGTTGAGGAAGCACTGTCAAGTTGCTGCAGTGCATCTTGTAGTTGGTACCCATTACAGCTATGGCATATCTGTAGCAGAGACAATATATATGTGTCAGGGAGAGGGGTGCTGGTTATGCAGCTCCTTTGTCCCCTCTTGTGGTGCCAGAGTTGCACTTACTCAGAAAAGTGGAGAGTATTTCATCACAGTACTTATACCTTGTAGCTGGTGGAAAGGGGAGTCAAGAGGTAAGTTACTTGCTGCAGGATGCTCGACTTTCTCACTTGCTCTTTTCGCCACAGTGCTTTTTTCCCTTATTCTTTTATGGGATGTGGCAAGGATCGCTTTGTTCCCTACACCAAATTGTCCTCGAATGGGCTTACAAGGCCATTTCAGAGGACAGTTAACGGTCAACCAAACTGAAGTCAACCTGGACGAGCATAAAGAACAGATAGAAAAGAATATCTGCCCTTACCCTAAGATGACATTAATGAGCCAAATGGGGTGATACAACAATTTATGTAAGTTAACATAGTCACCTTTGGAGTATAGCCTTACATTACACAGATTTAGTAACTGAATGTAAATTCCATTAGCTACCATGGTGGGATTTTGAACTGGAACAGTAGCCTGGGTGTCTGAATTACTAATCTAGTAGCATTAGCACTAAATCACCATCTTTTCCAATAAATTTTTGTCAATGGTAGCCTCTGATGATAGTGACAATGGTGGTTTCAACAATGATAATGTTATCGCACATCAAACAACAATGGCTAGAGAGTCTCTTATTGTAGATGGCCACAGTCCAGCACTTGTGCTGTGCAAATGTCATGCTGCTTATCATCCCAAACTGAGGGTGGCATCCAGGTCTTGCAGCATATTGGCACAGACAGCTTCAGAGTCTTGAATGAAACTGAATACTCTGCAATCATTACCCAGCAGTACCTCTTCTGATTTTACAACAGATGAAGCAGTCATTGATGAAGCAGTTCAAGGTGACTGAGCCCAGAAGAAACTCCTAGACCAGTGTCTTGACACTAAAATGACAAGTATCTGTACGACAACAGCAGCAGCATAATTTGCTGGTTCATCACTTTCTCAAGACCAACTTGGGATGGGCAATAAATGTTGACCTAGCCAGTGAAGTCCAAATCCCATGAACAGAGTTTTCTGTTAAAATAACCTTTTGTAAGTTTGCCCATTCCTGTGAAACTTGTTGTGCTCTGTCCTCAGAGCGCATTTAGAATCAACAAATACATTGTTATTTCAGGATTGAATACTGGAAGGAAGACTATCGACATGCTTTCTGGCTCATTAAAAAAGTAAATTAGTATTTACTGAGCACACTGTGAACTTGAAACTCTGAGGAATATATTTCTAAACTGGTTGCTTTTACAATCAGTGTGGGATGGTAATTATTAAAATCATTCCAGCTGTTTCTGTATCTTCCAGCTGGGTCTGAGGGCTACCTAATGCTCCAACAAATCTGCCTCTTGCAGAAGAAAGCTCTGTAACAAGGTAATTTGAAACATCAAATCATCTTTTTAATTTGAGATACGAAATGTTGATAAGGCCACATTCTTCAGTGACATGCCCACAAAGATGAGCAGATACTCAATCATGCTTGCACAACTGAAGTAGATTCAAGCTTCAATTCTGTTTTGTTAAAGTACAGAATGACCAATGACACAGCTGTGATTTATCCCTTTTATATATCACAACAGGCAGTTAAATCAATCAAACCAAATTAACATCAAACACAAACCAAACTCTCAAAATAAATTTCAGTAGATCGACACATAGAACTCTCCCTCCTCATCAGAAAAGAAACAGAAATAATTGTACGCACAAGTTGTACAAACCAGATCATCAGGAGGGTGAAATACAATAATATGGTTGTTCACTAATGTATGAGCAAGCTAACTGATCTACATAGCATTAGTTAAATCTTTCATCATACTTCAGGCTGAGCAAAAAAAATTTCTAAACAATTTCACCAGAGCAAAATAAATCAAATTTCAGATTTCTTCACTGATTTGGAGGACAGTTTCCTATGATATTGGGATGTGGAGGTATAATGGCCAAACAAATAACTCCTACTATAAGCTTTGTTAACAATATAATGTTGTGAATGTTTAGTTCATGGTTATTAATAATTTAGAGGTACTGTTTAGCTCTAGGAAGATTACTGTTGCGAGAAGTAATTAGAATGCTGGGATTTAATGATTTTACCAAAACACCATACTAAAATGGCCGATGCAGTTTCCCATGTTTGTTTAATAGAAGACACAGAGCAATAACATAATTGGTGGCTTTACCTAGTTGGAGCAATCGGACAGAAGGGACAATTTGCTTAAAATTCAAACCGAGGTTTGCTGACTACTTTCATGGATATGGATGGGCTGTGGGAAAACTCTTTTGTTTCAATTTATCTGGGTGTTTGCTAGAAGAGGTTTTTAACTACAGTTTAGAACTTGTTCAGTTTGCAGCTGAGAGAAGTTAGCCAAAATAAACTTCAATTAGATATACCTACACAGCAAGCAGAGCAAAACACTAACTTCATTGTCCACATGAAAGTTGCAGAAAGATTAATCTCAGTTTGAACGGTGCGAGGAACAGAAGTTTAGATTGTCCAGTTTGAAGTTGGTGACTGAGCCTCTAGGCAGGCCTCAGTGTCTTAGCCCAAATCTAACTAAGCAGCTGAATTATTTGGTAGTACTGAAGCATCTATAGGGATAGCAAATGAAAGATTTTTCTCAGAATAACTAGAATTGAGGAAAATACTCCGTGACTTTTATGGTCTGTGCACAAGAAAATAACTTTAAGATTGATGTCTTATAACAGAATACAAGGAGGAAACTAGAGTACATAATGCACATAGTCATAAGCCATATTGTTACATTAATCATGCTTACTTTGTTCAAATCCTTTTATACAATGAAGTATGTGCATATTTAAAAAAAAATCTTGAAACGCAGATTGACTGCTAAGATAATATATTTGGATTTCTCTTTAAATGTTAATGTCTCCTAGGATTGGAACAATCCCAAAATTTCTCATTGATGAATCACCCGATTTGTTTAAATTCAATTTCCAAATGGTCAAGCTGTTTTTTTACTTGAAAGAAATGTTTTAGCCAATACAATTTTCAAATAATATGATAATAGGAAAAGGCTTACCATTACAGGATTGTTATCATCCCAGCTGATGTTACTACTAGATAAATCAGACCTTAAAGAAATCTGGCTTGATAGTGTTATGAAGATGTGGGTGTACTGTACCTTTAAGAGAGTTAAAAGCAACAGAACTACCTGACAGAACCGAGTGTTCTGAAAAGAAATTAATGTAAGATTTGGCCAAACAACTCGATTGGCTGTCTGACTGGAAATGACAAAACAGATGCGAATTAGGCCAATCAGTTTAAATTATACCCCCAAAAATACCAAATTCCAATCCAGTTTGAATTTAGAATAATGACAATCTTAAAAGCCAATGACAGAATCAGATGCTTTTGGGGTATAAGACCAGGGAAAATTGAACAGTTTGGAGGAGAACTGCCAAGCCCCAGCATGTATAAAGACTGCCCAAAAAATAGCTCTCTTAGAGGGTGCCTTTACCGATCAGTAACCGGTGAAGCAGAAATCCCGAATAAGAAAAGACGACCAGAATTCAGAGAAAACGAAAGCTGCCTGGTTGTGAGAGAAGTTTTGTTTTGTAAATTGTAATCTGGAGTTTTATCGGACTCGTATTACATAAGGGAAGGTAACAGATCGGTTAGAGTAAGGAATTGTAAATGGCTGTTTGCTAATTATTCTCTGTTACACTTTAAGAAATAAAGTTGTTAATTTTTACGTTAACTAATTCTTGGCCTATTGAATTTTCACAGATTACTGCATGGGATAAATCTTTTGTGTGTTGCTGATATTAAATAAAGGCGAGTGCATCTCATGTTACAAGAACAGTTTTTAAAAAAATTTAACATGGTGGTCATTCACTGAAATGTAGGTGCCCAAAGCTGCAGATTTCTTTTAACAATAAAGTTTATTACACAAAAGGAAAAGCTAAAACAAGTCAAGCTAAATATAAAACACAGTTTGGACAATCTGAGAACCAATAGCAACACAAAATCTCATCTGTTTCCCAACTCTAACATTTCATTACATTTCAAATCTAGATAAATTACTCTGTCATCATAGTGAAAAGCTCTCAGACCTCCAAAAATCTGCAAATTTCTAACCATACCCTGCTAGCCTGGAAGTTTCAAAAGCTAAACCAAGGTACCTGGCTTTCTTTGAACTGTCCAATACTCCTTTCTATGAGAGAAACTCTTTTTGCTTACAACCCCAGTCAGGCCTCCTCCAAAAACTGCCCTAAGAACGAAGATTGAAATCTCTAGGTTTTCCAAGCTAAAATAAATTCTTGATCATTCTAAACCAAAAGCAAATTTGTCTTACAATGTTTACTCCTTGTGTCATAAACTCCAAACCATCTTCAATTAACACTCCAAGGGGTTTACAGTCACCTACTCTCTGACAGATTAAGTTACTGTTCCATAAAAGACACTTGGCCCTTTTTTATAAAAACCTTCATAAAAGTAACCAACACTAAGTGCCACTGGTTGAAATCCAAATTCTAGAAATGATGATCGCTCAGTTTAGAATGAGAATTAGGTTTTATTGCCATGTGCACTCAACTATAGGAATACTTGAGTACAGTGAAAAGTTTACAACGTCGCCATTCCCAGCACCATCTTAGGTACCAAATCTTAGTACAATGTAGAAATATAAAGAAATACATTAACATTTCAATGTCACAATTTTTCTTAGTATAAAGTAGAAAAATAAACAAAGAAAGATTAAAGTTCAGCATTACAGTTCTTCTTTAGCCATGTGCCTGCAGATACTCCACGCTGGGCTTTCCCCATGAGGGCTCAGCTCGTTCTCTTGCCTGTGCTGCTCTCTTGGCGCTGATTGCCAGAGTGCTGCCTGGCTGGGCTCATCAGCCACCTCACTGCAAACCTTAATGATGCCGCAATGCTGCTGACCACTAGAGTTCTGCCAAGCTCACCAGATGCCTAGTCACTGAGTGTCAAAGTTGGCCCGATAGCTGGTTTGCAATTCACAGCGATACCAACACGTGTTCAATTCACATACCAGCTGAAATTACCATAAAGATGAACGCCTTCTTAACCTCGACTCTAGCTTGAGATGTCGTGACCCTCAGATTAAAACACCACCAGTCGTCACTCTCTAATGCAAGAGTCGTCCTATGGTTTGGTGGGATGGTAAATATGTATTACATACCTTTCATTGAAGGGTTTCTTGGTCATGAGTAATGTACCATATTCAACTTCAGTGGGCTATAATCATAAAACTCAGTGAAAAGGTGAACGTATGGTTCACTTTTTTTCACATAATTTTCAAATCAGCCAGCACCCAAAACACAAATTTCTCCATTGCCAATCGCTATTATAATAAATGCTGCTATCTATCATCATACATTTCCTCAGTAAAACAAGAGAACTGCTGAAGTCAGATCTACTTTAAGATTTGAATTAGGAGATTTGAAATTAGATGGACTTTTGAAGTATAATTTTGGAAATAATAATGATAAATGCTGGAAGGTGCTTAAGTATAAGCAGTACTGAAAGATTAAAGTTGATTTATGGGTTATCTTCTATATAAAATCAAACAAATCCAAAGACTTATCACAGATATATATGTGTGTGTGTATAATATATATAAAATACAATACATATATATATATCTCACACACATCATACTGAGCATTGTTGACTTATAAACTGAGACACGTCAATCTTCAGTTAACAAGCAAATCAACAGTTCTGTCTCACCAAACAAAACCCAATCACTGTGTGTAACATGACTGAACTATCCTGCAGGAAATGAATACTCCCAGATGAAACTTTCAGATGCTGGAAGAGATTATGCATGGACGCATACTTGGCTATGTTCGAGAAAGAGGAGGAGATCAGTTGGTCAAGTAGTTGCCAAGAAGCCGTTTTGGTGGACATCCCCTCAATGATGTTGTCACTTTGAATAAAGGCCGAAAAAGTAGCTTAATGCAAATTACCTGGGCCACAATTAATAACAATCATTAATTCTCACCGGTCAACTGAATTTCCCACAATGCAAATTGGTGCATCCCATTTGAAAGGTCTGATTCAAAGAAATCTCTCAGATAAACAAAAAAAAATGTATTTAGAGACTGTAATGAGTGAAGTTTTACCAGTGAGTACTCATTAATTTTCTGATTAATAACTTGAAGAAAATGGTTTTACTTTACCTGCATCTCCCAACTGAGCATAGAGCTATAGGGTCTCCAACCACAGCAACCAGGGACTGTGCCCGAGTGATGGCAGTATTAAGTAGCTTGTAATTAGAAAGAAACCCATAGTCCAGGTCCTCGGTGGAGTCCTCTACCAACTGTTCCTTTCGCTTGATGGGGGTTTGCTTATGTTTGCATGTATGTCTTGTCCTTACTGTACTGAGAAATAAGACTCTAAACTGCTTGCCTGAAAAATTAAAAAGAAACAAGGATTCATGTGATTTTTCGAAGTCAAGCTAACTTAAAAGCAACGATTATCTGGAAAAAAAACGATCACAGCTACTACAAAGATGTTGCACATGATTCACATTGGCCACTATTAATTCAATGAAGCCATGTTGTCCTTTTATGCCCACACTATTTGAGCCATTTTAATTTAATGGCACCTTTATTACAGGTAAATTTATGACTGATATGGATAGTTTCAAAGTTGCAATTTAAGTCTTCAATTTTAAGGATGTGATTTGATTTTACAAAAAACATCAGCACGCTCTTCAAAGGCAGAACATTTTGGTTTACATTCTTCTCTTGAGGCTTACTCTTTGGTTTAGATTGGGCAGCTTGCAGTGTTAAGGGACTGCTGAATTGTTGATGGCGCTGTCTTTTCATTGATACATTGAAGTGACGTTGCACTTAGTTTCTGCGGTAGATACAAAAATTCCATACCATTCTTTAAATTATTCTTCAGTGCCTTAACTTATGGCTATTAGAGTCATAGAGATGTACAGCATGGAAACAGACCCTTTGGTCCAACCTGTCCATGATGACCAGATGTCCCAGCCCAATCTAGTCCCACCTGCCAGCAACCGGCCCATATCCCTCCAAACCCTTCCTATTCATATATCCATCCAAATGCCTCTTAAATGTTGCAATTGTACCAGCCTTCACCACATCCTCTGGTAGCAAATTCCATACACGTACCACCCTCTGTGTGAAAAAGTAGCCCCTTAGGTCTCTTTTATATCTTTCCCCTCTCACCCTAAACCTGTGCCCTCTAGTTCTGGACTCCCCAATCCCAGGGAAAAGACTTTGTCTATTTATCCTATCCATGCCCTCATAATTTTGTAAACCTCGATAAGGTCACCTCTCAGCCTCCGACACTCCAGAGAAATCAGCCCCAGCCTGTTCAGCTTCTCCCTGAAGCTCAGATCCTCCAACCCTGGCAACATCCTTGTAAATCTTTTCTGAACCCTTTCAAGTTTCACAACATCTCTCCAAGAGGAAGGAGACAAGAATTACACGCAATATTCCAACAGTGGCCAAACCAATATACTGTACAGCCGCAACATGACCTCCCAACTCCTCGACTCAATACTCTGACCAATAAAGGAAAGCATACCAAATACCTTCTTCACTATCCTATCTACCTACGACTCCACTTTCAAGGAGCTATGAACCTGCACTCCAAGGTCTCTTTGTTCAGCAACACTCCCTAGGACTTTACCATTAAGTGTACAATTCTTGCTAAGATTTGCTTTCCCAAAATGCAGCACTTCGCATTTATCTGAATTAAACTCCATCTGCCACTTCTCAGCCCATTGGCCCATCTGGTCAAGATCCTGTTGTAATCTGAGGTAACCCTCTTCGCGATCCACTACACCTCCAATTTTGGTGTCATCTGCAAACTTGATAACTCTACCTCTTATGCTCACATCAAAATCATTTATATAAATGACAAAAGGTAGAGGTAAAAACAATGACTGCAGATGCTGGAAACCTGCCTTGAAGAAGTTTTCCTCCTCTCTCTACAAGAATCTCAGGGAGTCCCTCTCCCACTGCAACTCCCTGGTCATTTCCTCTGCCCTGAAGCTCTTCAACCATGTCGTGAAACAAACTCGCTACCACAGCCACATTCGCTTCCCAACACTTCAACTCCCCCTCCCACTCTGCCGAGGACATGGAGGTCCTGGGCCTCCTTCACCGCCGCTCCCTCACCACCAGACGCCTGGAGGAAGAACGCTTCATCTTCCGCCTCTTCAACCCCAAGGCATCAATGTGGACTTCAACAGTTTCCTCATTTCCCCTTCCCCCACCTCACCCTGGTTCTAAACTTCCAGCTCAGTAACTGTCCCCATGACTTGCCTGGACTTGTCCTACCTGCCTATCTCCTTTTCCACCTATCCACTCCACCCTCTCCTCCTTGACCTATCACCTTCATCCCCTCCCCCACTCACCCATTGTACTCTATGCTACTTTCTCCCCACCCCCACCCTCCTCTAGCTTATCTCTCCATGCTTCAGGCTCACTGCCTTTTTTCCTGATGAAGGGCTTTTGCCTGAAGCGTCGATTTCGAAGCTGATGTGCTCTTCCAACACCACGATTCCAGAAAAAGGTAGAGGGCCCAGCACCAATCCTTGTGGCACTCCACTGGTCACAGGCCTCCAGTCGGAAAAACAACCCTCCACCACCACCCTCTGTCTTCTACCTTCGAGCCAGTTCTGCATCCAACTGGCTAGTTCTCCCTGTATTCCATGAGATCTAACCTTGCTAATCAGTCTCCCATGGGGAACCCTGTCAAACACCTTACTGAAGTCCATATAGATCACATCTACTGCTCTGCCCTCATCAATCTTCTTTGTTACTTCGTCAAAAAACTCAATCAAGTTTGTGAGACATGATTTCCCACTCACAAAGCCATGTTGACTATCCCGAATCAGTCCTTGCCTTTCTCAATACACATACATCCTGTCCCTCAGGATTCTCTCCAACACCTTGCCCACCACCAAGGTCAGGCTCACCGGTCTATAGTCCCTGGCTTGTCCTTACCGCCCTTCTTAAACAGTGGCACCACGTTAGCCAACCTCAGTCTTCCGGCACCTGGCCTGTGACTATCGATGATGCAAATATCTCAGTAAGAGGCCCAACAATCACTTCTCTAGCTTCCCACAGAGTTCTCGGGTACACCTGATCAGGTCCTGGGGATTTATCCACCTTTAACTGTTTCAAGACATCCAGCACTTCTTCCTCTGTAATCTGGACATTTTGCAAGATGTCACCATCTATTTCCCGACAGTCTATATCTTCCATATCCTTTTCCACTGTAAATACTGATGGAATCCTTAATAGCATCATTGAAACAAATTATCAGATCATCTCATTGCTGCGCTTGGGACCCATCCAAATGCAAACTGGCTGCTGCATTTCTTCACGTAATGCTACATAGGATGTACCAAAGCATTGAAAACCAAAGGTCATGGAAGACGGCTTTTTAAATTGCAAGCCTTTTACTCTTTCACATCACAGCTATAAAGAATATAACAATGCAAAGATAATTAATATCCATTGCGGAGTAGGATGATTTTCAGACTTAGGCCAAAAGAGTAAATGCAAACTCCCTACAGATGTAGTTTTGTACCTGTATGGATCCAATACTCACTGATGTTAATGATTGAGCTGAAATATTTATTTTTTCCACAATACCCATTGACTCACAGACATATTGGGTTTCCATTGTGTTGATTTTCATTTTAGAAAAAAGGGGACCAAAATCTATTTCGATTTTAAAAGATTACAGAGTCATAGAGATGTACAGCATAGAAACAGACCCTTCGGTGCAACTCATCCGTGCCGACCAGGTATCCCAACCCAATCTAGTCCCACCTGCCAGCACCCGCCCCGCATCCCTCCAAACCCTTCCTATTCATATATCCATCCAGATGCATTTCAAATGTTGCAATTGTACTCGCTTCCACCACTTCCTCTGGTAGCTCATTCCATACAAGTACCACCCTTTGCATGAAAAAGTTGCCTCTTAGGTCTCTTTTATATCTTTCCCTTCTCACCCTAAACCCTTTAGTTCTGGGCTCCCCCAGCCCAGGGAAAAGACTTTGTCTATTTATCCTATCCATGCCCCTCATGATTTTATAAAATAAAACTTGATAAGACTTTATCAAATTACTTGTTTTGTATAGAAAAATCAACAGATTTATCCTGTCACTGCCATTTTGCTGAGAGGAAGATTGATGAAATTATTTAGACAACAATAGATTAAGACAGCTAACAGACTATTTCCAGAGCTTCACTTAGCAAAAGCTCTCACTCCAACCAGTTGCCAGGAGGGGATGGAGATAAGCAGTGATCTTCCTCAAAACCTGCAGGTACACTAACTGCATCAACAAGGTTCAGTCATGAGGCAAAATTCCCAAGTTCCATCCTTGCCCTTCTGATTAACTTCAACCCTCAAAGACACATGCCGCTTGTGACAATGAAACTCAAGAAGAAACTAATTTATGCACTCCCCCTGCAAGAACCATGAAAGCAAGTTGTATAATTTCACAGAAATACATCAAACCACATGGGCCTAGCTTCAATAACGAAGCTTTCAAAATATTTTGTACTTTCTGACCTTTGTCAAAGTAGGATAAAACATTGCTCTCTTTATTCTTTGTACACTACTACAATATAAAAAGACAGTTTACTTCTGTTGGATAAGGGGGTCATCCAAGATGGAGGACAGGAAAAATTTCTGGCTGTAACAGCTGCTCCTTTTTTTTGAAGTATTTTAGGTGTTGGAGATGATTTCCTCAAATTCCAGGAGCAGCAATTACTGTTTTATATGCTGTTGCATTGTTTTGGAACTTTGGGGAAAAAAGTCAAAACAACAGCAGTTTTAAAAGGGAGAAAAACAGACAAAGGAAGCACGTGGTGAGGACAGTGCAGGAGAGAGAGAGAGAGAGAGAAAGAGAGAACCTACACAGTTACTGCCTTTGCTATTTTAAATTCATGTATCACTGGACATCGGAGTGCGTCTGGGAAAATGAACAAACAGTGAAATTCACAACTAATCTTGGAGGAACCTGTTTGGGTGAGGTTCACAACACAGAATCAGATCAGTTAATCGTTGTTTTAAGTCTGTCCAATAGAAAGGCTGCAGTAGTGAGTAGAGTGGTTTCTTTCTTGATTATGTGTTTTTGAAGAAAAATCTCTTGATTAATCTTAAAATATAAGCCATAACTATTAATTTAACCTGGGGCAGTGTTTTGTCAAGGAATAAGATGGTGTTATTTTCTGGGTCTGTAGATTGTGAAGGAGCAAAAGTGGCCTTTAGTACAGTGATATGTATTTCTTGTCAGATGTGGGAGTTTAAAGAGAGTTTAAAGGTTACTGCGGACTATATCTGCCATAAATGCTGTTGGATGTGAATCTTATCAGATCAAGTGGATCGGTTGGAGAGACAGTTAGAAGCGATGATGAATTTGCAACATTAACAGTATGTGATGGATGGCAGTTATAGGAAGGGTGGAAAGTCTCAGATACAGTCATATAGATGGGTTAACTCCAGGAAAGGTAAGAGGGGTAGGTACCTAGGGCAGGAATCTTTTGTTGATATATCCATTTCAGACAGACAGGTACATTTTGGAAAATGTAGGGGGTGATGGATTCTCAGGTGAACGTAGCACAAACAGCAAGTTTCTAGTATTGAGACTGGCTCTAATGCAACAAGGGGTTCGTCGGCTTCCTAGAGATCAATTGTGTTAGGGGATTCTGTAGTCACAGGTACAGACAGATGTTCCCGTGGCCAGCAGAGAAAAAGCAGAATGGGGTGTTGCTTCCCTGGTGCCAGGATCAAGGATGTCTCAGAGAGGGTGCAGAATGTTCTCACATGGGAGAGGGGCCAGCAAGAGGTCATTGTCCACATTGGAACCAACGACATTGGAAGGGAAAAGGTTGAGATTCTGAAGGGAGATTACAGAGAGTTAGGCAGAAATTTAAAAAGGAGGTCCTCAAGGGTAGTAATATCTGGATTACTCCCAGTGCTACGAGCTAGTGAGGGCAGGAATAGGAGGATAGAGCAGATGAATGCATGGCTGAGGAGCTGGTGTATGGGAGAAGGATTCACATTTTTGGATCATTGGAATCGCTTCTGGGGTAGAAGTAACCTGTACAAGAAGGACAGATTGTACCTAAATTGGAAGGGGTCTAATATGCTGGCAGGGAAATTTGCTCAAGCTGCTTGGGAGGATTTAAACGAGTAACGTGGAGGGGGGAGGGGGGGATCCCAGGGAGATAGTGAGGAAAGAGATTAACCTGAGACGGGTACAGTTGAGAATAGAAGCGAGTCAAACAGTCAGGGCAGGCAGGGATAAGGTAGGACTAATAAATTAAACTGCATTTATTTCAATGCAAGGGGCCTAACAGGGAAGGCAGATGAACTCAGGGCATGGTTAGGAACATGAGACTGGTATATCATAGCAATTATGGAAACATGGCTCAGGGATGGGCAGGACTGGCAGCTTAATGTTCCAGGATACAAATGCTACAGGAAGGATAGAAAGGGAGGCAAGAGAGATTAGGGAGTAGCATTTTTGATAAAGGATAGCACAACAGCTGTGCTGAGGGAGGATATTCCCGGAAATACATCCAGGGAAGTTATTTGGGTGGAATTGAGAAATAAGAAAGGGATGATCACCTTGTTGGGATTGTATTACAGACCTCCTAATAGTCAGAGGGAAATTGAGAAACAAACTTGGAAGGAGATCACACCTATCTGTAAGAATAATAGGGTGGTTATGGTAGGGTATTTTAACCTTCCAAACATAGACTGGGATGCCAAAGTGTAAAAGGTTTAGATGGATAGGAATTTCTTAAGTGTGTCCAAGACAATTTTCTGCTTCAGTATGTGGATGTACCTACTAGAGAAGGTTCAAAACTTGACTTACTCTTGGGAAGTAAGGCAGGGTAAGGCAGAGAAGGTGACTGTGGTGTCAGTGGGGGAGCACTTTGGGGCCAGCGACCATAATTCTACTCGTTTTAAAATAGTGATGGAAAAGGATAGACCAGATCTAAAAATTGAAGTCCTAAATTGGAGAAAGGCCAGTTTTGACAGTATTAGGCAAGACCTTTCGAAAGCTGATTGGACACAGATGTTCGTAGGTAAAGGAATGGCTGGAAAAATGGGAAACCTTCACAAATGAGATAACAAGAATCCACAAAAAGTATATTCCTGTCAGGGTGAAAGGAAAGGCTAGTAGGTATAGGGAATGCTGGATGACTAAAGAAATTGAGGGTTTGGTTAAGAAAAAGAAGGAAGCATATGTCAGGTATAGACAGGATAGATAGAGGGAATCCTTAGAATATAAAGGAAGTAAGAGTATACTTAAGAGAGAAATCAGGAGGGCAAAAAGGGGACATGAGATAGCTTTGGCAAATAGAATTAAGGAGAATCCAAAGGGTTTTTACAAATATATTCAGGACAAAAGGGTAACTAGGAAGAGAATAAGGCCCCTCAAAGATCAACAAGGCGGACTTTGTGTGGAGCTGCAGAAAATGGGGGAGATACTAAATGAGAATTTTGCATGAGTATTTACTGTGGAAGAGGATATGGAAGATATAGACTGTAGGGAAATAGATGGTGACATCTTGCAAAACGTCCAGATTACAGAGGAGGAAATGCTGGATGTCTTGGGACGGTTAAAAGTGGATAAATCCCCAGGACTTGATCAGGTGTACCCGAGAACTCTGTGGGAAGCTAGAGAAATGATTGCTGGGCCTCTTGCTGAGATATTTGTATCATCGATAGTCACAGGTGAGGTGCCGGAAGACTGGAGGTTGGCAAACGTGGTGCCACTGTTTAAGAAGGGTAGTAAGGACAAGGCAGGGAACTATAGACCAGTGAGCCTGACCTCGGTGGTGGGCAAGTTGTTGGAGGAAAACCTGAGGGACAGAATGCACATGTATTTGGAAAGGCAAGGACTGATTAAGGACAGTCAGCATGACTTTGTGAGTGGGAAATCATGTCTCACAAACTTGACTGAGTTTTTTGACAAAGTAACAAAGAAGGCAGAGCAGTAGATGTGATCTATATGGACTTCAGTAAGGCGCTTGACAAGGTTCCCCATGGGAGACTGATTAGTAAGGTTAGATCTCATGGAATACAGGGAGAACTCGCCATTTGGATATAGAACTAGCTCAAAGGTAGAAGACAGAGGGTGGTGGTGGATGGTTGTTTTTCAGACTGGAGGCCTGTGACCAGTGGAGTGCCACAAGGATCAGTGCTGGGCCCTCTACTTTTTGTCATTTACATAAATGATTTGGATGCGAGCATAAGAGGTAGAGTTATCAAATTTGCAGATGACACCAAAATTGGAGATGTCGTGGACAGGGAAGAGGGTTACCTCAGATTACAACAGGATTTGACCAGATGGGCCAATGGGCTGAGAAGTGGCAGATGGAGTTTAATTCAGATAAATGCGAGGTCCTGCATTTTGGCAAAGCAAATCTTCGCAGGACTTATACACCTAATGGTAAAAACAAGGACTGCAGATGCTGGAAACTAGATTCTAGATTAGAGTGGTGCTGGAAAAGCACAGCAGGTCAGGCAGCATCCCAGGAGCAGGAAAATCGACGTTTTGGGCAAAAGCCCTTCATCAAGAATAGAGCTCTATTCCTGATGAAGGGCTCTTGCCCGAAACGTCGATTTTCCTGCTCCTGGGATGATGCCTGACCTGCTGTGCTTTTCCAGCACCACTCTAATCTAGAATTTTATACACTTAATGGTAAGGTCCTATGGAGTGTTGCTGAACAAAGAGACGCTGAAATGCAGGTCCATAGCGCGTTGAAAGTGGAGTCAATAGACAATAGGTGCAGGAAAGGCTATTCTGCCCTTCGAGCCAGCACCACCATTCATTTTGATCATGGCTGATCATCCTCAATCAGTATTCTATTCCTGCCTTATCCCCACAACCCTTGATTCCACTATCCTTAAGAGCTCTACCCAACTCTTTCTTGAAAGTATCCAGAGACTTGGCTTCCACTATTTTCTGGGGCAGAGCATTCCATACACCTACTACTCTCTGGGTGAAGAAGTTTCTCCTCAACTCTGTTCTAAGTGGCCTACCCCATATTTTTAAACTGTGCCCCCTGGTTTGGGACTCACCCATCAGCGGAAACATGCTTCCTGCCTCCAGAGTGTCCAATCCTTTAATAATCTTATACGTCTCAATCAGATCCCCTCTCAGCCTTCTAAACTCAAGCGTATACAAGCCCAGTCGCTCCAATCTTTCAACATAAGATAGTCCCGCCATTCCAGGAATTGACCTCGTGAACCTATGCTGCACTCCCTCAATAGCCAGAATGTCTTTCCTCAAATTTGGAGACCAAAACTGTGCAAAAAATCCCAGGTGTGGTCTCACCAGGGCCCTGTACAGCTGCAGAAGGACTTCTTTGCTTCTATACTCGATTCCTCTTGTTATGAAGGCCAGCATGCTATTAGCTTTCTTTACTGCCTGCTGTACCTGCATGCTTGCTTTCATTGACTGATGTACAGGAACACCTAGATCTCGCTGTACTGCCCCTTTACCTAACTTGACTCCATTTAGGTAGTAATCTGCCTTCCTGTTCTTGCCACCAAAGTGGATAACCATACATTTATCTACATTAAACTGCATCAGCCATGCATCCGTCCACTCACCTAGCCTATCCAGGTCACTCTGTAATCTTCTAACATCCTCCTCACATTTCACCCTGCCACCCAGCTTTGCGTCATCAGCAAATTTGCTAATATTACTTTTAATAACTTCATCTATATCATTAATGTACATTGCAAAAAGCTGCGGTCCCAGCACTGATCCCTGTGGCACACCACTGGTCACCGCCTGCCATTCCAAAAGGGAGCCGTTTATCACTACTCTGTTTCCTGTCAGCCAACCAATTTTCAATCCATGTCAGTATTTTGCCCTTAATACCATGTGCCCTAATTTTGCTCACTAACTTCCTCTTTGGGACTTTATCAAAGGCTTTCGGACAGTCCAGGTATGCTACATCCACTGGATCTCCCTTGTCCATCTTCAGAGTTACATCCTCAAAAAATTCCAGAAGATTAGTCAAGCATGATTACCCCTTCATAAATCCATGCTCTGACCTATCCTATTACTGCTATCCAGATGTGTCGTAATTTCGCCCTTTATAATTGACTTCAGCATTTTTCCCACCACTGAGGTCAGACTAACTGGTCTATAATTCGCTGTTTTCTCTCTCCCTCCTTTCTTAAGCGTGGGACAACATTAGCCACCCTCCAAACCGCAGGAACTGATCCTGAATCTATAGAACATTGGAAAATGATCACCATTGCATCCACGATTTCTAGAGCCACCTCCTTCAGTACCCTGGGATGCAGACCATCAGGTCCCAAGGACTTATCAGCCTTCAGACCTAACAGCCTCTCCAACACCATTTCCTGCCTAATATAAATTCCCTTCAGTTCAGGTCCTTCAGCCACTATTACATCTGGGAGATTGCTCGAGTCTTCCCCAGTGAAGACAGATCAAAAGTACCAATTCAACTCTTCTGCCATTTCTTTATTCCCCGTAATAAATTCACCCGTTTATGTCATAGGTAGATAGGATAGTGAAGGTGGCGTTTGGTATGCTTTCCTTTATTGTTCAGAGTATGGAGTACAGGAGTTGGGAGGTCATGTCGCGGCTGTACAGGACATTGGTTAGGCCACTGTTGGAATATTGCTTGCAATTCTGGTCTCCTTCCTATCAGAAAGATGTTGTGAAACTTGAAAGGGTTCAGAAAAGATTTACAAGGATGTTGCCAAGGTTGGAGGATTTGAGCTATAGGGAGAGACTGAACAGGCTGGGGCAGTTTTCCCTGGAGTGTCAGAGGCTGAGGGGTGCCCTTATAGAGGTTTACAAAATTATGAGGGGTATGGATAGGGTAAATAGACAAAGTCTTTTCCCTGGGGAGTCCAGAACTAGAGGGCATAGGTTTAGGGTGAGAGGGGAAAGATGTAAAAGAGACCTAAGGGGCAACTTTTTCACGCAGAGGGTGGTACATGTATGGAATGAGCTGCTAGAGGTGGTGGTGGAGGCTGGTACAATTGCAACATTTAAGAGGCATTTGGCTGGTATATGAATAGGAAGGGATTGGAGGGATATGGGCTGGATGCTGGCAGGTGGGACTAGATTGGGTTGGATCAAAGGGTCTGTTTCCATGCTGTACATCTCTATGACTCTATAACTCAACCAGATGTCTCTTATTTAATTTTCATCAACTCTCAAATACCACAATATACTTGTCCAAATACACTACCCAACATTTCCCAAACATAAAATGCTGTGGGAGGCTTGCGGGCAGCCTTTATTGCTTCAATCGTGTCTGTCACATCCAGGAACCATCAAACAGTTTCCCCTCCTTAAGGGCAACTCTTGCAAGCAACAGCCAAGACGGAAAATTTATTATGCAGGCTTGGACTCTCACATAAGTAGAGCGCTAAAAGTTCAGTGCATCAAGTATACATTTCTGTCACCCAGTTCCTCACTAAGACCTTGGACTATAAGATATGGAACCAGAATGAGGTGTTTCGACCAAATGACTTTGCTCCACCATTTGATAATGGCTGATATATTTCGCAATGCTATTCTCCTGCCTTCCCTCTACATCCTTCGATCCCCTCACTAATCAAGAAATTATGTCTTAAAGACACTCAATGACTTGGACTCCACAGTCTTCTGTGGAATGAATTCCAGAGACTCACCGACCTCTGGCTGAAGAAACATCTCATCACAGTTCTAAAGGGTCACCCATTCACTCTGAGGCTGTGCCCTTGGATCCTAGTCTCTCTCACTAGTGGAAACATCTTCCACTCCATCTAGGCCTCTCAGTATTCTGTGAGTTTTATTGTGATCGCCTTCATCCTGAGTAAGACAATTTCCCATGGTTTACAACAAGAGAAACAGAAGAAATAACTTTATTTTGATAAACAAGTGGGAACTCACCTTGAACATTCAAAACTCTCTCTACGTTCACTTCTGACAATCTCTTCTTACGAAGTTCTGATCGAATCCTAAACACTTGATCAGCATATGGTGTTACTACTCCAATGCTACCTTCATCCAATTTCCCCCAGGCAACTGGCCATTTCCTTCTGAGTTCTTCAACACGTTCCACAATTTCAAAAACCTTTTTGAGGGACAAAGTATGATTTTAGTCATTGCATCTTAACATTAAAGGAACAGAACCTCTGCATTTGAAGATATTCAAAGTTTTGTTCATCAACCCAACAATGGCGAATAATGTGTAAAGTACATCCCATAACATAATATCTACTTAGCCACAGCAGCTAATTGCAAAACCTGCACCCACACCTCCCTGCTTACCCCCATCCAAGGCCCCAAAGGAGCCTTCCACATCCATCAGAGATTTACCTCCACTTCCACTCACGTCATCTACTATATCCATTGGTCCTGATGTGGTCTCCTCTACACTGGGGAGACAGGACACCGACTAGCAGAATGCTTTAGAGAACATCCCTGGGACACATGTACGAAACAAACCCACCGCCCCATGGCCGAACACTTCACTCCCCTTCCCACTCCACCAAGGACATACAGGTCCTGGGCTTCCTCTACCGCCAAACCCTTACCTCCCAATGCCTGGAGGAAGAACAACTCATATTCTGCCTCGGGATCCTCCAACCACACGGGATCAATGTGGATTTCACCAGTTTCCTTATTTCCCCAACCCCAACTTATCCCAGATCCAAACTTCCAACTTGACACCACCCTCTTGACCTGCCCATCTTCCTTCCAACCTGTATGCTCCACCCTCCTCTCCGACCTATCACCTTCATCCCCAATTTCATCTACCTATCGCATTCTCAGCTACCTTCCCTTTAGCCCCACCCTCCCCTCGCATTTAACTCTCAGCCCGTTGGGCCACCACCCAGTTCCTGAAGAGCTCATGTCCAAAATGTCGATTCTCCTGCTCCTCGAATGCTGCCTGACCGGCTGTGCTATTCCAGCACCACACTCTTCAACTCTGATCTCCAGCATTTGCAGTTCTCATTTTCTCACAGCAGCTAACTGACAATTCGGTGCCAAACCAGTTTGGGATCCAATATAAATATAACGTTCAACGACAGAGTTGCACAATTGTTACAATTAACTGTTATAAAATACAACTGAATAGTGAAACACAAGGATCTTCCCTGATGCATAAAGCTACAGTGCCCCAAAAGAATGACTTTATAATCAACCATTCTCATCAAGTGTCATTTTATTTCGATAAAGGCTCAACAAAATCATATATTTGGAAACGAAATGCTCCAAATTCAATTTCACAAACTTAGACATGACTTGATTTTTCAGTCACTGTCACCCCAAGATAAATCACTCCACATTGAGCAGAACAGATGTGGAACCAAAACCAAAAGGTTTGAATTTAAATCGCAGCCATGAAATAGTTCCATTAAATACCCTAAGTCTATAAAGATATAAAACATTCACAATAAGCAACAAAAACCAGAATCAAAATAATTTCAAGATCTCACTCAAGTGAACTATTTATATGGGAAGCAACATTTAATAAAAGCGCACAATGTCTAGAGATGCAAACATGTTGGAACATAAGTGGGAGCCTCAGGTAATTCCTATTAGGAGCTAAATCAATTATACAGTCTGAACTAAGATTTATTAAATCACAATGACTCAGTGGTTAGCACTGCTGCCTCTCAGTGCCAGGGACCCAGGTTCGATTCCAGCCTTGGCTAACTGTTCTAACTCCATATAGACATTCTCTCAGTGTCAGTGTGGGTTTCCTCCAGGTGCTCCAGTTTCTTCCCATAGTCCAAAGATGTGCTGTATAGGTGGCTAGCCCATGCTAAATTGCCCATAGCTTTCAGGGATATGTAGGCTAGATGGGTTGGCCATGGGAAATGCAGGACTACAGGGATGGGTTGGGACTGGGTGGGGCCTGCTTCCACACTGGAGGGATTCTATTTCATTTCATTCTATTCCAATGCCAGGGATATCACCTGGGACTTTCTGATTTCCAGGTCTATCAAACAGAACTAACATGGATTCTGCCATGCTTATTTGATTATCAGACTTTTTAAAAAGAAATTGCACAGGTATTCACCGAAAGTTTAGTAAAAGATAAAATATTATCCTGCCATGATTCATAATGAGACTTGGAGGTGTGTTTAATGGCTGAAATAAATCAGAAATGCAAAATGAAACAGCAATGTTCCCATGTAATTGTTCCTGCTTGACAGTCAATATATCAGTTTGGTTTTGAGCAGGTCTGTGTCCTTAACAGGAAGCTGGCGTGACTGACAGCTGACTTGTGACAAGCACAGCTCCACAGATGGATATTTTTCTATTAACTAATTGATCAAATTGTTGAGACAATTTTATCAATTCTCTTTCCAGCAAAGTGAAACTTGAATAGATTGTCAAAGGAACTTTAGCACATGATCTAGGTGGAAATTGTAACGCAGCTCAGAGAAGTTAAGGTAATTTCAAAAGAATGCCAAAACTAAGTGTGATCCAGTATGCTCACTCCTGCTGACTGTAAAAATCCAAGAGGATTCTTGCAATAGGAGCAAATTTTGTGCACTGGCTTAACACTTAATCAAACACAGCAATCATTCATGCTATTAAGGGTCATTGCTGAAACAATAGTCACTATAATTGTATAAAATATTCAGACTTCAAAGATGTAAGACATAAAATAACTGCAAGTGTTTTATTTATTTTCTCAATGCAATGCCAGAGGACATCGCTGCACCCACATCAAAAGAAATCCAGAATTTTATTTTATTTGTAAGTATATGCATTATTAAACATTACCACTTTAAAGTGTGCCTGTAGTGCATTTTCAATAAGTGATGACTATTTTTATAGTATTAAGTATTTCACATTGTTCCTCAGCACAGCCTAAAGGTTGAAGCACCATAATTTATTAAACTGTAGGATCAACATATTGCAGAAGAGAAGGTCCAACATTTTCACAAAGAGAAATCCAACATCTGATACTATTTAGTTAAACATGGTGTAATCATCAATTTTAAAAGGGCTGTATTACTGCCCTTCTCTGCTATCAAGCTACTAATTTCAGCCTTAGAACTAACAATGACTGCAATACAGGCAGAATACCACATCACGTTTTCTCTCAACTTGATAAAATAGTGACGACACAAGTATCACGATGAGGCCAACCAATCACTTCTAGCTTCAGCTATTCCATGCTGGATTGCTAAAGCTAATCAAATATTATTTTAGTGCAGCAAACAAATACCGAACTTGACATGAAGTGATTATATTTAGACAATATGAGTTAGTGTATCATTTGACCATAGGTATTGGCATCCCTAGCAGAAGTTCAACTTTATGGTTTGATATAACGATAAGTAAATCAAAATAACAATGTTCACGATTTTGTTACTGACATTTGTTTCTGCTGCTATGTTTAGAATCCATTTTGAATTTACCATAAAACCTTTCTAAACATAAGAAATGGGAGGCTATTGATGTTTATAAAATCATGAGGGGCATAGGTCAGGTGAATGGCAAGGGCCTTTTTGTGAGGGTGGGGGAATTTAAAATTAGGGGGCATATTTTTAAGGTGAGAGGAGAAAGGTTTAAAAAGGACATGGGGGCAACTTTTTTTTACACAGAGTCATTTTATGGAATGAACTGCCAGAGAAAGTGATGGATGCAGGTACAGTTATAACGTTTAGGAGATATTTGGATAAGTACACCAATAGGAAAGGTTTGGAGGGATATGGGCCAAGTGCAGGCAGGTGGGATTAATTTAGATTTGTGCAGACTGGTTGGACTGAAGGGTCTGTAAATGTACCATGTGACCCCTTCATAAAAACACTCTTTCATCTTTATTTCAACTCTTGCAAAATCTGGTTCTTACCTCCAAACTAAAGGTAATGAAATATCAACCACCAGACTCAGTGAAGCCAAATTCATGTACGTCTGTCACTTAGAGTCACAGAGTTGTATAGGAGAGACCCAGAAAGCCTGAATTAATTTTGAACCTGCTGCACTATTTAATAGGATCATGACTAATCTGATTGTGGCCTAAATTCCACTCCCATCTGCCCTCAAAAGTCTGGATTCCCTTTCAATCAAAAATTCCATCCAAATCAGTCTTGAGTACAGACAATGGCCCAGCCTCCATTGCTCACTGGGGAGAGTGAATTCCAAACATTGCTTACAAGCAGCCAGTTTGTGCACAGCAAAACCCTACCAATAATAGTCAGATAATCTCCATAAACTCATGACTCATAAAATCAAGGTGACTCCCTGAACCTGGGGAATCATAATAGCAATGAGTTCATTATTTCACAGAATCAGGGGAGAAAATAGAGATTAAAAAATTATTGGACAGTGATTGAACTTCAAGCAGAAACATTACTGAATATGAAGAAACTCAATACGTTTAATTTCAACACTAAGGAAAGCTTCCAGAATTTTATAACAAAACGTCACTGAAGAAATATATGATTTGTTCCATACAAGTCTTCCTAAACTGATTCAGGGTGGAGATTCATTCAATGGATAACTTTATGAATTCAAAACACTCTTACTGACATGCATATTGTGGTTACAGATAACACAATATTTAAGTGCAGCATTGCAACAAAGCCTAAAATCATCACAGTCTGTGGTAAAAATAGACAATGGACAGATATGACCAGTAGGGATATTTTGTTACTTTACCTCTGAATTGTTATAGAAAGCAGTGCTGTTTTTCTCTTGCACATCCTCTCCTCGGGCTGTGAAGAATGTCAGTGGATAGAAATCTTTATGTGCTGGTTGCTTTCCACTAGCCATCAACTTACCCTCATAGAATAGTTCAGAAGTGTAGCTGAAATAAAATTAAATATGAGGTAAAAACAATGACTGCAGATGCTGGAAACCAGATTCTGGATTAGTGGTGCTGGAAGAGCACAGCAGTTCAGGCAGCATCCAAGGAGCAGTGAAATCGACATTTCGGGCAAAAGCCCCTCATCAGGAAATTGATGAAGGGCTTTTGCCCGAAACGTCGATTTCGCTGCTCCTTGGATGCTGCCTGAACTGCTGTGCTCTTCCAGCACCACGAATCCTGAATAAAATTAAATATGGTTGAATTTCACTCAGCATAACTTCTGAAATACTAGGAGGTCTTCATGATGTGTTGATTTAGCATGTAAATTTCAAACAGCAAAATCCAAACAAAAATTATCCATGCTGAATAAGTTTCCGCAAACATGGCTTAACTTTTGCATTATGCATAAGCATAGTTGGAGACACAGTGATAGCTCTCAATTGTCAGGTGCCCAGATGCTCAGCACAAAATACACCCAATGATTAATTCAAGTGAACAGTCTGTAATTATTTGCTATATGGTAAATGACACAAAGTAATTGATAGTGTTGGAATAGAGGCAAAGCAACAGTAAAATTAGATGTGGTGACTGAAAGGGTGGTTGAAGAGATAGATTTTGCAGAGGTTTAGGTGGTTATTGAGATGATAAATTGTGAGCAGATAGAGCAGTGTCAACAATTGAGCTCAATCCTCACATTTATGTAATGTAGGCATGAGGACTCAAAGAAGTTATTTTTAAATTACAGGTATGTCAGTTTTTAAAGAATTTATATTTAGAAAATAATCAGAACAAAATTTTATCACTAATTATTGTTGCAAAAACTGCAACTATATTAGAAGTACATGCTTAGGTTGGACTGTGATGAAAGATTTATTGCAAAATAAATGTTTTGGTAATAACCAAATATTAATGTTGTGAAGTAATTCCTGTTCTGTTTTTGTATTGCACTGTACTCCTTTGGTAAAAACAGACAATTGGACAGTCTCAACAAATATCGGGCATTTGAGAACAGTCACCATTCCTGTTTTAGAACCAGCAAAATATCTGGCTAGTTTGAGGAGTATTTGCCAGTCAGTAAGCAATCTTATTAAAAATCAAATGGTATCAATCACTGTGAGGAAGCCATATTAACAATGAAGGTGCAAACATAAAGACAATTGTGCAAATTAATTCAGTTCCCTCACTTGGGTATGGTAGCTCCAAGTCTCTTAGAGGAAACCCTCCCAAATCACCAGAACTAACTCAATCACCAAGGAAATGCCATAAACTTGATAACCTACTTGATAATAGCTTCATGGGAACGATAGTTCTCACATAGTAGAATTCTGCATGGAAACTCTGCAGGATAGTGTTCATACAGACGATCTAGCAACGATACATGAAGATTTCTTTCCCGGGCAAATTCACTGTATACAAAGGGACTAAGCTGGAAAATGTAAAGCAGAAGGTTAGCTATTTTTAAATTTGTGCTTTGCTGAACATAAAGCTAGAATGCAAGAATACTTTCTTTCTGATTTTCTGCTTTTATTGACCGTTCCTCCTATATATCATTGGTATACTGGTTAAAACAGGAAGAGGTTACTGTGCCTGGAAATGAAAGCAAAAGAACAAAGCAAGGCAATGGTCAGTGGATCTCATGCAACATGGTCAGAAAGAAATGGAATTCTCTGGCCCTTGGTCATTGTGATAATTGATTGGAGAACAATTAACTACTTTTGAAGAAAAAGGAGTTATGAACTAACTTGCAAAAAGTGCCATAATAACATTTAGAAAAATAAACATTCAGAACAGATGTGTAAAACTTATTTCAATGTCTGCTTCTACTTTTGAAGTGTTATTTATAACAAAAAAACTTCAAACAAGAATACAGAAGGATATACATTATGCTGATGCAAACAAATTAACAATGAACAGCAAAAGAAACACTTTCGAAACTGGTGCTACACATTTAACTCCTATGGATTAAAAATATTTTTCACTGAAAATTCCAGACCACTCTGTATATTATTATGCCGTTGATCAAAAGGAGGCTTCAGGAGTCATTTTCCTATCTATATTCACTTCAAAAATGTTTGACTGTAAAACTGGTGACTAGAGACTGCTACCTTGAATTATCAAGCAGGAAATAACTCAAACATTAAATGCCATGCAAACTGACAAGTGATTCTAATTATAGCTAGGGAAAACTAGAAGCAATGCAGTAAATACTACCAGCTTTTGGTGCAATTTTCTTTCAAAAGCTGTCTGAGTCATGGTAGTAAGAGCTGTAACTTCTGTGATAGTCTGGAATACATTGTGATTCTGTGACCAGTGAAAACACATCATTTATTCAATTGCTACTGCAAACTCCAGTCAGGCAACCAACAGACCATGTGAGATGAGTAGGTGATTATGAGTATCTCCAAAGCTAATGTCATTCAGTGGTTAAGTAGCAGCAATTAAGAAAAAGGGAAAACTAATTGCATCTATTCCCAACAATTTTGCCACTATTCTGCAACTCTTCACTACCAACCCATTAGAAGTTCAAGTACAAATGATAGAGACTAAATGTGAAGCCAGGTGATCGAGCAATACATCAACCAAAATGCTTTGGAACACACAAGGTATAAATTACATCCAGTGATTATGGTTCCATAAATTACTCTTGAAAAATACAAAACAATGTAAAGTTGAAGAAAAATGTACACAAATGAATTTGAGGATCAGAACTGAGAGAGTTCTTTCAGATGCTCAAGTTCAAAAACAGAAATTTCATGAAGGGACAGAAAATACAGATGAAAGTCTCAAGCATTTTAGAAGTGCAATCATAAATTTTTCAAAATTCTTTCTGCTCTACTTATTGGTGAAGTCTTTTACAATGCTACAATGGCAAATATATGACTACAAATAAATTTTTCAGTAGTTCAGTTCTCTTAAAAATTTCCTTAAAGCAAGTTTGCCATTTACAAATAAGAAATTGTGACAGTGAACACTAATTCATGATCTGACATGTGCAATAAATGGAGGCAATGCTAATCCATAAATAAATGTACCAATATGTTAATATTCCATCACAGCATCCACTGAAAATGCTCATTATAAAATCATAGCCTTTTGGAGAAGCTGAATTTTGTGTGATAGTTTTGTTGATGGGGCAGTTGAAAAGAAACCCCAGTTGGATACAAAAGTGATATATAAAAATTTGCAGAATGCTGTTATATCACTATTATATATGTGTTGAAGGAGGCCTTGCAACCATTAAGTTTAAATAAAGGGGGGAAAAAAGCAAGGCAATAACAGTCTATTCTTCCCAAAAATCAACTTTCTTTCCCCCCTCCTCCCAAACAAGCTTAGCTTTTGCAACTGATCAGAAAAGTGGAGAAATAAATTAATATCCAGGTTACTCAGTTACAGAACAACATTGGTGAGAGTAGAGTACTTCCCTAGCTTTCTCCACAACTGGAAGAAGAATTAGAAATACGTTCTGGGAATGAGGAGGATGTCTTAAAAGGGAAAACATAGTTCATGTGACAGCACATGCCCCACCCTACTTTCCAAATCTCCTCCACTCAGAAAAACACTCAAAGTCCTCTGTCCTACATCAGGTTTGTAAGCCAAAAATCCCTGCTAAACTGACAGATGGTCAGGAAGTAAAGTTGGCAAAAATTCCATTCATCAATTTTACAAAGGCGACTTTCTTGGACTTAAATGACATGCACATTTGAGAGTGTCCCAAATAAGTCTTTGTTAAAAAAACTCCTGGCAGCCTTGCATTTCTGGAAATAAATTCAAATCAATTATCTACAGTTGCCAACTCCAACCTTCACATAATGGTTGCATTGCATCTGCTCAAAACCTGTAGATGAAGTCCATTTAAAAGAGCTTTTTATCTATTAAACTTTAGTTTAAAGGGCAGTGGTGCACAATTATTGCGGGAATATTATCCGGCAACAGGAACCAGTTTTTCAGTGCTTTTCTTTCTTTTATAAACAGTTACTGTCATGTTACGTAAAAGGGCCTGATTACAGAGCCAAGCTGTCTGCACACTATATTCCCCTCACAATATTAGGGAAAACCAGGTCACCAAAATTTGCTTTAAGAAAACCAAATTGCTAATTTAAAAAGAAAATTAAACAGACTGTCATTCAGCCAAGATCCGACATCACACAATTGAACTTAATGAGTTCAATTGTTGTTTCTTAAAAAAGACTATGGATCATGGTGGAAGGCAGCAGTGAAATTCAGTATCAGCATTGCAATTATATTAAAAGAGTAAGCCATTCACAGCATATTAGACCTGGACATGAACTAAGCATTTTTGGCTTTTAAGAAAACACTTACTACAAACAAAACATAAGCCACTACATTCTTTGCTATGATATTATTATGATTTAAAAGACCTACAAAATCAGGATGACCCCAAACAGCATCTTGCAAAGTCTAAGGGCAATTAAATTGCAAGAAAAGGATAAATAAATATGACCTTGTGGCATCTTCTGGTGCCACAGAAACATAAGAAATACAAAAGCCAGGAGATTTGCAATCATGAGAAGTAAGAAGCAGTTTCATAATTCATATCCTGATATAGTTGTGAATGAAGTTTAAACTTGGTCACCTGCATGTGATCACCGGCTAAGACAATCCTTGTATGTCTACTTGCTAGTGCCAAAGGCATGATGGTCTCACACTCCATTGCTTGAGCAGCTTCATCCAACAGAATATGAGTGAATAAACCTGCTGATAAACAAACAATTGTGCCAAGCGTTACTGAATGTTACCTTAAAATATGGAAATAAACATTTAACTAAAATGTAAATTTCAACTTAAGATAGAAGGTCATTTATTTTTCTTTGAATACACAGAGACAGATATATTATATATATATATATATCATCTCAGGTCAAGTGGACAATCTGCTTTTAAGCTCCATCAATTTTATTCTCAAGCTTGTACTGAGAAATTCATTAAGCAGTGCCTGTGATGAATCTTGGGCAAGCATTAAGCTCGCACCCGCCATGGCAAATCTGAAATCAGAAACATACAAGCAGAAGTCTATAGCCCCTCCCACTCTTTTCAATAGCACATTAATGCCTCAAATCCATTTAGAATAACATGAACTTATTTTCCTCACTGGTTAAGTTTTAATGCACTCAAACATTCCACCCTCTCCAAATGCCATGAAAAAAGCTTCCTATTTATTCAGTAGATTGTGAAAAAACATCTAAGGATAAATTGGTTTGTTTTTTGCAAGCATTTCTGAACAGTGGCTACTGAAGCCCCTCCATCAAAATAGATGCTATTGCAAACAAATGTAAAGAACAGCGCGCATAAATAGCTCAGTTTTCATGCTCTTAAACATCCCGTTTCATGTAATTATTGAGAAATGTATCAAACAGAATTACAGAATGACTGTACAGGTGGAGGCTAATCAGCCCATTATTTCTGTGTAGACTCTCAGCAAGGGTTGTCACTCCTCTGTCTTTTCCTGTAGCACTGCACATTTGCACTCTTCAGATGCTTATCAAATGCTCATTTTGAAAGCATTCACCACTCACAGGCAGTGAGCTTCCAAGACTAATGGGTTTTGTTTACATTAGGAGAGTTAACACTGACCAAGACAGACAACTGTGCATCGACATTTCAGCTAGAGAATACTGGAATTAAAAAACGTTTGGGGAAATACCCAGAGTTTTATTAAGTTTTTTAAAAATTTAAGCTTGGGGCAGTTCTGCAGAAGTCTCGAACGAATATAGCTGTGTAAAGCAGAACTCCTGAGAAAGGAGGAGGATACTTAAAGTAGATTACCTTAGACCAAGGAGTTTAGTAATAGCTCCAGACCAAGGAAGTTTGGATAAACCTCCAAAAAGGTCATTTGAAGCTGAAAATATTTAAGATTGTGTGTATGAAAGCTCCAGGAAGTGTCTATCAGCTTTGCCAAACTGGGAGTGGAAGTGACAATGAAATGAGATGTTAGAGAAAGCAGTTTTTCAACAGTGTGAGTACTGTACATGAGGGGCTTTGGGGCACCCTAGAGGTGTTTTGTGGATCTCTAAAAGGTGTATTTTTGAGATTAATGGAATTTATTTCAATGCAAGGGGTCTTACAGGTAAAGCAGATGAACTCAAGGTATGTACAAGAACATGAGACTGGGTCATCATAGTTATTACAGAAACAATTAAATCTCAATATTGAGTGTTCAACTCCACGTCATCCTCAGAAAATGAAACAACTAGTTCCTACACACACTTAAGATTTGCAACATTCAGGGTTGAGGTAATAGTGCTAGACAATGATCATCTCTGTCAAAATAAATAATTTAACACTCTTCCTTGGCGCTTAATTGCATTACCATCATCATCAATGAAATCCTCACCATAAACATCTGGAAGGTGGCACTGGCAAATTCATCTGGTCTAGTCAAATAAATACCACGGTCACAAGGGTCCCAACTTCCCAAACCTATCAATCATCTACAATGCATAAGGAAATAGCGTGTGGAATAATTTTTGCTGAGATGAATGGAGCTCCAAAGGAATACTCAAGAAGCTGAACATCATCTTTTAAAACAACTCAAATGACTGACACCCCACCCAGTTGCCATGTACAGTAGCTGCAGAGTGCACCACCTAAAAGCTGCACTATATAAATTAAGAGCTTTCTGGCAGTGCCTTCTAAATTGCGATCTCCACTACCCAAACAGCAAGGGCAACAATCAAATGAGAACATCACTTAACTTTGCCAAATCCGATACCATCTTGTTTGGAAATATATCACCACTCCTCCGCAGTCTCTGGGTCAAATTCTGGACCTCCCTTTCAAACAACAGTTCACCACATGAACTGCAAGCATTCAAAGTTGCAACTCATTGCTATAATGGAAATGAGGCCTTGTCAGAGATTCTCATATCTCATGACAGATTCAAAAGGCAAGGCACCAGTCCAACTAAACCACAATAGATTTTAATTATAATCTACTCTGCCCTTTGCACATATATAGCGACAATGGATGCGCAACTTGTACACATGGTATTACAAATAGGTGCCTCAGAAGTCTCAAAGTGCACTCTATTGTTTTGACCTGAAAAAAATCAAAAGTAAAATAAGGTAATTTTTTTTTTGTCATCCACATTTTGCATTGTGGGGATTCAACAAAAGTGGATAAAATGCAGGATGAATACTGCAAAAGGCAGGAGATTGCACCAGTTGTAAAGGCACTGCATGAGGGTAATTAATTTGTTAATTACCCACAAACTGACTGTACAGTTAACATTCTTTTAGCCAAGAGAAAATAACCAACTCTTCCACAACTTTTTTCAAATTGAGAGAAATCGTTTGGAGTAGCAGCTCAGCAAGCAGCGCTCTGGGAGCCTGTTTAGAACTCTTCTAGTTGGCTCTCCAAGAGATCAGAATGACTTCTCACCTGCACTGTGTTCTCTAAGTCCCCTGTGGAGATTAATAGTAGCAATATACAACTATTCTAAAAATAAGGTTTATCTACACATTTTTATACATTTTGAGAAAGGAAAATAAACCCACGCATTCTATAGTTCCAAAACAATACATATAAAAAGTTAGCATTTACTCAAGGAAATTAAGGTGCCCCATGGCAAACGATACAGCCCATTCCCTTGTCACTGATCAAGTGTTAAGAACAGTTTATTGCCTTGTCACGTCTTAAATCTTTCTTTAAAAATGAGTGAACAATGAGGATTTTAAGCATGAATGCAATTCAGAACCAAGATTTTTAAAAAACTGAAGCTAAGATACAGGCTGCATTTGTTTTGACCCAATTTTGACTTCCTTCACCTGAATCGCAAACAACTACTTTTTAGATCAGTGCTCTAGACACTGGTCATTCCACAACACTTTAGACAAGTAGCCATCCTTCATAAGTTAATCCACAAAAGAACATGTTATAAAACAGTGCAGACTCCTTATGTCCAAACTGACCTTTTGAATGTGCACACTTTCCAGCAGAAATCACTGGAGTGTACTCAGGAATAAAAAATATGAAGTGGTATTTACTGACCTAGATTTTGAATGCTCAAGATAAACGTAACATCTTTGCTGCCACATTTAGTTAATCTAATGAACTTAGGTTCAGACTAACTCGGTGCAGACTACAAAACAAATCTATGGTATTTTGATCAGAAATAAAAACAATTTTGTTAAAATTGTGATAATCACAGATTTTTATAACACGAACTGCTTTCAGGCTATTTAGACCTGCTATGAAACAAATGTTCTTTGCAGGAAGACAGGTTAAATGAAGTCAGGCCAGTACAAAGACATCTTTAAGAATCAAAGGAAGAATTCTTCCTGCTGTTAAGAGATGTACTAAGCCCAGAATTGCACACTTGGCCTCTCATGTCTGTCATTCTGGAGTTTTTCAGCATGCTTTTGTGGGTTCACATGTTCTGACAGCAGTAACTTCAATGTTAAGTTCTCTGCTTGGCAGCACTTTGCTCTTAAGAGTCTCTCCCAGTCATGTGGTAGCACCCTGACCTGATGCCTGTTGACATTGGAGGTGATGTGGTAATGTTGAGGCAGCTGTGCCAACTGATCCAATTGTGTGGCTTGGTTCTTGCCCTCTGTATGGTCCAGAGGCTTGGGAGGACTCAGGCTTTCTTCAATCCTCTGCGTACCTATTTTCAACTGTTGTGGGATTCCAGTATCAATTCATTTGCAGAAATAATTATTTTCGACTCTGCTCTGCTGAGCTGATTGCTTTTTAGCTTTCCCAACTTTTTCAATCATGATGGGGATCCTTGTGAATCAGTTTGCTGATAATTGCCACCTTGCATTAAGACCCTGATTGGGATTTTCATGTGTTCAACAGAAGAGAGCTGAAAACTTTTATAAATTAATCAGTATTTATTGGCTATTTACACTATTTAGAAGGCGAATTGTAGCAGGATCTTATCAGAAGCTTTCTCAGGCTTCAGCTATCCGTGATCTGACATTACGGATGACGCACTACAACATTTTGCATAATTGTAACTAGTAATTAGTATTACTAATACTACATGTGGAAACCAGGTAGATGTTTTGGCAGGCAATGTTAACAAGGCTGGGTCAGCAGTTTTTCAACGGTATCATTTCCACTGAGGCAGCTAGATTGTCAACAGAAGATTGCAGCTTTCAAACCCTTGTGATGTCTTTTCACGCATGTTTAAACTAGACCCCTCAATCCCCTGTGCCATTGAGGAACATGTTCTTGGCAGTCCGAGCTGCACCTCTAATCAATACCTACCTACATTCAGCATCATCAAACTGAGCAGAGCTTGAAAATGAAAGTACTCTCCAACATGGAATCGCCACAGCTCAGTGCCACTACACTTCCTTTGTGCTGACTTGTGAAATATGATTCATCTAAGGAGTTTCCACCGAACTGTGTAAAGGACCTATCAGTATATTCATACCTGGCCTGCAATGTTATATTGCACCTTCATCAGCAATGAGCTCATCTGCATTACAGAATTTTGCTATTCAAGGCCTCAACTGAAGCACCGAGTAAAGACTAGTCTGATGAGAAAGAATTAGCCACAGAAGACAGGGCTGCTGGTTAACACAGTACAGACAGCAGCTTCCAAACTCATGACCACTTCCATCTAGAAGGACAAGGGCAACAGATATATGGGAATACCACCATGTGCAGATTTTCCTTCAAGCCATTCACCATCCTGACTTGAAAATATATCAGTTTCTTCACTGTCACTGGGTCAAAATCCTGGAAGTATTGTGGGTTAACCTACAGCACGGAGTGCAGTATTCAAGAAAGCAGCTCATACTACCTTCCCAAGGGCAACTAAGGATAGACAGTAAATCCTGGCCAGTCAGCAAGGCCTATGTCCCATGAATGAATAAGAGGAACAAGTTAGTTTTAATGAATATACTTGTAGGTAGTTAAGTAGGTTTTAATAACAGAAGGCATTTCTAAATCAATTAAAATGGTCTAAGATTTTTAAAAGAAATTAGAAATGAAGAGTTTAAGATTTCTAATGCTTTTACCCACCAGTTGAAATACTGTCAGCAGTGCTTCAATTGTTTTTGACAATTACTCGTTTATTTCAGATTTATAATTCTGATCAAATTCTTAGTTGCTTTGCAACACTTCAAAGGCAGTCAAGCATTTGAGCCTCATGCTAATGTACATTCCAGATAAGAAATAAGGGCAGTATCTAAAACAAGATGCAGAGATAACGAGTAGCAAACTGCACAGATCTAAGACAACCAGTCACAACACTGGTAATGATTTCAGAGTGATCTAACTTTGGTTTATTTCCATACTGGAAATGTTTGCAGTGTTTAGCTGTCAGTGAAGGCATTACTTTGGTTCTGAAGGGACATAAAGCTGGAGTTTGTTACATAACATAATGCTGCAGCACAAACAGAGACAAGCTCAACTTTCTAATTCTGTACAGTTTATGCACACTACTGCCATCAAAATTATTTTCTCATTAATGTGGTAACTCAGGTCCTAATGCAATCAGATGTGCTAATTTCTAAAATAAATAGCATATCTTCAGAATTACTGCCAACTGATTAAGAATTTGATTAAAAAGTCATTAATTTTATTCCCATTAATTTTGTATTCTTCAAGGTCCATTCAGCAGCTTTCATTTCAGAGAACAGGGATCTTATTTTAGTTAACTGCTGTCCTTCACTCTGGTCACATCACAAAAATTGTATGCTTTGCCTTTCTAATCATCCCTTGCAGAATATGACTTTTAACAGATAATTATGGAAACATCATAGTTGTAAATGGCTTTCATTTAAAATAACATCTGGTTGCTATTAATAATAGAATGAGAATATCATAGATAGGGCACCTCAGTTCCTAATAGGTTTTAAGTCCCTGACTTTATAATTTCTAAAATAGAAGCAGACTACCTTATAATGTAAACTTCTATACACTCTGAATAAAAGCACCTTCTACTTACTTCAAAGCACAAATTGCTAGAGGGAGAAGAATTATCATTGTGGTTTTCTGAAGCCAGTAGCACAACAATCTTCCACCCTAACTATAGATGAAAAATTTATGTTGACAAGTATTTCCATCTGCTAAACCTTAGCCTATTGCCATGCTTTTGTCAAAGTTTCCCATCAACAGTGCAAATTGAGAAGAGGCCTGAATGAATATCTTGAAGAAAGGTTCTTCCTTGAATTGATGTGAAGACATGGAAATCCATTAAATCAGCAATAAACTGATTACTCTTGTGACAGTTGTGCAGGACTGCCATTGACAACAAAAAAAAACCTTATTCTTGGAGGTTCAGACGGACATTAAAAGGCAAATCAAAAGCTCAACATTGGCCTGGATTGACCAGGTTCATCAGCATTCACTTAGAAACTATCAGAGGAAGGTTAATCCAGATGCCTCTTGGCAGCGTAATGGATGATATTCATATCTGTCCACTCAGTTCCCTCTCTTGAAAGTAAGTGACAAGAAAGGGTATTTAAATATCACTCGCTCAGAAAACTAAATTAAATACCCTTTCCTACACCCACTAAAATTATGACAATTTTTAATGAATGGAATTTAGGGCTTTTCTGAACAGGTAGCATTTCAACTAGAGTAAGGAAGTTATTGGTTTAAATGTCATTTTGTGGAAAGCATGTTTAAATTGTCACTTGGTGAGTACCAAGAAACTGAGACATTAGAGGTGTCATCATTCAAACAGAACATCAAACCGAGAAGCCAACTGCCTGTTCAGGTTAAAAATAAAGATCATATGATAGTCATGAAAGAAGAATAGCAAATTCTGTTAGCATTCTGACCAAATTCCTTTCTGCAGCAGCTATCAAGCATACATAAATAGTCATTAATGTTCATGGGATGTTACTGTGGGTACAACAGTTGCCATATGAACCTACATAACAATGATTTCAAACTAAATGATTAGATGTTCCTAAATGATTCATTTAGAAACATCTCCAAGAAATGTCATAAAGTGTTATAATAATGCAAGTTTTCCTTTCGCTGCCTAAAGAGAATATTATAATTTGAGAAGGCAGTCAGGAAAACCTAACAAGACTTTTTTTGCTTTAATTTCATTGAAGAGACACTCAAACCTGGAAGATACACATGCATACAAAGAATTGGCAATGCAGAGCCTTAGCCAATAGGTTCAAAAGTAAAATTTGTGACAAGTTATAATCAGTGCTTCAAACAGCAGCTCAACAAATGCAGCCTAGAGAGATTTTGAGTAGTTGTGAACATATGGGTACATGGAGTGTAGTGATCTTGTTTAATCAAACTTGTCCCTTTTTTCATTCGTGGGACCAAGGCATTGCCGGCTTGGCCAATATTTATTGCGCGTCTCTGGTTGCCCTTAAGAAGGCGGTGGTGAACTGCTTTCTTATAGTATTGCAAGCCATTTTCTGCAGGTAACCCCACAATGGTGTCAGGGGAGGTCCAGGATTGTGGCCTAGTAACACTGAAGGAGCAATGATACAGGATGCTGAGTAGTTAGAAGAGAAACCTGAAGTTAGTGGTGTTCCCATGCTTCTGTCCTCCATGTCCTTCCAGACAATAGTCGTGGTGGGTTTGGAAGGTGCTGTCTGAGGAGCCTTGGTGAATGGCTGGATGATAATGCAAAATGAATTCTTCTAAGCAGTTAACCAGTTAATTTACAAAAAACAGACTTCAACTCACATTGCCTTTTGACACAAAAACATCTCTTAAGACTTGCATTTCACTTAGTTTTGCCTTAAGTGATGAAAGGGGAAAGATTTAAAAAGGACCTAAGGGACAACTTTTTCACAGAGAGGGTAGTGCATGTATGGAATGAGCTGCCAGAGAAGGTTGGGGAGGCTGATACAATTACAATATTTAAAATGGATCTGGATGGGTATATGAATAGGAAGGGCTTAGAGGAATATGGGTCAAATGCTGGCAAATGGGACTAGATTAGGTTAGGATATCTGGTCGGCATGGACAGAAGGGTGTCTTTCTGTGCTGTATATTTTTATGACTAAATTCCAGAACCAGATTACTACAACATGGAAGGAAGCCATTCTACCCATCATGTTGATATGAATTCTTTCAAACAGCAATATCCTAAGTCCCACTTTCTGGTTCGCTCCTTAGATCATGATAATTTAATTCCCTCCCTCACGACATTGCAGATCAACCTACAACAGATAGAATTAAGTGGTTTAAGAAGGCAGCTCACCACTATCTTTACAAGGACAACTGGGGACAGGCAATAAATGCTGGCCCAAACAACAACACCCAACCCTCACAAATGAAAATACAATTCCTTCAACTGCTTATCCAACTATCTTTGCAAAGTTACCATGCATCCCAGAAATTTAAGTTCTCTGATGAGTGATCCCTCTGCCATTAGAAACAGGTTACATACTGTTTCAAACACTTCATAAATTTTAACACCTCGAAAAAAATACCAGCTTAACTCTCTCTTCCAAGGATAACCACTCCAGAATCTCCAGTCTCCTCATGTAACTGAAATTTCAGTGCAGAAAAACAATTGTTTCAAAAGGAAATGTCGAAGTTTAATTACAAGCTGAACTTCAAATCTCAGGGAACCATAGGAGATGAGTGGACATGAATTTATCTTTTAGCTATTCATTTTGTGGGATGTGGGCATTGCTGGCTGGCCAGCATTTATTGCCCGTCCTAAGATGCCCTTGAGAAATTAGTGCTGAGCTGCTTTCTTGAATACTCCATACTTCCCTGATGAGAAATAATGCCTTCATATGAATTATTATTTAAAGATTTGTAAAGACTCCCAGATGCAGCACATAATCAAGTAGAACTAGACTTCAAAATGTCAAAAAATGCCCGAGTAAATGAAGGAGAGTTCAAAACTAGAGGGCATAATTTTAAAGTGAGAGAGGGAAAAGATTTAAAAGGGGCCTGAGGGGCAACATTTTCACACAGAAAGTGGTTCATAGGTGAAATGAACTGCCAGAGGAAGCGGTAGTTGCAGGTATCGCCACAACATTTAAAAGGTATAACGTATTTAAAGGCATTTAAAAGAATAGAAAAGGATTAAAGGGATATGGACCAAACACAGGCAAAAAGAACTAGTTTAGTTTGGTAAACTTGATTGATATAGACAAGTTGAACCAAAGGGTTTCCCTGCTGTATGACTCTATAACTGAAGGTGCTTCTATCCCAAAACTAATTAAAAACTTATTAAAGGCCATGCTAGATGCTAGCATGCAAAATTGACTAAAGGCGTGTGAACAAACCTCTGTTTATGATTTAAAATTATTATTAAAGTCAATCACCATTTCCTTTATTTGACAGTCCATCTAATTTTCCTGGGACAACCTTGAAACTGGGCAACTGGTCAGGTATGTATTAATGAGACACCTACATTATCCCAGATGATCAATGGCTCTGTTATCTCACTTGTCTGGAAGTACATCCTTATTTCACATCACCAAATTACGCCAGAGATCTCAGATTCAAATCCCACATCAGTACTGAAAAGTGGTCCTTGCTTTCTATCATCAGAGTCTGAAGATCACATAGTTTGGGGATTTTGTGTCTTTCATTTAAAATCTTTAATTTTTGTGACAATTCTGGGAATAGCCAGGCTTGATTTTCCAGTCTGCTACTCCAAATGAATTGTAAAAACAGAAGAATCAGCCAGCTAAGAGAAAACAACAGGCATAAGTGGGTCATTTTTTGGGAGGCAAGATGTAATGGGTTGCGTTACACTGATCAGTGCATGGCTTCAACTTTTAACAATTTTGATAAATGACTTGGATTAAAGAACTAAAGATATAGTTGCGAAAATTGCTGATGACATTATGATGTGCAGAAAAGTAAGTTGTGGGAAAGACATAAGGAAGCTACAAAGGTATATAGCTTTGATAAACAAGTGGGTTAGATATGGGAAATATTAACTGCCCTTTGGCAAGAAGAGTAAAAAAGCATTTTATTCAAATGGTAAGAGTGTACAGAGTTTAGAGAGGTCGAGAATTTAGGTGTCCTAATATATGAATTGCAAAAAGCTGTTAGGTAGATACAGGAAATAATTAGAAAAGTTACTTAGTACTAACAATTATTTTGAACACAAAGTTTATGCTTCAGCTACAAAAGACATTGGTGAGGTCACACTAGAATACTGTGCACATTATAAGTGTCTTTCTTCAAGGATATAAAATAAATTCATTACAAGTAGTTCAGAGAAGTCTCACCTGGGTTGTTTTATGGGGATGGGTTGAATCCATTGGGGGTTTGAAAGAGCAAGAAGTATTTGAATGAGACTTATAAGGTCTTGACAAGGTGCAGTGTGCCTGTAGAGAGGATGTTTCCTCATGTGGGATAATCTAAAACGAAGGGTCACGATTTAAATATAAGGGATTTTCCATTTCAAAAAGAGTTAAAGAGAAATCATTTTCTCTACACGGGCTGTGAGGCTTTGAACGTAAGAACATAGGAACAAGGTGCAGGACATAGGCCATCTGCCCCTTTGAGCCTGCTCCGCCATTCAAGATGATCATGGCTGATCTTTTTGTGCCCTCAGTTCCACTTACCTGCCCTTTCACCAGAATCCTTAATTTCCTTCATTGTTTGAAAAAGTATCTATCTTGGCTTTAAAAACAATTTCCTGAAATAACATCAACCACTTCATTGGGCGGGGAATTCCATAGATTCATAACCCTCTGGTTGAAGACGTTCCTTCTCAATTCAATTCTAAATCTGCCTCCCCCTAATTTTGAGGCTGTGGCCTCTTATCTTAGTTTCACTTGCCAGCGGAAACAGCCTCTGTACTTCTATCTTATCTTGTCCCTTTAAAATTTTATGTGTTTCTATAAAATCCCTCCTCATTCCTCTAAATTCCAATGAATATAATCCCAGTCTACTCAGTCCCTCCTCATAAATCAACCCCCTCAACTCTGGAATCAAAACTAGTGAACCTCCTCTGCACCTCCTCTAGTGCCAGTACATCTTTTCTCAAGTAAGGAGACAAAACTACACACTGTACTCCAGGTATGGCCTCACCAGCACCATAAGCAGCTGCAACATTAGATCTCTCCTTTTAAACTCATTCCCTTTAGCAATGAAGGACAAAATTCCATTTGCCTTCCTAATTATCTGTTGTATCCGCAGTCCAACCTACTGTGATTCATGCATAAGGACTTCCAGGTCCTTCTGCATACCAGCATGCTGAAACTTTTTACCATTCAAGTAACAGTCCTATTTACTGTTACTCCGACCACATTTATTAACATTGTATGCCACCTGTCAGACCTTTGCCCACTCAAAGTATCTATATTCCTCTGCAAAGTTTCACAAGCTCTTCCTCCAAAGGTGGTCGAGGGAAAGTCTTTAAAGCAGAGTTGGATAAATACTTGATAAGCAAGAGGGTGGAAGTTATTGGACTTGCGCAGGATGTTAAGTCATCAGATCAGCATGATCTTACTGAATAACAAAGCATGCTCAAGGTCTACTAATGCTCCTAGTTTGTATGTTCATGCCCAAGTATTAATTTCTTCCATCAACTTTTAAAATAGAACTTTGAGCCCAAATTTGAGAAACACTGTCCATTGCAGTCAGTTGTCAGGCTGAGTGTATGATGTGATTTCAGCTCCAATTAATTTGATGCAATCCAGTGAAAAGAACTCAAAGTTATTGACTCTAACATGTTAGTAAATGCAGCCAGTTAAATAGTATGTGCAAAGGGACACAGCTGAGGCACAGTCCAAAACATCACTCATGAAATCCCATAGTACATAATCTGCACAAATCGAAGGGGCTCGAGTCTAAATAGATTGGATAATCCAGGAGTCTGGCAAAAACACATCTGAAATGAAATAATGCAGAATTTGAACACACATAGAACATGCTCTGACGAAAGCTGTGAACTTGGTGCCTTTTGTTTTGCTGTGATATTGATCATCAATTTGGAAATTTTCTGAATTAAATAGGTTACATTGCAGAGATATAGCTTCTTAGAATCCCTAGAGTGTGGAAGCAGGCCTTCGGTCTATCGAGTCTACACTAACCCTCCAAAGAGCATCCCACACACATCCAACCTACAACCTTCAACTTACCCCCTGACCCCTGCCCCACCCACCAAGTCCCCTTCCCCTATCCCTGTAACCCTGCATTTCCCATGGCCAATCCCCCTAGCCTGCACATCTTTGGATTATAGGAGGAAACCTGAGCACTTGGAAGAAATGTATGCAGACGCAGGGAGAGTATGCAAACTCCATACACACAGTTACTCAAGGCTGGAATCAAACCTGGGACCCTGGTGCTGTGAGGCAGTAGTGCTAACCACAGAACCACTGGGCCATTGCCAGTTCTTGCCTGCAAGCACTGAAAAGACTGTTCTGAGTTGAAATATTTAACTGTTAGGAGCAGATAGGAACACCAATAAAAGACTGCCAGTTGAGGGGATGCATTTTTAAAAACACAGACACACAGGGATATTATCACCGTTAATTTTAGACATTGTTACTCCTCATTGAAAGCTCATTCCTTCAGAAATAGAAGAATGTTGAATCAGAAAGCATCATCTCCCCATGAAAAAAGACAGCATCCCAAATATAACATGATTACCATCTTTCATTAGAAAGTCTAATGAAATTTGTTTCATCACAGCAATTACGAGTTTGAATAACAGCTCTGAATCCATTAAGCAAAATCCATACCTCATTATAAAGATAGAGATTACTGCAAAGAATCACTGCTGTTAGTGCATAGAAGACTGACTTCATTTGGAACTACCACTGTGACAGCAACACTTTTAGCTTGTTCAGAAACACACGAAACACCATACAGTGATGACTCAAAGGGAAACATAATAAACAAATACATCTTCTATTATGAACTTGAGAGAGTGCTTCTCCACTTGTTTTTTTTTCCCTTGAGGTAGCAATGGAGACTAATGAATTACATTTACTGGTACAGTGATTAAAGCAAATAGTCTGCATTTACTAACACACATGAAAGAAAAAAAATCTGATTGTTTCAGTATATTATTCCCAGTTGGAAATTAATGAGCAGGGCTGATCAGTGCAGCAATGTTCAAACTAAAATGATTTCTGTCAGAGGGTTCTTTGCATCCGAATAACATCCAATTTTATATGATCATTTCCCTTTTAATCGATAGCAGGTTCCAAAAAATAGCTTTGCTGATGAAATTGGAGCATTCCACCAGTTCTGTCTACACCAACACCAGACAGACAATGACAGGAAAGGCAACTATCTCAATGGTTCTCCAGCGGCTGTTTTAAAATGCATGTTGTGATGAAACAGAATTCTCAGGGCAGCATGGGTTAGATTTCAAATCAACACAAGTTTAAGTTGCATTTATATGGCATCTTTCACAACAACAGGGCATCCCAAGGCACTTTAGAGGTGTCAGCTAAGAAATGCAGAAAGGTGAAAACAATTTGTGCACAGCACGATTCCATAAATAACAATGTTACCATGACCAAAGGAAAGTTAAATAATCACACCTTCAACTCTGTATGAAACAAACATCGAAAACAAGGAGTGGACCATTCAGCCCTTCAAGACTGCTGCGCTGGCATTCATTAGAGTCATGGCTGCTCATCCAACTCCCACTTTTCCCCCATATCCTTTGGCCCCTTTCGCCCCAAGCACTTTATCCAACCGCTTGAAATCATGCTATTTTTTGGCCTTGACTGCTTTCTGTGATAGCGAATTCTACAGGCTCACCAAAATAAAACTACAAGTCAACTTTGAATCACGGCATCAAAATTTGTCACATATAAACTAAGGGTTTTTAAGAGCTCTTGCGATGCAATGACAGTATCCCTACCCCTGAGCTCGAAGGCTTGGGGTTTAAGTCCTGCCTGTTCCAGAGGTGTATCATAACACATCTCAGCAGGTCAACTTTAAAAAAAAGGTCAACAGTTCTTTCAATTAATACATATTGACTGATTGACTATAATTTATAAACACACTACAATTAGTAATCTTTCCATGTTCAGGAATGCAGGCGCAGAAAATTCTCCTGACCTAAGTACAGTGGTATATTTGGGATCCAAAGAATCTTGTTTAAAAAGATAGATGAGATGGTCCACAAAAACTAAAAAAAAAGGAGAAATAAAAGATTGTAAACTACAATTAAATCAATTAATTAGCTGAATAGAAGAGACCAGAATAATATGGATTCATCAAAATTAACAGTCATAGTTAATGGCACAAGAATTGCCACGACTCTGAACATGGTCTAATTTCTTACTGAATATTTCCAATGAGCATAACGTCTACCACACTCGCAGGCAGTGCACTGCACACCCTGACCACACTTCATACAAAAGGTTTTCCTTGCATTATTCTTGCTTCTAAGAGGATGTGACTAATTTAAGTCTGTGCCCTCTCATTCTCAATCCCTTCACGTGGGAACTATTTCCCCTATTTACTCGGACCAGGTCTTAGACCATTTTAAATAATTCAATTAGGTCTCCTGTCATACTTCTCTGCCCAGTGAAAATGAGCCACAACTTCTCAAATTAATTTTCATTGCTGAAATTACCCATCCCTAGAATCACTTATGTAAATTTTTCTGCATTCTCTCCAATGCTTTCACATCCTTCCTAAGGTGTGGCATCCAGTGGCAATACCCCAGTAGAGGCTAAATCAGTACCTTTCCTAAGCTCAGTGCCTTGCTCCTACACACAATGACGTTCAGGATACCGTACTTGTGAATTTAAAACATTCCTTCAACTTATCTAGCAGCTTTAATGACTTATAGATATGCCCAGTGCCTCTGCTCCTGCACCTGCGAGAGCATTATATCTTTATTCTATACAGTCCCTCCAAGTTTCTCTGATTAAAATGTATCACCTTATTTCTCCACAATGAATTTCATCGCTCTATTTGAAGTTCTACACTGTTCTCCTCACAGCTTACGTAGCTTCCAAGTTTTGCATTACTGCCAAATTTTTAAATTGTGCCGAAACACCAAGGTCCAGATCAATGTTATATATCGGGAAAAACAAAGATTCCAACGTAGACCCATGGGGGGAATCTCCATTACAAACTTACCCCAGCCAGAAAAACATTCATTGACCATAATTCCCTGTTTCCTGTCACTCAGCCAAGTTCTTTAAAAAAACTTCATTTATGTGATATGGGCACCACTGGCTGAACCAGCATTTATTGCCCATTCCTAATTACGCAGATGATAGTTAACAGTTAACCCACATTTGTGTAGGTCTGGAGTCATACTCACCCAACATGGAAACAACTTTAGCCTAATTTGTCCACACCAATTAGGTTTCCTAAATTGAACTAGACCCATTTGCCTGCATTTTTGGCCTCACATGTAGGCCAGATCAGGTGAGGATGACAGATTTCCTTCCTTAAAGGACATTAGTAAACTACACAGATTCACTGATTCTTGACAATATTGAATTCAAATTCCACTATCTGCTGCGGTAGGATTCAAACGCAGGTCCTGAGAAAATTATGTCAGTCTCTGGATTAATAATCTAGCGATAATACCACTAGGCCATCACCTACCATTTTGCATCCTGTCCCTTTTATTCCATGACCCCAACTTTGCTAACAAGCTTGTTGTTCAGCACTGTATCAAATATCCAAAGGTCTAGGTACACCTCATCAAAGGCAATGCTCTCACCTACACTCTCTGCTACTTCTTCAACCATTTCCAGTAAGTTAGTTAAGCATGATTTTCCCTTAATAAATCCATATAAACCCTCTTCAATTAAGCCATATAAACCTGTAAAGGAAAACAAATTTGAAAACTTAAAAACACAAAACTGCAACTGCTGGGAAGTTGAAACTTAAACACAAAAATCACTGGAGTACATTACAGATTCACCATGTGGAAAGTGAAAAGAGAGGTTACATTCTTCAAAATTAAAATTAATTTTGAATACTGGAAGGGTTAAAGGTACATGGAAGCCATTCTAGCTGTCAGATCACTGCAGAGAAAATTCTTAAGCAGTAAGTCAAGAATTTAGCACAATGCTAACTATTCACTCACACCACAGACACATAAAAGTGCTCCCCTGACTCTTCTGCATTAAAATTGCAATAAACATCATTTGAGCACCTGTCAAAGAAAACAGCTTGTAATCGATGACTCCTCTTCAGACAGGTTATCATCTGCATCCCAGTCATGACTCTTCTCTTGAGGTTTTATTTTCAGACATTATTCAGAACATTAGGTAATCCATGAATTGTACAAGTGAAGTTAATTAGTTTTTTTTAAGAATAGGTCAAATTTCAACTAGAGTTGTACTTGGGTTGGAATTTACATTCATTTCAAAAGAACTTCTGCAATATCCATATTAAAACTGATTTACTTGCAGCATACATCAATTTAAATAGATGTACACATTTAATACTAAGTTACCTGTCTTTGTATTCAATTTATTAGCCCACCCAACTGGACAGCAGTTTGCATGACATCCAGCAAAAAATAAACTAATTACACCTAATATATCCTGGAATTAAATATTTTGCAGCCCGGAATAGCCTTCAGATAATCAAACTTGCACTTATTGAGCTATCTATTCAATTCCAAATCGATGTGCTGCCCTGATTCCTTTGTAACATTTTCCTTTGCAAAAATTTATTCACTTTCACTTTAAAAGCTCTTCTCAAATGTTGGACATTACATTGTTACTAAAGGCACTGGTTTGCACAATGAAATGTTGAGAAAGGATCAGAACACCCTGATCAGATTTAATGCTAAACTTACAGACCTCATTTGTTCGCAGGCAATGCATTGAATTCTGAGGATTCAAGCTTCTTGTGACAACTGTTGGATGACTTCACAAACAGCAGAAGACTGCAATCTGATGTTTTATTTCTGTATGAACACATAAAAGACTGCCAACTAGCATGTTTCACCAAATCTTCCCTTAATATAGTGATGGAAGGTGAGAGATTTATACAGGGAGAAAGTGAGGACTGCAGATGCTGGAGATCAGAGCTGAAAATGTGTTGCTTGAAAAGCGCAGCAGGTCAGGCAGCATCCAAGGACCAGGAGAATCGACGTTTCAGGCATGAGCCTTTCTTCCTTGAGGTCGGGGTGGAGGTGTTGGTAAAATGGATGAACCGTTCAACCTCCTCGTGGGAGCACGAGGCAGCGCCAATACAGTCATCAATGTAGCGGAGGAAAAGGTGGGGGATGGTGCCAGTGTAGCTGCAGAAGATGGACTGTTCCACACATCCTACGAAGAGGCAGGCATAGCTGGGGCCCATGTGGGTGCCCATGGTTACTCCTTGGGTTTGGAGGAAGTGGGAGGATTGGAAAGAGAAGCTGTTCAGAACGAGGACCAGTTCAGTCAGTCGAAGGAGGGTGTCAGTGGAAGGGTACTGGTTGGTTCGGCGGGAAGGAAGAAGCGGAGGGCTTTGAGTCCTTTGTGATGGGGGATAAAGGTGTACAGGGACTGGATGTCCATGGTGAAGATAAGGCGTTGGGGACCAGGGAAGCGAAAATCATGGAGGAGGTGGAGGGCGTGGGTGGTGTCCCGAACGTAGGTGGGGAGTTCTTGGACTAAGGGGGACAGGACCGTGTCGAGGTATGCAGAGATGATTTATACATACTTAATCATTTCAAGAAAAGTTTGGATTATAAACTAGTGGCATTTGTGCGCTGGTCTATTTGAATGAAAGGGTTTAATAATTAACAATATTAGTAATTTCAGTACCATAATTTTAAACCAGTATGTATCAGAGAGATGACTGAAGGTTTCCCGGCATGTTAATGGAAGTTTTTTTTCATACTCTGGGGCTTGTGACAGATAGAAAAATAAACATTAAGACATTAGATTTGCAGAAATTAGGATGGGCACCTTTCAAAAAAAAAGTTAGAAACTTTTAAATTCAGTTTGAAGGAAATCTGACTATCGTCGGATGCATGAATAGACTCTCCTGGAAACATACTTTGTTCAGAACAGTAAAAGGAATAAGTTACCTTGATATGATTGTTCGATGTTTCAGTTTTAGAGAACTTCCAGATCAGGAGTGTTTAGTTAGAAATATGATTTGTTTATTTAAAGCTGAGAAAGTCTAACATCTCAATAGTGTGAGGATTCAAAGGAAATACATCACAGTTCACAGAATGGGAATAGAGAGGGTTAAAAGTTGTCATATCTCCAGATCAGGCAAGGAAAATGTTTACTTCTTTGACTTAATTGCAAAGTGATGCTGTTGGGGAGCAATTGGAACTTCATTTTGCCATGTGTTTTGAAATATTGCAAACTGTTATTGTCAAAACCAAATCTGTTTCAGTCAAACACCTCCACACTAAATTGAAAAAGATCCATCAAGCCAGATTTCATACTGGGATCCATTAGTGACATAAACTTGGGTCACAGCACATTGCAAAGATAGCTGGGGATTTTAGGTATGTGCATTGCTCTAGACTTGACCTGTAGGTAGCCTTCCTGCAAGTATTTGCAGCCAACTGAAAAATACTAACTTCCTATATTCCATGCCTTTTCAGCAAGGCGAGAGATGCTCCTCACTGCACCATCTGACAATGTATCCATTTCAAACAAGGCAAAAATCTCAGAAAACAATGGGGTAGCTGTTGTACATATGCAGTCTAATGTTCAAGTTTATTTTTATTCCAATAGAACAAAATTCATCATGTTTTGCCAAACCTGCCAAAAGCACACAGGAAAAGTTGCAAACCAGGCCCACAAATCAGACTGAGCTTAAATATATATTGCCCAAGATTAACCATTTTGTAGCCCTCAATGTGTGTTAAATAGACAGCACATTAGGAAAGCACATATATATAATAATAAATGCTGACACGATTAATCTCATTTCCAATTCCCTTTTTGTAAACCTTTATAGGCTGAATTTTCAACTCACCACATCAGTTTGCAGGCTCAGTTTCAAGATGCCATTTCTAAAACTGGCCATTTTGAGGTGAATTTAGGTCCCAGTCTCACAGGCTGATAATCATGCCAGTAAGGATTTTATTTTTTTAAAAGGTTGATTGGGATTATCCAGATGGCCTCCAGTTTCCTGAGGCAAATTGAGAAGGAAGTGAACCTCAATGGTCCTACAGGCCATTCCAAGCACTCCTGCCATGTCTATTGATCTTCCCTGCTCACCTGGGTAGTGATCCAGTCAAAGCACACCTGTCGTGGGAATTCCTCCTCATCCCACCGTGAAAGTGTGGCTGATTTCTCTCTTTTTTAAATGACTTTTTAAAAAAGTGCCTGACAAGTGGCCTTGCATTGATCCACTCACCCAGTTGCTTAGTCTGTTCTGTAATGAGGTGCTTCCCTGAAACTGGGAAACTGAATTACCTACCACTTACATAAATCATCTGCAGGAGAGCACAGAGCGCAACATCTCCAAATTTGCCGACAGTACAAATAGGTCTTACTGTGATGTGGACAAAGAATTCACATGAGTCTCCAGATAGGTTAAATTAGTGGTCAAAAACTTGGCACAGTTTAATATAGGAAAGTGAGAGGTGCATTTTGGTAAGAAGAATCAAAAGGAAGACTAGCATTTAAATGGAGAAAACTCCAAAAAAAATGAAGTACAGAAGGAATTGGGTGTTCTTGTGCATGAAGCATCAAAAGTTAACATAAAGGTGCAATAGGTAATTGAGAAAGCAAATGGAATTTTGGTCTATATTGCCAGTGATACTTGAAAAATGGAGAAATCATGAGGGGCATGGGTAGAGAGAATAGACAAGGTATTTTTACTCTGGAAGGGAGTCCAAAACTAGAGGGCACAGGTTTAAGGTGAGAGGTGAACAATTTAAAAATGATCTGAGGAATATCTTTTCCACACAAACGGTGCTGCATGTACGGATCGAGCTATCAGAGGAAGTGGTGGAAGCAGGGACAGTTAGATTTAAAATGCATCTGGATAGGTATATGAATTAGAAGGGATGAGGGGGCAATGGGCCAAAAGCTGGCAAAAGGGACTAGGTCAGATTGGGATGTTTGATCAGCGTGGACAAGTTGGTTTCCTGCTGTAAGACTCTATGGCAATTATACAGGGTGCTGGTGAGGTAGCATGTGAAGCACTGCGTACAATTTTGGTCTCCATATCTAAAAAAGATGTACTGACTTTGGAGGTCATTCAAGAGATTCACTTGGTTGATTCTTGGGATGAAAGGGTTGACATATCAAAACAGCTAGATAGGTTAGGCCTTTATTCATTACAGCTTAGAAGAATGAGGTGTGATCTTTTTGAAACGTATAAGATTTTGAGGGGGCTTGACAGAGGACACGCTGCAATGATGGTTCCACTAGTCAGGGAGTCTCAAGCAAGGGGACATGGTTTCATTCGTCTAAAACTGAGGTGAAGGCATTTCTCCTCTCAGTGGGTAGTGATGGAATTCTCTACCCCAGAGAGTTGTAGAGACTCGATCACAAAGTATTTAAAGAGGTGATTGGTAGAGTTTTGAAATAGAGGAGTTGAGGTCTATGAGGAGCTAGCATGAAAGAGCTGAATCCTGGAGCAGTTAAGCCATTCTATGATAAAATGGCAGGATCAGCATGACAGCATGAACATCTTATTCTTGCCTCTATTACTTATGTTCTTAACTAGATAGGGAACTCATCTCCATTCCAACTGAGAACCTGAACTTTGATCAGATTTCCAATGGAAGCTGCTTCTCATTTGAAAACAACTGCTTTTGTTTTCAATCTTTGCGGCAAAATTTCAGTCCAATGACATTCCTTGTATTACTCACCTAATTCAAGGTCCAACTGACAGAGATATTGTGATGTACTAAGAGTAACCACCACCACTCGATGTCTCAAGATATCCTCTTTCTGTGGCATTTGAAAGGTGGAATGCGTGCTTGAAATCAAACAGTATTGTTGCACTACTGGATGCACAGTCTTCACCCATCGATTTCTGAAATATACCCTGTAATTGCAGAAACAACTTCAGGAAATTTCGAATTCAAATATATTTTATATCAACCTTTACATTCAATTCTTCACTTACAAATCCAATCTTTCTGCATCTAACAGATGTGAAATTAAAAACAAATTAATAGATCAGCCAAACAACCTGAACAGAACAATACCATACACTGAAGGCCCAATGAGCAGTGGTAGACTTCAGTGCACTGTAAGAAAATAAATTCTTCTTTGAATGGTAGATTTTGTTCACACCATCTTATCAAGTTAGAATTTGGGAAGGTCCCATTAGAAGGTAAATCAACAAACAAGCTACAGGACTAGGCTGTTGAGCATCTTTGAACAGTGTATGGCACAGCAACAGGTACAAATAAATGGGGGCAGAACTTTGGATAAAACATTCCACTCACTCAGTCATTTTAATAATCCTTCTCCTGAAGGTAGAGTCCAGTGCCAGAGGGAAAAAAAGATCCTTTGATATTTTATCTTAGACTCACATAATAATCTATGATAATAAAATCTATTCCCATTCAGTGCCCAGATATGTATCTTTTAGCTAAGGCATCTGGTTAAGGTTCAGGAACACTGACTATGGCTGATAACACTTCTTCCTCACCATATCCCTTCCTAACCTATGACAGAGACTCTCCCATCGATTTGGCTCAGATCAGCAAACTCAGCACAATGCAGGGGTCAAAAGCTAGTATCTTCCCAACTGAATACAGGCAACGCCTACACATTCTGAGCATCCAGAAAGCTTTAACAATACCAGATGTTTGTTGTAAAAGATTTTAAAAGGTCAGAGTTATTAGGGATTACTGGCAAGAGCCTGCAGCAAGGCATGAACTTTGTTCTTGCCACACTAAAGGTTATCTGAATCTCTGCAGATTACCAATTTGAACTGAACTCTGAGATTTCAGTTACCTAAATCAATATTGCTTGTAATGTTCAAAGAAATGCACATCAAAATCTATCCTCAACTACTTGCACAGGTCAAACTCAAAGTTCTTCAGAATCATCTATAGAAAAGACAGAAATACTTAAAAACATTGCATTAAGTTGGTCAATGAATTAACTGATTCTTACATTGGCTGAAAATAAACTTGAGCAAGTGATTCTATTTTATTTTCAAATCAACCGGCTCAGGTTTGGTAACATCCCTCTGGAGAATGTGGGGTTGAATCTAGGTCTCCTGGTTCAGAGATAGGAACATTATCACTGCATGGGATTTCTGAGGTAATGCCTCAGACAGACTGCATCTTGGGGCACTTACAGAATTAAACATTTCCAGAGAAAAGTTTCAAATTAAGGTTATATAAAAATTACTTGAGAAAAATAAGTGAGGTATTCAATGAGGGATTAAGGCTGATCTACTTAAAAGGTAAGATGCAAAACTCGGAATAAATTCAGAAGTGTTCCACAGGTTGAGGTTGTGAGTTCAAGTCCCACCCCAGGATTTGAGTACAAAATTTAAGGCTGATATCCAGTATACTATTGAGTGAGTGATGCACGAGTGGAGATTCAAACAATTTGGAGGAGATATTAAACCAAGTGCCATCTGTTCGCTCAGATAAATGTAAAGAAATCCATGGTATTTTCTCAAAGAGAAACAGAGAAATTATTCCATATCCTGGCCAATATTTATTGTTCAAACAGCATCTCAAAAACAGATTGTCTGGTCATTATCACATTATTGTTTTTCAAAGTTTGCTGCCAAGATGACACTGCCTGCCACATTTCCAACATTACAACTGGGAAAGGAACATGATAAATTACAAGTCTTTTTTTTATTTGAGGAGAAAGTGAGGACTGCAGATGCTGGAGATCAGAGCTGAAAAATGTGTTGCTGGAAAAGCGCAGCAGGTCAGGTAGCATCCAAGGAGCAGGAGAAATCGACGTTTCGGGCATAATAACACAATAAGAACAATCTTTGGGTTCAACAAAAGGAAGGTGATATTGGAAGGAAGTTTCAATTTTTTTTTGACTACAAGATCAAGATAAATATTACCATTTGTAAAGTAGCTGGATTTTGCACAAAATCACTTCATACATTTCCATAATAATTCTGAAGGGTCATTATAATGGATTAATTAGATAAAAGGCAATCAGAGAATTAACTAATTTAGACTGTGAAACCCACATCTGCAAACCACAACATTAAAATAAACGAAGATGTTGTATCACATCGTCACTAATAGAAGATTTAAAGAAAGCAACTCAAAATATTCAACCTTTAGCAGTTGCTGAATGAGGCAAACCCTTTAAACCTCAGGATTTCACAGAGACAGAAGACATCCTAATCTAAGAAAGGATGTTGAACTCTACTTGGTCTTAAATGTTCACCACAGTTGAACACATTTTCAGTCAGGCATGTCAACAACAGTTGTTACAATAAGTATAGGAGGTAGCCAGAAAAATGACAGAAACTGGTTCATCCGTCATGAGATATCCCTTTGAACAAAGTGTCATTTGGAGAAATTTAAAGGAATAAGAGAAATTAGCCAGCAGTTTGTAACGCTGCATGGGTTTACGATGACTGAAGCATGTTTCTATAAATACATACACAAGACTTTAACAAGAAGGTTACAAATATTTTGTAAAATATATTTTAGTTATCACCAAAAGGCTTATCATTGTTTCTTCACACATTATTTAACTATTAAAATACAGAGAGAAAATCTAAACTTCTGGTTTACTATGAGAAACAAGTTACGTTTTAAGACCTATCATCCCCAGTTTGGTAGAGGGTAAAGGGAGGAAAGCGATATCTCATTATGCACCAGTTTGCAATGCATCATTCTAGCATTCAGTGCAAATATCAAAACCTGCAGACAGTCATTGCTTGGCACATCATATTACTGCATTAATCAGCTGAAGTATATTACTGCCAAGTAATAACTGTGTCAAATGTTTCAAAGTCATACCTGAGAGGCCGAGCCTGTGGATTTCCAGCTTCTACGTAAGGATGGAGATAATCTTTTATATATAAATCAGCAGCACTGTTAGAGTGGGTGCAAATAAGGATTCTGCATGTGGGAAGGAAAAAAAAACAATGTTGAAGTGCAAACATAAAAGAAAATCAGGTCACACTAGCAGCAAGGAACACCAAATAACAAATGTTTGAATGAAGCATCACGACTTGCTCACTTTAAGCTTAAAATCACCTGCTAAAATATCCATTCTACACTTGCCTCAAGTTTCTGAAGATGAAATATGAACAAGACATCAAAATTCCCAAAAGAGACACAGCAGTCCTTTGGTGGAGTCCTTTAAATATGACTTGGCCATACTCCAGCAGCTACTTTTGGTGCACAACTCTTCATGAAAAAAACCAAAGTATACTTAACAGCTAGTTTTGTTAAATACTTTGGTTAGTCTTATTGCCTTTCAATCAACCAATATTCAGGAATCTCATTGTCTCATTAACAAATGGCTCTCCCTAATTGACACACGCACACACAAAAGGTAGATAAACTGGTTCCTCACTCATTATTTTAATCTTCACCTGCTCATTTCCAATATGCACATAAACAGCTTCAAGATTTATAGAACCATATCACAAATGTATTGCACTGTGAACTATTCCACAATTGTAGGAACAACTGTTGGTAGAGGGGACACGAGCAGGGAAGTAGATCAAGTAGGAAACAACAGAAGTATTGCACACTGTGAAAAATATATCATGCCTTAAATGGAAGCAGACAAGTACGTAGATGTTGTATAAACATAATATGCACTAGAGGTGCTTGAGTTTGCATGGATTGGATGCCCTTATCCACTTGGATGGTCAAGCTGAAATGGCAGGTCTAATGCTGGGTACAGGATTCACCCAGTAGAGTACATAGTTTGAAAAGAGGAGCTTGGAAAGCCATTTGCCTGAAAGTCTTTGGCTCAGTGAATCTAACTGAATGATTCACTGTCAGGATTTAGCGTGAACAAAGATACATCTATTGTGTGAAACATTTCAGCACGTTCTGAGATCTACATAGTGGAGAATGGGATTGCTTTTTGTAGCTCCTTTCTGACCGAGCAAGGACCAACCACAGCAGTATCAGTAGAAGAAAACAGACACCTCCAGTGAAGCTAGGATGGAAGTGACATGAAGGTCGCCACATGCACTGCACAGGATGATGGACCTCCAGTTTGCTGAGGAACGGTGTTTAAGAAAGCAGTACTTCAGGAGTCAGCTGGGACTGCCCAGCAAGGTTAACAATACATCTGAAAGCTTGGGTGAAAGATAGCACAAGGACAGCCAATGTCAAGTTGCAATAATCAAAGAAATTCAACAACAACCTTGTTTTAAGGCTTGCAATTTTGCTTTAAGCAGGTACCATGTCTTCAAGACATCTTGCCCTCAAAAAAAGGGAGCTACCCACCTGTGCTTGAAATCATTCAGATGCCTCAGAAATATTTAAATAAGGCCTGACTGCCAAAGACTTTGGAACCCCTCAATGAACCTACTAAATGGGTAAATAGCCTACTCAACCCATCCATTAGATACCCAAACAGAACTCGTAGTGAAAAACAAATTGAACTAATTGCTTGTGTTTGAGATCTGGCATTTTTATAAATTCAAAAATATTGCATTCAGCCAGTAGTTGAAATCTGAGTTTGGATTGTGCAGGATGGGTAAATTATTCAACATTAAAGGCTAGCCATCTCTCATTGATTTGCATACACGGATTAAAAGCTAGGATCAAGAGTCATGCAAAAAATGGTGAGGAGGTAGCACACAAATGGATTAGGTGCACAGATTTCACATTTTTTTTTGCATCCCTATGTTTATTACATGCTTTGATAGGTAAATGATCTGACCTCTTCAAACAGTTGGAAAACTATAGAGAAGTGGCTCATTTACCAATTAGTGGAAAAAACTAGATAATGAGTTACCTCTTGCTCAAAAACAAAAGTGTTTTCATTTATACAGTCTTAACATTGGATTATTGGATGCAGCTTGGAACCAAAACTAGGGAATAACGTAACAAACAAAAATACAATAAATTCAGATAAGAATTGGGTGAAATTAGATTTCCAACTTCCTTATTGAGAACAGATTCAATCCTCAATGGCTGTTCTGACAGTTCTTGGGAGTTGTAACATTTGGATGCTCAAATCTCCAAGTTGTATTTACACTGCATTTATTTTAGCCAAAAGCAAAGCCATCTGTTGGTACACAATTCCTGTCTCACATACAGCTGCATTTCAGAAATCGGTGTCTTATAAGCCTATCAAGCATATTCAATAAGCAGATATTTTTGTTACGAAATGATTGTTACATACCTACATGTTTTAACCGGGTTATTTCGTCTACATGAATTTGATATAAGCCTTATTAGAATTCATTGTTTGGATTATGACTATACTTCTTGTATAAAATATTATTGTACACATTTCAGAATGTATAAATATTTTTCTCAACCACTAGTGGAGGTTTTTTTTTTAAATGAACTGACTCAAACAAACATCAAAAAATCACCAAGACAGTCTAATTTTCATCACGGTGGATTTGCAGTGAAAAATGCATTGAGAGTCCAAACATTGAAAACAGGAGCAGGAATAGGCCATTCGGTCCTTAGATATTGGTCTGCTATTCATTCAACCCAGTACACTGTTCCCACTTTCTCCCCACACCCTTTGAATGCTTTCAAGGAATTTGATAACGTTCTCAGGGGTAAAGGGATCAATGTTTTGACCTCAACCATTTACTGTGGCAGAGAATTTCATAGGTTCACCTCTTGTTGGGGGAGTGATTTCTCCTGATCAAGTCCTAAATGGCCTACTCTGCACCTTTAGACTTCTGCATCCTCTGGGCTCCTCAGTCATCTTTCCTGCATTTAATCTGTCTAATTCTGTTAGAATTTTATAGATTTACATGAGATGCCCCCTCGTTCTTCTAAATTCCAGCAAAAATAGATATAACTGATCTAGTCTCTCTTCATGGGTCAGTCCTGCCAGCTCAGGAATCTGCAATGCAATCCATCCATGGCCAGAACATCCTTCCTCAGGTAAGGAGACTAAAACGGTTCACAATACTCCAGGCTTATTCTCAGAAAGGCCCTGCACAATTGCAGCAAGATATCCCTGCTCCTGCACTCAAATCCTCTGGCTATGAAGCCCAACATATGACTTGCCTTCTTCATTGCCTGCTACACTTACATGCTTATCTGCAGTAACTGGTGTACAAAGACACCTAGGTCTCATTGCATTTCCCCCTCTCTCAATTTATAGCCATTCAGATAGCAATCTACTTTCTTGCTTTTGTGAACAAGGTGGATAACCTCACATTTTTTCACTTCATAATTCATGTGTCATGGATTTGTCCACTGCTCAACTTGTCCAAAGCACACTAAGCATCGCTGTATGACCCTCACAGCTCCCCCACCCAACCAACTTTGTATCATCTGCAAATTTGGAGAAACTACATTTCATTCCCTAATTTAAATCATGACTATATGTGAATATTGGGGTCCAAACACTGATCCCTGCAATACCCCACTATTCACTGCGTGTCACTCAGGAAAAGACCCGTTTATTCCTACTGTTTAGTTTCCAGATTGTCAATTGGTTCTCTATCCATGTCAGTATATTACCCTCAATCCTGTGCATGTTAATTTTACATGGTAATCTCTTATGTGGGACCCGATCGAAAGCCTCCTCAAAGACCAATTAAACTACATCTACTGGCTCCCCCTCATCAACTCTGCTTGCCACATCCTTAAAGTTCCCAGTAGATTTGTTAAGCATGATTTTCTTTTTGTAGATCCATAGACTCTATCCGATCCTGTCACTGTTTGCCGAGAATTGTTAAATAGTTTATTATTTGGAGGTGCTGGTGTTGGACTGGAGTGTACAAAGTTAAAAATCACAAAACATCAGGTTATAGTCCAACAGGTTTATTTGGAAGCACTAGCTTTCAGAGTGCTGGTCCTTCATCAAGTAGTTGTGGAGTATAAGATCGTAGGACACAAAAGTTTCTCCAGGTCGTCTTGCTGTAACATGCATTTCGTTAACACATTTGCTATAACACGAGTGATGAATTGGGGACACTTTCTAAAGCTCAAAGTTTTAAAACATGTATTGGTTATAACGCAATTCCAGCAACGTTAGTTTAAATGGTGCTGCTATTAGACGTTTTTCTCATAATACAGGACTGCACAAGAACGGAACTACTGTGTTCTAGCAGAATTGACTGTACCATATTACACTTACTCCTCAACGGTGTCACACAGATACACTGCCGATTATTTCTTTCTCATATGCAATACCCAGTCTAGGATGGCCTGTTCTCTCACAGGTTCCTCAATATATTCATTCAGAAAACCATCCAAAACACAGTCAGTACTGCTAAGTTCATTCATATGTTGTATGTTTTTAAATAGTTTGGCAGGGTAACAAGATTTCTGAAAACACAATCATCAGTAGAGTTCTTGTAGCAACCTAGATTAAACTTCAAAATCCCAACTATGAGGGATGGATTTGAATACAGATAATTTTGACAAGAGCTAAAGTACATAATTTTGACAACTCAGATACAGGGCATCTTCAATCATTGCTGGCAGATTTCTAGAACAAAACTAATGCAAATAATTATTTTCCACATGTTCTTTACAGATTATGGTACATTGTCCACCAATATTCTCAAGGATATTCATGTGCCATTCCACTACTTTGCTCCATCGGCTCAATATTTCAGCCTTACAATCAATTTTGAAAAGGCTTAAATTATGGTTCAGGTTGCATATAAACACCCAAACACAGCCACTGTGGATACAATCAACATCTTATTGTTATGGTCACAGTCAAATTCTATCGAATCCTCACCACTCAATATGGATCAACTACCACCATCAAATTAAGTGACTTAATCATTTCCATTTGCCCTGCCCTGGTTGCAATGTATTATTGGCATCGAATGGCAGGAAAGATGTGTAACTTAACTTTTCAATGTTGCAATATATCTAGATTTGAGGTCAAATTCAAAGGGGCCAGTTTTGTTGGTCTTGGTGAGCCATTTGTACAGTCAACACTGACTAACTTTTCAAGATCTTCACAGCCAATTATACCAAAACTTCCATCACCTAATTCGGCACAGAGCAAGGATCAAATCTCGGTTATTCTTTGACGGTTTCATTCAGTTATTTGCTGGAAAGAATCTTCAGGTCATTGGCACAACCCTTATTACATCATATAAGTGAATGTGTTTTAAAATTAACAAAGCATAGTTACCAGAGTTGAAAAATGTGGTGCTGGAAAAACACAGCAGGCCAGGCAGCAGCTGAGGAGCAGGAGAATCGACGTTACGGGCATAAGCCCTTCTTCAGGAATCCTGAAGAAGGGCTTATGCCCGAAAGGTCGATTCTCCTGCTCCTCGGATGCTGCCTGGCCTGCTGTGTTTTTCCAGCACCAGATTTTTCAACTCTGGTCTCCAGCATCTGCAGTCCTCACTTTCTCCTAGCATAGTTACCACCCAATTCTCAAAGAAAAAGGTGCTTTCTTTTGAAAGAGGTTTACATAAAGCAGAACATTGTCAATGTGTAATGAAATATTGCAGTAAAAAGCTCACCTTGTATCCTGCTGTTTCAGTATGTGTTTGACTGCCTGGGCCAGTGTAAATGTTTTGCCTGTTCCATAGGGACCGATGATGAGAACTGGAGGAAGTGGGATGGAAAGTGGAGTTGTGATTGCCAGAATAGCCTCCTTCTGTTTAGTATTTAGCCGGGGATCCAACTGCTCATCCCATTGTCTACTCCAGTAAGACAAAACAAAACAGCTATTTGCAACTTATGCAGCTTTCAAAACCAACATGTCTTAAAAAGTCAGAATTTTCAAATAAATCTTGTTTTACATTATCCAAACCAAGTTACACTAAATTTTATATATTTTATATATATACGCCCCACAAATAAAAACTACATTTAGTTGATTTCCAGCAACTTCTGCTTTTGCTTCTGATTTACAGCATCTGCAATTCTTTCGGTTTTTAGAAAGAAGTATATTTATAATAGAAAATAAGTTGCTGTATTTTGACACACCCTCTTAAGGTTTTACAAATTTACTCCATTTGGGGAGTTGTACCAAATTAATCAGTTGAATCTTGTGAAAGAGAGAAAAGATGATTCTCTGTAGAGGAGCCAATATTTTCCAAAAACTGGGTCATAAAGGAGGACCATCTGTTTATTGATGAGGACCTTGGACCAAACATTTTATTTGCAACTAATTTTCCACTAAGTTACAGATTGCACAGTTTTAGTCAGTGCATTATTCTTTCAGGACGTGTAATTAGCAGGTCTACTCTTTTTACAGCACGATACACAAGAGAAGGCAGCAATTTCTTTGTATGGAAGGTGCTTAGCATTTTATGTTAAATTGAAACAGAAGAGTTTCATTCAAGTGAATAGACGGGAACTATGTACAAGATGCTAGTTAGACTAAATATTTGCATGTAGAAAGCTTATGTTGTGCAGACTCATCTTCAAAAATGCCTGTTGGATTTATGAATGCAATTAAAGGCATTTCCCATATTTTCTGCATAATTTATCAAGATAGTGAGCTTTACAGAATTTTTTTTGAAAAGCTCCTAAATTTGAAAAACTTTAATTATGAAAATCAATTAGTTACATGCTGCTAGCCTCACACAAACTATTAATCACAATAAACAGGTTAAGCACCACCCCCTGACATTTTCTGCATTTGTGCATGAATATACATGAATGCAAATTGTTGTGACCCGCTCTTCTCTCGGTCACAGAGCAGTCAATCCAGTCTGATCTTTTTGAAAACACGGGTGAAGGGCTAAGAAATGTAGCCAATTCTATATAATAGCTTCAATAAAGCCATCTGTGACGAGCTGCATGCCTGATGTAATATTAATGCCACATTCTCAAGTGCCACGTTGTTGGCACACCATACCTGATGGGACTCCAGGGAATTGTAGGAAACATGCAGACATCTGGAAAGAGAATACTGTTGTCCTTGATTCTGTCCAGGGCATAATGCATTTCGCAGAGAGGCAAGCGATTGAGTTGAAATTGAAGTTCAACCTATAAATCAATAAGATTTATAAGTAAACAGTTCAAAAATGCCCAATAAATAGGTACCAATAATCTTGCATCAGCTTCAGTACACTGTCTTAACAAAATCAAACTGACATAATTTAAACAGAGGCTGCGTATGCAGCTTACATGCAGAGTGCAAAAAAACTAACAAGATTTTAACCAATACAGTTTATTTTCAAAATCTGCTTTCAAATCAGATTTTCAGCCTCCGACTGTCAAAAGTGCCCTTCATATTGTTTGAGATGGTGTCAACATTATACAATGTGACAGTTACATGAGGAGATTCCCAACTTCCCAGAAATTGGAACTGAAAAACATGAATGGAAATTGTTTTTCCAAGGAGCTTGATGCAGGCAAGCAGGAATAAATTTCAAGTAAGCTAACACAAGTTACTTTTGCATAACAAATTAGTTGTAAGGTTCAATCATTCCTTCAACAGCTGACAGCTGTTATAGATGGATATAAATGCACTGGAGAAGGTGGTAGGCACAGTATGATATCACCTTAACTGCATGGGTGAGGGAAAGAGAACGCTCTCATCTTTGGGCTGCTCACCAAACCTTTGGATGCAAACAGAATCATGGCCCATCAAATTCAAGCTGGTGCTGTCCCAATCAGATTGAAAAGATTAATTTAACTCTTTTAGGAAACTATTATTATTGCAAATGTCTATTACAAAGTACAGACTGCTTTCTGCAGTATTGCAATAAAATATGTAAGATTTTTAAAGAAATATTTCCAACATCAATAGAATATTTCACAAGTGTATCTGAAGTGCCTGCCTCTCAGAACAGAATATTGCCTGGATTAAAGTGTATTAGCTAAAAGGAGAGATTGGACAAACTTGGATTCTTTTGCTAGAGTGTCAGAGGTTAAGGGGCGATCTGATAGAAGTAGGAATAAGTATAACAGGTAGGCATAGGGTGTAGAATTGGAGTCTTATCAGGGTGGAAATGTGAAATACGAAGGGTCATAGGTTTAAGGTGATAGGGGGAAAAGTAAGGACATGAACCACGTGCAGACAGATGGAATTAGTTTAGAATGATATCATTCTTGGCACAGAACATAGTGGGCCAAAGGACTTGTTTCTGTGCTGTACTGATCCATCTTCTGAAACAGTCAAAGCCAAAATTAAAATCATAACAATGCAGAGTAAAATGAGTTTTCTGCATTCACTTTATGGTGCTCAATTATAATTAAAGCTTGGTGGAGCATTTAGCTCTTTTACTTCCAACCTTCAGTAGACCATCCTGTGAGATCCTTGATGATCACAAAATGACAGTCAAAATTAAATATTGAGATATGACACAGTATTCAATAAGAGTGTTTACTCACAAACTAAAACGTGTATAGGAGACAAAGTGGAGATCAAGTGGACCATCAATGAAGTATCTTACTTTCATATTTATTACCCAATGCATTGCACTTCAAAACCCTAACTGTAAACCAGCACCAAATGAAGGAGGTAAACTTTTGTGCCAAATCATGGCTTTCTGACTTTTTTTTAATAACTTCACTGCTCAGATATTTTTCTTTACATTTTCATGTGGTATGAGAACAACTGGCAAGGCCAAACATTTGAGACCAATCCTAAATATCTTTCAACTAAATTGCTTCCGAGACCATTTCGGAGGAAAATTAAATGTCAAACATATTCTTGTGGGTCTGCAGTCATGTGTAAGCCAGAGCAGTTAAGGACATACAGTCAGAGATCATAGAGATGAACAGCACAGAAACAGATACTTTGGCCAAACTCGTCCATGCCAACCAGATATCCTAATCAGTCCCATTTGCCAGCATTTGATCCAGGTTCCTCTAAACTCTTCCTAATTATTGTATTTATCCAGATGCCTTTTAAATGTTGTAATTGTATTAGCCTCCACCACTTCCTCTGGCAGCTCATTCCATACAGGCTCCACCTTCTGTGCGAAAACATTGCCCCTTAGATCCCTTTTAAATCTTTCTCCTCTCATTTTAAACCAATGCGTTCTCGTTTTGGACTTTTCTATCCCAGGAAAGAGACCTTGACTATTCACCTTATCCGTGCCCCTCATGATTTTATAAACCTCTATAAGGTCACCCCTCAGCCTCAGATGCTCCAGAGAAGAAAGCCCCAGCCTATTCAGCCTCTCCCAATAGCTCAAATCCTCCAACCCTGGCAACATCTTTATAAAACTTTTCTGAACCCTTTCAAGTTTCACAACATCCTTCATATAGTAAGGAGACCAGAAATGAACACAGTATAGCAGAAGTGGCCTAACCAATGTTCTCTGCAGCCGCAACATGACAACCCAACTCCTATACTCAATGCACTAACCAATAAATGCAAGCATACCTAATGTCTTCTTCACTACCCTGTCTACCTGTGACTCCACTTTCAAGGAACGATGAACTTATACTCCAAGGTCCCTTTGTCTGGCTGTACTCCCCAGGACCTTACCATTAAATGTACAAGTCCTCCCCTGATTTGCCCTACGAAAATGCAGCACCACCTTACATTTACCTAGATTAAACGCCATCTGCCACTCCTCAGCCCATCTCACCATCTGATCAAGGTCCCACTGTACTGTGAGGTAACTTTCTTGGTTGTCCACTATACCACCAATTTTGGTGCCATCTGCAAATTAACCATAACTCCTATATCTCATCTAAATCATCTATATGAATGACAAAAAGCAGTGGACCCAACTGATCCCTGTGGCACACTGCAGGTCACAGACCTCTAGCCTGAAAAGAAACCCTCCACCACCCCGTCTCCTACTTTGAGCTAGTTCGGTATCCAAATGGCTAGTTTTCCTGTATTGTATGCAATGTAACCTTGTGAACCAGTCTACTATGTGGAACCTTGTCAAACATCTTACCGAAGTCTATATAGACAACATGCTCTGCTCCACCCTCAACAGTTTTATTCATCGCTTCTTCGAAAAACTCAGATTAGTGAGACATGATTTCCCCATGCACAAAGCCATGTTGACTATCCCTTCCCAAAGGACATTTGGAAACTAGATAAGATTTTAAGACTAGTGATGATTTCTTCAATCATCATACCAAAGACAAATTTTAAATTCAATTACTTATTTTGGAATAGAAATTTACCAGTTGCCATAGTGCAATTAAGCCATCAATTCTAAAAAGATAGTTACGCCAATATTTGGTGCTTATATTCAGCTCACTTGCACCAAACAGATTTTGACACCGTTTTCTGTATGGCAGTAACTTTCCTTTTGAAACAAAAGTTCAAATCACAAATTGTTGCCAGTACCAGAAAATAGCATTGTGAAACCAAAGTTGCACTTGAAGCCTAATTTAAGGTTTACAATTTACACCGAACTGGTAAAATGCAGTTCAGTGCAAAGTAAGCTTCCTATCTTTATGACTTGCTCCAATACCTGTTCAGTTTGATTGAAGGAAAATAATAATTATGTGCCCTGCACTGGAGTAGATTATATATTCACAAGAAAGTTTGTCCAACTTTACATTTTTTTAAAGAAATTAATTTTTTTGTACAGTTGTTTTCACATATGTGCCAAAAGTTTCATACTACTTTTTCCCAGCCAAAAACAAAGTACAGAAAATGTTTGATTTGCTTTGCTAATTTCCTGCTCAATGCACTGATTTATGCTGCAGTACAGATCCATAGACACCTTCTGGAAATTCACCCAAGCAGCTAACTGACAATGGGAGCTATCACATACAAAAATCTGATTACCAAAGAATTAATGCCAATTTTCCTTTCCTAATCGAGGAATTATGGTACCAATTTTAATCAGCCTGAATGCAGAAGGAAAACACTGCTGAGCATAACTGTGATGAAAGGTCACTGACCCAAGTCATTGGCATTGTTCACTTCACAGCCTGTCTTACTGAGTGTTTCCAGCATTTTTCATTTTTCTCCTCGAAGACTGCTTCAGCTGATACTGCAGCACAGACTAGCATTCAAAAGTGGGACCTTCATGGTCTCTATGACTTAAATGCTCACTACATTAACCATTCTGGGACACGGCCAAAGTTGTCAATGTGTTGAATCTGCCTGTTCTTCAAAATTCAAGATACAGATATTGCCATGTTCTGTACACAGAGACTCAAATAATCGTGGAAGCAATGACTTTCTTTACATCCAAGTACAATTAATTCTTCTATTCTAGACACTGATAACATTGTTGAGAACAATACAAATTTTATCACAGTCAAGGTAGCAGTATTACATTAAAATCTGAAGGCAATCTGTTCAATGCCGCCAAGGGATGTTTGCAGCTCTAAACTGAGACAGCTTCAGATTGAACACTAGCATAGACATCACTTGAACCTAAAAATTCAAGTTACTGCATGCCCAAAAAATTATAGCCTTTTCTTGCATACTTTCTTCCTTGTTTTATTTGTCTTGGTTTTATTTGTCTTCAAAGTGTGATTTGGTAGAGTTACTAATGTTTAATGATCAAAGCAATGGCCAAGCTGACCATACATTTGTGGGAGGGGAAAAACATGAGTTATCATGCAACACAGATAGATCACTCAGCCATTTTGTTGGTTAGAAATGGTGCATTCTATGGGAGCAGGTTGGAATATTGTCAAGAGAATCACATGAATAAAATGTACAATCTAAGAAGCAAAATAAAACCATCTGCTGAAGGTGTCCAAGATCAAGTGTAAACAAAAAGCTAGTCTCCCCACAGGAAATACCTTGTCTGGATTAGCTTGTGACAATAATCCTGCAATATTCTAGCCACTTTATTAATGATACAAAAAGCACAAATGGATACAATGAACAGTAGCGACATAAATTACCTGCATATCTCTGTCTGCTCGAAGTTTTAGCTCCTCACAGCAATCCTTGGTCAACCTTAAGTAAATGCATTCTTTAGTTTTTTCCTCAATCATGGCTTCGTAAACCTTTTCTTTGGTTCCCTGGGCTTGCATGGACCTCTCTTTAGTTATTGGCAACAACAGGACAGAATTGACTTTGGTCATTACCAATCGTCCAGCCAATGTTTCTTCCGAAAGAGTCTCAGTGAGTTTGAAGCGAGCAAAAAGTTGTCCTCCTTGCGCATATTTAGCACCGCCTGAAACACCAGTAAGCATGAAGTTTGCTACCAGATATAAATTTACTTTAATGTTGAACCTGCAAATTTAAAAAAAAGTCACCTCATTACAAAGGCAGAAATTTTCAAGTATATATACAATGTTTAAATTTAAACCATGGTGATCGGATGTACAAACTCAATTGTTTCCTCATTAAGAAAATTACATTGATGCAACATGTGGAAATAAGTTGTTTTGAAAAATGTACAAACCACACATGTAAGATGGGTCTATAACCTGGCAATCTGCATTATTCAATACCAAGTTCAAATCAATCACCAGTTATCCCAATTTTTATTTTCTTCTTTTGCCATCCTAACATTGATGGCCACAATTTCCCAGGCTATGAGGGCCATCTAATAACCCATGGACATTGAGATCTGAGGGAACTATTTCCAACTGATATTTCCTGAGTTCAAGATATCAAGACTGTGGCGGAGACAAAGACCTAAAAAGTTTGTTGATAAAATACCTTTCACAACTTCAGTAGATTCCAAAGTGCTTCATAATCAATGAAGTATTTTTGAACTACATTCGCTGTTGTAGGAAATACAGCAGTCAATTTGTGCATAGCAAGCTCTCACAAATAACAGTGCAATAATGAACAGATATAATGTTTTGCTGATCATGATTCAAGGGTAAGTATTGACTGGGACAAATGAGAAGAGTCATAGCTCTTCTTTGAAATAGTGCCATGGGATCTTTACATCCACCTGAGAGAGATCCCTGTTTATCATCTCATCTGGAAGATGGCACTTCCAATACTGTGAGCTGTAACTTCCTTAATGCTGTTTTATATTGTCAATCTAGATTTTTGTACATGAGTCTCTGCAGTGACCTGGAGTTTTAATGTTCTAAGTCAGAGGTGAAAGTGCTATCTCGAAGGGCTCAAAATATTCACCAGGTGAATTTTGCTGTAGAAAATCAATCATGGGGTGACAAATGAGAGAAGAGTTGCCTCCATCAATTGTCAATTTTTTAAAAATCTCTTGCTAGTTGACATCTGTTTACTTGTACCATTTAAATCCTGCAGTACTTAAGAGATTATTGCTTTCTTTGTATGCTATGGTTTTCAGTTTGATAGAGATGTGGTGATAATTCTGGATTTTAATTAATTTAGTTTCTGAAAGTCCAAATACCCAAATTGTCAACAAAATACAGAAGGAAATGTTACTATGGGACTTGTCAGTTAATAAATGAATTAGTGAGAATGAAAAAGGAGCTTCTGAAAACTTAAAAAAACATTCCCAGAAAATCGAAGTATCTCACAAAAGGAAGCTAAGGCAGAATTATTATGGTAAAGGATTAAAAATTAAAACAATTGTTACATTAGTGGGACTACACTGCAAACACTAATTGTGGGATGTAATTGTAAGATAATATCTGTAGAAAGCTTACAGACATTAACAGGAAGAACTTATTCATATAGGAGATATGAATTGCCACTCACAAATTGAAACAGGAGAATTCTTATTATCTGCACAGCACTTCAAGAAAGGGAGAGACATTCCTCAATCTGAATATGAAAAATGAAATGATCAGGTAGATGACATGAAACGTGAAGAGTACCTGGGAGCAATGGACGTTACACAGTAGATTTAAGACTCGAGCAGAAAGGAAAACACAAAAACCAAAATGTGAAGGCAGCAGATGAATTACGGTAGATACAGCTACATGAGATTGGAAAAAACATCATCGTTTAAGTTTAGATCAACAATTAGTTTAGCTTTTAAAAGAAAACTGCAACATTGTCAAAAAACATTTAAGACTAAGCACTGGTTTAGGATGCTGCAGATAAACAGAAATCAGAAAAAAAATCTTAACAAGCCAAATGGACAACAATTTTAAAAATAGAAAACAAGGTGAGCTTGAGGTGGGCACCTGGAAAGCAGAGAGGAAGTGAGAGGAGAGAAGTTAAAACAATGAATAGCACATCCTTTTACAAAAATTTAAGTTAAAAGAGAATGGTTAATTGTTTACTTTTGGCAGATTTGGGGAAGAGGAGACACTGCAGAACTCAAAACAGTGAGTCACTAGCAGTGAAACTAACCTTGTAATGGGATGCTGAATAAGTGTTTTGTTTCAACATTCACAAAGAAGAATAGTGGGGAAACCACCCAAATTGTTTAAAAGGAAGAGAAGAGGATCATGGAGAATCTATCAATATTGCCAGCTTTGCAGCCCTCTGCAAATGTACAACCAATCAGCCAAAAAGTCTAACTTGTAGTTAGAGCATGAATGCAGCCGGGAAAGTTTTGAAATATTTAATTGAAGATTAAATTAGTAAATAGTTATGTTGAGAAGATACATAAATGCAGACTAGCTAAGTCCAAAAGGACATAGCCGCTAGATTGGGCCTATGCCAGGTAGTGAAAAAACTAACAAGAAAAGTTCAAAGGTTCATCTGAGCAGAATTTGGCCATTTGGTACATCTGTCATTCGATCACGGTTGATATGATTTCCTGCTTTCTCCCTATAACCTTTCAACCCATTACCAATTAAAAATCTGTCCAACACCACCTTAAATGTAATCACTGTCCCAGCATCTGCCACACTTCGAGGTCGCAAATTTCACAGATCCAGAACCTTTCGGGAGAAGCAGTTTCTCCTCAACTCACAAATTCGCCATCACTTATCCTAAGACTTCGACCTTTCATCCTAGAATGCCCCACAAGAGGATGCATCTGCTGAACATCTATTTTATCCATACCTTTTATCATCTTGAATACCTTATTTTTCTAAATTCCAGACAGTATAGGCCTAAACTGTTCAATCTCGTTTCTTGCAACAAATCCCTCACATTTGGGACCAATCAAGTGAACCTCCTCTGAACTACCTCCAATGCAACTACATTTTCCCTTAAATAAGGGGACCAAAACTGTGCAAAATATCCCAGGTGTGGTCTCACTAATGCCTTGTATAGTTGCAACAATACGTCTTTATCTTTATATTCAATTCCTTTAGCTATAAAAGCCAACATTCCATTTGCTTCCTTTAATATCTGCTGTACTTGAATGCTACTTTACTGTGACTCATGAACAAGGACACCCAGATTCTTTTGTACCTTAGCACCTTGAAATCTTTCCCCATTTAGATAACAGGTCACCTTCCTATTTTTCCCGACCAAAATGCATGACCTCACACTTATCCACGTTGATCTTACATTTTTGCCCACTCTCCTAACCTACCTATATCTATTTGTAAGGTTCTTATTTCCTCATTGCAATTTACCTTCCTGCCTATTTTTGTGTAATCAGCAAAAGTGGTTTTCGAGCCTTCTGTCCCTGTATCCAAGTTGTTAATGTAGATTGCAAATAGCTGGGGCCCAAGGATCAAACCCTGTGGCACCCCACTGGTTGCATCTTGCCATCCAGAAAAAAACATTTATCCAGTCTCTCTCTTCCATCCATCAGCCAGTTACTTATCCAAGCTAATAAATTACCCCAATCCTTATGATCCATTCCTGTGAATTAACCTTTTGTGCGGCACCTTATCAAATACCTTCCAGAAGTCCAGATATATGACATCTACAGTAACCTCACTATCCACTTTGTTTGTCACATCTTCTAAGAATTCTAGGAAATTTATTAAACATGATTTTTCCTTCATAAATTCATGCTGACTCTGATGTTTTGACTTTCCAAATGCCCTGATATGACTTCCTTGATAACTGATTCTAACACTTGCCCAACAACAGATGTTAAATTCACTGGTCTGTAATTTCCTACATTTTGTCTCTCTCCCTTTTTTGAATAAGGGTGTCACATTAGCATTTTCCAATCCACTAGAACTTTTCCCGTGTCTAAGGAATTTTGGAATATTGTAACCAATGCATCCACTATCTCTGCCGCCACTTTCTTTAGTAACCTAGCATGTAGGCCATCAGGCTCAGGGGGCTTGTCTGCCCTCAATCTTAATAGTTTGCTGAGTACCTTTTCCCTATCAATGTTGATTGTGCTAAGTTCTACCCTTTCTATTGCCTCTGACGTGCCCGTTCCAATAGGAATTGTACTATTGTCCTCCATCATGAGAACTAAGGTAAAGTACTGATTGAGTATCTCTGCCATCTCAGTGTTCCCCACTATTAACTCTCTGGTTTCATCTTCCAAAGGATCAACATTCACATGAGCAACTCTCTTCCCTTTTATATACCTATAGAAGCTTTTGCTATCCTTTTTTATTTTGTGCTTGTTTTCTTTTGTAATTTACCTTAGTTCTTTTGATTAATTTTTTACTATCCCTTCATTTACGTTTGAAAGTTTCCCAGTATTTCGGCCTGCCATTGTCCTTTGAAATATGGTATATCTTAGGTTTTGACTTTATTTTGTCCTTGATCAGCCATGGATGTGTTTTACCCCCCTTACCATCTTTCTTTCTCACCGGGAGATATTTTAGTGGTGAGGAATTAAGTAGCTCCTTAAAGGACTGCCACTGCTCAACTGCTGTCTTCCCTTTTAGCTTTCCTGCCCAATCCACTCGGGCCAAATCTGTCATCATGCCTATGTAATTTCCTTTGTTTAATTCCAAAACACTACTGTGGGACTCTATTTTTCCATTCCCAAACTGAATTTTCAATTCTACTAAACTATGGTCACTACTCCTAGAGGATCCTTAACTATGATGCCATCAATTAATCTCTCATTACACAATACCAAATCCAGAGTCCCCTGCTCCCTGGTTGGTTCCACAACTTACTGCTCCAAGAAACAATCTCTAAAACATTCAATGAACTCGTGCCTCCGGGCTCCACCCTTGCCAATTGGATTCTTCCAATCTAATTGCATATTAAGATCACCCATGATTATTGTTGTACCTTTCTTGCAAGCTTCGAACATTTCTTGGTTTATACTGTGCCCCACTGCAGAACCACTGTTTGGGAACCTACAGATTACTCCTACCAAGCACTTCTTCCTTTTGCTATTTCTTAGTTCTGCCCAGACTGATTCTGCATCTTCATCTCCCATGCGTATGTCATTTCTCATTGGATCTCAATTTCAGACTGGGCATCGAAGGAGCACTGAATTATCAGCAACAACTGCAAAGGGGGTGGCACGGTGGCTCAGTGGTTAACATTGCTGCTTCACAGCATCAGGGATCCATGCTCAATTCCTGCCTTGGGCAACTGTCGTGTGGGGTTTGCACATTCTCCCCGTGTCTGCGTGGGTTTCCTCTGGTTTCCTCCCACAGTCCAAAGATGTGCAGGTCAGGTGAGCTGGCCATGTTAAATTGCCTGTAGTATTAGGTGCATTAGTCAGGGGTAAGTGTGGGGAGTGGGCTTGGGTGGGTTGCTCTTCGGAGGGTCAGTGTGGACTTGTTGGGCTGAAGGGCCTATTTCCACATTGTAGGGAATCTAATCTAATCAATCATAATGTGAAACCTAAACTCTAAACACATTCTCCAACCCATCTTTAAGACCAAGCAAAGGGAACAATCTGATTCAATGAAGATTCCAAGAGGGCATACCAGGAGTAACACCAGGCTTACCTAAAAACCTGATGAAGCAACAAAAGAGGACTATTTGCAGTCAAACAGCACAAGCAACATGTGATGAATAATGAAAGTAATCCCATAATAAATAAATCAGATCTAAGCTTTGCAGTCCTACCACACCTAGTCAAGAACAATAATGCACAATGAACTCACTGATGGTGATGATTCCAAAAATGTCCTAATCATCAATTACGGAGGAACCCAATACCTCTGCTCAAAAACAAGACTGAAGCACTTGTAAACATCTTCAGCCGGAAGTACCAAATGGACTCCTCAGCCTCCTCCTGAGTTCTGAGCAACACAGATGTCATTTTTCAGCAAATTCAATTCACTTTACCTGAAGTGGTTGAAGGCAGATAATACTATGAAGACAAAAGAGAAAATGCTGGAAAATCTCAGCAGGTCTGGCAGCATCTGTAAGGAGAGAAAACAGCTGACGTTTCGAGTCTAACTGACCCTTTGTCAAAGCTAAAAAAAAGGGGGGAAATAGGGTGGTATTTATACGAGGCTGAGAGAAGGTGACTCATGGCTCCAGAAGCAAAGGTAGCAATAAAGAGATGATAATGACAGTGCATAGAGAGATTATAGGGAGGTTAGGAGCTGTGAATGACCAAGGCTGTGTGACAAAATATGTGGGGGAGGGGGGATGGGGAGGGATGAAGCAGAGGCAAAATGGAAAACAGGGGAGAAGGGTGGCAAAAAGGAGAGGAAAAAGGTGATGAGAGAGTGGGGAGCGAGAGAGAGAGAGAGAGAGAGAGAGAGAGAGAGAGAGACACACAATCAAGAAATAAAAGGTACAGAACAGTGAAAAAAAATTAAAAAGATAAATGAAATAAAATTATCCATGCAGAGATAGTTCATGAACTCATATTTTTATACTGTGAAGACCACAGGTTACTCCATTGAAGACTTGTGCTTCAGAACAAAGTGAAGTTATTCCAGTAGTTTCAACCCTGGCATCCATCCAAAATAGATAATTACCCACAAAGAGGACAATATCAACCAAGCTCATTACTGCACAATTAATCTACCACCAATCATCAGCCAAGTGATGGAAAGTGCTATTAACAGTTCTAACAAATAGCACTTAATCAATAACCACTGATTCAATTTAGGTCTGCCATGCAGAGATAGTTCATGAACTCATATACCCATTAACACAGCCCTGAGGTCTAAAAAACATAACTGTCCGAAATACACACAACAGATAGTGCTGTGCAAGATCATTACACATAAATTCACCAGAATCCATGAGTTGCAGAGATTTCAATGGATTAAGAAATCACACTCTCTCAAATTGCTAAGAAGTCTGCATAAATTGCTAATAAATTAATAATCACAATTGGAAAGCCTATAAAGATTCGGGTACAGGCATCAGAAATATTGACACAGAAATAGAGTTCAAGTAGGTGAATTGTGGTACAAGGAAGCAGAGAAAAACGGTGTTTGATAATCCTTAGAGTAGGAGAAACAATTTCCTAATGTCATTTGGTACGCCTTGTCAGACAAAAAAATTGAAGCGCAACAGTTTTCTAATTCACCTGCATGATCAACATTTGATATTAAAGGCTGTCTTATTGATGAGGGCACTTAACAAATACCTGAACTTCAGATGTCCTCTTGAAGAGGAATGATTAACTCAGAGCATTAACAATACTTCAATTTTGAAGTGCTACTATGCCACCTGCTGGTGTGATGATCTGCTGTACGAGGAAGCAAAGGATAGGAGTAATTGTCATCCAAAGTACTTCTAAAATCTTTGGATGTGGTGTATACCAATGCACCCAATCTTGTAAAGAAAACAAAGCTAAATCTACAAGAAGCTGGCCTTGAGATTTCCAGATGGCACCAAAATAGGAGGGATAAATAGATTAAGATTAAAGCAAGTACAGATTGGTACTGATGAATTGGGGGAAATGGGCTAAAAGAGAGAGTTGACTAAATTTGATCTCAATACATATGAACTGACAACAAAAGATTTTCAAATTGTACTCCAAATGGAAGAAAGTTCAGAGCCATCAAAGGCTATATGTTCAGAAGATATTCAAGGCAGAAAACTACTCACACAAAAACCAATGACATTTTACTTTTTATCATAGGGATTCAAATATCCTTTATAAAATCTTGATAAAATCCAGCTAGAGCGGGTTTAGTCTATCAGATGAATCAAGAGGCTTTGATGAAAATATAACAGAATTGCTAGCAAGTTGGCTGGTTTGCATCAAATAGATATTTAGACTGCAAAAGAAACTACTACTTGTTAGAAAGAAAATTACAGTACAGATATTTCATGGCAGATATGTAAAACAAATAGAAACTTTATGTAGTTGAGACTATAGAATTCATTTCCACGATTCATGGTAGTAGAAATTGCAGTATTCAATATAGCATGGGTAGATGAAGATAATAGTAGTGGGGGAAAAAATGGGAACTTGGTGGTAAGATGTGATTATCACTTTAGGTAGCACAAGTGGTCAGCGCTTAAGCAGACTGGTTGGGCTGACTGGCTGGTTTACAATTCTATTTATTTCTATGCAAAATCAATTAATTTCTACCATTTCATGGAATACCTGCAGTTGCAGACAATAATGCACTCTTGAATGGACAGTTAGAACAAAAGTTAGGCTGGTGAAGTGTACATTACTACTGTCCATCTTACATCTTTGAGGTGCCAGACGTAACTCCTTTGGTGGCACTGAATCAGAAGATCAAGGGTTCAGAACTCATTCTGAAGACTCGAGGGCAAAATCTAGGTTAACGTATGATTGCAGTGTGACGAAGTGCTGCCCCATTATATTCCAGATGCGACGTTAGGTCGAAACTCAGTCTGCACTCTCAGGTAGACATAAAAGATTTCATGACTCTATTTTGGAGAAGAAATGTGGACTGGTATTCCTGGTATTTTTTCTTTCTACCAATATCAACAAAAAAATACCAAGTCATTACATTGCTGTTTGTGCCATAAAGTTTTTGCATGCTTCCTACAGTACAGCAGCTCATGGACTGAGAAGCACTTTGTAATATTGTGAGGCCATGAAAGGTGTAATATAAATGCAAGTTCTTGCCTCATGAAACAAAATGACAAGCTAATTCTCACCTTGCAGCATCTCGTTAACTGCATATCAAGGTCAACAAGGAGCTCTCTCAAGAAACCAAAGCTATTATCTGTTGCTGCACAGTCTGTTTATACATCCAGAATGAATGCAACATCTACAGGAATAGCTTGTGTTGCAGTTCAGGGCATTTTGGGGGCTATGAGTTAGTGTGCAGACAAACAACTATCACACAATCTTCAAATGATCAATCTATTCAAGGCGATTTTGAACTTTAGCTGCATTCCATATTTAACTACACTACTGCAAACTTGGATGAATACATGCCATATGAAAACTGCTGTCACTATGCAACAAACTCGACCTATAACATATTATTAATATGACCTCTGAGGCATACATAATGGTTGAGAAAAAATATTTCATGGAATTAGAAAGTATTCAAAAATGAGTTTTTAAAAAATCCCTTTTGTTGAAAATAATTGGTGAAAATCAGAGGTGACTATTAACATGACCATTGATTGTTAGAAGTATTTTGCATATAGTTTTAATCATATCCATGTACATTTTACATGTTATTACTCAGAAAACATATTTAAAATCTGTTTTTTAAGCAGTCAACGTGCTGTATAATTATTCACACACCACTTTTGCAGAACATATTACTGATTCCAGTTCTCGCTGGTCATCCATAGAGTATTTTAGACCAGCAATTGAAATATTACATCTCCAGACTGTAGCAGTTCACAACCAAGTTATTTTATAGATTAACTGATTCAAATGCATATTTTGACATATGTTGAATATTAAAACAAAAAATATGGACATTTAAATGCCTTAACAGTTGATAATTACATTAACAGTCACTTGGTGAAATTGCACATTGCTGAAAAGGGAGACTTGTTATCCAATATTTGAGTGCAAAAATGAAAAGCTGAGAAAGCCAAAGCTCAAACAATTGAAACAATTTACACTACAGAAATTTTCGACTAACAGGATGCGGTTATCCATACAAAAAGACATTCTACCAAGCACACAATTGAACAAAACCATGAATGAATGAATAGCAATGCCAGTGATTTGCTAGGTATGTCAGTCGTATATCTGATTAGCCAATTGAACAAACAACATATTCCTTCAGTTCTTTGTAACAGGCAGCATGCAGATCACACTCAACTAGCCTGCAGTTTGTAAAACTCAAACCAAATGTCTATTGCTAGGTATGAGTCCACAATGATTCAGCAAGTGCTGTCAATCATGATTGTGCGAAGTTACATTGAAACAAATAATAAACAGTTGCTTGGTAGCACAAAAATTGAGTATTGTTGAAAACTTACTCAATATTTTCATTATCAACACTTTAAATTATTCGTCAAGCTCATAATGTGGCTGATTCATGCTCGATAAAACAAATAACATACATTCATACGCAGAGACCCATCCTTTGCAAACAAAAGGAATATGCTCAAGTCTTACAAATTTTCTAAATATCAGACAGCTTGGACTACCTATTCTTTTCTCAGCCACAGTCATCTTACCAGCCAATTATCACCCTTTCTTATTGTAGAGTAATTTGTCAAAGGCATTTGGAATTTGGCATTCTTGTTTGTACAAGTACGAGGTGAAAAGTTTCAGCAACAAATACGGCTTTACAGCTTTGATAATCAGTTCAGAGACAATGTTTCAGTTATGTATTCAAAGACAAACATCTCATCTGAGTTTTGACTCTTGACAGTAAATGTGCTGTCAAGTTAACTTTATCAATTAAGTTTATTCAGTTCTTGACCAAGAAACTATTGCATACAGAAAGTCAGTTTCAATCAGATATACATTTAACCAACGACAAACTCAATGCCAACATTATAAGATTCGTGATCAGAATCGCACCCACTAATGGACATTAAAAAAAAATTTACTCAGCAAACATTTAATGTATAACTTGCCATTAAATGAGACAGCCATCACACAGAATCACTTTTTAGGAGTTTCATTTTACTAAGCATTTGAATGGCTCAGTGTCAAACACCCTAGGTGCAATACTGATGTAATGTTTTCTATTCATGGACTTCAGCATTTGGATCACGATTAACGGGTCAAGTGCAGAGTCTGACTGATTTCAGAGACTGCCCACATTCTCTCCCTATTCTCTGATATTTGATGTCATTAGTTTCCAAATTGTCACACCACTGTTTGACTTCTGCTTCCAGAAGCCATGTGGCTAGAGAAAAAAAGTTAATACTCTGAACAGGTTTTGCCAGCTTGTAAAGTAAGTTTTGTTGTGGCAATGCAAACAAATGAATAAGAAATACTGAAACTTAGCTGTTTAATGAAGTGAAGTAATGCTGAAATATTGTTAAAGCATCTACCTATACAAGGATTTATTAAACAACAATGACAACATTTAAAAGGCATCTGCCTAAGTACATGAATAGGAAAAGTTTGAGAGAAATGGGTCAAATGCAGGCAAGTGGAACTAGATCAGTTTGGGAAATCAGTTTGGGAAATTTGGTTGGTATGGACTAGTTGGATCGAAGGCTCTGTTTCGGTGCTGTATGACTATGACCTGCAGGGTACTACTTCAGCTGCTTATCTAATAGGTCCGTGCAGGATGAAGAAAAATTACAGGGAATACTGCTACATCACACATCAGAGCAATGCAAGTCACCAGGAGCTGTGGAGCCAAATTGAAAATCCAAAAATGACCTCTAGTGCTTCCACACTTGAAAACAGCCAGCAACATTCTGGATGCTTCAGAGGCACAGATTCAGAGCCTACCTGCAGAATGATCAGTAGCAGAGGGACATCATGAACTAAAGGTGAAGCAATAAATACGAGCAATTAAATTGGATTAAAAAACGAAAAGTGTGCAGCCTCCACGTAGAAATGGAAAATTAATTTCTATTCACAACTGTAAAGAGAAGACAATTTGCCTTTTATATCACAGGTATATTGACAAGGAATAAATGACACCAAACGATGCACAATGAATTCAAGGTAGATTTCCCTCCGGCAGCAAATTTCAGACAAAACAATTTAATAAGTTGAAAGCTCAACAGTCAAACAGGCAAAAGGCAAGGCCTGCAATGAAGTATCATTTTACATTTGCTAACTTCTGGCAAACACAAGTAATCATTCACAGATAGTGAAGTTATTCAAGAAGCAAGGACTGTGGCTCCCAGTCTTTATTCAAAGACGTGAAGAAGAAAGAAAAAATAATAACAGTCCAGCGCATATCACTTGGTGTTTACACAGTAGCAGAATGAGGGGAATCTTTGTCCAAAAAGACCTTTCCACAACTACCTTAAGGACAGTGAATGCTTCTCATGACAGTTCAATGGATACATTGACCTGACTGACACAGACCAGCTGATTTTTTTTTGCATACGGTTTTTAAGGATATTAGAACTAAAGAGGATCTTCTCATCCTTTTGGCCCTTAAAGAGAAAACATGGGGTGAGGATACCTACAACAAATACAAAAAATACATGCCTGAGATAAACATTATAATTAAGAAACTTGTTTCCATCACAACTGACGATGGTGCACCATCTCAAAATTATCACTTTTTTTCAAATCAGGAATGAACTGTGTAGTGAGCTGACAGACAGTGCGAGTTTGCTCAACTTCAGAATCCTTACAAACATAACGGCAAAATTGAATGAGTTGGATTGTGAACCATGGACAGAGAATTGACACATAATCTGTGCCGAGAATACATTCAAGTTGACTGGATCGGCGTTCCTCCCAATTTAAAAGTAAAATGCTGCAACACTTTGAATCTGGAGAAAATACCAGAAAACAAATTCAAAGACAAGAAAAATGTTTCCAGAAAACCTCTAAGTGCACCTGAGGAAATCAGCATCAATCATTTTAAAGAATTAGATGCAATCAACCAAACGAACTAAGAGGTAGATCCTGGGTTGCACTTTAATTCAAAAATGCAATCTTGTGTTTAAAAAGGTCAAAGGCACTGTTTTAAATGAAAGAATAACCCTTTAAGAATGAACCAGGACATACTCCAGAAATAAGCTGATGCTCATTGGAGGATTTAAGGATGGTTTGCTAAATAAAGGAAGTTGGTTAAGAAGAGGAGAAACCAGACTGGAGTTTGCATTGAACTGTGAAAGACAAATAAACATTTGTGGAAGACGAACCAATATGTGCTTCCTTCTTCGGTAAGTATTTGACTAGCAATATAATTTGGTAGTGAGCATGAACTTCAGTCTCCTTGGGAATGAAAATAATTAAGAATTTTCTTTCTGGCAAAAGAATTGCTTCCGAAATGGCAAAGTCATACTACAGACTGTCTACCTATGATTAACCACAAGTCTTTGGTTTCATAATTTGAATAGTGCAAAAAATGGAATTACAAAAAGGTGATTTGATGTAAACTTGAGGCATGGCCAACATTTGATAAATTTAATGAGACAGTCAACCAGTCCACAGAAAAATGTGCCATAGGTTTTGATGTGTTATACAAACTACTGAAAAAAAGATATAGAAATGTCCAATTTGTGCTTGTGGTCAGATTATTACATTATATGCAAATCTCATGTGCGCATAGCCTTTTTCTTTTAACAGGAGTTCAATTTGATGGTTAATATTCTCTTAGAATAAACAACTCGTGCTCTAAATAATTTTGGGGGAGAAAACAAACATTTCTAGCTATCTCTCCAATTAGAAACTCTGCAGTGATACAGACCTTGGTAGGGGGCTAGTTGTAGGCACTTTGCTAGAAGATGTTCTGAAGTGGGTCATGCTTTTAGTAGATTTGTGGATCAAGACAAAATACTAGATTGGAATGATAGTCGAAAGCAGCTGAACCCTAGAAATGCATCAGAATAATTAGACTCCATTCCACAAGGAGTTGTCCAAAAACTAGGAATTGAATAATTAAATTAGCTGCCAATACAGACAGCTTTGATGCTGAGTATGATGAGAATCAATGGCACAAAAGCAAGCTATTAGCTGCTAAAAATTTAAGTCAAGCCATGAGTGTCTTAGTCACTAATGCATTCAATTGTAATATATAAGATAGTGGTTGCAGCTCCAAGACTATGTGAGGCTGATTGGCTAAATTGTTACTAGCAAACCCTTGAGGAGACATATAAATGTTAAGGTTAAAGAATATGAAAGCAGTAACTACTTTAGGTTTGAGGACGATAACATACTAATATCTTTTTAAGAAGTAACCCTCCCATGTCGAATAGCAGGAATGAATCATTTCCTCAGCACCAATGTCGTTTCGAGTCACATACTGATAATGCCAAGAATGTTTTGAGAAGAAAAGCAAAAAAGAGCTTGGACATGAAAACATTTACTGCACTCTTAAAGAAACCACATTTTTTTGCTGAGAATTATGAGTGACCTCTGGAGAGAGGAGTGCAGCTCACAAAAGGAGAATTATCTGGAAGTTGCACACACAGTTTTTGCTCCTTCATCAACAACTTAAGCTACTGCTCAAGGATGTTAGAGTTATGGACAAGGAATATCAATCTTTATTGAGAATACACATTTTAATGTGATGCACATTCAAATATTGGATGATACCATCACATCCAGATTTAAGTGTTCCATTAGACTGGGAATAGGGTTGTGGCTATGGACTCAAACATAGGGTACAATGATCAAAATATTTGTGTTATACTTTGGAAGTATGGCTACTGGATTCGGCATATCTTTGATAATAAACAAGATGGCCAAACAAACAAAAGTGGATAATGTGGTGGACAACTGGGTTGGCACAGCTCTTGGAACACCAATAAAATCTCAAAAATATTGAAGGGGAATTTATGAATTATAGGTTTAGGGACATGCATGAGAACTTAAATATAGTTATGCACATTGATGAAGAAAGTTCATTTGGTGATGGTTTGCATGAAAGAAGTTATGCAGTAGGTGATGAAATGTTACACAAGATAATTGCAGTTCAGCCAAGTTACAAGCTAAACGCAGCTCTGGCATGGCAGTACATGCCAAACATTACTTGGAGATGCTTGGGGGATTAACCCATGCCAAATGTCACACACAGCTGTGACTTAAACTTGCATTCTATGCAATGTCATGATCCTCTGGCCTGACAGGAACAAATACTAGCTCCACTTTCTTCGTTCACCTCAACACTATAATGCTAGCAGGAAAGCAAAAAGTTGAAGCATCAGAAAAACATTTGGAGAGCATCAGGTATCACATAGGAAGATGGTAATTCAACACTATTATTAATCCAGAACGCCGGCTAACTGAGGGCATGGGTTTGAATCCCACTATGCTGGTGAAATTAGAATTCAATAAAATGCAGAACAAAAAACTAGCATAATGGGAACCATGTAACCACTGCTTATTGTCATAAAACCCTATCTTGTTCACAAATATCCTTTGCAAAGGAAATCTGCCATCTTTACCTAAACTGACCTACATGCAACTCCAGCAATGTGGTTGATTCTTATCTTGCATTCTTAACTGCCTTCTGAAATTACCTAGCACTCATTTGGATCAAACTGTTAAAAAGTCAAAAAAGGAGGAATTAAACTGAATGAACAATCTGGCATTGACCCAGAATTTATAATTGCAAACACAGCCCTGTCGTCCCTGCAAAATCCTCCTTGCAAACATTGGCAGCACTATCCAACAGACTAGATAAGCAATGACCTGAGAATCATACTGACAGAATTACACCTGACAGACAATGCCCAAGACAACAAACGCTGGGTATACCCTATCAGGACAGACCCACCATAGTTCGAAGAAGTTGCACTGTGCATTCTCAGCATTGACTCTAGACCCAAGAAATCTTATGGCATCAGGTCAAATATGGACAAGGACGCCTTCAGCTGATTACCAACAACCACACTTCTCAATGCAGATGACTCCTATTTCTCCATGTGGAGTTACCACCATGAGTGAGAAGGGCAAACAATGTACTCCAGATAGAGAATTTCCAAGTCCATCACTGTGAGTTGCATTGAGGAACACAGCTGGCCAAGTCCAATAGGAAATGCCTGTTAGACAGCATATGCGGCAGGTGACAACAGAACAAACAAGAGGAAAAAAATCTACTTTAATTCACTGCTACCTGCCTGCTGCAGATATGCTCATCCATGACAGTGCTGGTAGGGGTGACCACTCCACAATCCTTGGAGAGGCAAAGTGCACCTTAACATTGAACATATCCTCCACATGTTTTGTGACACTACCACGCTAAACTGTGCAGAATGCAAACAGATCTGGTGAATCAAAACTGGGCAACCATGAACAAACTGTGGGTCATCAACTGTAGAATTGCACTCAATCATAGTCTATAGAATCAAAGTTCATGACATCCCCCACTCTACCAACTTTAATTCAGGAAATCAACTCCTGTTCAATGAAGAGTACAGGAGGGCATGCCAACAGCACGAAGCATACCTAACAATGAGGTATTAATCTAGTGAGGGTACAACACAGGGGTGCTTGCATGTCAAGTAGCAGAAGCAGCATACAATAGAGAGGACTAGGTGATCCCACATCCAACAGATCAAATCTAAGTTCTGCAGTTCTGCCACATCCAACTGTGAATGGTGGAATTCTCCACAAATATTTCCATTCTGAACAATGAGGGAATCCAGCATATCAGTGCAAAAGGATAAGGCCGAAGCATTTGCCAAGTGGATGATCTACTACAGCATCCTTCCAAATATCCTCAACATTACAGATGGCAGTCTACAACCAATTCAATTCACTCCATATGATATGAAGAAATGGCTAAAGACATTCAATACTGCAAAGGCTATGAGCCCTGACAGCATTCTGGCAGAAACGCTGTTCTCACCCCGCTACATTATGCAGCTGACAGGTGAAATATTTGCCAGGTGTATCCTACGTCCTAAAAACAGGACAAATCCAATCAAATTACTTATCTACCAGAGTCACTCAGATCCTGACATCATTATAACTTGGTTCAAACAAGGACAAAGAGTTTTATTCTTGAGTTAAGGTGATAGCAACTGCCCTTAACATTAAGACATTTGACAAAATGAGGCATCAAGGAGCCTGAGCAAAACTAGAGTCAATGTGAATTAAGACGATATAAAGTCCAAAGGAAGAAAGGTATGGTTGTTGGAAATCAATTATCTCTGCCCTAGGACATCACTGCAGGACTGTCACTGGGTAGTATTCTTGGCCAAACCAGCAGCTTCATCACGGAGCTTCCCTTCATCATAATGTTAGAAGTGAGAATGTTCAGCATTGTAAACATCCTCAGATACTAAAGCAGTCTGTGGCTGTATACAGCATGACATGGACAACATTCAGGCTTGGTAGATAAATGGCAAGTAACACTTGCACTACACATTTTCCATGCAATGACCATCTCCAACAAGCAACGAATCCAACTATCATCTCTTGACATTCAGTGGCATTACCAGTGCTGACTCCCTCACCATCAACATTTGCATGGTTCTATTAGCCAGACACTGAACTGGACTACTCACACAGTAGTTAAGAGGCTAGGAATTCTAAAGTGACCTTAGTCATTAGCAATATTACTAAGAATGAGATGATGGAGTACTTGGAAGCGCATGGTAAAATGGAGCTGAGTCAACATGGCTTTGCCAAGAACTCTTTCGTTGAGGTAAGAAGCAAGTTAGACAAAGGAGAGCCAGGGGATGACATCTAACTGGATTTCCACAAGTCCTTTGACCAGGTGTTGCATAGGAGGCACAGGTAGTGAGGAGGAAGCCAAGAGGCTGCAGAAGGACTTGGACAGGCTAGCAGGGTGGGCAAAGAAGTGGCAAATAGAATATAACGTGGGAGTGAGTGTGGTTATATACTTTGGCCAGAAGAATAAAGACGTAGATTATTTTCTGTGGGGGAAAATGTTTCAGAAATCTGAAGTACAAAGAATCAGAGAACCCCTATAGCGCAGGAGGCGGCCATTTGACACACTGTGTCTGCACCTACACTCCAAAGAACATCCCACCTAGACCTAGCCCCCTACCATATCCCGTAACCTAACATTTACCATGGCTAGTCCACCTAGTCTACACACCACTGAACACTATGGACAATTACAATGTGGCCAATCCACCTAACCTGCACATCTTTGCACTGTGGGAGGAAACAAGAGCCCCCGAAGGAAACCAATGCAGACACGGGGTACGCAACAGAGGGTGGTGGTGGAGGGTTGTCTTTCAGACTGGAGGCCTGTGACCTGTGGAGTGCCACAAGGATTGGCGCTGGGCCCTCTTCTTTTTGTCATTTACATAAATAATTGAGATGAGAGTATAAGTGGTACAGTTAGTAAATTTGCAGATGACACCAAAATTGGAGGGGTAGTGGACAGCGAAGAGGGTTAACCTCAGATTACAACAGGATCTGGACCAGATGGGCCAATGGGCTGAGAAGTGGCAGATGGAGTTTAATTCAGATAAATGCGAGGTGCTGCATTTTGGGAAAGCAAATCTTAGCAGGACTTATACACTTAATGGTAAGGTCCTAGGGAGTGTTGCTGAACAAAGAGACCTTGGAGTGCAGGTTCATAGCTCCTTGAAAGTGGAGTCGCAGGTAGATAGGATAGTGAAGGCGGCGTTTGGTATGCTTTCCTTTATTGGTCAGAGTATTGAGTACAGGGGTTGGGAGGTCATGTTGCAGCTGTACAGGACATTGGTTAGGCCACTGTTGGAATAGTGTGTGAAATTCTGGTCTCCTTCCCATCAGAAAGATGTTGTGAAATTTGAAAGGGTTCAGAAGAAATTTACAAGGATGTTGCCAGGGTTGGAGGATTTGAGCTATAGAGAGAGTCTGAACAGGCTGGGGCTGTTTTCCCTGGAGTGTCGGAGGCTGAGGGGGTGACCTTATAGAGGTTGACAAAATTATGAGGGGCATGGATAGGATAAATAGACAAAGTCTTTTCCCTGGGATTGGGGAGTCCAGAACTAGAGGGCTTAGGTTTAGGGTGAGAGGGGAAAGATATAAAAGAAACGCAAGGGGCAACCTTTTCATGCAGAGGATGGTACATGTATGGAATGAGCTGTCAGAGGAAGTGGTGGAGGCTGGTACAATTGCAACATTTAAGAGGCATTTAGATGGGTATATGAATAGGAAGGGTTGGAGGGATATGGGCCAGGTGCTGGAAGGTGGGACTAGATTGGGTTGGGATATCTGGTCGGCATAGACAGGTTGGACCGAAGGGTCTGTTTCCATGCTATACATCTCTATGACTGTATGTGCAAACTCCACAAAGACAGTTGCCTGAGCTGGAACCAAGCCCTGGCACTCAGAGGCAGCAATCCTAACCACTGAACCACTATACCACTGACTAAACATTGTTTTAAATGGCCAGCCTTAACTTCTACACTAAGAAGGCGTCCTATTTCAGGATTCTCTTGAGGTTAACAGGCAGGCTCAGCTGGCAGGCAGTTCAAAAGGCAAATGCAATGTTAGCATTCATTCCAACAAGGCTAGAATGCAAGAGCAGAGATGCACTGCTGAGGATGTATAAGAAATATTGTGGGCAGTTTTGGGCCCAATATCAATGATAGGATGCGTTGGCATTTTGAGTTGAGGGGAGGCTTACAAGAATGATCCCAGGGATGAAGGGCTTGTCATATGAGGAGCAGTTGAGGACCCTGGGTCTGTACTCAATGGAGTTTAGAAAGATGAGGGGGACATCATTGAAACTCACAAAACATGGGGAGGCCTGGATAGAGTGGACATAGAAAAAATGTTTCCACTAGAAGAAACTAGGATCGAGGACAGCCTCAAAGTGACAGGACAACTCTTTAGAACGAGGAGGAATTTCTTCAGTCAGAGGGTAGTGAATCTGTGGAACTCATTGCCACAGAAGACTGTTAAGGTCAAGTCATAGAATGTCTTTAAGACAGAGTTAGATGTGTTTTTGATTAGTAAAGGGATCAAGGGTTACAGGGAAAAGGCAGGAGAATGGATTTGAGAAACAAATCAGACAACTGAATGGTGGAGCTGAATGGTCTAATTCTGCTCCTGTATCTAATGGTCAATCGTGCAGTGAGTCCAAATGCAACCTTGATGTGTTAGAACTGAAGCCTTTTGATAGTTAATTGGTGAATAGGAGAAAACTGTCACAGGTGATTTGGTGATAGAGAAAGCTGTTCAGTTGTGTGTTAACAGGTCCAGATATAAGAAAAGAAAGGGTTGGGATTGAGCATAACATTTAGCATGGGCACAATTGGTACCACTCAGGTCTGAGATTCATAATATCATAGGATCAAACTCTATTTCAGGATCATCGAAATGAGACTGACACTGCAGTACTATCCTGGAGTGATCAGATGATTCTTGTACTAAAATAAAGGATAAGTTTGGGTAGGAACTCTTGTGGTGCAGTGGCTGTGTCCCTCACTTTGTGCTAGGAGACTGATGTCCAAGTCTGACCTACTCTGGAGGTGTGTAATGATATGTCTGAACAGGTTGGTTAAGGTATACAAAACTAGTGGGACAAATACGTCTTGTTCAGCAGTTTAAACCATAAAGGGCTAGTTTTGCCCAATAAAGCAGAGTGGTTAGGAAGAGACAGACCAAAATGAAATCTTAGTTGACAGATGAAACACAAATAAACAGTTGTGGAAGGCAGGCTGACTCCTGTCTACTGTTTTGGTAAATTGATATCTAGCAATGTAGCACAACAGACCAGAATAGTCATATGTTTCTCCTATGCCAATGTTGCAAGTTCTTCAAAAGAGCAAAACAATGTGAAACCAAATCAAAAACATGCATTCTTACTTTTCATGGAGGTGAATTTCTTAGATTTGCCATGTCCTAATATTATTTTATTCTCTCTCATCATGACATTGCTGAGTTTGATGAGCAATCTGGTCTTATATGACCACTGGAAAAGCAAATAGAACTTGCAATTAAAAAGAACCCTTATTCCAGTCTTAGAACATTCTAAAACACTGTTGAGAAGTCAGAAGCAAATACAGCAGTCAAAGCACTGAAGGTTCCACAGTAAATGAGAGACTCATTACATAGTGGTGGAATATGATTGAAGTAAAATTATTGATCAGGATGAGGAGAGCTCTGCTCTTTTCTGAACACAGCAATAGGATCCTTTCCATTTTCCTAAATGGAACTATGGTTTAAGACCCATCCCAAAGATATAGCACAAAACCATAATCATTACTGTACTTTACTATCAGCCAAAATGATGTACATTAGCAGATGATCAAGTAATGCTACAAGAAAATGCATACGTGGTGACTATGAAGCAACAAGATATGGATGCACATTTTGTATTCTGATACTAACTCCTCTAATCAAAGATTTGATAAACAGACATTGGCTAAAACTAACAGAAAAACCAAAGTAAAATATCAAATAAAGCTAAGGTTAAAGTTTTCATTTAATTCACTCATTGCTGCACTCCGTTCCCTCAGACCTTACGATGAATTTATCAAATCTGTCAGAAAGGGGAATGGTGTTGTCACCTGGTATATACTCTTACCTTGCAGAGGCCAAGAGCAATTTTTTTAAGCATTCACTTGTAGGATGTGGGCATCGCTGGCCGACCTGCCCATCCCTAGCCATTTTAATACATCATCTCGCAGTTCTGTCTTAGACCTGTTGCAGAGAAGTTAATGCCAGCTAGAGAAACAGCACCTCATTTTCTGTTTAAGCTCTTACAATCTTCTGGACTTAACATTATGTTCAACAATTCAGACCATAAACTTGCCTTTTGTTCCAAAATGCCTGTGCCCTCCAATCTCTTTCACCCTCTAACTTTCCCTGACTTGCTCATTTTCACACTTCTTTCCACTGCTTTTTTTCCCACAGAAACCCCATCATTTTTCTAACTTTCTCAAATTCCAAAGAACAGTAATATTGGACTTGAAACATCATTTCTCCCTTTCTAAAACTTCTTTTCTGTTGTGAAATATTAAAGTGCTCATGCATAGCAGTAAACAGCAAGGTCAGAAGCAAAAAGTGGAGACAAAATGAAGGCATTTAAAAGTCCTGGAGGATCCTTGGCACAACATATTGGAAAATAAAATGTGTTGTGTCATTCAGGCAGACAGTTTTAGCCAGCGTTAAACACAGCTTCCAGATTTCTGAGTTGCGCTGGTTAATGAGCAGCAGGCCTATGTGGTGCAACATAGATCAGGTCCATACCACAGCCTTTGCTGAGTTATTTCATCTTAACCTTAGCTGTAATATGTGCATTACAGATGGTCTCAGCATTCTTGCTTTAAGTGGGTGAAAGGACTTAAAGAGTAAGGCAAGCAAAGTTGGTCAAGATTGTTGTTACTGTGCCTAATGACCACTATCAAAAATGAGTACGGGGGCAAGAAATACTCAACTGTGACACCTAAGCGGTCAAATATTTTACTAACAGTGAGACTCAGATGAATAGTTATTGGGTGAGGCACCAGAGGACTTTATATCCTTGGAATAATTAGCCAGCAAATCAATACCTGCAGAAAAATAGAGGAAAAAGAGAAGCACTTTACTAAAGCTTACATAGTCTGTCATCAAGTAACTGAACATGTAACATATCAAGTAACCAAGTATTGATACATATTTTTAATCAACCTGCTCCGACGTGTTACAGTACACCTCTGGAGCAGATGAAACTTGAACTGATGCATCCTGGCTCACAGGTAGGGACACTACAACTGGATCATAAGAGCCCTACTGACCAACATGAAAAGGGAAAGCAGCAAAGTAGTTAATTTGTTCTCTTCAAAAATAATTTATATTCTAAATTTAAATAAAGTCAAATATATAGACTTGTGCAAATTTCATGAAAACTCTTTTCAAGCATTATCAAAATCAGGAAAATAGAATTAAAATGATTAGAACTGTCAAAGTGCAAGCCTTTCAATATATGGATGGTGTATTTTTCTTGCAGTGCAAATTAAAACAAGCTCTAGTTTTAAAATAAATTAAGTGGCTATCACATCTTTGCAGTTATGTTAATTATGTTAATTGAAAAAATGCAAGTAAAAGATATTTACATTATATTTGAATTATAGAGGGCGAATCAGTTATTCTATTCCTACTGCTAAATACAACTTTTCTACAAGTGAAAGTGCAAGTGAAACAATCCTAATTTAAACGATCACTGCAGCTGTTCTGACTGTCAACCCAGGGGTTCCCTCAAAATGAAGGCTGGCCCTAACACCCAAAAAATGTAATTCATAGGACCTATGTGATAGATGCACTGTCACCGTGCCTAACTCTTGGATGACAGATCTTATGTGTCATAAGTGCTCCATCTGGTGGAAGAATTGCTGTTACATAATAAAGAAAAACCGTTTCAATATAATAACGTTTTAACCAAACTCTGAAGGAATGTGAACAGATGAAAAATAGTAACTGGTGATTCAAGAAACAGTTCTAAACATTTGTACTGATGGCTTTGATGAACTCCAACGTCAATTGCAAAGATCTTTGTATGGCTTCCAATGTTGACAATAAAAGAGTTGTCAACTTATATTCGGGTATATGAGTACGAAATCTTCAAAACGAAAAAGGGAGTTAAGGAACTGTGTCAATCACACTCCTACCAACCCCTTCCCAGTAGCAAGTACTGAAGTCAATTGCACCACTGTTATTGTCACCCTGACAAAAATAACAGGTCATCAAAAATCAAACTAAATCTGGGTCTTTCTAGTCTCTCTTGTTCACAACACACCTGGTGCAAATCATCAAGCATTGGGGAGATGTTGAGGAAAAAAAAATTAAAAGCTAAGCATAGAGTTAGATAGCATTGAAACAGACCCTTCAGTCCAAATCACCTGCACTAACCAGACATCCTGAACTGATCTAGTCCCATTTGCCAGCATTTGGCCCATAACCCTTTAAATCCTTCCTATTCACGTACCCATCCAGATGTCTTTTAAATGCAGTAATTCTTGTTTGATAAATCTTTGCATAGGTCAATGCTTTAATAATATTTCAGCAGACCGTCACTACGGTGAACAGCTAAGTTCCAAGAAGAAATTTTTTAAATCAAGATCCTCTTCAATAACTGAAACATCCCTGAGCAGGAGCCACTTAGCATCAGTGTCAAATCAGCATTTTTGAAATAAACTGTGGAACAGTTCTGAATTAATTGTAAAGTTGGGGAAAATGAGAAAACACCACTGCAGAAGTTTCTTCAAAGGCTGAAATATAGATGCCCAGAAATAAAACAATTGGCAATAATTTGATTCTGCAGCATAGCAGGAGTTAAGGTTTAAATCCTTTCACCCTGTATACAGGATCCGCTTAGCAAAAGCAAGTCATTTGCAATACATCTATAGAGACAAAAAAAGATTAACACTGTGAAACAATTAAATGTCATTTGCTACATTGTACTCACTTGCTGACTTCTTTATACTGTGCTATTTCCTCAATGTACAGTAAATCATGTAATCGAGACTGATAATTAGATTTGGTCAATGATTTGTCAAGCACAGATTGTGTGAAGAGCTGGTCTGCAGACAACGGAATCTGGTACCGGGTCAAGAGACTTTTCTCCAAGTCAGTAGTTTCATTTGGCTCAAACTCTACAATTGTTTTACAAGTGGAATCCCATCGTTTAGCTGTGGTGAGAAGTTGCTGCCTTGCTTGCATCAGGTGTTCTAAATCTGTAAATTAAATTTATAATCAGTATTTGCTTTTAACTAAAAAATTGTTTCTACATCTCTGTATCATCTTCTTAGCCTCTGGAAACATGAGAAGTTAAATTAACAGAAACTAAAGAAGCACACAGATTAAACCAGAGCAGTAGGTGTTGACTTCCAGCTAGATTCAGTCAGCACAGAGCCAGCTACCTGTCTGCTCTCCAGCAACTGGGAGTAAGCTCAGTAATACCAAGTTAAACCAGCAAAGCATTCGTGACAAGCAATTATATTCAATCAGGTTTACATTACAAGGCATCTTTATTGTAGTTTCATGGCAAGGGAGTAAACATTGAATGGTTGAATACCTGTACTTCCTCATGTCCTGAGTGACTTTGATGTGCATGCCTATAGATGCCTGAAGGCAGTAGGACAGACAGATAAAGGCAGTTAAGATAGGCAGCACAGTGACACAATGTGGCTTATGCACTCTACCCATGCCTGCATAGGTTTCTGCCAAGTGCTCCGGTTCCCTACCACAGTCCAAAGTAATGCCGTTTAGGTGGATTGGCCATAATAAATTACCACATACTGTCCAAGAATGTGTGTTATTTGGATTAACCATGGCAAATGCAGACTTGTGGGGATAGGGTGGTCTGGGTGGGATGCGTTTCAGTGGGTCAGTGCAGATGCGATAGCTCAAAGAGCCTCAAACTGCAGGGTAAGGTTTGATGATTTTATGACATATGGGTTACTTGCCTTTACGAGTCAAAGCTTGAATACAAGAGCAAAGAGGTTGTGTTGGAGCTGGATACAATGTTAATTAGGCTACAGCTGGAGTACTGTCTGCTGTTCTGGTTGCCACAGTATAGGAAGGATGTGATTGCACAGGAGATTCATCAGAATATTGCCTTGGTTGAAGTGGTTCAGCTATGAAGATAGACGACCTAAGCTTGGGTTGTTTTCCTTGCAGCAGAGAAGGGTGAGGGACAACCTGATTGAGATGGATAAGAAAAAACACTTCTCCTTAGAAGAGAAGTCAATAACCAGAGGGCACAGTTTTAAGCTAAGAAGCATAAGGTTGAGAGCAGATTGAAGGAAACATTTTTACATCTGGAGGGTGGTGGGCAACTAAAACTTATTGCCTAAAGGAATGGTAGAGGCAGGAAGCATCAAGACATTTAAATCGTATTTAGATGAACACCAGAAATGTCATATCATACAAAACTACAGGTCAATTGCTGAAAAATGGGTTTGGAATAGATAGATGCTTGATGGCGGGCATGGCCACGTGATGGGCCAAAGGGCCTTTTGCAATGCTGTAAAAGACTATGGCTCACTCACTTCCCTTTTCGGAACACTGGAACTGCTTGATGAGAAAGCACCAAGGTCCATCACTTCCATCTATCAGCAGCCTGGTAGTTGGCTTGACATAATGATAATGGAGATGTTTACTCAATCGCAGCAATCAACCTCTATTAATTGGTCTACAACAGACCCAGATATATGGCCTACAAAACCCCAGTGATAAAAAATTGAGAATCACAGACATGCAGTTGAAATATTCAAACCAAGTTCGTTGTTTTTTACTGCCTAAAATTACTCTAGCACTGTCAGAAAGTTTTATTATGTGAAAGGAATCTAATTTGCATTTTAATGAACCAATACTGTCTGCTTCCACACCACTAGCTGTTAGAAATATCTCTGGAGATTGGGCCCAAATTTACCTTGCTAAAAAAAAGACTGTGGTTTTACAATACAGACTATGGCTCTGCAGTTCTGTTGCTTTAGATAAGGTGAAACAGGTCATCACGCTCCACAGTATCAATTTTGAATCAAAGAAACAGAATTATGTAACCTCACGGCTTCTTCTCCCAGTGACAACAGTAAAGGTTCAATGAAAGGTACATGCTGAGAAGCACCTTCAATGAGCTGATGAATCCAGAACATGGTTTCAGTCAGTTAGGAGTGAAATTTGGGCTTCTCTACCTCAGAAAATGCTCAGTCATAGAGTTTATATAAGGCTAATATCAAAAGATTTTTGTACTTCATACATTCTCAAAATCAACATCACAGGTTGATCTAGTAAGTGGACCCCACTTTGCCTCTGCTCCAGATACCATGTTGTTTTCACTAGCCTGTATTAAAAATAGTAAATGATTAGGACACCCAGGGATTGTAACAGAAAACCATTATGCAGTACACGAACTGTCAGACAGATCACTAGAGATCAAATGATTTTATTTTTTCTATAAAGCAGTGAATCCACACTCCATAAAGCCTGGATTCAGTCTCTAAAACACTGGGCATCTAAATAAAAGAGATGAACAAGGAATATAAAGCTGTTACAATTTACAGTCAGTCCTAGATATTCTTCCCAGCTCAAAGTCACTGGCCTATTTAATGATTGCCTAATATTAAACATTAACATACCAAATGGATGTATTGTTCCCTCGGTTAAATGTAGCAACTACTGGAAATTTGCGGGTGTTCCTACCTGTTCAATTATCACATCATTGCACCACTATTTGGGGGGGGTTGCAGTGAACCAATCGGTTGCTGGGTGTGCTATATTACAACAACGACCAATTTCAAAAGTACTTCATAGGCTGAGAAAGGCAATATATAAATTTAAATCTTTCTTGAATTTTCAAAAGGTAGATTTACATTTTGATATATTAAGGCTAAAATTCAAGTCACAAATTGGTTTATTCTGCAACTGTTTAAGGGAATGAATTGGAAAGATCTGTAGTAATTTTAATTCCATTTCAACTTAACTCTGCATTATTTCCGGCATTAATCACTGGTACACTGTTCCTGTGAGTGGATTAAACAGTGACTTTGCTGAATCCTTCTCTTAATTGACCAAGGGGAATAAACAAATAGACTAACAACCTATGGACCATGTTCCTCATCCCACCAAGAACTGATAACCTTGCTATCCTTTCCTCCTGGTGATCTGGAAGTTAGTTGTTCATTTCCAACTTTGTCCTGGTCAACGTGTTAATTGGAGCTCTACTGACAAAGTCAACTGCTACAACATTAAAGCATCGGCTCCATGCAATCAGACTAGACTGATGCACCAATTAATTCAGCATCTCCAAGCTTTTCAGATATTTACAGTATACCATTGATAGTTTAGGATGTCTTGTCAATGGTTAGCTGATGAACTTTCATTGATTTTTATTAACACGTGTCCTAATTTTAAGCTTAGCGGCTCCAATATGTCTTTGTCACATTATTTAAACCCTCAATTACTTGTTAGTAATAGTTGTAATATAAAATCACAAGTAGTAATTCCCATGCTAAGATGGCCAAAAATCTCAAACTACAACAAAAAAGTGTCTCACTTTTCTCATCAATGCAAAAATAACAGTGACTTAAACTGCAATATTTCTTCTATTTTCTTTCCATCTTTCAAATTTTATCACTTTTTAAAATCAGAGTTTTGGTCACCTTGCCACTTCTATTAAGTACATTTGGATGTTTATTTCATCCAAAGTACTTGAGAGATACAAGCTGTTGATATGATAGCATGATAGTACAATGTCTGAAGGACAGAAATCAGACAGTAGAGGAAATGAATATTTCTGGTTTCTTGAGATAGTTAATGTCACACCCCAAGAATCTTTAGAGTCCCCTTCATTCTCTACGTGCATTGACAGTTAATACATGAATAAAGGAAATCATATCCAAGACTAAGAGCGTTGGATTCTTGGGCACTACAGGAATAACAGGATAAGGAAAGTGGATGTTGATGTTTAGCCATCAACTGAATGAATGGTGAAGCAGGCTCAAGGGCATACAGCAATCATAATAAGTGGGATCCATCAAACATTCAAACCACCTGCAACATATTTACATTTTTTATAGAGTGAAAAGCCACAGCTGCTTATAAGGGACTATTATTTAATTTTGGAACATAGGAACAGGAGTAGGTCATTTCAGCTTTCAATGAGATTTGGCATTCAATGAGATCGTGACTCATTTGAAAGATCTCAATACAATGAATATTGTTTTAACCTCAATTTAAAATTAACAGTTGATCTAGCATCAATTGCCATTTGCACAAGAGTGTTCCAAATTTTGAACATCCTTGGTATGTATGAGTGCCGCCTAATTTCACTTCTGATCGCTCGGGCGTGAATTTCTATGTATTGCCCTACTCCAAAACTTTCACAATTATATCTTCTGAAGGGAAAATTGTTAGGATTGTTAATCACCAATTTTTCTCTCATGTCTGTTTGTCTATTAACTATTGACATCCTTTTTTTGCCTTTAATTAACTTTCTTAGCAGACCTCCTTCACCATGGCACAAATAAAACTGTCAAAGGAGATTTCTGGGCCCTTTAGATTCTTCAATACGTCTTGGCATTGCCAATACTGAAAGCAAACAGCAAGCTTTCTATGCACACAGCAAAAATGATCTAATACAGACCTTCTATTGAAGCAGCATCCACCATAATCCTTTGCATCAGGACTGGCTCAGATCCAAAGTCAAAAACTACAGTTTGACGAAAAGTTCCAAATATTTCTGTATTGAATTGTACACTGACTCGATAGATACAATGGTCCATTCCATTCTGAGTCATCTTCCCTCCTCCAAGCCACTCCTGACAGTTCTCAGGTACATCTTGTACCACTTGGGTGTTGAGGTCGCCAACAGAAACAGTCATAATAGAAAAATGAGGACGATGAGCATCGTAGAGCAAAGCTATTCGATACAGCAAACGTGCAGGCTGAAGAGAGAAAAAAAATGAACCCAACATTAATTCCAAAAGCTGCATTATATATCACCTGAATTGATCACCTGTTCTATCTCCTTTAAAATGCCTGTAACTTCTTTCTCAGTGCTTCCAAACTAACTAATGACAGCATACATTATGACAGCAATGGGATCTCACTTTTTAACTGGATTCGCCAGTTCCATTTCTGGACACCCAAATACACAGAATCAGTCTGCAGGAATTAGATTGGGTAGATGCCAAGATACATTTTCTTGACCAACAAAAGTAAAAGGTGGGGTCACAAAATATTATAAGTTATACTAAGACAAGAAGTTAATTCACTCATAGGGTTGCAAGAACCATTGGAACACCCTACCCCAAATGGTGGTGGATGTGCCATTGCTGAATACCTATAAAGGTGGGGATGACAGATCTTATTTGGTCTCTCAGAATACTTAGGGATATGAGAGCAGACAGGAAAGGGAGAGGAGGAAGAGAAATTTCTTCAGTCAGAAGGTGGTGAATCAGTGGGACTAATTTCCACAGAAGGATGTGGAGTCCAAGACATTGACTGCCTTTAAGACAGACAGATAGGTTCTTGATTAGTAAGTAGATCAAAGGTTACAATGAGAAAGCAGATGAATGGGATTGAGAAACATATTAGCCCCTAACTGAATGGCAGAGTAGAACTGATGGGCCAAATGGCCTAATTCTGGTCTTATATCTAATAACCTAAGATCAGTTAATGACCGTTCTTTCTCCTAATTGAGTTCTTGATTTCCTCAGGGAACTGTTCTTAGCCCAGACATCTCCAGCTGTTTTAGCGGCCTAACCTCTGCCATCACGTGAGGAGTCAGACTTGTTACTAATAGATCCATATACGTTAGCCTCGTGATTTGAATTATTAGTCTAGTGACATTACACCATGCCACAGAACCCCTTGGCTTACACTGTACTTTAGAATGATCTCATCGTCATACAAAACCAATTTATTGGCAGTCAGTACTGTACGCAGAAAACCACCAGCATAATACCAGTTACTTGATCAAACACTGCAAAGTAATTTAACAGTTTGCCTTCTATGTGTATTGCTGTCTGACGTTAATACGAGCCACATTTCTTCAAATTACATGCAAGATTTTACATGGCTGCTGGTCCAACCAGTTTAACTTTTTTTTTTATAATGCACTAATGAAAATAATCTGCACATTTCATTATAAGTAAAACTAGCAGTGATCCCATTAATCTAGTTTAAGTATCCCTCAATTTAAAAAAAATCTAACTTTCATGGATTAGTTTGAGGAATAGATTTCTGGGCTAGTTTAGAAGCTGAACACTTTGAATTACAGAGGGGGCTCATGCTTCAATTGGACATACACCAAGTAAAATGAACCACTCACAGGAAGCTTTTGCAGCCGAATATAGGGCAGGCTTGAATAAAAGTTATAATTCACAGATATTTATGTATTTCTTGACAAACTAAATACTGACAAATTTAAAGTATGACAACTCCAAAGTACAGAGATTTAAATGACACATGGAGTTTCCCATGATACCAATATAACTCAAGACTTCCAAACCCTCAACTACTTTGTTTTTGGGTGCACTTGTGCAAGTGTGCATGAGATCTAACATTGCTGTTACTCCCCTTTCTCACTGGAAATTCTTGGTACAAATGCATGAGAGGATAGATACAGTATTTGCTGAGGTTAGATTTGAGAGTGTAATACATTAAAGGCTTCCAAGTATATTATATCAACAAACTTCAAAATGAATCTACAATACTAACCTTACAATGGAGTACAAAGGTCCATGCTTGACTAGATTTCTTGGTTGTCACCGTTATTGACAATTCTGGGCTATGTTCCACTGTTACTCCATCCACAGACTCGCTAAGCTTGAAAAACACAAAACAAATCCACCCTAGCAAATCAATATGTTTAAGGAAAATAGTGAACACAAATCAAATGAACTTCAATTAGTAAGGGCTTTTTTTCCCCCTCTCTAAAGGTTGAATGAATATAATATGACTTCAATTTCTCTCATCGTTGTCTACCAATCCACAATTATCTATCCAAAACATTGCTTTTGTGGAATTTGTTATGTTGCAAATTCAGCTTCCCTTTGTCCAAAACTATCAACACGTGATTGGGTACAATTGGATACATTCAGCCTTGAGTACTTCAAGCAAATGTGCATTCAAAAGCAAATATTCACAGTGCACCAACACATAATTAGAATGTGGAGCGTGACACAACTTTAGGATCCTCAAAACAACACTGATCTCTCAACTGTGACAATCTGTACTTTTAAGACTGATTTGTTTTGTCCTGGTTCTCTTGAAAGGTGTGTTGTAAACATTGTGCTGTGGTATCTGCTTCATGGAAAGTACATAGCTTTGGTTTTTTTTTTAAGTAGACAAAATAAGCCTGAGTGGGCGGAGTCAGGCTCACACAGACCCAGGGTTTTAGCTTTTCTTTCAGTTGTTGAAATTGGAGTTTTGGAGTTGAAGCTGCTGGATACAGTGTTCTCTCACTCTCTGCTGTCACAAAAACTTTAATGCTCTCTGCTGCTGGATTAATTCTGCCAGTGGTATGGAGGAGATAGCAAATAAGGGAAATCTGTTTTGCTGAATTTGCCTTTGCAAAGGGTGTGCTAATGGAAAGCTGATATATTGGAACAGTTGATAAGTAGCAGTTAAATAACATATTATTTTGCTTTGTATTTCAATAGAGCTATAGTTATGCTAATCCTTCTTTTGTTTGTATTTTAACTGTGGTATAAGAATAAAGAATGCTTTGCATGAAGCTTAGTATTTTGACCAATCGAATCACATCTAGAATACAGCACCTTACACTTGCCTTTAAAAAAAGGTAAAAGTTGGAGTCTAGACAATCTCCTTTATACTTTTTGAGTGCGTTTGGTCTGGTCCATAACACAACCTCTCATCACCAAAACAGATTTACTGGCAATCTATCACAATGAAGTTTGGCACAGACTGCCCTGCACAAACCTTCAGGTTAGCTCCAAATCAACAGCGACTAACTATACCGAAAAGTAATAAATTAGCTATGCATTAACTAATGACTGGACACTTGAAAATGTGAAAGACATATAATGCAAGTTTCTTCTCTCTTAATTAACATGCCAAATTAAGTGATTCACATACCACTTTTTCTGGAGATAAAGAATTCATCCATTTTTCAATTAGCGTTTCCATATAATTCCCAATAGATTGTTTATTTTCTTTCTGCTGTTTCAAGCGCATCAACCGTGAAGAGTAGCGTTTCTGCCATTCTGTCAACTCTTTCTGCGAGTGTGCAGATGTACATTGAGCACCATATCTACATATTTTCTGCTCTATAAACCTGAAGCAAAACAAAAATACAAAAATACTTAACTTAACAGGAGGCAGTAAATCTCCCATTTTAAGGTTCTATCATTTGTTGCTTGGAAACTTCCCGATTTAACAATGAAAGCAATAATGCACAATTGTTGCAAATCATTTACTGAAAATTTACTTCGTTTTATTTATGTGGCTGGGAAGTGTTCGTCATTTGATGACAAGGTTGCCCATCCATTCCAATAGCTTCAGCTGATGCAGCATGTGTGACTGTAATGCCACCTAGAACCATTATCCCAAGGCAGAAGTTCAGTGTATGGGTGATGGCCTAAATTTAATGGATCTAGTCATAAATCCGGCTGTTCTTCATACTTCACTTTAGGGGCCAGTGGACAATTCTTCCGTGGTCTGTCCTCAAACAGTCAATGGTCAACTCAATCTTCTATGGAACTTAACCACATGATCAGTCACTAGGTTGTAAGTGGTGTTTGCAATCAACTAGGACGGATGTTTATAGGGCATGTAATATGTTCCAGTATGCACAGGATTTCAGATATCATGAACACCCAAGCCAGATTGAGCAGTACTCTGCTGCTGGACAGACCAGAGTTACTGAAGCAGGGTCCATACAAATTCATTCTTGTCTTAATCTTGGTTTAGGTAATCTGAACATATTGCTGGTAGGCCAACATATGATCAAGAGTAATGATTACATAACCTACAGTATGGGAACAGGCCCTTCGGCCCAATAAGTACCCACCAACCCTCTGAAGAGTAACCCACTCAGACCAATTCCCCTATGTTTACTCTGAACATTATGGACAATTTAGCACAGCCAATTCACTGACCTGCACATCTTTGGATTGTGGGAGGAAACTGGAGCACCCAGTGGAAACCCACACAAATACGGGGAGAATATGCAAACTCCACACAGCCAATTGCCCAACGCGGGAATTGAACCCAGGTCCCTGGTGCTGTGAGGCAGCAGTGATAACCACTGAACCACCGTGCCACCCCAGTAATGTCGAGGAAGATTTGATGTTATGTTATGGATGAGGGGTTAATCATGGAATGGATGATGATGTGCTTCCTTGACCTTCAAGTTGTTCAGGGAAAATGTTAAAGCAACAATACTAACAAAGTTTAGTTGAAGCCTCTATTTTCTGAAGTAGACTTTCAGATCTTTACTGAGTTTTTTCTCAATGTTGTGAAGTTCTTAAGGCTGGGCTACCAAGTCATCAGTATGACAGATTAAAGTCATGCTGAGGTTCTACGGGACATTAGCGAGGCGTCTCTGGAATACTATATCCAGTTCTGGTTGCCCAGTTAAAGGAAGGATATTATTAAGCTGGAGAGTGTTCAGAAGAGATTTACCAGGACGTTGCCAGATTTGGAAGGTTTGAGTTATCAAGAAAGGCTGGATAGGCTGGGACACTTTTTTACTGGAGTGTAGGAGGTTAAGAGGTGATCTTACAGAGGTTTATAAAATCATGAAAGGTATATTAATGGTAGGTATCTTTGCCCTAGGATGGTGGATTTCAAGACTAGGTAGTGCATTTTTAAGGTGAGAAGAGAGAGATTTAAAAAAGACAAGGGGCAATTTTTTTTAAACACAGAGGGTGGAATGAATGTCCTGGGGGAGTTGTGGATGTAGGCACAGTTACAACATTGAAAAGATATTTGGATAACTGCATGAATTGGAAAGATTTGGAGGGATATGGGCCAGCAGCAGGGCAGGTTTGGGATCATATTTGACATGGACTGGTTGGACTGAGGGGACTGTTTCGTGCAGTATGACTCCATTAGAGCTATGGGTCTGAGAGAAAGAAATCTTACTAGTATACGTGCTGAAGCCAAGTGGTGAGGGCTGAAGCCAAGTGGTGAGGACTGAAGCCCAGAGGAACTTGTTGTTGGCTATGCATGCATGCATAGCTGATTTGATCTCCAGGCTGCACATGGGACTGTTAATTGTTGATCCTAGATTTGATTAGTTGGTTTTCACACAGCAGATGATTTTGAAAAGTGTTAACAGTAAGCCTGTGTGCTTTTCTGTCATAAGAAAAACTGCCTGCTTGGTTGGCCAGGTGGGAGGTGAAGAACACCTCCAGGTGGAGGCGGGCGGCACGGTGGCACAGTGGTTAGCACTGCTGTCTCACAGCGCCAAAGACCCGGGCTCAATTCCCGCCTCAGGTGACCGTCTGTGTGGAGTTTGCACATTCTCCCAGTGTCTGCGTGGGTTTCCTCCGGGTGCTCCGGTTTCCTCCCACAGTCCAAAGATGTGCAGGTCAGGTGAACTGGCCATGCTAAATTGCCCGTAGTATTAGGTAAGGGGTAAATGTAGGGGTATGGGTGGGTTACGCTTTGGCGGGTCGGTGTGGACTTGTTGGGACGAAGGGCCTGTTTCCACACTGTAATGTAATCTAATCTGTAAAAGAAAAACAGTGCTTATATTATCCTATTTGAAAGTTGTTTTTTTTTTCCCCACAAATGAGACAAGTGGATTTTGGTCAATCTTTTAAGGTTAAGTTTAGACAGGTCAAAAGTCGTTTGGATAGTGACTCAAGTGCATTGCATCCAAGACGACATATCATCGCAGTCAAGTGCCTAGGTGGAAATAGATAACGTTGATAATATTGATAATGGTTGGGTTTATGACAAGTAGAGTGAACACTTTAAAGCAATTGGTTCAGTTTTAACTTCAGAACCAAGATTCTAGTTCAGAAAAACCCAGAATTCAGTACAGAAGGCATAATAGTTTCTGATCGCTGGGGTACCAAAATTTCTTTTTAATAGTTTAGTTCAAGGGAACTGGTCACTCGGCAGAAGTAGCTTCTAGTCTGTGAAGCTTTATAGCTCAGAGTATTTGGATAGAAATCTTCAAACTGTTAGAACTGAGAACATTTAGAGAATTAGAAATATAAAAAGGTTCACGAACGGGACTCTGAAAGGAATTGCAACATGTTTTGAGAATAAAGAGGGATTGAGTCTCGAAAGGGGCTGACATTGGTGAAAATATTGAAAATTTGCATGTTTGTGTCAAGACCTTTTTATCTGTACTACATAGTTAGGTTTGTTTTTTTGTGTCTTAAACTTATACTCGGTTTTAAAGAACATCAGTAGCCTTGTGAGTCTATGCTTCAGTGACTAACTACCAAGTTGACTAACTGCAAAAATTAAACGTATAGTCTATCAAACTATGTTTCATTCTGGAATCTGAATTATCCAGTATTACCATGAGCAATGTTTATAACAGAAAGCATTGTTGCTTTCAGAATGGGATTCAGTTTGTTAAACAGGAAGCACTCCAAGACCTTGCATATTATTGAGACCAGGGTGAACGGCAGAAGCTGCATGACTTGTTCAGTGGCCTTCCTGGATTGTCAAAGACCACTAACTTGAATTGGTGCCAGATATTTGGAATGGAGCCTGAACAACTGATATTGTTAAATAGTTTTGCTCGGTACTTCATTCCTGTGAACTAATGTTCTTCAAGAATTCTGATTGAATTCCATCAACTCATATTTTTGCCTGACTTAATTGCCAGCAAGGCACTGTCCACTTTCTCTTACTTGTAAGGACTTGATGTGTCTGTCTGTTCTTGGGAAGTCTTCAGAGACTGTATGAGGGCTGTTTTTACCATTTATCTACCATTCCTGTAGATAATCAATGATATTACGAGTTGCAAATTATCAGTCTCAATTCTGGAGTGCTGGTGTGATTGTTGTCTATATATGTTTTGAAATAGAACATAGAACATTACAGCGCAGTACAGGCCCTTTAGCCCTCAATGTTGCATGGACCTGTGAAACCAACCTGATGCCCATCTAACCTACACTATTCCATTTTCATCCATATGTTTATCCAATGACCATTTAAATGCCCTTAAAGTTGATGAGTCCACTATTGTTGCAGGTTGGGCATTTCATGCCCTGACTACAGAGTAAAGAATCACCCTCTGAAATCTGTCCTACATCTATCACTCCTCAATTTAAAGCTATGCCCTCTCGTGCTAGCCACCACCAAACAAGGAAAAAGGCTCCCACTGTCCACCCTACCTAATCGTCTGATCATCTTGTATGTCTCTATTAAATGACCTCTCAACCTCCTTCTCTCTAACGAAAACAGCCTCAAGTCCCTCAGCCTTTCCTCATTAAGACCTTCCCTCCATACCAGGCAACATCCTGGTAAATCTCCTTCACACCCTTTCCAGTGCCTCCAAATCCTTCCTATAATGTAGTGACCAGAACTGTACACAATATTCCAAATGTGGCCACACCAGAGTTTTGTACAGTTGCAACATGACCTCGTGGCTCCGAAACTTAATCCCTCTACCAATAAAACCTAACACACTGTATGCCTTCTTAACTAACCTATCAACCTGGGTGGCAACTTTCAGGGATCCATGCATGTGGACACATATCTCTCTCTGCTCATCCACAATACCAAGAATCTTACCATCAATCCAGTACTCTGCATTCCTCTTGCTCCTTCCAAAGTGAATCACCTCACACTTGTCCGCATTAAACTCCATTTGCCACCTCTCAGCCCAGCTCTGCAGCTCACCTCTGTCCCTCTGTAACCTCCAATATCCTTCTACACTGTCCACAACTCCACCAACTTTAGTGTCATCCGTAAATGTACTCACCCATCCTTCTACGCCCTCATCCAGGTCATTTATAAAAGTGACAAACAGCCGTGGCCCCAAAACAGATCCTTAGGGTACACCACTAGTAACTGAACTCCAGGATGAACACTGCCCATCAACCACCAACCTCGGTCTTCTTACAAATTGGCGTTAGTTCTCTGGCCCTATCCTCAATTCCTTTAACCTCTCAGAATGTTATATCAGAAAACGTGGAATTCTGTCATGCTGCTCATCTTGTAGCTCAGCAAACAATGAAATATGAACATACAGATGTTCACTTCCAGACAAGTAAGAGAATGCCCAAATGCACAAAGTACAAGAAATTCGTCATTTGAGACAGACGAGAAGCAACAAAAACGCTGTATCAAACGTTAATCCAATGAGAAAGCAAGAGGTTATTTAATTAAATAGCAGATTGTTTACCTTTTACATAATGTGTACTCTTCACTACAGGTGACACCTCGGGGAGGAGGCCGAAACTGCCATCCATCTTCAGAATCTGCACCAATCATTTGAAAACATTTTAAAGATTGTTCTTTAAAAAGCTTTTCTATTTTCCGACAGTATTTTTAGATCAAATGGTCACCTTGCAATAGCAACAGTTAACTGCCTGTCTACATTCGGTTGAATTTGGAATGACAAAGGACACTCAAGCCTACACAGCTTGCTCGAACAACAGTGATCAGCCTGAATCAAAACTCATCAGATATCCAGCAAGAAAACAAGAAATTTAATATAAAATTTTAAAAATATTTTAACGTGGCCTGCCAATGTAAAAGTAAAATAAAATAACTTCTGAGACAGATTATTCAGAAGCCTGACTTACAGTTTTCCAGATGATAGTCCAAGAGCCCAAAATGTATCCTATTTTATTGATTATTTGTCCTTTAACAGTCAGTCCTTTCTTTTCACAATCACAGCGATAATTGAAAAAGTAAAAATTTTTGGACAATATATATTCACACAGTTTTCCCTTCTTATCTAAAAGAATCATCTTTCAAAGCTATAATGTTCCAAAAGGCCCATAGGCAGATCGTCGATGGGAGCATTCCACGTGCCATAGGTCAATTATTTTTAATACAGTTTATGGTCATGGCGGACATGACAGAACTTGATGCTGTACCAAACAAAACACCAACCCATGCACTTCTTTATTTGGCTCCCTGGATAGTATTCAGGAGCAGGAACACTGATATTGTATTCTAATAGCCAATCTGGCTAAAAAGTCCAAACCAAATATATTAGGAATGAAACCTGGCAGCTTTTGGGCTGCATGGTTTAAAGTGCCAGCAGACTAAGCCTTTACTCACAGGGCTATTGGGAGAGACTATTTAAAATTGTTTTCAAGGAGTTGGATGAATATGTTCAGTCAGTCCCTAACTGCCTCCAACAAAACGTCGAATGAAATGTTGTCCTCAAACAAAGGGCATCTAGTTTGAAACAGTTCAACTTTCTTGCCCACTGTAATTCAGTGATTCTGAAACATTTCAGAACTTCTTCAGGACACAAGATGCTTTATAAAAGTTTGTTTACAGGTATATTAACTACGCTGGACAACAAATAACTTAATTCAATAAACACTACAGACTTATTTTGTGAATTACCTTCTTCTGTGCCTTCCAAATATGTGGACATCAGTTTGTTGCTGGTTATCTGCAACAAAAATAGAAAGCAGACAATACACATGAGTAGAACAGAACAATTCTCAATTCAGAGAGCAGTTAGGAAATTTGGGTTGACATCAGAATGAATCACTGAGGAGGAAAAAACATACAACTAACAAGGTCTCTATTCTTGACTGCCATTCAGCAATCCTTGCTAAAGAGCACCTTCAAGAATACAGGATGAAAAGTTAAATTTTAAAAACCTTCCAGAAGAGAAAAACAATTTGAATTAATGAATAAGAATGAGCACGACTGGTAGATTTAAAAAAAAATGTTCTGTATCTTAAAAAGATACAGCTAAGTGAAAGACAGAAGAGAGAGTAAAACTATATTAAAACATGTAACAATGATTAGATGCCGCCAAATTTGGCTATGTACATTAAAGTAGTTGATAAGTAAGTAGGAGAGAAGAGATCCTTTTTGGACTCCTGAAGTGATGGACGTTGAAAAGAAAAGTAGGCAATCGCTAATCAAATACTCATTTTCAAATACATTTAAGTTTAAGTTTAAGTTACATTTAAGTTGAAAACAAAGATTTTGGGCCCCACATGTTAGGAAAGACATTTTGGCCTTTGAGGCAGTGTAACGTAGGTTTACAAGAATGAGACCTGAACATCAGAGTTTAAGTTATGAGGAGAGATATATAAATAGCAATATATAAATTAGGCCTGTTTTCTCTAGAATTTAAAAGCTTAAAGGATTATTTGATTGGAATCTTCATGATATTAACGGGGAAAGGACAGTGGACATATGGATAAACTCTTGTGCGATTCTAGAGCTCGGGGACATGGTCTGGGAATTCGGACCAGACCATTCAGAAGAGATGTTAGGAAGCACTTCTACACACACAGGGTTAGAAGTCTCTCCTACAAATGGCAGTGGATGCAGGATCAGTTTTTATTTTTAAATGTGAGACTGATAATGTTTTGTGAAGCAAAGGGTATAAAGGAATATTGGCCAAAGGCAGGCACATAAAGTTAGGCCACAGATCAGTCACGATCTCACTGAAAGGTAGAACAGGCTTAATGGTTGAATGATCTAATGTACAGTTTTAAAAGGCAGCATTCAAGAAGAGTCTAGCATAGTCTTGGTCACTGCCAGCGCAAAAGCTTTATTGGTCAATAGGATTTTGACCAAAACTTCCCAAATTACCCATTAATTTGGAACAGCAATTTCTGCAAATTTTCCACAATCTAGATATTGATATGGTGAGGTGATAATGGAAACAACAAAAGGAATTACCTTTGTACAGATGGTGAGTGTCCCCAGAAAAGAGACAAATGGTGATAAAGGAGAGATGAAGAAATCAATTTCAGAGCATGACCTCTGTCCTCCATCTTGATCACAACCAAAGTGCTCCCCAACCCAACCCCCCTTCAAATGTTTCCTTCACCAACAGAAATTGGCTGCAGACAACACAAGGCAAAACAGACAATGACAGCAATTCCCAGATCAAATGTAAAGCAATAACACAGCACTCACTACTTTCTTTACATTAGTTCTAATTTTACATTGACTAATGAGAACATTTGACTGTGTATAACAGAAACTTCTACTTAGTAACAAATATACCGGAATGTACAAGAACGGTCCAAGGTAATTTCACATTAATTTTATGTTGCTCTGTTTTGATTCAAGATCAGGAATTTTCCATGTGCAAAACTGGAGCATGTTGGTAACTCTGGGAATATCATGCTGGTTATTTGAAATTAATTATTAGTAAAACTTCAAAACAAAAGAACTTTTAAAGAGAACATTCATTTCAAGGGTTGTGCAGCTGTGTAGATTGAGTGGTGTCATAAAAGTTAACATCTTCAGCAATTCATTACGAATAGCAATTTGCAAATGTTGTCACATGCACAGTAGAGGGGAAAAAAATGGAGAACATAGTTGAGAGTTATAGCCGTGCAATGATCAAATCTAATGTGAAGGGCATGAAAGGCAAGCTGCACAATCTGTGACACAGTTAATTTATTTGAAAAAAAAAGACCCCTTATTACTGCTTTGAACAGATTACTCACATCCATTTCTTCAAGAAGCATTTTGAGCCTGGTTACATCTTTTGTTATCATCCCATTCTAGAAAAAAAACATGAAAAGCTGTACCAATTTGATAGCAAATATTTGTAAAATGTAGATTTACTCTCTGACAGGAATAAATTTTAACTGCAGTGCAGAATGGTTATGGGTGATTTTCGCATGCAATGTGAAACCTTTCTGGAACTAAACTGCACAAAAAACTCTTCTTTCTCAATTACATACATGAATGATGAGATATTCTCAATTTAAGGGCATTTTATTAAAAATAAAATTTCTGCTGCCATTCTCTAACAATACCAATAACGACCCTGAATGGTATATTAAAGAACTTGCAGACCTTGATCAAACCAAAAATAACAGTTGTGGCTTCGTGGTTCATGTTTAACCCATTATTAAGTCCAATTGTTTTTTTGGATCCGTTAATCCCACTGAGGGATGCTTGAGGTACTCATTAGCTCTGACACTTCAGTCACTTTTGCATTTGTGTATGCAAGTCGTTCGAATTTTTAAAAACTTATTCACCAAGGACATCATTGGTCTGGCCAGCATTTATTGCCTGTCCCTAATTGCCCAGAGGGCAGCTGAGAGTCAATCTCATTGCTGTGGCTCTTGCCACAATATTGCGCATTGTCAAACTCATGAAAATACAGTAGGTAACCTCAAACAAAATCATTATTTTACTGCACAGTGCTATTTGTAACAAAATGGTCATGGATGGTTATGATAGCAAAAAGGCTAAGATAGCAAACAAATCTATGCCTCATTAGTAAATTTTAACTATATCCTTCTTTGAACTATTCTTCCGCAAATATGAACATACCTGCTCACATTGTTTTATGAGATGATGTCGACTTATCTGAAATAGTACACAGGAGGCCATTTAGCCTGCCACATCCATCCCTGCTCTTTTCAAAAGCAACTCAATTGGTCCAACTTCCCTTCCTTTACCTTGGATTGCTGCAAATGTTTCACCTTACGTGGAATCATAGAATCCCTATACTGTGGAAGTAGGCCAATCGACCCATCAAGTACACACCGACCCTCCGAAGAGCATTCCATCCAGACCCACCACCTTACCTATCCCTGTAACCTTGTATTTTCCATGGCTAACCCACGTAGCCTGCACATCCTTGGACACTATAGGCTTAACATACACATCTTTGGACAATGGGAGGAAACTGCAGACCACAGAGTAAACCCATGCAGACACAGGGAGAATGTGCAAACACCACATAGAGAATCATCCGAGGGTAGAAGCGAACCCAGGTCCTTGGCACTGTCAGGCAGATTCACTGACCCACCGAGTCACCACATTTTGATAAATTATCCAATAACCTGCTGAAAGTCTAAACTGAGTCTGCCTCTAACACATTCTCAGGCAGTACATTACATAACAACTCACATTACAAAATAAAAATCAGTACAAAAATTTCCTGCTCTATGCAGATTTGAGCAATTTGTTTTAACATCATGGAGACAATAGATAGTGCATACCCCTTTAAAGTGATGGTTTTCACTGAAAAGTTGCTGGTGCATGGGCACTGATGATAAGCTGACTTCTGAGTGTTCCACAGACAGTGGAAATGAAATATTGAGAGTCAAGGCAAGAGGAAAGAAATCAAAAATACTCCTGTTACACAGAAGAGAGTAATGTAAACAAAATTTACTTAATGAAGAGAACACTGGGTTTTTAACAGAGATGGGATGTGATTCAGAAGCAAATTACTTTGGAAGAAAGTAATTTTATTTCAAGAAATACTAGTCAATGTTAGACAGTATATTTGGAGTGCCTTGGTAGGGGGTAGTTATTACTTCCATGTTTAAACAGGAGGTGGGGAGATGATAACACGTTTGCATCCATGTAACAATGTATAGACATACTCTCTAGCATTGCTTCACCTGAAATTAAAAATACTATGTAAACTGAATAATTTTGTTTTTAACAATTCTTTCATAGAATGTAGTTATTCCTGGTCAGGCCACTATTTAATATCCATTGCTAATTGTCCTTGAATGAGGTGGTGAGCCACCTCCTTGAACTGCTGCAGTCCATGTCTTCTATAAAAGAGATTTAGTCATTTTCGATGACAGAAAAATTGTCAGACATTAATTCAGATTCATGCAACTTTTCATTTATATTTAGTAATTTTATTCAGCTGGGAATACACAACAGTGAACATAAACAGTACAGTATTTGAATTTGTACATGGGTTCTTTATGACATTCCTTGTCAAGAAAAACAAAATTCTGGTTTTAACATCGTTCACTTAAAGTTGTTTCACTTAAATCTGCAATTTCAAAGGACATGACTAGCAAATTAAGTGAAGAATTACTCCACTTATTGTTCTATAGGACAGAAGAAATCCAGGACTACATTTTGGCTACTGACTACATGCTTTTCTACAGAGTAATCAAATGTAACAAAATCAATTTTGCACATAAATTCTGATAAGCACAGATGAAATGTTTTTGCGTTATGTTTGCAATCATATTACTCTCATAGTTCATTGATCACAGGTCTCAAGACCACATAACAAAAATATGAATGCATGGTGGAAATAATATGGCTTGCTATTAGAATTCAGCTTTAACAATAATGCATGTGCTTTTTATTTTAAAAAGAGAGTCTGACAAGGGTTTGTTAGAAAATATATTGATTAATTAAGCTTATTGTGGCTGTACATCTGCTGGAAGCAGGATATGTTTATGGATTAAAACAATCTACCTGATCTTGGTCCCCAGGCGTTGTGTGTACTGGGGGAAAAAACAAGAACTACCTGCTTGAATTAGCTAAAACGTTCCATTGGTTGGAATAGCTCTCTTTGTTTTGTCACACTGGTCTGCAGTTTCTATCTGGGAGATAGTTTGATTGCTCAAGAGGTACGTGGGCAAGTAATCCTTCAAAATGGGGCTGCAGTCAACATCATATTTCACTACTTTCAGGTGAAGTGCAAATGCTGATTTCCCAGCGTGTCTGTTGGGCAGAGTAAAACTTTATCACCGTGGTATGAAGTGATCATTCATACGGCTGTCAAAGATGGCTGTGCCTATCTGTGTTACATGCAACAGCCCTTCTCTCTTTAAAAAAGGACCCAAGATGCTGGAATTGATTGCACAAGGTTTGCAAGATCAAACAGACTTTTGTCATCTCTTGAGCTACCATCCAAATTTACCTAATGTATAGCAATCAGAATACAAACGTATGATTGCAGGCCATATACCGTCCAGCAGTCATTCAAGAAAAGTGGTGAATTTGTGGAGCATACATTGTTATATTTGCCTTTTTAGATGTAAACCTTTTATCAATATTGAAGTCACTGGATCCTCTGCACACTGCAATGTTAAATGGCAAAGTTTGAGATTTTTTTACAAAAATCACAATATATCAGTTAGGCTAACAGGTGAGTTTAAAAAAAAAGTCCCCAAATCACATTTGCACACCTCCAGCAACTAGCTCTAACATAAGTCAAAGAGAGCTCTGGAAATTATAATACGTGGCACAGGACAGGAGAACAAAAAAAACTCCAGAAGTTAAAACGGGGCAGCTCATCATTTCACTACCACTTAACTTGTGCAACATAAATACAAGAAATTTCTGCTAAATCATATGAGGGGGAAATAAAAATTGTAACACACAACCTACCAAAGATTCCCCCATCAAGGATTTTGATAAAATGCTGGACACTGCTTGTAACTTCCCCTCCACGTACATGCAGCGAAACACTGCTTGCAGTGTGCCGTCTCCCTTGGCCAGTCTCTCTGCCAACACTGTAGACACAGAAATATAAACCTTTCTTTACTTCACAGACTTCACTCCCAAAGTCTGTCAACAAAAGTTAAGAATTGAAATCCCAGGAGATTAATTATGTCAACTGTGTAGTTATAAACTTCTGTTTTGTGTCTTGTACAGTGTTAAGGTGTGAGATCAGAAAATACATGCTGGAGTATTTGCTCAGAAATCTTAGTAATCCCCAGTAAATTCTAAGACGAAGCCATAAGAAAAAAAGGCATTTGCAGACAGGGTTACATAACCAGAGGCATTGATTAACAGGACTTGTAGTGCTGCTGCTTAAAGCAGAAAAAACAAGTTCATCTAAAATCAACGATTTCATTAGTCAGCTTATAAGAGTAAAGAACATGAGGATTTTGTTCATTAAGATGGAATTTGTTACAAGAGTATTGAGGGATAAGGTGGTCAAATGGAATTCACGTACTGATTGGGCATGATCTAAAAAGGCAGCAAAGACTAATGGCCTTGAATGGCTTAAAGTTCCCATGCTGGGCAGGTTTTCTTTGAAATAGCAGACCTTACGATGACTCAACTGAGAATACCCAAAATTGTCACAGGAATTGGAAGAACTGATCGAAACAGATTAGTCACATTTCAGGAGAAGTTGCATTGAGGAATACATAGGTAATGGAATAACTTTCAGGGAAATTAATTAAAATATATATTATATATAAGCTGAACAGAATGGCATCCATTTCCAATGAAAAGACAGCAAAGGTTAATGTAAGAAATCATGATATTAGGACCAGTTTGTGGAATGGTACATGAGAAAGAGCTGGTCACATTTCAGTGAAATCCATTGCATTTCCTGTTAATAGCATTCTGCACAAGCTTTAGGCTTCCTTCTTCAATACTTGACTCGAGGTTATAAATCTTATAAACTATACTATCTACTTGCTGTACATAGAGTGGGAAAAGAACAGATCAGAAACTAAATTGCACATAACTGAAATGTAGTAAATGTCCGAATATCCTAGTGTTGGAATTTTACTTATGCCACTAGAATTTTGACAAGCATCTGAATAGGGTACAAGAGAATAAAAGCAACCTAAGATGGTACGCCAATTCAGTTTTCTGTCTGTGTTAATAGAACAGAGTTCAGCTAAGAGCTAGAGACAGGTGCATGGCAGTAAGAGGAAGAGGCAGTGTGGGAGAAATGATGGGGCAGTAACCCACTTGACCAGGTTGGGGCTGGTGATATTGGTTTGCATGATAGAAAGTGTGATAGTGGCACAAACAACAGGAGTGGGGAAGCAATGGTATGAATGACTTGTGTGGAACAGCAGTGGCAAAAGCAATAAGAGGGCAGGAGTTAGGGAAACAGTTGCAGAATCATTGCATCCGAATTGTATCCCACTGACTCTTTCCAGAATGTGGATATTTAAGGAAATCTTATGACAACTAAATGTGGTTCAGGTGCAATACTCTCAACAGTAAAACAGCCTATCAACTCTCATGGAAGAAGAATGGTCAATTCAGCAAGAGCCAAGAATACTCACAAATCATACTTCTGAGCTAGCTAGCAAGATGGGAAATTATGAAGAAAATAAAAACAGGCCTCTTTCGCCATGAGAACAAGCTTACTTTTAATTGGCACTCAGATGAGGTATGGTAAAAAGCGTTGATCTACATTAACATCTAAACTGTTTCAATTTTAACATTTGTCTTTGGCAATTAATTTAGCAATTGTTCCATACAATTAAACACCAAAATGGATTGTTTCTACTAGTATTGATTAAAGTTTAGTGAGTGATGAATGGTGGACAATTCACTGGTACATAAATATCCATTAACACCCGCCCAAAGCTCCAAATCAGCAGAACAGTGAATTTAAATAAAATGATTGTAATACATACCAATTTTACAGTCTCCATCAGCCTGGTCATAGTTTTTCTGCAACAGAGAGAACAAGGTAATTTTTGACAAATTGTATAAGGTCTTTACTGCTTTTCCCAAAATAACTTATAGTCCAACAAATCTCAACATCTGCAGACAGCTCAATAAAATATTACTCAATTGTCATTTACAGGTCAAGTAATCTTTACATTTTAAATTAAATAATTCTCACATTTCTTGTCTGGTTGTAATACTTCTTTTTAAACAATATTTCTGTTGGAAAAAGATCTTTCATTGCATTCCACTATACACTAGACAAAAGAAGCTTATTTAGCCACTTGGTGATGCACTGACAGAACAGCTTCACATTTACAGCAAAGTGCAGTTCCCAAATCTGATGGAGAAGCTTCTGAGATTCTGCTATAGCACAAGGAAAGGCAATTTCCTTAACACCTTCACCCGGAAGTACTTAACAAACATTTGGAAATAACGACAGAGTCTTTTCTCCAAACTATGCAGAAACGCCATACAAACAGTATAAAATTATTATGTTTTGCAGTTGGTTTCTTCACACCACATTAACTAATGAATGTTGAAATAATCGTCACTTCAAGAACAAGCTGATAGCAAATTACAACTAAATTGATGATTAACTTGCAAATAAAATTACAGTAAAAAACATAATCTACATGTACATTGGGCTGTCTTAATAATCCTGACTCTTGATGATCAACTGTTTGATCTACTCAGCCAAGAACACTGGCAAATATTGCTGTTTTCTACATTTATTCATGGAGTGTTGGCATCACTGGCTGCTTTATCCTGTGTGGTGTCAAGCTTCTTGAGTGTTGTTAGGTTACACAGACAAATGGGAAGTTTTCTATCACACTCCTGACTCGTGCCTTATCAATGTAGGATCGGCAATGGGGAGACAGGAGGCAAGTTACTTGCCATAGACTTTTAAGCCTCTGACTTGTTCTTGTAGCCACAGCATTTACATGGTTGGTTTAGTTGAGGATCTTGTCAATAGGAACCCCTCTATGCAGCATTAAGTGATGACAATGCTGTATACCATAAGGAAATGGTTAGATTCTGAGCACTTTAAATTGGAGATGGCTATTGCCTAACTATTCTCTGACAAAATTTAATTTATCATCCTAAATTTAGAAACAAATTGCTTAGTGTCAAAAGATTCGCAAATGGTACTGAACACTGTTCATCAGCGAACCAACATTCCCACTTATGTTTTTTCCCGTATGGACCTCCAAAGTCCATACAACAGTGACTTCCAGAACCAGGAGTCAATCTGTTGGAGCAATCAATGTGCACACAGAATGCAAGCACATTAAGGTTGCACGACTTAGAGGGACACTGTCACTAACATCCAACTTCTGATCTTCGAGTGGAGGCGAAAGTCTTTCAAGAAGCAGCTAAAGATGATTTTGTGAAGACAGTACTCTGAATAACTCCTGAGTAAGCCCTGGGGCTAAGATAATTGACCTGCAGCAATCCCAACCAACTTCATGGACACCAGGTGTGACCACAACCTGCGAAGAGATTCTGTCCACAATTCCCATCTATTGTCCTAAGGACATTAAAGTATCTTCCACCATATACTGCTTTGCTGTTAAGGACATTAACGCTTACTTCTCATCTGAAATTCAGCACTATTAACCATGTTTAGATAAAGGCAGTACTAAAACCTGGAACCTAAATTGGGTATCAGCAAACAGGCTATTGCTGACTAACTGTCATGGTTATCTCACCAGTGCATTGGACATCCAGGTAACTAGTGGGGACCAATGAAAGTTAGGGGAATTGGAATACAAAAACAAATGAAGTGCTTGATGATGGCCTCTCAACTATTTTTGATTGTTGAAAAATGACATCTGGTTTCACTGATTATGGAAATAAATTTGGCATCCTTTCCTGGTCTGGTCAGACCTACTGCAAAATGCCCTCTGAAACTGCCAATCAATCCATTCAAGCTGCTACAAAGTCTCAGAAGTACAAAAACATACACATGGCACTGACCGAGGCATCAGAAACTATAACAGCAAACTCAAACCCATTAACCCTACAAAGTCCTCTCGACTAAAATCTGGGAGCCAATGCCAAAACTATCTTGTAGAAGAGTCAAGCATTGTCATGCTCACAGAACTGTACCTAACAGTTCCTGACAACATCACCATCATTCCTGAATATCATTACTGTCATTCCAACAGAAGTAGCAACATGATAGGATACAATTAGAAGAGAGTTACCCTGCGGTCCTGAATGCCGTCATGAAGTCTCATGGCATCAGCTCAAACATGGGCAAGGAACTTCCTGTTGGTGACCATTTACTGCATACCCATTCAGTTGATGAATCACTATTCATCCATGTTAAACACCAGTTGATGGAAGCACTGAGGGTGGCAAGTGCAGATAATATATTCTTGTGGGTGACTTCAACATTTACCACCAAGAATGGCTTGGCAGCATCAGTTATTACCAAGCTGATCGAGTCCTAAAGAACAGAGCTGTCAAACTGGGTCTGCTGCAGGTGAGGAAGGAACCAACAAGTGGGGAATAATATTCTTAACCGCATCTCTCACATATGACTGCCACTGGCTCATATTTCAGGAAAGGACCAATAGGAGAGCCACAGCAGAATCGCTGTGGTGACACGACAACGAGGATATCCTTCATTGTGCTGTGGTACTACCATTATGGTAAATGGTACAGATCCAGCAACAGAATACATCAATGAGGTGCTGGGGTCATCAGCAGCAAAAGCAGAATTGTACTCCAACACAACCTGCAACCTCACCGCCCAGCATACTCATTCTACCAATACCATCAACTTTCGTTCAAAGAACAGTGAAAGAGCAAATGTCAGGAACAGCACCAGACATATCTAAAACAAAGTATCAAACTTGAGAAGCAACAGAGACCTCCTTATCTGCCAAACAACAAAGCAAGTGATAAACAGAGATCAGTCATTCAACAACAAATGGATCAGATTGCAGATTTACAATCCCATCATGAATGTTGGTGGACAATTAAACAACTCACTGGAGGAGGTAGCTCCACAAATATCCCAATCCTCAATGACAGGAGGGCCCAACACATCAGTGCAAAAGGCTGAAACATTTGTAACCGTTTTCAGCTCGGAGTGCAAAGTGAATCTCAGCTACTTTGAGGTCCCAACATCCCAGTCACCAGTTTTCTTTCAATTTCATTATTTCCCGGTATCAAGAAACAGCTCAAGACACTGGACTCTACAAAGTCCATAGCCTCCAATAAGATTCCAGCAATTGTATTGAGGACCAGAGCTGCAGAACCTGTCAAACCCCTCGTCAAGCTGTTCCAATGCAGCTACAATAACTGACATCAATCCCACAACATGAAGTATTTTCCAGAAATGTCCTATTTGCAAGCAACAGGACAAATCCAACATGGTCAACTACCACCACGTCAGTCTACTCTTGCCCATCAGTGAACTGTGGGAAGACATCGACAGTGGTATGAGACAGCACCTGCTCAGCAATAACCTGCTGAGTGATGCTCACTTTGAGTTCAGCCAGGACCACTCAGTTCCTGACTACCTTACTGTCTTGGTCCAACATGGTCAAAAAAAAGGTGACCTCCAGACCTGATGTAAACACAAATACCCTTGAAATTAAGGCTGCATTTGACCAGAAGACACCAAGGAGCCAGAGGAATACTAGAGTCAATAGTAATCAGGGAGAAAACTCTCTACCAGTTGGATTCATGCCCAGCATAATGGAAAATAGTTGTGGCATCATTTCAGTTCCTCAGGGTAGATATTCTCTAACCAACCTGCTCAGGTTGGTTATTACATGCTTCTAGACCAAGTGGGACTTGAACCCAGAACTCTTGACTCAGAGGTAGGGACATGCCACTGTGCCGCAAGAACCTCAAGTTCCCAACCATCTTCAGTGACTTCATCAACTGCCATTCCTGCATCATATCAAGTCAGAAGAAAAAATGCATAAGGTAGATAAATCCCCAGGACCTGATCAGGTGTACCCTAGAACTTTGTGGGAAGCGAGGGAAGTGGTTGTTGGACCCCTTGCTGAGATATTTGTATCATCGATAGCCACAGGTGAGGTGCTGGAAGACAGGAGGTTGGCTCACGTGGTGCCACAATTTAAGAAAAGTGATAAGAGAAAGCCAGGGAACTACAGACCTGTAAGCCTGACATCGGTGGTGTGCAAGTTGATGGAGGTGATCTGGAGGGACAGGATTTACACTTATTTGGAAAGGCAAGGACAAATTGGGGGTCGTCTACATGATTTTGTGCATGGTAAATCGTGTCTCATTAACTTGATAGAGCTTTTTTTTAAAAGATGTAACAAAGACAAAACTGTGGATGTGATCGATATGGACTTCAGTAAAGCGTTTCGGCATGATAGGCTGGTTAACAAGATTAGATCACATGGAGAACTAACTACTTGGATACACAACTGGCTCGAAGGAGACAGAGGGTGGTGGGGGATGGTTGCTTTTCAGGCTGGAGGCCTGTGACCAGCAGTGTGCCACAAGGATCAGTGCTGGGTCCACTGCTTTTTGTCATGATGTAAATGATCCGGATATGAACATAGGAGGTATGGTTACTAAGTTGGTAGACGGCACCAACATTGGAGATGTACTGGAAAGCCAAGAAGGTTATCTCAGAGTACAATGGTATCTTGATCAAACGGATCAATGGGACGAGGAATTTATTTAGATAAATGTGAGGGGCTGCATTTTGGAAAAGCAAATCAGAACAGGACTTATACACTTAATAAGGTCTTGGGGAGCATTGCTGAACAAAGAGACCTTGGAGTGCAGGTTCATAGTTCCTTGAAAATAGAATCAGAGGTAGACAGGCTAGTGAAACCACCATTTAGTATGCTTGCGTTTATTGGTCAGTGCATTGAGTATAGGAATTGGGAGGTCATGTTGCGGCTATACAGGACATTGATTAGGCCACTTTTGGAATGCTGCAAATAATTCTGCTCTCCATGCTATAGAAAGGACGTTGTGAAACTTGAAAGGATTCAGGAAAGATTTACAAGGATGTTGCCAAGGTTGGAGAATTTGAGCTATAGGGAAAGGCTGAATAAGCTGGGGCTGTTTTCCCTGAAGCATCGGAGGTTGAGAGGTGACCTTATAAAAATTTATAAAATCATGAGGGGCATGGGTAGGGTAAACAGACAAGATATTTTCCCCAGGGAAGGGGATACAAAACAAGAGGGCTTCGGTTTAAGGTAAGAGGTGTAAGATTTAAAAAGGGACCAAAGAGACATCTTTTTCACCCAGAGGGTGGTATTTTTCTTCATTCACTGACATTTATTCCTCACCACTAATTGCCCAGAGGGCAGTTAAGAGCCAACCACATTGATGTGGGTCTGGAGTCACATGTAGGACAGACCAGATAGGGATGGCAGTTTCCTTCCCTAAAGGACATTAGTGAACCAGAGGCATTTTTCCAACAATCGACAATGGATTCATGGTCATCGTTAGATTCTTAATTCCAGATACTCACTCAATTCAAATTCCACCATCTGCTGTGGCGGGGTTCAAACCCGGGTCCCTAGAATGTTATCTGGATCTCTGGATTAATAGTCCAGTGATAATACCAGGGGGCCATTACCCCCCCCCCCCAGGTAATTATAGAATAAGCTACCAGAGGAAGTAGAGGAGGCTGGTACAATTACAACATTTACAAGGCATGTGGATGGGTATATGAAAAGGATCATTTACAGGAACATAGGCCAAATGCTGACAAATGGGACTAGATTTATTTAGGATATCTGGTTGGTATGGATGAGTTTGACCACAGGGTCATGGATAGGGTGAAAAGACAAGATCTTTTCCCCAGGGTAGAGGATCGAAAATGCTGTACAGCTCTATGACTCTGAATGGGGATGTTCACAGATGACTGCATGATGTTCAACACTTACTCTTTTCTCCTTAGATACTAAAGCAGTTCTTATCCAAATGCGCCAAAATCTGTTCAATATCCAGGTTCAGGCTGATAAGTGGCAAGTAACATTCGTGTCATGTAAAGTTCCTGGGCAATGGCCATCTCTAACAAGAGTATGTAACCGTTGACCCTTGAGATTCAACAGCATTACCACCACTGAATCAATATCCTAGGGATTATCATTGATTAGAGGATGAACGGGACTCGTTATGTAAGTACTATGGCTACTGGAGCAGGTCAGAGGCTAGGAAGCCTTTGGTGAGTAGCTCGCCTCCTGACTCCACAAGGTCCACCATTTATAGAGCACAAGAAGGATGTGTGATGAAACACTCCCCACTTACTTGCCTGGGTGAGTGCAGCTCCAACAACACAAGTTTGATAAAAATACAGGACAAAGCAGGTTGCTTAAATGGCAAAATAACCACAAACAATGACCCTTCATTCCAGGGAAAAGACTTCAGAGCTCACAGGACAGGAACTGAAAAGCAAGTAAGTCAAACCGACTGACTAGACATGAAAGGAAAATTTCCCTGGATTTTGATCAGTTCCAAAGATGGGAAGTAAATGGAATTTTTTGGTTACATGTTTTGAAATATTTCAAACAGTGTAAAATTTAGAGAGCTTGGCTTTTTTGTTGTTTAAAACAAATCTGCAGACTTGTGTCCTTATGTTACAATGAAAGACCACCACCTTAAATTGATTTTTAAAGTATGCTCCATCAAATGAAACTTTATTCTAAAATATTCAGCAGTAACATCAGTTGGGATCATAACATTCCCTAGGCAGCACGTTCCAAACCCATAGCCATTCCCATATGGAAGGATAAGGGCAGCAGATTCATGGGAACCCCACGACATGTATGTTTCCCTCCAAGCCACTCACCATTCTGACTTGGAAATATATCCTGATTCCATCAGCATCTTTGGGTTAAAATCCTGGAACTCCTTTCTCAACAGAATTGTTGAAGCAGCTGCATGGACTGCAGTGGTTGAAGGATGCAGCTCACCAACACTTCTCAAGCGCAACAAAAAAAAAGCTTGCATCTTCAATTGTTTCACAGATGATTAACAGCAGACTCACAGGATGGTAATCAGCTGGATTTGATTTGTCCTGTCTTTTGTGCACAGGACAAACCAAGACAATTTTCGACATAGTTGATACAAGCCATGTTTTCAGCATACTGGAACAGCTAGGCTGGGGACCCAGATAGCTCTAAAACCAAAGTGCTTAGAACTCATGTTGGAATGTTGTCAGGAGGCACAACATTTGTAGTATTCCTCGTGTCTTCAGTCATTTCTTGATACATGTGAAATGAATTTGATTGGGTGAAGATTGGAATCCATGATGCTGAGTCCCTCAGGAGGCAGAGATGGACGATCCATTGCATTTCGGGATAATCATGGTGTCTCCTACAGTTAGTCATCTACCATTCCAGGAACCCAAAAGAAGGAATTCAGATAGAATAAACACAAAGCTGATGATAGGAAGTAGAAAAGCTGAAATGAATGTGGAAAGCAGAAGAAAAATGTACAAGAATCAAATCAAGATCTTAAAAAAATATAGTAAGAAATGGGACCTTCATCCCTTTAAGTCTCCCCCATTCTACAGGATCATGGTCTCAGACCTCATCTCCCCTTTCATGCCAGGTCTTCATAGTCTTCAACTCCTCAATACTTCAGAAATCCATCTACTTCCTCTTTAAATACTTAGCCACCACAATCCTCTGTCGTAGAGAATCCTAGATATTCATTACCTTGAAAGATGAAATTTCTTTGCATCTCAGTTTTATGAATGCCCCCTTATTCTCTCTGTTCCTAGTACACATTTCCATCAGCAATATTCTTGCAATGTCTACTTTGTCAAGCCCCTTCAGAACCTTGAATATTTCAATAAGATCACACTATACTATTTCAAATCTAACGTATAAAGACTTAACTTACTTTAGAAAAATACAGAATTGACAGCCAGTCTGAGCAAAGACCATGAAACACATTTCAATTGAAGCAAAACACATGAAGTTCACTTATGCCCTTCAGGAAAGTAAATCTGTTGGCCTTCCTCATTCTGGCTGACTTGTGACTCCAGACTCAAAGCAATTTAATTGTCTCTCAACTGCTCTCAAGGGCAATTAAGGATGGAAAAGAAATGATGGCCTGTCCCAGGGACACCAAAACCCATTGAAATAATTAACAAAATCTCGTTCTACTTTAATACACTCTCCACATGAGCATCAGTTTGCACTGATTCATGAAACATTTTTAACACCAAAATAAAAAATATAAATTCCACCTGGCACGTTTATCTTCTATTTTCTTTCGTGGGTGCTACTGACAAAGCCAACATTTGTTGCTCCAATAAAAGCACTAAACATTCGTAACAGTTTGCGAATATCACTTCAAAATTGATGAATATCACATTCCTCACAACTGTGCTGAGACAGTGAAAGGATTTGAAGCTTTTTACATTGCACCTGACTTCAATAGCTGCCTTACCACAGGTAAACGTGAGCTAATGCTTTCGGGTATTGACAATGCCTTGCCATTAGAATTCAGACTAAATGGTTGGTAGTGCTTGAAGTTTAGAAACATTTTTTGGGCAGGTAATAATTTTCTGGTTTCCTGATGCCATTTCAGCGTTTGGCAAGTTCAACAATGCATCCAAAAGTACATTCTAGTTTGTAAGCTAAACACACCGAAAACATCATTCCAAAATAGTGTGGCCAATCAAGTGGTGCTCCAAGAAGATTTCACATTTAATCACATAACATACATTTGCGTGGCAAAAACTGGCCATGTGTTTGAAGTGAACAACCCTTTTCCAGTGAGTCCATCCCTCCTTTTATCCTACACCGTACATTGCTAAAACAAAACACAATACTCACAAGTTGCAAGAAGCAGGCTATCCTGTAAAGAAGAGTTTCAATTCGAATACGATCTAGCTCCGGCTGGCATGATGCAGTGGTAATGGAAGGATTGCTAAGGGTAATGAGTGCTTCTGTACAGTACTTGGCTGCCAGCTCATATTCTTGCACTCTCAGGTATTCAAATGCTTGTTCACATGACTTATCCGGTCTCCTATATGCCATGACTCGGCAAACAAAAGCCTAGGAAAGAAATACAAAAACATCTTTAATATTCAACTTATTTGGTTTGCTGAGAAGATACTGTTAAAGCTAATCAAGAGAGAATAAACAGAGGAAAATACTACAGATGCTAGAAATCTGGCAATCAAGAGAAAGCACTGGAGAAAATCAGCAGGTCTGGCAGCATCTGTGGGGGGAGAAAACCGAAGTGATGTTTCGAGTCCAGTAGGACTCTTGTTCAGAAGACAGGTGATCATTTAGTACATGTACTTTTGGACAAGACTCCAACATTTTATGCTCTTAAGAATACAGCAATGCAAGCTTCAGACACTTCCTAGTTTTGTAGGAACTTGTTTGAAAATGCAGTTTCAACTTTCTAAATGACATTATGTCAATTCTAGACTAGATGGGATTGAGTTGCATAAGGAGGAGGTGTTAGCAATTCTGGAAAGTGTAAAAATAGCTTAGCCCCCTGGGCTGGATGGGATTTATCCTAGGATTCTCTGGGAAGCTAGGGAGGAGATCGCCGAGCCTTTGGTTTTGATCTTTATGTCATCATTGTCTACTGGAATAGTGCCAGAAGACTGGGGGATGGTAAATGTTCTCCTTTTCAAGAAGGGGAGTAGAGACAACCCTGGTAATTAGAGATCAGACAGTCTTATCTTGGTTGGGTGAAGTGGGTGAAGTGTTAGAAAAGTTATGGGAGATAGGATTTATAATCATCTAGAAAGGAATAAGTTGATTATGGATTTTCAACAGAGTTTTGTGAAGGGACATAAATAAGCTGCAGAGCTGGGCTAAGAGGTGGCAAATGGAGTTTAATGCAGAAAAGTGTGAGGTGATTGACTTTGGAAGGAGAATGCAGGGCTAATGGTAAAATTCTTAGTGGTGTAGATGAGCAGAGAGATCGGAGTGTCTAGGTACACATACCCTTGAAAGTTACCACCCAGGTTGATGGGGTTGTTGAGAAGACATAGTGTGTTAGCTTTTATTGGGCGAGGGATTTTGTTTTGAAACCATGAGATCACGCTGCAGCTATGGAAAGTCTGGTGCAGCCGCACTTGGACTATTGCGTAGTTATGGTCACTGCATTATATGAAAGATATGGAAGCTTTGGAAAGGATTCAGAGGAGATTTACTAGGATCCTGGCTGGTATGGAGGGAAGGTCTTACGAGGAAATGTTGAGGGACTTGAGGCTGTTTTCATTAGAGAGAAGGTTGAAAGGTGATTTAATCGAGACATAGAAGATAATTAGAGGGATAGATCGGTTGGACTGTGAGAGCCCTTTTCCCCAGATAGTGATGGCTAGCACGAGGGGACACACCTTTAAATTGAGGGGTGAAAAATATAGGACAGATGTCAGAAGTAGTTTTTTTACTCAGAGTAGTTGAGGCGTGGAACACACTGCAACCGCAGTAGACTCGCCAACTTTAAGGGCCTTTAAATGGTCATTGGATAGGCATATGGATGAAAATGGAATAGTGTAGGTTAGATGGGCTTCAGATTGGTTCTACAGGTCGGCGCAACATCGAGGGCCGAAGGGTCTGTCCTGCGCTGTAAGGTTCTATGTTTTAATTCAGACAGTACATGCTCACAGTCCACATCCGTGAAAAAAAGATAAGCTCAAGAATAGCTATGGAACTGGTGGCCTTCCCATCAACTATCTCAATGATATTCATTGTCAAAGTTCACAATGAACAGCCGATTAACAAAGATAAATATTACCCAACATGATTGACCAAATCATTTGAAGACTCTGACACCCCCATAAAAGATATTTGGAGTCTGGGAAAAAGAGGGAAGAGCGAAAGAACATTTCAGAACTTGAACTTGAAACTATATTCCAGGAGCTAGGATAGATTAGAGCGATGCTAGAAAAGCACAGCAGTTCAGGCAGCATCCGAGGAGCAGTAAAATTGACGTTTTACTGCTCCTCGGATGCTGCCTGAACTGCTGTGCTTTTCTAGCATCACTCTAACCTAGACTCTGGTTTCCAGCATCTGCAGTCATTGTTTTTACCTATATTCCAGAAAGGTTGCATATTAAACAAAAAATTCACTAAGTTGAATATTTTTGTACATGTCATTCAGTCTTCTTCTGAACATTTTGCCCATCAACCAGGAAATCAGGGTTGCAAGATGGTGGCAGAATAGGACACTCCAGCCAGAGCTGGCCGATCCGGTTGCTCCTCTTTTCTTCTTTGTCTTCTCTTTTTTTCCCTTCCTCTTAGTGTTTCTTATGGTCCAGCTTTCAATGACAACTCCCGGTCTCCGGCAAATGATGACTTGCGGAGTCCGGCAAGCAATGATCTCTGGCCTCTGGCGAGTGATGATTCGCAGCCTCCAGCAATCGATGATACCCAGTCTCCAGTGAACGATGATTCATGGCCTATGGCAGGTAATGACCTGCGGACTCCAAAGAGCCATGAATCACGGCCTCTGGGAAGCGATGATCCCGGCCTCCTGTGAGCGATGACTCGCGGCCTCTAGCAAGCAACGATCAGCGGCCTCTGGCAATCGATGATACCAAGCCTCCAGTGAATAATGATTTGCAGCCTTTGGTAGGCAATGATCACCAGCCTCCAGCAAGTGATTCCCAGCCTTTGGCAAGCGACGTTTCCTAGCCTGATGCAGCTGCCTCCTGGGTGTGGATGGCAACCTCCTGGCCTGGCACAGGTGCCTCCTCCTGTAGGAGCTCCCGGATGGCATGGCAGCCTCCTGCAGTGGCATCTTCCCATAAGGACTTTCTGGCATGGCTTGTCTTTGGTGCATTATGGAGCCTGGGCCCAGCGCTAGCTGGAAGCCAAGTGTCATCATGGTCTGCAGTACTGAACTCTTTTCTATAATGCTGGACATTTGTCTGTAACTAATCTTGTCACAAAAGAAGCTGTGTCTAGGTACTTCTGTATTCAAGTTGTGCTGTAATTGGTGATGTATAAACTTTTCACTATACTCAATGAGTATATGTGACAATAAAGGCTATTCTATTCTATTTTTTAAAAGAATTAGCAAGATTAATATTTTATCAGGGAAAATAGCTTGGTTTCTTGTAAGATCTAATGAAAGCACAATACACTGGGACAGATATTGTTGGACACTCAATAAAGTGAAAACACGAGTTCGCAAATGCACAGAATGGAGGTAAAGTGTGCGAGCACTCCATTTAAGTCTAATCAAGCTTTTGATGATGGAACATAGTGGGAAATGCATTGACATGATAGTTCTATGCACCACTGTGCTTGTATGATGTCTCAACACCATCACACAAATACATCAACAACAGAACCAGTGACAACAGACTGCACTAATATTGGTAAAAGGTAGAGCAAGTAGTTTTAAAAAAGACAGAACTGTAGTAAAAAAAAAACTGCAGCACTGTTATACAAGGGACCAACAGCACTGTGCCAGTACAATTATATTTCTGGTCATTTTGCTTGAAATGCTCAGTCGTCTTGCATTCACCAATTCTTTTCAGCATTTCAGAAACCTCAAGTATGTCTCTCCATAATTTTCTTCTCCAGAAGCCAGAAAAATACCAGAACCCATATCCAGAGTTCAAAGGTTAGTCTAGTAAACAGCAACAACTATTTCACCTTAGAAGGCAAGATATTTCACCTTCATCTTTGACCAGTTTTGAAAAGGCTACTCGAGGAATAGTCATCAAAAGCAAGATTCCAGGCTAATTCACTTTATTTATTTTTTCTCAGGACAGGAGAATGAAATGTTTCTAAGAAATATTATGAAACTTCTTTTTGGGCCCTTAGGTTAGCTTCCACATACTGCTGGATTATTCATGTAACTTCACAGAAGAGGGTCTATAAGGAATGTGTAGAAAGTGAATTAACTTAACTTTTGAGGGCATGAGACTTTAGAAAGGACACAATTATTTCCCATTGTTTTGTTGGTCCACAGTAGGAAAGTACATAGGTTAAAGTTCATGTCTTAGCTGTAGCCTGCATTGAGATGGGGTCAGGTTTTCTGTTATGATGTCACATATCAGCAATCAGGTCCTAATAGTGACTTGCTTTACATCAGTGGATATAGGTAATTGTGCAACATCTCATTTCCTGAAAAGGGTGCATTCCAAGGATTTTATCATACTAAGTTGTCTGAAAATGTAATAGAAAACTGTTCAAAAGTAACAGACCTGACTGTGGTTTACACAGCTGACATCAAAGAAAGGTGACCACAACTATCAAGCAATGTCCGCAGTACGGATTTCCCCTTTCTCGACACCAACTTAAATCTCTCAATTCAAGGATATGTCACCCATGAGCAGCAACATCAGCAAGCAGGTAATGCTTAAAAATTCACAAATCATTGAATCCCTTCATTTCATACTTTATTTTTCACACCTTGAATAAACTATAAATAAACAAACAAAATGTTTTTTCTATTATGGAGATATTGTCATGCCACTAACATAAAACAGAGTGTACTTCACAACACTAACGAATTTAATTAATTTGACTGATTGTTGTCACATGTAGCTCAGTACAGTGAAAAGCTTTGTTTTGTGAGCAGTAGAGGTAGATCATAACTAATAAGGGCATATGGTTCATAAGGTGCTTAGGCAGAGTGAGGCATAAAGGTTACGACTGCACAACAGTTGCACAAAGCGAGATCAACATTCTTTGAAATTAGAGGGGTCCATTCATCAGTCTAATAACAGAAGGGAAGAAACTGTTCTTGAACCTGTTGGTGCATGTGTTCAAGGTTCTGTATCTTCTGCCTGACGAAGAGTTTGGAAGAGAGCATTATTGGGATGGGAAGGGTCTTTGATGATGTTGGCAGATTTTCCGTGGCAACAAGAAGTGTAAATCAAGTCCATGGATGAAAGGTTGGCTTCTGTGATGGTCTGGGTTGTGCACACAGCCTTCTGTAGTTTCTTAAGGTCCTGAGCAGAGCAGTTACTGTACCAGGCCATTATGTACCCAGATAGCATGCTTTCTCCAGTGCATCTGTAAATCGCCTGAGGAAGAAGAGGTGTTGTTGTACCTGCTTGACCATCCTATCAATGTGAGAGGTCCAGGATATTGTTGATTGTCATCATTCCTAGGAACTTGATGCACTCAATCCTGTACAACACAGCACCGTTGATGCAGATAGGGGCGTGTGGTCCTCCTTCGTTCCTGAAGTCAATGATAAGTTCCTTTCCTTTGCTGACATCGAGAGATCATGATCACTGCACAACACCACCAAGCACTCTAGCTCATTCCTGTATTCTGACTCATCATTTTCTGATATCGGACCTGCCGCGTTGGCATCGTCAGCAAACTTGCAGGTGGTGTTCATAAGGAATTTGGCTACACAGTCGTGGGTGCACAGGGAGTACAGTAGGAGGGTGAGAAAGCATCTTTGTGGGTGTCAGTGTTGATGATTATCATGGAGGAGGAGCTTTTATCCATTTTCACTCATTGCAGTCTGTGGGTTAGGAAGCTGATTCCAGTTGCAGAGGACAGAGCCAAGACCTAAGTCGCAGAGTATTGAGATTAGGTTGGTTGGGTTGATATTGTCAAAGCCAGGCCTGTAGTCAATGACTAGGAGCCTGATGTAGTTGGCTTTGTATCCAGATGTTCCAGGGATGACTGTCGAGTTAGAGAAATGGCATCTAATGTGGACCTGTTTCGTTAGTAGGTAAATTGCAGGGGATTGAGGCAGGCTGGGAGGCTACAGTTGACATGGGCCACGACCAGCCTCTCAAAGCACTTCATGGTTATGGTGGTCAGAGCCACTAGGCGGTAGTCATTGAGGCATGTCACATGCGCTTTCTTTAGTACTGGGATGAATGTGGACTTCTTGAAGCAGGTGGGGATGTCTGATTGTGGACAGGAGAGGATGAAGATGTCAGCAAATTCCTAATGCCAGCTGTTTCAAACAGGATCGGAGCACATGGCTGGGGACTATGTCTAGGCCAGTCACTTTCCTCAGGTTTACTCTCAAGAAGAGTGAGCTGACATCTGCAGCACTGACAGAAGGAACAGGTGTGTCTGGGGCTGTCGGAGCAAGTGACACCATGCCACCAGCATTCTGTTCAAACTGATCATAAAAAGTATTCAGCACATCAAAGAAGGATGCGTTTTTGTTGGTTACTTAGTTCTTTAGTACATATTTAAAAATCTAATTATGAATATTCAAACATTTTTCAAGGGCTTTTACAAACCTGCAGTGCTCGAGTGGAAGGTTTTATGAACTCACGATTGCAGCCTCACGGAACTTTGACTGCACATTGTGGGATCGTGTTCAATAGTGACAGAGATTAGTGAGCGGTGAAAGTGGCCTCTTTATTGAGCATCTGCAGTAGCACAGTTCGAGGCAGCGATGGAATCCAATATAGGTTTACAATAGCCTCTTTTACACACAGTTTTTATATACATAAGGTTTTAGCACTATGGTGTCACATTGTTGCGTCTAATGTACATAATTTGTGTGACATCTGTCTTGGAGAAGCAGATGGTTTAAGCACTTGCTAAATGTTGTCTGTTACTCCTGATGGGATTAAAATATCTGTCTGGTCTAAGCTTGCTTAACTAAGAGGTGCTAGTCCTTCTATAAGAACGAAAGAACGAGGAGCAGGAGGTGGTCATCTGGCCGTTCAAGCCTGCTCCATCATTCAGTAAGATCATGGCTGATCTTCTCATGGCCTCAGCTCCACTTACCCGCTCTCTCACCATAACTTTGAATTCCTTTATGGTTCAAAAAAATATTTATTTTAGCTTTAAAAACAGTTACTGTGTCAACTACCCCTCTGGGCAGGGAATTGCACTGACTCACAACCCTCTGGGTGAAAAAGTTCCTTCTCAATTCAGTTCTAAGTCTGCTCCCCCTAATTTTGAGTCTATGCCCCATCCTAGTTTCACCTGCCAGTGGAAACATGCTCTCTATTTCTATCATATCTACTCTCTTCATAATTTTGATAAGATTCCCCCTCATTCTTTAAATGAGGGGGAATCTTCGAATGAATATAATCCCAGCCTACTCAGTCTCTCCTCATAAGCCAACCCCCTCAAATCCAGAATCAACCTAGTGAACCTCCTCTAGTGCCAGTACATCCTTTCTCAAGTAAGGAGGCCAAAACTGCACACAGTATTCCAGGTGTGGCCTCACCAGCACCCTATACAGTTGCAACATTACCTCCCTGCTTTTAAACTGAATCCCTTTTAACAATGAAGGACAAAATTCCATTTGCCTTCCTAATTATGTGTTGTACCTACAGACCAACCTTTTATAATTCATGCACAAGGACACCCAGGTCCCTCTGCATACCAGCATGCTGCAACTTTTTACCATTCAAATAATAATGATAATCCTTTTTACTGTTATTCCTCCCAAAATGGATGACTTCACATTTATTAACATTGCATTGTATCTGCAAGACCATTGCACACTCACAAAGTATCTATGTTCCTCTGCAGACTTCACTCTGTTCCTCATCTTAGTGAGTTTTGAGATGATTAGTAGCTCAGGTGGAGGTTCTGGATGTAGGTCTGCTCGCTGAGCTGGAAGGTTCATTTCCAGAGGTTTCATCACCCTACTAGGTAACATCTTCAGTGGGCCTCAGGCAAAGCACTGCTAATAATTCCTGCTTTCTATTCATATGTTTGGGTTTCTTTGGGTTGGCTATGTCATTTCTGATGAAGTCACTTCCTGTTCTTTTTCTCATGTGTTTGTTGATAGAGTTCTGGTTAGAATGGCATGCTTCTCAGAATTCTCATGCGTGTCTTTGTTAGGCTTGTCCTAGGGTAGATGTGTTGTCCCAGTCAAAGTGGTGTCCTTCCTCATCCGTATGTAAGGATACTAGTGAGAGGGAAGCATGTCTTTTTGCGGCTAGTTCGTGTTCATGTATCCTGGTGGCTAGTTTTTACAGACAAGAAGCAAAACTAATGTAATTTACAAAATACTGTGCAAGAACTGTAACAAACACTACATTGGACAAACAGGCAGAAAACTTTCCATCTGATCATTCCTTTCAGGAGGATCCCTAACTATGATATAATTAATTATTCCTGTCTTATTACGCAGGCCCAGATGGAGGATAGCTTGCTCCCTAATCAGTTCCATTATATACTGTTCAAGAAAACGATCACGGATACACTCAACGAATTCCTCCTCACAGCTACCCTGACCGAGCTGATTCGACCACTCCACATGTAAATCAAAATCCCCCATGATAATTGCCCGATCATTTTTACAGGCATTAGTTATTTCTTTGGTTACTGCTCACTTCAACATGATTTTATTATTTGGTGGTCTGGAGCCTACCCCTATCAGTGACTTTTTCTTCTATGAATTTCTAATTTCCACCCAAATGGATTCAACCTTATTCTCCTCAGAGCCTATATTATCTCTCAGCACTGCCCTGATGTCGCCTTTGAATATCAGAGCTATACCACCTCCCTTACCTTCCTGTCTGTCTGTCCTTCGGAATAGTGCCAACCGTGACCATCTTGTAACCATGTTTCCATAATGACTACTGAATCATTTTTGCGATGATTTGTGCTATTAACTCATCGACCTTGTTACTAATGCTACGAGCATTCGGGTAAAGTGCCCTTATGCTAGTTTCAGACCCTCATGATTTCCTATCTCACTAATAATATCAAAGTTATCCTTCCTTTTACTTCTTTCATAGTCTGCTATGTAGTTAAACCTGCTGCACACATGCTAACCTTCTATTTTCCTATTTATTTACTATCATACTTCCTGTCATTTTCCCCTTCCCTCCCCATGACCCACTAGTTTCCTGGTGACCATCCTATTTATCCTTTTTGCTAGATCAAGATCAGTTCAAGTGAGATCACCCCACTGGGACCGATCCCTCCTGTTCCAAAACTGATGCGAATGCCCCATGAAATGGAACCCCTCTTTCCCACACCACTCCCATATCCACGAGTTTAATTCCCTAATTTTCTTATCCCGAAGTCAATTTGTACATGGCTGGGGTAGTAATACGGAAATTATAACCCGAGGACCTGCTCCTTAATTTCATTCCTCATGCTTGGTAATCCCCAAACAGGCCCTCCTTCCTCTCCTTACCTATGTTGTTTGTCTTAACAACTGGATGCACCCCCTCCCGTTCCAATATCCTTTCAAGCAAATCAGAGATGTCCTGCACCCTGGTACTGGACAGGCAACACACCATGCGGGACTCTCGATCAGGCTATCTATCCCCAAAATACAGAATCCCCTATGACTACTACTTATCTTTTTCCTCCCCCTCTCTTGAAAGGTCTCCTGTACCAGTGTGCCTTGGTCAACTGTCTCATCCTCCCCGCAGCCCTCTTCCCCATCCACACAGGTACAACAAGTACCTCATACCTGTTGGACAAGGTCAAGAGCTCTGTTCCTGAACTCAGGATCCCTCTACTTGTCTCACTTGCAATCACACCCCGCTGTCCCTGATCACTGACTAAATTTGAATTACCTAACCTACCAGGTGTGGCTGCCTCCTGAAATAAAGTGTCCAAGTAACTCGCCTCCTCCACGATGTGCTGCAGTATTTGAAGCTCAAATTCCAGCTCATCAACTATGAGCCAGAATTCCTCCAGCAACCAACAGTTGCTGCAGATTGTGGTCAATGCAGTTCACATTGGGATCAGCCAGCTCCCACATCATACAACTAAAGCATATTACCTGCCCTGCCATGTCTACTTAATTAGTTCCGTGATTAATTTATATACATTTATGAGTTAATTAATTTCTAATACTTCTCTGCTATGCTCTTTTTGAAACTTACTACAGATTTCCTGTGACATCACTTCAGTAATTTTCGCAGCGACAGTGTACGTAAAAGTTAGTAAAGGCAGTAAAAAATACTAGACCAAGATGATCTAAATAAGTGAGATATTATATGCATACGAAATAAAAGTATTGAGGATATTAAACAGATCTCCTGCAGCTGAGTCGTGAGATTTCATTTACTATTGCTGGTTTTGACAGTTCTTACACATCCATTCATGCAGTTTCACCAAAATGCTGTTTTGATAATCAGTTTCTTCAAGGGGGTAGTGACCTTATTTAATATGTTTTCAAAGGTACACACTAGTGGAGAAAACTGTTTGATGCTTTGCAACCTATTTAGGTCCCGAGAGACATGTACTGAGGCTAATTAATATTATAATCTTTCCATTGTTTCAAGTCAGTTAAGGACACACGATGACAGGGTTGGCATTGTTCTGAGTAATTTACAATATTAACACTTGTTCAAGTGTAGCCTTCGATACAGAAAAAGGTCTCAACACTGCTTGCAGCGTGGGGTCAATAAGAAAGGTGTCAAGAAACAGTAATGGGTCGGCAACCTAGGAAGGAATACTTAAGTCAGTTTATCTTGTAACAGTAAAATGTACTACAAAAATGCAGTTTTATGGATGAATGAATGGAAACGGGGTATAGTAAACATAGAGTGCTTGTGAGTGAGTTAGTAAAGAGAATCATCATACAATATTGCACAGCATTCATAGTAAGAGCACAGATTGGCATTATTTTTCACATTAGTTAACTCCCAAAGTTCCTTTCACTTTGAGCAGAGTAACAGCAGCAAAAGCTGACAGTTTTGCTGTCATTACATTGTAAAAATGCAGGCCATTCATCCGCATACCCAGTCTAAACCAATGTCACGTGGTCTCGGGCTTCTTACTCCAGATATATGTAGGAAATGCCTGAGGCACTGATCGAACACACACTAATCAGTGCAGAGGAAAAACAAAATGCCACAGGATTAAGCACACATTTCTCCCTTTGCCAGAACAAAAATACTCAAACTGCAAAATTCAGCACCATAATACAGATCAAGTCTTCACAAGTTCTGACAACACCCAACGTACCCCAATAATTAACCTGTGTAGCATTCCTCCTCTGAATATCAAAGCAAAGTATGACAGAATAGCTTGGTGACACTCAAGTTAAGGGGTCTACATGAAGAATTATCATTCCAACAAAGTGCCACAGCATAGGTGGCATCCATGAACTCATACACCAACAACAATCTACTCTCAAGTGAAATGGGAGAAAATACAGTGAAACAGTCCATCATCTGCACAATGGTTTTAGAACACTATCCAAATCAATAGACTTGATTTAATTATAGGGTTCATAGAGAATGGCTCACATAATCACAGAATTTTGAAAACACAGAAGGCGGCCATTTGGCCCATTGCATCCATAGTGGCTCTTCAGTATTTATATTCAAATAACCTCCGATGCCATCTTGAATGCCTCAACTGAGCATGCCTCCATATCAGTTCCAGGTCGTGCATTCCGTATGCTCAATACTCACTGAATGACAACGTTTCTCCTCTCAACATCCTGATTTTGTTTTTGCACAGCGATTAAATCCACATGCTCCTCTGAGCCAGAACAATATCTCCTTATTTACTTATCCAACACACTTTCAATTTTGAAAATGTCTATCAAATCTTCTTGCAGCCTTCTCTCCAAGGAGAGCCATCCCAATTTCTTCAATCTATCCTTAGAACTGAAGCTCCTTATTCCTGTAAACATTTTTGTAAATAATGTCTGTACTGTCTCCAATATAATTATATCTTTCCTATAGTGTGGCACACACAACTACACACAATATTTGGCTGAGGTCTAACAAGTACCTTGTACAAGTTTAACATCACCTCCTCACTTCTCTGCTCCATGTCTCTATCAATAAAACCAATGACAACATATGCTTCATTAATCACGTTTTCCACTTGTCTTGACATCTTCAATTATTTGTGCACAAATACACCCTCTGTTTCCACACTCTCTTCAAAATTGTTTTCTATTTTATATGGTCTTTCAATAATTTTCCTACTGAAGTGCACTAGCTCACATTTCTCTGCATTGAATCTTATCTACAACTTCTGCACTAATCCGTTCCACAAACTTGTTATTGTCGTTTTGGAGGTCCACACTATCCTCACAATTTACAAGTATTCCAAGTTTTGTGTCATCTGCAAGCTATGAAATTCTTTGCACACCAAGATCCAGATCATTACTATATTTCAGGAAAAGGAGGGGAACCAACACCAACTCCTAGGCAATTGCACTACAAAACTTCGTCCAGCCTGAAAAATATCCATTGACCATTACTGAATTGCAACATTTAAGAGGCATTTGGATGGGTATATGAATAGGAAGGGTTTGGAGGGATATGGGCCGGGTGCTGGCAGGTGGGACTAGATTGGGTTGGGACATCTGGTCGGCATGGACGGTTGGACCAAACGGTCTGTTTCCATGCTGTACATCTCTATGACTCTATGTTACACTCAGCCCCAATTTTTCAACCAGCAACATACCAGCATTAAAACACTTCTTTCTGTGGTGTAATGTAAAAAGACTAAATTGTACTCTCTCTCTCTCTTTCTCTGGACATTAATGCAATGGATTAAAGGATTAAACTGTACTGACTTTCTCCAAGAAGCTGAACATCCTGGAAGTAGGTGGGAATGACAGTTTTGTTAAGTATTGAACTGCCCTTATCCAAGAAATCAGATTTCTCCAATGAGTGATGCAGAAAGACAGACTGGATTTTGACTCTACTGAAGAAGGTTTTGAATAATTGGCTCGTTTCCACCCGACTTGGAGGGGATGGAGTGGTCACTAAGGACTGTGGATTAAAGAAATTTACTGGTGAACTTTTTTTCCATGTGGGAGGATCCTGTAAATTCTATCTATAGCATGGACTAATAATGTTGTTATAATCATTGCATGTTTTGCGTGAGTAATTTGCTTAAATACTGGCTGTCAGAGTCTTACGAAAGCTGGTAGTGCCATCTAGGTGGTTACCATAGAATGATAAAAGGGTGGAATGTAATGTTAAAAGATTAAATTGTACTCTCTCTCTCTCTCTCTCTGGACATTAATGTAACGTTAAAGGGTTAAACTGTACGGTCTTTCTCCAAGAAGCTGAACAGTCTGGAAGTAGGTGGGGACGACATTCTGTCTCAAAGACAGCATGCAGGAATGTGGATGACTAGCCATGGTAATTCACACTTCATTCGGGTAGCCATTTACTACTATTCTACAGCTATTATCAAATTACACCCTCATTCAGTCCCTTCCATTCTGAAATGCTTTCACAGCCATCCCCAACCAATCAAATTTGTTTGCACGATCATCCCCTGAAACGGAAGCATATCACACTTATTGTCTTGGGGAATCACGGTGTCAGGAATCGTTTACATAAAGATTCCCCAAGATTAGGGCATTTACATTAGCACAGAGAATGACCTCTTCCTCCCATTGTACCTGGGGTAACGTGGTTATTGCGGGGGTGGGGAGGGGCAGGGGAGTGGCCGAAGTACCTTTGAGCATTATCAACTGACCTGTGTAAAGGAATGTGTTTCCTTTGCTCGGGGATTCTTCTGACTCGACTTTGCACGCCTGCGAAGAGGGTCAAAGGTGTCACACCTGGCTTGTACAAGCTTTAATACACTTTAACTGTTTGCAGAAGTTGGTGTGTGCAAATTGCATCTCGTGTGTGAAACCTCGGGAAAAGAAACTAACATGTAGTGGCAGCAGTGGGATACCAACATCCACAGAACTTCAAGGTGGACTGAATAAGCAATCGTGAGTGTTGGTTGCATGAGACAGATGAGCCCACAAGGTAAGATTCACCTTGATATCGCTCTCTTAATTGACCCCTTGCCTCCTGACTCGATGGTGACGGAATCTTTGAGGTGACACGCACACTTGCACACCAACTAGTCGCTTTATATGAAGTTGGGTTTTAACTGGGATTAGAGTCCTCTGGGTTTTAATTGGGATTCGAATCTCCTGGGTTTTAAATGGGGTTAGAGTCTCCGTGGTTTTAATTGGGGTTCAAGTCCCCACACATATAGAGTAAGAAAAGGGGTTTGAGTCCCCTAGGTAAATGGGAGTTAAAGTCCCCGGAAAAACAAGTTTTAAACTTAGGGCTGCACGGTGGCTCAGTGGTTAGCACTGCTGCCTTGCAGCGCCAGGGACCCAAGTTCAATTCCAGCCTCGGACAACTGTGTGCGTGGAGTTTGCACATTCTCCCCGTGTCTGTGTGGATTTCCTCTGGGTGCTCGGGTTTCTTCCCACAATCCAAAGATGTGCAAGTCAGGTGGATTGGTCCAAGTTAAATTGCCCATAGTGATAGGTGCATTAGTAAGGGAATGGGTCTGGGTGGGTTTGTTGGGTTGAAGGGCCTGTTTCCACTCTGTAGGGAATCTAATCTAAAGTCCTACAGACACAAGGTTTTAGGCTCCAGAGCATTGAAGTTAGAATTTGGTACTTCTTAAAGTTATTACCTTTATCCCCCACACCTCCCTTGAGAAGTATTTTTAGGACAACACCGGGAAAAGGGAGAGAAAGTGGATCCAGTCCACTCAGATCCTGACAGTGAAGTGCATTGACTGCCAGGAAAGCTTTGCCCAGGTTTTGTTGTGGGATTCTCAGTTTCTGGGATATGGACTTGACTCGGCGAGTTTTTGTTCTGGGGAAGTGGTGGTTTGGACTGCAGCGCCGTCTGACTGCTGCGAGGGCTTTCTTTTTTCTTAGTGTAATTTCATCTGGAGGATGCGAAAAGAAAAAACAATTGAGAAATGCTGAAATTAAGCTTAGACTAATACTTGGGTTGAAAAAGGAAGTTTCAATGCAAATCGTACCATACTGCAAGTGTTTGATACGTAAATATTTTGGTTCGTTAAAATACTGGTTTAAAAAATCTTTTTAAGTAACTGTTTTGCCTTATTTGATTCAAGATCTCAATTCAATGTGTTTTGTGGACTATGTAATAGGGCAGATTTTGTTTATACATTGTTATTATAATACATTCTGACCTTTTTTAAAATTATCAAACTTGTAACCTTAAAACAAATTGATTGAGGACCTTGAGCCTTTCGGTTGTTTAAATTCTGTAATGCCTGTTTAAAAAAAACAAAACTGTGTCAGTGGTCATGCTTTAGCCAGATGAGAGATAATATCTTTGCTACTGTGCTTTTACTGCAGAGTGTTCACAAAAAGAAGAGTGCATTTTGAATTTGATACTTTGTTAAGATTTAAGAGAATATTAGAACTTGAGGCTAATATCCAAGTTCTGTCAATTATTGTTAAGACTTCATTGGCCCCTTCATACTGCAAATTCAAAGAATGTTGATCTCTACCAAAGTTGCCACTGTAATTCTGACTGTTTTATTTGGGAAGTTTCATTTGGAGAACATATTTTAATATTTACTGCATTTGTTTCCCATGAATATTTGAGATTTAAATCTTAATTAAAACTGCCTCTTAACTGGTTAAAGCATAGGAAATATTTTGTTGCTTTCTTACTGTTCCAGATTTTTAAAATACTTTTCCTGACAGCTTTCACATTAGTCAAGCATCAATTTGTTAAAAGAAAATAATTTTGAATAACCTGAATGGAGTCCCCCAATTGTTTGATTTTAGGATCTCGATTGTTGTTTATAATTGACTGAATTATTTAGGCAGTACAATTTAGAAGTTTATGGATTGTATAAAACTTGATAATGTCATAAATACTGATAAGAGTAACAGACTTCAAGACAACTGAGAAATGTTGAAAAAGGCAGATAATTTAATGGAGTAAAATGCATGACTGTCTTCATACTAATAAGCAGCTGGGCAATGAAGGAATGAGAGAGGAAACGCAAAGATACTTTCAGCAGCTATCATCATCTCTAGAGTTTGTCCATTCACAGGTAAAGCACGTCTTCGGACCACCACCCGCCCTTCCACAACTTGATCTAATGGATTCAATCAGCTCCTCAGTTATGAGCATGAAAAGTGAAGAAACTAACAACGGTGAAGAGGAGGTAGGTATGCTTTTTGTCAGTGACCTTCCTACGGACATTAAACCACATGAAATTTACCTCTCTTTCGATCATCTAAGGGATATGAAGGGTCACTGATCAAGCTAACATCAAAACAACCAGATGGCTTTGCTACATTTGACAGCAGAGCGGGAGCAGAAGCAAAGAATGCTGAGTCCCTCTGCCCTGCTCCTGCAGCTGCAGCACTTCAGTCACGTGCGTTGGTATCCTCCATCTGAGGCAGCACCGGAAGGATGGAAGTCTTGTCAGTTTTGCTAAGTATTGAACTGCCCTTATCCAAGGGATCAGATTTCTCCATGGAGTGATGCAGAAGGACAGACTGGATTTTGATTTCAGGTTGGACTTTACTGAAGGAGATGTTGAACAACTGGCTCGTTTCCACTTGACTTGGAGGGGATGAAGTGGTCACTGAGGACTGTGGATTTAAGAACTTGACTGATGGACATTTTTTCCACATGGGAGGATCCTATAAATTCTATCTATTGCATGGACTAATAATGCTGTTGTTATAATCATTGCATGTTTTGCATCAGTAATTTGCTTAAATAAGGCTGTCAGAATCTTACAAAAGCTGGTAGTGTCATCTAGGTGTTTATCATGGAATGATAAAGGGTGGAATGTAATCTTAAAATATTAAATTGTTCTCTCTCTCTTGACATTAATGTAATGTTAAAAGGGTTAAACTGGACTGTCTTTCTCCAAGAAGCTGAACATTCTGGAAGTAGGTGGGGATGACATTGTCACACAGACAGCACGCAGGAATATGGATGACTAGCCATTGTAATTCACACATCACTTGGGTAGCCATTTACCACTATTCTACTGCTATTATCAAATTAAACTCTCATTCAGTCCCTTCCATTGTGAAATGTTTTCACAGCATTCCCACCAATCCGATACTGAAGCACATCACACCTACGTTGAGTTGGGGCATCACTGAGTCAGGAAATAGTTTGCATAACTGGAGGGTGTAATTTAAGGTGAGAGGGGAAAGATTTAAAAGGGACCTAAGGTGCAACATTTTCACACAGAGGGTGGTGTGTGCGCAGAACGAACTGCTAGTGGGTGGTGGTGGAGGCTGGTACAATTACACCATTTAAAAGGCATCTGGATGGGTATATAAATAGGAATAGTTTTGAGGGATATGGCCCAAATGCTGACAAATGGGACTAATAAATTTAGGATATCTGGTTGGCATGGATGAGTTGGACTGAATGGTCTGTTTCCACGCTGTACAGCTCAATGACTTTATGTCAAAGAACATCTTCCAACTCAGCATTCCATTATTGCTTACTGACTGCAGAATGCAGCTCTACTAATGCCTCACATGACCCCTGACCTTGATAGATGACACCTAGGTAATAATAGGCAGGTTACAAGTGACTTTAGTAGATCCAAGTGAGGGACTGAGGGAAAAAAAACGAACCGGGTTTCCCACTTGGAGTGGAAAAATGCTGACTTCTACTAAAAAAATCCCAAAGGATGTTGAAGATTTACCTGCAACACTCCTTAACATTAACAATCCGTTAAAGTTGAAAATGTAGGTTCCTAGATGGATCACACAAGATATAAAGAGGTTCCTGACACCCATTGAACTATGTAAAATTGCAATTCAACATCTTTCACAGATTAAAGGAGTACATTGGAGAAAATAATGAGACTTTGTAATTAATTATTTCATAAATATTATTTCACGGCTACTTTCCTTTCAAAACTATTGTCCATGCAATAGATAAGTTTACATCCAGTGCATGCTGATGCTTTGCTCTGCCGTCTGAAGTAAAGCCATGGGAAGGAGGGACTGATGCTTGGAAGAATTTACATTTCCCACCCCCCACCCAACCCAGTGGCACAGCTCACGTGAGGGACTGCATTAAGGATCAGTGACTTCCAGTTCAAACACAAGTTTCCTTCCTGTGCCAGCAGAGATTCCATGACATGTTTCAGCATTCTTTGTATAGAAGACAAAAATCTGAACATAAAATCTGTGTGTTTTTTTGCAGTGCCTAGCCTAATGATGCAAAGCCAAGTGAGAACCTCGACAGTTCATCCACTTCAATAGTCATGGAAGCTGAGGTCAAAGCTCAGTGCCATATAGTTTGTGCTTACCTAGTGACCCACTGGAATACATTTTGGTACATCCAGACAATTGGGGTTGACTTTTCTAGAACTCTTTTTAGAAATGTTACTTACATATTAAAGACTTCACTTATTCACCAATGAATTTTTTTTTAAGATTAAAATCCCTACAGTGTGAAAACAGGCCCTTCGGCCCAACAAGTCCACACTGACCCTCCGAAGAGTAACCCACCCAGACCCATTTCCCTCTGACTAATGCACCTAACACTATGGGCAATTTATTAAGGCTAATTGACCTAACCTACACATCTTTGAACTGTGGGAGAAACCGGAGCACCCAGAGGAAATCCATGCAGACACAGGGAGAATGTGCAAACTCCACACAGTCGCCCGAGGCTGGAATTGAACCTGGAACCCTGGTGCTGTGAGGCAGCAGTGCTACTCACAGCCATCATGCTGACCCAAAATAGAGCTTGCCTTATTAAAATTGCATGCATTAGTAGAATGGCCAGGACTACCAAATGGAGACATAAGTAGAATGTCTTTTTAATCAAAAAAAAGTTTTGAAGTGTAGCTTCAACTAACTAAAAAAAACAAAATACCATGCCAGTATGCATGCATCAGCCCTGTGCTGGGTTATCAGATTGATCCATTCAAATGGAGGAAGGTAATACTTTGCTGGTGGAACTCCCATTAACATTGACGGAGACCAGAAGGCAAGACTACATATAAACATACAAATTAGAAGCATTCAGCTCCTCAAGCCTACTTCATCATTCCATTTGATTACTGCTGATCTGTTTGCATTCTGAATTCTACATTTCCATCTATTTCCGATTTGCTTGCCTCACAATCATCTAATTCGTCCTTAAAATATTCAAAGATCCTGCCTCCTGAAGTGAAGAGTTCAAAGAAGACCAATCTGCAGAAAAACACTCTCCTCATTTCTATCCTGAAATGGAAACCCTTAATTTTCAAACAATGACTCACCCACAGATGAAGCATCCTTTGTACTTTGTGAAGTCCGTTCAGAGTGTTATATACTTCAACCAAGCTACCCCTCACTCTTCGAAACCCCAAAGGAAACAAACCCAATTTGGAGTATCTTTCCTGAGAAGACAACCCACTCATTCCAGGCAATAATCAAATGAGTCTCCAATATTACGAGAACAAAATAGCAAATAATACTCAAGATGTAATCTAATCAATGCCCTAAGTAACTGAAGTATAGCATCCTTTCTTCTTACATTCAGCTCATCTTACATTCAGCATTCAGTTTAATTACTTGCTGTACCTACATACTAACTTTTTAGGTGTCATGCACTAGAACAGCTAAATCCATCCATATCTGGGAATTATGTAATCATGTCTCATTTATGCCATCCTCTTTTTTTTTAACCATTTGCCCCATCAAAGTGAACAATTTCACATTTTCTCACACTATACCCTATCCACCAGACTTGTGCCACAACTCTCTCAACTCATATGCATCTGCATCCTCAGATTTTCAGATGTTCAGACCCATTTATACATACTCAGTTTTTCTGCCAGCCAATCTTCTGGTCAGGCCAGTTTATTATCTCCTAAACCATGGTCTCCCACTTTACACAATAACCTATTATGTGGCACCTTGTCAAATGCTTTCTGGAAATCAATGTACATAAGAGAACGGGTGAAATACATCATATGAACATACAAGTCATCAGTAGGCCATTCAGTCCCTTTGTCCTGCACTGCCATTTTGTAAGATTGTGGCAGATGTGACTGTGGCTACAACCCCACATTGCCACCTACCCTAAATAATCAACAATTTCAGCCTTAAAAGTATTCTATGGACCTATTTCCATGATTGTATTGAAGAGATTTCCACATAGAAACATAGAAAATAGGTGCAAGACAGACCATTCAACCCTTGGAGTCTGCACCACCATTCAATATGACCATGACTAATCATGCAATTTCAGTATCCCATTCCCACTTTCTCTCCAAACCCCTCCATCCCCTTAGCCACAAGAGGCATGCCCCTCAGAAAAAAATCCTCATCTCCATCTTAATTAGGAAACTTCGTGGTTTTAAACTTGTTCTAGCCTCTCCTATAAGGGGAAATATCTTCTTTTAGCATCCAGCCTGTCAAATTCCCCTCAGTATCTTTGGTCTTAATAAGATCATCCCAAACTCTTCTGAACTCCATTGGATACAGGAACCTCCTGCATATTATTTCTAAGATTACACCCTTAGCACCTCAGATACCAATTGAGTGAACTCTCTGAACACAAGTACATCCTTCCTTTAATGAGGAGACCTTACGTCATATAGTGGCCTCACAAACAACATATATAATGCAGCAAAACATCCCTACATTTACATTCCATTCTCCTTGCAATAACTTACATTCATATAAAGCATTTAATATAGTAAATATTCAAAAAGCATATCAAAGGAGCAATCAAAAAGTGGATTCCATAAGGTGCTTTTAGTATAATTGATCAAACAACTGGTCACAGAAGTAAGTTTTAAGGAGCATCTTAAAAGAGGAATGTTAGGAAGGTGAAGAGACTTGGTGGGGAGGGGGGGGGGATTATAGAGTTTAAGGCCAAGGACACTGAAGACATGACCACCAGTAATGGAATGCTTCAAATCAAGAATACACAAGAGAATAAAAGTACAAGGTACAGACATCTCTGAGAGCGATGGCACTGGAGGAAGTTGCTGAGATTGACACACAAAAGCTACAATATACAAAAAGGGAAAATGATCAGTTTATAAAATTCACTAATTCTCTAGCTGTATTCTGAATCTACACAAAAAAAAATTTAGAAACTAGAAATCAGCAAGAAATTAAGCAGTGAATGCCCAACTATCAGATTACAGCCATAAATTCAAAACAAGTGACACATAATTCTCAAGTCGATAATTTCAACAAATCAATGATCCAAGGTATTACCAGGAGGCAGCTACAGGTCAGTTGCACGCAGTAAGCTCTCTTTGTCAATGTGAATGGATCATTCTGATAACCCACCACAGGACTGATGCATACATACTGGCATAGTAATCTATTCAATGTCATGTTCATTGAGGATATGGGGAAGAAGAATGAAAACATAAAAGTGCTAGAAATACCTAGCAAGTCTGGGAACATCTGTGGAGAAAGAAATAGCATTAACCTTACAGGTCTGTGATCTACCAGAGATATCCTGCTCTTCTTCAAAACACTGCAAAAAGATCTTTTATGTTTGAAGAACAAAGTACCACCTCTCGCACACTCGATTTTGTGCCAAGCTCTAGAGTGTAACTCAAACCCACAACCTTTCACCTGAGTCATTGCTGATACTTCTGAAGCTCAGAGAATGGAAGATATAGTGTTTCTTGATATATGGAAGCAACTTGTATTTATACAGTACCTCTGTTGTAGAGGGCTTCCAAGACATTTCACAGCAGTGTTATTAAAAAACGTTTGACCAAAAATAAACTATGATGGTTAACACAAGGATTGGCTAAAAAGATAGGCTTTAATGAAATTTTTTCAGAAGGAGAGATGGGAGAAAATAATAGAAATTTGGAATGGAATTTCAGAGATAAACCTTTGGTAGCTGAAGCCACACTACTAAACTTGAGTGATTAAAATAGCAAATGTTCAAGAGGCCAGAACTGGATGAGAAGAGCTATCTTGGAGAGTTGAGGTAAGAAGGAAATTACAGAGAGGGACTGGAAGTGCTGAGTTCTGGAAGGATTTGAAAACAAGAATGAAAAAGTTAAAGTTCTTTCTTTAACTGAACTGGGAGTTACTGAACACCAGTGACAGCAGGAGTGATAGGTGAATGGCCCTGGTTCAAGTTAAGACACAGGCAGAATTCAAGTTTAAAGACAGAAAAATATTGCAGGTCAGGCAGATATGCGTTGGAATACGCAAATCTATGAGATTTGCAGAAAGTGAGTTCAGGCATCAGTTGGGTCAAACAATATCATGGAGGTCTCAACAAGTGGCCATGACTTGGAGGTGCCGGTGTTGGATTAGGGTGTACAAAGTTTAAGAAAAAAATCACACAACAGCAGGTTATATCTAACAGATCGATTTGGAAGCACTAGTTTTCAGAATACACAACCACCAGATGAAACAGCAGTGTTCCGAAAGCTAGTGCTTCCAAATAAACCTGTTGGACTATAACCTGGTGTGTGATTTTTAACTCAAGAAGTGACATTAGTGATGATGCAGAAGTGTGGCGAGAACTTTATCTCAGGATCCAAAGGTGTGAACAGTTTGGTTCAGCCTCCGGCAGTTGTCACAATCAAGGACTGAGTAGTTGGAAGGGAAAGGAGATTGCGGCAAGGGCCAAAAAGAATAGCTTTAATCTTCCCAATGTTGAAAAGAAGTAAATTTTTGCTAACTCAGTATTAGACGTCTTACAATTTTGAAATAACGGAGGGTTCATGTAGTGGAAGTGGAGTCCAGGGTTGCCATGGAAATTTAAAGCTGTGATTTTGAATGATGGAACTCAAGAATGTTAAGTTGATGAAAACCAGGAGACAGTTAAGGATAGATACTTGTGGCGACACAATAGGAAAAAAAACTCTTCATTCACTGTCTTGCGCATCCAGCCAGGCCTTATGGGCAGAACTCTGGAGAAAAGAAAGTACAATCTTTCTGACTGGGTTATATTATATCTCTCTTCTTATAGCCAGAGGGAGATAAATGAATCGCAGCTGGGATCACTTTGGGTTGATGCAGTCATGTGCATAGATACTGGAGTAGTGTGTCCCTGAAAAAGCAACCATGACTATGTACATTCGCTTAATGCACTGCAACAACAGACCACAACATCTTTGACAGCATCTTCCAAACCCAAGCCCTCTATTAGACGTTTTGTGAAACTGACAGATTAGACAAGAGACAAAACCAAACTGAAATTTATGTTTAATCCAAAGACAACGAAACCACTCGCCTCTCTACCAGAGTTGAAAAGGTCCACCTCTTCCATTTAAATTGAGTCCTGAGAATTTTTCACGTTCGAGATTAATAATCCCCAATAGACACAGAATACAATCTTCTACTTCAAGGAGCTGCTTTAGGGAAATAGAAGGAGATGGATTTCAATAGGCTGGGGTTGTTTCCCCTGGAGCATCAGAGGGCGAAGGGTGACCTTATAGAGGTCTATAAAATCATGAGGAGCATGGATAGGGTAAATGGACATGGTCTTTTCCCATGGGTGTGGGGTAGTACAGAACAAGAGGGCATTGATTTAGCATGAAGGGGGGAGAAATTTAAAAAGGACCCAAGGGGCAACATTTTCCACACAGAGGGTTTGCAATTTTTGCGAAGATTTTTGTGAAGTCCACCAAAGAGGAAGAGAACAACAAGACTCCCCTCCCTAGATGTCACAGTAAAACAAAAAGCCCAATGGAGAGCAGCAGACCTGTGTCCACAGGAAAATAACATGCAAAGACCAGACACTCAATTACAGAAGTAATCATTCCAACACCCCTAACTCCATCAGTACATTGTTTAAATGAGCCACAACAAACTGCAGCAGCCAGGAACTACGAGATGCCGAAGCAAAACACCTATACAATACATTCAAGAGCAATGGGTACCCGATAAGCGCAGCTCGCTGATTCTTACACAACAAATCTAAACAAGAACACAAACACACTCAACAACTCTAGCCACACTACCATACATTAAAGACATCTTGGAAATCTCAACCAGACTACTCTGGCCTCTTGGCATCATGGTAGCCCACAAACCTTGACCAACACATTGAAACAACTCTTGATGAATCTAATGGACCCTGTACCAACAACCAGCAGAACGAATGTCATATACAAAATACCCTACAAGGACGGCAACAAACATTACATCAGGCAGATAGGCAGGAAACTAGCCACCAGGATACACGAGTACCAACTAGCAACCAGAAGACAATACCAAATATCACTAGTATCTGTACACACGGACAATGAGCGACACCAGTTTGACTGGGACAAAACATCCATCCTGGAACAGGCTACACAGAGACACACGTGAATTCCTAGAGGCCTGGAGCATTCAAACCAGAACTCAACCAACAAGCATATCAATCTGGATCCCATTTTCCAACCTCTCAGAAAAAGAACCAAAAGTGATATCACCCACCACAACAGAACAAGACACAAATAGAAAGTGGGACAGCACAACACTACTTCGATGGAGGCTCACTGATGATATTACCTAGCATGGTGATAAAATGTCTGAGAACAAACCTTCCATCTCTGAGCAAACTTACAACCTGAAACAGAGGGTGGTGCGTGTATGGAATGAGCCACCAGAGAAAATGGTGGAGGATGGTACAATTACAACATTTAAAAGTCATGTGGATGGGTATCTGAATAGGAAGTGTTTGTTGGGATATGGGCCAAGTGCAGACAATTGGGAGTAGATTAATTGAGGATATCTGGATGAGTTAGACCAAAGCAGTTTCCGTGCCGTACATCTCTACGATTTCATGTAAGCAGATCAGAAAAAGATGTGAAAAACAACAGAGTTGTTGTTGTGGGTGATGACTGGGATTCCCTTTGTGCCAAGGACTGAGATGAGGCAGAATTTGTTCGCTGCATTTCAGGAATGTTTCTTGAAACAATATGCAGAAGGAGCCATACAAGAACTTGGATTAGGCAATGAGCCTAACCAGGAGATTAAAGTTTCAGTGGGGGAGCATTTCGGGAATAGTGATCAAAATTCTGCAAGTTCTAAGATAGTTATGAAGGAGGATAAGACTGGGAGAAGGCTAATTACTGCAGTATAAGGCAGGAATTGGAGAAATTTGTTTGGAGGCAGCTGCTTGACAGTAAATCCTTAATTGGCTTGTAGGAGTCTTTTAAAAGCCAGTTGACCAGAATTCAGGACTAGCAACTTCCTTTTAGGGTGAAAGATAAGGATGGCAACATTTGGGAATGCTAGATGATGAGACATTGCAAGTTTAGTCAAAAAGATATTTTTAAAGTGAGAGGAGACACATTTCTAAAAGACAGGAGGGGCAACCTTTTTTTATACAGAGAGTGGTTCATGTGTGCAATGAATCTCCAGAGGAAGTGATGGCTGCAGGTACAGTTACTATGTTTAAAAGGCATAATTACATAGATAAGTACATGAATAAGAAATGTTCGGAGGAATATGGGCCAAGCGCAGGCAGGTGGGACTAGTTTAGATTGGGATTATAGTTAGCAGGGACTGGCAGGACGCAAGATCTGTTTCCATGCTGTATGACTCCGAGAAAAATGAAGCATATGTAAGGTATCAGACAAGGACCCTGAGGAATATAAAGGAAGCAGGGAAGAACTTGAACAAGGAATTATGAAAGCTAAAAGGAGCTATGAAATGCCTTTGGCAAGTCAGACTAAGAAGAATTCCAAGGCATTTTTATTGGGTGCAAGAGGCTAGCTACAGAAAGAGTATGTTCACTAATGGGCAAAGGAAATAATTTATGCGAAAAGCCAAAGACCTCTTCCACAGCGCAGAAGATTTTGACATTTGAATACATGTACAAAGAGATTCAATAACAACTTCTTCCCCACTGTTATCAGACTTTTGAATGGACTTCTCAAACGTTAATGCTGATCTCACTCTCTACACCTTCTCTGCAACTGTAATACTATATTCTGAACTCTGTTCCAATACCCTGATGTACTTTGTATGGGGAAATCTGCCTTTATATTTGATTCGATTTACTATTGTCACATTTACCTTGGTACAGTGAAACATTTTGTTTTGCGTGCAGTGCCAGCAAATAATACCGCAAGTGTAGAAGGATAATAAAACAGAGAGAGAAATACAATGTTACAGCTGCAGACAAGATGCATAAACAGCGAAATCAACATTAAATTTAAAATCTGAGAGGTCCATTTAGAAGTCTAATAATACAGGTAAGAAGCTGTTCTTGAATCTGTTGGTACATGTTTAAGCTTTTGTATTTTCTGCCTGAAGGAAAAGGTTAGAAAAAATTATAAACAGGTTGTGTCGTCCCATTCCCCCACCCCTCATTTCAAGCAAAACGCTTAGAGACACAATATAGTTTTACCTCCTTCATCTTTATTCTGTGCCCTGGAGGGAGAGAGAACGATCGCCCATGTACACAGAGACAGGAGTTCACGGTATTCGCTGGAACAGCAGTTTCTTGATGAACTAAAGTTATTTTACAGGGAGGAGCATCCAGATAAGGCAACATACATATTAATTGGGTGACCATGACAATCAACAAGTATCAATAGTAAAGATTAACCCATCAGCTATTACACAATGAATAACTGGCTTCACATAATGAATACTTTTCATCTTGTTAAGTGACATCACATACTGAATGCTATCTCATCTTGTTAAATGGCTCTACATAACAAGATGGAAAAGCAGTGATTAAGCCATTACCCTTGCCTCCATCACTCCATTGTGAACTGTAAGTTATTATCTGATCTGAGTCAGGCTCAGCTGAACCTCTTGTTTCATAAACTCAGAACTTAACTCTTTCCCTGCCTGCTATACCCTGATAGATATTCTCAGTGGGAGGGGTCTTTGATTATGTTGGCTGCCTTTCAGAGGCAGCAAAACGTACAGATGAAGTCAATGGATGGAAGGCTAGCTTGCGTGATTGACTGGGCTGTGTTCACAACTCTCTGTAGTTTCTTCCAGTTGCAAGCACAGCAGTTGCTAATCCAAGCCATGATGCATCCAGATAGAATGTTCGTTATGGTGCACCTATAAAAATTGCTAAGAGTATTTATGGACACGTTGAATGTCCTTAGCTTCTTAGGGAAGTAGAGGTGTTGTTGAGCTTTCTTGATCATCGCATCAATGTTTGTACACCAGGACGAATTGTTGGTGACCAACAATTCTAGAAACTTGACATTCTCGAGCATCTCCACCTCAACACTTTTGGGGGAGACAGGAGCTTGCCCTCCACCTTGCTTCCTGAAGTCAATGACGAGCTCTTTCATTTGCTGATGTTATAATATATACACACATATATAATGTAAATGAATATAAGGTGGCCTGATCAGTAACTAAGTCTGCAGATGACATGAAAATTTGCGATATTCTGGATTTGGGGGCTGGAAAAGCACAGCAGTTCAGGCAGCATCCGAGGAGCAGCAAAATCGACGTTTCGAGCAAAATATGTGCATTTGTGATGAAGGGCTTTTGCCCGAAACGTCGATTTTACTGCTCCTCGAATGCTGCCTGAACTGCTGTGCTTTTCCAGCACCACTAATCCAGAATCTGGTTTCCAGCATCTGCAGTCATTGTTTTTACCACCATGAAAATTTGTGAGGAAGATTGTCAAATGAACAGCAGGATATACATCACTTGGAAAACTGGATGGAGAAATGGAAGATGGGAGTTTAATCTGGACCAGTGTGAGGTGATGCACTTTGGAAGGCCAAGTACAAGAGGAAAGTATATAGTAAATGACAGTGCCCTGAGAACTATTGATATACAGAGAGATCTTGGGGTGCTAGTCCATACCTCCCTAAAATTGGCAACACAAGTGGATAAGTTGATAGAGGTGTATGGCATGCTTGCCCTAAATTGGTCAGGACACAGAGTATAAACATTGGCAAGTCATGTTGCAGCTAAGTAAACTTTAGTTAGGCCATATTTGGAGTTCTGGTTGCCATACTACGAGGAGGATATGGAGGCTTTGGAGAAGGTCAGAAGAGGTTTACTAAGATGTTGCCTTGATTGGATTGTATTACATATAAGGAAAGGCTGGACAAACTTGGATCATTACTACTCAAGAGTCAGAGGCTGAGGGAGCAACCTGATAGAAATATATGAAATCAGGCATTGATAGGATGGATACTTGGAGTGTATTTCCCAGAGTGAAAATGTTAAATACTAAGGGGTATTTGTTAAAGGTGAGAGGAGTTACATTTAAATGAGTTGTGAGAGACATATGTTTTTACAAAGGATGATAGGCACCTGGAACATGCTCTTGGGGACATGGCTGGAGCAGATATGATCACAACTTTTAAGATGCATTTAGACACACACACGAACAAACAGGAAATAGAGGGAACAAAAACAGAAATTGCTGGAAAATCTCAGCAGGTCTGGCAACATCTGTGGAGAGAAATCAGAGTTAATATTTTGGATCCAGTGACCCTTCTTTAGAATTGAAGAAGGGTCACTAGACCCAAAACATTAATTCTGATTTCTCTCCACAGATGCTGCCAGACCTCTTGTGATTTTCCAGCAATTTCTGTTTTTGTTTCTCATTTCAGTGATCCCTTTTCAATTGCGGTGAGTGAACCAACATCTCAGAATCCTCCTCAGTCACTTCTCACTACCGTCCTCTGTTTTACAGTACAAAATACAGAGTGCAGTTCTGGAATCCACATTATAGGAGGAATCTGATTGCACTGGAGAGGGTGCTGAGGAGATTTGCCTGGGCTTGAGAGTTTTAGATATGAAGAGAGATTGAATAGCTTTTCTTGGAGCAGAGCAAAGTGAGGGAGAACAAGATTGAGACGTATACAATTGAGGGGCATAGACAGGGTAGATGGGAAGAAAATTTTTCCCTTGATAGAAGGACTAATGATCAGGGCATACATTTATGTTGAGGAGCAGGAGGTATACAGTATGTGCGGAAACATTTTTCACTCAGGGTGGTTGGAATCTGAAACTCAATCCCTATAAGAATGATATTGGCAAAAACCCATTTGCAATGCAAAGGCATACAAGGCAATGGGCTCAGTCTTGGAAAATAGGGTGAGAATAGTTAGGTGCTTGTTTTGACTTGTGCAGACTCAATTGGCTAAAGGGCCTTCTTCTCTGCTGTAACCCCCTATGTCTCGCTGCCTTTCAAACTGAGCAGTCAACAAGAATGAAAATCAACTCACTAACCAATAAGCACCTTTTTGTCATGTAGTATAAATTGTTGCACTGTTTGAAACTTGACAATCTTCATCTGTCCTCAGAACTGAGGAAGGGTCACTGGACTCAAAACGTTACCGATTTCTCTTCACAGATGCTGCCAGACCTTTTCCAACAACTTCTGTTTTGGCTTCTGATTTACAACTTCTGCAGTTCTTTCTGTTTTTATTTGGTATTATGCCATAATTATTACTTCAGATAATAAACAGAAGACCCTAACCCAAAATCGATCATAGGATTGAAATAGCAGCTCTATTGTCAAAACATATGATAGAAAAACAACTCTAGAGACAGTATTCTTGAGCAAAGTAAAAGATGGGGTGTGGAAATAAATTAATGCCTGAAATTGCAGTGGTTAGGTTACAGCGCAAGTTCCAATTAAAATGTATTTTCATTGCTGTGAATCACACTCATTCATTGGTCACTAAATTCTCAGTGTTTAATCTTTCAGCTCTAATTGTCACGTGTCGAATAACATTGCGAGAAGAGCTTGTCCTTAAGAGACATTCCAGACAAGTGGAATGTTTTGACACAGTCACATTTCAAGTGCGTGCTCTAAAAGGCAATCCATATCAGTTTGATGTCCCCTAACAATACTACAATGTTCTCAATCAAAGACTCATTAGAAGATAAAGGCGGCTCTGAAATAATGCATTGGTGAGTCAACAAACAGACTACCTCTGACCTTGTCTTGATAATAGAGCTGTTTATAACTTAAGATCACTGTTTATTCTAACTAATATCGGCGCAACTAAACAATTCTATATTTTGCATTAAAACTAAACCGAGCTAAGACATTTGTTGACTACTTTTTTTAAAAAAGAAGTCACATCTAGAACGACTGAAGAACCAGACAAAGATAAGTCTTCCGATTGTAGAACGGAGTATGGTGAACATATTGGTTATTATGTTGTTATGCAACATGTTACAATATGGTTCCACAAACTTATTAAGTTCATTTTGGCAGAAACAACTCTAGGGTACTTAATCACATAGTCTGAGAGAGGTCATCACTTTCCAAAGTATCACAAGCTATAAAATTCAACAGCTACAAGTGAAACATTCTCCTCCAAAAATGAAAACTATTGAATTAAGATCAATTTCCCTTTCTGACTTACTCTCATCTTCACCTTTCAAGCCACACGACATCTTCAACTATATAAATGGACATGTACCTATGGGTCTTGGTGTACTGGAAGTCAATAGCAATACAAACAGTAAGGCAATCTTAGGGCAGTAGCTGTTTGAAACTTCAGCTTAACCTGTAATTGATGAGACCATTGCTGCATCAAAAAAACATTAAAATATTTGCAATATGCTGAAGTTTGGAGAAAAGGTTTTCAGCAGTTTGAATCAATGCTGGGATTGCTCAGTCCACAGGTTTTAAGACATGTCATCTACTCTAGCTCTTTGAAATAATTTGCTCATCAAGTACAGTATTACTGTCTGTAACAAGGCAAAAGATTGACACTTGATTCTCTGACCTACAGTTTGATCTATTACCAGAAAAATCTTTTTACTGTAAATTCAATGGTGTAGTAAAAGGGCATATTTTAATAGTATCGAACCACATTTCAATATCTCTATATTGTGCGACATATTCACATCAACTGGTTATTAAATGGTCAAGAACAGTCACCACTTTCTACACAGCAATATCCCACAAATAATTTGAGATGGTGGCAAGTCAAACAGATTTTATTTTGTCAGAATTGGTTGAGAGAACATTGTTGGGTTGATTCAGGAAACTCTTAGCTCAAATTCTCAAACGTCCATTGAAACTAAAGCACCAGGTGCAAGTGCAGTATTTACTGTTCCAAAGTAAAAGACCCTGAAGTGATACTGATTCAGCACTACAATGGAAAGACAAGTGAGATTATTAACAACAGAAACGACACAGTGGTGATGGCAGGGAATAATGCAACCAAAGATGTCTATGCCAGCTTTTTCCTTTGAGCTTTCACACAGGATGCACTACTTAGCTCTATGCTCAAATATTTATCTAACTTTCCCATAAGAAATAGAACCATCATCGGTTTAACCACTCCTGATAGTTTACCTCATAAGCCCTTCATGAAACTGCAGTGCATCAAATCTCCCATAGATTAGATTAGATTAGATTATTTACAGTGTGGAAACAGGTCCTTTGGCCCAACAAGTCCACACTGACCCGCCGAAGCGTAACCCACCCATTCCCCTACATGTACCCCTTTACCTAACACTACGGGCAATTTAGCATGGCCAATTCACCTGACCTGCACATCTTTGTGACTGTGGGATGAAACCGGAGTATCCGGAGGAAACCCACGCAGACACGGGGAGAACATGCAAACTCCACACAGTCAGTCGCCTGAGTCGGGAATTGAACCCGGGTCTCTAGCGCTGTGAGGCAGCAGTGCTAACCACTGCGCCACCGTGCTGCCCACAAGATAGATTAGCAACAATTGCAGTCACCTAGGCTATTGGCTCTCTCTAGCTTTAATACACTTTCTAAAACTGCACAGTGCTCTAATTGCAGCTAGACTAATTTCCATTCAAAATACATTCGTTTTTTTTATTTAAAAGACTTAGTTGATCATTATGGTGTAATCTACAAACATCCATATTTCTCCAAAGATTGTGTATATTTACATTTTGAATTATATTTTTGCTCATTCATGCCCTTCAGCATTTTTCAGTGTGCACATGTAAATTCAAGGGTGTATGGAACAGATCTTTCCCTCCCACATTTCACCTATCACTTTTCTGCCTGTTCCAGTACCCGAGGTTTCTAAAGTTTGTGTAACTTCCTCACTCATTACATATCCCTTATTTTTGTGTCAGCTTTCAAGACTATGTTCTCTAAACAGATCTCTTAAAATGATTTAAATAATCAGCAAAAACAAACCTGATTCTGGGTTGAGAGTGTGTTGCTGGAAAAGCACAGCAGGTCAGGGCGCATCCGAGGAGTAGGAGCGTCGATTTTCCTGCTCCTCGGATGCTGCCTGACCTGCAGTGCTTTTCCAGCAACACACACAACTCTGATCTCCAGAGTCTGCAAACCTCATTGCCTCCTAGTTGGTTCTGATTCAGCAAGTACATAGTCTTTAACCTTTCTCTGAACGAGCAGCGCTCTCATTTCATGTTGAACAGCAAATTTCCCATCCATTCTTCTATAGCTTTTCATTGCTACTTACATCATTCAAGGAATATGCATTACTGAAAAACAGTGGAAGATTTAATGAAGTCTAACTGACAGCTTTTCCATAATAACATGAATCAAATGAAAGATTAATATTAACAGAAACTGTTGGAAATATTCAGCAGGATAAGCAGCGCTGTTACGGCACTTGCTCACTTTATGAAACCAAATTGAATGCAACATAGTAACAACTAACCTTCACATCGCCACACTCCTGCTAAACAAAAGTAAATACAGGATTCACTATTGAAAATTATGGCAGCCAAGATGCCCATCACTAAGAAGGCTGCCACGCATTTGAGAATATTAGGGATTGGCATCTTGTTAGCTGGTGTTTTCTGTCACCAGTTAGAAAAATGATTTTATGGATCCAAATTTTAGATTAGATTAGATTAAATTACCTACAGTGTGGAAACAGGTCCTTTGGCTCAACAAGCCCACACTGACCCTTTGAAGAGTAACCCACCCAGACCCATTTGCCCCTGACTAACATTATGGGCAATTTAGCATGGCCAATACAACAGACCTGCACATCTTTGGATTGTGGGAGGAAACCCACGCAGACATGGGGAGAATGTACAAACTTCACACAGACAGTCACCCAAGGCTGGAATTGAACCTGGGACCCTGGTGCTGTGAGGCAGCAATGCTAACCACTGAGCCACCGTGAATAAAGGAGTTGGAGATCATGTTGCAGCTGTACAGGACATTGGTTAGGTCACTTTTGGAACATTGCATGCAATTCTGGTCTCCTTCCTATTGGAAGGATGCTATGAAACTTGAAAAGGTTCAGAAAAGGTTTACAAGGATGTTGCCAGGGTTGGATGATTTCAGCTACAGGGAGAGGCTAAATTGGCTGGGGCTGTTTGCCCTGGAGGTTCGGAGGCTGAGGGGTGACCTTAGAGATGTGTATAAAATCATGAGGGGCATAGATAGGATAAACAGACAAAGTCTTTCCCCAGGATGGGGAAGTCCAGCACCAGAGGGCATAGGTTTAGAGTGAGAAGGGAAAGATATAAAAGAGACCTAAGGAGCAACTTTTTCATGCAGAGGGTTGAGAGGGTATGGAATGAGCTGGAAGGAAGTGGTGGAGGCTGGTACAATTACAGCATTTAAAAGGCATCTGGATGGGTATATGAATGGGAAGGGTTTAGCGGAATATGGGCCAACTGCTGGCAAATGGAACTAGATTAGGTTAAGATATCTGGTCGGCATGGACGAGTTGGACCAAAGGGTCTGTTTCCATACTGTACATCTCTATGACTATGAATCCTGAGCAAACTTCTCAGAGTTGAAACTGAAACTAGAATTTCCAAATGAAGCTTGCAGGGTCCTTGCAACATTTTCTTTGACTCCCACATTATGGAGTCAAGCTTTCCACAGAAGATTCACTTTGGTAACCGACTGCCATTTGTGACTGTCTCACTATAGATGAGAATGCTTGATATGCGAACTGAAATGAGCACTTCAGTTTCTAATATCGTTTTATCATCTGATCTCCAAAGCTTCAGCAAATAGATCAAGTGAGGTTGGTTGAAGTTACTGGTCTGAAGCTAGGGAGAACAGAGTGAACAAGACAATTAATTTAAGTTGTTGCATGCATTGGAGAACATGCTATACTGCGTACCCAGCTCTGCAAAGAGTTTGACAAAATAGAAATCATGAAATCCTGAACTGGACTTGACTCAAATTGGGAAGCTTCCTGTCCATGTGATAGCTGAATTCAATGCCAGTTTTCCATGAAGACAGCAGAGAGCATGACAAGAAAATAAAACATACTGAAAAGGATAGGTATGACCAAGCAACCCTGATTAACTCCATTAGTGAGTGAAAATAGGTCAAAAGACTCACCAACCACCAGGAAATCTCCAAGAAAGCCATCATGGATTTGTCAAATCATCATGGTGGCTCGGTGGTTAGCACTGCTGCCTCACAGCACCAGGGACCTGGGTTCGATTCCAGTCTCAGGAAACTGTCTGTGTGGAGTTTGCACGTTGTCCCAGTGTCTGCGTGGGTTCCCTCCGGGTGCTCTGGTTTCCTCCCATAATCCAAAGATGTGGGGGTTAGGTGAATTGGCCACGCTAAATTGTCCATAATGTTCAGGGATGTGTAGGCTAGGTAATTAGTCAGGGGTAAATATAGAGTAGGGGAATGAGTCTGCGTGGGTTACTCTTCCGAGGGTTGGTATGTACTTGTTGGGCCAAAGGGCCTGTTTCCACACTGTAGGGATTCTAATTCTAATATCATGATGAATTTCTCTGGTCAGCTGAATTCCTACATAACCTTCCAAAGGGCTTCACAGTTCAATATGTCAAAGGTATTGGTCACATCAAAAAATGTGGAGTAGAGGTCCATGTTCTGTTCTGATATTTCTCCTGCAACTGTTTAACAGCAAACACCATGTCAATCTTTCTTGATACTTTCCAAAACTGTACCAATTCTTCAGTAGCAGGTTCTGGTCAACAAGTTAATTAAAAGTGTTCAGAAGGATCCTGACAAATATTTTAGTGGTACATGCAATGAGATTTCTCTGATTATTGAGAGTAGTTTGTTCCTTTCCAATTGTACAGATGGTAATGAAGACATCTTAGTATTTTTGCAAAACGATTCCTTGCTTCAATATCATATAGACAAAGTGTTCAGTAAACTTCTTAACCAGGCATTGACTCCTAGCTTTAATTTTGTAGACCTCAGCTGGAATAGCATCTGATTCTTGAGCTTTGAGGATAGACAAGTAGTAAATTAAATTCCTAATTTCTAACAATTGATAGATTAGTGTAGCATGGAAGGGAGCCATTTGGACCACTGTGACTGTATCTGCTCTTTTGATAAGCAATCCACGTAATCCAAATGCGCACTCTTTTCCATGTCCTTCCCCTAAATATTTGTACTTCAAATATTTATCAGATTCCCTTTTCAAGGTTGCATTAAAGCTGTGTGTATCACACACAGATAGTGCATTACAAACCCTAAAACGTGATGAATAAAAACATTTTTAACGTCGTTTCTGATTATTTTGCTAATGAAAAGGTCTGAATATAAACACTTCAGCCACTGGATATAGTTTCTTTGCTTAATCTATCAAAACCTTTCTTGGTTTTAAATATCTTAATCAAATATTCTTTTACCTTTGATTGCATAAAACAGAATAGCATCAGTCTTTCTATCTATCCACACAAATACGATCACAACATTTTACAAGCTATATTTTCATGCAGAAATATAGCAGCTGCCTGCCTCCCATCCTCAACATCAAGTTCTCCCTGCCAGCACACACACTATACAAACAGTCGACACACTTACATCGACTCCACTGTAATTCTTTGGCCATGAGTTTTTGAAAGTAAAACAAACACATTTACAAGCTTTGTGTAAGAGGTAAAGATACTGGGCGAGACCTGTGCAACAACTTCAACCAGGTTACCCCAAATAATTAATGTAATGCTGCAAATCAACTGTAGTCTCTAAATGTATAATGAAATCAATATCACTATGCAAAAAACAACTAAAGCATTGGTTCAGAAAAGGGCTAGAATTATTTTATGCATGAATAATGAAGGATGGAAATGCGGAGGATGGGACTCAGTAGCAGCTAAAACTAAGATTACAGAGATTTGAGGATTGAAGGCAAAGAGAAGGATGCAGATATCAGGAGGGGTGAAGGATTTGAAAACAAGAATAATCTTCAATTCAAAAGCAGACTGGAACAATAACACAGGTAATGGATGAATAGGATGATTCAACTTAGTTTTCACGCAGAGTTTTTAATGAAGTTGAGCACTGAAATAGATACAAGCCTTGAATCAATAGAGATGCAAATAAATGATCAACAGATGAGGCACCAACAATGACAGGCAATTTTATCAAGATAATTGTCAGTCAGAGTGGAAGAAGAGTGAGAAGCTCACTTCAGCGACATATAGGATGTCAAGGATGGTCATGTGTTCTCCTGATCGGAAATCTGTGACCAGTGGTGTTCCACAGGGGTCAGTGCCAGGACCCCTGTTATTTGTAATATATAGAAAATATCTGGAGGAGAATGGAGGTGGTCTGATGAGTACGTTTGTAGATGACACAAAGATTGGAGGAGCTGCGGATTGTAAGGCCAGAAGGTCCAACAGGGTATAGATGGGCTGGAGACTTGGGCAACATCTTGGAAGGTCTAGTGTCAGCAGCAAGTGTACAGTAAATGTCAGGACCTGCAGAAACATCAACACAGAGGGATCTAAGCATCCTGGTGCACGGTTCTCTGACATTGGTAACAGAAGTGGATACGGTGGTCAAAAAGGCATATTGCATGCTAACCTTCATCGGTCAAGGAACAGAGTATAAAATTTGGCAAGTTATGCTACAAGTATACAGAACTTTACTAAGACCCCATTTGGAATACAGCAGAGAGTTCTGGGTGCCACACTACCAGAAGGATGAAGAGACTTTGGAAACGGTACAGATAAGGTTTACCAGGATGTTGCCTGATTTGGAGAATATTAGCTACGAGGAGGGATTAGACATACTGCGAATCACAGAGATGTACAGCACAGAAACAGACCCTTCAATCCAACACGTCACCGCCTACCAGATATCCCAACCTTATCTAGTCCCATTTACCAGCACTTGGCCCATATCCCTCTCAACCCTTCCTATTCATATACCCATCCAGATGCCTTTTAAATATTGTAGTTTATCAGCCTCCTTCACCTCATTCCATACATGCACCACCCTCTGCGTGAAAAAGTTGCCCCTTCGTTCTCTTTTATATCCTTCCCCTCTCACCCTAAACCTATGCCCTCTAGTTCTGGACTCCCCCACCCCAGGGAAAAGACTTGGTCTGACTTGTTTTGTTTTCACCTGAACTTCAGAGGCTGAAGGGTGACTGGATAGATGTTTACAAAATTATGAGTGGCATGCATTAACTGGATAGTTGGGAGTCTTTTTCCCTGGGTAGAAATGTCAATTACTAGGGCACACAGGCTTAAGATAAAAGAGGGACAATTTAAAGATCAAAGCCAATTTTTTTTTCCAAACAGAGGGTAGCAATTGCTTGGAATGTGCTGCCACAGGAAGTGTGCAAGCAGATACAACAGCAATGTTTAACAGATACATGAATGTGCAGAGATTAAAGTGATGAGAACTGTAACTATAAGATTGTTAGTTTGGAAAGGTGTCATGTGTTGGTGCAGAATTGGTGGGCCAAAGTGCCTGTTCCTGTGTTGTACTGTTCTTTGCTCATTTAAAGGAATAAGCAGCCAAATCAACATTTACTTCCTCCAACACCAACATTCAGTGACAGCAATGTACATCACCCAGAAGATGCAACTACAGCAATTCACAAAGGGTCCACCATTAATACCTTCCACAGCAACAGTCCCTATCATTTAAAAAGACAAGGGTAGCAGAAGCACTTGAACGACATCACCTACAATTTCCCATCCAAGCCACATGCTATCTTGACTTGGAACTATATCACCATTCCTTCTCTGGCGCAGTGTCAAGACTTGGAAACAACAAACTTCCTAATAATACTATGCAAGTACCAACATATACCATATACACTGCAACAGTTCAAAAGGCAGTTCATCACCGTCTTCTCAACAGCAACAAACAAAAGGCAACAAAAATGTTGATATTGCCAGCAATATTCACAACCCATAAATAGGAAAAAAACTTGCCCCTCAAGTTATCTTGAATTGGTGGTTTTATGGAACAAAGTAACTCACTTTACTACTTCAAAGAGTAGTTTAACGTCAAGCACAATGGCACGAGATTGATTCATATTTAGACCATTCCAAGGAACATTTGTAAACTAGTTGGATGTTTGAATAACAATGTGACAATTTTATGACCAATTTTATAATTTGCATGTAAACATTACACAATAGCCTAAGTGGCTCATTTTGAAACAAGTCCACATGCCATTTCACATGCGCACAATTTGATGGATTTCGTTTATAATACCTCATTACTGGATGAAATTGATATATATCAATATGTACTTTATATCTGTTCCAGTGTCTATCTACTACTACCAAAAAAATTAATAACTAACCAATGAAACAAATGGCTTTCACTTCAATATTAACTACGCATTAAATTGCAACAATTGTTCAATAAGTGCTGCCAAATATTCTATCTCCCTAGCTTGGTTAAATGGTATTCTTTTCTTTCCTGATAATTCCTAACTCAAGCTTGCATGCAGCCCTTTATGTGACAGAAGTCCCCTGCTACTTCAGAGTTTGGAGGCAAAGCCTGGTCTGCTCTGCTTGAAGGACTGTAATATTGAACGTTTTCTTTTATTTTCTAATTTATTCCTAATATTATGTGTCTAGGTTCCTTATATGTAAGATGGCACAAAGGTTTATAATACTAATATTGTTCATTTACTCTTACAATCTGGTACCGTTGTATTTTTGTACCTAAGATGACAGTGTAAGTTGTGCCTTTGTAAATTTTTCACTGCACTCATGTGAGAACAGGACAATGAACCTAATTCTAAAAGTGGGATCTCCTTCATTCAAGTGAGAAATCCACATTTATAGACACTGGATGAGGGTAACATTAAACTCAGCTTTATCCTCACTCTTGTTGAAAAGATTCACCTTGTTAATTTTAGTTATGTTTTCAAAGATAGACAGCAGCTTGAACCTATGCACTAGTGACAGTCACTCATCGCTCTCAGTAGCAATGCAGGAAAATTAGTTTTTTTGTTAAATGGTAATTGTGACAAAGTGTGTTACAGAGCTCAAACTACACATTTCCTTCCTTGAATGAAAAGCAAACTAGTAAAAAGGGAGCATTATTGAAGCATATTCTTTAGAAATTATGAACAAAATTCCAAAAGCCACAAAAGCCACAGAGCACAGAACCTCAATTCACATTGTATGAAACTGATGTGCATCATACCATCTAGTATCACAGACTCTCAGAGTTTGAAAGCATTCACAAATAACTGCACTTTCCACTCAGATGTCAAACACTCCACAGTATAGCTAAAGACTCAAACTAGAGAGTTAGTCTGGATGATATGATTTGCATTTGGTTTTCAGTACTGAGGTCTGGTAGGTTTTTGAAAAGTATATTGAAATAATAGATTTCAAACATGGAGAGAGTTTGCACACTTGAGAATTGTCCAATAATTCAGAGGAGGTCAGACGTACAGTCTTCAATTTAAATTCAGTAACAGTGAGTGACTGTTGAATCATGTGGAATTCTCCTGTGGGGCAATTTTGATCACTTCCAATATTCACCTGGCCAGTCAAGAGCCAGTATTAGAACAAAGAAAATAGATTATTGCACATGATCACTAAACCCAGATGGAATAAAAACACTGGGCACAAACATCCATAAACTTTCATTCAGAAAGCACGAGAACAAAACTGTGGGGTCAAACTAGATTAATATTTCTTCTCTGATGACAGTTTTCTACAAGGATTTCCAAAATTGCAGTGCTGCCCAGAGCTTGATTTGCTTCAAAACCTAGAGTTTAACATGCTGTAAAATATTGAGTAAAGACTGCTCTGTCAGTTCAGATTAAACCCATCATCACATATTACATCATTCACCAATAGCATACAGTAGTACCACTTAGTTTAAAGTTTTCACTCCATTTTCACTTTTTATTTGTAAGAATAATATCCAATGCTTAGCGTTTGTCATGGCTTAAGCTTTCACTTGCCTAGCATTATCTATTACTGAAATCCTACTAATGCCAGATTATATTACACTTATTTCAGTATAGATCTCTAATCTGTTTTGACTGGAACATGCCCACACTTCCTTTATGGGAACATGCTGAAAATCTACAGTCCAGTTTGAAACATTACTTCAACAGTAACAAAAACTACAAAACAAAATCTGCTTTGTTCAATTCAAATACCCCTTTAGAACATAGAACATAGAACAATACAGCACAGAACAGGCCCTTCGGCCCACGATGTTGTGCCGAACTTCTATCCTAGATTAAGCACCCATCCATGTACCTATCCAAATGCCGCTTAAAGGTCGCCAATGAATCTGACTCTACCACTCCCTCGGGCAGCGCATTCCATGCCCCCACCACTCTCTGGGTAAAGAACCCACCCCTGACATCTCCCCTATACCTTCCACCCTTCACCTTAAATTTATGTCCCCTTGTAACACTCTGTTGTACCCGGGGAAAAAGTTTCTGACTGTCTACTCTATCTATTCCTCTGATCATCTTATAAACCTCGATCAAGTCACCCCTCATCCTTCGCCGTTCCAACGAGAAAAGGCCGAGAACTCTCAACCTATCCTCGTACAACCTACTCTCCATTCCAGGCAACATCCTGGTAAATCTTCTCTGCACCCTCTCCAAAGCTTCCACATCTTTCCTAAAGTGAGGCGACCAGAACTGCACACAGTACTCCAAATGTGGCCTAACCAAAGTCCTGTACAGCTGCAACATCACCTCACGACTCTTGAATTCAATCCCTCTGCTAATGAACGATAATACTCCATAGGCCTTCTTACAAACTCTATCCACCTGAGTGGCAACCTTCAAAGATCTATGTACATAGACCCCAAGATCCCTCTGTTCCTCCACCTGACCAAGAACCCTACCATTAACCCTGTATTCCGCATTCTGATTTGTTCTTCCAAAATGGACAACCTCACACTTGGCAGGGTTGAACTCCATCTGCCACTCCTCAGCCCAGCTCTGCATCCTATCTAAGTCCCTCTGCAGCCGACAACAGCCCTCCTCACTGTCCACAACTCCACCTATCTTTGTATCATCTGCAAATTTACTGACCCACCCTTCGACTCCCTCATCTAAGTCATTAATAAAAATTACAAACAGCAGAGGACCCAGAACTGATCCCTGCGGAACTCCACTTGTAACTGGACTCCATGCTGAATATTTACCATCTACCACCACTCTCTGACTTCTACCGGTTAGCCAGTTTTCTATCCAATTGGCCAAATTTCCCTCTATCCCATGCCTCCTGACTTTCCGCATAACCCTACCATGGGGAACCTTATCAAATGCCTTACTAAAATCCATGTACACTACATCCACTGCTCTACCCTCATCCACATGCTTGGTCACCTCCTCGAAGAATTCAATAAGACTTGTAAGGCAAGACCTACCCTTCACAAATCCGTGCTGGCTGTCCCTAATCAAGCAGTGTCTTTCCAGATACTCGTAAATCCTATCCCTCAGTACCCTTTCCATTACTTTGCCTGCCACAGAAGTAAGACTAACTGGCCTGTAATTCCCGGGGTTATCCCTATTCCCTTTTTTGAACAGGGGCACAACATTCGCTACTCTCCAGTCCCCTGGTACCACCCCAGTTGCCAGTGAAGACGAGAAGATCATTGCCAACGGTACTGCAATTTCCTCTCTTGCTTCCCACATAATCCTAGGATATATCCCGTCAGGCCCGGGGGACTTGTCTATCCTCAAGTTGTTCAAAATGTCCAACACATCTTCCTTCCTAACAGGTATCTCTTCTAGCTTATCAGTCCGTTTCACACTCTCCTCTTCAACAATACGGTCCCTCTCGTTCGTAAATACTGAAGAGAAGTACTTGTTCAAGACCTCTCCTATCTCTTCCGACTCAATACACAGTCTCCCACCACTGTCCTTGATCGGACCTACCCTCGTTCTCGTCATTCTCAGGTTTCTCACATATGCATAGAATGCCTTGGGGTTATCCTTGATCCTATCCGCCAGGGATTTTTCATGCCCTCTCTTAGCTCTCCTAATCCCTTTCTTCAGGTCCCTTCTGGCTATCCTGTATCCCTCCACTGCTCTGTCTGAACCTTGTTTCCTCAACCTTATGTAAGCCTCCTTCTTCCTCTTTACTAGACATTCAACCTCCCTCGTCAACCAAGGCTCCCTCACACGACCATTTCTTCCCTGCCTGATCGGTACATACATATCAAGGACACGTCGTATCTGCTCCTTGAAAAAGTCCCACATTTCCACCACATCCTTCCCTAACAGCCTATGCTCCCAACGTATGCTCCTCAAATCCTGTCTTACAGCATCGTAATTTCCCTTCCCCCAATTGTAAAATCTACCTTGTTGTGCGCACCTATCTCTCTCCATAACCAAGGTGAAAGTCACAGAATTGTGGTCGCCATCACCAAAATGTTCACCCACCAACAAGCCCACCACTTGTCCCGGTTCGTTACCGAGTACCAAATCCAATATGGCCTCCCCTCTGGTTGGACAATCTACATACTGCGTTAGAAAAGCTTCCTGGACACACTGCACAAACACCGCCCCATCCAATCTACTTGATCTAAAGAGCTTCCAATCAATATTTGGGAAGTTGAAGTCGCCCATGACTACGACCCTGTGGCTTCTGCACCTTTCCAAAATCTGTTTCCCAATCTGTTTCTCCACATCTCTGCTGCTATTGGGGGGCCTATAATAAACACCCAATAAGGTGACTGCACCTTTCCTATTTCTGACTTCAGCCCATACTACCTCCAGAGGCAGATCCCCCTCAAACTTCCTTTCTGCAGCCGTTATACCATTTCTAATTAGCAATGCCACCCCCCCTCCTTTTTTACCACCCTCCCTAATCTTACTGAAACATCTGTAACCCGGAACCTCCAACAGCCATTCCTGTCCCTCATCTATCCATGTTTCCGTGATGGCCACAACATCGTAGTCCCAGGTACCGATCCACGCCTTAAGTTCACCCACCTTATTTCTGATACTCCTTGCATTGAAGTATACGCACTTGAGCCCATCTCTGTGTCCGCAAGTAGTCCCTGTCAGTACTACCTTCCCCACAGCCTCCCTACAGTCTTGGACATCCTGACACACAGCTAGCTTACTTGCTGGACTACAAGTCCGGATCCCATCCCCCTGCCAAATTAGTTTAAACCCCCCCGAAGAGTGCTAGCAAACCTACCCCCCAGGATATTGGTGCCCTTCTGGTTCAGGTGCAACCCGTCCTGTTTATACAGGTCCCACCTTCCCCAGAATGCAGTCCAATTGTCCAAATATCTGAAGCCCTCCCTCCTACACCATCCTTGCAGCCACGTGTTCAACTGCACTCTCTCCCTATTCTTTGCCTCTCTGTCACGTGGCACCGGCAACAACCCAGAGATGACGACTCTGTCTGTCCTAGCTTTTAGCTTTGTTTAATCAAACACTTTAAATAAAGGACTACATAATGATAACATCAGAACAAAGGCAAAGAATTGCTCAAAATGTATTCATTCTGACTTGCGCATGTAGAACACCTGGGATTTTGTTTTCAGGTGCTAATACAAGATAAACATTGGCTCCAATTTGAAAACTGAGCCATTGGAGATTGTCTTAGCTATGTTAATCGCTTACTGAGTTTGTCCAATGAGTAGCAAAGCAAAAGTACAAGCCTTGATTCTCAGTCTGCAATACATTAACTGATCTCAACCACAACATTTGTAAAGGCATTGGAATTGGCCTCAGCACTCCAGGTTAGAGGGGCAGATAAAAAAAAAGACAGGCTTGCTACTCATGCCTTTAAACTTCACAGAAATGCATATGTGGACATTCATGTTGGGTTTCAGTTGCCTCAATATTTGAATAAGTTATTGCAACATGCAGTGCATGCAATTTAGATAAAATACTAGACAGCTACACTTTACATCAGCAAAGAGCCAATACCACAGTAGAGTGGGAGATAATTTGTGCTTACATTTAACAGCTGCAGTCATTAAAATTCCCAAACCAAATTAAAGGCATAACCAAAACTTAATAAAGTAATCAGATTGCAACGAGTATGCGAATATTCAAAGGTACGCGGCATATATAATTTAATATGCCAGAAGTGGGAGTGACCCAAGTTCCTCAACGTAAAAACAACAGAAAGCATCAGAATTGTTACCTTGAAGGTAAGAACCTAGTTAAAAAGGTAGTGGTATCTACTGCCACTAGAAATAATCATAGAACCAAATGACAATTAATATTACCAGCCAAGTCATGAAGAAAATGCTTGCATAAGTCTCAGGGATTGTTTCTTAACTGTAATGTGCAGCTTTGCCAAAGAATGCAGGACAAAGCAAAGGTGCAAGCGAAGGGAAGAGCAAGAAAATAAAGAACAGATAAAAATTGTATTCTAATCTCATTAGGAAAATTGGGAAAAATATGCATTCAAAAATTAATTTGCAAAAGACACAAAAAACATATGTTTTAAATTTCAAAACAATACCCCTCAATCAATTAAACAATAAAACTGAACTTGTCAAAATTACACAGTGACAAATGTACATCATCATCCGATGCCTTAAAACGGCGGTGCTCGGACCCGACGTAGTGCACCAGTTGGAGGACGCTCAGGTGTGCGGTGGGATCCCGTCTGCGCTCACCCCAGCCCGGACGGAATTTCACATTGGCACCAAGGTCCCGTACTTCCTGCGGGAGCCTGTGCCCCACAACCTGAGCCGTCTCCGGAATTTTAATTTTGTCCCTTTCAAGGATGTAAAAAGGTGGGCCCTGTATAGACTGCTGCTGCACACCATCCACCTCTTCTCCCTCATCCACCGTCCGGACACACCTTGGCGTGCCCATTTGCCACCGGGCGGTGGGGATCCCCAGTGGAGGGCTGTCTATGCGGGAGTCCACCCCCTTTCTTTTGGGGATCTGGGGTGGAGGGTGCTGCACGCAGCAGCCCCCTGCAACCACAGATTGCGGTGGTTCACGGACTCCCAGCCCAACTGCTTGTTCTGTGGCGCTGTGGAGTCCGTGGACCATGTATATATTGGGTGTGGGCGTTTGCACTCCTTTTTTGATTTTCTTAAAAACCTCCTCCTCTGCTTTTGGTTGCACTTCAGTCCCACGCTCCTGATTTTCGGGCACCCGGTACGGAGGAGGGAGGGCAGGTCTGAAGACCTCCTCGTGGGTCTGCTCCTGGGCCTGGCCAAACTGGCCATCAACAGGTCCAGGCAGCGGGCCATGGAAGGGGCCGACTGCCTGCCCCTCTTCCGGGGTTATGTTAGAGCCCGGGTGTCCTTGGAGAAGGAGCACGCGGTGTCCACCAACACCCTGGAGTTGTTCAGGGAGGTGTGGGCGCCGCAGGGAGTGGAGTGCATTATTCCCCCCTCCAACTCTATTTTGATTTAGTCCCTACCCTCCCCTTCACTGTTTTGATCACACAGCATTGCCCTTTGATGTGAAGGGCAGTGCTTGTCACTGACCTATCTTGTTTTCCTATCTTCCTGGTGGTGGACATGGAACAAAGATTCGTGCACCTTGTGTCTCTCACACCTGCACACACACACCATGGGTGCTGAAGAAAAAAAAAGAAAAAAAAATGTACATCATAAAACATCCCCCATTTATTACTTGGATAGGTCCCATATTTGTAAACACTGAATTTTTCACAATTCTTTTCAGAAATCTTCTCCAAAGTTACTATTTTAGCACAGAAACGATCAAAGCTCAATCTTATCCAGTTCTCACTGGGCCACCTCCTATGTGTCAAGATTTAAAAAAAGCACAGCAGGTCAGGCAGCATCCAAGGAGCAGAGATATCGATGTTTTGGGCAAAAGCCTTTTTGCCTTAAACGTCGATATCCCTGCTCCTCAGATGCTGCCTGACATGCTCTGCTTTTCCAGCACCACTCTAATTTCCAGCACCTGCAGTTCCCATTTCTGCCACCTCCTATGTGTACTTTTCCATGAGACACACTAGACAGCAATTCGGACTGATATTTCAATTTTTTGAACCAAGGACATGAGGACCAAGTTCAGTATCCAAAAGCATTCTCAGCTTAAATTAATTAACTCACCACAAATGATAAGGGCAAGATAAACGTATTAGTAACTGCAGGCAGCATCTACATGTCGGAGGACTCCCAATTCTTTTAATGCAAGTTTTATATTGATACAGCAATTAAATTTAACACACTGAATTACAGTAATATTGCCACATTACAGCAAACACGAAGCTTAAAATTTCAACTGGTCTTCAACAACTATTTTCTAATCAATTGTTGTAGCCATCCTCAGATTTTAAAATGCCACTTGCCTTCTCCATAGTTGCCTGTTTCACTGGGAATGTCAAAGAAAAACATTTCATAAAAACACATGCCCTACTACACAATCTTAGGGATGAAATTTGACATGATCTTTGTGTCTCTCAGAATACTTTTCCGAGATCAAATCAAATCATCACCAACAGAATTCAGGTCTGCTAAACCAATACCAGTTAAAGCAATACTGGCTAAGAATGAATCAACTAAAACTATTTCTCAGGTTGTTTTTCAACAAATTGTAGGTATCAATCCAGAGGAGCTTGATTTATAGAATCTGTGGTGAATAGCAACAAATCTAGCATGTAAAGTAGAACAAACTATACAAAAATATCCCTCAGACTATATACGTAGCTTTAACATTAAGGCCTATGCAATACCTTCTGGTTTGCCAAATGGGCCAAATGTGCAGACCTTAGCAGGAACAGTGCTTCGGAGGCACTGAAAGAGGAAGAGGGGTAACCGTGCAGAAATACAGAAGGAAAGAACTCCATTCCACACAAATGAATGAATGAAAAGCCAACATACAGTCTGTTCTGATATAAGGCGATAGTTCCATTCCCTTGCGATCTTGCGTTGTAAGAAAATCGCATATCAGCAGCACCATTTAAACCAACGACACCTGAATCACATTATAGCCAATACAGGTAAGCAAAGTTCACATTCAACAAATAATGGTCTTACATTCTTCAATCACGTTATTGCCAATTCGCGTGGAAGAAACACGCATAATAGCAGAACCGACTGTAGTTATCCAGTACAATGATTTGACACCAAGAAAAACAAAATGATCAAGTACTAGCTTCAACACATGTAAGAGTCATAGAGCTGTGCAGCATGAAAACAGATCATTTGGTCCAACTCAGCCATGCCAACCAGATATCCTAAATTAGTCTAGTCCCATTTGCCAGCATTTGGCCCATATCCCTCTAAACCCTTCCTATTCATGTACCCATCCTGATGCCTTTTAAATGTTATAATTGTATCAGCCTCCACCACATCCTCTGGCAGTTCATTCCATACATCACAATCCTATGTGTGAAAAAGTTGTCCCTTACGTCCCTTGTAAATCTTTCCCCTCTCACCTTAAACCGATGCCCTCTACTTTTGGACTCTGCTACCCTGGGGAAAACACTTTGGCTCTTCATGACTTTATAAACCTCTATAAGGTGTCCCCTCAGTCTCTGACACTTCAGGGAAAATAGTCTTAAGTCTAATCGGCCTATCCCTATAGCTCAAACCCTCCAACCCTGGCAACATCCTTGTAAACCTTTTCTGAACCCTTTCAAGTTTCAAAACATCCTTTCTATAGCAGGAAGACCAGCTTTGAACGCAATATTCCAAAAGTGGCCTATCCAATGCTCTGCACAGCTGCAACATGACCAAATCCTATGCTCAATACACTGGCCAATAAAGGCAAACATATTAAACTCTTTCTTCACTATCCTGTCTACCTGCAACTCCACCTTCACGGAGCTATGAACCTGCACTCCAAGGTCTCTTTGTTCAGCAACACTCCCAGGACATTATCATTAATTGTATAAGTCCTGCCCTAATTTGCCTTTCCAAAATGCAGCACCTCATACTTATCCAAATTAAACTCCACCTGCATCTCTCATTTATCCAAATTAAACTCCATCTGACCAATGTTCCATTGTACTCTGAGGGAACCTTCTTGGTTGCCCACTACACCAATTTTTGTAACAACAGCAAAATCTACTAACTATATCTCCCATGTTCACATCCAAATTATGTATGTAAATGACGAACACTGGGCCCAACACTGATCCTTGCGGCACACTGGTCACAGGCCTCCTCCACTACCACCCTCTGTCTCCTACCTGCAAGCCAGTTTTGTATCCAAACAGCTAGTCCTAAGTCAGCAGATATTGACCAGAATGACTGGTCGGTACATGATAAATTGATCACTTGTATTCTTGAGTTCAGTGGCAGTAAGCACAGTGGTGCACTCGTGCTGTGTATCATACAGTAATACGATGAAAATTCAAGTGGCCACTTTCATCCAAATTGGAACCAGAAGAAAAGCATCAAGTTCATACAATCAGTTCATTGGCACGAAACAGCAGGTATCAAATAGAGAAGTAGGAAGACAAGTAAATAGTCACTGGAGTATACCCAGGGCAACATTCAAAACAAACATCAATGCAAGTCACCTCACCAGCATGCAAAAGTGGGAAAAAACTAATTCAGGTAGTTTGTTTGTTAAAATGCTGCAAATAGCCTTTCCACAACAATCACTGCATCAAATTAGAATATAGGCAAAAGTAAGGACAGCAGATGCTGGAGATTTAGAGTCGAGCGTGTGGTGTTGGAAAAGCAAAGCAGGTCAAGCAGCATCCAAGGAGCAGGAGAATCGACTTTTCAGGTTTCCTGACGAAGGGCTTTTGCCCGAAACATCAAACCTCCTGCTCCTCGGACGCTGCCTAACCTGCTGTGCTTTTCCAGCACCACACTCACGACTCAGATTAGAATATGTTAACATACAACCAACAGGAGTAGGCCAATCAGCCCCTTGAACTTGCTCCATCATTCAATGAGATCATGGCTGGTCTGATTGTAACCACAAATCTGCATTCCTGACTGCCTTACCTTGCACACCCTTACTTAGCAAGAATCCGTCTTGCTCTGCCTTATAAATACTCATCCTTTCAGAAAGAGCAGTCCAAGGATGCTCAATCCTGAAGGAAAAATATTGACCATTTTGCATTTTAAATGATCAGTTCTTAGTTTTTAAACAGTAACCCCAGTTCTCTATTCTCTCATCAGAGGAAATACCGTCTCCTCATCTGCCCTGCCAAATCCCCTCATGCTTTGCATGTTTCAATCATTAACAAGGTATAATTAAATAAACACTCATTATGAAGGTATTTTATGAAGGTTCAGTTGACAGCGAGTGGACAGTGAAGAAAGATAAACTGATTGGGATCAAGAGGTAAGAGATAGCAAAGCAATGCTGAAGAGAATAGCTCCAGGGGTTTGTGGAGGAGAGGGGTGGGAGTGGACTGCTCATATTAAACTCAAGTACATTTACATAAAAAGTTGGAAATATTTATTTTAGCAATATGACATCCAATGAAAAAAAGGCTGAAGAATAAGATAAAGGCAGCTGATGTTATTGTTCCAATACATACAAACGTTCAGGTGTAAAAATCCAGGAGCTGGAAACAAAAACTAGAAAGTTCGTGTTTTGAACATTATGTTTGAAAATTTTAATTTCATTATTTCACAAAAGATCTGCAAAAATATTTTAATCCTTTATTAGCAGGGCAACTACAAAGATCAGTTCAGTTTGACTGGCAAAAGTTTCGGTGAATGCTACTAAGTGATGTAATATCACAGTAATGGAATCCTAGTTCAAAACAAGTGTCCATAGAATAACGTTAATGAAACTGGATGAAAAGTTCGCCTTCAGAGATAGGTTTTATTAATCGTGCCGCACCAGCGCGAAGAAACTTTTCTTTAATTAAACAAAGCTTTGCTTACTTTAAAGTTTGATTTTGCAGCTCTTATTAAAAGCAAGTAGGTAAACAAAAAAAAACGACGAGGCAGTGTTCTAACAACTGACCCCTGCAATAGTAAAGGTGAAGTATGTTCCCACCACAAACATAACGGGGGGGAGGAGGGAAAGGGACAGAATTTGGAGAGTGCACGGCGATGCTTCCCAGCCCATCCTCGGAAGCCACACCGCCGCCACTTGTTTACACGATCCACTCTCTGGCCATGACAAGCCCTGGGCCTACACTTCCCAGAACGAGCTCTCTCTCCTAAACACGGCGGCGTTAACTGGAGGTAGAGAGAGAGAGAGAGAGAGAGAGGGCGACGGAGCCGGCCTGTTGATATCACCATCCCCAGGCCTTGGATTTAAAGGCGGCCTCAGTAACACCGACCCCCACCACCTCCCACAAACAACAAACTGACAGCTCCGCCAGCACAGGCAAACATGCCCCTCGCCGACTTCTCCCACCGCTTGGCCCCAACCATCATAAGGCCCGAGGGAGCGGCCAACCCAGAGCCGGCAGCTGCTCAGACACCGACACAACTCCGCACCTACCTTTTGCCTTTACTTTTGCGCCATCTTGGATCCACTTGTCAGCGTCCCCCGAGGCATTGTGGGAGGCCGGCCCACTGCGCCTGCGCGAGCTCTTCCAGGGGAGCGCACCCTTAAAAAAACATCCACAACAGCAGCAGCAGGTAAACGGCTGGAGCAGGTGAGGGGCAGGAGCAGGAGGTGAAGGGTTGGAGCAGGTGAGGGGCTGGGGCAGCAGGTGAATGGTTGGAGCAGGTGAGGGGCAGGAGCAGGAGGTGAAGGGTTGGAGCAGGTGAGGGGCTGGGACAGCAAGTGAATGGATGGAGCAGGTGAGGGGCTGGGGTAGTAGGTGAAGGGTTGGAGTAGGTGAGGGGCTGGGGCAGTAGGTGAAGGGTAGTAGCCACAGGCTAGAGCAGAAATAACTGAGACAGGTGAAATGAAGTCACAGCTGAAGTGGTGGCAGGGGCTCTCTACTTCCAATCTCTTTCTCTAACTTACTACAGGCATAATCCATTAAAATGTGACTTTTGAAAACAATGTACATTGGATGTCAAGACTACTGGCCAGGTCAATGTCTATCCTTTATAGCCCTCAAGAAGGTGGTGAATTGAGGTTTTTTTTCAATCTCTGCAGTCTATAAGGTGTACAGAACCCACAGTGCTGTTAGGGAGAGAGTAGAGCTGGATATATGTTTGAGGGCAATGGAGAATGGGGTTAGCTGGGTAGGTATTTAGGAAGTTGAAATTCTGTGATTTCAGGATTTTGGTGAAATGGTGCTGAAAGATAAAATATTCTGGTTTAAAAATGTATTTCTTGGAGGGGGATTTCCTGGTTAAGGTCTCAGATTTGGAAGGTGCTATCAAAGGAGCCTTGGTGAATTAGAGCAGTGAATCCTGTAGATAGTGCACACCGTTTTGGTAATGAAGCAAGTTAATCTATATATATCTGTACATGAATAAGTCACATTATATATTTCCAACAATTTTTTCCAACAATGATTTCCAGCAGAGAAGCAGGCAATTCATTACAATATGTTCAAACTGGGGAGACACTGGCATCATAGTAATTAGATCCAGTGGATGTAGTGTACCTGGACTTTCAGAAAGCTTTTGATAAAGTCCCACACAAGAGGTTAGTGAGTAAAATTAGGGCGCACGGGATTGGGGGCAAAGTACTAGATTGGATAGAGAATTGGTTGGCTAACAGGAAACAAAGGGTAGTGATTAACGGCTCCATTTCGAAATGGCAGGCAGTGACCAGTGGGGTACCGCAGGGATCCGTGCTGGGACCGCAGCTTTTTTACAATATATGTAAATGATATAGAAGATGGTATCAGCAATAACATTAGCAAATTTGCTGATGACACAAAGCTAGGTGGTAGGGTGAAATGTGATGAGGATGTTAGGGGATTACAGGGTGACCTGGACAAGTTAGGTGAGTGGGCAGATGCATGGCAGATGCAGTTTAATGTGGATAAATGTCTGGTTATCCACTTTGGTGGCAAGAACAGGAAGGCAGATTACTACCTCAATGGTATCAAATTAGGTAAAGGGGCTGTTCAGAGAGATCTGGGTGTTCTTGTCCACCAGTCAATGAAGGCAAGCATGCAGGTACAGCAGGTCGTGAAGAAGGCTAATAGCATGCTGGCCTTCATAACAAGAGGGATTGAGTATAGAAGCAAAGAGGTGCTTCTGCAGCTGTACAGGGCCCTGGTGAGACCACACCTGGAGTACTGTGTACAGTTCTGGTCTCCAAATTTGAGGAAAGACATTCTGGCTATTGAGGGAGTGCAGCGTAGGTTCACGAGGTCAATTCCTGGAATGGCAGGATTGCCTTACACGGAAAGACTGAAGCGACTGGGCTTGTATACCCTTGAGTTTAGAAGACTGAGAGGGGATCTGATTGAAACGTATAGGCTTATGAAAGGACTGGACACTCTGGCAGGAGGGAACATATTTCCGTTGATGGGGGAGTGCCGAACCAGAGGACACAACTTAAAAATACGGGGTAGACCATTTAGGACAGAGATGAGGAGAAACTACTTCACCCAGAGAGTGGTGGCTGTGTGGAATGCTCTGCCCCAGAGGGCAGTGGAGGCCCAGTCTCTGGATTCTTTTAAGAAAGAATTGGATAGAGCTCTTAAAGATAGTGGAGTCAAGGGGTATGGAGATAAGGCTGGAACAGGATACGGATTAAGGATGATCAGCCATGATCATATTGAATGGCGGTGCAGGCTCGAAGGGCAGAATGGCCTACTCCTGCATCTATTGTCTATTGTCTATTGTCTAATGTCACTGGACTAGTATTCCAGAGTCCCAGCATAATGCTTCAGGGTCGTGGTCACCAAGCCTTTCATACATAAGATCACTAGAGAGTATTGTGAAGATTTGTAGCTCAGTTTAAGGTTCTAAATGTAGGTTTGTTTGCTGAGCTGAAAGGTTTGTTTTTCAGATGTTTCGTCACCATACTAGGTAACATCTTCAGTGAGCCTCCGGATGAAGCACTGGTGGTGTAGCCTGTTTCTATTTATATATTTGGGTTTCCTTGGGACGGTGATGCCGTTTCTTGTGGTGACATTATTTCTTGTTCTTTTTCTCAGGGGGTGGTAAATGGTGGTTAAAAAGTCAATGTGTTTGTTGATAGAGATCCAGTTGGAATGCCATACTTCTAGGAATTCTTGTGCGTGTCTCTGTTTGGCTTGTCCTAGGCTGGTTGTGTTGTCCTAGTTTAAATGGTGTCCTTCCTCATCTGTATGTAAAGATACTAGTGAGAGTGGGTCATGTCTTTTTGTGGCTAGTTGTTGTTCATGTATCCTGGTGGCTAGTTTTCTGCCTGTTTGTCCAATGTAGTGTTTGTTACAGTTCTTGCAAGGTATTTTGTAAATGGCATTCATTTTGCTTGTTGTTTGTACGGAGTCTTTCAAGTTCATTAGGTGCTGTTTTAGTGTGTTGGTGAGTTTGTGGGTTACCATGATGCCAAGGGGTCTGACTAGTCTGGCAGTCATTTCCAAGATGGCTTTGATGTAGGGGAGAGTGGCTGGGGTTTCTGAACATTTTTTTTGTCTGCTTGTTTGGATTTGTTGCTGAGAAATTGGCGGACTGTGTTCATTAGGTTCCTGTTCTTTTTGAATACGTTGTTTAGGTGACTTTCCTCTGCTCTGCATCGTTCTTCTGTGCTGCACTGTGTGGTGGCTCGTTGAAATAATGTTCTAATGCAGGTTCGTTTGTGGGTGTTGGAATGATTGCTTTGTAGTTCAATATTTGGTCTGTATATGTTGTTTTCCTATAGACATTGGTTTGAAGTTCCCCATTGACAGCGACATCTAGGAATGGTGGTTTGTTGTTTTCCTCCTCTTTAGTGACTTTTCTGCCAGTAAGGGCATTATTGATAGTCTTGAAGGTTTCCTCTAATTTGTTTCATTTAGTGATGATAAAGGTGTTATCCGCATAGTGGACCCAAAGTTTGGGCTGGATGCTTGGCAGAGCTGTTTGTTCGAGTCTCTGCATGAAGGACACTGCTTTGACTGGGACAACACATCCATCCTAGGACAAGCCAAACAGAGACACGCATGAGAATTCCTAGAAACATGGCATTCCAACTGGAATTCTATCAACAAACACCTTGACTTGGATCCCACTTACCACCCTCTGAGAAAAAGAACAGGAAATGACATCACCACAGGAAATGGCATCACCAACTCAAGGAAACCCAAACATATAAATAGAAAGCGGGCTACACCATCAGTGCTTCATCCGGAGGCTCACTGAAGATGTTACCTAGTATGATGACGAAACATCTGAAAAATTAACCTTCCAGCTCAGTGAGCAAGCCCACATCCAAAACATCACTTTTTGAATGTATGTGCAAAGCAGGACCTATCCCCAAAAACATATAGATTAAACGGTTTATTTTTAGTACTGTAGAAATGTAAACAAATATTTGTATGGGTTATTCATTTTGTCCTCTACTCACAAGGTTTCAGTGTGACACATGTGACTGCACATTATCTGTCAGTGCCTTGAAGTCTGGGTCATAGTTTGCGTTGATGGTTGTGTACAGTTCATCAAATAGGTAACAGGGATACTGGGACTTGATTACCTTCATTTGGGAGAACACTGTCTCTCAGAGGTGTGTGGAGCAAAAGTAAGCTTTCACCTTAAGTTTAGGATGATAAAAGTGTGTATTTTTCTCTTTGTTTTTGAGTCCCCAAAAATGACTGCCCCCTTAATCTGAGTTTCAGCTCAATATCATTTTGCATCGTAATTATTTCCATATCAACTCCATTGCTTTGTAAATCAAACACCTGATGGAATTTGGTAGTCAACCCACCAACGTCTTCTTAAAAGAGTGGATTTGAGACAAAAACAGTGATTTGTTCCACCTCACCTAATTCCTGAAATCACCTGTTGAATTCCTCTGTTAACTTCCTCAGGTGTGCACTACGTATCATTGTGTGGCATCATTCCAAATTCCCTTTTTACTTATTGATAAACCTTGGTGACGTATCAGGCAAATGTTTTTATCTTTTGCAAATGTTAACAGAAATTCATTTTCCCATTCCACATGGCAGTTGTATATTTTTGGTTTCTTTTGAGATAGGCCAGGTTCATCACTCATCTTTATTGCTTCACCTTGTCGTTGGTGATGTCATTCTGCCACTGGTCATGCTGCAGATCAGCCTGTGGGTCCACACCAGAATGCTGTAGAGGGATTGAGGGTCATTTCTGTGATTGTGATTTATGTCTGAAGCCTCTGGTCAACTTATATTTCTGGATACAATCATTTTTCTTTGTCTTTGATTTATGTTTTCTTGTCTTTTCTCTAGTCTTAGTAAGTCATGTAGTGTTTTTTTTAAAATTAGGACCCAATTTCAGTTTGAATGTATTCATAGCACTGATCATATGTTGCTAAGCCTTTGTCTTTTGCCTGCAGTTTAGCTCATTCAGTTTTGGTATTGCATCTATAAGGAGTCTGAAATCAAGCAACCAAGCGTTAACTGACAGCTCACGACATATTTTAGTCCTTGATTTAAGAAATGTAACAATTTCAGTCTTCAGATCTAAAAACCTTTCCAAGATTTTCCCTTGACTTAACCACCTCACATCAGCAGGGGGAATTAGTTTACTTTAGGCAGCATCAAGCTCAATGAGGAAGGCTGTGGTAGTGCAGAAGGGATTTTGCTCAAATCGAGCTGACATTCTCAACTTTCACGATAACTTTCATACAATGATAATTGACAAAAGAGGAGAAATCTGGATCAATTGTGCAAAATGCAACAAAGCCCACATTTGTGCCAAGCACCGCTGTGGTTCCATCAGTTGTGATAGAAACCAGTTTCTTGATTGGAATGTTTTTCTCACACACCTACCTTTTGAATTTGTTATAGATATCCTCACCCCTTGATCTCTCTATAAAGGGGAACAGGGTAAGAAGTTTAGTTATTATTCCTTAAGAAGCACGCACATAAGAACAATCAACTGGGTTGTGTCGATCATCTCAATGGATTCAGAAGCATTCACAGTCCTTCAGGCCCTGCTGTATTTGTTGTTAGACCTCTTTTGCGATTGTATAAGCATCAAGTGAAATGTCCTGATTGTCGTCATTATTTTTTTTTTCCTTTGCTCTTAAGATCTTTGAATAAAGAAGCTGTGGCCACAGTTGCTTCTTTAATTACTCTGCCATCTGTGAATGATTTCTTGTGTTTTGCCAGAAGATGGGAAACTTGAAATGATGCTTCAGTGTGAATCTTGCCTTTTGCTGCTGGCTTAGAAAAAATGACTGTTGAACTTTCAAAACATCAACATCAGTGTTTCAATTTTCTTTGTCTAAAGCCTACTGTTCAGGAGAAAGCTATCCTTGAATTTACTACGTATCATTGTGTGGCATCATTCCAAATTCCCTTTTTACTTATTGATAAACCTTGGTGACATATCAGGCAAATGTTTTTATCTTTTGCAAATGTGAACAGAAATTCATTTTCCCATTCCCCATGGCAGTTGTATATTTTTGGTTTCTTTTGAGATAGGCCAGGTTCATCACTCATCTTTATTGCTTCACCTTGTCGTTGGTGATGTCATTCTGCCACTGGTCATGCTGCAGATCAGCCTGTGGGTCCACACCAGAATGCTGTAGAGGGATTGAGGGTCATTTCTGTGATTGTGATTTATGTCTGAAGCCTCTGGTCAACTTATATTGCCAGATATTAAATGTGTGGAACAGCATCCTTCCCAATAATTTTTCTTCATCCTGCACAGACCTATTAGATAAGCAGCTGAAGAAAATACCCTGCAGGTCTATAGAGAACAGGCATAGACGTGGGACTAACCAAGCTGCTCTTGTGAAGTGTTCACAAGGACACGATGGGTTGAAATGTCTCTTATATTTCTGTAAAATACTAGCTTCATCCATCAGGTCCGAGGATATTTCTTATTCATTTGCTTGCATTACCACCACAAAACTTGCTTTACCTTGCAATGATAGTCCATCTGGACCAAACTAAAACATGATGCAAGAATTGGCAAAACCTGGACATATTCACTTTTCTGTGGTCATGCAACAGTGTGACAATTGACGTGTATGCAGTGAGAGAATGCAGGCAGGTGCTGAGGTGGACTATTGTGATCCACATGTAGGAGACCATGGCTCTCAGGACGTGGGTTCAAATCCTATTGAATAAAAATCCAACCTAATGACAACCACATAACCACTAACTTTATTATAAAAGCCTATCTGGTTCAGTAATGTCCATTAGGGAAGGAAACCTGTTATCCTTCTGTGGTAATCAACAGTCACATGGTTGACTCTTAAAGGCCCTCTGAAATGGCCCAGCAAATTACTCAATTGTACCAAACCTCTACAAAACCTAAGAGAAAGAATGAAACTCATTGAATTACCTCGTATTGTCTTAGACACTGAAAACAACAATAGGAAACCCAGCTTTCTGGTCCCTATAATGTTGTCCTGTCTAGCCATTGATGGTTTGAGCCAAAGTTGGTAGAGCTAATAGAGTCATTGTTTGCAAAGTACAATTTTTATGTCCTTAACCACCACCATTCCAGAGGGGGCAGGAATCTAGAGCTGAAAATGTGTTGCTGGAAAAGCGCAGCAGGTCAGGCAGCATCCAAGGAGCAGGAGAATTGACGTTTCAGGCATAAGCCCTTCTCCAGAGGAGGCAGGAATCTACTCAACATTGTCTCTGGACCCCATGGCATTTGTTGGTATCTGACCATACATGGGCAAAGAAACCTGTCGATGACCGCCGTCCCATTCAGCTGCTTCATGTTGAACAATAATTGGACAAAGAACTGAAGGATATCTGGACACACATGCTCTGGATGGGAGAACCCGAAGCCACTCCTAGAGATGAACAGAGGGAACCAATAAGAGGAAAAAACCCACTTGAACTTATCCTCACTCATTTAAATGTTACAGATTCATCTGCTGTCCAACAGTAACAGTTGTACTGACCACCAATCCGTCCTTGTGAGACAATGTCCAATATCACTTTGAGTATGTTCTCCAAGCTAAAGGGATAGATTTTGAACAAATCTCAGCAACGTAAAACTAGGCATCCATGAAGTGCTGTGGACCAACAGTAGCAGCAGATTTTTATGCAATCATAATCTGTAACCTCAGGCCAAGTTATGTCCTGTCCACAAAAAGAACAAATCCAACTTCGCCAATTTCCATCACTTTCGTCTCCTCTCAATCATTTGCAAAAATATGAAAGGAATAATCATCAGAGCTATTAGCAGTACTTGCTTAGCAACATCTTGTTCACAAATGTGCACTTTTGAGTTCCATGAGGGGCAATTAGCTCCTGACCTAATTAGTCCATGTTTGAACCAAGGCTTCTAAAGAGCTGAACTTCAGAAGTGAGGTGAGAGTGGCTGTCCTTAACATCAAGACAGCATTGAAGATTTAAGAGTCAATGAAAATCAGAGATGGTAGGAGTTGGGGAGTTGCACGGTGACTGGTGTCATGCTGAGCACAAAGGAAGGCGGTTTTCTTTGGATGTCAGTCATCTAAGTCCTCAGACATCTCTGCAGTATTCGGCATCATTCATGACTCCTGAGACACTGAACCAGTCAGTGTCCATATGCAAAAAAATGGACAAATCCAGGCTTGTGCTAAAAAGTGACTCATGTGATTCATGTCACACAAATGCCAAAAAAAAACTTAGGCCAGAGAAAATATAAACATCTCCCCTTGATGATCAGTGGCATTACTGTCACTGAATCCCTCAACATATTTCAGAATACCATCGAGCAGCAACTAAACTTCGCCAGTCAAATTAAAAATTGCAGCACTACAGCATCTTGGAATTCAGAAGTCTATTGAAAGTAACTCACCTCCTGGCTCTTCACAGCCTGTCCACTATGTGCAAGGTACAAGTCAGGAATGTGATGGAATATTCCCATATTCCTGGATGAGTGCAACTCCAACAACACTGAAGAAGCTTGACAACATCCAAGACAAACCAGTGCACTTGATTGGCATCACATCTATGGACATTCATTTCCTTCACCACCAAAATGCTTGTTATACCTTTGATGCCAGAGAATTTGACTTTGAGTCATCAACAATTTTCTAATATCAGGTCAGAAATCAGAAAGAACATCATTTTAATTATTGATCCACTGGCTCGACAGTCCAATGACAGAGTGGATTTTCATAGAATCATAGAATCCCTACACTGTGGAAACAGGCCATTTGGTCCAACAATTTCACACCACCCTTCCAAAGAGTAACCCACACTCCCCATTCCCCTACTCTATTACTCTGCATTTACCCATAACTAATGCCCCTAACCTACACATCCCTGAACACCATGGTCAATTTTAGCATAGCCAATTCACCTAACCTGCACATCTTTAGATTGTGGGAGGAAACTAACACAGACAAAGGGTCAGTTAGACTCAAAACGTCAGCTCTTTTCTCTCCTTAGAGATGCTGCCAGACCTACTGAGATTTTCCAGCATTTTCTCTTTTGGTAACACAGACAGTCGAAGCAGATGGAATTGAACCCAGATCTCTGGTGCTGCAAGGCAGCAGTGCTAACCACTGAGCCACTGGGTCACCTTGCATAAAACATGATTAATGTAGCCAGGAATATTGAAGCCAAAGAATGCCCCACCCACTTTGTGATCAATTTGAAATAAACTTGTCACGAGTTCAGCTTCAAGAGAGTTTTTATGAATGATTAAAATGTTTGAGAAATGTGGCAGTGTACATATGGAGAAACTATTTCCTATGGAAGAGGAGCCATAAACAAGGGGACATGATCTTAAAATTACACCTCGGTCAGTTTGAACTGAAATATGAAAGTAGCTTTTCAGGAAAAATATGGTAGAAAATTGAAATTCTCTCTCCAAAATGCCATCAATACGGTGGGGGATGGGGGACTATGAAAACTTTCAGGACTGGAATTGATAGAATTTTCTCAAACAAGGGCATCTTGCATCTTTACCTCATTAATACTTAGCCTCCCATCTTACCAAACAAGCTAGTCATTGAGAAAGCTTGACCTAGCAGTCAGAGCAGGTACTACAGCTCGCCATTAGCTGTGAGGAACCTCTATGTTGATCAACACCAAACAGCAACTCACAGCTGAACTGATAGCTTCATCAGGATATAGGTTTTAAAGACCATCCTAAAGGTGAAAGAGAGATAAAAGTTTAAAGATGCAACTTCAGAGATTAGGGATTTGGCAGCTAAAGGCAGGTAAAATGAAAGGTTCACCTCTGGGTGTATAATGTTTTCTCAGATGGTTATGATGGATGGATGACATTATACGATAGGAAGGGGAGAAGCCATGGAGGGATTTGAAAATAAGATGAGAATTTTTATATTTTGAAATAAATGCGATTAGTATTTTAGCATTGGAATGAAGAAGCATGAGAGGTGACTTGACAGAGATTACAAGATGATGAGGCATAGATAGAGTGGATAGCCAGAGACTTCTTCCCAGGGCGGAAATGACTATCATGAGGGGGCATAAGTTTAAGATGCTTGGAGGAAAGTCTAGGGGAGATGTCAGAGGTAGGTTCTTTTCACAGAGTAGTGGGTGTGTGGAATGCACTGCCAGCAGTAGTATTAGAGTCAGATACATTAGAGACATATCAGCGAGTCTTGGATAGGCACATGGATGATAGTAAAACATAGGATATGTAGGTTAGTTTGATCTTAAGAGTAGGATAAATGGTTGGCACAACGTCAAGGGCCGAAGGGCCTGTAATGTGCTATACTGTTCTATGTTCTAGTATCAGAAATAAATATAAATAACAATCAAAATCTTATTACATTAAATATTCAAAATATGGGCTAGCTTCAATTTCAACAAAAAATGTAAAATTATGTTAACGATTGTACAATAAAAAGCTTGCATTTATATAGAACATCGAACATAGAACAGTACAGCGCAGAACAGGCCCTTCAGCCCTCAATGTTGCGCCGGCCTGTGAACTATTCTCAGCTCATCCCAAAATCATCCATGTGCTTATCTAAGGATTGTTTAAATCTCCCTAATGTGGCTGAGTTGACTACATTAGCAGTATTTGTGGAGTGTTTCATAGCCTTAGGATGTGCTAAAGCACTTCACAGCCAGCGAGTTACTTATATTCAGTGTTGCCATGTTGAAAATACAGCAGCCAATCTGCACAAAATCCCACAAACAATGTGATAATGATCAGATAATTTTTTCTTCACTGGACCGGAAAGGTTAACTGATTTCTCTTCACAGATACTGTCAGACCTGCTTAGCTTTTCCAGCAGTTCCTGTTTTTGTTTCTGATTTACAACACCCAAAGATCTTTCAGTTTTTATTTAATGTTTTCTTTTAGCAATGTTGGTTAGGGTACTTGGCAGAACTCCCTTATTTTTTTAAAATAGCAACACGAAGTTTCTAATGTCCACCTATCTCTTACATGGCCTAAGTTTCATGTCCAAAAAGGCAGCATCTTCAAAACATGAAGTGTCCTATAGGTTTTTATGTTTAAGACTCTGGAGAGGGACATGAGCCACAACTGATGACTTATGGCTGAGAGTTATCAACAATAATTAGAAGAGGTAATGTTGCCTCTTTTACATGTGTTTCCTTGATGATTTCCTAATACACCAGCATCATTCTGCAATGGTACAAATGCCACCACAAATGGTGATCCCAACAGTCTTAAATCAGCAAAATTAATCTCAAATCTCAAGAAATGACCTATAATGATAAAGGTAATGATTGAAGTTAATATGGTATAATTTTCCATGGCTGTAGATCATGCTGTGTAATGTTGGTAAGCCATTTTAATGGCCACAACTCTGGAAAATTTATTGCCAATGTGTCTTTTGGCGATGTTAGTTCCAAAGAGCTGATGTAACAATACTCTGGAACAAGAATAACAGGACCCTTGGATATTGTTTTATGGAGGTAAGAGTGCCACCCGGAGAATGAAAATTATTTTAAAAATCAAAATTAATATCATTAATTGAAACACATCTACACACCTATAGTTTGTTTCTTTTAACAGCTGGTAATGTAGATAAACTGAGTATTCAAGAAAAGTCAATTGACATTAACAACTGTGATATTGAGATGCAATTTACAGGCTGGTCACACACATGCCCTACTTTCTGGTACATGTATCAACTTCAATTTAAAGGGTAGTGCTTCTGCCTTATAGGTTTGTGTTCCACACGCCTGACATAAGAACGTCATCCAGGTTAACACATCACCTTGAATACTGAGGAGGTACTTACTTGTGGGAAGCTACTTTTTAAGGAATCTGATTAATGCAAAAGTTCCTTGGCTATATTTGCAGAAAAGCAGGGCCATTCTTCACATTTCATGGTCAACATTTATCCGACATGAACCATTTTTATCCTACATTATTCTAACAGATCATCTGTTTATCTAACTTTCTTTACTCAAATGTTTCCATGTCAAAATTGGATGACGTTTCCCAGCATTATTAGCATCTACACCACAAAAATATTTAACTGGCTGCAGTTCTTTAGGATATTGTGAAGTCAAAGGCAAATTTGAAATGCAATTTTTTCTCTCAATTCCTTATATTACACCTGCCTGTTCTTTTACATTGGTCAGATGCTCTTCTCAACCTGCTCCTTGATTTGTTGTTAGTTGCCATCTTCTATACCAACCTAAAGAGCCTACAGTATTGATTTGATCAAATAAAATTGTAACTACTGCTGTCATTTCTTCCTTTTATTGGGCAAAGTCAAGACCTACTACTGAAAGTGAGTGAGTGTGGGTTGGCTGTGCTAAAAGCAACCGTATCACAACTGAGTGTTTGGGTGGGTATAAAACCTGGAAGAATGGGATCAGGTTGTAAAGATATTGAACTTGATGTTGAATCCTAGAAGCTGCAGGTTCCCCAAATGGAACTGTTTTTTTGAGCTTGTGCTGAAGCTTGCTGGGATACTGTAGCAAGCCTGCAATAGAATTGTGAGTGGGGAAGCACTGTCATATGTTGAACTGGCAGCCAACTGGAAGCTCGGGGTCATTTTTACAGACTGAACACAGATGTTCTGCAAAGCAGTCACCCAATGATGGTTGTCATGATTTGGAGATGCCGGTGTTGGACTGGGGTGTACAAAGTTAAAAATCACACAACACCAGGTTATAGTCCAACAGGTTTAATTGGAAGCACACTAGCTTTCGGAGCGACGCTCCATCCTCCACTACCACCTGATGAAGGAGCGTCGCTCCAAAAGCTAGTGTGCTTCCAATTAAATCTGTTGGACTTTAACCTGGTGTTGTGTGATTTTTAACTTTGTACACCCAATGATGGGGTTTTGATGGCCATTGTTCTAAGCTGAACTGGAGGAATTTACGCAAAGTAAGCCCATCACAATATAATCCAAAATATCTCCAATCTACCAGGAATTGTCGGAGGGCTTAAGGTTGGGAATGGAAAAGTGGTTTCTGAGATGGGGAGGTTTAGAGCTGTAGCAGGACATGAATATAGTTCAAAGTCTGCTTCTTATCTCAGGAAAGTATAAATCTATAAAAATGAAAATTTTGGTTTGGCTTTCAGCAATATGAACACAGCCCATTGGTAAGGTAAGCCTGTTGGGCAGCTGAGAAGTTGTCGAGTTCTCCACTTGGAATGTGGACTTCTATTTAAAACCAGCCTTGGGTCTGATAAATGTATTTAAAGTTGTTTTGATTTATTGTAGTCACATGTACCTAAGCACAGTGAAAGGCTTTGTTTTGCGAGCAGTACAGACAGATCATAGCAAACAAGAACAAATGGAACATTGGGTACTGAGACAGTGCGAAGCATACAGGTTACAACTGCGCTGGCGGTGCGCAAAGCAAGATCAACATTGGCAAGATCATTATTTGAAGTTAGAACGTCCATTCATCAATCTAATAATAGCAGGGAAGAGACTGTTCTTGAACTGGTTGGTACATGTGTTCAAAGCTTCTGTATCTTCGGCCTGACAAAAGAGGTTGTAGGAGAGCATTACCAGAGTGAGAGGGGTCTTTGATGATGTTGGCAGCCTTTCCACGGCAACGAGAAATGTAAATGGGAGTCCATGGATAGGAGGTTGGCTTCTGTGATGGATTGGTCTGTGCACATAACTTTGTAGTTTCTTTCAGTCTGAGGCAGAGCAGTTGCCATACCAAGCTGTTGTGCACTGGAACAGTATACTTTCTTTGGTGCATCTTTAAAGGTTGGTGAGGGTCCTATTAAATTAAATGGACATATTAAATTACCTGAACCGCCTGAGCAAGAAGGGGTGTTGTGTCTACTTGACCATCACATCTACATGGGAAGTCCAGGACAGGTTGTCAGTTATCACTTCCTATGAACTTGATACTCTCAACCCTCTCCATCTCAACTCTGTTGATATATACAGAGGTGTGTCCTCCTCCTTTCTTCCTAAAGTCAATAGGTCAGTTATTTTGTTTTGCTGATATTGAGAGGTATTCATTGCACTTTGACACCGAGCATTCTATCTCCTTCTGTACTCTGACTCATCATTGTTTGATATCCATCCTATCATGGTGGTGTCATCAGCAAATTTGTTGATGATGAAATTCAGAATTGGGCTACACAGTTGTGGGTGTACAGGGTTGAGAATGCATTTTTGGGGTGGGGGGGGGGCTCCAGTGTTGAGGGTTATTATAGAGGAGATGCAGTTGTCTATCTTCACTGATTGTAATCTGTGGGTTAGGAAACTGAGAATCCAGTTGCAGGGGTGAAGCTGAGACCAAAGTCTCAGAGTTTTGAGATTGCTGTTATGCTGTTGAAGGCAGAGCTGTCGTTGACGTGTAGGAGTCTGACGTAGGTGTCCTTGTTATCCAGACGTTCCATGATGACTTTTAATCTGCTGTGTCTTCGGAGAGAGCAGCACTTGAGAAACGTATAAACCTATGAAGGGAATAGATAAGAAAGAAACAGGGGTGTTGTTTCCACTGGCAGGTAATACCAGCACAACAGGACATAGCCACAAAATAAGCAGGAGCAGGTTTAAGATTGAGCTGAGGAGGAACTTCTTCTCCCAAAGAGTTGTGAATCTGTGGAGTTCCCTGTCCAATGAAGTAATTGAGGCTACCTCCTGGAATATTTTTAAGGCAAAGATAGATTTTTGAACATTAAAGGAATTAAGGGTTATGGTGAATCAGCAGATAAGTGGAGCTGCGTCCCTGAGAAAGGTCAGCCATGATTTTATTGAATGGTGGAACAAGCTCAAGGGACCGGATAGTTTATTCCTGTTCCTATTCCTTATGTTCTTATTCTGTTCTTTTCAATGAGTCAGATCAAACTACACCAGCCAGGTTGCAGTGAGAGCAAAGAAACTAGTCTCTAATAGAAAAAAAACACTTCAAACAGCCAAAATCCATCACCACGCTTAACATATTATCATCCATTCTTTAAAACTATGATTGGTGCAAAACAAATTGCAACTCTCATATGAAGGTGCTGTTGCATTCACAAATAAATGTACAATCATAATCAACATTCACTCCCATTGATTATTGTTACAGCAGCCAGCAGGTCACTTGTGCTGTTTTGTTGACATTGCACACTCCCTTCAAGACACAGGCAGTTATCATCTGAGTGGTGAAAATGCAGCAAGATTTGTGTGCTCTTGTACGGCAGTCTCTTAAAGTATGGAATGTAGCAAGTGGGGGAAGAAGGCAAATTACCCCTCGAGATTTTCAGGGAAAGATGGGCACCACAGGAGTGTAGTGCATTATTTCCTCCTCTAACTCTATTTTGAGTTAATCCCTGCCCTGCCCTGCCCTTCACTTCACTTTGAAAAGGGCACTGCTTTAAATTTTTTTTTAAAAAAGGCAAATTGCATAGAAATAGAACTGTGAATGCTGGAAATTCAGCAGGTCTGACAGCATCTGTAAAAAATAGAGATGATGTTTGAAGTCTAGTGGCCTTTTAACAAAATGGCAAACAATATGTTGGCCTTAAATATGATAACATTCAAGAACAGGATCATGAATAGTGCGGTGAAGAAGGCATATGGCGTACTGGCTTTTATTGGTAGAGGAATTGAGTTCCGGAGTCCTGAGGTCATGCTGCAGTTGTATAAGACTCTGGTGCGGCCGCATCTGGAATATTGTGTGCAGTTTTGGTCGCCATACTATAGGAAGGATGTGGAGGCACTGGAACGGGTGCAGAGGAAGTTTACCAGGATGTTGCCTGGTATGGTAGGAAGATCCTATGAGGAAAGGCTGAGGCACTTGGGGTTGTTTTCATTGGAGAAAAGAAGGTTTAGGGGTGATTTGATAGAGGTGTACAAGATGATTAGGGGGTTAGATAGGGTTGACAGTGAGAACCTTTTTCCACGTATGGAGTCAGCTATTACAAGGGGGCATAGCTTTAAATTAAGGGGGGGTAGATATAGGACTGATGTTAGGGGTAGGTTCTTCACTCAGCGAGTCGTAAGTTCATGGAATGCCCTGCCAGTAGCAGTAGTGGACTCTCCCTCTTTATGGGTATTTAAGCGGGCATTGGATAGGTATATGGAGGATAGTGGGTTAGTGTAGGTTAGGTGGGCTTTGATCGGCGCAACATCGAGGGCTGAAGGGCCTGTACTGCGCTGTATTCTTCTATGTTCTATGTTCTATGTCTAGCTGAGTATTGTCCAGGTCCTTGGGTTGTTGTTTGCAGTTTTGGTCTTCTGATCTGAGGATGTTTTGACTATGAAGAGAGTGCAACAAAAGTTTACAAGACTGATTCTTGGCACGCTAGAACTGATAAACGAAGAGAGACTGAATCAATTAGATCTCATTTCACTGGAATTTAGATGAATGAAAGAGGGATCTCTTGTACTTTTTAAATAATGCCGAGACAGTTAATCTGCATGTGAGACAACACATCTGCAAATGCACATTTTGCTGCAAGCCCTGAAGTAAACACACACTGCTTCTCAGCTCGAAGAACATGATCTCCGTGGCATGGATTTCACTTATTCTTGTCATCTTTCAGTGATCAACAGGATATAAAGGCTGCCATTTTGGACTGAGATGAGGCAAACTTTCATTACCCAGAGAGGGGAGTCTGTGGAATTCCATGTCACAGAGTGGTTAGGGTGCTTTCAAGGACATTGGGTGCTTTCAAGGACAAGTTAGATATGTCTTCGGACTAAAGGGTCAAAGAGTATGAGGAGAAAGCAGGAATAGGCTACTGAATTGGATGATCAGCCATGATCATAGTGAGTGGCAGACCAAGCCTAGAGGCCCTACCCGTGTTCCTACTTTCTACATTTCTATCACTTCTGCTCAGCACTGGTGATCACCTATAGATGACAAGATTAAAATCAGTGAAGGTTAATCCATGCCACAGAGATCATATTCTTCAAGCTCAGAAGCAGAGAACATTCACTTCAGGGCTTACTGTAAAATCTGCATTTTCAAGTATATATGTTGTCTCATGTGCACATTAAACATCTCAGGGCAGTATTTCAAAAGCACAAAGAAAGGCGTTGCAAGGTCCAGACCAAAGTTAAATTCTGAACCAAAACTGCTTAAAATAAATTGCCACCATTCCTTTGTTATTTGTGGGACTTCACAAATTGAAAATTTTCTTGTATGCTTGACATTATAATGAAACTTCAAAAAGCATTTTTACTAACCATAGAGTACTTTAGGACAGCTGGAAGTAGTAACAGGTGCTCGGTAAATGCAAACCATTTCTTTTTTTCATTATTTAAATACTCCAAAGATTACATAGTTTTATTTTATTTTTGATTGTGGCTGAACTGGGAAAAAGACTGTTTTACAAAGAATCAAGTAAGGAATTGCTCTACACAAAGCTAATGAAACTCATTGAGAGTCAGGTTTATACCGTTGCTTTGCAAGCAGTAAGGGATTGTCTAAGAGGAGACAGCCATGCACCAGGATGTGGAGACATAATAATGAGATACAGTTGGCAACTGGTTGCTGATTGGTTCTGAGGTAGCTGTGTAACTTCTGGACGTGAATGATGAGAGAAATGTTCAAATCTCTGGAAGGGGAAGTAGTCTCTCTTTTTGCAGTAAAGGTACCCAAGACAAACCAATTATTTTCTCCCTACCAGTGCCTCAAGTGTTGTTTTCAACTAATAAGTCAGAGACTTTATATTTGTGAAATAGCCCCTTGGTGGCACCTGTGAAGAATTCCAAGAACTGAAGGGAAAAACTCAGACAACTGAAGAAGAGGTGACAAAGGGAACACATCAAATCCTGAGGATTGGTGCTGTTGAACTGCTTGGCCAATGTTGTTTCCTGCTTCCTCCATAACACCAATTTTTAGAAGAAAATCTATCTTCGTGTATGGAGGGGTTTTAGAGTTATAAGTAGTAGAGTTATGTCATAGTTCATAATTGTTTGCCTTTGGTTAGAATCAATTTGTAATAACCAGCAGTTCGTGATAAGTACAGAAACCTGGTTTACATTTTCTGTCAACCTGAGTATCAGATTAGTAAATTTAGGACTACACATCCTTTGATAAGATGATAACCTTTTATGACGACTCCAGGAATAAAGAAGCTCGATTTCTAGTCTGCTACCCTCGTAAAGTGTAACATGAATCCTTCAATCAAAACAAAACCTTTTTTTTTATTCAATTGCTGTTTATACCATCTTGCTTTGGCTAAAAACATGCACAGATCAACAGTTAGCAATTCACTGTATGTTTTGCATGAGACTTTTTCAGTGATATATAATATGGAAAACTACCAATGGGATAAAGTACCTGCACTACCAACACAAAGAAATATTACCTTAAAGAGTCAGCAGTCAAAAAAAGTGGTGTCGTTGGGGTGAAAAATTTGAAAGTGTTTATTTCTGCTTTTCTGTAAACTATGTTTGGTTACACCCAGTACTTTGGTTAAAGTCCCTTGAATAAATTCCCTTGGAAACAACTTTACATCCACATTTTCATAGTCCAAAGATATGCAGGTTAGGTGGATGGCTATGCTAAATTTCCCTTAGTGTCCAGGGATGTGTAGATTTTGCCAATTAGGCATGATAAATGCAGTTACGGTAAAGGGTAGGAGAATGCTTTTCAGATGGTTGGTGCACACTTGATGGTCTGAATGGCCTCTTTGCACACTGAAGAGATTCTAAATTACTGTCCCCCAGAAAGCGGATTTAAAATTGAGGATTGGATTAGATTTTGTTTATAAGTCAGTCATGTCACCTCCCCCTCCACCACCATCAGCTCACAGAGGCCAATCAGCACATTTGCACGAACATATTCACTGTGGAATGTGTGAATAAACTGCCAAAGTACAATGACAGTGTTTATATGTTGTATTCATTCTGTCCATGGCAATATTTCTGCTCCACACGAGCCTCTTTCCATCTATCTAATCACATTATCCAAATCCTGAAACAGGAATGTATTTATGCTATTTGCCTCAATAGTTTCATGTGGTGGCAATCTTCACATTCCAAGCTAATTTGATAATAATGTATCTCGAAAGTTTTGTCTTTTTATGTTTTAAACATTTGAAAATAAGTGAGGCAAACCTGAATGCAACAACCTCAGTTACAGCAGAGAATATAACACTATTATTTAAAGAAAACAAATTGAAGGTAATGAAAAAGATGGTTCTAGCCAAACTTAAGAGATTGCTGTTGTGGTTCTGTTCGCCGAGCTGGAAATTTGTCTTGCAAACATTTCGTCCCCTGTCTAGGTGACATCCTCAGTGCTTGGGAGCCTCCTGGGAAGCGCTTCTGTGCTGTTTCCTCCGGCATTTATAGTGGCCTGTCTCTGCCGCTTCCGGTTGTCAGTTCGAGCTGTCTGCTGTAGTGGCCGGTATATTGGGTCCAGGTCGATGTGTTTGTTGATAGTCTGTGGATGAGTGCCATATGGCCACTATGAATGCCGGAGGAAACAGCACAGAAGCGCTTCCCAGGAGGCTCCCAAGCGCTGAGGATGTCACCTAGACAGGGGACAAAACGTTTGCAAGACAAATTTCCAGCTCGGCGAACAGAACGACAACAACGAGCACCCGAGCTACACATCTTCTCACAAACTTTAAGGGATTGCTGTAAATTGCTAATCTAATTTTGCTGCTTAAGATCGCCAATGTTGTTGGGAATATTTATTCGCTGAGATAAAAATAAAAAAGCTTAACAGTTTAAATATTGTGTGCTTCACCTTTAATGAAGAAGAATCATTCTGTGAAATTTCTTGATGTCAAGTTGATTATTACAAGATTGAATGATATAAACCTGATTTATAATAGATCCTCCTCTGATAATGCTATGTTTGGGAATCATGAAAGAAACTGGATCATCAGGACTGATGTTTGAGAAAATTTTATAGGTTTCTCAATGGGGAAACCATAAACAATGCTAGTTATGTTAGAAAGTTTGCTGTAATACTTTCAATATAATGCCATTATAAGTACTCAACAGAGGGGAAGCAAGGGTGTTGTTAAACAAATATGACCAAACAGTTAAATTAGCGTCTTGTTAGTGATGACTACATAACTTAAAACATCAAGTACAGTGGCAAACCATGCTTCATGAGGGGAAAGAGGGAAAAGTACATTGAACTTCTCTACACTTCTCCACTTTTTAAAAATATTTTATATGCACTGTACTGTAAATGGAATCATATAGTGGAATTGCAGTAGAATGCTGCAATTATTGGAAAGGAAATTTGAAACATTAAATTTTATTTAATAAACACAACAGAAAAAAACAAAATCATGGAAATCTTCAATTGAAAGTCACCCTGGTGACAATGTTTTGATAGTATGGTTTATTCCATTTACAATACACATCACAAAATACAAACATTCCACTTAATTCAAATTCCAGGTTGTACTATTTCTTTTAAAAAGAGGCAAATCAAACATACTGTGAATCCCCATTCTTCAATATCTAACCATGTGGAGACCATGCACGAGACAAATCAGAAGCTGTTTCTGGTTCAGCACAAAAAAAAATACATTTTTTTTTGCATGGTTCAGAAGGATTATTTTAGATCTTAAAATGTCTTTTCAAAAGACACACAAACTCTTATCCTCTATTGGAGGTTGTGAATCATCTCCTCCTTGGCTATGAGATGTGTGGTTTTGTTCACAAGTCCCATCAGAGAGTTCAGTTTGTGAGACCAGTCATTGAGTATGTCATTGGGGTCCTTGGGTCTCTGGAAATTGATGATTCCTGCTAGCCTATCTACTTTTGCAAAAATGGTCTTGTTTACCACCAGATTAGAAAGAAACTCCTCGGATTCCTGCAAGAAAATATAAATATGGATTAAAACATTTAAAAAGAGGGGGGGAAAAAAAACTAAAATCAGTAAAAGGGAAAACTAACTCAACCAGATTGTAACATTCAGGATTATTTGACAAAGGGAAACCCCAAAACGTATGGTGATGTCTCAAATGCTGTTTTTACTATGCCGATATCTGCTGGATAATTAGTTTCTTCACATTTGCAGCAAACATTCTCCACAGAATTCCTAGACTACTAAGGTTGAAATACAGGAACATCTGTAGTGTACTTGTGATGCTGCAAGTACCTTTTTACCTAAGATAGTGCTGCACTTTTCACTGTACTCAAAAGAGTACGTGACAATGAAGTTAATCCAATTCAATGGATACAGAATATTTACAGTGGAGGAGTTTTGCACAAATTGACAGCTTCATGACTATCTATAACAGCAACTCAAAATGGTCTGAAGTGACTGTAAGTTAGTGTAATTTTACATACTAATGACAATGTGAACCACCAATTTGTGAAAGCAGCTATTGTAAAATGGGGATATACATGTGTGCACTGTGCATAGATTAAGCATGGATTTATTTTGATTTTGTTTGTAGGTTCTGTGCTGGCTACCAGGACACGTTCACTAATGTAGTGAGAACTTCTATTTGTGTAGATGAGGAACTGATAGCTACTGGTTTAATTCCAAAATCTGCTTTTAGCTAATGTACAGTCCTTTCCATTTTATAATTTCACTCTTGCTCATCTATCATATGCTTTCCATCTCCGTATGTCCAGCACACTGTTCACATTCTACTAATTGGTCAGTACATCAGTATCATTCAACATTGTTAAAGGGGCTGTTTTCATTGGAGAAAAGAAGGTTTAGGGGTGACTTGATAGAGGAAGAGGTGTACAAGATGATTAGGGGTTTAGATAGGGTTGACCATGAGAACCTTTTGTCACATATGGAGTCAGCTATTACGAGGGGGCATAGCTTTAAATTAAGGGGTGGTAGGTATAGGACAGATGTTAGGGGTAGGTTCTTTACTCAGCGAGTCGTGAGTTCATGGAATGCCTTGCCAGTAGCAGTGGTGGACTCTCCCTCTTTATGGGCATTTAAACAGGCATTGGATAGGCATATGGAGGATAGTGGGCTAGTGTAGGTTAGGTGGGCTTGGATCGGCGCAACATCGAGGGCCAAAGGGCCTGTACTGTGCTGTATTCTTCTATGTTCTATAACACCACTTGATATCTGGTCTGCAAAGAACACCTTGATATCCTAATTTTAATAAACACGAAGACAGCACCAATACATCATGAACTAAGTCAGATGACAAGTGAAAAATAATGGAGTTAACTTATTTCCCTAAACTAGTCATTCATGTTTTGTTACACAGATCAAAATACTCTTCCTTCGAACAGAACAAGTTTGAAACAAAAATAAAATCATACTCTATGATTTTCTTGTTTATAATGTTCCAGTTCAGTAACTACACACAAACCAATATGTTTCCTTGAAATTCTCGATATAGATTACAGTAAGTTTGATACTCACATCAATTGAAAGATCAAGAAGCTCTGCCATTCTTTTCATTGTGATTCTTGTGTAATATTTTGCCATTATTCGAATATTCTGAAATATCAGTGTTAAAAGGAATTACTTTTCAAAGCAAGTTAAAAGCAGCTGAATAAAAAACTTGTGCATATTGAATAGATTACAGAAAATTATCTATAGAATAGTGTTTAGAAGAAAAAAAGAGAAAACCATATCTTAAAACGTATTAGTCCACTAGCTGATCTTCAACAGTGCTTCTCATTGTGCATTAGAAACATATGGTAAAGGATACATGGCTCTTAAAACTTTTTTGGTGCAAGCTTTAGTCATGGTATACTCAAGACATGTTCAGATAAGTAATTCCCATTATGAATGACTTAAAATGCTGAATATTAATAAGGTGCAATCACAGCAACTGTACCTCGCAGTCAAGAAATGCACGCTTACATACACTTACCAAAGTAGATAATATTCAGTTATCATCTGAATCACGTTGGAAGCACAATTGTACATATCAGAAGGTTGTGGGTTAAAATCCCACTTGACCACAAAATACTAGACTAATGCATTGTAAAAAGGTACTGTTATGCAAATGACACTTTAAATCAACTTGCTTTCTGAGAGAGACCTTGTATATCCAATGACACTTTCACAGAGTAGCTGTGGAGTTATCCCCCATATCCTAACAATATACATGCCTCCATTCACAACACTATAGGCTCTCTGTTCACAGTCACATTGTTATTTATGGGTTATACCTCATGTGTTACATAACAGTGATTATGTTCGAAAACACTTCACTGACTGCAATGTAATTTGGGACATTGACACTGTGACAGGCACTACGCAAAATCAAGTTAATTTCCCTGTCAATGTGCAAAGCGCAGCCTTGTGCAGAGCAAACATCTTGCAGTATAGTTCCTATTTTGTCAAGTTTTGCTTTTCTACTTCAACAAAAAGCTTTGCAGAATGTTCATTACAACAATGTGGACCTTTCATTTCACTTTCCATTGTATCATTAGATTAGATTAGATTACTTACACAGTGTGGAAACAGGCCCTTCGGCCCAACAAGTCCACACCGCCCCGCCGAAGCGTCACCCACCCATACCCCTACATCTACATTTACCCCTTACCTAACACTACGGGCAATTTAGCATGGCCAATTCACCTGGCCTGCACATCTTTGGACTGTGGGAGGAAACCGGAGCACCCGGAGAAAACCCACGCAGACACGGGGAGAATGTGCAAACTCCACACAGTCAGTCGCCTGAGGCGGGAATTGAACCCGGGTCTCAGGCGCTGTGAGGCAGCAGTGCTAACCACTGTGCCACCGTGCCGCCCATACTCTACTCATGCTTGGGTAGAGTTTGAGAAATATGATGTGCAAGCCTAAAGATTGAGCAGACTTAGCCAACGTTTGAGCTGTACTTTTATGACAGGATGGAAGTGGGTGAGGAAATTATAGGCAATTCCATTCTCCAGTACTAGTGAATATAAGTAAAAATCAGAAACCACAACTGTTATCCCCTCATTTGAGCACAAAAAAAAATCAATTTCAGTGCTCTCACTGTTACTTCTGTCAGAAAGATCACAAAGTTAAATGAATAGTTCAAACATGATGATATTTGGCTGTTCATTTTCCTGTACCACACATAACCTAATAACTTATGTAATGGCCTTGTGGTACTATCACTCAAAGACCAAGGTTCAAATCCCACAATAGCAAATGGTGGATTTTCAATTCAATAAAAAGCTGGAATTAATAATCTATAAGATAACAAATTGTCAAGTGACAGGAAAAACCCTCTTAAATGTTGTGAGAGCTGCATTCATCCAGACAAGTGGGGAGTATCCCACCACACTCCAGACTTCTATCTGGACAGCCTTGGGGAGACAGGAGATATATTGCTCGCTGCAAGATTCGCAGCCTCTGACATGCTCATCTATCCACTATATGGTTGGTTCAATTCAGTTCCTGGTCAATGGTAATCCACAGGATGTTGATAGTAGGCTCTTCAATGATGGTAATACCATCGAATACCTAGAGGTGATGGTTAGATTCATTCTGTTTGGAGACGACCACTGCCTGGCACTTGTGGGGTGCATGTTATTATTTGTATGCTATTTGTCAGCCCAAACTTTGATATAATCAACAAAAACAGAAATTACTGGAGAAACTCAGCAGGTCTGGCAGCATCTGTGATGAGAAAGCAAAGTTGAGTCCAGTGACCCTTCTTAAAAACTGGGTATTGTCCAGCTTTGCTGCATTTGAATGTGGACTACTTTAGTATTTGAGACTCAGCAGGATAAAAAGTTAGAGTATTTTGGATTTATTTTACTCAAGTTGCAGCAAGAAATTGAACTGTAGCATTTACAGCAGCTGAGTGTTTCACAGCAAAACAGGTTCACAGTTGCATCAGTTATAAACGACTAATGGGAGATAGGCCTGCCTGCTAAGAATGGATTGTGGAGAAAAATAGGATTGAATTTAGCAAATCTTGTTAGTAACAGACTCAATAATGGATAAGGAAATTCAATACTCAGCCAAAAAGCTTTTGTTAAATCCGTCTCAAGAGGTTAGAAAAGAAAATGAGGGCACCTTCAACCAAGGGGAACATACCAGCATGGATTCAGAATTGTTAATGGACATAAAATAGAAGAATAAAGAGGAATTTTCAAGAACACTAAGCAGCTTTAGCTCCCATTTTCTAATAAATATAACACATAATATGACTGAGACATTAACTTTTAAAAATAACACACGTACATGCTCCACTACACGGTTTTTTAGATCCTTCCATCTCTTATTTCCCTCTTCTGTGCTCGAAAAAACATCTGTGCAAACATTTTCAGGTAACTCTTCCCTCAATTCCTTGCCATAATCCTCTTCTAGCGAGCTCCAACGCATAAGTTCCATTGTGGTAAACAGTTTCAGCAGATCTCTGTAAAACAGGAATAGAACCTTGCTGTGAGCAACAGTTAAGTACAGGTCGTTCTGCAACAACATGCATTTCGTTGATGTGAATTCACAATAACATGATTGACTCATTAGGGTCACTGCTTTTATTTTTTTTAATTTTAAAATTTTTTTAAAAATTTAACCCCCACACTACCGCCTAACTGCGGTAGTGCTTATTTTTTCCCCAGCACCCATGGTGTGTGTGTGCAGGTGTGAAACACAGTGAAAGACACAAAGTGCATGAATCTTCATTCAATTTCCACCACCAGGAAGATCGGAAAACACCCGAGTGGCCAGTGACAAGCACTGCCCTTCAAACCAAAGGGCAATGCTGTGTGATCAAACAGTCCTGTTTATTTTTTTTTCTTTTTTTGCACGAATCTTTATTCAAATTTCCACCACCAGGAAAAAAGGAAACACCCAAGTGGCCAGTGACAAACAGTGCCCTTCACATCAAAGGGCAAAACACACTGCTGTTTGTTTATTTTTTTTAGCACCCATGGTGTGGGTCACTGCTTTTAAAGTGCATTGGTTATAACGCAATTTCGGCCCCATCATTGAAATGGTGCTGCTATTATGTGATTTTCTTATAACACAGGGTTGCACGAGAACGGAACTACTAAGTTATAGCAGAACCAACTGTCTGCAAAGTTTTACTGTACATAATTTTCAATTGCAACCTTGGACTGCAAATCATACATCTCTCTCTGCTCCTTATAATAAGTAATACATTTCATGTTCTCTACAAGGTCAGTGCATTCATTGATTTCAAACAATGGAGATTCTCTCTCAAAGAATTCAATATTTTTAAAAATATTGTTAATATTTTTTATCCCTTCTCTGTTTCCCGATTTTCTTTTTTCACTTGAACCCTCTACTATCAATACTCCCCTAGGTTATCTTCAGTGTTCAGTTTTTTGAGATTGTCATAAGCTTTCCTTTTTGGTTTAATCTTCCCTATAGAATTCTTCTTTGGGAGGAAGATGTCTGCTTTCTGCCCTAAGGATCTCACTTGTTAGCGCCCACTGCTGCTTTAGCACTGATTTATCTTTTAGCAGTCCTGCCCAGTCCACCTCAGCGAAATCTAACCCCCCCCCCCCCAACCATCCCCCGCCCCCCACTCCCATCCTGAGCCTTTTACTTTGTCTAATGATCAACAATACCCTTTCTGCCTGCGTAATCCTCAACTGCGTTGTGACCACTTGGCTAAACACGATTTCCACAAAATTCTCAGCATCATGGATGCTCCACAGTGAGTCTTCCTGGAGTCCCTGCTCTGAAAAGCTGGTAGCTGCAGCCAGACAGTCATCATGAATGCTGGAGGTGTCCCTTATTTCCCACATTTTGCAAGATGAGCACATCTTGGATCTGAGGTCTCCTGTCATGAATTGTCTCAAGATCATGCTAATTAAATTCTGCTAAAGGGAGTAACTAAGCTACAGACCTTCCATCATTTCAAAACAAAACTGAAGTCCCATGCTTTATTAAGCTAGTACATTATGCTTTAGAAACTGTAAGAAAAACCCCAGCAGGAATCCCTCACGAACTGTCCGTTGAGAGTGTCACTTTCTGAACTGCCCAGAATGAAACTGAGCACAGCTCTCAGTTTTTCAACACCATCCACTTCCCATCTCACCTAACATCCTATTTTCATCCAACCTCAAAGCACTTTTGTTTAACCAAGCAGTGTGGACGTTGCCTCCTTTTTATAAGTTCCAAAAAGCAATGCCTGTGAACTGGATCAAACCAATTGTTCAGTTAACCAGCTTCATTAAGTGTGACTTACCTGACTCTTAGTCATAGAGTCATAGAGATGTACAGCATGGAAACAGACCCTTCGACTTGTTTCAAAAATGTGATTAAAACAATCAAACAGAGCAGTTTAAGTTACAAGACTAAAGAATTAATTTAGTTTGAAAATTAGCCCTGAAATTAAGTTTAATTACCATTTACCTCTTAAAACTTCATGTTTTCAACCAACTCCAAAGCACTCATTTCGACAAGCAGCAGTTAGGACACAAAAACAATGAACAATGGTTTGATCCAGTTCCAAAGCAGTTAAGCTATGCTAATCTTAAGTACCTTAAAAGCTAGATGAAAGTTAAACTGGGTGAAGTGATCTGGCTAAGAGATAGATCAGTAGAGAAGTAGAGGCAGATATTGAGATATTTCAGCATATTTGTATGTACACATTCTTTCTATAAAGTCCAAGAGAAGGACTCACCACCTGTGGTTGGCTCAAGTTAAGGAAAGCAGCAAACAGAAGAATAAAGGACATAACTGCACAGAGAAGATATTGCAAGTCAGATGTCAGAATATTAAAAATAGCAAAGAATGACTAAGAGGCTAATCAGGATAACTAAATTAAAGCACGAGGAGAAACTTGCTAGAAATGTAAAGCAATTAGCAAGATTCTCTACAGCTATCTAACAAGTACTAAGTAAAGTGAATGTTTGAACTCGACAGTGAGAATGGGGAATTAATAGTAGGTAATAAAGAATTAAGAGTATATATGAATAAATGTTTAGATATAAAAGCCCAGGAATGCCTGTTAGTTAGGAAATTGAAAGAAAAGAGAAATTTGGCACAAATGTAACCACCCAAGAAGTAGTCCTGAACAAACTGATGGAGCTGAGAGTTGGTCTAAGTCTTTAGGTCCTGATGAACTGTAAGCTGAGTATTGAGATACAAGATGTGTTGGCGTTAATTTCTCCAAATATGTTGGACTTTAAAAAAGGTTCCATCAGACTGAAAAGTAGCAAATATAACTCCCTCTATTCAAGGTACACAGGCTGAAAACAGGAAATTACATACCAGGATTGATATTGATCACAGAACTTATTAGAATTGATCATCAAGGTTATAACTGAGATTTTGGAAAAACTCAAAATAATTGGAAAGAGTGAGCATGGTTTTATCAAAGAGAAATTCTATTTAACTAATTACTTGCAGGTACTCGTGCTGTCGATAAAGGGCAGCCCACTGATATGTTGTACAGAAGCATTTAACAAAATACACTTACTGGACAACATATGAACACATGGTGTAAGGGGTAGCACACTAATATGAATAGAAGATTAGCGGACTAGTTAAAGAAAAAGCATACAGATGGGTACTTGTCAGATTTGCAGCTTGTGCAAATGAACTCCCATGGGTGTGTGTGCTGGGCCCTCAAGATTTTACAATTCATATTAATGACTTAGATGAGGAGAATGAAGTTATGGTAACTAAATTTGCAGATGACAGAAAGACAAGTAGAAAATAAATGTTGTGAAGGTGGCATAACAACCATGCAGACCAATATATTTAAGTTAATGGAACAAAAACCTGGCAGATTGAGTTTAATGTGGGAAATTAAATTATTCTCTTTGCAAGAATAGCAATTTTAAAAAGCGTACAGCTTAAACAGAAAACAAATCCAGAATTCTGAAGTGGAGAGAAACCTAGATGTTCTCGTGCATGAGTCGAGTGTGTGGTGCTGGAAAAGCACGGCAGGTCAGGCAGCATCCGAGGAGCAGGAGGATCGATGTTTCAGGCATAAGCCCTTATCAGGAATACACTTATGCTCGAAACACCGATCCTCCGCTCCTCTGATCTGCCTGACCTGCTGTGCTTTTCCAGCACCACACTCTCAACCCTGATCTCCAGCATCTGCAGTTCTCACTCTCTCCTGTTCTTGTGCAGGAGTCACATTAAGTTAGTATGCAAGTAATTAAGGAGGCTATTGTTACAGGCATACTTGAATTAAAAAAAGGTTAAGCTTCAGTTTTATAGGGGAGACATCTCAATCTCTGTATGGGTTTGCTGTCTTTATCCAAATAAGAAGGTAAATGCATTGGGGTTTGTTCAGGAGTTGGTTTAGTAAATGAAATTTACCTGGAATGAGCAGGTTGTCTTATGACAAATGCTTGTTTAGGCTGGGATTCTTTTCACTGGAAATGGGAAGAGAGAGGGGTAACTTGATTGAAGTGCATAAGATCTTTAATAGTCTTAAAGTGGACATGGATGTTCTCTTTTTGTGGGCAGGTCCAAGACTAGAGGACACTTTAAAAAAAGTTAGGGGCGCTCTTTTAGGCCAGAGATAAAGAGAAATATTTTCTTTGAGGGGATTGAGAGACTATGAAATATTGCCTCAGAAGGTAATAGAGGGGGTGGTCATTGAGTATTTTTAAGGTCGAGTTAGATAGAATTTTGTTAGGCGAGGAAATCAATAGGTGATTGGCATTAATGGAAATATGGAATTCAGAGTGCAAACAAAATCAGCCATAATCATATCTAATGGTGCAGCAGGTTGAATGACCATAGCTTTGAATTATTATAGTTGTAGGCAGCATCTTTTCTCCAAAGCAATTGAAAGACATGTAAAATAATTCCACTGGATTCAAAGAATTTCACACTAACACCTGGCATTCTTCAACCAGTATGCATACTTTGATCTGAAAGCTGGCATAGTTTACAAACCACCAACTCCTCTATTAAGATCAGGTTCAACTTTTCCCAATGGAGCAATTACAACTCAAAAACTACTTACTTTCATTAAAAATATTAATCACTCTAAAGAAGCAGTAAATTGTAACACAGGAGGTCTCCAAGAGTAATCTTTTTTAAAAATTACAAAAATGCATTTTAATTCATACAATATTTAACTTTTTTCTTTATTTCCTTAAATGTAAAATTGTCAAAATTTAAATTGATTTCAAAATTAAACTTTGCACACATCTGTCCCTAATTTTTTTAAAAATGCACTTGTGGGACATGGTCATCATTGGCTGGCCAGCACTTACTACCCTTCCCAGTTGCCCTTGAAGGTGTTAGAAGTAACTTCTTGAATTGCCGCAGTCCATGAGCTGTGGATAGACCTACGATGCTCTGAGGGAGAGAATTCCAGGATTTTGGCCCAGCAACAGGAAGTCAGAATGATGCGAGAACTTGCAAGTGGTGGTGTTTCCATGTACCTCCTGCCCTCGTCCTACTATGTGGAGGTGGTGGTGGGTTTCGAAGGTGCTGTCTGAGGATTTTTCTGCAGTGCATTTTGTCAACAGCACACACTGCTGTTACATAACATCGGGGTGGAGGAAGTGGATGCGGTGCCAAATCAAGCAGACTGCATTGTTCTGGATACTGTCAAATGTCTGATTTACTGATATTTATTAATTGTTTTATTTAGCCGTTTTTGGGACCTAATTATGCAGAGTGTCTGTTGTATTGGTTTTTGTTAAAGTACTATAGCTGCATTTTAGAAGCAATTAATTAGTGTTTTGCAATATTTAGGGATATTCTTAAGGTACGAACTGTACAGGTTCTCTCTTTCACCAAGGCAGTGCCAACTCTTTTTTTGAAACTCAGTTTATTCTTAAACAAAAAAGAAGAGAAAGTAACTCAAAATCTGAACGTGTTGATAATGCAATCATAGTGTTTATTTTGTTTTCGTTTTAAACTTCACCATACCTGTACTTTGGAATCTCTTCAAGTTTTTTGTCCAGACTAATTCTGTGAACGAGGTCAGATTGCTCATTATCATAGGGTGCCAGGATTGCGTACAAAACGACACTCTTCAAAGCCTGGAGTGTTATAAAATAAAGGAAATTGAAACGTAAGAAATTTAAATAAATTCACACAGCATTTAGAGAAACCTCAATTATCCGAATATCGGATTATCTGAAGGGTCCGAATAGAAACATTACGTCAAAGAGCTGTTTCAACCCTGTAGTGTCTTTTGTTTACAGGCACAATGATTAAAAACGATCTGAAATGCTTCCAGGAACAGTCCTGGACAGTCCAGGCACAGTCACTAAATGACTGACCTCCTGCCCTCTCTCTCTCCCCCTCTCCTCCCACACTTCCCCTGGGGTTCGACACCGGGTGAACCCTAACCAGCCCTCCCTTCCCCAGATAATCTCTCCAACATTGACCTATGCAGTTCAAGTTGGAAGGGCATGTACTTCAAAAATATATCTTGAAAGAAACCTTTCAAAAAAGATGCGCGTGCATGCCCGCGCTATTTGGAGACTTGCCCCACAAAGGCAGCAGCAGTCTTACTGTTGAGCGGGGATGGGGGGTGGGCAAGGTTGGTGGAGGGGAGTGGGAGCGGACTGGGTTATGGGTGGCGTGTGGGAGCGGAAGTTGTTGGGCGGGGGGGGGGGGGGGGGGGGGTCTCGCGCACAATGTGCTTTTGCCTAGTCTCCTGAACAGGCAGCAGGCTTCACAGAAAATTCCGAGCCCCAGAGGAAATCAATTGTCCAAACAAAATAGTGCTCACCCAGCTCATTCGGATAATCTCTGCACATGAATTAGCAGCCTTGCAAAATGCAGGAGTGGCATTACTTCGCTAAGTTTCAAATACAAATTACAATTGCTAACTGTACAATTGTTAAATATTGAATCATTAACTAGAATGAAGGAAATCCCACAATTATCAGGCACTTCAGATACTAAATGTCTCTGCGTATTAGAGTTGATTGCTTCAAAAGACAAAGGGAGAAACAAAACAGCTGCTCTCTTCTTCAGAAAGATTTCTTTCAATATATATTCTTGAAGTACATCCCTTTCCAACTTTAACTGACCAGACCCCCATTTAGCTTGAGAAACTATTGGATTTCCTGGTCAAAATCTCATGTAAATCCGGAACATTATTTGAGTGATGCATAATGAGAGAGATTAACTAACTTCAGAATATTCATTTTAATTCTTCTGTCAAACATGCTTTTATACATCACAACACTAATAATTATATTAGATTTGATGAAAGCTAAAACCAAAGTTTTTTTTTCCCAAATCACATTGATTAAGTGATTATTCACGAAGCAATTAATACTACATAGCAAATAAACAGCAAGATGTTGGGACAGCTTCAATATTTACCAGTTTGCAACTGACAAACTACATTTGCAAATGTATTATGGGTCAGTCAATCTTTGGCTTTTATGATCTCTTCTCCCACCATCACCACCATTTTGTTTTACTTTGCTTTCCCCCCACCTCTTCCAGTTGTCTTGCACTCTGATGCTTCATACTATTTCTAACTTGAAGTTGACAGACTCATTTTGCAATCAATGCCATTGACTGTTATTTTCCTCTTGAACAGCAGCATATCAACATTTTCAGAAAGCAACTGCATGCAATCATCTCCTTTCAAGAGATGACAAGGTTAAGATTTTGCATTATCATTAAATAATTATGGAGGAGTAGGGAAGAAATGGCAGATTAGGATGATAGGAATCTTTAACTTTTTGAAATATGATTATCCACATAATTAAAGATATAAACTATTGACATAATTCCATATTAACAAAGGATCATTCATATTCATTTCACAGAATCACAGGATTTGCACTCACAAAGGAAATAATATATTGTAAACTTTATTTTGTCATGTAACATAAATCAATAACTTGCATTACTTTTAACATAAGGAACTTTGTTTATAGAATATTTTTCTTTAGGGGATTGTAATCTATAAAACCACTAATTCATTTATCCAAGAGGTTCCAAACTAGCAATTCATTAATGGAAGTTGTTTTACATTCCAACTTTGCCAAAGTTGTAACAACAGAGGTAAACTTGATTCTTGCAGTCAAGGTCCCAGTGATGGACTGAAAAGCCAGGGAATAGGAATACATCATCTCAGAACAAGAATCTATTGTTGTGTTGCAATAATATGTGATACTTTCAGAAATTAGTCTAATCAAAATGTTCACGTAGACAGAGAAGTAATGCCCGATTGATGCCTCAGATGTTGCCATCAGTGTACCAGAAGCCTCTAACTAGCAGCACAATCTCTTCCTGATCAGGCTGATACAGAAGGAGGAGGAGACGCAAATATCTAATATGAACTTCTCAATTGTCACAATCTATGAGTGTATCTATGATACAATTCTTTTGACCTTCAGAATTTCTTAAGGAAAAATAATAGACAAAAATCTAGTTTTACATTCAATTTTTCTAAGTGTGTCAGAAAACAGGTCATTTTGAAGAGTGCTGAGCTGAAAGATGACAAAGAATTATTCACAAACCAGTAAAAGTGCAAGAACAAATTTCCATCCAACAACTTAATTATAACATTCCAGCATAATCAATACCAGATCTTTACCTGTTGCCATTTTGTACTTTCAGACTGTATACAAGGTGTGTCATAGATGGCACGATAATGCTTGCAGATAGACAGATAGGATCCTTCATGTTGATCAACTTGAATCATTAGGTTGTAGTATTTTAACTTCAGTTCCTGTGAAAGATATCAAACTGCACTGACATCATTGCAGGTATGTTCAATTAAAAATGGTCTTCTATGTGATGCCTTAACAATCATTCACATAGATAATACTTCTCAATTGTTAGTCAGATGGAGACCAACTCTGAAATGAAAGTAATTTAAATATATAGCCATAAGAAAATGCAGCACAAACAAAGATCACAAACATTAAGCATGCTTTGTTTCAAAGTAAATTACTGCACTAGGAATCCCACTGCTGCCTGAAAGAAAATTTCCTTATGTCTCCACCAAAAAAGAGGGTGTCAAATTTCTCTCAGAATAATTACTTTTCAATTCTTAGCAATTCAGCCAAAACCATTTTCTCCTTGTCAGTGCCTCTAACCTGAGTTTTGAACTTTCATACAACTTGCCTTCTGTCTATATCAAAATTATAACCATGTTGTTATTGCAAATAATGAACTAAAGGGAAGTTGCACTCCAATTTTCACAATTAATTTCCACCCACTCAGTACAACCATGATAATTTGAGATAGCTCAAAATTTAGAATTCAATGTTACGTTTCAACAGAACATGAAGATGATATCCCATCACTGCAATAAAAGTTTCAAAGTGTAAAAAAGCAATTCTGATTCTTTTTATAGCTTAGAAATATTCAAATTGGTGATTTCATCCATGAATTAATATAATTTTAACATGTTGTGGTTCTGTTCGCCAAGCTGGGAATTTGTCTTGCAAACGTTTCGTCCCCTGTCTAGGTGACATCCTCAGTGCTTGGGAGCCTCCTGTAATTTTAAAATGCGTATCAATTACCTCAGTATTTTCCCCTTGGAAGAATTTTGTGTTTATTTTTTTGCTGATGATTTGGGTTCGAATGTAATCCTTTACAGCCAAGCAAAGTCTCATTTGCTCCAAGATGAATTCAACCTTCTCTTTCTTATCCATGGACCCGTATGTTTCGACCTGTTGGTTCAAGATCAGAAAGATTTTTTTTTCAAACGTATAATGGAAATGTTATTTAAGCAAAGTACTAGTGATGCTGTGAATCTAAATAAAAGGGAAACTGAGCAAGTCTGGTAGCATCTATGGAAAAAGACACAGAATTAACACCTTGCTTTGAGTGATGTAGACACAGAGGTGCGAAGTAATGAGTGGAACAGATTGCAGTGGTTCTCCAAACAAAAGTCAAAGCATGTGTTGATAGTATCAAAGAAATGAGAGATGAAAAACTGATCTAAATGATAGGTGTTAAAACAAGAAAATAGGTCCACCTGCTGACAGCAAAGCCAACAAGACATAATAGGAGTGGCGGTTTGCATAACGTATGATAAATGTAAGACTTAAGGTCATGCTCAATATTGAGTCCTAGAGGTAATACACAGTGTCTAAGTAAAAAAATGAGGTGTGTTCCTCCAGTGTGTGTTAAGTTTAGTTGAAACACTGTAGATTGAACAGGACATAAATGTTAGCTTGAGTGCAAAGTGATTTCTTGAAAGAGCAGTCTGCATTCAGTCTTGCCAATGTAAAGGAGACCAGATTGAAAAGGGAATACAGAAGAATAGATTGAAAGTGGAAGCAAGTGCTGCTTCACATGGAAGATGCGTTTCGGGGCTTGCACACTGACGGGAAAAGAGTAGAACAAGCAAGCATTCCAACTTCTGCAATTGTATGGAATGCAGCTGTTAGAAGTGGGGATAAGAATGATGGCAGAGTGGACAAGAAGTCGAAGAGGGAATGTTGCCCGCAGAATTCTGACAGGGAGGAACGCTTGATGGTTAGGACAAAAGATGAATGGAAACACCTCATTCTACAAGTTTCCCACACAAACATGGAAATATTTGCTGTTATTCCTTCACATCACTGAGTCAAAATCTTAATCTAACTTCATAACAGAATTGTAGGAGTCTCTACACTGCAAGGAGTGCAGCGGTTCAAGAAGGCAAATCACCATCACCATTTTCTGTATGTCAATTCCAGAGGAGCTATAAATCTGGCCGAGTCAGTGACACCCACATCCCTTGAACAAATTAGAAAAACAAACTATGCTTCATTTAAACTTCAACGTCATACTGGATTTTAAAAAAAAGTGTTGACAAGTCTATCATAAGGTAAAATGCTTTGACAGGAAACTCATGTTTTTGACAATCAACTTCATGGGACAGGAACAAGATATTTATATGTATAACATTTTGCTCTGTTGCATTAAACAATAAATCCAAAGTCAAATGTGCAAGTCAACATCAATGTCACAATTTCTTTCTGGAGGGGGGAAAACAAAGCAAAAAAAGGAGAAAGTTACTTTTTATCCCTGCTGATCAAGTTCAATTTATAACATGAATCTGAAATTACAAAACAGAAGTCTGAACTGAAAAGGCTTTTTTGGATCTGATCCAACAGCAATTTAAATTATCTCCTTGTTACATAGGAATTAACTATTCTAATGATTTCAGGAAATCCTCATAAATGATTAAAAGCAAGAACCTCTTACAAGCTTAAAATATTATTGATGTTCACCTGAAGCTCTTGCAAAATAGCAGCAGCTTCTTTCAGCTCCCCAGCTTCCTCCTTTATCATCGCCAAGTGTTTGGTTAAACGAGCACGTTCAATTTCCACATAAATCTGGAAAAACAAACAGGTTGTAGGGATGAGTCTTTTTTAGGTTTTGATTTGATCTCTACTCGCCTATAAAACAGTTTTATATGTTTTAAATGTAACAATACAAATCAGGGAGGTCACAAGCAGAACCTGTCAGATCCTAATGTGGATTTGATTAGAACGTTGCTCAAAATCGAGAGCAGCAACATGGTTTGCAATTATTTGGATTTATTCCTTATCTATTAGCTCAATATGCCTTATAAACTAGGAAGTACCATCGATCAGTTCATGCATATGAAGCAAATTAAAGTTTTTAAAACTTCTGATACAAAGCAATTGTGTTTGGAATAGTATGCCCGTGGATTCTCTGGTTGGCTTAGATTGGATATGACAGATCACATCAACAAAAATAACTTGATAACAACCATTATACAGAAGCATTGCAACAACATCCTAGCTTTGATTTAACACTCTTAGAAAGTAGAGGCAAGGCAAGAATACAGGTATGTTTACTGATGCTGGCCCTGCAAACAACAGTTAATTGATCGGCAGGGCCTGAGATAGCTTACGATACAAATACACCAAATAGTTTACTCAATATGTTTGCCTTCCAGATATGCCATTGTAATAATGATGTTAAGGAATAGTAAAATTGGTTTTAATACATGCAACTTTAGCTATGTTGCTTGCAGAACCAATAAGCATGCAATAATCAATCTCTATCTCACGTGACAAAAGTAGTGAATTGTGTAAAATCTTATTGAGTTGCCGGCATCCATGAGATTTTTATATTGGTAGTACCTTTTAAGAGTTTGCAAATACCGTCACAGGGAAATTTCATAAGAAAAGAATCTCTCTTTATGCAACTTAGTAAAACCTTTTCAAAATTAGAAGCAAGCTTATTACCAGGAAAAAAGTTATTCATTTTCTTCATACAAAATATAAATTTCACAAGGAAAATTATTCATATATGGCTTTCTCATGTTAATTTTTTAAAGATGTTTCTCTTCTCCTCGGCGTCAGGTTGGTCTCAAGTCAGTACAACTGCTTTCAAGTTAATGGTGTCTGTGCAAGAACCACTCTAGGATAATCTATATTAATTACAGTAAAGAAGTGCTGCACTGCTGGAGGTGACATCTTTGGATGAAACAGTAAACTAAAAACAAAAGGTCCACAGTACTATTCAAGATATTCAGTAAAATGCCGAGGTAGGCATTATTTCTTTGACACATCTTCGGACATTTTAAAGCAGTCTTAAGACAGGATGACATTCTTCCCTGAAATACGGGTCCTGAGATGACTAACCAGTCCAACTTTGGATCTGCACACTCTGGCAAAGGTGGGCCAGGTGCTGTTTGTAAGGGACAGAAGGATGAGAGGACTGAAATGTTCTCGATGTTTAACACTCGTGTAGATGCACCCTCGCCAGATTAGATGGTCCTGGGTAACAGAGTCTCTCAAGTCATTGGGATATTGCATTTGCTCTGCCCTCTAGGTAAACACTTGTTGTGATAGAGCTTGTTTTGAAAATCTTATGGCAAGGAATTGTAGCTGGGTGACCAATGCAGCTGATGGACAATGACCCATGTACTGATGCTGGAGATCTTGTTGATGTCTGCCCTCACTGAAAAGGGGTACATAGGTATGAGAATTAATTCACTTTGTCCAATGGCTTGCTATGGATCTTGATAGTCAAAGAAGAGTGTTATGGAGCAGGAGTATGCTTGTACAGGATTGATGTCTTCCAGATGTTTCACCTAAGGCTTATTCTATCAAATATCTCAAATGAATAACACACAATACATTGGAGCTCAGCCTCCAAGTGTGCAAATAAGCAAGTCCTGTCTGCCTACTGCAGCTTGAGGACAAATGTTGTGAGGGTCCTCAAAATGAGGCACATTTGCCTGCTCATCTTGTAGATGAGCTCCAATTACTCGCAATTCCACTCCAGAACATTCCAGATGGCCTATTTGAAGGACTGCAATTTCCCCTCCCACATGGTCAACAATGCCCTCCTCCACTTCCCACACCTCTGCGCTTGAACCCCTCCCCTCCAACTGCAACAAGGATAGAAAACCCCTGGTTCTCACCTTACACCCCTCTAATCTCTGAATACAGCGCATGATCCTCCGCTTTCTACAATCAGCCCCCAACGCCAGAGGTACACTTCCCTCCCCACCCCATCAGCATTCTGCAGAGACCATTCCCTCCGCGACACCCTCATTATGTCCATGCCCCCCACCAATCCATCCTTGCTGTCTCAAGAGGTGTAAAACTTGTGCCCACACCTCCCCCCTCACTTCCGTCCAAAGCCCAAAGGGCAGATGTTTTCCCTCACATCTAAATACCTCATCTACTGTGTCCGCTGCTCTCAATGTGGTCTCCTCTACATCGGGGAGGACAAGATGCCAACTCTCGGAATGTTTCAGGGAACATCCCTGGTACACAGGTACCAAACAACCCCACCGCTCTGTGGCTTACCACTTAAACTCCCCTTCCCACTCAGCCAAGGACATGCAAGTCCTGGGCCTCCTCCACTGCCAAATCCAAGCCAGCCAACGCCCGGAAGAACGCTTCACCTTCCGCCTTGGAACCCTCCAACCACATGGCATCAACATCAACTTCGCCAGTATCATCTCTCCTCCTCCCAGATCCAACCCGGCACTGTCTTCTTAAACTGTCAGAGATATACAGCATGGAACTGTCCTACCCGTCCATCTTCCTTCCCAACTATCCGCTCCACCCTCCCCTCGGACCGATCACCATCACCCCTCCAACTGCATCTACCTATTGCCTTCCCAGCTAGCTTTGCCCAGCTCCCCCGCTCCTATTTATCTCTAAGCCCCCTTCCCCACCCCCCCTACACTTTACAGAGCATAAAAACAGTGGTTACAAAGCACTTGGAGATTAACTGATGATATCAAAAAACCAAAAAACGAAATTCTTTCATTACAATGGACATAATTCCTCAAATCGATACTTATTGGTCAATCATGATTTGAAATAGTTCGACTGACACTTAATAGCCCTCTCTCAATAGTTTCTGAAGATTTTTATTGTGCTGTTATCTTCCAGGTCAACTTCATTATAGTATATTTCATTAGTAATTAATTCCAAATAATGTCAATATACATCTTAGCATTTTTAAATAAACAAGCTTAAGCACTTACAGTATTAACACCAAAAAATATTCAATAGCTTAAAATTCCAAATATAAATGCTAACGTCTTTATTCTTGGATGCAAAAATGAAAAGCATATTTTTCTAAGTATGCACTCTCAAAAGTCACGTAGCTTATGATTTTCTTTCCAACTTCAATTTTGGAAAGAAAGCAAGATTTTGTAAGCCGATGAAAACATACTAACCTTCCCAGCAGTAACAGTACGCAGAGTGTCAATCAGCCTCAATTTGATTGGCAGGTCAGTGATCTGACTAACATATGCACAACACTCTTGGACCATTTTTGTAACTGCCTGCATATTTAAAAACAAGGAGTGATGATGGCTTTGCAACACTAGTTACATTGGGTGAGAATGAATACATAATCAACATGAAAACAATAATTTTAAATTTCACCAAATAACCAATATTATCTGAATTACATTAATAGGCATTACATTGTGAACAAAGTACTGATTACAATAATATTCCAGAGTCAAGAACGTAATGCTGGAAAAGCACAGCAGGTCAGGCAGCATCCGAGGAGCAGGAGAATCCACATTTCGGGCAAGAGCCCTTCATCCCAAGCATCAGGTAGCACAAATGTGAAGAAAATAAGGTCAGGCATAAACATTCACTTTTGTCAAGAAAATTAATATGCTGAGGATGTTTTTAATTATTCCTTATAATTATTTTATACAAGCAACATAAAAAGATTGAAAACAGCAGCATGTGTAAAGTCTGTAATCCTTCTTGTTCAAAACTCCTCAGAAAAATGCAAGTGGTGAATAGTCAAAAAAGGTCTACAAATCTTTATTGACTTTATACAGACAAATGTCAATTAAATATTTGTGTCTTTAAAATTTTCCTTCAGAATTCAGCTCTGGTATTCGTTAGTAATTTTCTGAAAAAGAATTACCTGGCAAAGTGCTTTTCATATTGAAGTTACAGTTTACAGTCTAGAATAGTTTTACGATGTTGATCGACACAAACTGCAGATCTTACCTGTTTTAGTTGACTTCTTCTTTTAGACAAAAGTACAATATTTTCATTCAATGCATCCCAGTCTTTTGCATCATAACACATCTTTACTATGGCAACCAAGATTCTAGACGTGGATGCCATATCAGAAGCCTAGAATTTATAAAGAAAAAAACCAAACCACTAGGTCAAAACAACACCCTCAGTACAATTATGAAACAAGCTAAACAAATGCAGAGGGCACACTTAAATAGTTTTAGAATGAATTAATGAAATTGGGTTAGATTGGTGAATATGGGCTTACATAATTTCACAACAGGCAAAAAAAGGACCTTTTTCTGAACTAGATGCAAACCCTGCTCCATTTCACCATCTAATCTTACTGGTTTCTAATAATACTGAATCTCATTCACTATTCTGTTTATCTTAAACCCCTCAAAGCTTCTAGTTCAATCATCTGTGACAGTAATTTACTTTTTTATGCTGCGAGATAGAAATTGGTTTGAAGAGCTCCTACAGGCCTCAAATTGGTTTACAGTTCTGCCATTGGTAGTTGTGAATAGTGGTGGACAACCAATTAACTCACCAGAGCAGGAACCTCTGCAAGCATCTCTGTACTTAATGGAGGAGCCCAGAAGTGCAGAGAAAAAGACATGGCTGAAACAACAGCAACTACCTTCAAGCAAAATTGCTGAGTGGATCATTCATTTCAGACTTCTCACGAAGATCCAGCATCACATATCTACCTTGAGACAACTTACCTTACTCCATATGACAAGAAGCAGTTGAATGCACTAGACTCTCAGCCCCAACAATATCTCAGTTGTACCATATTCCACAGATTTGTGCTCAATAACTAGCTGTGTCCTTCATGAAGTTGGATAAGTGCAGCTGCAACACTGCCATCTATCTGACCAGTGTTCGGTTATGTCCCATTCGCAAAAGTATGACGAATTCAATCTGGACTCTTCAGTTTATCCTCAAGCTGCAGCATAGCGGTGAAAGATGTTGCTGACAGTGAATCCAGTGGCACCATCTCAACAATAACTTAGATCATCGAAGCTCAGTTTGGACTCTGCCATGGCTGCTCAGCTCCAGAAATAATAATTAGACTTAGACAATTGTTATTAGACTTAAACGTAGGCAAAAAAGCTGAATTAGTGCTGAGGTGACAGCAACTACTGTTAAGGCACCATTGACTGGCTGGCACTGTGGGACAGAGGTTAATACTGCTGCCTCACAGCGCCAGGGACCCAGGTTTCATTCCTGCCTTGGGCGACTGTCCATGGAGATTGCACGTTCTCCCAGTGCCTATGTTGGTTTCCTCCAGTGCTCCAGTTTCCTCCCATTGTCCAAAGATGTGCAAGTTAGGTGGATTGGCCAGGCTAAATTGCCCCATAGGCTAATTGAGTTAATGATGGTAAATGTGTTGTTAGGGGATCGGGTGGGGTGCTCTTTTGAGAGTCAGTGCAGACTCGATGGACTGAATGGTTTTTATCTGGACTTAGGGACTCTATGACCATGTGGCATTAAAGTGGCCTAGTAATACTAAAGTCATCAAGAACAGGGAAAAATTCTGTTGGAGCTATACAAAGAAAGATAGTTGCCTTTGGTGAAGCCCAATCAACAGAGCACCAAAACATCAGTGCAGGAATTCCCCAGTCTCCGAGGCCCAACTCTCTTTATCCGCTTCAATGTCCTTGGTTCCATCGTATTCTGTCTACCAGGAATGTCTCACCACATTCCCTTGACATTTCATGGAATCATCATCACAGAATCTCAAACTCAACATCTTGGGGTTACCACTTGCCAGAAGTTTAATTGAACAAGACATCTAAATATTATTGCTGGAAGAGCAGCTAAGATGCTGTGAATTTTGCAGTCAGGGAGGGTTCCAGACTACTGGAAAATGGTCATTGTAATTACCCTGTTTAAGAAGGAAGGGAGGCAGAAGACCGGAAATTATAGGCCAACATTGGTTGTTGGTAAGATTTTAAGAGTTCACTATTAACGACGAGATGTATAGAATACTTGGAAATACACACTAAAATAGGACTGAATCAGCATAGCTTTGTTAAGGGGAGGTCATGCCTGACAAATCTGTTAAATTCTCTGAGGAGGTAACAAGCAAGCTAGACAAAGGAGAGCCAGTGGACGCGATCTATCTCGATTACCAGAAGGCTAGGAAAAAAGATAACAGGCCATGGCATTTGGGACCAGGTACTGGCATGGAGAAAACAAGCTGACCGGCAGGAGGTAGAGAGTGAGAATAAAAGGAGTCTTTTTCAGGATGGCAGTTGGTGATCAGTAGAGTTCCATAGAGGTCAGTGTTGGAACCAGTACTACGCATTATATATTAACAATCAGGCTGATGGACAGGAGTGCATTGTTGCTAAATTTGCAGATGACACAAAGGTAGGTGGACAGACAGTTAATGGTGAGGGAGGGAGGAGGCTGCAGAAAGACCCGCACATGCTAGGAGAGTGGGCAAAGAAGTGGTAGATGGAAAACAATGTGGGAAAGTGAGGGGCCTGGAGGCAGCACAATGGCTCAGTGGTTAGCACTGCAGCCTCACAGCACCAGGGATGCAGGTTCAATTCCAGCCTCAGCTTCATGTCTGTGTGGGTTTTCTCTGGGTGCTCTGGTCTCCTCCCAGTGCAAAGATGTGCAGATTAGGTGAATTGGCCATGTAAATTGCCCACAGCGTCCAGGGATATGCAGGCCAGGTGGATTAACCATGGGAAATGCAGGCTGACAGGGACAGGGTCGGAGGAGATGAAGAGTTATTGGGTAAAGACAGAAGAATGAGGTTGAGAAACATATCGGCCATGATCAAACAGTGGAGCAGACTCTATGGGCTAAAGGATTAGTTCTGCTCCTTTATTTCACAGTCGTTATCTAAATTGTGAAACTGCTGAACTAGGGGCCAAGTTTTAAAATGTCTCTTACTTAAGACAAGATGAAGAAGAGCTTCTTCTGTCAGGTTGGCTACTTTTTGCAATCCTCTGCCACAGAGAGGATTGATGGATGGCTCTTTGAATACATTAGATTTCGATTTACAAGGTAGTTAAGGTTATGATCATGGCATGAAAATGAAGTTCAGGCCACAATCATTTCAAGTACAATTTAATGAATAGTACAGCATGTTTAATGGGCTGTTTAGCCTACTCCTGCTCCTATTTCATATCATTGTTTCATTTCAAATTCAATAATTGAACTTCCACTTACTGTTCGGGTCTGCTTTTCCAAAGACAATAGGTTATCAATGCCTTCCTGTAATCTTCCATCCTAAATGAGAAAGACAAAATGATTAACACTAGAAACAAAACAATATTAACTCCCTTTGTTGCCCATTTCAAAACATTTTCTGCAAATTGAAAATTTACAGTCACCAACAAAGTACTCATCCTTCCCATATACCAGACTTAGCTAAGCCGATTCCATGTCAAATATTCAATATAACAGATAGGCAGGAAATGTGAAATGCATACAATTGCAGGGAAAAAAAAACACAGTTCAACATTTTCTTCTTCTGTATATAGCTAGATAGTGTGCTGAGTTTCCATGCGCAATAAAAATGTCTGCTTCTATGACAAAGCCACACTGTTCAATGCAGTTTTATTATTTTTTTTTGGAATGCAACAATTGCTTACACTACAAGACGTTAAAGTGGATGGGAAGAATTCCAAATCACAAAAACTGCCACAATGTCAGCCCAACTCATGATCCTAATTCATTGTCAGTGTAATTTAAAAACACCCAGGATTAGCCAGTAAATGTCAGTTAAGGAGTTCAATTATTGTTAATATTGGACATTGCATTGAGAGGTTTGCAGGCTAGTTGGCAAAGGTCACTACATTGCATTGAGAGGTTTGCAGGCTAGTTGGCAAAGGGCTATGATTTGATCTGCCTGTCTTTGAGCCTATATCACACTGGCATTGAAAGTCGTATGCCACATTACTTATTTGTAGAATAGTAGAAAGTCTTTTTGCCGTGAAGGCAGCCTCCTATTGGTGGCTAAAATCCTTGTAGCACAATGAACTGTTAACTTCAGCTGTTGCTCAAACTTTCAGGGCAATCAGGATAGACTGAGCAATTTTCAGGATCAAAAGGGATGGCTTCTGGCCTATTCATGAATTTGCAGGATGTGTAACAAGAAATGATCTGGCTAGGGTAGCCATTACCCTGCAGGATGGCTTTGATAAGCCCCATATCAGCAACAAGCTGTTTAAAATATTTACTCATTCATAGGATGTGGGCATTGCTGACAGGACCAGTACTTATTCTCCATCCCTAGCTGCTCTTGAAAACGTATTGGTGAACTGCCTTCTTCGACCGCTGCAGTCCATGTGCTGACGACAACTCAATGCCATTGGGGAGGGAATTCCAGAATTTTGACCCAATGACTCTGAAAGAACAATCAACTCCTTTACACAGTGAACAAATGGCTCAGAACCCATTGATTAGATTGCTGATAAGGCCTAGATTGTGTGCGTATTGGGTCAAAACAGCAAATCCAAAAAGGCATGTGACTTAAGCCAAATAACTGTAGATATTTTCAGTGAGCAACCCCAAATGCAGCTAAACTGCAAAAATAAAAACAACTCGTCAAACCAGGTTTCAGTGTGGAATCTGACTTGTCCAGAGTGACTCCCAGCTGGAATCATAAAAACCTTCTTTTCTAAAGTATGTTATCTCAGTGAAAATATTACTGCTGGGGAATAAACTACATGATTGGCATCCTTGCAGACAATTTGTTTCGCAATTGTCGAGAAGAAACTGATGCTTTTCAGGAGAACTGTGGATATGCATTTAGTTCTCACGATCCTCGATATACTTGCAGTGAAACTAACATGCCACATGACTCATCAACAGTCATCATGATGCACAGTTCATTTCAATGTCTCTAACAAAGTCTACTTGCCAACCAAAGTGTTGCTTTCCCTTTTGTTTTGTTATTTTGCAAATTGATCTGATGAATGCAAGACAAAGAAAGCTTTGATTTTTTTTCTCAGTAGTGTTCGCGTTGTACCAAACAATGAGTAGAAAGCACATCAGTGAAAACTATTCAACAGCCAAAACTCAATTTCTTTGCTTTAACAGATTTGCAATGACAATTTAAGCAGAATTATTTCTTGCATTCAAACACTAACCCCTCACACAACAGCTTAACCTTTGTTCAGCCAACAGTTCAAAACAACTCAATCATATTACAATCTGAATATTTGATTTGATAAGAAGCAGGAACACACAGGAAGACAGGGCAGTTGGAAATTACTTTCCAGAAGTGAGAGGGGTGATGCATTTTAACCAAAGAGATGTCAAGAGTCAATGTATACTTGATGATGCAGCTCTCAAGTATATAAAAAGGTACACAGGAGCCAGGTTGGATCTTTGTAGCACAGGATAGATTATGGTCAGATGTACAGCATGAAAACATCTGGTCCAACTCGTCCATGCCGGCCAGATATTCCAACCCAATCCAATTCCATTTGCCAGCACTTGGCCCATATACCTCAAAACCCTTTCTATTCATATACCCATCCAGATGCCTTTTAAAATGTTGCAATTGTACTAGCCTCCACCACTTCCTCTGGCAGCCATTCTATATACGCACCAACCTCTGCGTGAAAAAATTGCCCCTTAGGTCTCTTTTATATCTTTCCCCTCTCACCCTAAACCTTTGGCCTCTAGTTCTGGACTCCCCTACCCCGGGGAAAAGACCGGTGTGTCTATTTACCCTATCCATGCCCCTCATGATTTGATAAACCTCTGTGGTCACCCCTCAGCCTCTGACGCTCCAAAACAGCCCAAGCCTATTCAGCCTGTCGCTATAGCTCAAATCCTCAAACCCTGGCAACATCCTTGTAAAATCTTTTCTGAACTCTTTCAAGTTTCACAACATCCTTCCAATAGGAAGGAGACCAGAATTGCACACAATATTCCAAAAGCAGCCTAACCAATATTCTGTACAAGATTAGAGTGGTGCTGGAAAAGCACAGCAGGTCAGGCAGCATCCGAAGCGCAGGAAAATCAACATTTCGGGCAGGAGCCCTTCCGAAACATCAATTTTCCAGCTCCTTGGATGCTGTTTGACCTGCTGTGCTTTTCTAGCACCACTCTAATCTTGAATCTGATCTCCAGCATCTGCAGTCCTCACTTGCGCCTAATATGCTGAACAGCTGCAACATGACCACCCAACTCCTATACTCAATGCACTGACCAAAGGAAAGCATAGCAAACGCCTTCTTCACTATCTATCTGCTAAGATAACCTTCTTCGCTGTCCACCACACCTTCAATTTTGGTGTCATCCACAAACTAACTATATCTCCCAGGTTCACATCCACATCATTTACATAAGCGCAAAAAGCAAAGGATCCAACCTTGTGGCACATCCCTGGTCACAGGCTTCCAGTCTGAAAAACAACCCTCCACCACCATCCTCGGTCTTCTACCTTTGATCCAGTTCTTATGCAAATGGATAGTTCTCCCTCCATTCCATGAGATCTAACCTTGCTAACCAGTCTCCCATGAGAAACCTTGTCAAACGCTTTACTGAAGTCCATATAGATCACATCAACAGCTCTGCCCTCATCAATCCTATTTGTTACTTCTTCAAAAGAACTCAAACAAGTTTGTGAGACACGATTTCCCACGCACAAAGCCATGTTGACTATCCATAATCAGTCCTTGCCTTTTCAAATACATGTACACCATGTCCCTCAGGATTACCTCCAACAACTTGACCACCACCGAGGTCAGGCTCATCAGTCTTTAGTTCCCTGGCTTTTCCATACCATGTTCCTAAAATAGGGGCACGATGTTAGCCAACCTCCAGTCTTCCGGCACCTGACCTGCAACTATCGATGATACAAATATCCCAGCAAGGGTCCCGACAATCACTTCCCTAGCTTCCCACAAAGCTTTAGGGTACACCTGATCAGGTTTGAAGATTTATCCACTTTTATGCATTTCAAGACATCCAGCACTTAGTCCTCTGTAATATGGACATTTTTCAAGATGTCACCATCTATTTCCCTACATTCTATATCTGCCATGGTTTTCTCCACAGTGAACACTGACGCAAAATACTCATTTTGTATCTCCCCCATCTCCTGCAGCTCACCACAAAGGCTGCCTGGCTGATCTTTGAGGGGAGAAAGTGAGGACTGCAGATGCTGGAGATCAGAGCTGAAAAATGTATTGCTGGAAAAGCGCAGCAGGTCAGGAATGAAGAAGGGCTTATGCCCGAAACGTCGATTCTCCTGCTCCTTGGATGCTGCCTGACCTGCTGATCTTTGAGGGGCCCTATTCTCTCCCTAGATACCCTTTTGTCTTTAAAGAATGTGTGCATACCCTTTGGATTCTCCTTAATTCTATTTGCCAAAGCTATCTTGTGTCCCCTTTTTGCTCTCCTGATTTCCCTCTTAAGTATACTCCTACTGCCTTTATGCTCTAAGCATTCACTCTATCTCTCCTGTCCATACCTAACATATAATTCCTTCTTTTTCTTAAGCAAAACCTCAATTTCTCTAGTCATCCAGCTTTTCCCTACATCTACCAGCATTTCCTTTCACCTGAATAGGAAGATACGGAAGTATCGTTATCTCATTTTTGAAGGCTTCCCATTTTCCAGCCGTCCCTTTACCTGCCAACATCTGCCCCCAATCAACTTTTGAAAATTCTTGCGTAATACTGTCAAAATTAGCCTTCCTCCAATTTAGAACTTCAACCTTAGATTTGGTTTATCCTTTTCAATCAATATTTTAAAACTAATAGACTTATGGTCACTGGACTCAAAATGCTCCCCCACTGACCCCTCAGTCACCTGCCCTGCTTTATTTCCCAAGAGTAGATCAAGTTTTGCACCTTCTCTAGTAGGCACATCCACATACTGAATCAGAAAATTTTCTTGTACACACAAATTCCTCTCCATCTAAATTCTTAACACAATGACAGTCACAGATGATGTTTGGAAAGTGAGTTTTGTGAAAGTTTGTAGCTCAGGTTGAGGTTCTGGATGTAGGTTAGCTTGCTGAGCTTGAAGGTTTGTTTTCAGAAGTTTTGTCACCATACCACATAATATCATCAGTGAGCCTCTGGATGAAACCCTGGTGGTATGGCCCGCTTTGTATTTATGCGTTTAGGTTTCCTTGGGTTGGTGAAGGCATTTCCAGTTGTTTTTTCTCGGGGGGGTGGGGGGGGGGCGAGGGAGGAGAAGAATGGTAAATGGGATCCAAGTCAATGCGTTTGTTGATAGAGTTCCGGTTGGAGTGCCATGCTTCCAGGAATTCTCCTGCGTGTCTCTGTTTGGCTTGTCCTAGGATGGATGTGTTGTGGTGTCCTACCTCATCTGTATATAAGGATACTAGAGAGCGTGGCTCATCCCAACTGTACCAGTCTCTGATTGATCTCCTTCCTCAGTATCTCCCTGGGTTCTCCCCCTCCCCACCCCACCCATATTACTAGTTTAAATCCTCCCGAACAGCTCTAGCAAATCTCCCTGCCAGTATATTAGTCCTCTTCCAACTCAGGTGCACTCCGTCCTTCCTGTACAGGTCACTTCTACCCCAAAAGGGATTCCCATGATCCAAAAAAAATGAGAAGCCTTATCCCCTGCACTAGCTCCTCAGGCACACATTCATCTGCTCTATCCTTTTTCCTACCCTCACTAGCTCTTTGCACCAGGAGTAATCCAGATATTACAACCCCCAAGGACCTCCTTTTCAAAATCTTGCCTAACTCGCTATATTCTCCTTTCAGAATCTCACCCTTTTCCCTTCCTATGTCGTTAGTTCCAATGTGTACAATGACCTCTTGCTGGTACTTCACCCTCTTGAGAACATTCTGCACCGTCCCAGATATCCTTGATCCTGGCAGCTGGGAGGCAACACACCTTCCGTTTTTTCACTGCTGGCCACAGAAACACCTGTCTGTCCCTCTGACTAGGGAGTTCCCCTATCACAATCAATCACTTCATTTAATTTCAGTTGTGATTGACCCACAACGCAGATTTAAATGCATCAGCAAATTAAGTTTGCCATTTTACTAAGATGCTGTTGCATAGCATAGGTCAATCAGATTGACCAGACCAGTTATTCATTTTAAAGTAAAAAGCAAATGTGAATCATTATACAATTCATTACTAAGCAATGTCAAATTAAGAGAAATATACTCCAACGACAGGAAACTCAAAGATGTCAGGAACTCTATTTTATGCCAATGCCTCTCAATACCAGCTGTAAAACATTGTTAAATCAAACAGGATGATCCATTGATTTCCAACAGTTAACATAAACTTAAAACATAGCTCTAATATTTGAAAATTTTCTGAAGCGCTATAATTTGATTGGTTGCAAAGGTTAACTTAACTGGTGATTTTGTTGGGTAAGTTTAGAAATTAGGACACACTTGTCAGTCATGAATGCAAGGCAAAAGTGAGCAGATGCTGGCAATTAGAGTCAAGAGTGTGGTGCTGGAAAAGGACAACAGGAAAATCAGGCAATAGTCCTTCATCAGGAATGAGGCTGGGAGTCTCGGGGGTGGAGAGATAAATGGGAGGGGAGTAGGGAAGGTAGCTAAGTGCACAATAGGTGAATGGAGGTGGGGGTAATGGTGATAGGTTGGAGGGGAGGGTGGAGCAGATAGGTGTGAAGGAAGATGGCCAGGTGGGGCAGGTCATGAGGGCGGTGTGAGCTGGAAGGTTGGAACTGGGATTTGTGGGTGGGGGGGTGGAAATGAGGAAACTCGTGAAAATCACATTAATGTCATGGGGTTAGAGGGTCCCGAGGCAGAAGATGAGGCATTCTTCCTCCAGGCGTCGGGTAATAAGGGAGTGGCGATGGAGGAGGCCCAGGACCTGCATGTCCTCGAAGTGGAAGGGGGAGTTGACGTGTTCGGCCACAGGGTGGTGGGGTGGGTTGTTGCGGGTGTCCCGGAGATGATCTCTGAAGCGCTCTGTGAGTAGGCGTCCTGTCTCGTCAATGTCGAGGATACCACATCAGGAGCAACAAATACAGTAAATGACGTGCAAATGCAGGTGAAACCTTGATGGATGTGGAAGGTTCCTTTGAGGCCTTGGATGGAGGTGAGGGGGAAGTGTGGTTGCAAGTTTTACAATTCCTGCGATGGCAGGAGGGGAGGATGGATTGTTCGGGGGGAGGGGGTGTGGTGGGGGCAGGAGCGTGGACCTGACAAGGTAGTGATGGAGGGAAGGGTCTTTACAGAATGGAGTAGGGGTGGGGAAGGAAATATATCACTGGTGGTGGAGTCAATTTATAGATGGCAGAAATGGCAGAGAATCATGTGGCATATACGGAGGTTAGCGGGGTGGAAGGTGAGGAAGGGGGAGGGTTCTGTCCTTGTTGCGGTTGGAGGAGTGGGGTTCAACGGCTGAAGTGTGGGAAGTGGATGAGATGCGATGGAGGCATCATCAACCACGTGGGCAGGGAAATTGCAGTCTTTAAAAGGAGACCACCATCTGGTGTGTTCTGTGGTGAAACTGGTCCTCCTGGGAGAGATCTGACAGAGGCGGAGGAATTGGGAATAAGGAATAGCATTTTTGCAGGAGGCAGAATGGGAGGAGGTGTAATCCAGACAGCTGTGGGAGTCGGTGGATTTGTAGAAAATGTCAGTGTTGAGTCAGTCACCATTGATGGAAATGGAGGGGTCCAGGAAGGGGAGGGAGGTATCTGAGATGGTCCAGGTGAATTTAAGATCAGGATGGAATGTGTTAGTGAAGTTGATGCAACCTCCTTGTCTGAACATGAGGTAGTGGCGATGCAGTCATCAATGTAGCGGAGGAAAAGGTGAGGAGTGCTGCCAGTATAACTGTGGAAGATAGACTGTTCCAGCTAGCCAACAAAGAGACAGACACAGCTGGGGCTCATGTCAGTGCCAATGGCTACTCCTTTTGTCTGGAGGAAATGGGAGAATTCGAAGGAGAAATTATTAAAGGTGAGGACCAGTTCAGCCAAACGAATTAAGAATGTCAGTGGAAGGGTACTGGTGGTGACATCAGAAGAGAAAGAAATGGAGGGCTTGAGGGGCCTGGTTATGGCAGATGGAGGTGTATGGGGACTGGAAGTCCATGGTGATGATGAAGCATTGGGGAGGGAAATGCAAGTCTTGGAGGAGGTGGGCGGTGTGGTTGGTGTCCCTAACGTACGTGGGGAGTTCCTGGACTGGGGCATAGGATAGTATCGAGGTATGTGGAGATGAATTCATTGGGGCAGGAGCAGGCTGAGACGTTGGGTCAGCCAGAGTGGTCAGGCTTGTGGATCTTGGGCAAGAGGTAGAACCGGGTGGTGTGGGGTTCCCAAACTATGAGGTGAAGGTGTGGGTGGGAGATCCCCTGAGGTGAGGAGGTTGTGTACGGTCTGGGAGATGATGGTCTGGTGATGGGAGGTGAGGTTATGGTCGAAGGGGCGGTAGGAAAAGGTGTCTTCAAGTTGGCGTCTGGGTTCACCGGTGTAGATATCAGTGCACTGAACTATGGATGCAAGTTAGGGATACAATCAGAAGATATAAATTTTTAAACTCACTACAGATATAAGCCAAAAACGAAGTACTCACTGTGTTTCAGGATTGATAGTACATTCTAATACAACTAACAATTTTATTACTTTAAGAATGAGAGACAGGGAGTACACTTTAATGGAAAAAAGATGGTGACACTAGTGTGGAATCTCCCACAAAACATTGGAAGCAATATAACTGCAATTTTCTTTTCATTGCCAGAAACTACAGGACATGGGTGAGACACTAAATGAGTTTTCGCATCAGTATTTATGTGGTGAAGTATATGGAACTTGATGAAGAAATAATGATATTGTACTTTGAAAAGTGTCCACATTACAGAAGTGCTAGTGGTAGATGTCTTCGAACACAAGGAGGCAGATAAACCCCTGGGAAGAGATCAGGCGTATCACAGAATTTTACTGGAAGCTAAGGAAGTGATTGCTGGGCCCTTTGCAAAGATATGTATTTCAACAGCCACAGGTGAGGTGCCTGAAGACTGGAGGGGGCTAATGTGGTGCCATTGTTTAAGGAAGGTGAAAAGGAAAAGTCAGGGAACTATACACCAATGAGCCTGAAATTATATCTGGAGAGGCAAGGACAGATTGGAGATGATCAATGTGGCTTTGTGCATGGGAAATCACATCTCAGTTGCTTGATTGAGCTTTTTGAAATGACAAAGATGATTGACGAAAGCAGAGTGATGCACATTGCTGAAGTCCACAGAGACAAGGTGTTCGACAAGGTTCTGCGTGGTCAAATAGTTAGCAAGGTTAGATCATGTGGAAATCTAATCATCTGGATACAAAATTAGCTTGCAGGTAGAAGACACAGGGGTGATGATTGAGGGTTGTTTTTCAAATTGTGACCACTGGTTTGAGTCAAGGATCAGTGCTGGGTGCACTTTTTGTTATTTGTATAAATTATTTTGATGTGAATATAGGACGAATGGTTAGTAAGCTTGCAGAGGACATCAAAATTAGTGGCGCAGTAAACAGTGAAGAAGGTTACCTCAGAGTCCAATGGCATCTTGATCAGATGGACGATGAGTGGAGGAGTGATAGGTGGAGTTTTATTTAGATAAATGCAAGGTGTTACATTTGGTAAAGCAAATAATGGGCAGAGCCTGTATACGTAATAGTAGGATCCTGGAGAGTGTTGCCGAACAAAGAGACCTTGGGGTGCAAGTTCATAATTCCTTGAATGTGGAGATGCAGGTAGACAGGGTAGTGAAAAAGTGTTGGTGCACTGACCAATAGAGGCAAGTGCATCAGAGTATTGGAGTTGGGAGATCATGTTGCAGCTGTACAGGACCTTGGTTAGGGCATTTTTGGAATAGTGCATTCAATTTTGGTCTCCTTGCTGTAGGGAAGACATTATGAAACTTGAAAGGGTTCAGAAAAGATTTACAAGGATGTTGCCAGGGTTGGAGGGTTGAGCTGCAGGAAAAGGCTGAATAGGCTGGGTCTATTTTCCCTGGAGCATTGAAGGCTTCAAGTAATCTTATAAAATCATGAGGGGCATGTATAGAGTGAATAGTCAAAGTCTTTTTCACCTGGGTTGGGGAGACCAAAACTAAAGAGAATAAGTTTAAAGTAGGAGGGGAAAAGATTCAAAGGGACCTATGGGGCAACATTTTCACAGAGGGTGGTGTGTGCATGGAATGAGCTGCCAGAGAAAGTGGTGGAGGCTGGTACAATTATAACACTTAAAAGGCACCTGAATAGGTATGTGAATATGAAGGGTTTTGGAAGGATTTGAACCAAATGCTGACAAATGGGACTTGATTAATTTAGGATATCTGGTCGGCATGAACGAGTTGGACCAAAGGCGCTGTTTCCATGCTGTACGACGCAATGACTTGATGTAAATTAAAACCACCTGCTGTTTAGTTAGACTTGCAATGATAAATTTGCAGGCTCAAGGTTCAGAAATCAAGTGCACCTAATTATGACATTATATCTCAGCTTAAAATCTTGAAAATTAACACCTTGTTTCATGTTATGTACAAAAGTGAAATATTAATCTGACATACTGGATACCTCATATGTTTTAACTCACACAATTGTCACACCACAGCATAATTCAAACACCACATAAACTTATTGCCAGTGCAGAAGAATCAGACTGGTACACAGTACAGCTTGTCCCTGATATCAGCTTCCAAAAGACTTTGAAAAAGATCAAGTTTCATTTCATATCAATTTTGTCACATTGAGCAGGAATCCCTACTAATTCAAGTCGGTATATAGCATGTAACATTAAAATTAATTTTCTCCTTCTTCCTCTGTAAATATTTCATATATGTCTGTCATTTTTACAATTTTAGTCATAGTAAAACCTAAATTGAACAGATCATTGAATGAAGTGGGGCATGACAGGATATCGGAAAAGAATGGATAAATATGATGACATGAGTTATTTGCATGGAGGGTAACCATCAACAGAAATGATTTCTATTCAAGTTAACAGTCCAAACCATTTGTAGAACATAATACTTTCTTTATACTGTTGGGGAAAAAAAGACATTTTGTTGCTAGCTTTTCAGAATGTATGCATCAATACAATTCACAAGACTACCAATTTAAGGACATTCAAGGTGCAGAAAAAAAAAGTCGATTTTTTTCCTGCTTCTTGGATGCTGCCTGACCTGCTGTGTTTTTCCGGCACCACTCTAATCTTGACTCTAATCTCCAGCATCTGCAGTACCCATTTCTGCCTACCAATTTAAGGAGAAACCAACATTTATAATGAATCAAAAGACCAAGGTGATTGGTTGACAAGAGCATTCTGATTGGTGGAGGTATTACCAGGGAGAATGCTTCAGTTGATGAGGATCAACAGTTAACTGTCAGGCAAGCTGACTCATGCATTGTCTGGGCAAATGGACCAGCAAAAGGCTGACAGTTACTCTATTGATTTAACATGCACAAAGTATATTCATGTTCCTTTCATCTGCAGTGAAACAGATTGCATTTGCATTTGAATACATCGCTTCCAATACACACGTGGCATACTGCAATCCTGACTGAATTCACACAATCACAATTATCCAGAAAATCATGTCCAAATGCAGAATCACATGTACAGTCACAAGTTTTGCAAGCATGTAATGGTTCTAAGTGTTAAAGTTATCCCCTCTAAATGAGATTCTTGCAAATTGTCTTGATGAGTGCAAGACAAACAGTTTTGTCAAAACATCTTTCTCAACATACCCAGATTAACTACAACTGTTAATTTTAAAATCTTGCTCAGAGATTTTTCATATTTCAAACTGTAAGACATCATGGATTTTAAAAAAAACTTCAAACATGTCGAATAAAACCCCGAGAATTCAGGAAATCGTTAATCTTTATGGATTAGAGGAATGAACAAGTCACTTCATGTATTTTTGAGATCTAACATTTCAACTGGAGCCCAAATATATTTCCGTCAGATATGGCATACCCAAGATTTGATTAAAACCCCAGAATTTGAATATAATTAGAAGGTTTTTTTTATATACACTGCTACATGATAGGGTAAAGAGTCTCAAAGCACTCACACGTACTCAATGCTCGTCTCAATATCGACTTCACGTACTACGGTGTAAAATTTACACCGAAGTAAATTTTAAAAATAAACTGCTTCTAGGCTTTCCGTACCTTCGTGCATCGACCAAAGAAAAACTGCGCAAACCGTTCAAATCTAAATTGTTTCTTCAGTTACAGCGATGAACGAGGCCTACTACGTGCGAGAACCTAGCTGAGTCTGATCAGTGGAACCGCATGACTCAGTGACTATGAGAAATATATTTTACTTACTTGAGCCATCTTCTGGCACTCCGGCAGCTGCTGGTCTACGGTGGAGCTATAATCCATCTCCATTTTCACAATCCTGCCATCAGCTCGTTCGGCTCCCTCCGCCATTTTCACACGTCGTTTGGTCTTTACCTATAATACTTCCTTACTTCCTTCCGACCCCTCAGTGTTCCCCTTTGGGTTCTGATTTAAAAGTACGAGTTATTTCACAGGCGTGAGCACACGCAAACACAGGCCTCAAGCGCTGCCTCGCGAGCCGGCGTAACCCAGTAACAGCCGGATGGAGTGAAGCCACGCCGGAAGGAGAGTGCCGTCCCTGACGCCAACCCCGCCCCCACCCGCTGAGCCACAAGCCACGCCCCCACGCTCGTGTTTCCCCGCAATCGCCTCTCTGTTCCCTCGCCGCAGGCCGTCACGTGCAGTTATCAGCTCCGCCTTCACCTTCGTCGCCCACCCCCAACTCGACCCGCCTGACTCATCCTATCGCGATATAATGTTGGTCGTCGTCGTCGGGAAAGGGCCGTGTGAGGCGGCAATGAAGCATGTGAGAGCCCGGATTTACGATCGGTTGGAGATTGTCTCCGGCGAGGGTTGTTTTGGTTTATCATCGTCTTCTTTTATGTAACGCAATAAAAAAACATGATTCATCTCAGTCAGATTCCCTGAGGTACCGTGAGTCTCGAGGATCTCAGACGCCGTCGAATTGATGGCCTTGGTTGGTCTGTTTTTCTCAGCCCGACTTTTAAAAATAGTGGAGGAAGCGCAAAGCTTTATCATTTACATATTTTCGTCGCAAATTGATATCTGGAAAGATGAGGGAAAAGTTTTGTTGATGTTTCCGTGTTTAAACTGGACAGGGCTGTATGGTAAAAGCTTTCAGCGAAATGTTTATTTTTGGTTGTCCCAAAACTGTTCATCTCTTGAGGTAGTTTTTCTTTTGTTAATGTGGGATGTTTCCGATTTATATGTTAGCACTTTGACAAACTAGGGTGATCTTTATGATTTAGGTAATTAACTTACAGACTGGACGGGTTAAATGACACAAACTGATCCTTGGTGTTTTCATATGCTCATTATTTTGTCTGCAATTACACTGAATTGCTAAAGAAAGGCAAGAGTTTTAAGTGGATAATGGTCTGTTAGAAGACTTTTGATGGCCTGAAAGATGTGTTAACCACTGCCCCAGTATTAGCCACACCTAATTACGCAAAGCCATTCAAGGTGGCTGTCGTTGGAAGTGATGTGAGTGTCCACTCTGTGAGCTCTTGTAAGAAGACTACAAGAGGATAGAAAGACCTTTCTCCAGGAAGTTGTACATTCATCAGAAATATTTGCTGGTTGAGAAGGAGACTTTGAGCTTGGTGGTGGCATTACAACATTTCAGTGTTTATGCTACCAGTAACGTATCTGAGACAATCATATACACTGATCATAGCCCATTGAAGTTTGTGGAGAGTTTTAAAGGTAAATATGTCAGACTGTTTAGATGGAGCTTGTTGTTACAGACATTCAATTGTGCATGTGGCAGGGTGATTCGATGACTCAAATGAGAAATGGAGGTGTTCAGTGGCAGGAGTACAACAGACGGAAATGAATGTAGTTGTGCACGTTTAGTCAATGTAACGTATATGTGTTTTAGAGTACTAACAATTTTAAGGAGTTTTAAAGTGAAGCCATCTTTGAATATTGTTTTTTTTAAAGGGGGAGTTGTGACGAAACTGCTCCTTTAACAAGGCTATGCAGTGCTTGGTTTTCGTTTAGAGAGGTCGTAAGTGACACAGACTCAGAGTCTGAGAGTTGATGGGTTTTAGGGCCAATTTGACAATAGCTAACAGATACTGCCTCAGGCAGAAAGCGTTCGAGTTTTTTTTAAAAAACTTGTACAATGAAAGGGGTGTGGCTAATTCTCCCAGCTCAACTTTTCTCTGGTTTGTTTTTTTTCAGTAGTGAAAGAAAGGCTGCTGGACACACAGAAGCAGGTCCAGGCTGGTTCGCTCTGGTTCGCGCGCTCTCGTTCACTCTCGCTCTCTGGTTCGCGCGCTCTCGTTCACTCTCGCTCTCTGGTTCGCGCGCTCTCGTTCACTCTCGCTCTCTGGTTCGCGCGCTCTCGTTCACTCTCGCTCTCTGGTTCGCGCGCTCTCGTTCACTCTCGCTCTCTGGTTCGCGCGCTCTCGTTCACTCTCGCTCTCTGGTTCGCGCGCTCTCGTTCACTCTCGCTCTCTGGTTCGCGCGCTCTCGTTCTCTCTCGCTCTCTGGTTCACGCGCTCTCGTTCTCTCTCTCTCTCTCTGTCTCTCGTTCTCTCTCTCTCTCGTTCGCGCGCTCTCGTTCTCTCTCGGTCGCGCGCTCTCTCTCTCTCGTTCGCGCGCTCTCTCCCTCCCTCTCTCTCTCTCGTTCGCTCTTTCTCTCTCCCGTTAGCGCGCTCTCTCTCTCTCCCGTTAGCGCGCTCTCTCTCTCCCGTTCGCGCGCTCTCTCTCTCTCTCCCGTTCGCGCGCTCTCTCTCTCTTCCGTTCGCGCGCTCTCTCTCTCGTTCGCGCGCTCTCTCTCTCTCTCTCTCTCTCTCGTTCGCGCGCTCTCTCTCTCTCGTTCGCGCGCTCGCTCTCTCTCTCTCTCGTTCGCGTGCTCTCTCTCTCTCGTTCGCGCGCCTTCTCTCTCTCTCTCTCCCGTTCACGCGCGCTCTCTCTCTCTCGTTCGCGCGCTCTCTCTCTCTCGTTCTCGCGCTCTCTCGTTCGCGCTCGCGCTCTCTCTCTCTCTCTCTGACTTCTATCCTATAAGAACTTGTGTTTGATTTTACGTTTTGTGTCAAGGGGTGTTTATGGGGATTGTGGCAAGTATTTGGAACAGCATCATTTAAGGTGGGATGATCTGTGGGGTTTTCAGAGGTTAGATTATTTGGTTTTCTGTTGTTTGTGTTTCATTCAATAATCTTGTAAATAAAAGCTATTTTGTTTGACCAGCTGATTCTCTCCTGGAGTATCCACTTTACACCTGCTTAAAACAACTAACAACATTAGGTTTTGGGCTACCTTCTTGAAATGTTTTGAAGGGTCTGGCCTGGTCCATAACAATGCCAATGTAGAGAAATTCACACTTTGGGAATTATATTCTAACTGGCAAATATTTCCTACTGACTCAGCCTATCTATATCAGCTTGCAATTCTCTGCCTCTTCTTGATAACTTCCTGTTAGATTTATCTTGGTGTCATTGTCAAATTTAGCTACTGTGCATTCAAACCCTGTATCCATGTAATTGATGTAGATTGTAAATAATAATGCCTAAGGCACTCCACCAGTTACAGCATTCAAACCAAAAAAAATTCACACTACTCTCCGCTTCTTTTTTGCTAGCCAATCCATTATCCATATTAACGTATTATTCCCTACACCATATGATCTTAACTCATGCAGCAACTCCTGTGATATCAAAAGCCTTTTGGAAATTTGAATACACCACATCTTTCTCTACTCTCTTCCACCTTGCATGTTACTTCCTCAAAAACGTAATGAATTATATAACAATGATTGATTGCCTTTCACAAAACCATCCAGCAATTTTTTGATTTTCTAAGAATGGTCCTCCTGTAAGCTCAATAAGGATCTTTCAAGAAATTTCCCCATGGCCAAAATGTCCTCAAAGGCCATGCAGTCAATAGGTAGTTCTGCACGCGTCAATTGGCATGTTTGATGCATTGGCTTCTGCTTACAGAAACTACCCTTATGCATGGAACTCTGACATGGCACAGCAAGAGAAAAAATTAGAGAATACTTATGACAGATATTCTGCCAACTGGCTTACAGTATACTGTTTTCTCTCTCTTTCCATTCTTGAATAAAGCTATGTTGACTATTTTTCACTTGGACCCTTCTAGAATCTAAAGCATTTTGGAAACTAGAACAAATGCACCTACTATCTCTACAGCAATTTTTTTTCAGACACTGGGATGCAGAGCGTGTAATCGTTTGGATTTGCCTATTTGTTTAATAGTTTTCCCAGTGCCTTTTGCCTGGTGGTAGTGATTGTTTAAAGTTCTTCCTTCTCATGCAATTAATGATTTTCATGTATCTTTGGAAATTTTCTCAGTCATTGACAGCGAAGGCAGATGCAAAATACCGCTTTAATACTTCCATTATTTCTTTCTTTTCCATGACCAGATCTCCATACTTGCTCCCTAGAGGTTCATTACTAGTTTTTGTGACTCTTCTTTTTAAATACCTTTAGAAACCCTTACAATTTTTCTTTGTTTTCACAAGCTTTCTTTTGTCATCTGCGAACTACCTGTTCTTAAATATTTTATCATTTCTGTTGATTCTTATCTCTGACCATTCATCTGGTCTCCTGTTAATATTTGCAGATGTGTACGGTCTTTCTTTCAATCTTTCCTTAACTTTAACTTCCATATTGATCCTCAGGTGATACATCCTTCTCAAAGAATCTTGTTTTCTTACTGGGATAAATATTTGCTTTATAGTATTAAATATCTCTCCAAAGATTTGCCACTGCATCATCTATACTTGAGCCAAGATTCCTAGTATACTTTTCCTATCGCTGTTGTGTTATGTTATAATTACCTTAATTTGGGTTTAAAATTCTAGTCTTTGACTTGCACCTCTCCCCTTCAAACTGGATATAAATGTCTGTCATGTTACATTTTCTGTCATCTGAATGCTTTGTTACAATGAGATTGTTTGTTACTCCCATCTCCCCATTGTCGACAATAGCTAGGTGCTGTAGAACATACATTGTCTAAGAAATTGTCCTGAATATACACTCTGTGAATTACTTTTTCTGGGCTACTTTTGCAAATCTGATCTTTCCACTCTCCATCAAGATTAAAGTCACTCATGATTATTGTTCTACATTATTTAAATGCCCTATTTATCTCTTACTCAGTGCTCTGTCCTGCAATGTAACTACTATTAAGGGGCTTAAACTATTCCCACAAGTGATCTTATACCTTTTACTATTTCTTATCTCTACCCAAACTGATTCTATCTCTAACCCTTTTGAGCTAAGGCCACCTCTCATTACTGTACTAATGGCATCATTAATTAAAGATTGACCACTTTTTTCCTTGCTTCCATTTTTGTGGAATGTCAAGTACCTGTCCATATACAGGATCCCAGCCTTGGTCACCCTGTAATCATATCTCAGTGATGGCTGTCAGGGCATGTAAACTCACAACCACTACTCTCTTGAAGGATGAGGGCAGCAGATGCATGGGAATGCCACCACTTGCAAATGTCCCTCCGATCCACTTACCATCAACACTTGGAAATATATTGCTGTATGTTCAGTGTCATTGAGTCAAGATCCTGGAACTCCCCCACTAACACCATTTTGGGTGTGGCTGTAGGAAATGGGCTTCAGTAACTCAAGAAGGCAGCTCATTCGCACTTTCTCATGTGCAACTAGGAATGGCCAATAAATACTGGCTCTGCCAGCAATGACTACGTCCCATAAGTGAATAAAAAAACTATTTCTATATCTGCCAGCAATACATCAATTTTGTTACAAATGGTGTGCACCTTTAGATAAGGTTTTTGAAATCTGCAGTCTTATATTTTCTGATGCTTTTTTAAATTTGTGATTTTGTCCTGTCACATTCTGGTCATTATTAATCGCATTGTTGTCTCGCTCTATTACCTCGTTGTTTCCCTTGGAATCAGTGTCCCCCATGATCCTTTTCCTGCACTATTTATTTCAATATACACACTACAATCCTAGTTACGTGATTCACCAGAACACTGGTCCCACCTTGGTTTGGGTGAGGATTGTCCCAATGGGGGTACTGTTCACATTTTCCCAAATATTAGTGCCCTTGAATTGAAATCCCATTCTACCATCAAAGGACCTTGATGATTTGTTGCAGTGGACCTTGTAGATGTTGCATTTTACTATCAAGGTATGTGGTATATATTCCTGCAGTTAAGTTTCTGCGTAATGATGCTACCCAGGAAGCTGACGATAGATGTCTTCGACCATGCCAATGCTTTTGAATGTAATGTGGAGATGTTTAGATGCCACTTTGTTGGAGATAGTTATTGCCTGATGCTACTACAATATGAATGAATATATTATACACCTATCGGCTCTAGCTTTAATATTGTCTGAGCATTTCTGCATGCAGTACAGAGTGAGATTTATTATGTGAGAAGTTGCAAATGGAACTGACCTGCAATCATCAAAAACATCCTCTTACTTTATGACGATCTTTGAAGAAAGGGCAACTGGTTGGCCCCACAACATTATCCAGAGGAATTCATGTGTGATCTAGAGAACAAAACCTGACCGCTGCATCCAGAATGTTGTTGGGGCCCATTGAATCCCATACCTTCAGCCATTTCTTGATATCATATGATGTGAGTTAAGTTGATTGAAGACTGGTGAGACAAATACTGGGACCTCAGGAGGAAGTCCAGATGGATTGTCTACCCAGCACTTCTGATTGAAGATGGAGGCAGATGTTTCATCCTTGTCTTTTTCACAGCATCTGTGATCATTGAAGATGGGAATGTAAATAGTCTTTCCCCTGGCTAATTATTTAATCATATGGCACTATTCATGGCTGCAGACCCTTTGGCCCAACTCATCCATGCCAACCAAATATCCTGAGCTGATCTCGTCCCATTTGCCAGCATTTGACCCATAGCTATCTAAACCCTTACTATTCATGTACCCATCCAGGTCCCTTTTCAATGTTGTAATTGTCCTCCTGTTTAAGGTATCATTTTTAAAAATCTTTTTTAAAGTTCCAAAAACCATGCAAAACTTATAAAAATAACTGCTATAAGAAAGAGAAAAAAATCATCTCCAGCGATTTAAAAAAAAAGCAACACCTACAGCCATGATCCTCTCCTGTCCACCATTTTGGATTTGATTTCATCCAGGTTGGCACCACATTTTTTGGTATGCATGGTGTAATGATTAGAGTGAAGTGAGACAGATGACCTGAGTTCCCTGATTGAGGCTGTTAACCTGGTCCAATCAGGGAGTCCTGGCTGACAGAGACAGAAGTGTCAGGGCTACTGTTCACTTTAGGAGCCAGTTCTGAGCTAGCTGGATCAGTGTCATCTAATGTGCATGTGTAAATAAAGGATGACAGGATACCGGCCTTCATAGAGTTATTTCAATGGCAACAAGAAAATAAAAGCCCTGAAGGGATTCGCTCACAATAGTCATCTTTGAGTTGGGGTAAGCATTTCTGATATCATGTTGCTAATTTGGGAAGCTTGACTCATTTGATCCTGAAGACTGTGTCCAGTATGTGCAAAAAAACTTTTTTTTTCTGGGCAAATGACATTGTTTTAAGTCTACCCCAATGAGTAATTCTCCTGACAGTTCATGAACTTGCAGCTTTTTTGGTTATTAAGAGCCTAACTTTCCCCAAGGCACCAGATACTGAAACCTTTTGAGTTTATGGAGCTAGAAGGGATTATTACAACCCCAAGCTTCCTCTAATTCTGAGATGCTGTCAGTTTTGCTTGGCAGTTCAAGAACTAGTGAATCCATATCGGGAATTTTGATGGGGTTGAGACAACTGGCAGAGGTGTGTGATTTTGGTTTAAGTCTAAAGTGAGACGTTGAGAGCCTATTTGTATATGCGATTAATGATGAGTATGCAAAAGTGCTGCTAGCTAAAGCTCACCTGGACTTCAAACAGGCAGTAGAACCTGCTTCATCATTATAAAATGCAACAAATGGAGCTTTTGAGTTACAGCGTATTCTGGTGGAAGCAGACACCCTCACTAGGCTAGGTGAGCTTGGGGAATGCCACTTAATTGAAGGTAATTGCATAGCCTCACTCAGGACATATCCGAACAAAAGTGTTCTGTGTCAGCCCACAGCAAACACCCAAAACAAAACTAATCTTTGGTAAACAGTTATAATTTTCTTGAGGATCCGGGCCGGCAAACCATTGCAGTTGCTGCCAGTTTGTGGACTCAAGACAGCAAAAGATTCCTACTGGGCCTGAATTGAATAAGAGATTTTATAGGCCGGCATCCAGGAGAGTGCATACCCTTGGAAGTCCCTAGTTTGGAACCCTGGTTTGTGATAGTTATTTTGCTTAGCAACGTCCAAAGCAAAACCAATGAAACTAAGCGAATGGTTAAATGGTCACCTGGTTCAATATCATTACCGGCTGGCTGTATCAGTAGTTGCAGAACCAGTCTTTACCAAAATTCGCTCTGGACTCGAACCCTTAAGACCTCAGTTAGGCTGAGAACTATACTGGGAAACCCCTACAGATTAAGGGTAAATATTTGCTTCTGGTCTGTTTCTATGAAGCAGCTCGTTCAGTTACCACTGATTTGTGTAGTAGGTTTGATGGGATGAAATTGGTTGAGTAAAATTCAACTTGATTGGATCAACATTTTCTGATTAGAAAATGACTGCCTTTGTGAAGATTAGACAGAGTGTGGCACTGGAAAAAGCACAGCAGGTCAAGCAGCATCTGAGGAGCAGGAGAGACAACATTTCGGGCAGGACTCTTCAAGTGAATCCTAATTAAATACCTAAGTGTCTTCCAGGAAGGTCGACGGACTATCACAGGGGCCAAGGCCCCCTCACTTGTTGACCAAAAAGCAATTCCACCATTCTGCAAGGCCCAGCCAGTGCCATTTGCCTCACAGGCAAAAATCAGGAGGCTGGAAAGTGAAGGAATCATCAAATCAGTGCAGCTTGCAGAATGGGTAGCATTGATCGTACCGACTGAAGTCTGACTGGTTGGTTCACTCTTGTGGAGGTTTCAAGCGATTGGTCAGCCACTTTACACAACTGGACAAATAACCATTCCCTCGAATAGAGGACTTAGATGCAAAACTGACAAAGGGAAGGCGGCTGTCCTTTGTGAAGCTGGATATGAGTAATACATACCTGCAGTTCTGATTCGGTGAGGATTCCAAGAAGAATGCTGCAATTAATACCCAGTACCAACATACTGGGATATCATCAGCCTGTGCCATTTTCCAGTCAACAATGGAGAACATTTTACAAGGTTGGCATTTATCTGGATGAAGTGTTAATAACCAGGAAGACAACAAAAAGCATTTAGAGAACTTAGACGTAATGCTTAAACATTTCTCCAAGGCCAATGTATGCCTTAGGAAGGGAAAATGTGTGTTCTAGGCATCCCCAGTGACCTTCTTGGGCGACAGTTGATTAAGACCAGATTACATGTGTCAGAAGATAAATTGAATGTGATCAAAGGTGCCCCGGCTCCCATATCATAGAGTTAAGATCTTTCCTTGGGTTGGTGAATTATTACAGAATAGTTGTACATAACCTGGCCTCTAAACTGGCACCCTTGCTTCTGCTATTAAAAAAGGGTCAGCCCTGGAAAAGGGTCTGGAAACCAAGATGTAGCATTTAGGGAAGTGAAGCAGCTATCATCATTTAAGGTGTTGGCACACTACAATCCCAAGAGAGATGTAGTCCTGACAATGCAATGCCTCCCCATGTGGTATTGGAGTAGTGTTGGCTCACCCATAGGCCAGTGGAGAGGAACGCCTGATAGCAAATGCTTCTTGGACTTTGACTATTGCTTAAAAAAAAGCCCAGTTAGAGAAGGAAGGTTTGACGGTCATCTTTTGTGTAAGGAAGTTCCACCAATGCCTGTATAGAAGTAAATTTGTAATAGTAATGGATCACAAACCCCTGCTAGGGATGCTGAAAGAGGACAGGCTTGTGCCGTTCATAGTTTCAGATTGAATTCAACAGTGGGCTGTTATTCTGAGTGTGTACACTTATGAGTTGGAACAGCATCTGGGAGGCTAAGTGGCAATATGGATGCTTTGAGCCGCCTCTTGCTGGCAGATACACCAGTGGTGGTGCTGCTACAAGAATAGTCTGGGCACCCTTCTGATCATCGCCGACAATATGAGACTGTGGACACAAAAAAATCTCAACCTGGCAAAACTAAAACAGCTGGTGGTGATGAGGAAAACAAAGGGTCATCATAACCAGAATTGAAACCTTTCTGGACACCCTGAGACCAGATCACCATGGTATATTATAGGGAGCAAGTGATTGTCTTGAACAAAGGTCACTGCCAGATACTGACTGAACTCCACCAGGGTCATCCAGAAGTTTCCAAAATGAAGATGTTGGCGAGAAGTTATGTCTGGTGGCCAGAATTGGATATAGCTAATTGAACATTGTCACGTTGATGGTGCAGTGCCCAGAGTGCCAACAAAGACAAAGATCATCGCCAGCAGCTCCCCCACAGTTATGGGAGTGGCCAGGTAAACCCTAAACTGTTACACTCCGACTATGCTGGCCCCTTCACGTGCTCGATGTGGATGCCCATTCAATGTGCACAGAGTTTATTTGTCAAACACTGGGATGACCATTGAAAAGCTGGAAGCAACTTTTGCAACGCATGGACTCTCGGAGGTGTTAGTCACAGACGTCAGGCCATCATTTACAAGCAGGGAATTTGAGTATTTCCTAAAGTTGAATGGCTTTCAGCATATTAGGCTTAAATGCCATGCCATCCATTGTCTAATGGTCTTGTGGAAAAAGCAGTCCAAATGTTGAAGAGAAAGTTAAAAAGAAGTTTATAGCTTCACTCGATAACAAACTGTTCCAGTTCCTGTTTGATTATAGGACCACTCCTCTCACAACTACAGGGACATCACCAGCAGAGTTGCTAATGGAGAGAAGACTCTGCACCAGGGTTCGATCTGATCTTCCCAGGCTTGAGGGGGGAGGTGAAATGGCACCAAGAATACCAGTGCCAGACTTGACTTTGTTAAGCGAGAGAGATGGTTTATTTATGGAGATACAGTTTGGCCCCATTTGGAGTGCTGTGTCCAGTTTTGGTCCCCACACCTCAGGAAGGACATACTGGCACTGGAACGTGTCCAGCGGAGATTCACACGGATGATCCCTGGAATGACAGGTCTAGCATATGAGGAACGGCTGAGGATACTGGGATTGTATTCGTTGGAGTTTAGAAGATTAAGGGGAGATCTAATAGAGACGTACAAAATAATACATGGCTTTGAAAAGGTGGATGCTAGAAAATTGTTTCTGTTAGGCGAGGAGATTAGGACCCGTGGACACAGCCTTAGAATTAGAGGGGGTCATTTCAGAATGGAAATGCGGAGACATTTCTTCAGCCAGAGAGTGGTGGGCCTGTGGAATTCATTGCCACGGAGTGCAGTGGAAGCCGGGACGCTAAATGTCTTCAAGGCCGAGATTGATAGGTTCTTGTTGTCTAGAGGAATTAAGGGCTACGGGGAGAACGCTGGCAAGTGGAGCTGAAATGCGCATCAGCCATGATTGAATGGCGGAGTGGACTCGATGGGCCGAATGGCCTTACTTCCACTCCTATGTCTTATGGTCTTATGGTCTTATGGTATTGAAACCACGGGCATAGCCCTGCATGGGAAAGAGGCATGGTCGATGTGAGGACTGATTCGGTGACATACAATGTTCAGGTAGGAGAGGCAGACCTGAACAAGCATGTGAAGCAAATGATCCAGCAACCTTGCACATGGAGGGGAGCAATTCATATCTGGCCCATCAGAACATCTGAAAAGGCTGTGGGTTCTCCCCCTCTCAGCAAAAAAAATCCTCTCGGGACAAGATGACATGGCAGATGTTGCAGACCTAATGCCATTATTACCTGAAGATGATGATGAATTTCGGCTGAGACTCCCTGCCATAAGACATAGGCTAGGGTCCAGTATACACCACCAGTATCTGAGGTAGAGTTAGAGGAACCAGACCTGATGCAATATTACCCCAAGAGAAGCGACAGGATAAAGAACAGGCTTCCATCTTAGGGCTTAGAGGGAGAGGAATGTAGAGATTGGAATAATGCTGGCCAGGTGTGCCTGATAGAATATAAGTACCCCAATTGGCCCGAGTCAACAGCCCCAATCAGGGAGTCCTGACTGACAGACATAAACAGAGGTGTTCGCCAAGGCCGCTGGACAGGACTGCTCCGAGTGCTATCTTACAGGAGTCGAGTGCTGGTCATAAACCAGCTGGTGGCTGCCATGCTGTGGTACTGGCTGGTCACTTTGGTCCCTCCTCCTGGCTTTGTCGCTGACATCCAGAGAACATAGGTCGACTTCTTGGACAAAAAGATGTACTGGGTTGCTGCGCAGGTTCTGAGTCTCCCTATTGAGGAGGGCGGTCAGTCGCTGGTGTGCGTCCGCACCCAGGTCCCGACGTTCCGCCTTCGGACCTCGCAGTGATACCTTTACGTCGAGCCTCCTCCTAGGTGGTGCGCCCTGGCGATGTATTTTTCCGCCAGGTGCGTAACCTCAACTACAACACGCTGCCTGTCTTTTACCAGGACCTGATAACTGTCTGGAACGTGGTCGAATCGTGCCACGCCTACCCTCCAGCAGCAGTAGTGGCTGTCGTCAGGGAGCCGTTGCTCAGGAATCCGCACCTCCGTACTCGTGGGTTCGAGTGGCTGTCGGAGGGGAGGGCCTTGGTGGCGAGGGTGACCAGGGTCGGGGACGTGCTGGGTGCCGGGGGCCTGGGCTGGACGCTGCTGCAGGACATAGCGAGCAGGGTAGCGGTACACATCTGGTATGTGGCCACCGCCATCTGATGCCTTAAAACAGGGGTGCTCGGACCCGACGTAGTGCACCAGTTGGAGGATGCTCAGGTGTGCGGTGGGATCCCGTCCGCGATTGGCCCCAAGGTCCCGTACTTCCCGCGGGAGCCTGTGCTCCACAACCTGAGCCGCCTTCAGAATTTTCATTTTGTCCCTTTTTAAGGATGTTAAAAGGAGGGCCCAGTATCGACTGCTGCTGCACACCGTCCACCCCTTCTCCCTCATCCACTGCCTTGGTGTGCCCATTTGCCACCGGGCGGTGGGGATCCCCAGTGGAGGGCTGCCTACGCGGGAGTCCTCCCCCTTTTCTCTCGGGGATCTGGGGTGGAGGGTGCTGCATGCAGTGGTCCCCTGCAACCACAGATTGCGGAGGTTCACGGACTCCTAGCCCAACCTCTTGTTCTGTGGTTCTATGGACCACATATATATTGGGAGCATTTGCACTCCCTTTTTGAATTTCTTAAAAACCTCCTCCTCTGCTTTTGGTTGCACTTCAGTCCCACGCTCCTGATCTTTGGGCACCCGGTACAGAGGAGGGAGGGCAGGTCTAAAGACCTCCTCGTGGGTCTGCTCCTGGGCCTGGCCAAACTGGCCATCAACAGGTCCAGGCAGCAGGCCGTGGAGGGGGTTGTTAGGGCCAACTGCCTGCTCCTCTTCCGCGGTTATGTTAGAGCCCGGATGTCTCTGGAAAAGAAACACGCAGTGTCCACTGACACCCTGGAGTTGTTCAGGGAGAGGTGGGCGCCACAGGGAGTGGAGTGCATTATTTCCCCCTCCAACTCTATTTTGAATTAATCCCTGCCCTCCCCTTCACTGTTTGATCACACAGCATTGCCCTTTTGATGTGAAGGGGACTGCTTGTCACTGGCCACTCGGATGTTTCTTTTCTTCCTGGTGGACCTTGTGTCTTTCACTGTGTCTCACACCTGCACACACACAGCATGGGTGCTGGGGGATAAAATAAAAAAGAAAATAAAAAAGAAAAAAAGAAAAGGGAAAAAAAACAGAAGTGTTGGGTTCTGTCCACTCTAGCAGCCGGCTCTGAGCTAGTTGCGTCAGTGTCCTATACTATGCACGTGTAAATTAGAGGTGACTTGGTGATGGATACTGGCTTCTTGCAGTTATTTCACATGGTTGTGCTCTTGGTATGCCTTTTACACTGCTTATTGAACCAGGATTAGTTTCCTGACTTGATTTTTGAGAAAATGAGGGATGCACCTATCCATGAAGTTATGATTCTGCTATTGCTGTTGATAAGTCCTCGACAGGTATAAATGTATGAGATGATGGATACAAAACAGGGAGAAAGAACAATGTAATGCAAATAGGGTTACTGAAGTTTGGCAGTCATTCTGAAAAAGTATTGGAAACCAGACTTTGTCAGATTGATTGGTCAAAATTGTTTGCAGGCATGGGACAAGTGCAGAAATCTAAGTGATTCTTTTTCAATAAGGCTTTTGTGATACTGGATAATGTTATTGAAATCTGGATCTTGTGTGGTTTTGATTTTTGCAGTGATCAAGGAACTAAACACACACTTCATGATTGAATATCTTAAAAGCATTTTACAGTTAATGGAGATTTTGAAGTGTAAGTTGTAAGAAACAAAGGCCAGTTTGCGCACAAGCTTCTACAAGCAACAGTATGGTAGTGACTAGATAATCTGTTTTTCAAGTGTTCAAAGTAAATACACTGTCCCATTGGTGATGTATAATTGCTTCTCAAACGTTAATAGTGATACTTGAAAGTGTAGGCCTTTGTTGTATTAAGCAGCAATTTTTATTAAAGACCCAAATTCTAAACCAAGAAAGGGAATAGTAATAATTAATAATCCTGATTATTTTATCATGTATCCTGCATTGCAGTAGGTTAACTCAGTGGCAGAATGGCTGATTTGTCATTGCAGCCTGATGCTAACAGCATGAGTTCAATTCCTGCATGAGCTGAGGTTAGCATGAAAGAATCCCCCTTGTCAACCTCTCCCCTTGCCTGAGACATGGTGAATTCTAGTTTAAACTACACCAGTAATCATCTCGCTCTAAAAAGAGAGCATCCCTATGGTCCAGTTGAAATATGGCAACTTTATCTTTTCACCTGTGGGAAACTGCTCGAGTTGTTTCCAGAATAATTCTGTTGTCGCCAGCAAGTTAACTAAAAATATTTGAAGCGCTCAGTCAGATTAGTTTCTGTGAAAATATTTTAGCAGTACTCAATCAAACATCTGTTCAAGATTACATTATTGTTTTCACCTCATTTTACAAATAATCAAATTTCAGTTTGAAGTGTTAATCAGTTCATACTAATTAATATTACTTTGTTTTGATCACTGTCAGACATATCACTATTAATGTATTTGGTGTGCATTAAAATATCCATTGAATCAACCTAGATTTGAAAACGTTTGTCATAATCAGAACCACATATTTAATTTGATTATATGACTGAACAAGCTATTCCCACTAAGGGACATATAGCAATTAAAAGGCTTTGTATCAAAGACGTGATATTTTGTTTAAATTCTCCACTTTCCAGACCAGTTTGTTCCTATTGGATGGAGTCAGTATCCTTTCTGCTGCCGTCACTGAAGGGAGTTCTGCTACAACTGTTATAGTCATCGGATACATTATACCCATCGAGATCTGCGAGGAGAACTAATGTAAAAACCAGGCTGGTTTGCTGTGTTATGTAAGGGAGATACCCAGTACCTGAAACAGGAAATACGCCGACTTCGCTTTTATCTGGGGAAGGAAAGACTGAAGGAACAAGAAAGTCCTGCCGTGGCGTTGCGACTTAACACATTCTTACATTTTTTTTGGTTAATGCATAGTAAGGTTGTCTTACCAATGACTCTGCTGGAATGAAAGTGATTTATTTGATTTCTGTTCGTCAAACAAGATACAGTTACGAGTAATGCTCGCAAAGGAGCTGTTTCTGTGTATTCCGACTGTCTGCATTCACATGATCTGAACTTGAAACTGGACCTGAAAGATAGCGAAGACTCAGTTGTGTTTTGATGCATGAACCTTCAGAAGCTAAGGAAGGGTTGATTCGTTTCACCCCATAAACTGTGCAGTGACTACGTTCGAAATACAGTAAATCGAGTTACATTGCGAGTTTCTGGGAAGGAAAGAGTCTTATGAGGAAGGACTATGTTGGTGAAGGAGTTCAGGATTTGCATGCCCCTGACAGTAGAGGAGGTAAGTATAGCTCCCGTGGTTTATTTTAATGGTGGGCTTTTTTTTATTTTCAAAGAAAAATGCATGTCCGAACTAAAATTTTATTCGATTTTCACGTCGTGTTTTTCTGGGAGAGGGTTGAATTTCTTTGATTCTTAACGAAGATTTGAGCACATTTATGATGGCTTTAAACGTTCCATTTGTTTCTGATGGCTTTAAACGTTCCATTTGTTTCTGATGGCTTTAAACGTTCCATTTGTTTCTGATTACACATGTATGTATTGTAAAGCATTGCTATCACACATAATGGAAATCATATGACTACGTTGTATGCATAAACCGCGGGGTTTACGTCCTGAACGCACTGGAAAGCTTTCTTCCCTTTCTGGCAAAACTACTGTTTAACAGTGCGTTCAATTGAAAAGAAGCCGATAAGTTGAAGAAAATTGGAAGTGCCTGCTGACGCGATTTAAGATACTGAGGGCGTGAGTGGGGAATCTACTGACACCAAAGGCTTTGTTTAGATTTCACTGTAGTTGCTTTCTCATCCTTCAGACATAACCACTGAATTCTTGCCATAAGGTGTGCACCTTTAATTGCACTGACTGACCTGCATTAAAAACGGAGTTATTTGTTATTGTGAGAAAAGTGTAGTAAACATAAATGTATAAATATGTTTTATCGTGGAGGACAATACATTCATCCATTCACAATTGTCACCAGATGGCGCTGAGGTGAAACTTTTTTTGTTTACTCTTGGTCTAAAACATTCAGAGCTTATTTAGAATTTAGAGTCAGGTTTATTGTCACATGTACTCAAGTACAGGGATACATGAGTACAGCGAAAAGTGCACAAAGTCGCCATTTCCGGCGCCATCTTAGGTACAAAATCTTAGGTATAAATTAGAAAAATGGACAAATAAAGTTTAAAAAAATCAGCATAACAGTCCTTTTAAAGCTGGTTACAAATATGCCAGCGAATGTGGAGACATTGCACATGCACTGCAAAGATTAGCAATAATCTTAATTTTATTTACCCCTTCCAAGTTTTTGAACAAAATAAATTTAAGAATTCTCATTAGAATTTGTAATTATTGAAGTCAAAATAATGGAACCGTAACAAATTGAGGAATGCCATCACTTCTTAAAAATGTTTTTTTGTTAAAGAACAAAGGGCATTTGGCTGCAACATATATTCAATGATTAATTCTTCGAAAAGTGTGACAGGTTCTTGCTAATCCCAGTAAAGAAATTAAAACAATGAACAAGGATTTATAAATAAAGAATTAACATACCAGAAGGTCCAAAGAAGAGTCGTATCAGACTTGAAATATTAATCCCATTTCTCTCCACAGATGCTTCCAGATGTGTCTATCTGTAGAATTTTCTGTATTTATTATTAAGGATTTATTTGATGTATGAGATTTAGGGAAAATATTAATGATGGATAGTTGAGATCTAATGATGTAGCATCTTAACATGTCATAATCTTTAAGTAATGCAAACAATGTTAAAGGTTTTAGTCATGAACAATTGACTTGGAAATATACTGCTGGTTGCTGGGTCAATTTCCCAGAATTCCCCTAACAGTATTGGGGGTCCACCAACAGCAGGTAGGCTGCAGCTGTTCAAAAAGGCAGCTCACAACCACTTTCTCAAGAACAACTATGGATGGGCAAAAAGTGCTGGGCAGCCAGCAATGCCCCCATCCTGCAAATTAATTTAAAAAATGAAGAACTTAGGAATTAGTAACTTGAAAAGCTTGTGAACAAAATAGTAATTAATAGTTTGACATTTTTTGTGTGCACTTTGTAAATGATTATACATAAAGTGGATTGAATGTGATATTGTTTAAAGGCAATATTTATCAGTTATTGTTGAAAGAAAACTGATAAATTTCCTCAAGTATCTTTCAAAAGGAATTACACAGAATATAGAACAGTATAGCACTGGAACAGGCTCTTTGACCAATGATGTTTTGCTGAACATGACGCCAAGTTAAACTAATCCCTTCTGCCTGCTCAATATCCATATCCCTTCATTTCTTGCTTATTCATGTGCTTATCTAAAAACCCCTTAAATGTCCCTATTGTATCCACCACCACTCTTGGCAGCACATTCTGGGCACCTACACTCCGTGGGGAAAACAACTTGCCCTCACATCTCCTCTGAACTTTGCCCATCTTACCTTAAATGCATGCCCTCTAGTATTAGACATTTCAACTCTGGTAAAAAGGTTCTGACTGTCATCCCTATTTAGGCATCTCATAATTATATAAACTCCTCAGCCTCTGCCACTCCAGAGTAATAAACCTAGTTTGTCCAGCTTCTCCTTTATAGCTCATACCCTCTAATCCAGGTAGCACTCCTATAAACTTCTTCTGCACCCTCTCCAAAGCCTCCCACATCTTTCCTGTAGTGTGGCAACCAGAATTTAATGCAATATTCTAAGTATGGCCTAACCAAACTTTTATGAAGCTGCAACATCATTTCCTTCTTTCTTTACCACCCTATTACTTGTGTAACCACTTTCGGGGAACTATAGACAAGAACCCTAAGATTCTTCTATACATAAATGCTGTTACGGGTTCTGACATTACCTGTATACTTTCACTTGACATTTGATGTCCCACAGTACAACACCTCACACTTACCTGGATTAAACTCCATCTGCCATTCCTCTACCCATATCTGTAACTGATCTCTATTCAGCTGTATTCTTTGACTGCCTTGAACACTATCCACAACTCCCCCGATATTTGTGTCATCTGCACACTTGCGAGCCCTCCGATCAATGTTTTCATTCAAGTCATTTATATGTATCACAAACAGTGGAGGTCCAGTACGAATCCCTGCAGAACACCAATAGTCACAGGCCTCCAGCTAGAAAAACACCATTGCGCCACTACTCTTTGTCTTCTATGGGCAAGACAATTCTGAATTTAAATGGCCAAGTCACCATGGATCCAATGCATCTTAGCCTTTCGACACGTGGGACCTTGTCGAAAGCCTTGTTTAAAATCCATGTAAACAGCACCTACTGCTATACCTTCATCAATCATCCTCATCGCCTCCATTAAAAAAAATCAAGTTAGTAGCCTGCTCTGCACAGAGCCATGCTGACTGTCCCTAATTAGGCCATGCTTTTCCATATGCATGGACATCCTATCCCTAAGATTCTTCTCCAATAGCTTTCCAACTAGATATGTGAGACATACTGGTTTATAATTCCCCTTCTTGAACAGAGGAACAATATTAGCTACTTGCCAGTCAACAGAGATCTCTCCAGTGGCAAGTGAGGATACAAAGAACTTGGTCAAGGCCCCAGCAATCTCCTCTCTTGCCTCTCTCAATAACCTAGAATAGATCCCATCAAGCCCTGGATCCTTATCCACCTTAATGCTCTTCAAGAGGCCTAACATTATTTATTTCACAACCTCAAAATACCCTATTAGCATGCCCACGTGACTCTCGCTATCCTCCATGTCCTTCTCCTTGGTGAATACCGATGCGAAGTACTCATTTAGAATCTTGTCCATATCCTTTGCCTCCAAGCACACATTCCCTCCATTATCCTTGAGTGAACCTACCCTCTTCCCTCGGTATCCTCTTGCTTTTAATATATGTATAAAATGCCTTGGGATTCTCTTTAACCCTACTCATCAAGGACATTTCATACCCCTCCTTGCTCGCCTAATTTCCTGCTTGAGTTTTTTCCTACTTTCTTGACGTTCCTCCTGGGCCCTGTTTGATTTTAGCTTTCTAATCTTTACATATGCTTCCTTTTTCTTTGTGACTAAATTCACAATCTGGAAAAGCACAGCAGGTCAACAATCAGCATTTCAGGCCGGAGCCTTCATTCCAGATGAAGGGCTCCACCCTGAAACATCAATTTTCCTGCTCCTCGGATGCTGCCTGACCTGCTGTGCCTTTCTAGCAACACACTGTCAACTCTGATCTGCAGACCTCACTGTCTCCTAAATTCACAATCTCCCTAGTCATCCATGGGTCCCATAATTTGCCATCCTTGTTCTTTATTCTAATAAGGAATTACTGGAATAAGGACTTATTCGTAGCTATCTGAAAACTGAAGGAGTTGTGATCACTGTTTCCAAAATTCTCTCCCACTGAAAGATCAGTCACCTGGCCAGGCTCATGAGCCAATTCAAGATCTAGTATGGCCCCTCCTCTAGTTGGACAAACCACATATTATTTCAAGAACCCCTTTTGGATGCATCTAACAAATTCTGCCCTGTCTAAGCTTCTTGCTATAAGGAAATCTCAGTCAATATTGGGGAAATTAAAGTCATCCACGATGACAACCCTATTGTTTTTGCATCTTTTCATATCTGTTCAATATCTCAGTGGCTGTTGGGGGGCCTATAGTAAAATCCTATCAGAATGATTGCACCTTTCTTATTTCTGAGCTCTACTCATGTTGCCTCATGATATGAAGGTGCTGGTGATGGACTGGGGTAGACAAAGTTAAAAAGCAAGTGACACCAGATTATAGTCCCAACACATTTATTTGGAAGTACAAGCTTTTGGAAATCTGCTCCTTTGTCAGGTAGCTAGCTACCTGCTGAAGGAACAGCACTCCGAAAGCCTGTACTTTCAAATAAACCTGTTGGGCCATAACCTGCTATCATATTGCCTCAGTGGATGAGCCCTCCAGTATGTCCTGTCTGAGTGCAACTGTGACATTCTCCCTAATTAGTAGTACAGCTCCTCCACCTCTATTATCTCCCTCTCTATCTTGGCTAAAGCATTGAAACGCTGGAATGTTGAGCAGTCAACCAGGTCTCTGAAATGGCCACAACATCACAGTCCCATTTACTCATCAGACTCTAAGCTCATCTGTATAACACTACTTGGATTGAAATAAACACACTTCACACTTCAGTCCATCAGCTTCATTGTGTTCATTAATTAATTGACCATACAAATATACAATGTTTTCCAAAGGTCTGCTTAGATGAAACCCTTTGTTGGCAGTGTGTAAATTGGCATATCAGGTCAAAAAGCCTTAGTGTGTGCACATGCTGAATTCCAGTTCCTGGTGGAGAGGACGTTATGCAGTTATGTTGGCAGTATTATGTGCTATCCTATTGCAACAAGATTATTTAATTGTCCAGCAGGTAAATTTGCTGAAATCCTTTGTAAAGCAGGCCCTAATTTACTGAGTATCTATGTATAATGAACATCAGGAGCCTCATGCTGTTTGATTCAGCACTCCATCACACAAGGTTAGATTGTTCGTTTGTTTTTTTTTGACATGTGGATTGCAGAACTGACTATGTATTTTCAGTCGGTGCTTACCATTTTTCCATTACCTAATCGTACTATTCTGCAATTCGTTTTGTATGTGCACCATTCTGCTGCAATCATTTCCTCCTCTGGATGTGTTTGCAGAGGGAAGAAAGGCTGTTTTGCCTTCATCTTGTGTTTTTGGTGGCTATCCTTAGCTACCAGAGATTATGTATATTAATGAAGGCACAACAACATGAGTGTATTCCGAAACTACTTTCAATTTTGATTTCAGCAGGGAAGCTGTCACTGAGTTGTGTTCTCTACTGAAACATGAGCTATAGATAGCATCTCGCTTGCTCACAGTTCAAGCACCACACTGAACTTTTAAACCGGATGCTTATTTGAAGTTAGCACAGGGAACATTTACCCAATCAGTTGGAATTCTATATAGCTGTTCATTAGGAAGGTGACTTGTTTGCTTGAGCAATATTTGCATCACATTCCCCATGGAGCAAAAGCTATAATTCAGAGGACACAGCAGTTCTCTCAGGTGCAGTTTCATTAGCACCCATGTACCTGTCAAGAGTACCTCAGTATAATCATGTGGAACATATATGAATTGCAAAGGATTTTGTTTGATTACTGGACCACCACAGCAGAAGACCACAAATGACTTTTAAGACATAGGGAGAGGCTGAACAGAGTGGGGCTGTTTACCCTGGAGCATCGGAAGCTGAGGGGTGACCTCATAGAGGTTTATAAAATTATGAAGTGCATGGATAGGATAAATAGACGAAGTCTTTTCCCTGAGGCAGGGGAGTCCAGAACTAGAGGCATAGGTTTAGGGTGAGAGGGGAAAGATATAAAAGAGACCTAAGGGCCAACTTTTTCATGCAGAGGGTGGTACATGTATGGAATGAGCTGCCAGAGGAAATGGTGGAGGCCGGTACAATTGCAACATTTAAAAGGCATTTGGATGGGTATATGAGTAGGAAGGGTTTAGAAGGATATGGGCCAAGTGCTGGAAGGTAAGACTAGACTGGGTTGGGATATCTGGTCGGCATGGACGGGTTGGACCGAAGGGTCTGTTTCCGTGCTGTACATCTCCATGACTCCATAACTCCATAACCGCAGTATCAGTACTGTAACTTGCAGGAGAGGGCAGACAAGTGTAAAGCTCTGTCAAGGAGAGTTTAGATGAGCCTTATCTTGTCAAGCCAGCATAATACTTTTCTATTCCCTCAGTGATTTCAGTGCCAGCTATTTGGAAGGCATGGTTAAAGTGGTGTAGGTTTAATAACATAAACTTTCCACAATTTTGTAAATATGTTGTATGATTTAAGCTGTTATTTTTCTTTTAATTTATGAATGAGTATATTGGGATTCATAGATTTGTACACTTACTGTGTTTTTAAAAAGTCTTTGAATTTTTATTCTAAGTGGATGAATTGCAAATATTTTCTTCCTGGAACTATTATACACCCAAGGTTCTTTTGTTAATAAACCTCTGTTAAAATCTAATCAAAATAATGTCAATCAAGCCAGGTTCCTGTCTGGGATCTGACTTGTCTGGGAATAACAATAGCTGGAATCATAGCAATTGCTGTATTTGATTTGGCTAACATATATAGTAAAAAATCAAAATTTTTATGGTTAGATATTCATAATGAAACAAACTTTTGGAATGTATTTGAATTATTAGTAAATGTTTTTGATGGCACTGAAGCCTTAAATCATATTATCTGCCCATCTGTACACTTTTGGCAAGGGATGGCATGTTCAGTAGGTATCCTAGATGTTTTCTGAAATAACTGCACAGAGGCCATTAGTCCATCACCAAGTCACCCTTTATTTATTTGTGCACAGTAAACTGTCTGTGACCAGCCAGCTATGTGTCAGTTGTTTGAACTGAGGATAGCCTAAATGCTGTTAATTTCTTTTCAGCAGCAGTAACACATTGACTGCGGCCAGCCAGCACAGAGTCAGTCCCCTAAACTGAGGAGATTCTAAATCTCCTGCCGAGATCATTATGTTCTTTTTTCTTCTGCTTCTTTTTCCCCCACACTACTGCCTAACTGCAGTACTGCTTATTTTTCCCCATCACCCATGTCGTGTGTGTATAGGTGTAGGACACAATGAAAAACAACAGGTGGACAAATCTTTATTCATCTTCCACCACCAGAAAGAAAGGAAACATCCAAGTGGCCAGTGACCAGCAATGCCCTTCTCATCAAAGAGCAATGCTGCGTGATCAAAAAAGTGAAGGGGAGGGCAAGGGATTCCCTGTTAATTTTTTTAACCCCCACACTACCATCTAACAACGTTAGTGCTTATATTTATCCCCAGCACCCATGTTGTGTGTGTGCAGGCGAGGCACAGTAAAAAACAACAGGTGTACAAACCTTTATTCATTTTCCACCACCAGGAAGAAAGGAAACAGTCAAGTGGCCAGTGACAAGCAATGCCCTTCTCAGGGCAATGCTGCATGATCAAAAAAGTGAAGAGGAGGGCAAGATTTCCCTGTTAATTTTTTTAAATTTTTATCCAGCTCCCTCAGAGCCAGCTCTCAAGAGTGAACAGAACCTCTGACCCTTCTGTTTATTTTTTATTTTTTTTCTTTCTTTTTATTCCCCCACACTATCGCCTAACTGCGGTAATACTTACTTTTCCCCCAGCACCCATGTGTGTGTGCAGGTGTGCGACACAGTGAAAAACAACAGGTGTACTAATCTTTATTCATTCTCCATCACCAGGAAGAAAGGAAACAGTCGAGTGGCTAGTGACAAGCAATGCCCTTCTCAGAGGGCAATGCTGCGTGATCAAAAATGTGAAGGGGAGGGCAAGGAATTCCCTGTTAATATTGGTCAACCAGATCCTGGCCTGGGTTAACAATCCTAATCAAGGACCTCATCGTCAACAAGATCCAACTGGTTCCAATCAACTATGATTTCCTAACTAAATGGTGCTGACACCAATTCCATTACCTCTACCATTACTCCATTTGAGAACACTGAGATGATCTTCAGTTTAGTCACTGGGTTGTACTGAGCTCCTTGGAGGATAAATTTTCTAAACCCTAAGGAAATTTGTTCCTTGTACTTGATTTTGAGTCCTGTTTTTGATTTTAAAAAGACTGAAAACAATATATAAGTCACATTTTCGCCGTTGTAATGTTTCGGAATAATTTTTTGGTCTTTGCATCTGGCAGAATGGATTGACAGCTTGTTATGCAACCTACCTGATGTTGCTATTCCATTTACATCCCAGAAGTCTCTAATCACGATAAGTTAAGAGCAAAAATCACATGAGACGTAATAGAAATCACTGAAATATGTGCCTGCAACTTGAAATTAGTATATTTAGGCAAGATTGAAAAATTAAACATCTATTCTAAGCATTTTAAAAATTAGAGGAAATGTACATAGTAACAAACATTCATTCAGAATCTGTTCGCTTCTTCTGTGATAAATTGTTTAGAGTATAAGTAAATTAAAGTCTTTTTTAATTCAAACTGGTTTCACAGATTTTTAAATAGCTACAGAAATACTTTCTAGTCAACCAATTACTTGTAAAATTAGAGGGCTGTGCAAAAAAAATGATGTTGCCTGCTATTTATTGCCTGCAACTAAGTGCTAGGAATCATAAATTAATACAAAAAACTGTTGGCGAAAATTTAGAGGTTTAAAAGGTGATGGTGCTAAATGGATAACAGCCAATTTATTTTAAGATCCTGTTAACAACTGACATCTCAGTTATACATTTGAAATAGGAATTAATAGGGTAAAGTTTTATTGCATTTAATGAAATGAAAATTGTGTTTAAAGTTGTACAAGTGACCCACTTTGCCAGATGTTTGGCCCTGTGATAAAGATGAACATTTACTCCAATCTATCCATGTTGGACATATTAACAACATATTCCAAATGAGATGCTGCACTATTCATGTTTCTCCATTTTATAACATGAAATGATTTAGTAAATTTCACAACATATATTTGCAAACCACAAGGCATTCTTTAGGAAACCAACATAATTGTGAGATCAATGTTTTCATTCTTGACTGTCTGAAGCGTAATATTTAGTTGCCAGAGTTGGATGGTGTGAATCCAAGTGGAATCCAAATCTCAAGTATTATTCTAACATTTGCACTAGCTCGGAAGTGTAGATGCAGTGAAAATCAAAATAGTGGCTAAATTCAGATTCAAAAAGTGTGGCACTAGAAAAGCACAGCAGGTCAGGCAACATCTGAAGAGCAGGAGAGTCGTTGTTTTGGGCATAAGCCCTTCATCAGAATGGGTGTTGGGGGTGGGGCTAGCGGGGAAGGTAGCTTGGTTGGTAATAGATAGATGAAGGTGAGGGGAGATGGTAATAGGTCAAAGCAGAGGGTGGAGCAGATAGGTGGGAAGGAAGTTGGGGTCCTACCTGTCCATCTGCCGTCCCACCTATCCGCTCCAGTCTCTGCTCCAACCTATCACTATCACCCCACGACCTTCATCTACCAATTGCCTTATTAGCTACCTTCCCTCCCACCCCATCCCCTTCCCATTTATCTCTCAGCCTCCCTGCCCACAGCCCCCACCCCCACATTCCTGATAAAGGGCTTATTCCTGAAACATCAACTCTCCTGCTCCTCGGATGCGCCCTGACCTGCTTTGCTTTTACAGGGTCAGACATTTTGACTCATCTCTAGCATCTGCAGTCCTCACTTTCTCCTACCTAAATTTAGATTGTCTGCTATGATAAACATAATTCATTAATCCATTTATGAATTCAGAAGAATTATTACTCAATACACAATGTTATGATTCATGTGACAGCTTAAAAGATCAACGACTCTATAAAATTAGAAATTGCTAAACAAGCTGTGGGCTCTCAGTGAAATGATCGGAGATAAATCTGTGTAGGAACAAAGCTTTAATTTTTTATATACAAATATATTTTAAAGATTTACTTCACACAATCTAAAGTAATGTTGCGATCGTACCAGCCTAGTTACCCTATCCATGCCCCTCATAATTTTGTAAACCTCTATAAGGTCACCCCTCTGCCTCCGACGCTCCAGGGAAAACAGCCCCAGCCTGTTCAGCCTCTCCCCATAGCTCAGATTCTCCAACCCTGGCAACATCCTTGTAAATCTTTTCTGAACCCTTTCAAGTTTCACAACACCTTTCCGATAGGAAGGAGAATCAAGATAGAACCCACTCTACTCACTACTGCAGATTCTCTGTAGGCCACACTTAAAACAACGATTAACTTTTCTGATTCTGTGCTGTGAACTTCACCCAACAGTTCCTCCAAGGTGAGTTGTGAATTTCACTGTTTGTTAATTTTTCCCAGATGCACTCCGATGTCCAACAATACATGAATTCAAACAGCAAAGGCAATAACTGTGCAGGTTCGCTCTTTCTTTCTTTCTTTCTTTTTTTTCTTTTCATTTCTCTCTCTCTCTCCTGCAGTGACCTCTGCATGTGCTTCCTTTGTCTGTTCTTCTCCCTTTTAAAACTGCTGTTGTTTTGACTTTTTGTTCCCAAAGTCCCAAATAAATGCAACAGCATATGAAACAGTAATTGCTGCTCCCGGAATTCGAGGAAACCCCTCCAGCGCCTAAAGTACCTCAAAAAAGGTTACAGCCAGAAATTTTTCCTGTCCTCCATCATGGATTACCCAGCATTCTTAATTAATTGAATTGATAAAATTAATTGAACCGTATTCCACCAGTATTTCAAACCCATCTCCCCAGGACATTAACCTGAATATTAATCAGTGACTGGTAATCAAGTTTCTGTATATCCAGTAAAGGGCTCTGCAAAAGAGTACTTGAGGAATGTAAAATATTGTTCGTACAGGGATCTGTTAGCTCAATTGGCAGGATGGTTGATTTGTGATGCAGAATTAGCCATCAGTGTGTGCTCCATTCCTGCACCACCTGATGGTCTGGTAATCATGAAGGACTCTCCTTCTTAACCTCTTCCATTGCCTGAGGCATGGTTACCATTCGGATAAACCCACCAGCAGTTGAGCGTCTCTAATAAAAGAACAGCTCTATAATCTGGTAAGACTTTGGTCAACTTTACCTTTTTCATACATAGGCAGTAATTTTTAAGTTACAGTAGACATCAATAGATTGTTGAATGACAGAAAATCTGTCTACTATCTTGGTATGAAACAAAACTATCCTAATGACTATACTGTTATGGTCTAATTGGTGGTACTATTGGACAAGTCAGATTCCAGTATGAAAATCAGTTTGATCGATCATTTATTTTAGTTAACATGGCTGTTATTCACTGCATCATAGCCATATGAGGCTGCAGAGGTTCATTTGCAAAACAAAAGGAATCAGTTTATTACACAAACTACAATAGTAAAAGAAGTCAAATTATCTACGTGTAAAACACAGTTTGAAAGATCTTAAAAAGCACTAAGCAAAATAAAGTCCCATTTTTTTCCTAAAACTATCAATTTTTTGTAGACTCAAATCTGGAGAAATTACCTCTATATCAAATCTTTAAATTTGACTTAACTGATTTTTTCCTAATTCTTTCCTGTAATCTGAAGCCTTTTCATGTGAATGTTTCTGAAATTGAGAGCTTTGACTTTCTCAGCTTCAAATGACATGTAGATTTCCAATCAAATATTCCTGGTCTGGAAGTGGAAAAACAACTTTTCTATTGAGGTAATTCTGCTTTTTCTGAACTGCTTTCACTGCAGCAAACAGAGATTCCTGAATTTGTTAGGAGAATAGATAGTGAGAAGCTATCTTGTTCACAGCCACATGTCTTTCAGTCACCTGCGAAACAGTTATAGTTGCTTGTCGGTAGAGGGCTTTTGTCATCAATGATTCATCAATAACTAGCCATAAGTCTCCAGACCAATCAGCCACTTGAATCTCCACTTGAACCATCAACTGTATAAATGGTACTTGGGGTGCAGTAATCCATTAGCAATTTTTCATTTTTAAAGCCGTTCGTTTCCCATTCCAGTCCACCATCAAAAACGGAGGGACATCATTACCTCTGAATTGTTGTAGTTTTCCTGAAAGAAAGAGAAACAACTTCTTTTTAAAATGTTAAATGAGTCAAGAATGAAATGAGGTGGTGCTGATGGAAAGGGAGATCAACAGTATGTGTATGTCAGCACATGACATGGATTGTGAATCTCAGTATGCAATGAGAACAGTTGTCTGAGGAGTGTTGTACAGCATGGAGATACCAGTAATCCAGGTGGATTTGAAATGCTGAGGATAAAACTTCATTTGGAATGGCCAAGTGGTATTATCACTAGACTATTAATCTAGAAACTCAGCTAATGTTCTAGGGACCTGGATTCAAATCCCACCATGGCAGATGCTGGAAATTGAATTCAACTTAAAAATTCTGGAACTAAGATTCTGCTGATGACTGAGACCATTATTCGTTGTTGGAAAAGCTTATTTGATTCACTAATGTCCTTCAGGGAAGGAAATCTTGATCCTTACCTGGTCTGGCCTAGATGCAACTCCAGACCCACAGAAATGGCCCTGCAAGTCACTCAGTTGTAACAATCACTCCAAAGTCTCAACAAAGAAATGAAACTGGACAGACCACCTGGTATCAATCAAGGCACTATAAATGACAATGGCAGAAACATCTCTGTTGCCCCTGCAAAGTATTCCCAACTAACATCTGTGACGAGTGCCAAATTTGGGAGAGATGTCTTGCAGACTAGTGAACAAACAGTCTGATGTAGTCATATTCAAGGAATCATACCTTTAGAGACAATGACCCAGATGCCACCATAACCATCCCGAGATATACCCTGTCTCATTGGCAAGACCAACCCAGCAGAGATAGTGATGCAGTGGTATACATTTGGGAAGAAGTTGCCCTGAGAGTGCTCAAAGTTGACTCCAGACCCCATGAAGTGTAATAACCTCAGGTTAAATATGGGTAAAGAAATCTCCTGCTGATTACTTTGTTACATCCTCCCTCAGCTGATGGAATCAGTTCTCCTCCATATTGAATAACACTTGGGGAAAGCACTGAGTGTGGCAAGGGTGCAAAACATGCTCTGGGTGGAGGATTTCAGTGTTCACCACCAAGAATGGCTTGGCAACTGATCGAGCTGGTCACATCTAAAGGACATACCCACTAAAGTGGGTCTGTGGCAGGTGGTGAAAGAAGGAATAAGAGGGAAAAGCATACTTGACCACCTCCTTACCAATTTGCTAGCAGCAAATGCATTTGTCCATGTCAGTGCAGTGTTTGAGTACTGATACTGTCTTCTGGCAACAAAGTCAACAATAACTGTCAAACCAGGAGATCAATCCTGGTTCAATGGAGAGTTTTCCAGCACCACACTCTTCGACTCTGATCTCCAGCGTCAGAAAGCAATGTTGACTTTCTCCCAGTACTATCTATGAGATGCACTGAAGAAATTAACCAAAGATCCTTGACTGAACCATACAAATCCACAACTACTTCCATTTAGAAGGACAAGGGCAACAGAAGAATGTGAACATTATTACGTTCATGTTCCTTCAAACCACGATCCATCCTGTTCTGAAATATCCTGTTCCTTCGCTGTTGCTGGGTCAAGATCCTGGAATTCCCTCCCTGAGGGTCTACCTCCAGTACATGGACTGCAGTGGTTCGAGAAGGCAGCTTACCACCATCTTTTCCAAAGGCATCTAGAGGTGATCAATAAATGCTGGCCAGCCAGTGATGCCTATGTCCAACAAATGAATTTAAAACCAATCCGTGTGAGATATGCCTGAGCTGGAGTCAGTCACTGGAAGCTGAAATAACTCCACAGAGGCCATTGTCCTGTTACTAACTCATTCTCTATTTACACGTGATGAGTCCTTCTTGACACTGATACAGCTCTGAGTGAACATGATGTCTGAGTCTTCCTCTTATCTGTCAACCAGGGCTCGCTGATTGGGGTTGTTAGTCTAGTTCAATCAGGGAATTCATATTATGTGACATCCACCTGGCTGATCTTGTTGCAGATGCAAGTTTTGGCATATACCTTGTCATGGTTAGAAAACAAAAGTAATGTTAGTGAGCAAGAAGAAAGATTAAAACAGAAATCCCGTCAGTGAGAGGAGCAGAGCTGCATCAAGGTGGACCTACCTGGAAGAGATTGGCAGTGAATACAATACCAACATTAATGCAAAGTACTTTCTGTATTGAAGGTCTAAAACAAAAACAGAAATGGCTGTATAAACTCAGCAAATTTGACAATATCTATGGAGAGAAAACAGAGTTATTGTTTTGAGTCCAGTGACCCCTTTTTTATTTGGGAGCTCGCCAAAAATCCCTCTAATGTTTCAGCAGCAGATTTTGATTACCTATGAACATTTCGAACTATTCAGGTGTCCAAGGTAGACTGTCTTTTTGGAGTTCTGTTGTTGGATGTCAAAGCTTGAGTGTAACCTGCAAAATGTTGCAATTTTAATTGCTCAAAAAACTATTAAGGAACAATGTTGTTCTTTTCAAGATATCAGGAACATAGCCGTCGGATTTGAAATGTTGACATAGCTAGATTTTTAGTTCTCTTCCGTGCATGTTGAAGCCTGTGAAAGTGGCAGCAAGAGGAGGAAAAATTAAAACAACGCATGGAAGGAGCCCAGCAGATCTTCGGAATATCACTTTTATAAGAGGTTTGAGATTTTTTTAAAAAACACGTTTTAAATGTTCAGTACATTTCTATGTTGAAGCATTTTTTATTTTGTTTAATTTGAGTACAATTATTTTTTTTCCCCATCTGTGCAACTGCCACTTCAATAAATGAAGAATCTCTCATTATTTTAACTTAAATATATCGGTCTTAAATCATCTTACTTTATATTTTAAGTCATGCAATTTTAAAGCCTGTTTTAAAGGTTGTGATTTAATTATTTACTGTAGAGACATCATAGGTATTCCAAAATTTAGCATTAAGGGGTGATTAGGAGTTATTGATTCAAAAACCTCAGTCTCTCCTATTTAGATGAGTGCTTCGGAAGAGTTCTGTAATCTCCTCTCCATGTGGCAAAACAGACTGAACTGCTCCTCTTTTAAACACTGATAGCTGCACACTTTCTTTCACCTGTGTTTTGAAGACACTTTACATTTCCTATCCCTTGAAGGGCTAAAGTTTTGAAGAATTGTCCGAAATTGATTTCAGGTTTTGTGGAACAGTCTGGGGTGATTTCTTTAAAAGCAGACATTGAAAGTTCACTGTGGTTATTGGAGATTTTTTTGAGTAAGTGTTTGTATAAATCACATGGCTGATGATAACTGCTTGCTTTGCTGCAGACCCTGGTGGAAATGGAGTGATTCTTGTTTGTTTCAGTTGGAGGAAAGCCTGCATAGTACAAGCAGAGTTGGGGAATATCTTGCAAAAAATTAGCTGCCCAGCTGTTCTCTCTTATTTCTCAAAAGAAAAATCTATTTTTGAGTTCAGAGTGAAATCTGTTTGTTCTTTTGAAAGTGATTGAGGAAATATCTCAAGCTTGTATTTCCTAAACAAGTTATATCTGCAACAACTCACAGATGACCATGTCTGATTGATGACTTTACTGCATCTGCCAGAACATCTGAGCAAGAGATTGGAGAGCATTCTAAACATTTTTCTTTTTCTGAAGGATAACTCATTTGCCAAAATGATTTTGCAGAAAACTCTGCATGGGAATCTGTCCTTTGTTCCTGAAGGTTGTATATATTTGCCTATGCATTATGGAGATATTTAGAGAGTAAGCATTTGTGCTTCTATATTACAGATGTGTGTGTTAACCAGTTATTGCACCTTGATTGAATAAGTTCTGCTTTGATAATGAACTAATAAGTGTGTTTGTTAAGAAACCCGGTTAATCTTGTTGTTTAAAACCTGATGCTTAATTGGTCATGTGCTAACTGGTAGTAGTATTTTTAGTTTATTTTGACTCATGAAATGATGGCTCACTCCTCCAGCCTTGACCATGACATATTCACTGCATCAGCATCTCACCACCATCACCTCATTGTCTCTCTATTGCAGGCATTCTCCTAATTGCTGGAGAACGCCAAAGGGCTCCCAGTAGTGACTTCATAACTAATGAAACTTGACAGCTGACAGGTCTGTTAGTTTGTCGACAAACAATGATTATGTTGGTGTGATACCATCTAAATTTAGCAGGACTTCTGAATCCCAAGATTCTGCACACTACCCTTTCTTGTCATCTTCACTCCCACTCTGCCCATATTGAGGTTTGTTAGCCCTAACTTGGATGTTTGACCAATACTGGAATGTATTTTTCAGAAATGAGTGTCTGTACAGATACTTTACTTGCTTCTATGATTTACATCTGCATTTGTTTTAAGCGCAGGCTTAACTTTTTTCAAATAAAATAATAAATGGAGTGACAGTCAGTAGCACATAGATTTTAGTACATTTTTGTAGTAGTATTAGCAGTTTGCAAGCATAACCAGTAATATGCAGCCCCTGAGGATGATTAGGTGATAAATTCTATTACATTGTGAACACCATTTTAGAAATTATTACTTTAATCTTAAAAGTATTGATCTGTGACACCTCTTATCATCTCTGTGAAATTATATAGCCAAATTGAATTGAATCGTTTCTGCGAAGAAGGCATTCCTACATATTGATCTACTTTATTTCCTTATGCTGAAAATTAGCCTGCAAAGTGAGACACTGATTGTTGGTTTTGCTGTTCCTGTTTGTCTTCAAGTCATTTTTCTCTTATCAAATATTTAGAGAAATGGCTAATTGAGAGGTATTTGCATAAACTAATCTTCAAATAAAGTATCAGAGCACACATTACAGACCACATATCTCTACTGAGATTACAGTCTGAGTTGCAGAGTCAGTAAGTGACCAGAGTTAGGAAAATAGAGGAGAAAAGATTTGTTGGAAAATAGTGATTGTCTATTTTCCTTGGTACTTAACAAAGTAGCATTAGCAGGAGTGTGGATACAGGTTTGACTCACTCAGATGCCCTAAAGGTTTTTGTGGGGTGAAAGGAAGTGATAAGGGATAAAATGGAGAAACATATCCAAAAAACATGTTATGTTTTGTTCATTTTGGGCACAGTAGTATTTAAATACTGTAAAAGAGTGTAAACATTTGTTTTTTTTTCTTTCCTGTATAAATCAGGTAAGAGCATTTCTGTGTTTTGAACTTAATATCTTGAGTTCTGTGAAGCAAAAGCAAAAATAAAAACTCAGCAGAATCTGAAGAAGGGTCACTGGAACAAAAATGTTAACTCTGTTTTCTCTCCACACATACTGCCAGACCTGAGTTTTTCCAGCAATTTCTGTTTTTGCGAATTTTGTGAAGATTTGTAGTTCCGGTTGTAAGTTTGCTCACTGAGCTGGAAGGTTTGTTCTCAGGCGTCTCATCACTATGCTAGGTATCATAGTGATAGTGCTAGGTTGAAGCATTGGTGTTCTGCCCCGCTTTCTATTTATGTTGAGGTGGGTGATATTACTTCTAGTTCTTTTTGTGAGAGGTTGGTCAAAGGGGTGCAGATTGATATGTTTGTTAATGGAGTTCCGGTTTGAATGCCAGGCCTTGAGGAATTCCCGTGTGTGTCTTTGTTTAGCCTATCCAAGGATGGATGCATTCTCCCAATTGAACTGGTGTCCCTCATCGTCTGTGTGTAAAGATACAAGTGATAGTTGGCCGTGTCTTTTGGTGGCTAGTTGCTGCTCATATATCCTCGTGGCTAGTTTGCTGCCAGTCTGTCTGATGTAGGGTATTTTGTATTTGACGTTCGATCTGCTAGTTGTTTGTGCAAGGCCTTTAGATTCATCAAGAGCTGTTTCAGTGTGTTGGTAGGTTTGTGAGTTACCATTGATGCCTAGAGCCCGGGATAGTCTGGTTGAGATCTCCGAGGTGACTTTGATGTATGGTAGTGTGGCTAGAGTCTCTGGATGTTTTGTGTCTTCTTGTTTAGGTTTGTTGAGTAAGAATCGTTGGACTCTGCTTATTGGGTACCCATTGTTCTTGAATACATTGGAGTAGTGTTTTTCTTCTAGATTAGAATGGTGCTGGAAAAGCACAGCAGGTCAGGCAGCATCTGAGGAGCAGGAAAATCGAATTTTCGTTCAAAACCCTTCAGCAGGAATTAGTTTCTAGGTCCTCCAGTATGTTGTGGCTTGTTTGAAATAACTGATGCAGCTCTGTTTGTGGGTTGATTGCACCTGTAGTTGAGTATCTGGGACAGGCTAAACAAAGACACGCACGGAAATTCCTAGTGGCCTGGCATTCAAACCGGAACTCCATCAACAAACACATTGATTTGTATCCCATTTACCAAACTCTTGGAAAAAGAACCAGAAGTGATATCACCCACCACAACAGACCAAGACACATAAATAGAAAGCAGGATAGAACACCAACTGAGGCTCACTGATAATGTTATCTAGCATGGTGATGAATTGTCTGAGACCAACCCTTCCAATTCAGCGAGCAAACTTACAACCTGATTTCTGTTTTTATTTCTTATTTCCAGCATCCAGAGTTCTTGAGGTTTTTTTTTTAACTTTAGCTCAAACTCTCAGTGCTAAGTGGTCATTAACTTTGATATGCAATTCCATATTTATTTTGTTATTTCCTGATTCACATAAAGTTTTACATTCTCTTTCCCACCATCTTTTCACTTTTGACCCCTTCTCTTCTGGAGGTAATGACCCTTGAGTATTAATCAGCATATTGATACCTTCGCCAAGGAGTCAGTCGGAGTGTGAGATAGCATTAGAGTCATAGAGTCGTACAGCACGGAAACCGACACTTTGGTCCAACTCACCCATGCCAAAGTAAATCTAGTCCCATTTGCCAACATTTGGCCCATATCCCTCTAAACCGTTCCTATTCATGTACCCATCCAGATACCTTTTAAATGTTGTAATTGTACCAGCCTCCAGCACTTCCTCTGGCAGCTTTCCACACATGCACCACTCTCGGCATGAAAATGTTATTAATGCAGACCATTTGATGTCACAATTGAGTTTGATTTCACCCAGTGTATGTTCCAAGGGGAGTTGTTAAATTGAAATGTACTTATTTTAGAAAGAAAGTTACATGCATTTCTACAATAAGGTGAAAGTACTTAACCATCATGTCCTCAGTAGTTATATCTATTGCTCATTTTTCTTTAGTTATCAAAAATGAGATTAGCCACATCTGGGAGCAAAATGAGAGGGATGGCCAAGAACCTTTAGCAGCTACATTGAACTTCAGGCTAAATTGCTGCAAAACTGATTCTTGCTCTTTCTCTACTTTTCTCTTGAGACAAAGCTTTGATTATTTCTGGTGAGTTGCCACAGGATATAAAGTGAATTCTTTTTCGTTATTCAGGTTATTTGGACCAACATTTACTGCCCATCATTAATTTTCCTTGAGAAGTGGAGCTGAGTTACCTTCTTGAACTGTTATTGTCCATTTGGTAAAGATACACATGCCCATAGTCCCCCTGGGGAGTGTGGTCCAGGATTTGAACCAGCAAGAGTGAAGAAACAGTAATTTATGTCCAAGTTAGGCTAGTGAGTGGCTGGAGGGGCATCTGACAGTGTTCCCGTGTATCTGCACCTCTTGTCTTTTTAGGCAGTAGTGATTGTGTGTTTAGAAGCTGCTGTCTCAGAACCTTGGTGAATTTTGCAGTGCATCTTCCAGATGGCACATTACCTTTGCTTCTTTTTTTTTAGATTAGATTAGATTAGATTACTTACAGTGTGGAAACAGGCCCTTCGGCCCAACAAGTCCACACCGCCCCGCCGAAGCGTAACCCACCCATACCCCTACATCTACATCTACCCCTTACCTAACGCTACGGGCAATTTAGCATGGCCAATTCACCTGACCTGCACATCTTTGGACTGTGGGAGGAAACCGGACCACCCGGAGGAAACCCACGCAGACACGGGGAGAACGTGCAAACTCCACACAGTCAGTCGCCTGAGCTGGGAATTGAACCCAGGTCTCCGGCACTGTGAGGCAGCAGTGCTAACCACTGTGCCACCGTGCCGCCTTCTGTGTGCCAGTGATTGAGAGAGTGAATGTTTGTGAATGTGGTGCCAAACAAACAAGCTGCATTGTCTTGGAAGGTGTCAAGCTTCTTGATGTTGGAGCTGCACTTATCCAGACAAGTGGGGAGTATTCCACTATTCTCTTGGCCTACCCATGGCCACAGTATTTATGTAGCTAGTGCAGTTCAGTTTCTAGTTAATGGTAATTTTCAAGATGTTGATAGTGGAGGAATTCACTGATGGTAATGTTATTTAAATGTTAAGGAGTGATGATTAGATTCTGTCTTGTTGGAGATAGTCATTGTTTGCCATTTGTGTGGTGCAAATATTTCTTGCCACTTGTAAGGCCAAACCTGGATATTGTCCAGATCTTGCTGCATTTCAGTATGGATTGCATGAACAGCATTTTGAGGAGCCATGAATAGATCTGAACATTGGGCAGTCATCAACAAATATCCCCACTTCTGCCTTTATAATAGAGGGAAGGTCATTGATGAAGCAACTGAAGATGTTTAGCACACTGGGGAACCTCTGCAGTAATGTTCTAGAGCTGAAGTCACCAACCTCCAACAATCACTCCTATCTTTCTTTGTGCAGTGCATAACTCTAAGCAGCAGAGTGTTTCTCTCTGGATCCTATTCTAGTTCTGTTAGGACTCCTTGATACCACACTTGGTCAAATGCAAATTTTTTGTCAAGGGCAGTCACTCTCACTTCCTCTCTCGAGTTCAGCTCTATTGTTCATGTTTGAATCAAGCTGTAATATGCTCATGAGTTGAGTAACCCTGGTGGAAACCAAACTGGGTGCCATCATGTAGGTTATTGCTAAGCAAGTGATGCTTGGTTGCACTGTTGGTTGAGAGAAGACTGATAGGACACTCGTTTAATTAGGTCATTAATGTGAAAATATAGCTCTACCTTGAGCATGCAGAAGGGTTAGCAAGAGTTTAAATGTGATAGACTAAAATGAGGAACTGGTATGCAGGCAGAAACTAGAAAACAAAGGCCACAGCTATAACCACACATGATAAAATTATCTAACATACTGCTGCAGACCATACAAATGATCAGATAAAGAAGTAGCTTGACCAGATAATCTGCACAGTTAATTCATAAAAAGAACATGATCAAAAACACGAATAGGGATACAAAAGAAGGGCTGATGGTATAAAAGAGGAAGGTATTAGAATAGTGGTAGCAAGGTCCTAGAATTAGCACTCTTAAGAAGGACTACCCTGAATTGGGGACTCAGAAGACAACACAAATCTATGAACAACTCTTGACCATGGCCCTGAGGGATCTAGAGAACAGGAATATTCTGTTTAGATTAGATTACTTAGTGTGCAAACAGGCCCTTCAGCCCAACAAGTCCACACCGACCCGCCAAAGCGCAACCCACCCAGCCCCACTCCCCTACATTTACCCCTTCACCTAACACTACGGGCAATTTAGCATGGTCAATTCACCTAACTTGCACATTTTTGGACTGTGGGAGGAAACCGGAGCACCCGGAGGAAACCCACGCAGACACTGGGAGAATGTGCAAACTCCACATAGTCAGTCGCCTGAGGCAAGAATTGAACCTGGGTCTCTGGCGCTGTGAGGCAGCAGTGCTAACCACTGTGCCACCATGCCGCCCCTGAACATCTCTGATTTTTTACTGGTAATATTCTGTATAAGAAGTAAAATTTGAACATTAGTGATACTAATAAATAATGTTGAAGAATTGAGCCTCTGAATATTTATTTGATTATTGCCATTTCACCTTGTGTAAATAAATATTGGTAAAAAAGCACAACATTGTCCATATACATTTGACCATTTTGTGGACAGGACATACCTGGGCAATTTCTCTCCACATTGCTGAGTAGTTGGCAGTGTTGTAGTTGTACTGGAACAATTTTGTTCGAGGCATGGCAAGTTCTGGAGCATGTCATCATTAATATTGCCAAAATATTACCAGAGCCTGTTGCCTTTACAAAGTCCAGTGTCTTCAGTTGTTTCTTGATAACTGTGTGGATAGAATTGGTTGATGGGCAACCTCTGTGAAGCTGAGATGAAATATCTCTTTGACATTTCTGGCTGAAGATTGTTGCAAATCCTTCACTTCTCTTGCACTGATATGCTTGTCTCCCTTATCATTTAAGGATGGGGATATTGGTGGATCCTGCTCCTCCCAATGCATTGTTTAATTGTCCACTGCATTTACGACTGGATGTGGCAGGCCTATAGAGCTTCAATTTGATTTATTGATGGTGGGATGCTTAGCCCATACTCAGACCAATGTTATGAAAGCTCAGTTGAGGAATATGTCTAATCTAAGGTATGGAAATATATGGAATGAGCCATTCTAACTATTTGATCCAAGAGGTGCAGGCAATTTAAACATAATCTGTGGCAAAGAAAAATAGCAGTTTTTGTTTGCTGAACTTAGTCTACTAAAATGTGTGGTTTTAAAGTTTTTTTTGGGATGTACCTTTAATTGAAAACTGTGACTGACCAGGGAAATAGAGCAGGACGCAAAATTCTCTCCTTCCCTCTCACCACACCAACCCCCCCCCCCCGCCCCCAAAGAAAAGGGTTTTTGATTGGCTTTTGGAGACCACTTTTTTGTGTTCAGGAGCTTATTTTTCTTTCTTGCTTAGTTGTTTATCTAACACATTTATTTAGCCTTTGTTTGACTCATGCATAGTGAAGATTCTTTCGTTTAAACTCTGATATTATGGTTACCATCTTTCAATAAATAACTGGATTTTGGATTTCTTTAAAAACAAATTCTGTCCTCAACTAGAACATGAGGTATTGCAAATTCTTTAAAAAATTCTGTCTAAGGGAGTTGATGCTTCATTTTTTGTTCAAAATTGAACTGCAATATAGCTCTAATAACTAAGATAAATAATACCCACATTATATGGATAATATCAGAATCAAAAGTATGGTGTTGGAATAGCAAAGCAGGTCAGGCACATCCAAGGAGCTGGAGAGTCAACGTTTTGAGCATGAGCTCTTCATCCTGCTTCTTGGATGCTGCCTGACCTGCTGTGCTTTTCCAGCACCACACGTTTAGACTCTGATCTCCAGCATCTGCAGTCCTCACTTTCTCCTAACATCAGAACCAGTCAACGACAGAGCTTAAATAGATCAAATTATGCTTTTAATAAATTATAAATTGGGAACTTCAGTGCTTTCTTGGGCATTGAAATGATGACTTTTTATGACTCTGAAAAGTACAAATGAGTAACCTTTATTTTTTCTATGTTCCTTTTAGGCATTTTATTTAAGCTATACCCCTGTGCGTTTTAAGGTTGCCAGCACTTAACGAGATACTATGCAAGATGAAGCCAATGAAGTGTTTCAAAGAGTTTAATCATTCTTGAGCCGTAGAAATACATTGACTCATGGTCACAAAAAATCTCACAAGCAGCAGTCTCTGTGTTTTTGGAGGGATTTATGACCAGGACAAAACATTATATATAAAGTAGGAATTACTACTTGAATCCATCACAGAGCTCTACAGGACAGATAAAGGCAAGTTTGTGCTGGTCAAAAACAAGCACATATTTATTCTAAGTCCTTTTTCCAGTATTTGCCTTGTAGTCTTGTGTTCCCTGGCATTCCACCTGCATATCTAAATACTTATTAAATGTTATCAGGGTTTCTGCCTGTACCACCCTTTATAGGCAGTGATTTACAAATTCCACCACCCACTGGTGACAAAATCTTTCCTCAAGTCCCCGCTTGAACCTCCTGCTCCTGACCATAAATCTATGGCCCTGGACATTGATAACGCCACCAAAGGATAAAATCCCTTCTTGCATACCACATGTACAATCCCTATGCACCATCTTCCAGCTTCATATGTAAATGACTAATGTGGTCCTTAATAGGCCCTCGATATCCTTTTTACCCTTGATGTGCTTGGGAATTTCCCTTACCTGCCATTATTCTTTCATACCAGTTGTTGCTTTCTTGATTTACTTTTTAAGTTTCCCCTTGCATATTCTATACTTCTCTCGGGATTTTGTTTTAAGGTGTGGTAGCTGCCATAAGCCTCCCCTTTTTTTTCCAATCTTGGATATCCCTCCATCCAGGGTTTGCTAGATTTGTTGGTCCCAACTCTTTTCTTCATTGGGACATATTGGCCCTGTATTCTCCTTAATTCTTCTTTGAATATATCCCACTGCTCTGGCACAGATTTACTTTAAAAGTATCTGCTCCCAGTGTACTCTGACCAAATCATATCTGATCTTATTGAAATTGCCTTCCCCTAGCTTAGGCCTTTTGCTTTGACTGTTAAGGGACTGATAGTAGAAGCAATGTGATTGCTCCTTTTTGGTTTTTAGGTTCTATGCAAATGGATTCATTTGAGGAGCCCTCGAAGATGTTGCCCCTCCTTATTGCTGTAATTGATTACCTAATCAATACTGTGACACTCCCTTCTCTTTGACCTCCTTCACTGTTGCAACTGAAAATCAGCTTCTGGCACCACAAGTGGCCTGACTGTACAAGAGGGGAGGAAGATAAAGCAGGAGATCCATTAGTTGGGGAAATACACCTGCAGACATGACTTCAGGATGATGTGTTGCCTCCGATGGATGTCACTTATTGGCTTCAGGATCTCTGGAATGGGAAGATTAATAAAAGAGTTTGTTTAAACATTGGTACAAATGACAAAGGCAAGGGCAGCATGGTGGCTTAGTGGTTAGCACTGCTGCCTCATAGCACCATGGTCCCAGGTTCGATTACAGCCTCAGGTGACTGTCTGTGTGGAATTTGCATATTTTCCCCACGTGTCTGCGTGGGTTTCCTCTGGGTGCTCCAGTTTCCTCCCACAGTCCAAAGATGTGTCAGTCAAGTGAATTGGCCATGCTAAATTGCCCGTAGTATTAGGTGCATTAGTCAGAGGGTCGATATGGACTGGTTGGGCTGAAGGCCCTGTTTCCACACTGTAGGGAATCTAATTTAATCTAGTGGACAAAGAAGCAGGATTTCAGTTTGGGACTGGATTCCTACTTTGAAGCAGAAACTTTAGGTTCAAGTACATTCCAAAGTTTGGGAGAAGATTTGTAGCTCGGGTGCTCGTTGTTGTGGTTCTGTTTGCCGAGCTGGGAATTTGTGTTGCAGATGTTTCATCCCCTGTCTAGGAGACATCCTCAGCGCTTGGGAGCCTCCTGTGAAGAGCTTGTGTGATGTTTCCTCCAGCATTTATAGTGATTTGTATCTGCCGCTTCTGGTTGTCAGTTCCAGCTGTCCGCTGCAGTGGCCGGTATATTGGGTCCACGTCGATGTGCTTATTGATTGAATCTGTGGATGAGTGCCATGCCTCTACGAATTCCCTAGCTGTTCTCTGTTTGGCTTGTCCTATAATAGTAGTGTTGTCCCAGTCAAACTCATGTTGCTTGTCATTTGAGTGTGTGGCTACTAAGGATAGCTGGTCATGTCGTTTCGTGGCTAGTTGGTGTTCGTGGATGCGGATCATTAGCTGTCTTCCTGTTTGTCCAATGTCGTGTTTTGTGCAGTCCTTGCATGGGATTTTGTACACTACGTTGGTTTTGCTCATGCTGGGTATCGGGTCCTTCGTCCTGGTGAGTTGTTGTCTGAGAGTGGCTGTTGGTTTGTGTGCTGTTATGAGTCCTAGTGGTCGCAGTAGTCTGGCTGTCAGTTCAGAAATGTTCAAGTACATTCCAGAATTTGATCATCGAAGGTGTGTCCATAAATTCGCTAAACAGATATAGATTATCACATCCTTCTACAATGCCAAATGGCAGGCAGAGTGTGGAAGTTTTCTAGTTGATTATACTACACTCCAGTGAAAGGCCATGGTTGCAGGCACCTTCTTGAGGTATGTATCTGATTAGAGAGAGAAAGTAGTAGATGTGATTTTATTCTATTCTGCCTCTGCACCTTACACAGGCAGCCAAATTGCAAGAGTATTCTACGTGTGATTTATTCCAGGAATAATTTTAAATGAGAGATTTTGTCTCCAATCCAAACTATATATGTTTAATCTTGTCAGAAAAGGCTTTGTTATATTTCCTGTATACAATACTTCAACATAATATCATTCATTTTTTAGTAACTATCGGCCTAACAAAACTGGAATCAATGGGTATCAGAGAACAAACTTCTTGTAGGTTGAAACCCTACCTGTGAAATAGGAAGATGATATAGCAAGGTAAAATCTCAGTGGGAATCTTGGCACGTGGTCTGGTCTGGCAGTGGAGCTAAGAAATCTCGGTTGCAGTAGGCCCCGAACAGGGGCTCCTGATTATCGGTAAGGTGGCAGTGGCAACAGTGCCGGGGACTCCTGGTTACAAGGTGAGTGTAGCTTTAGCTTGGGGCTCAACGTGGGTGAGGTGGGCTCAGTGGTGAAAAGGTGGAGCCTAAAGAGTATCGCCTCCTACGTTTTCGGGTCCAACGCGAACAGAAGCGAGGCAGTGGAAGAGTGGCAGTGCAGGTGTTGCTGATGAGACAGCTCAAGGGTCAGAACTCATGCTGGAGACAGCAGAACAACGATTCTCTTTCAGTTATATCCTTTTTTCTCTTTTGAAGCTTTTTACTCTTGTTTTACTGTATTATTCACTGTAAGATACAAGTGTCAGTAAGTCATTCAAATCCAAATATGCAAACAAACATGAATCAAGATTTTAAAACACCATTAATATTCCAAGTGTTCTTTTATTTAAAAAAAAAATTTGCTGTATTTCTCATAAATCTGTATCATTCGCAACAATGTTAGTTGTTGTAAATGTAGTATCTTCTGATTCCTTGTGAGGGAGGTCACCGGAAATCTACTGTGCAAAAATGTTGCTTCTAATATGTGCTGGCATCTGTTGCTTCCACAGGCACACGAGTGCAATTTTGTGACAAAAACAAAACTAGTTGAAAAGGTAAACCTGTTGAATCTATAATTAACTTGGTTATACTGATATATATATATCAATCTCTAATTAAATGAGCATAACTCAGAAAATACTTGATTGGCTATGGGAGTTAAATTTTATTGAGAGAGAGCCATTTGATATGTACCTAATTAAATTGCTGATGTGCTAAGGGAATTAAACTTGTAGTTGTTTCCAAAAATTCTAAGCCATTGGTCTTTTGCACACAACTGCATTATTAATTGCACACATTTGCACACCTTGTGTACTATATTGCTTGCTTTCTGGTAATTAGATAAAAGTCAGACTCTACAACATGTATTTTGAATTTGCTATAGGTAGACCCACAATGCTGCTAGATATATAATTCCAGGATTTTGATCCAGCAGCATTGAAGGAAAGACAGTATATTGTGAGTAGTTGGATGGTGAGTAGTTTGGAGGGGAACCCATAAGTGTTGATGTTCCCATTTCTGTGTAGCCCTTGTCCTTCCAGGTAGTGGCAGTCATGGGTTTGAAAGTTGCTGTCTTAAGGGTATCCAAAAATTGTCATTGGAATTCAAAAAGAAAATGGATCTGAAGAGATAAATACATCCAGCCTGTTAGTACTAACAGTCATTAGACTATCCTTTGAGTGCCAACAGTCATTTATATAGCTTCACTGACAATTCTTACACTGTTTCATATCAACTGTGCTTGGTAAAGTCTTGATCAGAGATCAAATGGACCTACAGTCAATGAGTAGACTTAAATGCTGCATTTATTTATTTGGCAAATCTATGGCAAGATTTAATGTTCTATCCACCTGGCTAAATTGGAATGATTATACCGTTTGCCTAAAAACTAATTCTACCTTTTTATTCTTTAGAAATGTGTACTTAACATCAGTTGTTTGCCTACATATATTTTCACACTGGGACTGGTCCGTATGTGAGGTGAACTGCCAGAGGAAGTTGTGGATACAGGCATAGTTAGAACATTTAAAAGACATTTTGACAAGTTCATGAATAGGAAGGGTTTAGAGGGTTATGGGCCAAATGCAGGCAAGTGGGTCTAGTTTAGTTTGGGAAACTTAGCCAGCATGAATGAGTTGGATCAAAAGGTCTGTTTCTCTATGACTCTGAGTGCCAAATGATTCTTTACTAAATTCTGTCCTGTGATGTCAAAGACATAGTAAATTCAGCAATTCTGTTTTTCCATTTCTATTTTGAGTACCCTTAAATTTACTGGAAACACTGATTACAGGCACTATTGTTCTCAAAGTTTGATTTATGTACTAATTCTAGATGAGAAGTTGATAATTTATGTGAATCAATTTGAGAGCATCCATTTTTGCTTTCTTAAAATGTGGGGAAGGCTTAGAGTCATAGAGTCATAGAGATGTACAGCATAGAAACAAACCCTTTGGTCCAGCCCGTCCATGCCGACCAGGTAGCCCAACCTAATCTAGTCCCATCTGCCAGCACCCAGCCCATATCCCTCCAAACCCTTCCTATTCATATACCCATCCAAATGCCTCTTAAATGTTGCAATTGTACCAGCCTCCACCACTTCCTCTGACAGCTCATTCCATACACATACCACCCTCTGCGTGAAAAAGTTGCCCCCTAGGTCTCTTTTTATATCTTTTTCCTCTCACCCTAAACCTATGCCCTCTAGTTCTGGACTCCCTGACCGCAGGGAAAAGACTTTGCCGATTTACCCTATCCGTGCCCCTCATAATTTTGTAAACCTCTATAAGGTCACCCATCAGCCTCAGACGCTCCAGGGAAAACAGCCCCAGCCTGTTCAGCCTCTCTCTGTAGCTCAAATTCTCCAACCCTGGCAAAATCCTTGTAAATCTTTTCTGAACTCTTTCAAGTTTCACAACATCTTTCCGATAGGAAGGAGACCAGAATTGCACGCAATATTCCAACAGTGGCCTAACCAATGTCTTGTATAGCCACAATATGACCTCCCAACTTGTGTACTCAATACTCTGATCAATAAAGGAAAGCATACCAACCGCCTTCTTCACTATCCTATCTACCTGCGACTCCACTTTCAAGGAGATATGAACCTGCACTCCAAGGTCTCTTTGTTCAGCAACACTCCCTAGGACCTTACCATTAAGTGTATAAGTCCTGCTAAGATTTGCTTTCCCAAAATGCAGCACCTCGCATTTATCGGAATTAAACTCCATCTGCCACTTCTCAGACCCATTGGCCCATCTGGTCAAGATCTGTTGTAATCTGAGGTAACCCTCTTCGCTGTCCACTACCCCTCCAATTTTGGTATCATCTGCAAACTTACTAACTCTGCATCTTATGCTCAAATCCAAATCATTTACGTAAATGACAAAAGGTAGAGGACCCAGCACCAATCCTTGTGGCACTCCACTGGTCACAGGCCTCCAGTCTGAAAAACAACCCACAACCACCACCCTCTGTCTTCTACCTTTGAGCCAGTTCTGTATCCATATGGCTAGTTCTCCCTATATTCCATGAGATGTAACCTTGCTAACCAGTCTCCCATGGGCAACCTTGTCGAACGCTTTACTGAAGTCCATATAGATCACATCTACTGCTCTGCCCTCATCAATCCTCTTTCTTACTTCCTCCAAAATCTCCATCAAGTTTGTGAGACATGATTTCCCACGCACAAAGCCGTGTTGACTATCCCTAATCAGTCCTTGCCTTTCCAAATACATGTCCCTCAAGATTCCCTCCAACAACTTGCCCACCACCGACGTCAGGCTCACTGGTCTATAGTTCCCTGGCTTGTCCTTACCACCCTTCTTAAACAGTGGCACCACGTTAGCCAACCTCCGGTCTTTCAGCACCTCACCTGTGACGATCGATGATACAAATATCTCAGCAAGAGACCCAACAATCACTTCTCTAGCTTCCCACACACACAGTTCTCGGGTACACCTGATCAGGTCCTGGGGATTTATCCACTTTTATGCATTTCAAGACATCAAGCACTTCCTCCTCTGTAATATGGGCATTTTTCAAGATGTCACCACCAATTTCCCTACATTCTATATCTTCCATGTACTTTCCCACAGTAAATACTGATGCAAAATACTCGTTTAATATCTCCCCCATTTTCTGTGGCTCCACACAAAGGCTCCCTATTCTCTCCCTAGTTACCCTTTTGTCCTTAATGTATTTGTAAAAATCTTTGGATACTCCTTAACTCTATTTGCCAAAGCTATCTCATGTCCCTTTTATACCCTCCTGATTTCCCTCTTAAGTATACTCCTACTTCCTTAATACTCATCTAAGGATTCACTCGATCTATCCTGTCTATACCTGACATATGCTTCCTTCTTTTTCTTAACCCTCAATTTCTTTAGTCATCCAGCAATCCCTATGCCTACCAGCCTTCCCTTTCACCCTAACAGGAATATACTTTCTTTGGATTCTTGTTGTCTCATTTCTGAAGGCTTCCCATTTTCCAGCCGTCCCTTTACCTGCGAACATCTACCCCCAATCAGCTTTTGAAAGTTCTTGCCTAATACCATCAAAATTGGCTTTTCTCCAATTTAGAACTTCAACTTTTAGATCTGGTCTATCCTTTTCCATCATTATTTTAAATCTAATAGAATTATGGTCGCTGGCCCCAAAGTGCTCCCCCACTGACACCTAGTCACCTGCATATCTCTTTTCATAATTGATGAATGTCTGGAGACACACCATGGTGACTGCCCATTTGCTTTTGAACACCTTGGGATTCTTCAATGTATCTTACAGCTTCATCTACCTGTTTAAGGCAAAATGACCAAAGGTGACATAAGGAAACACTTTGTTGTGCAGTGTGTGCTTAGTTTCTGAAAAGCACTCCTTGACAATATTCCTTGAGAACTTTTCTCTGATATTGAGATCCTGTTTGCTATTGTTTTTAAAAAATGTAGCCCTACCTGTTCTCAAATTCTGTGCATAGATTTGCTGCTTTTATTTACATTTTGGAACAAGAAGGAGCAGGCATTGCACAAAATGGGCCTTTACTGCCCTGAGCTTTACCCCTCCCACACTATACCTTCATCATGTGTTCATGAGCCTACCAACAAATTTATCTTTAATGTTGGCTGGACGAACCCTGTCTGATACTGATTCTGCCTGAATCCAGCAAGCAACCTTAGGACACCCATTTGAAGCAGGCAGCTCACCAATTCTATTTAAATTCGATTAGGAATCAACTAAGTTGCTTTTATTAAATTCACTCATGGGATGTGGGCATCTCTGGCTGGGACAGCAGTTATTGCCCATACTTAGTTGCCTTTGAGAAGGCCCCAGTGGGCTGCCTTCTTAAACCGCTGCAGTCCATAGGTCCATAATACCCTTTGGGTGGGGGTGGGGGGGAGCAGGGGTGGCGGAGGGGGGGGGAGGGATGGAATTCCAGAATTTTGATCCAGTAACAGTGAAGGAATGGTGATTTATTTCAAGGTCAGGATGATGAATGGCTTGGAGGGGAATTTTACGGGTGGTGTTCCCATGAAGCTGCTGCTGTTATCCTTCTAGATGGAAGTGGTCATGGGTTTGAAAGGGTCTTTGCTGAATTCCTGCAGTACATCTTGTGGATAGTAGCAGCAGTGTGTAGGTGGGACTTTGTCTCCACAAGGACTATGCAGTGTTCATACTTAGTGATCCTGTCGTAGACCTACAGCTGGTGGATTGGCAAGGATGAGATCAAGTATGTTTTTCCCTCTTGTTCTTCCCTCACCATCTCCTCAACATTGTCTAGCAGCTATGTCCTTCATGACCCAACCAGTAATGCTGCTGACAAGCCATTCTTGGTGGTGGGCATTGAAATTTGCACCTTTGCCACCCTCAGTGTTTTCTCCAAGTGTTCATTATGGAGGGATATTGAGACATTAACTGAAGGAAGTCAGTATGTGTTATTCAGCAGGAGGTTTCCTTGCCTGTGTTTAACTTGAAGTCATGCGACTTCATGGGCTCCGGACTCAATATTGAGGACCCCAGGGTGACTCCTTCCTGACTCTATTACACTGTGCTGCCATTTTTGCTGGGTCTGTCCTGCAGGTGGGACAAGACATATCCAGATAGTTAAGGTGGTTTCTGGGACAGTGTCTGCAAGGTATGAGTCCTTGAGTATGACTATGTCAAGTTGCTGCTTGAGACAGATCTTGGAATTTTGGCACTAGCCCCCAAATGTTAGTAAGGAGTACTTTGCAGGGTTGACAGGGCTGTATAGCTCATCTTTTCTGGTGCCTCGGTTGATGCCTGGTGGCCCTACCAGTTTAATTTCTTTGTTGAGACTTCATCGCGATTGATACAGCTGAGTAGCTTCCGAGGCCATTTCATTGAAATCAATCTCTACCATCTGCCGTGGTGGGTTCAAACCCAAGTCCCCAGAACATTAGCTGAGTTTCTATTCCTAGTTCGCAATAACACCACAGGCCATTGCCTCCCCATTCCTCATTATCCTACAGAAGGTAAGCATCTTGAGTTGCTGCAATCAATGGGAGAGTAGCTTCACCTACAATACTATTAAGAACGGAATTCCAGGATTATGACTAATGTTGCATTGAAAAATTCCATATACTGTAAATCTTTTGTGCAGGATAATTCCCATATAGCTACAAAAGTCTGGCAGTGCTCCTACTCTGGTGTACTTTATACGAGTTTAATGTATCATATTTTATTTGCCACGTCACACTCAAGGCATTAGAGATATAAACATTGTGAGCTATTGATAGTTTTTAAAAGTTTTGCTGAAGCTTTAGTTATGATTCAAATAAAGATAGTGAGTATATTCTAGCCAAATTTTCTGATGATGCGAAGATAAATGGACAAAATTATTGCCAGTTCTCAACAAAAGGAAAGTCTCCTGTTTTTTTCCACTGTAGTCCAGAGTGGAAATACAGCTTTGACATCCAGTGAATTCCAGGAACATAAAAGTAGATTTGAGAGAAAATCCATGATTGATCTTTTTCAAGAGTGTAACCAAAACTCATAGGTAGGCTGGGGCCTGTGCTTTGAACCATGAGGCAGAGGATATTTAAGCTAAGATATACTTTGAAATTTGAATTAAAATGAATCCAGAATGAAAAGCAAGAGAATTTAATCAGTAGAAATGAGAATATAGAGGAGAGAGGGGAATGAATGGATGACAGATGGCAATTGGAACTCTCTAGCGAGCTGACTGCACAAAAGCCACCTTGAACACGAGGTTAGATGAAAATAGCATTTGAGGCTCAGGATCTTCAACTCAGGATGAAATTCTTGGGTTGCCAGGGTCCTGTACATTCAAAGACTTGAATAACCTACAGCAATCTAAAGACACCAGAGAAATGTCATCTTCGCATAATCCTTCAAATCTGGTGAAAGGAATGGTGGGCCATCGACAGCATCCTCCAAAGTCAACTTGCCCAACAGCAAAATGCTAATCACTCAAAAGCAGCTAACCTCGTCAGAATATTTTGTTCACTAAACACTGAACTGTTAAAGCAACTGTTCCGTTTCAAACTCAGTCACAGAACAAGACACCAGGATACAGCAGAAACACTATTCGAGATGTATTCAGAGTAACTTTGAAAATATCAAGCATTTCCACTGATGCATGAATCCTTGTTTATGACAAACAGATCTGGATAATATTAAGTCTTGAATACACTGAACACCACAAGGCTTTGCATGCCCCCAATTAAAGGTGAAGTTGAGATATATTAGAGAATGCACAAACCTCCAGTGTCCTTTTATTTGTTTAACCCTTCATGTCTGTATGTAGCAAAACCTGCACATCGAGCATTCCATTTACCGTTCTTTGAACCCGTTGAAAGAAGGCATTTTTTGAGGAACTGCCTAAGAAAAAGAGGTGGGAAAGCAAGTTGTGAGGAGATGTTAAGTAATATGGAAAGCATATCAATAGGTTAAGTGAGGGACACGTATTTGGCAGTTGGAGTGTAATGTGGGAAATTGAAACATTATTCATTAGTTAGAAGATAAGTAAAATATTTATTTAAATGGCAATTGACTATAAAATACTGCAACAAAGAGGGTTCTTAGTATCCTTTCACACGTTAGCATGCAAGGGCAACAATCAAATTGGAAGGCAAATGAAATATTGGTCTTTATCGCAAGAACATTAGAATATAAAAGTAGAAAAGTCTTGAGACACCTGTACAGAGTAGATGCAGAAAAGATGTTTCCTCTCAGCAGGAATTCCAGAACTATTTCAAAAATTGGAATGTCTATTTGCGACATAAATGGGAAGTTATTTATTTTTCAGGGGTTGCAAGTCTCTCGAATTCTTTGCCTCCAAGAACTGTGGAAGCTAAGTCATTCAATATATTCCACCATGCCAAACCACCTCAGATATTTTAGTAGGACCACCTCTCCTCTTGCTAAATTCCAACGGGTTTAGGTCCAATCTGCTCAATCTTGCATGAAGACAGACCCTTTACCTGAGTATAACACTCCTTAAGACTGAGATTCACAAATACTTGAAGTAGGGAACAAGCAAAAAGGAGTTGAGACCAAGATCAGAGCAGCTAAGATCTCATTAAATGGTGGAGCAAGTTGAAGGGTTTTTTGGCCTAGTTCTGCTTCTATTTATGATGGTTTTACATTCTGATGAATTCATCTTGTTCAGTCATTCACCTAGACCATGAATGATCTTCTACCACAACACCAGTTTCACTTACTATTTCTATGTCCCTTGATATTTGGCAATTTATTGATATTTGACTTAAATGTACTCAAGGACTGTGCCTTCACCACTTTGATGCAATTTCACCTCACCAGTCTGAGTGAAACAATTTCACCCCATCTCAGTCCTCAATTCCTTCCTCTTATTTGGACTGTCCTTGGTTCTATACACATGGTTAGAAACAAAAAAAAACTGAAGATGCTGGAATCCAAGGTAGACAGGCAGGAGGCTGGGAGAACACAGCAAGCCAGGCAGCATCAGGAGGTGGAAAAGGGTTACACCTGACTTCTCTACCTCTTGATGCTTCCTGGCTTGCTGTGTTCATCCAGCCTCCTGCTTATCTACTTTTGGTTCTGTATACCCCACCCAAGTGAAATTTTTTTCTCCATCTATCCTGTAAAATGTTTGTATAGTTCAAAGAAATAACTTCTCACTTTCTAAACTCTAGGGTGTGCTCAATCTCTCCTTGTAGGGTGAGCACTAGTGTAATGATAATGTCACTGGACTGGTAATTCAGATTAATGTCTGGGAACAAATCCAATTCTACCATGAGCTGGTAGAATTTAAATTTAATTAAATTAATAAATCTGGAATAACTACCATTAATTTTGTTCACTAATGCCTCTTTTAGTGATTGAAATCTGCTATTCTTTCTTCATGTACACCAAACAAACAGCCAGCATACCTATTTTGGTACCCTCCCCCCAAGCCCATATCTTCATTCTGCTCTGGTTGAACTTAATGTACAGGTCTTTCAGTTGGACCAGTGCAGCCAGTATTCTGAGTGGCAGTCTTATGTGGGTTTATTTATTTTCACCTCATCAAGGTCTTTGAGAATCCTGGCTTCTTGTTACGCAGCATTGTGGTTGACTTAGCTAGCTATCAAGCAAACCCCTTTGTTCAAGGGCAATTCAGGATGGGCAATAATCAGGCATCTGTTTCCCATGGATAAAGGCAATCCTACCATCCCAGTCTGGTGAACCTTCATTGCACTCTCTCTAAGGTAAGTATATACTTACCTTGTTAAGGAGATCAAAACTCATCAGATCAGCCATGATCTTACAAAATGGTAGTGCAGGCTTGAGGGGCTGAATGGCTTATGTCTGCTCACTATTCATATGATTGTTATTGTACACAACACTCCAGGTATGGTTCCACCAAGGCTGTATACAGTTGCAGCAAGACTTCTTTACTCCTTGACTTAAATTCTCTTGCAATAGTGGCCAGCACAAAATTTGGCTCCCACCTATACCTCCGACTGCTCTGACTGAACCTAATGTACAAGTCTAATCAGTCGGAACAGTGCAAGCATCTTCCTGCATAGAAAGCAGGAGCAGGGATAGGCCATTTGGCCCTTTGAGCTTTCTGCGCCATTCATTATGTTCATGGCTGATCATCCAACTCATTAGTCTGTTATTGTAATTCCTTGTTATAGTAATTTTGCCTCATTCATCTCTCCTTTCAAACTCCTGATTTATAACTAATATTGGATTTTTTTAACACTTTATAGTGAAGACAGATGAAAATCTTTGTTCATTTCATCTGCCATTTCCTTACCTACTACTAACTCCCCATTCTCACTTCCCAGAGACAATCCTTACTTTGCTTTTATCCTTTACTTTACTTTATTTGTTTTTTTTCTTTTCAAATATTGATAGAAACTCATCTGTTTTACCTTTTAATCATTCTCTGTTCTTGACATCCTGACCGATCATCTGACTTAACATTCACCTTTGCAGTTATATGCTTTATCCTTAAGTTTGATGCTTCTCTTAACTTATTTTGTCAACCATGGAGAGTGGGTCTTACCTTCAGAATTTTTCTTTCTTTAGGAATATACTTATTCTGAAATATCCCTTCAAATGTCAGCCACTATATCTCCATTGATCTATCCCCAATCTCATATGACAGCTGAGTTCAGTTTACACTTGGCATGCCTGTGTTTGTTGCCCTTATTTAAGTTAAAACTACTAATCTTAGACAATGGGAGGTCAGTGTCACGGAGGATCTCCAGGAAGTAAAGAGCCAGTCTTGCTCTTTTCCTTAAAGGCCTCCAAGATAATCTTCCGGTACAGGGTCTGCACTGTGGAGCAGAATGAGACATGCTTGAGTTTCTTTTTCCAGAAGTTGCACGAGAGCTCTGACCTTAGCAGTTTGAAGGAAGAAGTTGTCTCAATAACGTCATCTCAGTCTGACATTCTGAGGATCAGCAAATCCTTTTATGCCCAGACTATGACATACAGACAATAGACAGCATGGCCTCCCAGTCATTTGTGTCCTCTATCATGTAAGCCTGAGACAGCAGCATGCGGGAAAGGCTGGACCAGCTATTATCTCTGAACAAGCTGACCAAGGCCCTCTAGTCTTAGACACGAATAAAACCCCTGGAAGTGATGGCTTAATGGCCAAGTTGTATTAAGCGATGATTGCAGTGGGACTTGATTGGGTTGGATTTGCTGGAGATGTGCAATGGTATACTTCTGACAGGTAGAATTCATGAGCAAAGGTATCATCACCCTCATCTACAAGCGGAAAAGGGAAGAAATTAGAAATTGGCGACAAATTTCATTGCAGATGACAAAATCCGGTCTAAGATCATCGCCAACTGGATCCGGTCTGCTCTGGGATTTGTGATTCACCCTGACCACATCTGTGTTGTACTGAGCAGAATGATCTCTGAGAGTCTCGCACTCCTCAGGAATATGATTGTCTACATGCAGGACATGGTGGGTCGATGCCTGTCTCAACAGCTTGGACCAGGAGAAGGCCTTTGACAGGATATAGCACACCTACATGCAGAACATACTGTCCAAAATGAGCTTTGGGAAGGGAATCCGCAATTGGATCCAACTGCAACATCAATGGTGTAGTCTCAATCAATTGGTATAGAAATCTTCCCAATCAGATTTGGTGTCAGGCAGGGCTGGCCACAATTTTCTGCCTTGTTAGTGTGTAGTATAGAGCCTTTTCCCAAGTTCATCAAGAAGGTTGCAAGCCTGAGAGATGTGACTATTCCAGGCACTGGAGGTCAAAGCCTGTCTGTACATGGATGAAATCATAATTTTCTGCTCGAATCAGTTGTCAGTGTGCAAGCTCATGAGCACCTCCAACCAGTTCAAAATTGCCTCTGGAGACAAGGTAAATTGAGGCAAGAGTGAGGCCATGTTTTTTGGGAACTGGGCTGTCGTTCCCTTATTCCCTTCACCATCATGGCCAGATTACTTGAAGGTGCTGAGAATATGGTTTGGAGGAGGTGGGTTGTGCACAAAAACTTGGGAGGAGTATATTGCCAAGGTGAAGCAGAAACACTTTTGGGAGCACCGCTGTCTCACCATTGTGGGTAAAAACCTTGGTCACTAAGTGTGAGGTGCTCTCTTTATTGCTGTACATGGAGCAGGTCTGGCCCATTCCCGAACCTGCACTGTTGCAGTCACCTAAGCCATCTTCCGTTTCATCTGGAAGTCTAAAATGAGCCATGTCTAAAGCTACACAGTTTACAAGTGGGGAATGTACCCAACGCTGCCCTCATCCTGATGGTCACTTTTACGTGCAGCTGCATCAAACTCTGCAGAGACCCGCAGTACACAAACACCAAGTGTCACCACATACTGAGGTTTTACCAATCTGAAGGATAGGCCTGAACTCACTGCCACAGAGTGCTCCAAGTAGTTGGACCATTTTGTATCACCCAGCTTTCATAGAGAAATTTGTAAAGAAAAACACATGTAACCACAAATTTGTCAGCATGTAGCATTCTCAAGACCCTGCAGGTAAAAGAGAGAGTGGATCCTGTCAGGCTATTCCCTGAACAGACTGTCAAACTCATTTGGCAGAATGCCTCATCATCAGAACTTTTCAACAAGCACCAAGACAGGCACTACTGGTGAGATCCTTCATGTTCACCTGGACTCTCTGCACCTCAAAGCAACTGTGGTGAGATAGAGACATCTCCTGGAATGTGCCTTTGCAAAAGACTTCTGGAAAAAGATGAAAGATGGAGTGGTTATTGTTGAGGTTCATCCCAAACAGTTCTGTGATGCAGGACTCTCTAGTCTGTTTTCCTGGGACACGCACCAAGATAAACATCGGCCATCAAGAGGACCATTAACTTGATGAAAGATGGTTTTTGTTCTGCCCGAAGCTTGTTGGTCTTTTAAAGCAAGAAGTTGACCTCGACCTAGTGTAGCAGACTTGCACATGCCAAGATCCAGGCCCACATGCTGAGGGACCCACTAAAGTTTGGAGTCACTGCTGTCAAGGTACAGTGGGGAAAGACTTTCTCAAGTCTTTCTGCCAAAGTTAAATGGGGATCCATTCAGTTATCGGACCCTCCTGGTGCCTCAAATGAATGTAATTATAGTCTTGTTTTAGTAAGAAATGCCTTGGGTTTTGTTTGTTCGACATATGTAAAGATTGTGTATAGAATCAAACTGCTCTCGTAGCTATGTATGTATATTATTATGAAGTTGGAAACATTTATTGTACCTTTAAGACGCTGAAATTTCTGCCTGGCACAGAATGTGCTGAAAGATTTAGAAATGTAACATTTGGTTGACACAAAAAGCGGGAGCTACATTGCTGTGGTACAAAAGAAATTCAAATGCAGCCAATCAGTTTAATTTATGCCCTAGATACTAAAATCCAATCAAATTTGAATTTTACTGTTTTGGATGATATTAAACCAATGAAATGATCCAATGTTTTGGGATATAAAATTGGACATTTTGAACATTCGAGGGAGAACAGCAAAGAGCTGTCAAGCACCAACATAACAGCCAGCAGAATAGCTCTCTGAAAGGTACTTGTCCGTAAGACATTTGTGCACCAGAACACTGAAGCTGACCTCGAGAAATCTACAGAGCAAGTTCAACATCCGAAGACAACAATTGGGTTTGAAAGTGATTGCCATAAATTTAAGAGGGAATTTATCAAACATGTATTGTAGAGTGGAAGGTAGAAATAGGTTTAAGAGAAAGGAGTTATAAATAGTTGCAGTTTTAATGTTCTCTTTTGGACTTAAAGAAAAAAATTTAACAATTTTATTTTCTAAATAATGGTATTTGGGATAGTGCTTTGCCTCTTGAAATTTAACAGATTAGGTGTGAGGTAAGCTTAACTGTGTGTCTGGTTTAAATTAGCAAGAGGGTTTACCCTGTGTCATAACAATATAAAGATCTTCTTAAGAATAAAGTTTATTTTTGAAATGACAAATTAACAAAACAACTTATACATCTTAAAAATTTCAGTCACAGTATCAGTATAAGAATATTGAATTCAGTGGTAGCCAGTCAAACAAACTGCTTTGTCTTGGATGCTGTCAAGTTTCTTGTGTTACAGTTGGGCATGTTCAAGTGAATATGGATACTCCTTCACATTCTTATTAGAGTCTTGTAATTGGTAGAAAGGCTTTGGGGAATTAGAAGAACCATCATAGTATGATAGTCAATTTCTGCACTTCTGTTATAAACACATTTGTTTATACAATTGAACCAATTCAGTGTCTGTTCATTTGCAGCTATTTTGCATACAACAAGATTCTATAAGCAGACATTCAGATCATTCATTTGATAAACTGGTGTATTGATGTTGGTTGAGAGACACATATTGAGCACAGCACCTTGTTTGAATAGTGGAAACAGATCTTTTATGTCTGTGTATAGGGTTTCGATTAAATGTATAATGATGACAGTGCCTCTCACAATACAGATGTTAAATGCTCAAATTTCATTGATATGACCAATATTTAACACTTTTTCAATCTGTGTGTCCTGATCCCAACCCATAAATTCGATTTTTTTAACTAAATGAAAGGCCCACGTTCCTTTGAATGCTGGCATTGTGAATAAATATTCATAATGTTGGAACAAAGACTTTTGAAACACTTTGAAGATTCACAAGGGCAATCTTCAACCTTACTTCATACTTATTTAAATATTTAAAGTAGGCATCTTACCACTGATCTCTGAGAAAAATAAATTACACCTGAGCAACGTAGCACTTATGTAATTGCAGGGGAGGAACATTGAATCTTCAGGATCAGAGATTCAAAATTACAATCTGTTTTTGAAGCAAAATTCAAAGTAGTATGAATTTATATTAGTTTTGTTCTAAAGTATGTCTGACATTAATTTGAAAAGCTTATTTACATAGATTCATTAGGAAATGTCATATCAAACAGTTTTAAAGGGCAGATTGTTCTGTATTGTTACCTTCGGTCTATTGGTTCATTCTATCACATTAGGTCGAGGGAATCGTATTTCTAATTTTTCAACAATTAACTTTAACAGGACTAAAATACCGTGAGCACTTTCCAGGTTGTGGAGTGTTTGTTGCTTGCTTTTCCTTTGGAGTGAATGTTTTGAGTCGAGTGACCCTTCCTCAGACCCATTTCGCCACAGAGAGCGGCGGGAGCTGGGCAGAAGTTCAGGCAGAGCGCAAAGCCGGTCGGGAAGGTAAGTGATTGCTATTAGAGTGGGTGTGTTCTAAACCCCAGGTGCTACAAGGTAGGGTCCCCCTCCCTCCCTCCTCCTCTAACGTAAATTAAGAGTCCACAGACTTGCCACAAAAAGAGAGTCTAAGGAAGTTTGGATCGAAGAGTGAGGCTTCAGCTCAGCAGTCTTTGACAAGGAGGTTGAGTGAAGTGATTACGGCACAGTTGAAGAGGGTGAAGACATGACTGCCCAGCTGGTTCAGTGCGCTACGTGCTTGATGTGGGAGGTCAACGACTCTGGTGTGTCTGGCTCGTATAGGTGTGGAAAGTGTGTGCACATTCAGCTATTGACCAAGCATATTGCAGCACTGATGAAAGAACTCGAGGACCTTAGGCTCATCCGAGAGAATGAGATCTTTCTGCACAAGAACTTCAGCAAGGTTATTACACCAATCATGCCAGAATAGAGCAGAAGAGAGAAGAAGATGAGGAAGGCTGAGAGGAGACAGGTGCAAGAGACCCCGGGAGAAGTACCTGTCAGGAACAAGTTGAAGCTTTTGGAAACAGTAGAGACTGATGACACTGCCAGTTCGCAAGGCGGCCAGGTCTGTCAATCAAAAGTTGGCGCAGAGGCAGAGCGAAAGAGTCGGACATGGCACAGAACCGTGGTAATAGGGGACTCCATCGTGAGAGAACTGACCGGGGGTTTTGGGATTTAAGGATGGTGTGTTGCCTTCCTGGTGTCAGGGTGAAAGACATCGCGGACAAAGTGCAGGAAATCCTCAAGGACGAGGGTGAAGAGCCAGAGGTGGTGGTACATGTAGGCACAAATGATGTCGGGAAGAAGAGGAGGAACATACTACAACGGGACTTCGGAGAACTAGGAAGAAGGCTGAAAAGCAGGACATCCAAGGTGGTTATCTCCGGTTTGCTTCCAGTTCCTCGGGCAGGTGTGGCCAGAAACAGAGAAATAATGGACCTGAACGTGTGGTTGGGGAACTGGTGCAGGAAGTATGGATTTAAGTTCTTGGATCACTGGGGTGTATTTTGTGGCAAGCATAACTTCTACAAGAGAGATGGTTTGCACCTTAATAGGTTAGGGACCAGCATTCTGGCAGGCAGGTTTTTTACTGCAACACCGCTACATTAAAACTAAGTAGCGGGGGGGAGGGGACAAACTGGATGTTTAAAAAGGAAATTGAAGGGAAAGTTAGAACAAGAGAAGTCAAGAAAGACAACTGTATCAATGAGGCAGAAAACTTGGAAAGGGATCATGCTGTAAGGTTGAGTGAAATAGAGGCTGATGGGAAGGATGGGATGGGCGGCCGTGGCTGACGAGGGAAGTTAAGAAACATATAAATTTAAAAGAGAAAAAGTATAACATAGCAAAGATAAGTGGGAAAACTGAGGACTGGGAAGCTTTTAAAGAGCAACAGAGGATTACTAAGAAGGAAATGCGCAGAGGAGAAATGAGGGACGAAGGTAAACTGGCCAATAATATAAAGGAGGATAGTAAAAGCTTTTTTAGGTATGTGCAAGGCAAAAAAATGGTTAGGACTAAAATTGGGCCCTTGAAGACAGAAACAGGGGAATATATTACGGGGAACAAAGAAATGGCAGAAGAATTAAATGGGTACTTCAGATCTGTGTTCACTGGGGAAGACACAAGCAATCTCCCTGAGGTAACAGTGGCTGAAGGACCTGAACTTACGGAAATTTATATTTGCCAGGATTTGGTGTTGGAGAGACTGTTAGGTCTGAAGGTTGATAAGTCTCCGGGGCCTGATGGTCTACATCCCAGGGTACTGAAGGAGGTGGCTCGGGAAATCGTGGATGCATTGGTGATTATTTTCCAGAGTTCGATAGATTCGGGGTCGGTTCCTGAGGATTGGAGGGTGGCTAATGTTATACCACTTTTTAAGAAAGGTGGGAGAGAGAAAGCAGGAAATTATAGACCAGTTAGTCTGACCTCAGTGGTGGGAAAGATGCTGGAGTCTATTATAAAGGATGAAATTACGGCACATCTGGATATTAGTAACAAGATAGGACAGAGTCAGCATGGATGTATGAAGGGGAAATCATGCTTGACTAATCTTCTTGAATTTTTTGAGGATGTAACTCTGAAGATGGACAAGGGAGATCCAGGAGACGTAGTATACCTGGACTTTCAGAAAGCTTTTGATAAAGTCCCACACAGGAGGTTAGTGAGTAAAATTAGGGCGCATGGTATTGGGGGCAAAGTACTAGATTGGATCGAAAATTGGTTGGCTAATAGGAAACAAAGGGTAGTGATAAACGGCTCCATTTCGGAATGGCAGGCAGTGACCAGTGGAGTACCGCAGCGATCCGTGCTGGGATTGCAGCTTTTTACAATATATGTTAATGATATAGAAGATGGTATCAGCAATAACATTAGCAAATTTGCTGATGATACTAAGCTGGGTGGCAAGGTGAAATGTGATGAGGATGTTAGGAGATTACAGGGTGACCTTGACAAGTTAGGTGAGTGGGCAGATGCAGTTTAATGTGGATAAATGTATGGTTATCCACTTTGGTGGCAAGAACAGGAAGGCAGATTACTACCTAAATGGAATCAATTTAGGTAAAGGGGCAGTACAGAGAGATCTGGGTGTTCTTGTATACCAGTCAATGAAGGTAAGCATGCAGGTGCAGCAGGTAGTGAAGAAAGCTAATAGCATGCTGGCCTTCATAACAAGAGGGATCGAGTATGGAAGCAAAGAGGTTGTTCTGCAGCTGTACAGGGCCCTGGTGAGACCACACCTGGAGTACTGTGTGCAGTTCTGGTCTCCAAATTTGAGGAAAGACATTCTGGCTATTGAGGGAGTGCAGCGTAGGTTCACGAGGTCAATTCCTGGAATGGCGGGATTACCTTACACTGAAAGACTGAAGTGACTGGGCTTAAAGACCCTGGAGTTTAGAAGACTGAGAGGGGATCTGATTGAGACACATAAGATTATGAAAGGATTGGACACTCTGGCAGCAGGAAACATGTTTCCGCTGATGGGTGAGTGCCGAACCAGAGGACACAGCTTAAAAATACGGGGTAGACCATTTAGGACAGAGATGAGGAGAAACTTCTTCACCCAGAGAGTGGTGGCTGTGTGGAATGTTCTGCCCCAGAGGGCAGTGGAGGCCCAGTCTCTGGATTCATTTAAGAAAGAGTTGGATAGAGCTCTCAAGGATAGTGGAATCAAGGGTTCTGGAGATAAGGCAGGAACAGGATCCTGATTAAGGATGATCAGCCATGATCATATTGAATGGTGGTGCAGGCTCGAAGGGCTGAATGGCCTACTCATGCACCTATTGTCTACTGTCTATTGTCTATGAGGATGGGTCACTGACCCAAAATGTCCCTGATTTTTCTCCACAGATGCTGCCAGACCTGCTGAGCTTTTCCAGCAACTTCTGTTTTTGTCAAAGATCACCTGCCTATTTTCACCACCTCCAGCATGATGACTAATACGGCATCTGCAGTTTTTTCCATTTTATTAGGTGATCTGTTGAATATGGATACTCTGGATCATCAGAGCCATTACATTTCTGGAGGGAGAATGAATTGAATTTATTATCACGTGTACTGAGGCACAGTGAAATGCTTTGTCTTGTGAGTAGAACGGCAGATCACAGAGTTAGGTAACATAGATAAGTAAATAATAGGTAAACAGTGGCAAAACAAAACACAGGTACAGGCAAATGCTAAGAGTCTGTGAGTCCATTCGGTATTCTAACAGCAGTAGGGTAGAAACTGTTACAAAACTGGCTGGTGCATGTGTTCAGGCTTCTGTACCTTCTCCCCAATAATAGAGGTTGTAGAAAAACATTGCCAGGGTGGGATGGATTTTTGAGAATGCTGGCAGCCTTTCCTTAACAGCAGACCTGGTAGGTGGATTCTCTAGATGGGTGCTTGGCCTTTGTGATTGTCAGGGCCAAGTTCACCACTCTCTGTAACCATTTCCGATCTTGAATAGTCCAGTCGCCATACCAGGTGGTGATACATCCAGACAGAATGCTCAATGGTGCACCTATTAAAGTTGGCAAGGGTTTTCGCTGTCTTGCCAAATTTCCTGAGCTGCATGAGAAAGAAGAGAGGTTGTTGGGCCTTTGTAATCAGTACTGAAAATGTGTTGCTGGAAAAGTGCAGCAGGTCAGGCAGCATCCAAGGAGCAGGAGAATCGATGTTTCGGGCATGAGCCCTTCTTCAGGAATGAGGCTAGTATGCCCACATGAAGAGTCCAAAAAAGCTTGTTGTGGATGACCACTCCCAGGAGCTTGACACTCTCCACTCATTCCACTCTGTGCTGTTAATGTGTGTGTGTGGGGTGGGGGGTGGGGGCATGAATAACATCCCGTTGAAAGTCAATAATGAGTTCCTTGGTTTTGTCAGCATTGAGAGCTAGGTTGTTCTCAGTGCACTATTTTTCCAGGTCTTCCACCTCTCATCTATAGTCTGTTTCGTCGCCATCTGAGATTTGACCGACTATGGTGGTGTCATTAGTGAACTTGAAAATGGTATTTGGCGATGCAGTCATGGGTATACAGTGAGTATAGTAGGGGGCAGCATATGCACCCCTGGGTTGGGGGGCTCCAGTGTTGAGTGTTAGTGAGGATGAAATATTGTCCCCAATCTTCATTGATTGTGGCCTGTGGGTCAGGAAACTGAGGATCCAGTTGCAGAGAGTGGGGCTTAGTCCGAGATCACTAAGTTTAGTAATCAGTCTCGAGGGGATAACAGTGTTGAAGGCTGAACTGTAGTCAATGAGGAGGATTCTTACATAGCTGTTCGTGGTGTCAAGATTTTCAAATGGTCAGAGCATAAGTACATAAAATAGCAGACCATAAGGGTCCCATCAAGTTTGAGAGATCCTCAGTTATGGAAAAAGACTACACTGTAATTGGAAGCACAAGTATGGAAGGTTGCACTGGCTGAACAGAAGTAATGGAAACAGAAATTTTCAGAACGGATAGGTCCTTTGAATCTGGGAATCAGTGGCTTTAGTGAACATCGGTTGTTAATTAATAGGTAGAAATTATAACAGGTTAAGGAAGGGAAGATTTGGAAATGGACTATGTGAAAGCAGAAGATGATGGAAATTGGAAATTTTGTCATTCAGAGCACAGTCGGGAAAGAGTACTGATAATGTCAAAGTGTAGCAGAAAAAGAGAGTGAAGGATGCAGCCTGAGTAGAGAATATTCCCAATGATCCAAAACAATATGCAGCAATGACACCCATGTGAGTACTGTAACAATACTTCTGAAAGGATAGAAATGGTGCAATTTGTTTTTCTTGGATTTCTTGGACACTGCACTTCCATCTTAAACTTGCTGTTAATGGCATTTTCCAATCCCATGTATAATTTAGTTCAGCTATTATTTACTTTATAAAAACACATTCTGAGTAATTTAGATGTTGAGTGTTAGGAATATTGATTTAAAAAAATGATGGTAAAACCCGGAGCTGAATGTAAATGGTTGAATGTGACAACCATTGTATTGAGATTTTCAAAGTACATTAAACTGCACAGTAAAACATTAAAATTTATTACAATTGTAAATTGTGGTGGAGAGAGAACCTGAAGTCTGTTGGAAGATATAAAGCTGAATGTAGGATCCATGATTGGAAGCACACAGCTGAACTTGATCCAGTTCTTAGATGAATCACTGATCACAAAATAGCACTGGAATCTTTCCATCAGTGGAGTATGTTGCAATATTACTAAAGTAGCATGTGTCAAGCTTACAAAGTGGAGTATGAATTACATACAACTTCACAAGGATAAATTGATAAGCTTGATTCTCTGGCTGAATGTACGTTTTTCCATAGTTCAGTTACAGTGAAATGAAATAGACAGATAGAGACGTTTAAATTTTTTTTTAGCATTTTTCTGTATAATATTTTAGACTTTTAAATTGACTGTGGCAAAATTTTATCAACACTGTGTAAGGCTTATTGAATTCATCATACTGAGCAGGTCAATGTTTATACAGTATAGATTGATGAAATTTGACAGTACAAAATGCTGTATATTTATAGTTACTTTGAGGATAGTTGGAACTGATTGAGAATCTGTTAGCATTCAGCCTGACAGGAGAAATTTGGGCAGAAACAATAGTGTTCAAGTTACGAGCTGGAGTGGACTGGAAAAGGGATTTAGCAACAAAAAAGGTTGAGAAACAGAGCCAGACATTTAAGAATATAGTTCATGGCTAACAACACAGATATATCATAGTGAGAAAGAAGGATTCTAAGGTGATAAACCAAACATGGTTAACCGGAACAGTTAGGGATTGCATCAGATTGAAAGAAGCGACACACAATGTGGCAAAGGTTAGTGGTATGCCAGAGAATTAAGAGAGACAGTCAAAAAGTAATAAAAAGACGATTAACTTTGATGGTAAACTGAGAAGTAACATCAAGATAGACTGCAAACGCTTCTATAAATATGTAAAATGGAAGAGAGAGAGTCCTCTTGGAGAATGAGGCTGGAGAAATAATGGGGAACCGGGAAGTGGTACAGGAGTTGAATAAATACTTTGCACGAGTCTTTACAGGAGAAGTAACTAATAGCATTCCAAAAATACCAAATAAAGGAGCAGGAGGAGGAGATGAAATAAATAGAATAGCTGTCACAATTGAAAAAGTACTGTGGAAACTAATGGGACTAAAGACTGATAAGTCCCTTGGACTGACTGGATGTATTCTTGGACATTAACAGAATATCTACAGAGATAATGGATGCAGTAGCAGCAATCTTCCAAGAATTCTTAGATTCTGGAAAAGTCCCAGATTGGAAATCTTTTGCGGCTTGGCAAGAAGAATAGAAGAGCTAAATATTATGTAAGTGCTGAAAGACTGCAGAAAGTTGCAGAACAGAGGGAGCCCATAAATCACAAACATTAATATCCAAGTCAGTAGATGTAGTAGGAAAGGTAAATAGAACAATTCTTCCAGGTGAAACAGAAGTTAACCTGTCTCTCCTCCAACCTAATTTACTGATTCTGATCGATTTTTGAGAAGATTTGTAGCTCAGGTTGAGGTTTGGGATGTAGGTTTGCTCACTGAGCTTGAAGGTTCATTTCCAGGCATTTTGTCACCCTACTAGGTAACATCTTCAGTGGGCCTCAGACAAAGCACTGCTGAAAATTCCTGCCTTCTATTTTTTGTTTGGGTTTCTTTGAGTTGGTGATGTTATTTCCTGTAGTGAAGTCACTTCCTGTGCCATTTCTGAGGGGGTGGTAGTTGGTAGATGGTGTTTAACTCAATGTGTTTGTTGAAAGAGTTCCGGTTGGACTGCCATGCTTCTAGGAATTCTCATACGTGTCTCTGTTTGGTCCATCCTAAGATGGATGTGTTGTGCCAGTCGAAGTGGTGTCCTTCCTCATCTGTATGTAAGGATACTAGTCAGAGAGGGTTATGTCTTTTTGTGGCTAGTTGGTGTTCATGTACCCTGGTGGCTGGTTTTCTGTCTGTCCAATGTAGTGTTTGTTACAGTCCTTGCATGGTATTTTGTAAATGACACTAGTTTTGCTTGTTGTCTGTATAGGGTCTTTCAAATTTGAACTTTCAACTTGACAGATCCTATACAGACAACAAGGAAAACTAATGTCATTTACAAAATACCATGCAAGGATTGTAACAAACACTACATTGGACAAACAGACAGAAAACTAGCCACCAGGATACATGAACACCAACTAGCCACACAAAGACATGACCCTCTCTCACTAGTATCCTTACATACGGATGAGGAAGGACACCACTTCAACTGGGACAACACATCCATCCTAGGACAAGCCAAACAGAGACACGCACAAGAATTCCTAGAAACATGGCATTTCAACCGGAACTCTTTCAACAAACACATGAGTTAGACCCTATCTATCACCCCCTTAGAAAAGGAACAGGAAGTGACTTCACCCCAGGAAATGACATCACCAACCCAAAGAAACCCAAACAAAAAATAGAAAGGGGTTTTCAGCAGTGCTTCACCTGAGGCCCACTGAAGATGTTACCTAGTAGGGTGATGAAACTTCTGGAAATGAACTTCAAGGTCAGCGAGCAAACCTACATCCAAAACTGACTCTGATGCTCCAGATGTGGTCTATCCTACATTGGTGAAACCAAACATAAACTTAAGGAATGTTTCATTGAGCATCTCAGCTAGACCTGCAAGGGCCAGCCTGACCTCCCAGTCACCGGCCATTTTAATTCCCCTTCTCATTCCCTCTCCGACATGTCTACCCTCCGTCTACTCCATTGCCACAGTGAATCAGACTGCAAATTGGAGGAAAAATGCCTCATCTTCTGCCTGGGTAGCTTACAGCTCAGAGGACTTAACATTGAGTTCTCCAATTTCAAGTAACCTTCCCATCCATCTCCCAACTTCCTTCCCACCTCCACCCCCTCTCTTCCATCCCTCTAACCAATCCTTCCTTCCAGCTCCCGACCGGATTCATTTCTCCCATCGACCAACCAGATCGTACCCACCACCTATATTCACCGATCTTTACCTCACCACATAACCCTTCTCCCACCATCTTTATCTGCAGCTCCCCCTACCCCACCTCATTCCTGAAAAGAGGTTATACCTAAAACAGCGACTTCTCCACCTCCTGATGCTGCCTGGCTTGCTATGTTCTTCTGTCCTCCTGCTTGTTTACTTTGGATTCCAGCATCTGCAGCTTTTTTCATCTCTAAGGTAAATAGAATGTTGGCCTTTGTTTTTAAAGGGAATACTATGGAAGTCAGAATGTTTTTTGCTAAAACAATACCAGGCACTAGTTAGACCACAGCTGGAAGACTGTGAATACTCGTTCCCAGGTCCGAGGGACAGTCTAATGAAGAGTGATTGAGTAGGTTAAGCCAATACTTAGCAGATTTCAGAAGGAGAAGACACCTTACTGAAATGGAAAAGATACTTTGGACAGGGTAGAGGCAGAGTGGTTGTTTTATGATATAGGAGAGTCTAGCACCAGAGGCCATAATCTTAGCATAAAGGGGCACATACTTATGCTAGTGATGAGAAGGAATTTCTTATCTGGTGGTTGTGAATCTGTGGGATTCTTCACCATAGAGGGTTGTTGACACTGGGTAATTCAGTATACTCAAGGCTGAGAAAGAGATTTTTAATCTGTAAAGAACTCTAGAATTGTAGGGAATAGGCAGGAGACTGGTGTTTTCAATGATGAGAAGACTCTGGGCTGAATGACCCACTTCTGATTCTATGCCTGGTCTTATGATCTGAGCAATACCTTGTGCTCTGTGAGAGCAGTCTATTGTTTTCTTATTGCTACTGATTGAATTGAAAGTTCATTTCTGCCCTCTATTTATGGCAAGCACCTCGGGGAAGCATCGTATTCTTTAGATTTGGCTTTTTAATATCTGATATTTTATATTTTGCACAGTAACAGAATGGAAATAATTTAAAAACGTAATGGAATTATTTTGAACCTACAATTAAGGCTAAATATGCTTGAGGGCATATGGAATTTGAAAACAAAGCCTTCTGCTTTTCTGTCATATTCCCTGGCTTGTGACAAGCACATCTAGACTTTAAAGAGGGAAATCAGGAGGGCAAAAAGGGGACACGAGATAGCTTTGGCAAATAGGGTTAAAGAGAAGCCAAAGGGCTTTTATAAATACATGAAGGACAAAAGAGTAACTGAGGAGAGAATAGGACCTCTCAAAGATCAGCAAGGCAGTCTATGTGTAGAGCCGCAGGAGATGGGGCAGATACTTAATGGGTATTTTACATCAGTGTTTACTGTGGAGAAGAACATGGAAGATATAGAACGTGGGGAAATAGATGGTGACATATTGAAAAATGTCTATATTACAGAGGAGGTGGTGCTGGATGTCTTCACAGGCACAAAAGTAAATAAATCCCCAAGACCTGACCAGTACACCCTAGAACTCTGGGAAGCAAAGGAAGTGATTGCTGGACCGCTTGCTGAGATACTGTATACACTTGAGTAATGGTTGAATTTTGTTTTGACTATTTTGTGAGGTTAAATTTATGGGCTTGACTATCACATAGGTACTACTTTTGAGAGGCTGAAATTAATGCCCGTCAAAATTCATACTGTATCATTAACCGAAGACCAAATGATCTCTAAACAAATAAAGAAAAAGCAATGAATTATGGTAATTCTGATAACCCAGAGCGAAACACAACAGCCAGCGGACTAGAAGACTAGGAGCAGAACGGAAAAACTGGGAGACTGGAAAGCTGAAGCGGGACATGATGGCCAGCACACTAACTCATAAAAGTTGATCTGTTATCTGTGAAGAATGAGGGTCAACGTTTAGACATTAGATTAGATTAGATTACTTACAGTGTGGAAACAGGCCCTTCGGCCCAACAAGTCCACACCGCCCCGCCGAAGCGCAACCCACCCATACCCCTACATCTACCCCTTACCTAACACTACAGGCAATTTAGTATGGCCAATTCACCTGACCTGCACATCTTTGGAGTGTGGGAGGAAACCGGAGCACCCAGAGGAAACCCACGCAGACACGGGGAGAATGTGCAAACTCCACACAGAGAGTCGCCTGAGGCGGGAATTGAACCCGGGTCTCTGGCGCTGTGAGACAGCAGTGCTAACCACTGTGCCACTGTGCCGCCCATAATACATGATGTATTTGTCCAAAAATAGGGGGCCGACCTTTACATGAGATCGACTGTTATTGAGTGTATACCATATTTGTATCATCGATAGTCACAGGTGAGGTGCAGGAAGACTGGAGGTTGGTTTACATGGTGTCACTATTTAAGAAAGATGGTATTGTCGTCCCATTTCCTTAGCCCGTATCAGTTGAAGCAAACACTCAGAGACACAGTATGGCTCTATCTTCTTCCCTTTTATTCCAAGCCATGGAGAGAGAGTGATCACCCATATACACAAAGACATGAGTTCTCGGTCTTCTCTCAATCAGCAGATTCTTAAGGAATTATGTAGTCACTTACAGGGAGCAACGTCCAAATAAGGCAACATCTATATTGATTGGGTCACTGTTATAATCAGCGAGCATCAACAGTAAAGATTAAGCCATCTGGCATAACACAATAGATGTTCCTCACCTCATTAACTGGCATTACACAATGGATGTTTTTCATTTCGTTAAACCACTACCCTTGCCTCCACTTCATTGTTTGCTGCAAGTTCTTATCTGGTCAAAGTCATGCTAGCAGAGCCTTTGTCAAGCAAGCCTAAACTTAATTCTTCCCCTACCTGCTCATATCTTATACACTTTCTCATTTCCTCCTTATCATTTAATCACCTAGATGACACTATCACTTTTTTCATTAGAATCTTAAGCAAGTTATTGCACACAACATGCAATGATTATAACAACAAAAATTACGAGTCCGTGCAGTAGATAGAATCTGCAGGATTCTCCCACATGGAAAAAAGCTCTCCAGTAAAGTTCTTAACTTCACAGTCCTTAGTGACCACCCCACCCCCTCCAAGTCGAGTGGAAATGAGCCAGTTATTCAAAATCTCCTTCAGTAAAATCCAACCTGAAATCAAAAACCAGTCTGTGCTTCTACATCACTCCATGGAGAAATCTGAACTATTGGATAAGGGTAGTTAAATATTTAATAAAACTGAAGAGACTTCCATCCTTGTGGAGACACTTCAGATGGAGGATACTTCAGATGAAGTGCTGCAGCTGCAAGCTAGGTGAACGCAGCATTCTTTGCTGCTTCTGCTCCTGCTCAACTGTCAAATGTAACAAAGCCAACTGGCTGTTTTGATGTTAGTTTGATCAGTGAACCTTCGTATTCCCTTAAATGATCGAAAGAGAAGATAAAGCTCCCGTGGTTTAATATCCATAGGAAGGCTACTGACAAAAAGCATACTGACTTCCTCTTCACCGTTGTTAGTTTCTTCACTTTTCCTCTCATGACTGAGGAACTGATTAAATCCATTAGATCTGATTATGGAGGGCTGTGCAGTGGTCCGAAGGCATGCTTTACCAGTGAATGGAGAAACTCTAGAGACAATATTAGCTGCTGAAAGTATCTTTGCGTTTCTCCTCTCACTCCTTCCTTGCCAAGGTGCTTATCAGGATGAAGACAGTCACACATATTACTCTACTAAATTGTGTCTGCCTTTTTCAACATTCTCAGTTGTCTTGAGGTCTGTTACTCAGTTCACCATTTATGACATTATGGATTGTATAAAACTTGATAACCTTCTAAATTGTACTACCTAAACAATTCAACCATTCACCAACAACAATCAGGGAACTCCATTCAGGTTGTTGAAAAATTATTTTCCTTTAATAAATTGATATTTGGCTAATGTGAAAGCTGTCAGGAAAAGTATTTCAAAAATCTAAAAAGCATGAAAACAACAAAATGTTTCCTGTGCTTTAGCCATTCAAGAGGCAGTTTCAGTTCAGATTTCAATTGCAAATATTCATGGGAAACAAATGCAGAATATATTAAAATGTGTTCTCCAAATGAAACTTCCCAAATAAAACAGTCAGAATTACAGTGGCAACTTTGGTAGAGATCAGCATTCCTTGAATTTACAATATGAAGGGGGTCAATGAAGTCTAACTTTTTGTGAACGCTACATCAAAAACACAGCAACAAAGATATGATAATGCAATACTCTCATCTGGCTAAAGCATGACCACTGACAAAAGCATGACCACTGACACAGTTTTATTTTAAACAGGCATTATAAAATTTCAAACAACTGAGGGGCTCAAGGTCCTCAATCAATTTGTATTAAGGTTACATGTTTGATCATTTTAAAAAGGACATAATGTTGTAAAATGTAAAAACAAAATCTGCCCGATTACATAGTTCACAAAGCACATTGAATTGAGAGTCTAATTCAAATAAGGCAAAACAGTTACTTAAAAGGATTTTCTGAACCAGTATTTGAACAAACCAAACTATTTAAATGTCAAACACTTTCAGTTGGCATAATTTATATTGAAATTTCCTTTTTCGACTCAAGTATTAGTACAACCTTAATTTCAGTGTTTCTAGTTTTTATTTCCTCTCGATTAAATTATATGAAGAAAAAAGAGAAAACCCTCATAGTGGATCACATGGCGCTGTAGTCAAAGCCAACTCCGAGAAAGACTCATTGAATCAAGTCCACAGCCCACAAATTGAGACTCCCACAAGAAAAACCCAGACAAAGCTTCCCTGGCAGTCAATGCACTTCATTGTTGGAATCCGAGTGGACTGGGTCCACTTTCTCCCCTTTTTCCCAGTGACTCCATGTTGTCCTAAAAGTACTCCTAAAGGGAGATGTGGGGAACAAAGGTGACAACTTTAAGAAGTACCAAATTTTTTTCAGATGTTTTGTTTTGAAGGTCCTGGTTTCTACTTTTATGCTCCAGAGCCTCAAACTTCGCCACTAGAGGAATCCAAACTCCTTTTTCCAGGAGACATTAACCCCTTTTTACCGAGGGGACTCAAACCCCTTTCTCACTTTTCAAGGGGACTCTAATCTCTTTTTTTACTCTGTATGTCTGGGGACTCGAACCCCATTTAAAACCCATGGTCTCAAACCCCAGTTAAACCCAGGGGATTCGAAAACCAATTCAATCCAAGGGACTCCAAAACCAATTAAATCTAAGGACTCAAACCCCAATTAAACCCAGGTGACTTGAAAACCAATTCAATCCAAGGGACTCAAATAAACCCAGAGGATCTGAACCCCAAATAAGCCCAAGGGCCGAACCCCAACTAAAATCCAGAGGTATCAAACCCTAATTAAGCCAGGGGGCTAGAACCCCTGTTCGTCAGCACATTTATGAAACTATGTCTCTCGACTGAACCGATTACCATTCAAGGATTCCATAGAATAGAAAGCAATTGAACAAGGGGATCGTTTCTGACACAGGAATATCGAGAGGGACCCAGGTTTAAAATCTTACCTTGTGGGCCCGTCCGTCTCGAGAAACCGGTGTTCTGGGCGATCGCTGACACCATCCGATCATAACTATTCGTTTGGACTGCTACCTGACTCGCCATATTGTCATCCCATTTCTGTGTCCCCGTATCAGTCGAAGCAAACACTCAGACAGTATTGCTCTACCTTCTTGACCTTTATTACGAGCCATGGAGAGAGAGCGATCACCCATGTACACAAAGACATGAGTTCTTGGTCTTCTCTCGAACAGCAGATTCTTAAGGAATTATGTAGTCACTTCTAGGGAGTAGCATCCAAATAAGGCAACACCAATATTGATTGGGTGACTGTTACAATTAGCGAGCATCAGCAGTAAAGACAAAGCCATCTGGCATTACGCAATAGATGTTCCTCACCATGTTAACTGGCATTACACAATAGATGTTCTTCACCTTGTTAAACCACTCCCCTTGCCTCCGGCACCTCATTGTTTACTGCAAATTCTTATCTGGTCAAAGTCATGCCAGCTGAGCCTTTGTCAAGCAACCCTAAACTTAACTCTTTCCCTACCTGTTCATACCATATACATTTTCTCAGGAAGGAAAAGCCAGGGAACTATAGACTGGTGATCCTGACCTTGGTGGTGGTCAGGTTGTTGGAGGGAATCCTGAGGGACAGAATTTACATGTATTTGGAAAGGCATTAACTGATTAGGGATAGTCAGCATAGCTTTGTGCATGGGAAATCATGTCTCACAAACTTGATTGAGCTTTTTGAAGAAGTAACAAAGAGGATTGATGAGGGCAGAGCTGTAGATATGATCTATATGGCCTACAATAAGGCATTCAACAAGATTCCTCATGGTAGATTGGTTAGCAAGGTGAGATCTCATGGAATACAGGGAGAACTAGCCATTTGGATACAGAATTGGCTCAAAGGTAGAAGACAGAGGGTGGTGGTGGAAGGTTATTTTTCAGACTGGAGGCCCGTGACCAGAGGTGTGCCACAAGGATCAGTGTTGGGTCCACTACTTTTTGTCATTTGTATAAATGTGGATGTGAGCACTGGAGGTATAGTTAGTGGACACTGAAGAAGGTTACCTAACAGTATAACAGGATCTTGATCAGATGAGCCAATGGACTGAGGAGTGGCAGATGGAGTTTAATTTAGATAAATGCAAGGTGTTGCATTTTGGAAAAGCAGATCAGAGCAGGACTTAATGGTAAGGTCCTAGGGAATGTTTTTGAACAAAGAGACCTTGGAGCGCAGGTTCATAGCTCCTTGAAAGTGGAGTTGCAGGTAGATAGGATAGTGGAGAAGGCATTTGATGTGCTTTCTTTTAGTGGTCAGTGCATTGAGTATAGGAGTTGGGAGGTCATGTTGCGGCTGTACAGGACATTGGTTAGGCCACTGTTGGAATACTACATGCACTTCTGGCCTCCTTCCTATCGGAAGGATGTTGTGAAACTTGAAAGGGTTCAGAAAACATTGACAAGGATGTTGCCAGGGTTGAAGGATTTGAGCTATAGCGAGAGGCCGAATAGATTGGACCTGTTTTTCTTGGAGGCTGAGAGGTGACCTTATAGAGGTTTATGAAATCATGTCGACAGAGTGTCAACATTGATACACCATAACACGTGGGGACACCATCTACCATGTACGCAGCAGGTACTTGTGACTCCGCCAGCGTTGTCTATCTCATACGCTGCAGGCAAGGATGCCCTGAGGCATAGTTAATTGGTGAGACCGAGCAGAAGCTACTACAACAGATGAATGGACACTGCGCAACAATCAACAGGAGTATTCCCTCCCGATTGGAGAAAACTTCAGCAATCCGGGACATTCGATATCAGATCTTCGGGTGATCATCCTCCAAGGCAGATTTCGGGACAAATGTATTGGACAAAAAAAAGAACTGCGGATGCTGGAAATCAAAACCAAAACAGAGAATTGGAAAAACTTAGCAGGTCTAGGAGCATTTCAGTATGCTGGAATTCAGTTAATATTTTGGGTCCAGTGACCTTACTTCAGCACTGGATCACTAGATCCAAAATAGTAAATCAGATTTCTCTCCACAGATGCTGCCAAACCTGTTGAGTTTTTCCAGCTATTTCTTTTATTTCCAAGATATATTGTTGTTTCATGATCAGGAATTATAAATGTTTGTTGATGATCAGCTGAACCATGTGGCAAAGTATTTTGCTTTAATGGTATGTTCTACTATTGGAAGAGTAAGAAAAATCATTTGGTTATGTTCCTTTTTAAAAGATTGTGCTGCTGGGAATTGCAGGGCAAGTGGAGAGTATTCCATCATACTCCAGACTTATACCTCATAGATGCTGGTCAGGTTTTGGGGAGTCAGGATGTAAGTTATTGCAGTATTCCCAGCTTCTGACTTGCTCTTGTAGCCTCTGTGTTAAATGGTGAGTGCATTTGAGTGCATTTAAAATGTTGAGTTTCTGGTCAGTGCTTACCCCAGCATGTTTATAGTGGCGTATTCAACAATGATAACACCATTGAATGTCAAGGGGTGATGGTTACATTGAATCTTATTGGAGATGGTCATTGCCTGGCATTTGTATAATGCAAATGTTACTTACAACTTGTAAGTTCAAGTCTAGATATTGTCCAGATCTTATTGCATTTGAACATCAACTGCATCTGTATCTGAGTAGTCACTAATGGTGCAGAACATTGTGCAAGGATTGGCAGACATCCTCACTAATGACAGAGGAAAGGTCCATGATGAAGCACTTGATGATTGAGCCCAGGACAGTACCCTGAGGAACTTCTGCAAAGATGTTCTGGAGCTGAGATGACTTACCTCTAACAACCATAACTATCTTCCTATGTACAAGGTTTAACTCCCACCACCATTGATTCCAGTTATGCTGGAGCTCCTTGATGCTGCACTTAGTCAAATGCTACCTTAATGTTAAGGGCTGTCACTGTCACCTCACTTCTAGAATTCAGCTTTCTATTCCAAGTTTTAACCAGGGCTGTAATATGGTAAGGAGCTGAGTGGCCTAGTTGTCAGGGCCCTCAGCCTTTGTACTCTCTCGTGCCTCCAACTGTTTTTTGATGTCATGGGAGTGAATCGAATTGGCTGAAGAATGATATCTGTGATGCTAAGGACCATGGTGGAGGCGGTGATGGATCATCTACTCTGCAAATGCTCACCCTTATCTTCTGATTATGCTGGGCTCTACCTTCATTCAGAATGGTGATATTTATGAAGCCGACCTCTCCAGTGAGTTGTTTAATTGTCCACCGCCACTCACGATTGGATGTGGTGAAACTTCAAAGCTTAGATTTGATCTTTTGGTAATGGGATTGCTTATCTCTGTCTATCACTTTCTGCTTATGCTGTTTAGCATAGAAATAATCATGCTTGATAGCTTCACCAGGTTGATACTTCCTTTCGTAGCAGCCAGATGCTGCTTCTGGCATGTCCTCCTGCGGTCTCCAGGATTGAACCAAGGTTGATCTCCTGGCTTGATGGTAATGGCTGTGTGGGGGATATGCTGAGCTATGAGTTTTCAGATTATGCTGGAGTATAATTCTGCTGCTCCTCATGGTCCACAGTGCCTCATACATGCCCAGTCTTGAGTTGATAGATCTGTTCAAAGTCTGTTCCATTTAGCTGGTTGATAGTGTCACACAACGTGATGGAGTCTTACTTCATCTTGTTGTGAAGTTGAAGGCATGTCCTATATCTTTAGGAGAGAGTTCTGCCCTGATAGTTTACCAGCACTTGTGATATGATAAGATAGTCTCTGTGTACTGGAAATTTGAAAATACGTAACATCTGGCTGTGAAATGGATACTTGAATTGGTTGCTGTTTTAACAACAATTTGAATGTAACCAATCAGTTTAAGTTATGCCCCCGATACTAAAACCCAATCGAATTTGAATTTATTGGTTTGTCAACACCGAACCAATGAGACGATCCAATGTAAAGGATATAAAAAAGCCAGGCATTTGGAAAATCTGACAGAGCAATTGCTATCAATGCAGATCCAAGAAATTAGGAAACATTCTCCATCAAAGTTACCTTTTCATATGAAACATATTTGCAGTAATAAGAAAGAAGACAACCCAGGGAGCTCTTCAGCTGGAGAAGGAAAGACACCGAAGATGAGAGCTGCTGCGTGGTTATGAAATTAAGTTGATGTAATTTTAATGTGTGTTTTATTGGAACAGTATATTATTATAGAGTTGGAGGCAGGTAATAAGCAGTTAAGAGAAAAGGAGGCTTAGAGTTGTGAATCGTTGTTGTTTAATGTTCACTTCTGGAGTTAAAAAATAAATTGGTGATATTTTCTTTAAATAGTGGAATTTGGGAGTTCTCTGTCACTCATATTTCAACAGATTACGAGGCAAGGTGAGCTTTTCTGGATGTTTAGTTTAATTAACAGAAGGGTTCACCGTTGTGTCATGACAATCTCCATAGATGTGCAGTAGTCACTCTGACCGGTAATTCACGGAGAGATGCATATATAGTTGGCAGATCACTAAGGATGAGGTCAAGTATGTTCTTAGCTTTTTGTTGGTTCCCTCACCACCTGACGCAGACCAAGTCTATCAGCTATATCCACCTGACCAACTCAATCCCTCATGCATTTGCTGACCTACTTTTGGTTTTGGACATTGAAATCCCCCAACTTTGATGCATTTTGCACCCTTGCCACCCTTAGTGCTTCCTCCAAGTGTTGTTCAACGTGAAGGAGTAATGACTCACCAGCTGAGGGAGGATGGTGTGCGGTATTACAGGAAGTTTCCTCACCTATACTTAACCTGAAGCCATGACACTTCATCAGATCCAACGTCAATGTTGAGGACTTCCAGGACAACTCCCTCTTAACTGTATACCACTATGTCGCCATCTATGTTGGGTCTGTCCTGCCATTAGGATAGGACATATCCAGGAAAGGTGACACTGGTGTAATGAAACATAGTCATACTCACAAACCTTACAGATGATATCAAGCCATTGCTTGTCGAGTTTGAGAGGCAGCTGTCCCAATTTTGGTAGTAGGCCATTAATATTAGTAAAGGCGACCTCCTCTGGACATTCTGAACAACTCCATCTGAAAGGATTTCAGAGCAAATCTAAATATGTCTAATGACAATTGTTTCTCACATGACCCATCTCTCTGTACAAGGTTCTAGAATACTTTGTGTCTGAAACTTTAGATTTTTTTTATTCTCTGAGATTTAACCACTATTTTGGACAGAGTGTTTTTTTTACTCCCAAAATGAATCTTTGCAGATAATATTTCTTTATTTTCTTGTATGTTTGTGTGTACACACTTTTGCATGTTTGCATAATTTAGATTGGTAAATGTTTATAATTTCATTTTTCAAGCTGTGTGTTAGCCTTGGGTCTTTGTCAAACACATCTTATTATAATAAATCAATAATTCCATTGTTTAAGAAACGTGGATGAATCTAATATAGATAAAAAGTATGTAATTGGCTGAAATCATAACTGGGAATTTGTTCAATTTGTGTTGTGAACGTTGGTGAAATGGAACAAGAAAGATGCAGTCCTTTCAACCTGGTCATGTCGGTTAATCCAAATTGTCCTCCTGTGCTTAATAGCCCTACATCTTTAGGAGCCATAAAAAAAAATAATAGGACATTGAAATATGTCATGACAATTGTTGTCTATTTCTAGTCTGAGGGTAGTTGAAATATAAATCATGGTTTTCAGACAGTACATCTTAGCAAGTCTGCATACAACTTAGAGATATTGTTGATCTATTTCAAAAGAATGATTGGAAATATCCTTGTAGAGCTGAGGCAATGAACACCAGCATATACAGCTCATTTTCAAACAATCCTTATGAGTTGATGATTAAAATCAGCTTTGAACAGTTTAAAACTATTTCAAGATGATAATCTAGCATACAACTTTTTTTTTGCATTCATTTTGGTGAAATAGATCAATACACACTTTTACTGTAATATTCCAAAACTCCCTGTCCACCACCATATAGAATATAAGAAAAGTGAAGATGTCTGTGCTCTGCAACCCTAACCTTAGAAAAGTACTCATGCTATACCAGGTTAATATTTACATTTTCCTCATCAGCTACAGTTTACAGCTTCCCTAACTGAGCTGTCCAGTTGATTAGCTTCTCTACAGTGTGGAAACAGACCATTTGGCCCAACAAGTCCACACCGACCCTCTGAAGAGTAACCCACCCAGACCCATTCCCATGACTACTGCACTTAACCAGTAGGCAATTTAGCACGGCCAATTCACCTAACCTGCACATCTTTGGATTATGGAAGGAAACCAGAGCACCTGGAGGACACCCATGCAGACATGGGGAGAATGTGCAAACTCCACACAGTTACCTGAGGCGAGAATCGAACTCTGGTCCCTGGTACTGTGAGACAACAGTGCTAACCACTGAGCCACCTGCTGCCCCAAAAGTGTCAATTTGTATCAGATTTGAAACAGTTATGTGGCTGTCTTATACACACCAGTTTATTGGTTGAATGGCCCAACCCCTATACATAACAGATATTTATATTATATTCTTCAGGCAAAGTTGCAAGACATCTCCAATCAGTTGTATGTGCTTGATCTTAGGTTCCAGAGTTAAGAGGTCAGTTTTCTAATCTAAATTGCTTTTGTTGAAATGGTTTGTTTGTGGTAGTCCTCCCACTATTGCAGATAAAGAAATTAATGTGGGGAATTATGGATTTAGAACAATCTTCAGTATCGCATGTTATGCTTCTGATGTTACTATACAATGCAAACTGTAATTGGTAAGAACTGTTTTGACAGGTGAGTAAATTGCTTGGATGAGTAAGATGGTGTTGAGGATGTTCAAATCTGTCATGGACCAATACATGAGCCTAAAAGCTAATTAGCTCAAATTTCTGCTAGAATACAGCAGTTACATTATCTACTTCACTTAGATTCAAATGTTTGGTTCCTCTGATGAAAAGCAGACTCTCCGTATGGTCGTGAACCTTCATTGACCAGCTAGAGAACCAGGATTTTTTTGCAGTTGCGTCCTATTGTGAGATCATAGTGCCGCTGCTCGTTAGATGCTGCCTGAACTGCTGTGCTCTTCCAGCACCACTAATCCAGTACATGGATATCATAGCCAATCCCAATAAAATTATTTCAAGAAATCCACACCTTAATGTTGTTATAGGGAAAAATGCAAAATAGGATGCTTATTATATTAGCAAGAGGAGAAACTATAAGTTGCAGAGTTTTTTTAAAAAATGGTAATTACATAAAGCTGTAAAATGGCATTAACTTAAAATCAATCATGGGTAATGATCCCATATGGGCATTTAGAATTAGAATTAGGTTTATTGTCATATGTCCTCAAGTACATTGGTACATGAGAACAGCAAAAGGTGTACAAGGTCACCATTTCTGGCACCATCTTAGGTACAAAGATATCTAGGCACAAAATCGTAGATATAACTTAGAAAACTTAAGAAATAAAATTAAAATATCAGCACTTGCACTCCTTTTAGAGCTAGGTAGAAAGATACCTAGCCACAGAATCTTAGGTATAAATTAGGAAAATAAAGATAAACATTCAGCATTACAGTCCTTCTAAAGCAGGGAGTCCAAGCTGGGCTTCATCTTGAGGCTGGGAGTTTGCACTGGGCCTCCTCAAGGTCAGGATTTTTGACTTTTGCCTGTGGATTTCTGAGAATTTATGACCACTGCTTACCAGATATTGTTTATTACTGGTTCCTTCCATTGCATATAATCCTGGCAAGTTTTGTTCTCACATATCGCATAATGGCGAGTTACAGATGTTTCAGGCTTTGAAATACAGCATTGGGAGCAACAAGGAAATTGAGAGAAAGAGACTTCATTTTTAAAGAATTTCTTTCAGGACAAAGTTGTATTACAATAAAAGTAGTCCTTTCTTTTGAAATGAAGCATACAGTTTGGACTTATGAAACTTTTAACACATTGAATCACATGAAATGTATGTAACAGGGATGAGTTTTCTAAGTCAACTGGTCCATGTCCATGTTTATGCTCCACATGAGCTTCCTCCTGCCCTAATTTTTAAATGCACTAATTTGCCTCAATTACTGCCTGTGGTAGTAATGCATTTCATTCACGCTCTGGATTTTTAAAAATGTTCCTTGTAAAAATCCTAGTTGATTTTAGTATCTATCTTGTATTTATATCCATATCTTTGGTCTTCCCAGAATGAAGAAGCATAATCGCTTTCAGTCATTATTGAGCAACAAAAGGAGCAGTTCTACAAATGTTGGCATTTCTGCCTGAGGAGTGCTTAATATAAACCAAAATAGTCTTCAGATGCAGCATACATAGACCTTGTTCTGTTAGTATCCTTAGCTGATGAGATTCTTTTCCAGAATTTTGTAAGGACAAGCACAGAAAAAAATTATGATATATCACTACTGCTATTTGAAAGGAAAGTAAGAATTTGCAATAATTTTGACAGTCAGGCTGAAAGGAGTGATTGATGATAGAAAATTAGCTTAGTTTCCTCTATTGTTCCTGGAGTGATTCATAGCCTAGAAAGATCTTAAAAGAAAGAGAATGCAAAATAATTAAACAAAAGGTCTCCAGTTTAGTCCATCATGGTGACGTAGTAAATTAAGACAACATTAGTTAGTTTGAAATGACTGGCTCTTTGATTCAGTCACTGATCTGTGTTCATTGTCACAAGCGTAGGAACAAGTATTTTTGCCTCTCTCGAAGCAGATTGCACTTTTTTTCAGGGTGCTGAGAATGTCAAATTGGAAGATCTTTTACGCATCTAAATTACATGGAAATTTGCAGTCATCATGAAATGTCTGTGGAACAACCTGCCAGAAGAACTGATGGAGATGGGTACAATTACAACATTCAAAAGACTTTTGGACAGGAATTCAAGATGGCTGCATCCTGTTAGGATCATGTTTGCTGAGCTCCATGCTACAATACCGACCCGACAGAGCTAGAGCCCATCCCATACACTTTACTGTGAGTAAAAACACAATAAAGGAGCTCAAAACCTGAAAAAAATCAACTTACCTTTTGTTCTTGCAGTTGGAGAATGCCAAATAAAGGAGGAAGCTTGCCCGGGGCCGGGGCCATGGCCCAGCCCACCGAACCAGCAGGCTTGCTTATCCGCCAGACCTGGTTAAGGACCTGGCCAAACCTTGTGAGGTCCTGGGGAAGTAGGTCCAGGAAAAAAACGAGGAGAAGCTGGATCCTGTATTTGCTATGCTGTAAGACCTGGGGAAAAGGACCGATGAGCTCGAGTACCGGGCTGCAGGGGTAGAGGCAGAGACTGGCTCCTCCAACAGCCTGATCAAAATCTTGGAAACACAGGTCCGTGGTCTGTTGGATCTGGTAGACTATCTCGAAAACAGGTAGAAGAAAGAACCTGCGCATTGTTGGCATACCAGAGGGGCTGGCAGATGAGTGGCCAGTGGAGTTCTTCGAGAAGTGGTTCCCAGAATTCCTTGGTTTCAAGGTGGAGAAGGGAAGGATAACAATTGAAAGAGCTCACCGGATCACAGCACGAAAGCCAGATGTGGATCAGTGCCCACACCCTGTCCTGGTAAGGTTCCATCATTATAAAGACAAGCACAGGGTCATGGAAGCCTCTAGAGCCCAGGGGAGGGACTTAAGGGTGTTGGTTTGTGGCGGCTCCAGGGTCATGTTTTTCAAGACTTCTCAGCAGCAGTGGTCCAGAAAAGGAAGTCCTACAACGGTGTCAAGTGGAGATTAAGAGAGCTTGCGATCCTGTATTCTCGAAGATATCCAGCAATGGTTTGGATCAATCATAATGGATCCATATATTTGTTCGACTCGCGAGAGAAAGAGAAGAACTTTGTGGACATGTTGACTTAAATCGAACATCCAAAGAGGTGTAGAGGACAGAACTGTTTGGGTTTGTTCTTCTTTAAAAAGGATTTGGTGGAGTGTCCTTTCTGGTAATAAGTTGCTTGAAATGATGTCCAGCATGGATAAAGTATTTATCTTTAATCTCTAAGTTATGTTAAGGGATGGGTGACATATTTATTTTTAGTTTTCTTGTCTATAGTACTAACCTTGCTCTTGGTGTTTTTTTTTCTCTACTGGGTGGTCGGTGTATGTGGTGCAACCCGAGCTGGTAGGAGTTGAGAGGGCGGTTGGAATGGTTAGGGTTGTATGATGTGTTGGTACTCCATTTGAATGGGGGGATATTCCTCCAATCAGTGCCTTTGGCGATTTTCTTTGTTTTTCTGTTTTTGCTATATATAATTTTTGTAAGTTGTATAGATTTGTTGTCTTTAGTTATTGGGTTTTGTGGATTCTTTTGCATTACATGGTGCACCTGGAATATTAAGGGGAGTTCATTCACCTGTCAAGAGGATGAAAGTACTTTCCAGCCTTAAAAGGGAGAGGGTGGATGTTGCCTTATTACAAGAAACATGCTTGATTAATGCAGAGCATTTGAAGCTGCAACAGAATAGGTATGACTGAGTTTATTTTTCATCTTTCAAAACGAGGAGTAGAGGGGTGGCCATTTTAGTTAGAAAGAATCTCCCAATTAATTTATTAGAGTGTATTAAAGACACACGCAGGAGATTTGTAATCCTTAAAGCTTTGCTCTATGGGGAACCTTAAATGTTTACTGTCCCCTGGCCCATCCCCTTAAATTCTTGACAGATGTACTTTCTAAATTGGTTTACCTTGCAACTCAACATATTATTGTAGGAGGGGATTTCAATTGTTTAATAGACCCTACAGTAGATAGATTGCCCAAAGGCCCACCGATATCTTCTTTGTGTTTTAAACAACTAAGGGATTTGTGTGCTGAATTGGGGTTGTTAGATGTTTGGAGGCACTTTTGCCCAACTGGCAGGGACTTCACATTCTTTTCGAACCCACCTAAATGCCATACCAAGATTGATCTTTTTCTGACCCCCACAGCACATCTGGGCTCGGTGGTGTCATTTCCGATCACACCCCAGTGTATTTAATGGTTAAGAGTAAGGATACTGTGGTAGGCTTGAGGCATTGGCGATTGGACCCCTTCATCCTCAAGGATAGCAAGTTTATTGAATTCTTTTCTGTTGAGTTCAGGGCTTTTTTAGATATTAATTCTGGCTCGGCCAGTATCCAATCCATTCTTTGGGAAACAGCTAAAGCCTGTTCTGGGGGTTGGTTATTTCCTGTTCAGCCAGTAAGAAGTGGCAGACAGGTGAGCAACAATGCGTGCTTGAGACGAGTTTGAAAGTAGCTGAGAAGGCATACTTTGACAGGCCCTTGCTGGTTAAGATTAGATTCCCTACAGTATGAAAACAGGCCCTTTGGCCCAACAAGTCCACACTGACCCTCCAAAGAGTAACCCAACCTATATTTATTCTTGACTAATGCACCCAACATTGTGGGCAATTTAGCATGGTCAATTCACCTGCACATCTTTTGGATTGTGGGAGGAAACCAGAACACCTGGAGGAAACCCACACAGACACTGGGAGAATGTGCATACTCCACACAGGCGATCACCCAAGGGGGGGAATTGAACCTGGGTCCTTCGTGCTGTGAGGCAGCAGTGCGAGCCACTGAGCCACAGTGCCACCCACAGTGCTTCGGTCTACACTAAACTCCATGCTTACATGGACAGCCAAGAGCGAGATTATATTTGCAAGTCAAAGGCTGTTTGAGCATGGGGATAAGCTGGGCAAGTATCTAGCTTACCTTGTTAGGAAAAGGAGTACGCCCCCATGCCATTACCTTGTTCGGAGAGGACACTGGAAATTCAGCCTACGATTCTAAAAGGATTAATGCAGCATTTCAGAAATTTTACTCTGAACCATACCAATCTGAAAACTGTGAGAGTGGAGAGTTAGGATGGAGTCTTTTTTTAAGCACTTGGACCTTCCGGGAGTCACCCCTGAACAAGAGTCTCTCTCCTTCCCCACTGTCAGAATAAGAAATGCAGGAGGCTGTGAGACAGCTCCAGAATGGAAAGGCACCTGGTCCTGACGGGCTCCCCAGTGAATTCTATAAGGAGTTTATAAGTATATTGTCAGGGCCGATGCCTAGTATGTTTAATGACTCACACAGTCATGGCCTCCTCCCACCATTTCTGAGAGAAGCGAACATCTCTCTCAGCCTTAAATAAGGGAAGGCCCGGAGGACTGTGCTTCTGGAAGGCCCATTTCACTCCTGAATGTCGACTTCAAAATCCTATCTAAGACTATGGCATTAAGGCTAGAAACTGTACTGCCCTCCAATATTAAGGAGGACTGGAAGGAGGTCATGAAAGGTCGCAGATCGACGGGTAATGTCAGGAGATTATTTAACAAGTATGTCAGCAGTGATCAGGGCAGCGATTGGTGATCTCCTTAGATGTGGAAAAGGCATTTGACAGGGTCTTTTTCATACTTTAAAGCGGTTTGGCCTCGGTGAGACCTTCATCAGGTGGGTGGAGGTTTTGTATTGTGATCCTCTTGCCGAGGTCCTTACCAATGGTGTACAGTCAAGCAATTTTAATATTTGTAGTGGCAATCAATAGGACTGGCCCTTGTCACCATTATTTTTCACATTGGTGATTGAACCGCGGAGGCAATATGTAGGAATCACAGTATAACTGCTCCAGAAGTGAGGATGAAGTCACATAAGATCACACTGTATGTGGATGACGTTCTTGTCGTCTTATCAACCCAACAGTGCCAGTGCCACACCTGATACAATTCATCAATTTATTTGGTGGCTTCTCAGGTTATAAGATCAATTTTGCAAAATCAGAGGCTATGCTCATGAGTGGTCTCCCGAGAGTGCCTGATCCTGAGGGCGGATCTCAGTTCCCTTTTAGATGGTTGCAGGAGGGCTTTCTCTACTTGGGTATATTTCTTACTTCTGTTTTTGATCAGCTATTTAAAGCCAGTTTTGCCATTTATTTGAGAGAATCAAGCAGGACCTTCATAGATAGGAGGTGCTTCCGATCTCTTGGTTAGGTCAGATAGTCCTCATGAAAATGAACATTCTGTCCCGCCTATTGGAGTCTATGTGAATGCTTCCTTTGCTTTTTACTAAGCAAATATTTTGAAGGTATTGGTATTTGGTATTGCAAGCGACCCCTAATTTTATCTGATATTGCAAGTGACCCTTAATTAAATTGATTAAATTGTAGCTACCTTACAGACTGGGAGGAGTGGGCCTCCCAGATATCAAACACTATCAGTTAAACTTATTGCTACCTTACATGAATGATTACGCCCGGGGGAATGCTCACGCACTTTGGTTGGACATCAAAGCATCTGAGACAAGGTGCCCCCTTATTAGTCTGCTGTTCTTAGACAAAATGAGAACAGTTAAGGAATATTGCCAAGGTCCAATAGTCATCAATACTGTGGAGGGCAATGCTTCAGGGTGAGGGCAATATTGCCAAAACATCATTTTTGACACCCATAGTTGGTATGCTGGGCTTTCAACCAGAAAAAGAAGAATCAATGTTTTGGTTCTGAAAAAGGGTCACTGCATCCTGCAGACAGATACAGGGTCAGAGCTTGCTTCTTCTAGTCTAGAAAACTTGCCACTATGTCATTCACACGCACAAGCTGTTCAACTTCCAAAGAATCAATCAGAAAATTATCATCATGTTATTGACCTTTGGTTTGTGCAATTATGACCAGTTGTAGAAGCTAAGTAGCTACCTGTTAATGGCCAAATCTCACTCTATGTGCACACCTCAGTGCCATTTCATCTTTTTTCACTGACCTAACTGTTTGTAAAGCAGCAGTTTGAATTCAACTTGTAGTACATTTCAGTAACTGATTTTAAAGTGCAGCAATTCCTTCCGCAGTCCTTGGTTTTACATTTTTTTTCTTCCATTTCAGTTCATAATGAAAAATAAAGAAAATAAAATGATATATTTTTAAAAATATAGCCCTCTCAAATATGAAGAAATTCTTCCCTCTGTAAGTGACAAACTTGCTCACAACTGGTTGTAGCAATTCCCTCAATCATTTGGCCAGTTTATATTGTGCAAAACTGATCATGGATAAATAGGGGACAAAGTGATCTCAGTTTTGTGTGTTTGAGCAAGATAATACAATGGTCAAGCATGAGCAATGAAATCAAGGGCCACATCAGCCAGTGCTTTGCTAGTATTGAGCACCAAATTAAAAAGTGAGAGCCACTGATTTTGTATGACATCCCAGTCAGACCATGTAGTTGGGCTGCTTAATGACCAATGCTGGACCAGCAAGGTTTAATCTGCTCCTACCCCAAGTGAATTCATTTATGGGCACTATACTGTGGGAGAAGGTGCGGTACAAATTAACTGCAACAATACCAAGGCTCCAGGAGTTAAATTGTACTGAGGCTGTTTTTGTCGTCCAATAATTTTCAAATGGATGTTCATGGACCATTCATTGATGGCTGGAATTAGGCCTTGAGAGAGCCAAGAGGTTAGAGTGGAATGGTGTGAGGAAATCAGGTATATTGTGTTCAAGTTGAGAGTATGGTGCTGGAAAAGCACAGATCAGGAAACATCCGAGGAGCAGGAAAATCCACGTTTCAGACATAAGCCCTTCATCAGGAAGGGCTGATGTGCCCTGGATATCCCCTGATGAAGAGTTTATGCTCAAAACGTCTGTTCTCCTGCTCTTCGGATGCTGCCTGACCTGTGCTTTTCCAGCACCACACTCGACTCTGATCTCCAGCATCTGCAGTCCTCACTTTCTCCTATATTGGGTTCTACTCAAGAAAGAGCTTTTAAATATATATATTTAAGTACAACTTGCTATCCGGTGAGAAACAGGCCTGCCCGTTTTATTAATACCTGGAAGCAGATATTGTTTATCTTGAAAACATTACTGAAAATAAACATTATGCAGCCCATTAAAATAAAAGTTTGGTCACCCCAGTGCAACCTCATGGCCCAGCAATCCCCCACTCAACCATTACCATCAAGCCAGGAAATCATTGGAGAGTCCAGGAGGGCATGCAGGACCAGTACCAGGTATGCCTGAAGATGAGGTGTCGACACAGTGGGAATACTTCCATGCCTAACAGCATAAGCAGCAAGTGATAGACAGAGCTAAACAATCCCACAACAATGAATCAGATTTAAGTTTTACTGTTCTGCCATATCCAGTCGTGAATGAGATTAAACAATTCACTGGAGTAGGAGGCTCCACAAATATCCCCATTCTCAATGATGGAAGAGCCGAGTACATCAGTGCAAAGGATAAGGCTGAGGCATTCGCAGCAATCTTCAGCCAGAAGTGCCGAGTGAATGATTCATCTCAGCCTCCTCAGACGTACATCCCTGCTTTTATATTCAAGTCCTCTCAAAATAAATGTCATCATTACATTGTCTTCCTAACTGCTGACTCAACTGCAAGTTGACCTTGAGAAAATCCTGGACTCGAACTCCCAAGTCTGTTTGCACTTCAGACTTCTCCACTTTCTCCCCATTTAGAAAATAGTCCATGCCTCTGTTTTTCTTACCAAAGTGCATGACCTCACACTTTTCCACATTTTACTCCATCTGCCACTTCTTTGCCCACTCTGCTAGCCTGACCAAATCCTTCAGCAACCTCTCCGCCTCCTCAATGCTACCTGTCCCTCTACCTAACTTTGTATCATCAGTAAACTTAGCCAGAATGCTAGCACATTGCCTCTTAACACCATGGACCCTTATCATACTCAGTAGCCTCCTGTGCAGCAGCTTGTCAAAGACCAGGTAGATAACATCCATTGGCTCTCCTTGGTCTAACCTGTTCGTTGCTTCCACAAAGAATTCTAGCAGATTTTACAGGCATGAGCTCCCCTTGATGAAACCATGCTGACTTTGCTGTATTTTTCCATACACTTCCAAATATTCAAAAATATCATCCTTCACTATGGATTCCAAGACCTTACCCACGACAAAGGTTAGGCTAATCAGTCTGTAATTTTCCGTCTTTTGCCTTACTCCCAAATTAAACAGGGGTTTCACATTAGATTTTCCAGTCCTCTGGAACCAACCCTGATTCTAATGATTCCTGAAAGATCATCACTAATGCCTCCACTATCTTTTTAGCTCTCTCTCTTAAAACTCTGAGGTGTAGTCCATGTGGTCCAGGTGATTTATCCATCTTCAGGCCATTTAGTTTTTCTAGCACCTCTTTGTTGATGCTCAGCTTTGCCTCCTTACTCTCTTCAATTTTTTGGATATTACTCATGTCTTCTATTGTGAAGATTGAGTTTCCTCAGCCATTTCCTTGTTCCCCACTACTACTTCTCCAACGTCATTTCCCAGCAGTCCAATGCCCACTTTTGCCTCTCTTTTGCCCTTTGCGTTTCCTTAATTCCACCTACGCAGATTTTACATCATCTGACCCTGCTTGGTTTCTTACTATTGATTTTAATTTTATTCCTTACTGATAAGGCAACTCTACCCCCTCTGCCCACCTGCCTTTCTTTTCAATATGATCTATATCCTTGCATATTCAGCCCCCAACCCTGATCCCCTTGCAGCCACATCTCCGTGATGCCCAGCACATCATACCTGCCAATTTTGATCTGCACCACAAGCTCAGTTACCTTATTACTCATACTGCATGCATTCAGATATAATACCTTCAGTCCTGTATTAACTGTCCCTGTGGAGACACTGGATACTGCAAAGGTGACAGGCCCTGACAACATTCCAGTAATAGTACTGAAGGCTTGTGTTCCCCTAGCCAAGCTGTTTCAATACAGTTACAACACTGCCATTCACCTGAAAATCGCCCAATTGTGTCCTGTAAACAATAAGCAGGACAAAGCCAACCTGGCCAATTACTATCCCGTCAGTCCACTCTCAATCATCAGAAAAGTGATAGAAGGTGCCATCAACAGTACTATCAAGCTGCATCTGCTCAGCAAAATCCTGATCAGTGATGCCCAGTTTAGGCTCCTCCAGGCCACTCAACGCTTGACTTTATTACAGCCTTGGTTCTGACATGGATAAAAGTACTGTAGATGGGTCAGTTTTTGTCCAATGTGTGCAGGAGGATTTATTGACACAGTATGTAGACAGGCCAACAAGGGGCGAGGCCACATTGGATTTTGTACTGGGTAATGAACCCGGCCAGGTGTTAGATTTGGAGCTAGGTGAGCACTTTGGTGATAGTGACAGTAATTTGGTTGTATTCACTTTAGCGATGGAAAGGGATAGGTATATACCGCAGGGGAAGAGTTATAGCTGGGGGAAAAGCAATTACCATGAGATTAGGCAAGACATAGAATGTATAGGATGGGGAAGGAAACCACAGGGGCACAACTGAAATGTGGAGCTTATTAAAGGAACAACTATTAAGTGTCCTTGATAAGTATGTACCTGTCAGGCAGGGAGGAAGTTGTCGAGTGAGAGAGCCGTGGTTTACTAAAGAAGTTGAATCTCTTGTCAAGAGGAAGAAGAAGACTTATGTTATGATGAGACATGAAGGTTCAGTTAGGGCACTTGAGAGTTACAGGTTAGCTAGGGGAGACCCAAAGATAGAGCTAAGAAGAGCCAGGAGGGGACATGAGAATTGGTGGATAGTATCAAGAAAAACTCTTAAGGTTTTCTATAGGTATATCAGGAATAAAATAATGACTAGTATAAGATTAGGGCCAGGAGACAGTGAGGTCTGCAGATGCTGGAGATCAGAATTGAGAGTGTGTTGTTGGAAAAGCGCAGCAGATCAGGCAGCATCCTAGGAGCAGGAAAATTGACGTTTCAGGCCTGATGAAGGGCTCCCATCCGAAACATCTATTTTCCTGCACCTCAGATGCTGCCTGACCTGCTGTGCTTTTCCAGCAACACACTCTCAACTAAGATTACGGCCAATCAAGGATAGTGGTGGGAAGTTGTGCGTGGAGTAAGAGGAGATAAGGGAAACGGTAAATGAGTACTTTTCGTCAGTATTCACAATGAAAAAAAGACAATGTTATCAAGGAGAATGCTGAGATACAGGCTACTTGACTTGATGGGATTGACATTCACAAGGAGGAGGTGTTAGCAATTATGGAAAGTGTGAAAACAGGTAAATCCCCTGGACCGGATGGGATTTATCCTAGGATTTTCTGGGAAGTCAGGGAGGAGATTGCAGAGCCTTTGACTTTGATCTTTATGTCATCATTGTCTACAGGAATAGTGTCGGAAGACAGGAGGATAGCAAATGTTGTTCCCTTGTCCAAGAAGGATAGTAGGAACAACCCTGATAATTATAGAACAGTGAGCTTTACTTCAGTTGTGGATAAAGTGTTGGAAAAGGTTACAAGAGATAGGATTTATAATCATCCAGAGAGGAGTAAGTTGATTAGGAATAGTCAACTCAATTTTGTGAAGGGTAGGTTGTGCATCACAAACCTTATCGAGTTCTTTGAGAAAGTGACCAAATAGGTGGATGACGGTAAAGCAGTTGATATGGTGTATATGGATTTCAGTAAGGTGTTTGATAAGGTTCCCCATAGTAGGCTATTGCACAAAATACAGAGGCATGGGATTGAGAGTGATTTAGCGGTTTGGATTCAAAATTGGCTCGCTGAAAGAAGACAGAGATTGGTGGTTGATGGGAAATGTTCATCTTGGAGTTCAGTTACTAGTGATGTACCGCAAGGATCTGTTTTAGGGTCATTGCTGTTTGTCATTTTTATAAATAACCTGGATGAAGGTGTAGAGAATGGGTTACTAAATCTGTGGATGACACTAAGGTCGGTACAGTTGTGGATAGTGCCAAAGAATGTTGTAGGTTACTGAGGGACATAGATTAGCTGCAGAGTTGGGCTGAGAGGTGGCGAATGAAGTTTAATATGTAAAAGTGTGAGGTGATTCACTTTGGAAGGAGTAACAGGAATGCAGAGTACTGGGTTAATGGTAAGATTCTTGGTAGTGTCGCTGAGCAGAGAGATCTTGGTGTCTGTACATAGAACCCTGAAAGTTGCCATCCAGGTTGAAAAGGTCGTTATGAAGGCATGCGGTGTGTTAGCTTTTATTAGAAGAGGAATTGAGTTTTGGTGCCATGAGGTCATGTTGCAGCTGTACAAAACTCTGGTGTAGCAGCACTTGGAGTATTGTGTACAGTTCTGGTCACCACATTATAGGAAGGATGTGGAAGCTTTGGAAAGGGTTCAGAGGAGATTTACTAGGATGTTGCCTGGTATGGAGGGAAAGTCTGATGAGGAAAGGCTGACAGACCTGAGGCTGTTTTCATTAGAGAGAAGAAAGTTGAGAGGTGACTTAATTGAGACATATAAGATAATCAGAGAGTCAGATAGGGTGGACAGTGAGAGCCTTTTTCCTCGGATGGTGACAGCTAGCATGAAGGGACATTGAGGGGTGATAGATGTAGATGACAGAGGTAGTTTCTTTACTCAGAGAGTAGTTGCTTTACTCTGGTTACTCTGGTTTCCTTTTGGCGCATTTTCTAACCACTGAAAAGGGAATGCTAAAGGTACTAAATTCAGTTTGCTTCAAAACATTCAAAAGCAGAGCTTAACTTGAATATGGTAAATAGAGACGCCCCTTCTCTACAGGGCAGGTTACTGGGACACCCTGAAACCTGTTGCATTTAAGACAGGAATTGAGGTTCGTGGTGAGTGGGGCTCAGATTTTACACATTTGACAATTTAATGTCCCCAACCACTTAAAATTACTCATTCTGTTGAGTATGGATGGAATCTTGCACTGTAGGAAATCGTAACCCTGAAGAGAGAAGGCAATTTAATTCGGAAGAATGGTGGTGTACTTGAACCCTGCTGCCTTCCTGCCTCCACTGGTGGCAAGGCCCCTGCTCAACCTTCCTTCCCTGCTGCCCCTTGAGACACTTATATGTTCAATTAATAACTACTTAAGGGTCTCTTCCTACTGTTATTGTGACTAACCCAGCTCTGAGTCAGTCGGCTGACAGACACAACTAGCAAAAAATGAACTGAACTGGTTATCCACCCAAGTTCCTCGGTGAATAGAATCACAGTATTTGTTGTATGCCTTCAGAATATATGTATTATCATGCCTTTTTCCCTTTCCCATTTAACAGCAATTTCCCACAAGTCAGCACTTTTAGTCCTCCTCACACCTATGTCACTGAATTTATTATGAATAGATGTTATGATCTGAAGTAATGTGTTGCTATTGGATAATACTTGGCTATAATAATTTTTTTTTATCGGTCAGTCAACCTTTACTGCTTACTTTGTCAATTGTTTATTTTTCATTAGTACCATTGTCCAATAATGTTATGAAGTAGCACAACTACTGAGAAAGCATTGCTAACAAAGACATTGATGAAATATAAACCTCATGACTCACATTATATAAAAAGTAAATCTTTATAATTATTTTGAGTATTCTAATTTGAAGGCATTCATCTAAATTTAGTGATATTATTACTGAATTGTTCATCCAGAAACTCAGCTAATGTTCAAGGGACCCGAGTTCAAAACCCTTATGGAGATGGTGAAATCTGAATTCAATAAAAATCTGGAATTCAGAATCTAATATTAACCATGTTGATGGTTGGAAAAACCCACCTGATTCACTAATAGTCATTAGGGAAGAAAGCTACTATGTGACTCCAGACCCACAGCAATATAGTTGATTCCTAATTGCCCTCTGGGACGGGCAATAAATGCTTGCCTAGCCAACAATGCCTTCATTCTGTGACTGAATAAAATCTTGCTGTTGTTGTTTATGATATAATTTGTCTCTCTATAAGATTACCTCTATGATCACTCCAGGTTACTGTGATCCCACTGCACTATATTGCAATTTTACATTTTCAAATTGAACTTCAAGCAAAATTGACTAGAAAAGTCACATGGACCAGGTCCAGTTCTACAAAAATTGTAGGTACCAAGATTACAACAGTAAATATTCAAATAATTAACTAAGAAGAATTGTATTAATCCCATATGACTGTAACAATGATGAGAGAGTTTCTAAGAAAGCCTAATAGTGCAACAATTTATATTGAAAATTGTTTGGAAAAGTGTAAGAAAGCAAGAGGTGACCGGGGCAACTTAGCATTTTTCACCAAGAAAACAGCAAAAGTATATTTTATCAATGTGGATTTTATATTTAATTGGAAACGCAGCACAACATTTAATTTGTACTTTTTAAACATATGTTGAGATTTTTGATTTTGTACAAACTAAGAAATACTATTGATAATATTTCTCAAAAGCACATTCTTTCGGAGCCCAGATACCATCAGAGATGAATCATTTTGATTCGTGATCCAGTCAACCAAACACCTCCTTGAGGTTTTCACGGCATCTGTCAATCTTCAATGTAGAAAAGAAGGGAAAAGACATTAAATGACTCGGATTTGCAGGCATTACGTCACCATTGCAGCAAATTTTGCTTTGCAGGTGTTGAAAGTCAGGTTGGAGAGACAATGGGTGTATGTTGACTTTGTGATAGTACAATGTGGTTGACCCTTAACTGTCCTTTCAATAAATACTAGTAACGCCCACATCCTGTGAACAAAAAAAAATCAGAGAAAATTGAGACCAGTGTATAACAGGTGACGAAATTGATACTGGTACTTTTATACTATTCAACAAAGTCAAAGTTCCCCACTGTTCACTCAAACTACTTTTAGTTATGGTGTAGAGGAGCTATTGTTGGACTGGAGTGGACAACGTTAAAAATCACACAACACCAGGTTATAACCCAACAGGTTTATTTGGAAGCACTAGCTTTCAGAGCGCTGCTCCTTCATCAGGAGAATAAAATTGTAAAACACAGAATTTATAGATTACAGTGACATGCAACTGAAATGATATATTGAACAAACCTGGATTGTTAAGTCTTTCATCTTTTAGAATGGGTTGCAGGTTTTGGTTCATTAATATGTGAATCCAGAACTTCTTTTAAGTTACATTCTTGAGATAACTTAAGGTTTTATAACAAAAGGTGACATCTCAACACAGACAATGCATTAAAGATGTGAGGTCAGAGTCTGTCTGTGTCCCAATCTTGAGACAGACTAGTTCTATTTCCAAAGTGGAATTTACAAAATATTACATAGATTGACTGCCTGCATTGACTGAATGCAGATGGTGCATTTTTTGTGCAAAATAGAATGTATCTGCAAATACAAATTCACCCCATAGACTTGTATGTGTGTGTGCATGCATGAGAGAGAGTATGTGCATGCGAGTGTGAGTGCATGTGATATGATTAGATTAGATTACTTACAGTGTGGAAACAGGCCCTTCGGCCCAACAAGTCCATACCCACCCGCCAAAGCGCAACCCACCCAGCCCCATTCCCCTACATTTACCCCTTCACCTAACACTACGGGCAATTTAGCATGGCCAATTCGCCTAACCCGCACATTTTTGGACTGTGGGAGGAAACCAGAGCACCCAGAGGAAACCCACGCAGACACAGGGAGAATGTGCAAACTCCATACAGTCGCCTGAGGCAGGAAATGAACCCGGGTCTCTGGCGCTGTGAAGCAACAGTGCTAACTGCTGTGCCACCGTGCCACCTTGTGTGAGAGAGAATGTGTTTTCATGTGTGAAAGCTTAGTAAAGTGTGTGTGTGGGTGTGATGGAGTATAAGCCTGTGTGTGGGGTGTCTGTGTCTTTGTGTGTGTGAGAGAGAGAGCATGTGTGCAACAGAGGGTCTGCATGAATGTGTGACGATGTAAGAGTCTGTGTGTGTGTGTGTGTGTGTGTGTAAGAGAGAGAGAGAGAGAGAGAGAGTGTGTATAGTCGGCTCACCTGTAGTGTGACATGAACCCAAGATCCCGGTTGAGGCATTGTACATTGGTGAAACCAAGCAGACACTACAACAACGGATGAACGGACACTACACAACAATCAACAGACAGGCGTGTTCCCTCCCAGTCGGGGAGCACTTCAGCGGTCAGGGACATTTAGCCTCTGATCTTTAGGTGACCATCCTCCAAGGCGGACTTCGGGATAGGCAACAACGAAAAGTGGCCGAGCAGAGGCTGGTAGCCAAGTTCAATACCCATGGGAATGGCGTCAACCAGGACCTTGGGTTCATGCCACACTACAGGTGATCCCACTGCACTATACACTCTGTCTGTCTCTCTCTCTCTCTCTCTCACTCACTCACTCACTCACTCACTCACTCACTCACTCACTCACTCACTCACACACACATACATATTCTCACACTCACACAGACTCTCTCTGATGAACCACCTGATGAAGGAGCAGCGCTCCGCAATCTAGTGTTTCCAATTAAACCTGTTGGACTATAACCTGGTGTAGTGTGAATTTTAATTCTGGGATTTATGTCTTAATGAACCAAAACCTGCAACCCATTCTAAAAGGTGAAAGACGAAACAATCCAGGTTCTGGTTCTGGACCCGTTAGGTTGAGAGGAATTGTGTGAGTGACTTGACACATAACTTGATCAAAGTGATAACTCGATGATACCCTCAATTGTCCTTTTATTTTTCACACAATCAAGATATTTTCTCAGGTAACTCAAAAGAAGATTTTGTACATGTAATCAGGGAAGTCTTTAAACTACTGCATATTCTTCAGCTATTTTAGTTGAACTGTGGGATTGGAGGCACATTAGAGTGAAAGGTTTCCTTTCCATGGAGACTGAAGTTTCTCCATCCAATTCATCTCATTCCCTAATCCTCTAGATACTACAGAAGGCAGGTACAAGGTGATCAAAATTAATTCTATCAGCCTTGGTTCTTGATAATCTTGTCAGTAAGCCAAATATCTCTTTCTCCATCAGTATAGACAGACCTTGCTTGGATGAGGTGTGACCTAACACGACTTTCAGTGTCACAATATTTTTAGCTGGCAAAATAGGCATTGGATTGGATCAACAAAATAGTCTTCATTTAGAATGCTTGAAACTATATGGTTCCAAACAGTTGTAATAATTTAATCTAGGAGCTGGCAGAAATGAAAAGGTTGGAGCAAGCCAACATCTAATCATTCTGCTATATGTATGGTTCATTACATATCAAAATACCTTTTTGATATTCCAATGATGGGTCCTTCCCCTCCACTACCCCAAAACCCTCATATCTCATTTCTTGATTCAGTATATTTTTTTCTAAATGTTCTGTTTCAGTTGCATTGTTGGAACCTCACTTCATGCATACATTTTTAAGCATCCTGCAATCAGAGTAAATGAATTTCTAGTTCTCTTGATGTAATCCTACCAGCTTGCTTGCTTGAATTAGGCTGAATTCATCAGATCAGATGACATCAAACCAAAAAATCAACAGCAGCTGACCTGAAAAAAATACATTGACATTATTTGCAATGAAATCTTTATCTGAATATCAATATACAGTGAACTCCAGCTCAAATCATAATGCTGCATTAACACTATCAAACACTTGTCAGTGAGCTTTTCAATTCTATTTTATCTTTCTTTGTTCTGACTCTCTTGTGTCAAGAATACACCTCACCACATGTAATTCACTCGATGTGAAGTTAGGCATTTGACTTTTTTTTAACTTTCTGCTGTCGCTATTTTCTCCCTCATACCTTGCCTGAGAGTCCGTTCCTTCCTCGCTTGGTTAGTGTTTGGCAGTGACATTAGTGGAAAATGAAAGAAATTATAAAAATTTAACAACATGAAATATAAAACTTATATCACTTGGTGTCTGCCTTCTGCTCTACACCACCCTCTTGTGGGTCAGCTGACATCATTAGCTTGTCATGTATATTTGAGCTTCTGTTGCAATGCTCCCTCCAGTACACCAACACACTGTATCATTGATCATATTTTTATAACTTTTACTTGTAAGGGTGTTTTACATTTGTCATTTTGCAAATCTTAGAGGAAGAGTAACAAGTGTCAGGTACATGACACTGATTGGTGACTCAATGTTCTCTTAACCAAAACAATGTTAGGTTTGTGAACATAATGCCTTTCATTATCATTAAGTACAACAAAGATGTAAAATTTTTGCTGCATATTGACATTAACTAACTTACTGCTTAAAAAAAAGAACAAAATTGACCTTGTACTGGCACACTGGGTGATGTGCGCAGATATGATGTATTATGCAAGAATATTTTAAATTCTGGTAAAGAGTAAAATCCAAATAAATGAACAATTAATCAATATTTCAGATATTGCTTGCTGCTCCTGGCCCCACAAAAATAATGTTAAGTTTTCTGGAATCTCTTCAACTCTGATGCAGCAAAAATGATGGCAGAATGCTTCCTGACCAAATCTGTGCTAAGATTGCTGTTGGGCTTCTGTGCACAATCTAGGATTTTGATTATCACAAAGAAACGATCGACAACTCAAAAGGAGTAGGTGTTTCAGCAGTCAAGTAATGCACCCTGTATAAGAAGCAGCAGGAAATTTATGATGTTATTGAAATGGTACTTTTACCAATCCCACAGAACACAGAACATCACAGCACAGACAAAGGTCCTATGGCCCACCATGTCTGTGCCAACCATGATGCCACTCGAAACCAACCCCATCTGCCTGCACATGTTTCATCTCCCACAGTTTCCTGCCTGTTCATGTGTCTGTCTAAATGCCTCAACATTGCTATTGTATTTGCTTCTGCCACTTCTCTGGCAGTGTGTTCCAGGCACATACCATCCTTTGTATAAAAGACTTGCTTCGCACATTTCCTTTAAATATTACCCTTCTCACCTGAAATTTATACCCCCTAGTATTTGACATTTCCACCCTGGGTAAAAGTCTCCAACTATCCACCCTACCATGCATGTACTTCTATCAGGTTATTCTAACGAAAACAATCCAAATTTGTCCAACCTCTCCTCATAGCTAATACATTCCAATCCAGGTAAACCTCTTTTGCACCCTCATCAAGGCCACCGCATTATTCCTATAGTGTGGCAATGAGAATTGCACATAATACTCCAAATGTGACCTTACTAAAGTATTATACAACTACAACATGACTTGCCAACTTTTCTGCTCAGTGCCCAGAATGATGAAGGCAAGAATAACCTATGTATTCTTGACCACCTTATCCATATTAGCCACCTTCAGGGAGCTATGGATTTGCACCTTAAGGTTCCTCTGTATATTAATATTCCTAAATCATGCCTCTTGCACTTGACCTCCCAAAAAGCATCACCTCAGATTTGTCCAGATTAAACTCCATGTCCCATTCCTCCACCCAACTTCCCTGCTAATCTACATTGTACTATAACCTTTGGCAAGCTTCCCCCGTGATCCACAAATCCACCACCTACGTTTTCATTCAATTCATTTATATACTATAAGTTGCTGAGGTCCCAGCACTCATCCTTGGACAGATTTTGTCCTTTGTAGAGTCATCGACCCGTACTGTGTTAGAATAGTCACGTGGCATTGATTCTCCCCTAATTGGATGATTGATGGCCAGAGGGTGAGCTCAGTGTCCAGCATAGTGGGCAGATGGAGGCTCATAATCATGTAAGATCATAGAATTATCTTAATACCGAAGGAGGCCATTAAACTCATAATGTTTGTGTTGGGTCGCTGACAACACCACTCAGCAATAAAAATGCATGAGATCATGTAAAAGAAAGGGAAGCTCCGCATTTGAGGCACCCTCTCATCAAGTTTTAAACTTTTAGTTTCAAAACTTCAGATGAATGACGACCATAGAGTAGGAGGCCCTCCAAAGATCAGGATTTGGCCATAGCCCTTTACAGGGCTCAAATACTTGTGGCTCCCCGCTATCTCCTCATGGATAAGTTTGTTTTGCCAATGATGCCCCAATCACATGAATGAAAAAAAGTGTTTTATTTCAACTGCCGATCTAAATCCTGTCAAAACGTTAAGAATTTTAAACTGCATTGCTCATGATGATCATATCTGGTAAAACAGTGTTACCCTATGTCTTCCCCTTCAAGTATCAAAACATAAATAATTGATTATTTGTTCATGCTTAAGATGCTATGTTTGGATTTGTACATATACAGAAGAAAGTGAGGACTGCAGATGCTGGAGATCAGAGCTGAAAATGTGTTGCTGGAAAAGCACAGCAGGTCAGGCAGCATCCAAGGAGCAGGAGAATCGACGTTTCAGGCATGAGGAGGGTGTGTCCAGCAGGCTAAGATAAAAGGTAGGGAGGAGGGACTTGGGGGAGGGGCGTTGGAAATGCGATAGGTGGAAGTAGGTTAAGGTGAGGGTGATAAGGTGAGGGTGATGGGCAGGAGTGGGGGTGGGGGCGGAGAGGTCAGGAAGAAGATTGCAGGTTAGGAAGGTGGTGCTGAGTTCGAGGGTTGGGACTGAGACAAGGTGGGGGGAGGGGAAATGAGGAAACTGGAGAAATCGGAGTTCATCCCTTGTGGTTGGAGGGTTCAGATTTCTCCACTTTCCTCATTTCCCCTCCCCCCACCTTGTCTCAGTCCCAACCCTCGAACTCAGCACCACCTTCCTAACCTGCAATCTTCTTCCTGACCTCTCTGCCCCCACCTCCACTCCGGCCTATCACCCTCACCTTAACTTCTTTCCACCTATCGCATTTCCAACACCCCTCCCCCAAGTCCCTCCTCCCTACCTTTTATCTTAGCCTGCTTGGCACACTTTCCTCATTCCTGAAGAAGGGCTCATGCCCAAAACGTCGATTCTCCTGCTCCTTGGATGCTGCCTGACCTGCTGCGCTTTTCCAGCAACACATTTTCAGCTTTGTACATATAGCTCACTGATATTCAAACTGCAGATGGTTGAATATGGAGGAGGGTGGATTACAGCTGTTATCTGCATAATTTGTGGGGTTCAGGGTCAAATATTTTCTGAGGTTGTGTTTTCTTTGTGGGAAGAGGCTAAATAATTAAGATAGTAGGTGACTTTTTTTAACCATTCCTCATAAATTCACCTGTGCTCTCTTCCAAATCAAAACCATGTGTTCATGTTTTGAACTTTATACGAAGTTGCCAGTAAATTGATCCATAATGTAACTGTCAACATAATACATTCTGAACAAATAGGAATTGTGAAAGTGGTCTGTTGGAGATAGTCCTCGATCAGGCACTTCTGAGGAGGTGAAAGTCAATAATCAGCTTCAGGAAATGATTATTCAGAAGTACTTGCATTAAGTTTTATTTCATTAAAATATTACTAATTGACTGCAGTTTTCAAGGCTCAGCATGTCTCTCAATATAGAGGATACAAAAAAAAATCCAATGATAGCTGTAAATCCGGAAGTAGCAACGAGGAACTTATTGAAATTACAGTCATGAGGGAAATGTACTAAGCAAATTGAAGAAGTTGTTGGCTAACAAATCTGCAGGTTCAAATGGACTTCATCAAAGGGACTTAAAAATGATTGGTAATGTAGTATAAAATGTGTTGGTGTTAATTTTCCAAAATTCCTTAGATTCAGAACAGGTTATATTGTACTGGAAAATAGCAAATATAATCCCTCTATTCCAGATGGGACAGAAGCAGCAAACTAGAAACTAGTCAGCTCAACATCTGTCATGGGGAAGTTGTCAGAATTGACCATTAGAAATATAGCTGTGCAGTAAAGGAAATCAGTTATCCTAAAGGGCAGTCATATTAATCCAAGTTATTGGAGTTCTTTGAAGGAGTAACGTGGATTATGGATAAATGGGAGGCCAGAGACATACTACACTTGGATTTACAGAAGGCATTGATAATTGCCACACCAAAGTTTATTGTGGATGTCACAACTCACTGAGAAATCTTATCCCTTTATTCCCAAAGTCACTACCAATGTGAAAATTTGACTAAATCACCAAATTGCCCAGTTCTACATCACCATCTAATTGAGGTTAAAGGAACGCAATGAGTTTTCTATTAAAAAGAAAATAATTGAATATAGTCAAACGGTTTGGATCAATAGTAATAAAGAAGGAAGAATTGTCATATTACTCTGTAATTTAAACTCTGTCCTTTTTAAAGTTCCCATACACCTATAAATAGACGTACAGAGACAAGGCATACACAAATACGGGTGGGGAAGACCAAAAGGTCAGAGATGCACAGTTCAGCATCAGTTTGGATCACAGATGTCAATAAGTTTTCTTTTGGTTCCTTTGATTCCTTTCAAAGTTTTGAGGACCTGAGGTGGTGAGTAGGCAGAATCTAGTCTTTCATCCACTGTTTAAGGATTTGCCTTTTCAGTGTCACAGAATGTGATTTTAACCCCTTTTTAGTTTCAACAAGAAAATTCATAGAGAGGAATTTACAGAGAAATAGTGAATGCGAACAGCTACCAGGAGAGTTTCTGTTACATCATCACTCAGGAGGGAGAGAAAGATTGAAGTGCTTTCTCCCTTCAACATTGGATGTTTCTGCTGGACTAGCTGGTGTAGCCACCTGCATTGGAACTCAGAGTAGTTGTTACCATCCTGATCACTCTTGAGCCCACAACAACTGGTCAATTGAAAACCAGTCAAAGGACTGTCTGTGGGCACAGTTATTCTTTTCTCTCACTTTATCTTTCTCTGTCTCCCACACACACGGGGTGTTATCCTTAATTATGATAAAAGTTGACCTTACAACTAAGCATGTTACATTTCAGTTCCACATGGCATTCTTGAGGCCATATCTCAAAATATTGTATGTAGTTTTGGTCTCTTTATTTAAAGGATGATGTAAATGCATTGGCACCACCTCAAAGGAGGTTTACTAGATTGATACCTGAAATGAACAACTTATCAGATGTGTTGGACAGGTTAGGCTTGTTTCCACTGGAATTTAGAAGGGTGAGGGGTGAATTGACGTGCGGTCTCAACAAGGTGGACATGGGAAGAATGTTTCCTCTTGTTGGTGACTCCAGAAACGCTTAAAACTTTGCTCATCCTTTCAAGACAGAGATTAAGTTTTTTGTTTCCTCTGACGGTTATGCAGTTTAGGAACTCTATGTCTTAGAAGACAATGGAGGCAAATCATTGAATATTTACAAGGCTTAGATGGTTAGATTTCTGATAGGCAAGAGAACCAAGATTTTTTAAAATATTCACACATAAGACATGGATGACACTGGCTGGCCAGCATTTGCTGCCTGTCCCTAACTTCCCTAGTTGCCCTGGAGAAAGTGGCGGTAAATTGCTTTCTTGAACAGCTGCTGTCCATGTGGTGCAGGTGAATACACAATGCTGTCAGGGAGCGAGTTCCAGGAATTTGACCCAGTGACACTGAAGAAGCAGCGATATAATTCCAATTCAGAGTGGTGAGTGGCTAGAGTCACAGAGATGTACAGCACAGAAACAGACCACGTGGGCTAACTCGTCCATGCCAATCAGATATCCTAAATAATTTTTTTCTCTTTTACCTTCCTATTCATATACTCATCCAAATGCCTTTTAAATATTGTAATTGTACCAGCCTTCAGCCTTTCCATATCCCCCATGGTTTTATAAACCTCAATAAGATCACTTTTCAGCCTCCGACACTCTAAGGAAAATAGCCCCAGCCTGTTCAGCCTCTCCTATAGCACTCCATTCCTGGCAACATCCTTGTAGATCTTTTCTGCACCCTTGCAAGTTTCACAACATCCTTCCTATAGCAGGGAAACCAGAATTGCACATGGTATTCCAAAAGTGGCCAAACCAATGCGTGCAGCTGCAAAATGACCTCCCAATTTCTATACTCAGTGCACTGACCAATAAAGGTAAGAGTAAAGAAGGCATTTAGTACAATCATATGGTGTCAAGTTTCTTGAGTGTTGTTGGAGCTGCATCCAGTCAGGCAAGTGGAGAGTATTTTATCACCTTTCTGATTATTCCTTGTCGATGGAGACACTTTGAAGAGTCATGATTTGGAGATGCCGGTGTTGGATTGGGGTGTACAAAGTTAAAAATCATACAACACCAGGTTAGGACAAGAGGTATGATTGGAAGCACTAGCTTTCGGAGCGCCACTCCTTCATCAGGTGGTTGTGGAGTACACAATTAGAAGACACAGAATTTATAGCAAAAGTTGACAGTGTGATGTATTTGAAATTTTCCGTTTCTCTCATCTGTTAGAATGACCATGTTAGTTTCACTTATATGTAAATCACAAAATTATTTTTAAAAGTTACATTCTCAGGTTAACTTTAACAATTGGTGTCAGCCCAGATAATGTATTGAAGGTGTTGGCCCCCTGTGTGGTGCTGTCAGTGCCCTAATGTTTCAACTGATTCTAATCTAAAAACTTAGTGAACAGAGTCTTATGTGGATTCATGCAATTTTGAGCAAAGTACAATGAAACTCTGCAAATACAAATTCACCCCACAAACGTGTATGTGTATATGTCTGGATTAGGGAGTTCTAAGTGTCTGTGAGAGAGTGTGTATATGTGTGTGTGTGTGTGTGTGTGAGAGTGTAAAGGGGTCTAAGTCTGTGAGAGGGTGCATGTGTGAGTGTGGGGGTGTGTGTCTCTGAAGGAGACACATGCACCCTCTCATAGACTTAGACCCCTTTACACTCACACACACACATATACACTCTCTCTCACAGACACTTAGAACCCCACACCCCAGACAAACACACACATATATGTTTGTGGGGTGAATTTGTACTTGCAGAGTTTCATTGTACTTTGCTTAAAAATTGCAGGAATCCATGTAAGACTCTGTTAGCTCATTTTTTAGATTAGAATCAGTCTAAACATTAGGCCACTGACAGCACCACACAGGGGGCCAACACCTTCAATACATTATCTGGGCTGACACCAATTGTTACAGTTAACCTGAGAATGTAACTTTTTAAAATAATTTTGTGATTTACATATGAAAGAAGTGAAACTAACATGGTCATTCTAACAGATGAGAGACCTAACAAACAATCAAGGTATTTTTTAACATATAATTTCAGTTACATCACACTGTCAACTTTTGCTATAAATTCTGTGCCTTACAATGGCGTACTCCACAATCACCTGATGAAGGAGCGGTACTCCAAAAGCTAGTGCTTCCAATTAAACCTGTTGGACTACATCCTGGTGTTGTGTGATTTTTAACTTTGAAGAGTCAAGAAATGCTACAGTGAACCTTTTCATGATGAAAAATAAATGAGAACATGGAATTTGAAATACAGACAGATCAGTGATTATCTTTATGATTGCTGGATCAGGCTTGAACAGCTGAATGGTCTACTTTTGTTACCATTTCGTATGTTCGTGCATTTAACGATGTTGCTGATGTTTCTAAAAGAAAACCTTGCTGGTTAGCTTGCATGCATGATTATGATCTGTTAACTTAATCATAACGATGATTCACTCAACTGTGGACAGCTAGGTAAGTTAGCAGTTAAAACCCAGCAACTCATACCGCTAATCAAACTGAAGAAGCAGTTTACTCTGATTTACTTCAGATGTCAGGTCCTTTTTTAACCAGACATTATATATCCAGAAAATGGGACATTGACTTGATTACATCATTTATTATTAGTTTTATAATTTCAAATAAAAAAGCTATTTCTTTTTCTTTCATTTGCTGTTCAGAAATGAGTAAGATGTTTATGATGTTTGCAGTGTTACTGAACACCTGCAGTGTTACTGAACAACTTTTAATAGAGAAGTAAACATTTGTTACTTTGAACAATCAAACAGTTGTAATCTTATTTTATATGTGCTATTCCTTGTCAGCCTAAAGCTTTAATGCTTGGAATATAAATAAATAAGCCAGAATTTGCTTTAAGGTGTTGAGAGAAAAAAAAATCAATAGAACATTTAAAATGTTACATTTTAACTAACCTGATACAAGAAAGAAAAACTGTAATCTAATCACGGTACAGTACATTGGACATTGAAAATGCTAAATAGGTCCGGTTGTTGTGACATCATATGTTTGAAGTTTGCTTTTGATGAATTTTTAACACAATTCTGCTAAGACCTTTATTGCACTTTAAGCTGTTTCAGGTGTCCTCTACTGCAAAACACCTACACAGATTAGAAGTTATTCTTAAACCTAGAAAACAAGGAATATGTGTAGGTCCTGTCTTAAATATAGAATATAGCTCATTTCGATAGCAATTAATCGAAATTACAGCACAAAAATAGGCCACTAAAAAAGGGACCAGCTCTTTATTTGTGCCATATACTGTTTCAAAATACTTTCTCTGTATCCTTTTTATATTGCTTTTCATAAAGTTAAGCAATTTTCTTTTATAATTATATCATAAGCTCTGTTGAGCACCACTTAAGATTAAAAAAATTCATTCAATAATTTGTGAGAAAAATTCGAGTAACATAAGTATTTGTGTTTGGATGGTAATTGTTTTACCCCTTTTCTTAACACACTATCAGTTTTTAATCTTTGAAATTTGATGTAGAGGTGTCCATATTTTGAACACCTTCAAACAAAAAACAGAAAATTCTGTAAATGGTCACAAGTCAGGCAGCATCCTTTTACTATTTTAGATTTCCAACATGCACGGTATTTTGCTTTTTGTTTTAGTGCTTTTGATACTTTGGGATGTGAATATTGAGAGCAAGGCCAGCATTTGTTGCTCATTCTTAATTGTGAACTGAAAAGATGGCGGGGAGCTGTTTTCACGAACTACTATAGTCCATCCAGAATAGATATATACCCATACTGATGTTAGGAAGGGAGTTAAGGTTTTTGATCAACTGACAGTGAAGAAATAACATAATTGTTCCAAAACAGGCTGGGTGTTACTTGAATGGAACTTGGAGATGGTGTCATCTCCTTTGCTGCTGTTATCCTTGAGTTAGGAAGGGTGTCACGTTGTGAAGCTGAAGGAGTCATAGAGTCACAGAGATATACAGCATGAAAACAGACCATTCAATCTGACTTGTCCATGCCAACCAGATATTCTAAACTAATCTAGTCCCATTTGCCAGCACTTCACCTATATCTCTCTAAAACCTTCCTATTCATGTACCCATCCAAGTGCCTTTTAAATGTTGCAATTGTACCAGCCTCCACCACTTCCCTGGCAGCTCATTCCATACCCGTACCACCCTCTGCATGAAAAGGTTGCCCCTTAGCTCCTTTTTTGTATATTTTCCCTCTTACCCTAAACCTACACCCTCTAATTCTGGACTCCCCCACCCCAGGGAAAAGATTTTGTCTATTTACCCTATCCACACCCCTCAATTTTATAAACCTCTATACGGTCACCCCTCGGCCACCGATGCTCCAGAGAAAACAGCCCCAGCCTATTTAGCCTCCCCCTATAGTTTAAATCCTCCAACCTTGGCAACATCCTTGAAAATCATTTCTGAACACTTATAAGTTTTACAAAATCCTTCCAATAGGCAGGAGACCAGAATTGCATGTAATTGTCCGAAAGTGGCCTAACAGTCACAACATGACCTCCCATACTCAACGCTCTGACCAATAAAGGAGAGCATACCAAATGCCTTCTTCACCAACCTATGTATCTGTGACCCTACTTTCAAGGAACTATGAACCTATACTCCAAGGTCTCTTTTCTCAGCATCACTCCCCAGGACCTTAACATTAAGTATCTAAGTCCTGCTCTGATTTGCTTTTCAGAGTTTATCACATTTATCTGAATTAAACTCCATCTGCCACTCCTCAGCCCATTGGCACATCTGTTCAAGATCCCATTGTACTGTGAGGTAACCTTCTTCGCTGTCCATTACAACTCCAATTTTGGTGTCATTTGCAAATTTGCTAGCTATATCTCTATCTTCACATCCACATCATTTATGTAAATGACAAAAAGCAGTGGACCCAGCACCTAGCCTTGTGGCACACACTGGTCACAGGCCTTCAGTCTGTTTTCTACCTTCAAGCCAATTCTGTATCCAAATGGCTGGTTCTCCCTATATTCCATGAGCTCTAACCTTACTAACCAGTCTCCCATGGGGAACCTTGTCAAACGCCCTACTGAAGTCCATATTGATCATGTCTACCACTCTGCCCTCACCAATCCTCTTTGTTACTTCTTCTAAAAGTTCTATCAAGATCATGAGACATGAGTTCCCACACACAAAGCTGCGCTGACTATCCCTAATCAGTCCTTGCCTTTCCAAATACAGGTAAATCCTGTCTCTCAGGATTCCCTCCAACCATTTGCCCACAACTGATGTCAGGCTCACCAGTCGATAGCTCCCTGGCTTTTCCTTACCACTGTTCTTAAATAGTGGCACCACATTGGCCAACCTCCAGTCTTCTGGCACCTGTGACTATTGCTAGTACAAATATCTCAGCAACAATCACTTCCTTAACTTCCCACAGTTCTAGGGTACACCTGATCAGGCCCTGGGGATTTATCCACTTTTATGCATTGTAGGACATCCAGCACCACCTCCTCTGTAATATGGACATTTTTCAAGATGTATGAGAAAGTGAGGACTAAATATGCTGGAGATCAGAGTCGAAAAGTGTGGTGTTGGAAAAGCACAGCCAGTCAGGTAGCATCTGAGGAGCAGGAGAATCAACGTTTTGAGCATAAGCTCTTCATCAGGAATTTTTCAAAGATGTCACCAGTCTTGATGAGTTTCATTCCCATTGCATGCCTCTGCCAATGTATGCTGTTTGTGGATGGAATGTCAATCAAACAGACTGTTTTGTTTTGGATGATGTTGGGATTCTTGAATGTTGCAGAGGCCACACTCAACCAGACTAGTTAAGAGTACTCCATCACATTGTCCATTTATGCTTTGTAATTGGATAGGTTTTGGAGAACCAGGAGAAGGACTACTTGCTGCACAGTTCCCAAGCTGTGTAACTCAAGTATTTATATGGCTGGGCTAGTTGTTTCTAGTTAGTAGTAATCTCCAGGAATGGTAAAGGTAGGGGGTAGTGGGATTCACTGATTACCATGTCCTTGAATCATAGAATCATTACAGCACGGGAGGTGTCCATTTGACTGGTTAAATCAATCTGGCTCTTAGCAAGAGTACCTCATCTGGCCCCATATCATCGTCTTTCCCCATGGCTCTGAAAAGTTTAATACTTCATATAATTATCTATTTATTTTTAAGCCTTGATTGAATCTATCTCCAGCATAATCCCAGTAAGTACATTCCAGATCCTAATTTGGTAATTGATTGTTAAGAACCATTGGCATCTCTCTCTGTTAGAAAGACACACACACGTGGTTATACTGTTGGAGGGGCAACACTTTACATTTATAGTGAGCTCAGGCAAGGAGGCAGCCTCCAAGAACTTAAACAGCCACTACAGGGATTGATCTAGTGATCAAGATTAGGGTGGTGCTAGAAAAGCACAGCAGGTCAGGTAGCATCCGAGGATCAGGAAAATCAACATTTCAGGCAAAAGCCCTTTATCAGGAATGCTGTTGTGTCATTCTCCACTACACTTCTGCTATTCAGTCAAATGAGCTCACTCAGAGATTAGAACCACTATCTGCATTAAAATGTTTTATGTCTCTACCACATCTTATTATTTTCTCCTCCAAAGAAAACAAGTGCAGCTTTTCCAGTCTGTCCTTGTTGCTGAAGTTCCTTAGGCCTGGAACCATTTCTGTCATCTTTTCTACAGCCTGCCTCATGATTGCACATCTTAAAATCAACATAGAGAATTGTACACAGTAGTCCAACTGAGGCCAAATCAAGCCTGTCATCTGCTGCGTGACAACCCTGGTCGAAGAATGTACTGCATGTATCTGTAATTGTCTTGGGGGGGGGTTGCATCACAAAGTCATCAGCCCTTGTCTCCTTATAACTATCCTTGTAAGGCATTGAGCCCTTGAAATGAAGCAAGAGCATGACAATTCTCAAATATTTATTAGGCATCATGGTAGTTTCCGTGGTACCTAATGCACACTTGTTCCTCCTGGATTTCTCTATGTCTTCAACTTCATTGAATCATCATCACAGAGAAAGTAGCACCTGCTATGACTGGATCCATGGAATATGTTTCCAATTAATCTAGATGGAGAATTTCAGCAAGGGATAGCATGCTGGGACAGAAGAAAAGCTGAAATAAGTGATAATAAAAGCTAAGGGTCGGCCAGCTATCTATAATCTCCTTGTTTACCTACCACTTTTACATCTCTCACTTTCTGGCCTCTATCTCCGCCTATTCACTCCTCTCCCCCAGAAGAAAACTTTAGCATCAACATAAATACCACTTTTTCTGAGCTGCTAACAATTCTAATGAAGAGTGACTGGACTCAAAATGTTAACTGTGCTTTTTCCTCTCTTGAGTTTCTGTAGCAATTTCTGTTTTGTTCATTTAAGTCCTCATCTCCCAACATTGCCCTGAGCTTACAGATTAGTTGTGTCAACCATTATGGTGTGCAACATTCCCATTGAAACCAGTGTAGTGGCGACTATTGGTGAGCCCCCTCCAATAGTAATGTATGTCCTCCAATGCACTATATTTTTACATCCTTACATTGTTCAGTTGCCGCTGTCAATTATTATCCAATGTATTCTGGCATGCTGCCTCCAGAATTCAGTTTCTCTAACTTCACTGACACCCACCTCCCCCATTTGCTGGCCTTTTCAACAAACAGACCATCAGAATGGATTATGGCCAACCTCCTGTTCCCCTTGGAAGGATAGTCCTGAGTGATGAATGACCAATGATTTTGCCATTCCCTGACTGACTTATCAGTAAACCTCTGACTGGTTGCATGAACCTGCAGGACTGACCATGGCCCACTGCCCAGAATGTAATAATATGGACCACTGTTTGGTATAGTTCCTTTATTGGTCAGAGTATTGAGTACAGAGTTGGGAGGTCATATTGCAGATGTACAAGACATTGGTAGGCCACTTTAGGAATAGTACATGCAATCCTGGTCTCGTTCCTGTCGGAAGGATGTTGTGAAACTTGAAAGGGCTCAGAAAGGATTTACAAGGATGTTGCCAGGTTTGGTGGATTTGAACTATAGAGAGAGATTGAATAGGAGGGGGTTGTTTTCCCTGGAGCATCGGAGGCTGAGGGGTGACCTTACAGAGCTTTATAAAATCATGAGGGGCATGGAAAGGATAAATAGACAAAGTCTTTTCCCTGTGGTGGGAGAGTCCAGAACTAAAGGGTTAGGGTGAGAGGGGAAAGGTATAAAAGAGACCTAAGGGGCAACTTTTTCAAGCAGAGAGTAGTACATGTATGGAATGGGCTGCCAGAGGAAATGGTGGACGTCGGTACAATTGCAACATTTAAAAGGCATCTGGATGGGTATATGAATAGGAAGGGTTTTGAGGGATATGGGCCAAGTGCTGGCAGGTGGGACTGGATTAGTTTAGAATATCTGGTCAGCATGGATGAATCGGACTGAAGGGTCTGTCTCTGTGCTGTACAGCTCTGACTTTGTATGGGGTGATCACAACAGTCAACCTTGCAAATGCACCAGTGATGATACCTGCCACTCCAAGGCTGACACCAAGAATTTAGACTGCTGTATCTGACAACACACCTTGGACATATCATTGCCAAAAACTTCTTAAAGATCCCATTTAGAACAGGATATGTACTTCACAGAACTAAAATACCTGTTTTTATTAGGTTATTAACTGATTTAACAAAAATAGGTTGAAATTTGGTAAAAATAAATACTTACCAATTAAATCCTATCTTTATGCTGTCACTTTATTTTACAGAGATTTAACTTGAACTTTGTACTTTACAGAACCTAGATTGTAATTCCCTGAAAATTTCAGAAATCTTTATTATTCCGATTCCCTGCTGTTTAATTTTAACTTTAATTGAAACTGGTTATAATTTGTTTAATTTATCAAATTGGCTTTAATTATACCAATTAATTGACAGTACCTTGCTTTTTAATCAATTTAAATTAAATTAAATTACATGGTTACCTAAGAACTGAAATTCATTCTATGAAATGTTAAAATTTCAAAGAACTGGTCTCCCTGTTCACAGCTGTAAAACTAATGTTTACTTTTACATTAATCCTCTGGTCATTTCACTGCCATTACAGGAAATGCAATACATTTAGTTAATAAAAAACAAAGACTGTTAATGCTGCTTAACAGCATGATAGGGGCAGCTTCTCCATCAAATCAATTATGTGGTTCAGGTAAATGCTTATTCACGTCAGTTGCTTTAACCAGACATAAGAGTTGAGGAATATACCTCAACAAGAATTGAACTGTTCACTGACTTGTGCTGTGTTTGGTTACGGACTGTCTGGAATGTGATATTTTCCATGGATCCAGTGATTGCTTTACAACATATGGTGCTGACATGCAAGCCACATGATGCATTCGTGGATAAAAATAACTGAGAAAACTTTTGACCTCGTAAAATCTTGGATGTTCAAAAACTTTCTAAAATACAACATATAAATGTCAACCCTGGAGAGTAACATATGGTGCAAGTGCTGTACTTGAAAATATATGCACCAGTCAGCATACTGCACACCACTCAATGCAAAGTGGTCTAACAGTAATCTTTGATTTTCTTGCTAATTGTCAACATTTTCACAGTCACATGAAAAGATGAGATTGAAAGCATAAAGGTTGCAACTGTTTAAGTTACAACCTATCCTTTCAAAACATACACTGTTGTCCTGGCAGTTTTAAAAACAAACTTGATTTAAAAGCGGGCTCCAATTTTTGTTAAAGCTTTGTTAAAATGACAGATATTCACACTCCCTGAAATGGAATTGTCAACACAGATATCTAGAAAACTATCCCCTTTGTTGCTTGTGAAATAAGCAGATTTTCCACCTCATCAGAAGTATCCAATTCACCTAAAAATAGATTATGTTTTATATATAGAATAATAGATGGTTTAGGGACACTACATTCATATGCTGTATATAGTTCTGAAATGTTTATGGAACCAACAAGAGGCCACTTATGTCATGGTAACAATCTCAAATCATCAGTTTCTGAATATATTTTGTTTAACACAATATTTTACAAAAACATGGTGTGGTATGTGAAAAAAAACTATAAATACCAATTATGAAGCTGAGTGGATCAGAATGCTTAATTGAGTGGGTAAACATTCACCATGAGATGAAATGAATAACTTGATCAATGGCAGAACCTGTGACATGTACAGCCCATTCTGATATTATGGGATAGTTCCATTCTCAGGCAATCTTGTGTTGCAAGAAAATCACACAATGGCCACACCATTTAAACTAGTGGGTCCGGAATCGCTTTATAGCCAACACAGGTAAATAAAGTTAGTGTTATACACAAAATGGTCTAAATTCTTCGATCACATTAAATCCAATTTGTGTTGAAGAAACGCACATTATAGCAGAACAGACTGCAGTTGAATTCAGTCATTATATGCTACATGTGTAACCTCAACTGATAAGGCAATTCAAGCCAACATCTTTTTGCTTGGAAGTGAGAAACACTGTATGTCTGCACTTAAGGTTGTCGTTGTGTTCCTGAAAATCGCAACTTTGAGTGAACCAACTTTAAGCAAAAAAACACTTATGATTAAATCCAATACCTGTCCACATATTTATATGCCTTGTTTATTTAGGTTTTTGATCAATGATGACACTTGTACACCTCTGTCAAATCTCCTTTCTGCACCGAGGAGGACACCTCCTTTAACCTCACCTTGTAGCTAAAATTCCCCATCCTTAGATCTCTTCTGATAAATTCCCTCAATACCCTCTCAGGAATCGTCACTTATTCCCAGCGTAGTAACCAGAGTTGGAGAAAATACTGTAGTTTTTCCCCATTGGAGCGAATAAAAGTTCAAAAAACCCCCCTAATTTTGAACTCAAATATCTCTGTGCAGCCACAAGTTCCATATTATATGCTCACCGCTCTCAATGCACCCTGTCATCCTCCAACACTGATGCAGCTGCACACCTCAGCCCTTGTTCACTCTTACTAATTACACCATTAAGTTTGTATTGCCTCGCTCTTTCCTTTCTGCAAAAAAAATGCATCAGTTCAATGTTAAGTTTCATCTGCCACTTGTCTGGCCATTCTGCAAGCCTGTCTGTGTCTTGTGGTTGATACTTAATGTTTGCCCCTCCTCTAAGTTTGGTATCATTCACAAGTGTTAAAATTTTGCAATGTTTTCCACTTATAAACAGTATATCAAAATGAAAGTGGTCCTTTACTCTTTTACCCTTGGGAAACATCATTGCCTACTAACCTCTCATGCAAGACAACCAAGGTTTGCTGATTTATGTCCTGAAAGCAATTTTTTCATCCAAGCTGACTGAGATCCTTTTATTCCAATAGCCTTAATTTTGTTAACCAGCCATTTATATGGTACTTCAACAATGTTCATTGCTTTCCCTTCAATAACCTATGTCATTTGAGTAAAACATTAAAGCTCAATCTTCCTTTCAGTAAACCATTCTGACTATCCTTAACTCAAGCTTCTCCAAGACAGTTTTGATTTTCTTTTTCTGATAATCATTTCTAAAACAATATTAAACTAATGGGCCTGTAGTTACTAGGACTATCCTTTCTTTAATAATCATAGCAGACATACCACTTTATAATCCTCAAACATCAGTCCTACAACTAGGGAATATTTAAAGCCAACAACAAACTCTATGATTTTGAATCGCACTTCAGTTGGCGATCTGGGATGCCAGCTATCCTAATGAAATGAGTTATCTACAGTTCACTCAGTCAGCCATTTTTATACATGCAGCAGTTCTATTTTCACTCCATTCATTATCTCTAACATCTCTGTCCTACTGATATTCTGTCAACATCCTTTTCCTTGGTAAGCACCAATACTCAGTACTAATGCAGTATTTTTGCCTTGACCTGTGCCTCTAAGCATTAATCACTCATTTTGTCCTAAATTCAATCTATTCAGCCTCTTAACAGCCACTTACAATCATGTATGCTGGTAAAGACTTTTGGCTTTCCTTTTATGCATGCTGTCATTGTATTTTAATTTTGTCTTTGCCAACTTTATTCACCTCTAAACTTATTGAAATTCATTCTAGTTTTAAGAATGCACTTGACAATCATCAGACTCCCTTTACATATTGTCCATTTCTAATCATCCAAGGAGCAATTGCTTGCCTGTTATATATTGAGGATTCCCTTGATTTGGTGCATTATACAATTCACTTCTATATTCTCCTTTCCTTTAAAACAATATTTTACCATCTTTGTTTTTTGTGCATCCATCTGTTGTCATCCTTTTTTTTCTATCTGTTAAAATAGTTCACTTGCAGAACATAACTCAATTTTTTTCAGGACTTCAAAATACCCCCATTTGCATGACTTATTTGTTTCTCAGTTCTAACCAAATGATTTTTGTCCTTGCCCTCTCGAGGACACTCACTCTTTCCAACATTATAATGTATTCCAATATCAGCAATGACACCAGCTCACTTTTTTCCTTTCCTCACCTTTTCTGAATGTTTTGTACATTTGAATAATAAGTGCACAGATCACCATTTTAAAGCTGATTCCATTATTACTGCTATAACATATTTCCACATGACTATTTATGTCTGTAACTTAGCAGTCTTATTCACCACATGCTGCATTTATGCAGATTTATTCTCAACCTGTCCTTATATTCCTTATCCTTCTTAGTCCATTCCTATCTCATCCAGTACTCCTTCCTCTCCACTATTGTCAAATTATGAATCTTATTTATCTTTTATTCTTCGATATGCTGATGCTCCTGAGAATTCAGTTTAATCCTTAATTGTGAGGGCACTGGTCCCAGTTCTGTTATAATGAACCTGTCCCTTTTGAATTGGTGCCTTCTGTCCAAGATTGCATCTCAATGCCCCAAAAATAAGAGAAAATGGAAACGTAATGGCAATGCCATTAAACTGGAAATCTAGAGTTCCAGAGTAATACTTTGGAGATGTGGGTTCCCACCATATCCCACCAGAGCAGCTTGGAGAATTTAAATTCAGTTAATAAATCTGGAATTAAAAACTAGTCTTAGCAAGTGACCATTGAAATAGTCATTGACTGTTGTAAAAACAGATTTTGTTCAATAATGTCTATTAATGAAAGAAAGTTGCCATCCTCACCATGACTCTGGAATCACAGCAATGTGGTTGACTTTGAACCATTCTTTGGAATGGCGTAACAAGCCACTGGGTTCAAAGGTATTTAGAGATGGGCAATAATGTTAGCCTCCCCAGCAAACCACACATCCATGAAAAGAAAAGCTAAAAAGAATCTGACAACCCTTCTCAGGCACCATGTATCAAACATGGTGATTAATCTTTCCTGTCTTCCTATTTCTTCTACTCCTGCTGCCTTATGGTATTAGGAATAAACCAGAGATTATGACCATCTGAGGTATTAATAACCATACTTTTGGTGTGGATGTATTCCATAAATTCAACCACCTTCATTTACTCCTGCAGAGCAGTCTGCAACTTCTCTCTGTTGATCTTACCCGGAGACCAGGGAGGCAACACATAACATGGGAATCGCAATGAAGGTGACAGGAGCACCTGTTTGTTCTCCTAATTCTGGAATCTACTATAACAGCTGCTTTTCTCTTGTTGCTGTTTTTCTACTGTATACTCCTTCATTGGTCTTGCCATGTCTGAACTCTGCTAAAAAGATGTTCTCACTTGCGTCTGTCCCTACTGTTGCATAGTGGTTTGAGAGTGCTTATAATCCAAAGTTGCTTGTGCTTGCTGCCTCTTCTTACACACTGGGTGGGCACTTGTCAACTATGCTGAATTTACATTGTGTCAGGAGTGGCCAGCTCTTGGGATGAATGATCTAGCAATCTCTCATCCTCCCTGAGCTCTGCATGAACAGCAGATGTGCCTCAAGCTCGAAGACCCTGAGTTTGAGTCAAAACAGCTAGAGGCATTCCCTTTACATGTTGTCCATCAAGACAGGTAAACTATCCTGAAGTTCTCACATAACACAGGACTTGTAAGCAGCTGGTCTCAGGTGTCATCCCAAACAGTAGAATTCAAATTTAATTGGACTTTGGTATCTGGGGCATAATTTAAACTGATTGGTTGAATTTGAATTTGTCTTTTGTTCCATGGCAACACAGTACCATATATTTGTGTCAACCAAATGTTATATTTTTAAATCTTTCAACACACTACGTACTTCTCTAAGTCCTTGTCAGCTTCCTCTTTCTCTTAAAGGTACAGTACACACATGCACCTTCATAGCAACAAATTTTAACAAAGGTCTCTAGGCTTGTTCTGTATGGATGCTAACTGTTTACTTGATTGATTCACATTTTTAATTTCCCAGCTCTGGGTTTAGCAAGCCAAGCTCTTGCCTGCTTTGTTGAGATCTTACACTCTGTCAATGCTCTTCATACCCTGCTCTTGCTGTGTTCATGCTGCCAACTTTACCTTGATCTCTCACTGCTGTTTATATCTGCTGGTCTTTTTGTTACTTATGGGGTGTGGACATCAGTGGCTGGCCATCCCTAATTGCCCTTGAGAAGGTGGTGGTGAGCTGCTTTCCTGAACCGCTGCAAACCACTTGCTGTAGGTTGATCCACAGTGCTCTGAGGGAAGAATTCAAGGATTTTGACCCAATGAAAGTGAAGGAATGGAATATATTTCCAAGTAATGCAGTGAATGGCTTGGAGGAAAACCTGCAGGTAATGGTGTTCCCATGTATCTGCTGCCCTTGTCCTTATAGATGGAAGTGGTTGTGAGTTTGGAGGGTGCATCTGAGGAGCCTTGGTAAGTTTCTGCACCTTATAGATAGTACACACTACTGCTGAACGTCAGTAGTGGAGGCAGTAGATGCTTGTGGATGTGATGCCAATCAAGCAGACTGTTTTGTTTTGAATGGTGTCAGGCAAGAGGTGAATATTCCATTATATTCCCGACTTGTGCCTTGTAGTTGGTAAACAGGCTTTGGGGAGTCAGGAGGTGAGTTCCTCGCTGCAGTATTTTTAGCCTTTGACCTGCTTTTGTAGCCGCTGTGTTTATGTGGCAGGTTCAGTAGAGTTTCTAATAAATGGTAAGCCAGAGGATATTATTAGTGGGGCATTCAGTGATGGTAACACCACTGAATGTCAAGGGGCAGTGGTTAGATAATTTTTTATTGGAGATAGTCATTGCCAGGCATTTGTGTGGTACGAAACTTTCTTGTCACTTGTCAGTCCAAGCCTGGATATTGTCCAGATCTTATTGCATTTGAACGTGGATGGCTTCAGTATCAGAGCAGTCATGAATGGTGCTGAATATTGTGCAGTCATCAGGGAACATCCTCACTTCTGATGTCATGAGAAGCAGCTGAAGATGGTTGGGAACTAGGATATCATCCTGAGGAATTCCTGAGGAGATGTCCTGGAGCTGAGGTGACTGACATCCAACAAGCACAACCATCTTCCTATGTGCCATGTATGACTTCAACCAATGCAGAGTTTGCCCCCGATACTCATTGATTCCAGTTTTGCAAGGGCTCCTTGATGCCACACTTGGTCGCATGCAGCCTTCATTTCAAGGGTTATCACTCTCACCTCACCTTGATCTATTCCTGTTGATGATCTCGCCCTGGCATGTCTTCCCTGTTTATATACCCATTGGTCTCACTATGACCTATGCTACAGAGCTTTGACCTGATTTGTTGGGTTCTCAGATTCCTTGACTGTGTCTATAGCATGCTTTGTAACATCAACAGGATGACACCACATTTTTAAGTCAGTGTGGTGATGCTAATGACATGCTATCCTACAATCCTCAAAACCTAAACTGGTCTTTTGACTTGTTGGTAATGGTAAAAGGAGAGAAATGCTGGCATACACGATTACAGGTTATAGCTGATTACAATTCTGTTGCTGATGATGACCGACAGCGTGTCATGGTTGCTGAGTTTTGCTAGATCTGTTCTGAATTTAATCAGTGCTTGAGTACTAAACTGGCAGGTGTCTGATTTGGTACCTTTTGGCACATTCAGGGTTACGTAATGAGCGATTGGATCCAAAACTGTCTGTTGAAATCAGACTGTCAACTCAGCATGTCTCATTAATGCAACACTCATTCAGCATCTGCTTTTACCCTTTCACGAAAATAACTTCTTAATCTTTGTGTAGATTCTAATTTGACATCCTGTGCTGTAGAATGATGAGTACATTCAAATCTCACAGTATCTTGTTTTTGTACAGCTGGAGACCAAAAATGTGTGAAGAGGAAATCCACAGACATGTTTTTTGTAGCCTGCTTGTTGTAATGGAAAGCAGAAACTTCTATTTGCATAGCACTTTCCATGTCCTCCGGGAATCCCAGAATGCATCACAACTAATAAATTATATTGAAGTTCAGTCATTGTTATATTACAGGTAGATGCAGCAACCAATTTGTATGCAGTGATGCCCCAGCAACAGAAATAAGAAAAAAAATCAGATAAACTGTTTTTTGCAGTACTGATTGAAGGGTGACTATGTAGCTTCTTCAAAGAACACTCCTGCACTATACATAGGGCTTTTGGGATCTTTTATATTCACCCGAGCATGCAGGCAATGTGAGGATAAATGAATAAAATCTGAGGTTAAAGGTTGACATTTGGTGTGATTCTACAAATCACGTTTTACTCAAGCAGTAAATGCATGCAAATGCTTGGAACTGCTTTGAAGCATATGTGACCTTCCCCCAGAACATATGTCAGTAAACAAGCTCTGAGCGTGAACAAAGACGTGAAATAAGAGGTTTTCCTGGGAAGAAAAATGAATTGCCACGCTAAATTTGTCTCTCAGCATCAACAATACAAAAGTATTGAGGAACTAATAAAGATAAAAGTCAAAATTCTGCTGGAATGGTGTATTATGTAACTATTAGGAAATTGAGACTTTAGAATAACAAGACAAAGTTCTGTGCAATGGAGGAATTAGAATTTAATCACATCTATATGGTTGACAGAGATCCCTGTTTATGAACCAGGGTGCAAATTTGCCTCTATCAGCCATCCTCTGTGGAATTCCTCATGCACTTGAACTGTGAAGGGCAATTCCGGACTTACAGCGTTTGCTCTGGCACATAACTGGATTTAAATATGCCGTGAGTTACGTGAGCGCAAGAAGATCCTGTGTTGGTGAGCATTTCCATTACTGCCGAATATAAGACAGCGTGAGAAAGAAGGTGTAATGTTTTGTGAGAAAACTTGCTCGGGCTGATTAAGAGGAAACCTCCATGAAACTTTTCACAATTAAGCAGCCAAATTTGGTAAAAATTCAGCCCACAATGATTATAGAGGGGCCTGATGTTGGAATGGAGGCAGCCCCCGAGAACCAACCCCTGCACTTGCTGCCTCTTGCCCTTCCCTAACCACCAATCCTATCAGACTCATCTGTCCATTGGTAATCCTAGGCCTCAAGTGTGTGTGCAACTGGCAGGTGATAAGCCTGTCGATGCAGAGCCTTTAGCCTCATTGGCAGGCAGCTCTTGACAGATGGGACTATTTAGGTTGCATAGGTTATTCATTAAATGGTTACTATAATGTTAGTAATATCATAGGCTTTTATAATCTGTTCAGGAAATTTACTTGTAAAGATTTTTCATAAGCATGTCATCACTTCTTTTACAGAATAGCAATATTGCATGAAGTTACATGACTTGCAATCTGAAATGTACTTTTCTTATATTGTATAATATGAGTATAATCACATTGCCTGTGGTGAGATTTAAGTTGCTAAGCTACAAATATGTGTCTAACTGTTTGCAGGATGGATAGCATTTTCAGTGAAAATATTCTCTGTAATCCTGGCTCTTAATGGCACTCATAGAATCATATAGCATGGAAACAGACGCTGATCCAACCAGTCCATGACGAACATAATCCCAAACTAAACTAGTCCCACCTGCCTGATCTTGGCCCATATCCTTCCAAAGCATTCCTATTCAAATGTCAATTCTGTCAAATAGCTATGTTCGTGTCAGTTGAAATAAATTCTAGCTGAAAGAGTGAAAAAACAATTAAAATTGAACATTAGTTTTGTTAGTTCTTCCCTCAATGCACTCATGCTATGCCAGAGCCCACACTGCAGTTATATTGCACTTGAGACAGCAGTACAATTTACAGCCATAAAACATTAATGTTAGATTGCTTTTCTATGAAATGCAGTCGAGCTGCTAAAAGAAGGTTCTCTGTGAAATTTTCAAGCTGTCAATTTTTAAAGTATTTTGGCAATCAGCGCAGGAACTGCACTTTCTCAATATTAAAAAAAGACTCCTTCAGAATTTCTAATGGTTTTGACCCAAGAGGTGCAATATGACCATGTAATGCTGCAATCTGGAGAGTGCATTCATACAAATGTAGCTGTATAACTGCAGTTCTAGATTCCCTGGAAGAGTGTAGGAGTCGCAAAACCTAAAGTAGCACTATATGCAGTCAACACATAGTGGAAAGATTACATAAGTCGCCTGCAAACATGTATGACTTGCACATTTATGTATAAAATGCAATTTAGCCAGAGAAAATAGTCTGTATTTTAATCCATTGGAATGCATAGTTCAGTTAGCTAGATGGTTAGCATGTGATTCAAAATAATTGCAACAACATAGGTTTGTTTCCTGTGTTGGCTGAGGCAGGCTTGGGACCTGAATCTGCTTCTTCAGCCTGCTCCCAAAAGTGGTACGTAATAGCAAATCACCACTGGAAAAAGAATGCTGCTACAAAAACAGCTCAAGGTGAAGTGACAACAGATAGTGAGCCACAGTCTGCCTTTAGAGCACATATGACATAGCACGGCATGATTTTCATTCCAACAATTTGATGGCTGTAAATAATTCAGTCACTGTAATGCTCGAAATGAACTGTTATTCTGTATGTGTTATTCTTGTTCAGAAAGTAGCATTGAATAACGTGTATTGTGTTTTGTCAAAAATGTCTTTGGAACTTGCAATCCATTTTACTCAACAGCCCAATTTTCTGTTTAGTTAAAGTGTATTCATTATCACTTTTTTGCACCTCAGATATTTTGTGGTCACCGTACTCAGAAAACAAAACTATATGACGGCATCAGTTAACATTGTCCTGAAAGAACAGAAATATGCTGTTATCTGAATACAATTTAAAAGCAAACATTAGCTTGTTTTATACAAAATCACTTAATTTGAATTATTAAATTTATTTCAGAAAAGTTTTTGTTGCAAGTTTCTCACAAAATGGCTGCTAGCATTGGAGAAATGTTGCTGAGTGGGAATAAGGCATACAGATTACCTTTTATAAAATATTCTGGAAAAAAGCCCCTTTTAATAGGCAGAGTATAATTTTGAGTGATTTATTACTGTTTGCTGGAAAGGCGATGATATACTGCTATTGTCACTAGACTAGCAATCCAAAGACCCATACAAATTCTTTGGGGCACATGAGTTCATCTTTATGTATGGCATTCTGGCATTTACTGAGTCAGCAGCTGAAGGTATGATTGTCACCGGTGAACCTTTGAAAATCAAGGATATGTGTGAGGCCAGAATCGCATAGCTTCAGCAATCTCACTGAATTCTGGACTGGCAGAGATATGGAGCAGTGCAGCCAACAAAGCATTTGAGAATAAGAAAGAGAAATTTAGAATGAGGTATAACTGGACTGCTAGCAACAAAATTGAAAAGTGTGGCACTGGAAAAGCACAACAGGTCAGGCAGTGTCCAAGGAGCAGGAGAGTCGATGTTTCGGGCATAAGCCCTTCATCAGAAATGTGGATGAAGGGCTTAAGTCCGAAACATTGACTCTCCTGCTCCTCAGACGCTGCCTGACCTGCTGTGTTTTTCCAGCGCCACACTTTTCAACTCTAATCTCCAGCATCTGTAGTCCTTACACTTCTCCTGGTAGCAATGCACACCAGCAACTGTCAGGTGACTGGAACTTGGTGCAGATATAAAAAGAGGAAGGAAATGTTTGGTGAGTTCAGGTTTTTGTACAGAAGAATGGTCAAAAGTAGAACAGAATTGTCAAGTCTATAGTTGAGAAAAGTGTGGAAGGGTTCAGCAGCAAATGAGCGAGGACAAGGTAGAGTTAGGAAATGTTATGGAGGCTGAAGTAGGTGGAGCAGATATGTGGTCAGAAGCTTATACTAGGGTTATGTATGGCACCAAAGATGCACCTGTTTTGGCTCCAAAGATAGGAACGTATTCAGTGGAAAGGAAATTGAGATAGCTTGGGGACTGTAGACAATGTGCTGTATTTTACTTGCCTTCCCACCCACTACTGTACTGTACTGCATAACACAGAAGTTGCGAGGACACTAAATTCAGCAGTCCACCCACCCTTAATAATTAAGGATCAACTGAGCTGTAACAGACTCCAGTGTCAACCTGCCCATACCATAATATATTTGATGCTGGCTGGGGAATACAGCCTGAGTTTAATTTTTTTTCAATAGCAGGAATGAAGAAGGTGCTATGTTTATGGCATCATGGACACTCCCGTGAAAAGTAGTCCTTCTTTCCATCTTGTCTCGACTTTAACACTGAAAGTGGAATTCAGACTGTCCTCTGATTTATCCCTCACATTTTGAATGTGGGACACAGACTTCTTTCAGACTAATAGCTAACGACTAACTTTCCTTCTGGGTTGGCTGAACCATCTGCCAGTCATCCTAGTAAAATTCTGCCCAACACCTTTGGTGCTTCCAGTACCTAGTTGGAGAGAATTCCTGCTCATGCAGTACTGAACGTTATATCAGCAGTGTGACAAGTCAGATGTTGGACGAGTGGTGAGTTAGAAGTAGGAGCATCAGTATGAATTTGGATCTAGGGATACTTTTTAATTATGTTGCCCAGAGTCAGGGAACTGTAGATGAATTTTTGGTATCTCCCAGGGTAATGAGTAGGGAATGGAAAGACGAGCCATTATAGTCGATTCTCTAGTTACAACTGAGTAATAAAGAATGGCTCACCTTCCTGCAAGTGATGCAAAGCTTAGAAAAAGTAATGGAGGAAAGTTAGAGGATAATTATCCATGAAAAATAGCAAAATACCTGATAGCCTTTGAAAACTGTATGCACTAATGGAAAGAACAAACGTTTGTTTTTTCTTTCTCCCGAAATACAAGATATTGTCAGAAGAAAACGAGATTGTCTATATCCATTGATGTGTAGTACTAAACTTAATTCACTTTGTAGCTGACAATGAAGGCCCAACTTGCTTTTACAATGAACATAACTCATGTTAACATCGGTCAGATTAGCTGAAAACATTTTGGAACATTTCATTTTCCATTTGTTTATTTGTTCAATAAATGCCCCAACACAATGTAGAAAAAGCAAATATGTGGCAAGTTTTGACCATTTAGAAAATGCGTATGCTCTGAGCTCCATTGATATTAAATATTAAAATAATTAAATATAAACTTGTAAGCAGGGTATCCTTTAAAAATCAAGCCAACAGTTAGAAAGTTAAGTTTGTGCACTTTAGGTTCATTATGCTTCAATTTCAAAGTGTTTTAATCGTGTTTCAATTCTTCAGACTAATGGTTTCTGACAACTGAACAAGAGACTTTGAACACAGAGTTTCATGAGCTCGCCAGTACAACCCAAATATATATTTGTAGTAATTCCTTGTAGATTCCTTGGCAGTGTTAGATTCATAACGTCATACAGCCAATTTCTTCCCTGGCTTTATCATTATTAATGAGTGTTCAAGTATTTTTTTAATGTTCAAAAATGAACAAATAACAAATGTTTTAAGCTCATTATAATTCATACTTGGTTGACTTTATTTTAATATGTTGAGTACTGATAGAGAAACTCAACTTGTTAAAATCAAAGAATAAAAGCTACATTTTTCAGTCTATTTGCTGGATTTAAAATTTTGAAATAGTGTTCCTGTAAAGAAATCCTGGATGCTCAAGATACTGACTGGTTTGATGGTGGCCGTATAGACTAGAAAGCCTTTCTATTGATGCCCCATGTATTCTGGGTTAATTGATCTCAACCTCGGAAACATTTCATACTCTAGATCACCTCAGCACCCCAGAAGAATGTGAAACAGTCATCCAACATTCCTACTGCTGATTGCTAATCAGTATCTTGGGCTCAAAAATGTGCACCTGTGTGGACAAAGAACACTTTGGTATATGGTTTTAATTGTTTTTGCATTTCAGTCAATTATTTGACTACAGGCTTATATTTGAAAAATGGTCACCTGGTTGATATCTGATGACCTACATTCCTTAAAGAGGAAGGGTAGGGGGGAAATTCCTGGAAAGTTAATGTTGGAAAACAACTTCTTATGTTTCTTATCCCAGAATAGCAGCCAATAATGAAACTAATAACTGGATGCACTAGGCTGAGCCACTCTACCAGTCTGTAGAGCATGCAAAGCAGCAACTTTGTAAACGTTAGACAGTCCAAGTATTGGATCATAAAACTGAGTTGAAGTTCAAAGTAATTCAGATCCCTGTTGTGTTTCAGTTTTTCGTGGCATTTTCTTAAGGAGTTATTATATTTTCCGTTTTTGGACACTGCTTTATATAAGGTACACAATTTAAAATGAAGGGTCTCTCCCATTTAAGACAAAGATGAGAAATCCTTTTCTCTCAGAAGATTGTGAGTCTTTGAAACTTCTTTGTCCACAAAGTGAAGGAGGCAGCCATTGAAGGTTTTTTAAGCCAGAGATTGATAGATTCTTGACTAACAAGAGAGTCGCAGATTATTGGAAATAGACAAGAATGTAGATGTCAGTCCATAATCAGATCAGCCATTACCTTTTAAATGGCAGAGCAAGCTAGAAGAACTGAATGGCCTTCCTGCTCTTCTTTTAAATGTCCGTATGAAGTGTTATTTGAAAGAAAAGCTTCTCCAAACAGTCTAAGGACTTTTATTTCAAGATTCATAGAATAAAGATGTGTTGTGATGGTTCTCAAAATCAAAAGTAAAGTGAATACTGATAGCTTTATAGTGACCATTGTGATGAATCTATTCCTTTAACTAGGTTATGTTGTCCGTGATTTTTTCAAGAGGGGTTGTAAAAGACAGAGGTTCTGATTTGTCTGGGATTTGGGTTCTTGCTAATGGCAACAATCAGGGAAAAGACTTTTAAGTCTTTTTTTAAAGTAGTTGTACAATGAAAGAGGAGTGGCCAGCTCTCCCAGTCATGGACTTTTTCTAGTTTGGTTTAGTTTTAGCAGTTAGAAACTGCTGGGGACAGAGAAGCAGCTACAGTGGAAAGCGGTTCCATCCTTAGTAAATGATCCCTGGCTGGTCCTCTCTCTCTCTCTCTCTCTCTCTCTGTGACATCTCTTCTGTAAGAATCTATGTTTGAAGTTTTTTTTTTGCAAGATGTGTTGCAGGAAATTGGAACAGCTCCTTTGTTAGGGGATATCATGTCGGTTGGGTTTTTAAATAAGTGGTATTCTAAATTCTGTTTTCTTTTGTTTGAGTTTCATTTGGTGGTGTAGAAATAAATTCTGTTTTACTTGAAGCCAAGTGGGTTTGACCAGCTGCATTACTCCTGGGATATCCACCTTACATCCGCCTAAAACAACGAGAAAAGTTAGGGTTTGGGCTACCTTCTTAAAATGTTTTGGTGGGGTCTGGCCTCATCCATAATACCATTGAGCCTGTACAAAAAAACTACTCAGTTTGATGTTTACCATGTCAACTGTGCTTTAATGATAAAAGGATACAATTTACTGTCACTGGACTCTGCTTTTACAACACGATGCCCAGAATCAACCAAGCGAACCTTCCTAATACAGGTAGACAACCCTTTATCCGAAATCTCAAACTCCGAAAAGATCCAAAATCTGAAGGCTTTTCATGAAGTTTTTTTTTCTCATTAACATGGTTGTTTGGTGTGCAAACTGTTAACCCAACTCCACACCCACTCAATGTGTGTCACTCAGATACAACGTGTGGGGGTGTGGCCCAGCACTGGCAGGCATCAATTCTGTCTCGGGGCCCGTAGTACTCTCAGTGAATCTGTAGTTCGATAAGACTTTTAAAACTTTCACTGTCAAATTGTCACTTATTCTAGAATTCGAAAAATTCCAAATTCCAAAAACCAGCTGATCCCAAGTGTTTTGGATAAACGATTGTGTACCTGTACTTGCTGGACTTGGATGCTAGCTTTTAGTGGTTTATGCACAAAATCCCTCTGTACTGCAGCTTTTTGCAGTCTTTCTCCACTTAAGCAATATTCAGCACCTTTATCCTTCCTGTCATTGTGTATAACTTCATATTTTCCCACAATATATTCCATCTGCTAAGTTTTTACTAACTTATTTAACCTGTCTGTATCCTTCTACCGACTCCTTTGTCATGCTTACCACTTGCCTTCCTGGCTATATTTGCAGTATCCACAAACTTGGTAATGGTACATTTACTGTTTCTAGTCTAGTTACAACACTGGCATCTACCCAACAATGTGGAAAAATGCCAAAGTAGATCCTGTACACAAAAAGCAGGACAAGCGCAACTGCGACAATTACCGTCCCATCAATCTACCCTCAATCATGCATAAAGTGATGGAAGGTCTCATCAACAGTGCTTTGAAGCAGCACCTGCTCAGCAATAACCTGCTCAGTGATGGCCAGTTTGGGTTCTGCCAGGGCCACTCAGCTCCTGACCTCATTACAGCCTTAGTTGAAACATGGACAAAAGAGCTGAATTCCAGAGGTGAGATGAGAACAACAACCCTGACATCAAGCCCACATTCAGCTGAATGTGGCATTCAGGAGTTCTAGCAAAACTAGAACCAATTAGGGCAAACTCTTCACTCTTTGGAGTCATACCTGGCACATAGGAATTTGGTTGTGTTTGTTGGAAGTCAGTCATCACATATCTGCAGGAGTTCCTGAGGGTAGTGCCCTAGGCCCAACCGTCTTCACCAATGACCTTGCCTCCATCATAACATCAGAAGTAGGGATGTTCACCAATGATTGCACAGTATTCAGCACCATTCATGACTCCACAGATACTGAAGCAGTCCATGTTCAGATACAACAAGATCTGGACAATGTCCAGGCTTGGGCTGACAAGTGGCAAGTGACATTCACACCTCACAAATGCCAAGCAATGACCATCTCCAGTAAGAGACAATCTAATCACTGCCTCTTAACGTTCAGTGGTGTTATCATCACTGAATGCCACAAGTTCACATCCTAGGGACTACTATTCGCCAGAAACTCACTTGGACTTGCCACATAAACACATTAGCTACAAGAGCAGGTCAGGAGCTCAAAGTACTGTGGCAAGTAACTCACCTCTTGACTCCCCAAAGCCTATACACCATCTACACAGCACAGATCAGTAGTGTGATTGATAACTCCCCACTTGCCTGAATAGGTACAGCTCCAACTGCATCCAAGAAGCTTGCCTCTGTCCTGTACAAAGTAGCCCACTTGATTGGCATCACATCCTCAAACATCCACACCCTCTACCACTGCTTGGTAGCAGCAGCGTGTACTATCTACGAGCTGCACAGCAGAAATTCACCTTAAAACCTTAGACAGCACTTTCCAAACCCACAACCACATCTATCTAGAAGGACAAGGGTAGTAAATACATGGGAACACCACCATCTGCAAATCCCCCTCCAAGCCGCTCACCATCCTGACTTGGAAATATATTGCTGTTCCTTCACTGTCGCTAAGTCAAAATCCTGAAAGATTCCCTACTACACAGCACTGTGGGTCTACCTATAGCAGGTGCACTGCAGCGATTCAAGAAGGCAGCTCTCACCACCTTCTGAAGGCCAACAGGGGACAGGCAATAAATGCTTCCCAACCAACTCAGGTGTGCATTAAAAAAAAACTCCCCTCATCCATGACATTTCACTGTGATGCTCTGCTATTTCTAAATTACTATTCTGTAAATGCTCCCTTTATCTCCATTAGCCAATCCTCTATCCATGCTCATGTACGACCTCCAACACCAGGGAGTCTTATCATATTACGTTGCCCTGTGTATGGTACGTTATGTAATGCATTTCGGAAATCCAAATATATTACATTTACTGTTTCCCTTTCACCTCATTGTTTACCTCCTCATAAAATTCTATAATTCTAAAAGAGAAAATGTCTCCTCACCTTCATCTAAAATGAGAGACATCTTATTTTTACACTCTGTCTCCTAATTCTAGTATTTTCCACAAGTGGAATCATTCTCTAATCATTCTCATTCCGAATTCCAATAAATTTGTCAGGCATGATTTCCCCTTTGTGAAGCCATGCTGACTCTGCTTGAATATATTATGTGTTTCTAACTGCTCTGCTATGACATCCTTTATAATCTACTCTTAATATTTTCCCAATGACAGATGTTAAACTATCAGGTCCATAATTCCTTGTTTGTGGCTGTCTTACTTTTTAAACAAGTGTGTTGCATTGGTAGCTTTCCAATTCCCTGGATCTTCTGCAGAATCTGAGGATTTGTTTGGAAGATTACTTCCACAACCTCTGTAACTAATTCCTTTAATATCCTAAGATGCAATATCTCAGGTTCGGGGACCTATTAATCCTATTAATTTCCCCAGTACAATAGTTTTAGGATGTTGTGTTTATTTCCTCTTCCCTTTTGCTCCTTTATTATTTATTATTTTTGGAAATGCTATTAATGTCTTCTACTGTGAAGGCTGTAGAGCATTTATTCTGTTCTCTGTTATTTCCTGGTTCACTATTATTATTTCTCCAGCCTCATTTTCTAAGGAGCTTCTCACTTTCTTTATTATAAAAATATTTTTATTGAAAAAGAGTTTGTTTTTAATATTACAATAAACAACAACAACACAACTCACAAACAATACAAACTGAACAAAATTGCACTCAAATGCATATACATATAAATCAACAAGGTAACTAAACAGGTAGTAGAAAAATAACAATGAATAATAAATAATATGGCTTAGCATAACAAAACAATAGCTCTTAATCTTCGAGAGCATTAACTAATACACATTCATATGTTCATAGTTCTTCCTCTCAGGATATTAGATTCACTAGATAAGATCGTTATGGCTTTATAAAAGCCCTTATTAAAGTGGCAGATAAGTCTGTATCTAGGTAATCCAAAAAGGGCTGCCATACCTTATAGAAATCCTCAGTTTTTTAGTGCACCATACTTGTGAGAAAGTCCAAAGGAATATGCTCCATAACTAGTTTACACCAACCCCACAGACTCAGTGGGTTTTCGGACACCCAACATAACAGAATATTTTTCCTTGCACGAAAAGTAAGGATATTGAAAGACTTTTTCCAGTGCACATCTAAGTAAGGCACCCTGGGCAGGCCCAGAAGAGGGAAGACTGGGTCCATCCCCAGTTTGGTCCCTAAGATCCTCTCTATCACGCCTAACACAGCTCTCCAGTATATATGAAGCCAGCAGCGGGGCCACAAGCAATAAGTAAGAGTGCCTGTACTCTTTCTGCATTTGGGACATGTTGAGGATATTCCCACTTTGAACTTTGAGAGGTGATCTGAGGCCAGATGGGCCTTATGAAGAATCTTCAACTGCATGGCATAGGTCCTATTATAGATCAAAATCCTTCTTGCATTTTCCCAAATACCCTCCCATATCTCAGAGGAGATCTCAACCCCCAATTCTCTCTCCCAGACCTTACAAAGCCACTCAGTCTCATCCAAGAGGCCACTGTCCAACAGATGATAAACAGTGCTGATGAAGAGTGTGTTCTTAGCACTAAGCACCCTCTTCTCTTTGTCGGATCTGTAAGTCTCGGTTAAAAGTGTGTTTCCTTGAATAAAATTCCTGTTCTGAAAAAAGTGGAAAAAGTCTCTACTAGATAGTCTGTACTTATGAGTTATCATCATTGTTTCTCCCTCAAATAAGCTACCCAAGCAAGACACACCCCGAGCTACCCATAGTTTAAACCCGGAATCCGTTATCCAAGTTGGAAACCTGCATACCAATTATAGGGGTAGGAAATGAGGTTTTGCCTATATTACCCTCGCTCTGCCGCAATGCCCTCCATGCTTTAACAGTATTGATAATTATTGGGTTATAACAATGCTCTGTAACTGCTCTCATTTTGTCAAATAACAGCAGACTAATAAGGGGGTACTTTGCCTGAGAAGCTTCAATATGTAACCATATCTGACGCCGAATCCCCACAGGCCCAGTCACTCACGTAAGATAAAAGAGAGCTTAATTGGTGGTTTTTAATATGCAGGAGATCAACCCCCATCCCCCCTCCAATTCTGTGGAGCAGTTGCACTTTGGTTAGCTTGATAAGGGGTCACTTATGGTGCCAAATAAAAGAGCTAAACCATCCATTAAGCCTCCTGAATGTCTGTCAGGGGAAGATCAAAGGAAGCATTCACATAGGGTATAGCAAACAAGGGAGGACATTCATTTTAATAAGGGCTATCAGCCCAGCCAGGAAATTAGAAGTGCCTCCCATCTTCGAAGGTCAAACAAGTGGACAAAGTTCGCCTTAAATAAGTGATCAAAGATGGGAGTAACGAATATACCGAATTAAAGAAAGCCCCCCACAACCATTTAAAAGGAAATCGAGACTCGCCCTCGGCATCAGATATTTCCCTAAGACCTCCAGAGGCATGGCCTCCGATTTTGTAAAATTAATCTTATAGCCCGAAAAGGCACTAAATGAATTGATACATTATTTCAGGTGAGGTACCGAAACTGCTGGGTTTGACAAAAAGATAAGAATATTATCTGCGTACAATGTGATCTTATGGGGTCCCTACGGATGGTCACTGCCAATGGCTCAATTACTAACATAAACAACAATGGCAAAAGGAGACAACTTCTTAACTGCTCCTAAAAATATTAAAATTACTGGATCGCACACCATTGGTGAGAACCGCGGCCAGAGGATCGCTATAAAGGTCCCTCACCCACTTCATAAAAGCTTCGCCTGGACCAAACCGTTCTAAAGTATAGAAGAGATACAGTCAAATGCCTTCTCTGCATCTGGACAGATCCCTAATCCCTGTACAGATTGTTGTTGACAAGCCTGGATCATATTGAGTAATCTAACATTGTTGGAAGATCTGCAGCCCTTTATAAAACCTGTCTGGTCCTCTGTGACAATGGTAGACAGCACAGCTTCCAACCTTAATGCACGGTCTTACAAGGATTTTGAAAACAACTGTCTTCTCTAGTTGTAATATTTCCCACAAATAGAATCATTCTTTCAGCTTACACACTGCCAATTCACTCATTTTCGTATGTGTCAAGAAGATCACCTTATTGTTGCGTGCTTTTCTTAAATCCCATTATTGCTCCGTGTATACCTTGTTCTTTGAAGCTGTTACCGTGAGGAGACCCATGTTATTTTCTTGCAGGGTTTAGTAATGAAACGAACATACTACCAGCTATCTTGCTGATCAATGGAAATATAGGCATCAGGCCACTGACTGGTGCTTACTGCATGTTTTCTGGGGACAGGGCAACACATACCAGGCTTCTAACTTTCCTTCTGAGAACAGCACATCATTGGAATATAGAAGGTAACAGACTTGGGCAGAACAACCAGCAATGGCATCCTCTATGGAGCAATCTATCATAATTGGAACCTTAGTTCTATGACCTATCTGCAATACCATGGTGACATTAAATGGATACAGAGAATGATAATAAAAACGGCAAATATGGCAAAGAAAGACGAAGCCTGACTCAGTTGACAGTACTCTGAGTTGAAAGGTCCTTGGTTCAAGCCCCACTTCGGAGATTAGGTACAAAAATCAGTGCGGAAAGACAGGCATGTGACACAGGGAAACCAGAGTTACTGACTTTTCCACTGTCTACAAGGTACAAGCAAGAAATATGATAGAATACTTATGCTCTTCTTGAATGAGTCCAGCTCCAACAACACTCAAACCTGACATCATCCAGGGTGTAACAGCTGGCATTTTTGGCTGCACCTTCCAAACCTGCACTTTCTACTATTTAGAAGGACAAAGGCAGCAGGCATGTGGGAAATCAGCGCTCTCCAAGCCACACACCATTCAGATTTGGACATGTACTGCAGCTCCTTCACTATCACTGGGAGAAAACCCTGGAGCTCCCTTCCTCATAGCACTGTGGTCTAAATACAACAGACTGACTGGAATTTTTTCAAGAAGGTAGCAGACCAGCACCAGACCAAGGGCAATTCAGAAAAAAATTCAAAGTGCTGTCCTTTCCAGTGACAGTCCACGAAAGAATCAGAATAAAATTTCCAATTTTATGTGTAATATTCTGTAGCACCCACCGATACAGATTGTTATTGCCAAGCCAGAGGTGAAAAAAGTGAGTGGGCAAAATCTGTTACTCCTGGCAAGTGATCTCTCTGAATATCTTCACTCACAAAGAGGGAAATATGGTCTCTCTCTGAAGGTGTTGTAGACTTGGCTTGCGACAACAACATTGTTGCTGCTGTCATTTGTTTTGTGAAGTGCCCTTTTATAAAAATCCAAGCTGTATGCGTGTGTGCGTATGTATATATATTATATATATATAAAACATGATCTTTTAATGAATGATTTTGATCACATGCTCTTTACAGGATATTCACAATTTTTGATCAGACTTAACAATCCTTTAAAGTAACAGACAATCTTAGTATGTTTTGAACTCACAAGTTAAAGACTGCTAACCAATGGAAATAGTTGGTGGACAGAATTTAACTTTTAATTTTTTTGCAGTAACAAACAAATTAAAAGTAAAAAAGATCTAAACTTAATTAAGAGGCAACCAATACATCCAACGAAAGAAAAAGGTAAATTTTGCATTAACTAACACAACCAAAATGTTTGCAAATCATTTAACACAATGTGACACTGCAGGATGAAATTTAGCATTGCTTGAACAGTCTGATAGTCAATTACATGCCAGCAGTGGCGAAATACGCCATGCCTTGCCAGGTTGACACATATGAAGTTATTTGACAATTGTTACACTCAACCTGAATTCCTGCATATGATTATCAGTTGCTACTGACACACCTTGGCAACTCTCCCTTAAACCTTGAAGAAGCTTATCTATCCTGTTCCCTTTCTTCTGAACAGAAACCAAACTTTCAAGATCATCCTGCTTAGTTGTTAACACATAAACAGTTTCACAGTCGACTCTCTCTCTGTTTCTGCATTTCAAATAATAACTTTTTTTCACTGTGAAACTGTCAAAAGCTGCTAAAACCGCCACCCCATTTCAATTGATTTCATTTTGAGTTTCTCTCTTGGCAACTGGATCATATGGGCATGTCTCCAAGCTGCAGTGTTTATCCAGAATTCTTTGTTTTACTTTGAATTAAAGGCACATTTCAATACATAATCACCTTGTAAAGTTCCATGTTCATGCCAAGTATTTTATGAAAAGGAGAAATGAGCCATGAAGAGAAGTTAAAAGAAGATTGAAAATAAATTTTGAAAAGCATAGTCAACTGAAGAGTTTATGAAGAGGCTTTGAAAAGTGAGGAGAATTGCAGTTGAAGAGAAGATATTGCAAAATAAATTGCAGCACTTGGAGTTATTGTGACTGACTGTATCACGGGTCAAAGGGAATGAGGGGATGTGTACATATTCATACACAAAAAAGGAAAATTTCCAAAAGTATGCATTTCTGGGACCTATGAAATACTTTCATGCCACAGTCTATTTCAGTTCCATTAAATTCTCGATTTTTTCAGTCTTCCCATCAATTAGAATAAAGGCTGCTACCACAAATAATTTTCAAATTAGAGTGTACAGTTTACTTTGAAAGGATTATGTGTTGGTAGCTGTAACACCAAATTCTGTGTTCTGTTCTAATACCCTGATGTGCTATGTTAGGTATGATTTGTCTGGTGAGCAAACAAAACAATACTTTTCACTGTATCTCAAAGCATGTGACAATAATAAATCAATTCAGCTGCTTGAGAAAGAATATTAAAGGGCTTTGGGTGATAAGAAGCATTATTCAAGTATGTGTTTTTACTGCAGTACTGTAACATAGGTCTGTTTTGTACACTAAATTGAATATTAGTGACTTGTCCAGGCAAACATATGCTTCAGGCTTGAAAGTAATACTACAATAGCTACTAAAGGTTTAAGCAATGATTTATACAAAGGCATGGTAAAGTGAAAACCTGCATATTAATTTCTGCAGTGATTTATGTATGAGAGGATGAACCAGAATCTGAATCATAAAATTAATTATTGGAAGTGGTGAACTGAATGTGTTCAAATTAAATGTAAGGAAGACTTCTGTGCTGCCTGTTAGTTCTAAATATAAAGTCGTCCAATCAATTGTGTCTTAGGCAGGAGTTTACATGTTTCCAGCCTTATTAATGATACAGTCACCTTAAAACTTCCCCACTCTGATTGGCTGCATATTGGGGGAAGAGAGTTGGAGGTTTTCTGTGGGGCATGTGTGTGTATTGAGTGGGGGAGGTGTGTAAACCACAAGGGGGAAGGGCGAGTGGTGCACAAGTTGGGGTGAAAGGGGTCCTTTTATTTGAAAAGGGGACACCTAGAGTCGGCATTTTGACACCCCTTTCTGTCCAAGGCCTGTTACAACCAAGAAGGAAGTAACCATTGATTGCCCACTTTTGAGGCTCAGCTGCTGTGAAGGTCTATGGGCTATCTGCTGTCTTACTCATTGTCTATCAAGTCACTGTTAGGTCAGGGCAGAAGAGCAGGTGATACCTGCAGAGTTTATGTGACTCCTTGCCTGAACTTTAGGCATTCATTCTCTGGAGACATTCTCCAGGCAGGCTTTTGGCACAGAATGAGCACATAAAATATAGCAAGTGGCTAGCCCACCACACTCCTACTCACCCTGACCCAGTCTCCATAATACAGTGGATTAAAGGATATGTAAGTCACCCATTAAGCCACCTGTTTTCAAGTAACTGAGGATCTCAAATGACAAATTATTGCACATTGAAAACCTTAATCCATTTTCACCCTATAGAGGACTGGGAAGCTTTTAAAGAACAACAGAGGATTACTAAGAAGGAAATACGCAGAGAAAAAAATGAGGTACGAAGGTAATCTGACCAAAAATATAAAGGAGGATAGTAAAAGCTTTTTTAGGTATTTGAAAGGGAAAAAAATGGTTAAGTCTAAAATTGGGCCCTTGAAGACAGAAACAGGGGAATATATTACGGGGAACAAAGAAATGGCAGAAGAGTTGAAATGGTACTTCAGATCTGTGTTCACTGGGGAAGACACAAGCAATCTCCCAGAGGTAACAGTGGCTGAAGGACGTGAACTGAAGGGAATTTATATTTGCCAAGAATTGGTGTTGGAGAGACTGTTAGGTCTGAAGGTTGATAAGTCCCCGGGGCTTGATGGTCTACATCCCAGGGTACTGAAGGAGGTGGCTCGAGAAATCGTGGATGTGTTGGTGATTATTTTCCAGAGTTCGATAGATTCAGGATCAGTTCTTGCCGATTAGAGAGTGGCTAATGTTGTACCACTTTTTAAGAAAGGAGCAAGAGAGAAAGCAGGAAATTATAGACCAGTTAGTCTGACCTCAGTGGTGGGAAAGATGCTGGAGTCAATTATAAAGGATGGAATTACGACACATCTGGATAGCAGTAACAGGATAGGTCAGAGGAAGCATGGATTTATGAAGGGGAAATCATGCTTGACTAATCTTCTGGAATTTTTTGAGGATGTAACTCTGAAGATGGACAAGGGAGATCCAGTGGATGTAGTGCACCTGGACTTTCAGAAAACCTTTGATATAGTCCCACATAGGAGGTTAGTGAGCAAAATTAGGGCACATGATATTGGGGGCAAAGTACTGACTTGGATTGAAAATTGGTTGGCTGACAGGAAACAAAGAGTAGTGATAAGCGGCTCCCTTTCAGAATGGCAGGCGGTGACCAGTGGGGTACTGCAGGGATCAGTGTTGGGACCGCAGCTTTTTACAATATATAATAATGATATAGAAGATGGTATTAATAGTAACATTAGCAAATTTGCTGATGATACAAAACTGAGTTGCAGGGTGAAATGTGAGGAGGATGTTAGGAGGTTACAGGGTGACCTGGACAAGTTAGGTGAGTGGACAGATGCATGGCAGATGCAGTTTAATGTGGATAAATGTATAGTTATCCACTTTGGTGGCAAGAACAAGAACAAGAAGGCAGATTACTACCTAAATGGAATCAATTTAGGTAAAGGGGCAATACAAAGAGATCTGGGTGTTCTTGTACACCAGTCAATGAAGGCAAGCATGCAGGTACAGCAGGTAGTGAAGAAAGCTAATAGCATGCTGGCCTTCAGAACAAGAGGGATTGAGTATAGAAGCAAAGAGGTTTTTCTGCAGCTGTACAGGGTCCTGGTGAGACCGCACCTGGATTATTGTGTGCAGTTCTGGTCTCCAAATTTGAGGAAAGACATTCTGGCTATTGAGGGAGTGCAGCATAGGTTCATGAGGTCAATTCCTGGAATGGCGGGACTATCTTATGTTGAAAGATTGGAGCGACTGGGCTTGTATACCCTTGAGTTTAGAAGACTGAGAGGAGATATGATTGAGACATATAAGATTATTAAAGGATTGGACACTCTGGAGGCAGGAAACATGTTTCTGCTGATGGGTGAGTCCCGAACCAGAGGACACAGCTTAAAAATAAGGGGTGGGCCATTTAGGACAGAGATGAGGAGAAACTTCTTCACCCAGAGAGTGGTGGGTGTGTGGAATGCTCTGCCCCAGAAGGCAGTGGAGGCCCAGTCTCTGGATTCATTTAAGAAAGAGTTGGATAGAGCTCTCAAGGATAGTGGAATCAAGGGTTATGGAGACAAGGCAGGAACAGGATACTGATTGAGGATGGTAAAAACAATAACTGCAGATGCTGAAAACCAAATTCTGAATTAGTGGTGCTGGAAGAGCACAGCAGTTCAGGCAGCATCCAAGGAGCTTTGAAATCGACGTTTCGGGCAAAAGCCCTTCATCAGGAATAAAGGCAGTGAGCCTGAAGCGTGGAGAGATAAGCTAGAGGAGGGTGGGGGTGGGGAGAGAGTAGCATAGAGTACAATGGATAGGTGGGGGAGGGGATGAAGGTGATAGGTCAAGGAGGAGAGGGTGGAGTGGATAGGTCGAAAAGGAGATAGGCAGGTCGGACAAGTCCGGACAAGTCAAGGAGACAGTGCTGAGCTGGAAGTTTGAAACTAGGATGAGGTGGGAGAAGGGGAAATGAGGAAGCTGTTGAAGTCCACATTGATGCCCTGGGGTTGAAGTGTTCCGAGGCGGAAGATGAGGCGTTCTTCCTCCAGGCGTCCGGTGGTGAGGGAGCGGCGGTGAAGGAGGCCCAGGACCTCCATGTCCTCGGCAAAGTGGGAGGGGGAGTTGAAATGTTGGGCCTCGGGGCGGTTTGGTTGATTAGTGTGGGTGTCTTGGAGATGTTCCCTAAAGCGCTCTGTTAGGAGGCGCCCAGTCTCCCCAATGTAGAGGAGACCACATCGGGAGCAACGGATACAATAAATGATATTAGTGGATGTGCAGGTAAAACTTTGATGGATGTGGAAGGCTCCTTTAGGGCCTTGGATAGAGGTGAGGGAGGAGGTGTGGGCCCAGGTTTTACAGTTCCTGCGGTGGCAGGGGAAAGTGCCAGGATGGGAGGGTGGGTCGTAGGAGGGTGTGGACCTGACCAGGTAGTCACGGAGGGAACGGTCTTTGCGGAAGGCGGAAAGGGGTGGGGAGGGAAATATATCCCTGGTGGTGGGGTCTTTTTGGAGGTGGCGGAAATGTCGGCGGATGATTTGGTTTATGCAAAGGTTTGTAGGGTGGAAGGTGAGCACCAGGGGCGTTCTGTCCTTGTTACGGTTGGAGGGGTGGGGTCTTAGGGCGGAGGTGCGGGATGTGGACGAGATGCATTGGAGGGCATCTTTAACCACGTGGGAAGGGAAATTGCGGTCTCTAAAGAAGGAGGCCATCTGGTGTGTTCTATGGTGGAACTGGTCCTCCTGGGAGCAGATACGGCGGAGGCGGAGAAATTGGGAATACGGGATGGCATTTTTCCCACCCTACCTCTTGCAAAAATGCCATCCCATATTCCTAATTTCTCCGCCTCCGCCGTATCTGCTCCCAGGAGGACCAGTTCTACCATAGAACACACAGATGGCCTCCTTCTTTAGAGACCGCAATTTCCCTTCCCACGTGGTTAAATATGCCCTCCAATGCATCTCGTCCACATCCTGCACCTCCACCCTCAGACCCCACCCCTCCAACCGTAACAAGGACAGAACGCCCCTGGTGCTCACCTTCCACCCTACAAACCTTTGCATAAACCAAATCACCCGCCGACATTTCCGCCACCTCCAAAAAGACCCCACCACCAGGGATATATTTCCCTCCCCACCCCTTTCCGCCTTCCGCAAAGACCATTCCCTCCGTGACTACCTGGTCAGGTCCACACCCCCCTACGACCCACCCTCCCATCCTGGCACTTTCCCCTGCCACCATAGGAACTGTAAAACCTGTGCCCACACCTTCTCCCTCACCTCTATCCAAGGCCCTAAAGGAGCCTTCCACATTCATCAAAGATTTACCTGCACATCCACTAATATCATTTATTGTATCCGTTGCTCCCGATGTGGTCTCCTCTACATTGGGGAGACTGGGCACCTCCTAACAGAGCGCTTTAGGGAACATCTCCGAGAAACCCACACCAATCAACCAAACCACCCCGTGGCCCAACATTTCAACTCCCCCTCCCACTCTGCCGAGGACATGGAGGTCCTGGGCCTCCTTCACCGCCGCTCCCTCACCACCAGATGCCTGGAGGAAGAACGCCTCATCTTCCGCCTTGGAACACTTCAACCCCAGGGCATCAATGTGGACTTCAACAGCTTCCTCATTTCCCCTTCTCCCACCTCATCCTAGTTTCAAACTTCCAGCTCAGCACTGTCTCCTTGACTTGTCCGGACTTGTCCGACCTGCCTATCTCCTTTTCGACCTATCCACTCCACCCTCTCCTCCTTGACCTATCACCTTCATCTCCTCCCCCACTCACCCATTGTACTCTATGCTACTCTCTCCCCACCCCCGCCCTCCTCTAGCTTATCTCTCCACGCTTCAGGCTCACTGCCTTTATTCCTGATGAAGGGCTTTTGCCTGAAATGTCGATTTCGAAGCTCCTTGGATGCTGCCTGAACTGCTGTGCTCTTCCAGCACCACTAATCCAGATACTGATTGAGGATGATCAGCCATGATCATAATGAATGGTGGTGCAGGGTCGAAGGGCAGAATAGCCTACTCCTGCACCTATTGTCTATAACATGCTGGCTGGCACAAAATGGGCTGAAGTGGATAATGCCATTTCTTCACTCACTTTTCTTAAAGATGGTAACCTTCTTTGGGAGGTTGGGATGCCTTGTCCATATCAGGGGCACCTATACTACAATCCTATCTGTTCTCTGTACCTTCCCATCTAGCCTTCAAACTCCACCTTGCCCCAGGCTCCCTACTCCATTCTTGTCCAAAATCTTAGACATGGATAGATCTGAGAGCCATGCCTTCTTCATCCGAGGGGCTCTTTGCAATCCCACCAGCATATGATAACTGCTAGAGCTGCTGATCAATCACATTAGCCAGAAATTCTCAGCAAGACATCTTCCCACTAATCAGTGAAGTCTGACCCTAAGGCCATGATGGCTATTGTGTTATGGCTGAGGCAGCCTTACTTAAAGTCAGTCTATTCAGAACTAACTTTTCTTCCCAGAGGGAATGATTGGTATTACTTCCTATTGGGCCTTAATTGGTTGGGACAGGAGGGGGAGCAGGAAGGCTATCCCACTGGCCTTTCCACTACCAACCAACTTGGGGTAGAGGCCAGAATATGGTGGGCTCTCCACCCATCACTCTTCAGCCCAGTGGGATACACCAATCTCAGCACAAAGGGAGAAGACAGATTCCACACACCAAACAGCATCCATTACACCATAAACTGGAACAAATTGAGCTGAATTTTTATCCCAGCAGCTTTAAGTAAGTAGTTTGCAGGTTAGAAAGAAATCTTGAGCTTTCATTTTCATACCAAGATTTCCTGCATCTATTTCTCTTTGTGGGAGAGAAAGTAAGTTGACAAAGAGCTGCAATCGCCTCAAATATTCATGATCTGTTGGCTCATTGAGCTTTTTCATTCTATACCTTGGTATATTATTTTGAGAAGAATGCTAACATGTTAAATAAAATAATTGATTCAAGTTTTCTCAGCAGTGACGATCAGGAAGACTATATTGAATGCAAAGGATATAAAAGGGTATTGATCCTATATAACTTATTAATATCAGAAAATTAAACATTCATAATTGAGATAACAGCATTATAGTGTTTGATGCAATGTTAAAAATACAATACACTATGAATTATAGAAAAAGTGATGCCTAAGCATGTAAGTATTTATATTAATAATTTACAAATTTATATTAACTATTACAAATAACTGAACTTACAAAATGTTTTTCGTTCGTCCCAGACAAAGTAAAATGTTTTTGACAAAGATTGGAAAAAAAGCAGGACAGCTACAAAATATTAAATTTTTTTTTAAAAGTGTAAACTTTAATTTTGGCACCAATGACATAGCCAGGAAAAGGGATGAGGATCTAAAAAGTGATTTCAGGGAGTTAGGTTGGAAGCTAAAAAGCGGGATAAGCAGCGTAGTAATCTCAGAATGACTACTGAGATTAGTAGTATTCTAGGGAGCGAGTGCAGCTAAACACAAGGCTACAGGGCTGGTGTAGGAGGGAGGGCGGGCTTCAGATACGTCGATTATTGGGGTACCTTCTGGGGAAGGTGGGACCTGTACATGAAGGACGGGTTGCATTTAAACTGGAAGAGCACCAAAATCCTGGGCGGAAGGTTTGCTAGTGCACTTCGGGAGGGTTAAACTAGTTTGGCAGAGGAATGGGAACCAGAGCGACAGATCAGAGGAGAGGGTGTTGTTGAACGGGCAGAAATGGAATACAGAGAGTCTGTCAGGAAGGATACACTGTCGAAGGGGCAAAGGGATGGATTGAAGTGTGTCTGTTTCAATGCAAGGAGTGTCAGGAATAAGAGTAATGAACTTACAGCATGGATCAGCACTTGGAACTATGATGTTGTGGCCATAATGGAGACTCGGATTTCACAGGGGTAGGAATGGTTTCTGGATATTCCAGGGTTTAGATCTTTAAAAAAGAACAGGGAGGGGAATAACAGAGGAGGCAGAGTAGCATTGTTAATTAGAGAGTGCATCACAGCTGCAGAAAAGAAGGTTATTGAGGAGGGTTAGTCTACTGAGTCAGTATGGGTGGAAGTCACTAACAGGAAAGGAGCAGTCACTTTATTGGGTGTTTTCTATAGACCCCCCCCCCCCCCCCCAATAGCAGCAGAGAGATGGAAGGACAGATTGGACAGAAAGGTGCAGATGTAACAGTTACTGTAATGGGTGAGTTCAACTTCCCCAAAATTGATTGGAACTTCCTTAGCGCTGATGGTCTGGATGGAGCCAATTCTGTCAGGTTTGTCCAGGAGGGATTCCTGACTCGATATGTAGATAGGCCAACTAGGGAGCAGGCTATATTGGATTTGGTTCTTGCCAACGAGCCAAGCCAGGTGTCAGATTTCTCGGTTGGAGAGTATTTCAGTGACCATGATGACAACTGCCTCACCTTTACCACAGCCGTAGAGAGAGTTCGGAACAGACAGTTTGGGAAGGTATTTAATTGGGGAGAGGGAAAATTATACAGCTATTAGACAGGAGTTGTGGTGTATTAATTGGGAACAATTGTTCTACGGGAAATGCACAACAGAAACGTGGAAACTATTTAAGGATCACTTGTTGCGATTGTTGGATAACTTTGTCCCACTGAGACAGGCAAGGAATGGAAAGGTAAAGGAGCCTTGGATGACCAGAGCAAAGAAACTTCTCATCAAAAGGAAGAAGGAAGCTTACTTAAAGTTGAGGAAGCAAGGATCTGGCATAGCTTCAGAAGCTTATAAGGTAGCTAGGAAAGAACTCAAAAATGGACTGAGGAGAGCTAGGAGGGTGCAAGAAAAATCCTTGGTGGGAAAGATTAGGGAAAGCCCAAAGGCATTCTATATGTACGTGAGGAATAAGAGAATGATCAGAGAGAGAGTAGGGCCAACCAGGGATAGTGGAGGCAACTTGTGCCTGGAGTCGGAAGAGGTAGAGAGGGCCCAAATGAGCTCTTTGCTTCAGTATTCGCTAGAGAGAGGGACCGTGTTGAGAGTACAAACACCAGGGACCAGATTAATAGACTTGAATAGATTGATATTAAGGACGTGGATGTGCTGAAAATTCTGAGAAACCTCAAGAAACATAAATCCCCAGGGCCAGACCAGATATATCCAAGGTTACTACAAGAAATGAGGAATGAGATTGCTGCACCTCTGGCGATGATCTTTGCACCCTCACTCTCCACGGGAGTGGTTCCGACTGAATGGAGGGAGGCGAATGTTGTTCCTCTATTCAAGAAAAGGAACAAGGAAATCCCTGGAAATTACAGATCAATCAGTCTTATGTCTGTCGTAAGGAAGGTACTGGAAAGGATTCTGAGAGATAGGATTTATGACTATTTGGAAAAACATATTTTGATTCAAGATGGTCAGCTAGGCTTAATGAGGGGCAGGTCCTGCCTCATAAGCCTTATTGCATTCTTTGAGGACATGACGCGACAAGTTGACGAAGGTCAAGCATTGGATATGGTGTATATGAATTTCAGTATGGCATTTGATAATGTTCCTCACGATAGGCTCATTCAGAACGTTAGGAGGTATGGAATACAGTATTGTCTGGCCAAAAGAAGACAGCAAGTGATAGTAGATGGAAATTATTCCACCTGGAGGTCGGTGACCAGTGGTGTCCCGCAGAGATATGTTCTTGGGTCTCTGCTCTTTGTAGTTTTTATCCACGACCCCAGAGAAAAGACTTTGCCTATTCCTCTCATTCATGCCCCTCATAATTGTGTAAACCTCTATAAGGTCACCCCTCAGCCTCCGACGCTCCAGGGAATACAATCCCAGCCTGTTGAGCTTCTCCCTATAGCTCAAATTCTCCAACCCTGCCAACATCCTTGTAAATCTTTTCTGAACCCTTTCAAGTTTCACAACATCTTTCTGATAGGAAGGAGACCAGAATTGCATGCAATAATCCAACAATGGCCTAACCAATGTCCTGTACAGCCGCAATATGACCTCCCAACTCCTGTACTCAATACTCTGACCAAGAAAGAAAAGCATACCAAGCGCCTTCTTCACTATCTTATCTACCTGCGACTCCACTTTCAAGGAGCTATGAACCTGCACTCCAAGGTTGTTGTTCAGCAACACTCCCTAGGATCTTACCATTAAATGTCTAAGTCCTGCTCTGATTTGCTTTTCAAAAATGCAGTACCTCACATTTATCTGAATTAAACTCCATCTTCCATCTTCTCAGCCCATTGGCCCATCTGGTCAAGATCCTGTTGTAATCTGAGGTAACCTTCTTCGCTGTCCACTACACCTTCAATTTTGGTGTCATCTGCAAGTTTACTAACTGTACCTCTTATGCACGCATCCAAATCATTTATGTAAATGACAAAAAGTAGAGGACCCAGCACTGATTCTTGTGGCACTCCACAGGCCTCCAGTCTGAAAAACAAGCCTAACCAATGTCCTGTACAGCCGCAACATGACCTCCCAACTCCTGTACTCAATGCTCTGACTAATAAAGGAAAGCATACCACCACCACCCTCTGTCTTCTACCTTTGAGCCAGTTCTGTATCCAAATGGCTAGTTCTCCCTGTGTTCCGTGAGATCTAACCTTGCTAACCAGTCTCCCATGGGGGACTTTGTCGAACGTCTTACTGAAGTCCATACAGATCACGTTTACCACTCTACCCTCCTCAATCCTCTTTGCTACTTCTTCAAAAAACTCAATCGACAGTCAATCCAAGATGGCGGCAACTCAGCAAGTCTGAGTCTATAGTGCTTCTCCCAAGACCTGGGCAAAGTGGGTCACCCGCATCCACCACACTCACCAAATCATTTAAAATAGTTTTTACTTAATGTAATTAGTTGCTTAGCACTAAATTTAAATAGTCTAGTCTCCTGTAAAAATGACTAGGGGGAAAGGAGCCCGCAGTTCTCAGCAGGCAGGAACCCCTTCCCCACCTTCCCCAGCTGCAGCAGAGGCATCCGCAGCCACCCCGGGGGACTTACCTATGGTGGCGAGCCTTGTGGAAATAATCTCTAAACTCAATGCGCAGATCGATGCCTTCATTGAAGAGTCCCGAAGCTGATGGAATTCACTCTCGGCTGTGCTACAAAAGCATGGCCGAGACATCGAAGAAATCGAGCGCCAAGTCGGAGGTGTGGAGCTAAAGGCCACGACCTCCGTGAATCGAGATCGTCGAAAAAATATTCGTTTGCTGGGCCTTCCCGAACGGGAATAGGAAGGCCAGCTTCCTCGAACAGTGGCTTCCACAGCTGTTAAATCTGGAGGCTGGATCAGGCCAGGAAAGGATAGAATGGGCCTTCCGAGTAGCAGCACACGGGCCCGACTCGAACCAGCGCCCCCGCCCGGTCCTGCTCCGGCTGCAGAGCTACAAGGAGAGGCAGATGCTCTTGGAAGCTTCCAGAAATCTTGGGAAAGATCCCCAAGCCATAATTTATAAAGGATCCAAGATTATGTTATTTCAAGACTTTTCCCCACCTTTAGTCCGAAAGAGGAAGGTGTTTGATGAAGCAAAGAAGTGTTTAAGGGACTTAAACATTCAGTATTCCTTGCGCTACCCAGCTATGCTACGCTTCAGCCACGAAGGGTCCGTGTATAACTTCGGATCACCGGAGAAGGCCAAGGAACGTTTGGCCTCTCTTAGATAAATTATAAGAGTTAATTGATGTTGTTTTGCCCTCCCCCCACCCCGGATTACCCCAATTTTGTTTCCTTTCAGTACCTTACTGTTTAATATTATCTCTGGGGGGTGGGAAGAGAGGTTTATTTATTTATTCTTTACTTAGCGATTTTCTTCTTTTTTTATTTATATATATAGGCCAGGGGGTCTAGTTAATGTAGATGGGGGAAAGATGGTTACTTTATCCTATTTTATCTCTGTCCTTAGGAGCGGGGTTGTTTTCCCCTGTTATTCTGTATTACTATATTTAATTATTATTTGCTGAGACTGTAATTTTATAGTCATTTATGTTCATATATGGTATTAATATTACCAAACATATCCAGGTGTTGGTGTGGGGGGGGAGGGGTGTGAGGGGTAGGGTACTCATTGTTAATTCTAGCTCGGTAGTATATTTGAATTTTCTTTATCCTATCGTGGGGTGCTTGGGTCAAGGGTGGGGCACTGGTTGGGAGAGGTTATGATGGGTTTTTGGAAAGGCAGTGATGCCCCTTGGAATAAGGGGGAAGATCTCCATTTAAATACGTTTTATATTTTTAAATTTAGAAATAGTTTTTTATTATATTGATCTGAGCGTATTAAAGAGCCTTTATTTTTGTGAATTTTATGTGCTCTATGCTCGGGATGTTTTGGATAAGGTTTCTTCTCCCAGGGAGTCTCGGACTTGCCTGGTGATTATGGGTAATCGGTCGATTAAATGGTGCACCTGGAATGTCACGGGGAGTAATTCACCAATCAAAAGGAAGAAAATATTATCAAACCTCAAGAAAGAAAGGATCGATACAGCTCTCCTACAGCAGACACATTTATTGGATAAAGAACACCTGAAATTATGACAGGGAAGAGATTATTTTCCATTCTCTCTTTCTGTGCAAGGAAAAACATTTTGGTAAACTGGGTGGCTGAGGGCCCTCATGGACTTTCGAGTTGGCACAGAATAATTATGGAATATAATCCCACTGACTCCCTTACAAATATGGTGCACCAAAAGAAAAACCGAATTACTCCATAAAATATGGCAGCCCTTCTTGAATTACACAAATACAAATATCTCGGTCATCCTAACAAGGGCCTTTATTGAATTGAGAAGGTGAACCTGGCTGGTCTGCGGCCTCTTAAGTGAGGAATCCCGCACGAATAAGGGTTTTGTTGTGATCTGATGTTAACACATTCCGAGCACGTATATCACTACTCAATTTTTGTGTTATCCGATGGTTTTTTTTCTCTCAAATAATGTAGGTTTTAATCATATACTCTGGTTAGTTGTCGGTTAGATGAGCAGATAGTTGAGTTTTGGTTTTTTTTCTCTCGGTATTTTGTTTTCTGTTTGATAGATTTTGGTTATTATTTATTTAAGATTTAATTGTATATCAATGTTTATTCTTGGGGTTTTATTTTTAGTTTTCTTTTGTAAACGTGTAAAAACATGTTAAATTTTCAATAAAAATATTTATAAAAAAAACTCAATCAAGTTTGTGAGACATGATTTCCCACGCATGAAGCCATATTGACTGTCCCTAATCAGGCCCTAAAGGAGCCTTCCACATCCATCAAAGATTTACCTGCACATCCACGAATATCATTTATTGTATCCGTTGCTCCCGATGTGGTCTCCTCTACATTGGGGAGACTGGGCGCCTCCTAGCAGAGCGCTTTAGGGAACATCTCCGAGACACCCACACCAATCAACCAAACCACCCCGTGGCCCAAGATTTCAACTCCCCCTCCCACTCTGCCGAGGACATGGAGGTCCTGGGCCTCCTTCACCACCGCTCCCTCACCACCAGACGCCTGGAGGAAGAACGCCTCATCTTCTGCCTCGGAACACTTCAACCCCAGGGCATCAATGTGGACTTCAACAGTTTCCTCATTTCCCCTTCCCCCACCTCATCCTAGTTTCAAACTTCCAGCTCAGCACTGTCTCCTTGACTTGTCCGGACTTGTCCAACCTGCCTATCTCCTTTTCGACCTATCCACTCCACCCTCTCCTCCTTGACCTATCACCTTCATCTCCTCCCCCACTCACCCATTGTACTCTATGCTACTCTCTCCCCACCCCCACCCTCCTCTAGCTTATCTCTCCACGCTTCAGGCTCACTGCCTTTATTCCTGATGAAGGGCTTTTGCCCGAAACGTCGATTTCGCTGCTCGTTGGATGCTGCCTGAACTGCTGTGCTCTTCCAGCACCACTAATCCAGTACCTAATCAGTCCTTGCCTTTCCAAATACATGTACTTCCTGTCCCTCAGGATTCCCTCCAACAACTTGCCCACCACTGACGTCAGTCTCACTGGTCTATAATTCCCTGGCTTGTCCTTACCACCCTTCTTGGCGTGGTTCTCCACTGATAGTCTATAATTGACTGTGAGACAAAGTTAAAAATCACACAACACCAGGCTACAGTCCAAAAGATTTAGGTGGAAGCACTAACTTTCAGAACGCTGCTCCTTCATCAGGTGGTTGTGGAGCATAAGACATAAGACACAGAATTTATAGCAAAAGATTACAGTGTCATGCAACTGAAATTATATATTGAACAATCCAGGTTCAATACCTGTAAATACTAAATTTAGCTGTAAATATTTAGCTGATGAATGTTTGAAAATAATTTTGCAAGAACTGATATGGGGACATGTCGCCCTAACACATTTTCTTCAAAACATTGTCACTCTGTTTTAAGGTTTTATATCAGAAAGTCTGACCATCAACTGACTTTCAAAATCTTCTTTGAAGACAACTTGAAGCATCCTTGTGTCATGGTAACAGAAACAAAAATCAGCTGTAATGCGATAAAACATAGGAGAAAGTGAGGACTGTGAATGCAGGAGATCAGAGTTGCAAAGTGTGGCACTGGAAAAGCACAGCAGGTCAGGTAGCATCTGAGGAGCAGGAGAATCGACAGTTTGGGCAAAAGCCATTCACCAGGAAGGGTGAAGGACTTATGCCCGAAATGTCAATGCTGCTGCTCCTCAGATGCTGCCTGACCTGCTGTGCTTTTCCAGTGCCACACTTTTTGACAAAGATAAAACAGCTCCAACAAGTACAGATATCTGAAAGAACTACTGTTGACCCCTATGCTTTTAATTGTTGAATTAAATTATTGCTTAGTAATTTTTAAATATGCAACAATTTATGTAGCAAGAAAACTAGCTTTGATTTTTGGTATTGTTTGGCCTCTTTTGTGGTGACTGGACAACGGAGTACAAATTCTCTGATCAGTAACAGCCAGTTTGGATGCTGAGAGAATTTTCCGACCTTCAAAGTGCACAACTATTATTAAACATAAAAGCTTGAATTTTGATTTTTAAACAAGATGGTGAAGCTTTTTATTTTGCACCAATAAGGACAAACACAAGAATGTCTAATTTCAAATGATCACCGCATTCCATGATTAGCCAACACTTGTTGAACAATCCAAAGTCAACTGATAGCGACACTAATAAACAATTTCAGTTGATCAGTGAATTGTAGCATGGCCTATTTATGCTTGCTAAAAGCAACAAGCCATCATATGCAGGAACCTGGTGTGTCTCAGCAAAAGAAATACTTTCAACCCTTATTTCTTTTTTGAATTACCCAGACGCCCATAATTCCTCATTGCAACACCTGCATGGCAACACCTCAGCCATGCTGAGAACTTGCCAACCAATACAGCACCCTTTTCTCCCGCAATATATTGTATTTGTTTTAAATTTGCCATTGTTACAGCTATCCTGATGAGTGCAAGATGAAAAGCTTTGGCAACATGTCTCTTTCTTTAACAAATAATGTGAGATGCTGCATTTGGATAAAGCAAATCAGGGCAGGACTTACACACTTAATGGTAAGGTCCTCGGGAGTGTTGCTAAATGAAGAGTTCTTGGAGTGCGAGCTCATAGTTCCTTGAAAGTGGAGTCACAGGTAGATAGAATAGTGACAAAGGTATTTGGTATACTTGTCTTTATTGGTCAGAGCATTGGATAAAGGAATTGGGAGGTCATGTTGCAGCTGTACAGGACATTGGTTAGGCCATTTTTGGAATTCTGCGTGTAATTCTGGTCTCCCTGCTATAGGAAGGATGTTCTGAATCTTGCAAGGATTCAGAAAACATCTACAAGAACGTTGCCAGAGTTGGACCTTTTGAGCTATAGGGTGAGGCTGAATAGACTGGGGCTATTTTCCCTAGAGTGCAGAGGCTGAGGGGTGACCTTTATTGAGGTTTATACAATCATTAGGGGCATGGATATATCAAATAGACTCCCTCGGGTAGGGGAGTCCAAAACTCGAGAGCACAGGTTTAGGATGAGAGGGGTAAGATTTAAAAGGGACCTTAAGGGCTACATTTTCATGCAGAGGGTGGTGCATATCTGGAATGAGTTGCCAGAGGAAGTGATGGAGGCTGGTACAATTACAACATTTAAAAGGCATCCAGATGGATATATGAATAAGAAGGGTTTAAAGATATATGGGCCAATTGCTGGCAAATGAGACTGGATTCATTTAGGATATCTGATCGGAATGGACAAGTTGGATCAAAGGTTCTGTTAACGTGCTGTACATCTCTATGATCGTATATCCATTTCATGAGGAACAAATTAAGACAGTGTGAAAGAAATTGGGGGACTTCTGGCCAGTGGGAAAAAAAAACAGATAAGAGAAAAGTAGGAGGACTTCAGGGCGAAAAAGTCAATATCAAAAAGAATGAAAGGTTGAAGGATTTGGGATTATCTGCTCCTATTGCTTGTGGAGAGTCAATGATGTGTTTGTAGTAGAAATTGAAGTGTGTCTTCTCAGGAAAGTCCCAAGTTGATTGCCTGGCGAATATTGCTGTTGAACTACTGAATCTGTTCAACTGGCAGATTAAAATGGTAAAATTATAAAGTATTGAGAATAGGTACAAATGAGTGCTGAGTTTTTAATCTCTTATTTTTGTTTCAGGTTTATTGAAAATGCTAAGATATGTTAAATATTAGTAATTTTAACAATAAGTATTAAATATCATACTGGTAAGGTTTTCTTAATAGTTGATAAGCATTGAAACTATTGATCAGACATTATAACATTGGTAAGACTTCTTGGCAACATGAAGGCTAATTAATAAATAAAAGAATAGAGACCTGATTCTACATCAAAACGCATGTCCTCTGTGAAGGAAGTCTAAGACATTTTCCATGTCTGGGATAACTATTTGTGTAGGGCATGTGTCAGTTCCAGCAGATAGAGCTCAGAGCGACTGGGCTTGTATACACTTGAGTTTAGAAGGATGAGAGAGGATCTGATTAAGACAGATAAATTATTAAAGGATTGGACACTCTGGAGGGAGGAAGCATGTTTCTGCTGATGGGTGAGTCCACAACGAAAGGACACAGTTTAAAAATAAAGGGTAGGCCATTTAGAACAGAGTTGAGGAGAAACTTCTTCACCCAGAGAGTGGTGGATATATGGAATGCTCTGCCCCAAAAGGCAGTGAATGCCAACTCTCTGGATACTTTCAAGAAAGAGATGAATAGGGTTCTTAAAGGTAGTGGAATCAAGGGTTATGGGGATACTGATTGTGGATGTTCAGCCATGATTATAATGAATAGTGGTGCTGGCTTGAAGGGCCGAATGGCCTACTCCTGCATCTATTGTCTAATATTTCAGAACTTGAGCAGCAGCTGACACCACTGTGGTATTTCTGTAAGGCTGAGAACTACATAGTCAATATGGTTGGAGATGTGGTCACTCTGCAGTTTAAGATTATGCAGGGAAGAGAAGGAATGGTTCAATACTAGATAATCAAAAAGGAATAGATGAGTAGTACAAGAACCCCCTGAGTGTAGCCAGAGATACATTGACATATCCATGTTGCCATGAGCACATGCAGCTGCATGTGTTGGTAATACAAGGGAGACTGGTGATCCATAGTGATGCACGATTCAGTAGCTGTGGGGGAAGGATATTGATGTTTCTGCTGCCACAAATGTGAATCCAGAATGGTGTATTGTCTCCCTGCTGCTAGGATCAAGGATGTTACTGAGTGGTTGCAGGGCATCCTGAGGAAGGAAGAAAAACAGCCAAGAGGTATGGTGCACATGAGAACCAATAGCAGATGGAAAAAGGGATGTGGTCCTACATAATTCTTGAGACTTTGGAACAGCCCATGGGGGAATTCAGATCTGTACAGACCAGCTGATTTGTATCTGAACATAGCTAGGGCTGAGTTCCATGTGAGTCATGTTGCGACTTCTAGGGCTTAAAGTAACCCAACAGAGACATGGAAAACAGGAAATAATATCAAGAGGAATGGCAAGGTGCACTAAGTACAGAGATTGATCCCGCTGGAATTAATATTATAAGTTAATAGGTAGGATCAAAGCAAGGGGAAAAATAATGAAAATTAAATTAAAATCATTGTCCATACATGTGAATGCAGTATGGTAAGCAAGGTTGGTGAGTTGCAAGCACAGGTGAAAATATATTGTGGCTCAAGGAAACACAGGACTGGATGTTAGATAATCCTAGATGCAAAGTGTTCAAGGAAGACAGAAAAGGATACCAAAGGGATAGAGTGGCAGCACTGATTAAGGAGACTTGGCAATGCTGGAGAAAGAGGATGTCCCAGATGAAGCAAGAATCAATTCAGCTGGAGTTAAGGAACAAGAAAGATGCAATTACATAGTGTCTTGTACACTACGGAACAATGAACAAGCCGGGGTAAGAATAATTAGTTGCGAGAAAGCCAACTTCAATGAGGTAAGAATGGATTTGGACCAAATAAACTGGAGTCAGAGAATAGCAGGAGAAACTGGAGCCAAACAATAAATGCACTATCTTCAAAGAAGAATTGGTTAAAGCATGGTCAAAGCATATTCCCTCAAAAGGAAAAGGAGGATAGGGAAAGCAAATTCAGAGTGCCCTGGACATCAAAATTGGTTTTCAAAAAATTGAGTAAAAAGTGTACTTAACATCAAGGTTAGATTTTAAAAAATAGAATTGAGATATATAGAAGTTAGTCATAGTCATAGAGATGTACAGCATGGAAATAGACCCTTCGGTCCAACCCGTCCATGCCGACCAGATATCCCAACCCAATCTAGTCCCACCTGCCAGTACCTGGTCCATATCCCTCCAAACCCTTCCTATTCATATACCAATAGGTGGATAGTGAAAACACAAATGAGAGAAGCAAAGAGGATGAATGAAAAAGACAGGCAGCCAACATAAAAGGGCATCCCTTTCTTCTGTGAACTTGGAAGAAAAAGTGCTGATGAAAAATAGGAGTACACAGACACAGAGGACAGGACTGAAGTACTAAACAAATAACTTTCATCTATCTTTACCAAGGACTGAGTGAAGGCAAATTTTCCACCACTGAGAGATGCTCAGTAAAGCTGAGAATGTCTCAGAATTAGAGGGGGCCTATAGGTCTGCAGGAAAACAACACATACGGACCAAATATTGAACTCCAGAAGTAATCATTCCAACATCCACAAACAAAGCTGCTTCAGAACATTATTTCAACGAGCCAACACACACTGCAGCACAGAGGAACTACGCAGAGCAGAGGAAAATTACTTATACAGTGTATTCAAAAAGAATGGATACCCAATAAACACAGTCTGCCGCTTTCTCAGCAACAAACCCAAACAAGCAGACAAAACATGTCCAGAAACCCTAGCCACTCATCCCTACCTCAAAGACATCTCGGAAATGTCTGCCAGATTACTCAGACCCCTTGGCATCATGGTAGCCCACAAACCCACGAACACACTAAAACAACAGCACCCTGTACAGACAACAAATAAAACTAATGTCATTTACAAAATACCGTGCAAGGACCGTAACAAACACTACATTGGACAAACAGGCAGAAAACTAGCCACCAGGATACATGAACATCAACTAACCACAAAACGATATGACCCTCTCTCACTTTACACACAGATAAGGAAGGACAACACATCCATCCTAGGACAAGCCAAACAGAGACACACACGAGAATTCCTAGAAGCATGGCATTCCAACCGGAACTCTATCAACAAGCACATCGAGTTAGACCCCATCTACCACCCCTTGAGAAAACTAACAGGAAATGACATCACCAACCCAAAGAAACCCAAACATGTAAATAGAAACCTGGAATCATCAACGGTGCTTCACCTGGAGGCCCACTGAAGAAGTTACTTAGTAGGGTGACAAAACATTTGGAAATTAACCTTCCAGCTCAGCAAGCAAACCTACATCCAAAACTCCTCTTTATGCCTGTCAACTAGATTAAGAGCCTCAGTCAGGGAACTCAAATTCTATGAGATTCACCTGGCTGAGCTCATTGTAATCACGACACTATCTTCTTTATACTACTAGCTAGCTTACTCTCAGATTACATCTTCCCCATTTGCCCCTACCCCCCTTATTGCCATTTTAGATCTCCTCTGCTAATTTTTAAAGGCTTCCCAGTCCTCTGGCTTCTCAGATGTCTTCACGACATTGTATGCTATTTCTTTTCCTTTTATTCCATCCCGGACTTCCCTTTTCAGCCATGATTGCCTCATTCGTCCCTTTGTTTGTTTCTTCTTTGGGATGAAATTTTTCCATGCCTCCCAAATTACCCCCAGAAACCCCTGCCATTGCCTCTTCACTATCTTCCCTGCTAGGATCACTTTCCAATTAACTTCAGCTGGCTCCTTCCTCATATCTTTGGAGTTACCTTTACTCAATTGTAGTAGATTTGATTCCAGCTTCTCTGTTATGGTCACTGCGCCCTCTGGGTTCCTTCACATTAAGCTCCCTAATCAAGTCTGCCTCATTACACATCACCATAATACAGAATTGACTGTTTCCTAGTGAGGTCTACCAGACGCTGCTCCAAAACACCACCTTGGAGACATTCCACAAATTCCTTTTATTTGTGTTTTTGAGGGAGGCCAGATCTTTGAAGTGAAGAATTGGTATCCCTTGTAAAGGAGCCAACGTCTGAATGAAATATGATGAGTCATAGTGTCTGTAACATCAATGAGGATTGCTGAGAAAACGGTGGGATCTGCTTTCACCACATCTGCCATTTAATCTGGAATGTTTGACCACAGCTTGTTAACTTTAGTTTACCTCATACTAATTCTGATTGTTAGAGTATAAATCAGTGCTCAAAATAAGTGGAAGTAGAGGGCGCTTTCATCATTGATAGCCACCAAAAAGCCCGGGAAAATTCAATGATCAAAATCTACAAATTAGAAGCACAGGGGGTCATTTGTACCCTATTGAGCCATGGCAGATTGTATAGTGGCCTGAACTCCACCGTAAGATCTCCTTCCACCCCCCCCCAATACCTTTAGCCCATTCCAGCAAATGTTTCCTGTGTAAGTAGATTAGACAGAATCAGAATCCTCCAAACACAAACTGATTCTCCCTTGCATTTACTGTTGATAGGTTCACTTTGGACTTTTCAGCAGCAAAGATGGGAAAGAAAAAGCCTGTGATCAGAGTCATATTGAGAAAATCCGTTAGCAGATGGTAAAGCTGGAAGTAGCAGATCATTTTAAGTCTGAAGGTAGTAGGGACACAGGGTATGGGAAGCAAAGCTGGTGGGGTCGGAGATGGGAAGAGATGCTGGCATGTTCTGGGTCGCAAATGTGAGGTTGCTGGAATGGTGGTTGGGTGCGTAGGATGGTTGAGAGTGGGATCTTCATAGGGAAAGTGACAGGTCTCAAAGGGGAGAGAGATCTCCAAAGGAGAAAGAATAGTTTTAAATATTACAGTAAAGGAATACTCAGCTCATTGAGATCTGGGAAAATTGAGGTAATTAGTTCCTTGCAAATATATGTGGAGTCTCTAGTTTAAGGCTTTAGCAGTTCATGAGCCATTCTTTGGGGGAAAGTATATTTCATAAATATTTATGTTTGTATGTTATCATAGCTCAAAGCATCTCTCATACTGCAATTTTTTTGATATAATTCTAGAATCCATCATTAAGGACAGGCAAAAGTAGACATTGGGCCACTTCAAACTGATGCAGGGAGCCTAGTGATGGGAGATAAGGAAATAGCAGGAGAACTTAACAAGTACTTTGCGTCAGTTTTCACAGTGGAAGACATGAGTAATATCCCAAAAATTAAAGGGTGTCACGGGGCTGAGTTGAGTATGGTTGCCATTACGAAAGAGATAGTGCTAGAAAAGTTAAAAAGTCTTAAAATTGATAAATCTCCTGGCCCCGATGGGATACACCCTAGAGTTCTGAGAGAGGTTGCTGAGGAAATAGCAGAGGCATTGGTTGAGATCTTTCAAGAGTCACTGGAGTCAGGAAAGGTCCCGGATGATTGGAAGATGGCTGTAGTAACCCCCTTGTTCAAGAAAGGATCAAGGCAAAAGATGGAAAATTATAGGCCAATCAGCTTAACCTCGGTTGTTGGTAAAATTCTAGAATCCATCATTAAGGATGAGGTTTCTAAATTCTTGGAAGAGCAGAGTCTGATTAGAACAAGTCAACATGGATTTAGTAAAGGGAGGTCATGCCTGACAAACCTGTTGGAATTTTTTGAAGAGGTAACAAGTAGGTTAGACCAGGGGAACCCAGTGGATGTGGTCTATCTGGACTTTCAAAAGGCCTTTGATAAGGTGCCACACGGGAGACTGCTGAGCAAGGTGAGGGCCCATGGTGTTCGAGGTGAGCTGCTGGGATGGATTGAGGATTGGCTATCTAACAGAAGGCAGAGAGTTGGGATAAAAGGTTCTTTTTCAGAATGGCAGCCGGTGACGAGCGGTGTCCCGCAGGGTTCGGTGCTGGGGCCACAGCTGTTCGCATTATATATTAATGATTTGGATGAGGGAACCGGGGGCATTCTAGCGAAGTTTGCCGATGATACAAAGTTAGGTAGACAGGCAGGTAGTACTGAGGAAGTGGGGAGGCTACAGAAGGATCTAGACAGGTTGGGAGAGTGGTCCAGGAAATGGCTGATGGAATTTAACGTGAGCAAGTGCGAGGTCTTGCACTTTGGCAAAAAGAATATAGGAATGGACTACTTTCTAAATGGTGAGAAACTTAATAAAGCCAAAGCACAAAGGGATCTGGGAGTGCTAGTCGAGGATTCTCTAAAGGTAAACATGCAGGTTGAGTCTGTGATTAAGAAAGCGAATGCAATGTTGTCTCTTATCTCAAGAGGGTTGGAATATAAAAGCAGAGATGTACTACTAAGACTTTATAAAGCTCTGGTTAGGCCCCATTTGGAGTACTGTGTCCAGTTTTGGTCCCCACACCTCAGGAAGGACATACTGGCACTGGAACGTGTCCAGCGGAGATTCACACGGATGATCCCTGGAATGACAGGTCTAGCATATGAGGAACGGCTGAGGATACTGGGATTGTATTCGTTGGAGTTTAGAAGATTAAGGGGAGATCTAATAGAGACGTACAAAATAATACATGGCTTTGAAAAGGTGGATGCTAGAAAATTGTTTCTGTTAGGCGAGGAGACTAGGACCCGTGGACACAGCCTTAGAATTAGAGGGGGTCATTTCAGAACGGAAATGCGGAGACATTTCTTCAGCCAGAGAGTGGTGGGCCTGTGGAATTCATTGCCACGGAGTGCAGTGGAAGCCGGGACGCTAAATGTCTTCAAGGCCGAGATTGATAGGTTCTTGTTGTCTAGAGGAATTAAGGGCTACGGGGAGAACGCTGGCAAGTGGAGCTGAAATGCGCATCAGCCATGATTGAATGGCGGAGTGGACTCGATGGGCCGAATGGCCTTACTTCCACTCCTATGTCTTATGGTCTTATGGTGTTAAAAATAAACATGTAACCATTCACCTGGGACCTCACCAGTCTGCAGAAAATATGTTTAAGGTATCAGTTTTTTCAGTATAGAACTATATGTAAGTTTATTTTTTTAACAAAGGTATTTGTCCCTTACAAACGCCAGTTATCTTGTGCTGATTTTAAACACAGCAAACTTTATTTTAACTGACACCTTATGAACTGGCACTCTCAATAAACTGGCAGTGATTATTTACCTCAAATACTGGAAGTTTACTGTATTATTGTGGTCTCTGCGATGTCCAAGTAGTCAGTTGAGAAGGCTGTCTGCTGCTAAGTTTTACTTCAGGCAAAGTTACATTATTATTTAGGTCTTTATGCTGTAAGTAAAGTGTAACAGTGATGTGCGTACCCTTTCATTACATTTCTATAATTTAGTGCATGTTTTTACATAGATTATGTGGACCTCTTGATCAACCAGACTATTTGATCAACTGGCACACTCCTGGTCCCAGAGGTGCCAGTAAATAAAATGTTTGCTGTACTCAGAAATTGTGTTGAGGAAATGAATGCTTTTCTTCTGTATTGTGACTTTCGGTTTAGCGGAACAATAATGAATATTAAAGATATTGATAAATTCTTCTTATTCTGCTTTTTGTGTGAGTTCAAATCCCCCATATCTTACCACAACTACAGAAGGTATTGTTACTACATGATCATCAATGAAGAATCTAGTGCAATTGGAAAAGGAACCGCTGAAACTCAAAGGTTGCCCCTGAAAATCAAAAAGAAACCTTTCAGAAAATCTCAAAAGGAGCTTCTAGGAGTGGAAACATCTGATTTTGAGTCCTTAAGTGGTTTACCTAGTAGATTGTTGTTTATTGCTAACTCTGTGAATTTCATTTTGTTTACTCATAACCATGGAGTCTTGTGGTTTTGTTCTCTTAGTAAGTGCCTAGCATTTCAAATTTTATTTACTTGAAATGAAAACTGTTATTGTTCCCTAAGCAGATCACAATTTAATTTGCAGTCTTGTCCATGGTCATAACAGGGGTGTTACTATTGCACACTTTACACCCAGTTTTAAAACGATCCCATTAAAATTTTGTCTGCTTTTAGACTGACTTGATTTATTTTAAAGTTTAACGTATTCTGTATTTGTCATTTTCCACCATAGCAACTTGGTTGAATAAAATTCTTTCTGTTTTTTTTTCCAGTACAGAATTGGACAGCTGTACATGATCAGCAAACACAGCCATGAGCAGAGTGACAGAGGAGAGGGTGTGGAGGTCGTGCAAAATGAGCCTTACGAGGATCCTACACATGGCAGTGGCCAGTTTACAGAGAAGAGAGTTTACCTCAACAGGTAAATGGAGACTGTGAAGTTGTAAACTAAAAGAGTGCTAGGTCTAGCCTGCTTTTTAGTCAGAATACTTCTTTGTATCTGCAATTAATTCAAAATCTTATAAGCACTTAATGTTTTATAACATATTTGGCCCATTAGTTATTTCAGCAAAATACTAATTACTTCCATTGCAATATTTATGGAAAAGAAGGCCACATTACAAGAAAAGTATTTCCATTAAATGTACAAATTTGAGGACTTTTATATGTGCTTCTGAGAGAATGAAACATTGCTGGTTTATTTTTATAGGTATGTTACAAATCATTTTTTGTTTTGAAAGAAAAAGCGGTTGTCCTGGTGATGGACATTTGCAATGTAACTCTGAAATACATCATCACATTGTCTGTAATAGTTGGGCCTTGGTGCACTAAAAACTGATTTTTCTTCCGTGTGATTAGATTAGATTCCCTACAGTGTGGAAACAGGCCCTTCAGCCCAAACCGACTCTCTGAAAAGTAACCTACCCAGACCCATTTTCCTCTGACTTATGCACTAATACTATGGGCAATTTAGCATGGCCAATTCACCTGGTCTGCAGGAGGAAACCGGACCACCCAGACGAAACCCAAGCAGATACAGGGAGAATGTGCAAACTCCACACAGTCACCCGAGGCTGGAATTGAACCTGGGTCCTTGGTGCTGTGAGGTAGCAGTGCTAACCACAGAGCCACTGTGCCACCCATAATGTGTGTTTGGTCGAAATTCTACTTCTCTAAATTTACACAATTCAAGTTGGAAATTTGTAGAGAATGAAAGACTATTGCCCGAGATGTATCTTATAACAAATTGGCACAGAAATCACCTTTAATTTGACTTTTCCTTCCTGGCTCACTGGTGTTTTCTTACACTGTTATTATGACAGTACCTTTCTTCATTGTCATCATCTCAGCCCTTCTGAAAGACAAACTTTAAAATGTGCCAAATTGAATTGATGCAACCCCATGTTCTCATACAGTGATGTTTTCTCTGAGTCTGAACTTCAGCTTCCCCATTGTTATTTGCAAACGTGACAATAGGTATATTTAGATTTTTTAAATGTGTCTGTAATCAGATCATCCAAAATCCACTGAGTGGTGGAAGAGGTCCAGATATATTCCCATTTTCCAGAGATCATATTATTCTACGTCTGTAATCTTTTGTTGTCTTGCTTTGGTTGAACATGCTATAGTTCCCAGTGGTAATCGTTTCCTTGCTAGAGAATTTTGTAAAATGTATGGTGTAGGACAAGATGCAATCTCCACATTTTGAAGGCATCCGCAAATAATACTTTCAATAAAAAGATCCACGTTAACATCAAGCTTTCTAAAAATACATGAAAATGCATTGTGCGTCTGAACAATTTGATTGAATTATTTCAATCTTGCAGGAATATTAAATATATTGAATTGTATTTCAAGGAAAGCTGCACTGAAAGGATTGATGTGACATGGATCCGATTATGGTATATGGTAGAGATAGTAGTCTTGGGGCATTATTTCTTCCTGGTCAATCTGTATATCCAGCTTGCTCTTAAAACAATTAGATTTCACAGCTCTGTTCTTAAATGGAAGGGATTAACATTTCAAGAATAAGATTATTGCAGTGGTTTCTTGCTTTTGACGATTATAGTAAGGTACATGAAATCAAACAGCTGTAATGAAATATGCCTGATTCATACGTATGTTTGATTGATTAAATTTTTTGAGAGCTGCATTGTCAGTCTTTACACAGTACTAAATGCAACAAGAAGAGAATTTTTTGACATTTTTGCACAATCTGTCATAAAAGGTTGTATAAGAAAAATATCTTCCAACTAAGTACATTAAGCATTTTAAAAATCAAGCTTTATGTATTTCAGAACTTTCCTTCAAAGCTTGACAACCACCTAATGCCTATTCCTTGATGTAAAATACTTTCAACAAATTCAATTTGCTTTCTCCTTGAAAGGAAAAGAAAATGGTGCATTGATCTATTAATATGTCACAATTGACAAGCTTTGTGGATTCCGCATATGTCAGAGTGTTTAATAATGCTGTCTATGGTGCACAGAGTACAACAATGTGAGGTAACCATGCACAGTGCACAATCAGGGGCTAAGGTCTACTGAACACACAGTGCTCTATTATATGGTTCATGAGCATTGACAATTGCACTGTGCCCAGGGCTAATTAAGGTTTATGTTGATATAATAGGAAAAGCCCACAAAGTACCCAATGGCCCCGATGTACATACCTATGGTAAACAGGGAGACCGTTCCAAAGTTTAAGGACTGTATACCCCTTTGCTCTGTACCCTTTATTACAGGATTTGGAGCCGAACTACAACAGTAAATCCCCAACATATTTGTGTTTTTGGGATGTCAGCATGTGGCATAGTTTGCAGAACACTGGCTTCTGAATCACAAGGTACTTGATTCAAGTCTCCTTCTCACAGCACTAAAATCAATGCTTACACTCCAGTGCCATTCTGAGGGAATACTTTATTATCAACAATGCCAATTTTTGGATGAGAAGATAAGCTGAAGCCCCATCTGTCTACCAAATGAATAACACTATTTCAAAGAGGAACTGGAGAATTTCCCCTTTGGTCCCATTAATACTTATCCCTGAATCAATATCACACTGGTCATTATCACTTGCAGTTTGTGGGAGTAATCAGAGTGCAAATTGGCTGTTGCATTTCCTACATTGCAAAAAATATTTAATTAACTTAAAGCAGTTTGAGATATTAGTTGGCTGTGAAAAGTGTAGCCAAATGCAAATCTGCCTTTGTTTTATAATAAAGCATCACTTTATGAGCATCTATTATCCTTAAGATCTCCATGCTCCCAGTGGAACAGTTCCACAGAGTCAGTTGCAAATAACTCCAGACTTATTCCAACGCACAATAGCTTAGAAATTGTGCTAGGCCCATTTTGAACAAATGATCAGGTCTCCTCACCCCTCTTCCACCCATGCCTGAACAATGAAACCCAGTCCTGTCTTTGGACTTAGGTTCAATAATGCCAGCATAATATGAACTACTTGACAATAGAAGGTTTAAGTATGGGCTAGATGCTAGCAATGCTGATTTACCCTGCATATTAATATTTACACCAACCCAAAATATTCTTTTAATTACATAGCTGATTCCAAACATCATTTGTTCTCTTGTGTCAGAAATAAGCATCTTTTGAAGGAACATGTGATATATCCTGATATATTTAATCCTGTTACCTTAGCCATACAGAAAAGATGCAATACCTTGGTTCAAGAAAGCAGTTCATACAGAAATAATACTTATTGCGGTTACTTATAGTAAAAAGTGATTTCTTGAGAAGAAATGACATACTGAATGGCCACTAAACTTTTTTGATTTATTATTTGCCACAGTTTTGAAAAGTGACAAAATATTCCACTCAGATGTGATTCAAGAAATTACTCACTTTCAGAAACTGGTTATTTTCCCCACTGAAGGACCCACCATGTTCTTTATTGCTCTCATGCAATTACTTCCACTGTTCACAATGAATAACCTTTGGCATTATCAGGTCTTATTGTGAATATCAGTGCTCACTTGGTTTGGATTCGTGAAACCAAGAGGTATTGCTGACTGATATTGCTTTTATCTGACTTAATAAATGGCAGCTTGCTGTAAAATTACACAGAGTTTCTGATGTCCCCCCTAGTTGTCGTATCCAGTTATTTCTTAAATGATTCTGGGGTCTTTGTCTTCACTACTCAATCCAGACCACTATCTAATGTGTGACTTGAGTGGGACAAGGATTAGGGTTAGGAGCTGAGCCAGATTCACTAGAATGAGAGATTGGCGTGAAAATCTATAACTGAATAGTGGGCTACCTTCAAAGAGGAGATGGTTGGGTACAGTCAAAGTATATTGCCTCCACTAGGAATGATAGGGCAAATGAAACTAGACATCAATGGATGACAAAGGAGCTAGAAACTAAGGTAATCAAGGAAAAGTGCACTTATGACAAATGAATTGCAAAAGGAGCAAAATTGATGCAAGATAAAATATTTCATACAGCAAGTAGTTAGGATGTAAAACACACTGCTGGAAAGTATAGTGGAGGCAAGTTCAACTGAGGGATTAAAGAGGGTGTTGGATGATTATTTGAATAGAAATAATATGCAAGGATCTGAGGGCAAAGGAGGAGATTGGCATTTGGGAATAACCCTTGTTTGAAGAGTTGGCGTAGACAGGTTAAGCCAAATGCCGCAACACATCATGATTCTGTGTCATGCAGAAAATAGTTTCTGATTTTAGTCCAAAAGTTACATTTTATTAATCTGAATCTGCTTCTTTGTTTTCAGTTCTGCAATTTGATTTAACATTCTGAATGTATTTCTTCTGTTCCTTCAAGTATGATTTCACTGTTAAAAGGTCTCCTTGTCGGCTGAACACCCCAAGATTTTACTCTTTTCTCATAACTAGACTCCTGACGCTGGGTTTCAGGATTTTTTTTGCCATATCTCCAAAGTTTGCAAGCCTCCCATATTTCTCAGAAAGCAGAACTGCTGCAATATTCAGTGTATGATCTGGCCAGAGCACTATACAGTTTGATGATGACATTCTCTAACTTTCATTCAACTGTTTGCTTATATTGGCATTCAGTATGTGCTTTAATTTTTACAGTGAATATGCCTTCTCCTTGTGAAACCACTTCTGTATGGGCATACCCCTACAATAAATAAATTTTGTGGGTTTTTTTCAGGGAGAAAAAGCAAGTAATTGCTGCTTCCATTCCTCAATCTAACCTTCATCCTGTTTATATCCTTTTCCTGACTGTTTGTGTCATCCTCACCACTTGCCTTCCCAACTATTTTTGTGTCATCTGCAAACTTGGCGATAGTAGATTCACTTTCCTCATCCAAGTCATGAATATATATTGTAAATAATTGTGGCTCCAGCACTGATCCTTGGGAACTCCACTAGTTGGAGGTTACTCTCACCTCCCAGCTCTCTGTCTTCTATTAGTTAATCAGTTCTCTACTCAGGCTAATATTCTATATCCTATACCATGGGCACTTATTAATTAGCCTAGCATGTGGGACTTTATCAAACACCTCTGAAAATCTAATTATATTACATCCTTACCTTAGCTTTGAACCATCTTGCTTCTTACCTCCACAAAGAGTTATTTTAAATTTGACATGCATAATTTCCAATTCATGAAGCTGACTGATCAATCGTATTATGTATTTCTAAATGCACTGCTCTTGCATTTTCCCAATCACAGACTAAGCTTACTGGCTGACAGTTACTTGCTTTTTGACCCTTCCCTTTTTAGAGAAAGGCGTTACATTGGTAGTTTTACAATGAGTCTCAGAATTTTTGCAAGATTACAACCAGTGCATCCACCAACTCTGTAGTTGCTCCATTTAAATCCTCGAATCCATCTCATCAAGTCCAGGGACCTATCGGTCTTTAACCTCACTAGTTTTCCCTAGCATTTTTTTCCCTAGTGTATTTATTTCTTCTCCTCCTGTTGCGTATTGAATATTTAGTCATTTGGAATGCTATTAGTGTCTCCTACTATGAAGATTGATGCAAAGTATTTATTCATCCGCTTTGCCATTTCTTGATTCCCTGTTATTATTTCTCAGCCACCACCCCTACTCTACCTGGTGGAATTAGGGCCATCTTTAAGAAGTCTTCTATTCACAAAGCAGGAGTCTACGGCGGGAGGCCTGAGCCTTCCTTGTGAGGTTCAAAAACAATATTTAAATTACTGTTACGACAATTGTGATAACTCCTTTTGCTTTATCAGATCTGAAATAATGATGAAAGATGGTGCTCAATAAAACCAAGCTAGACATCCTAGGCACTATTTTAGTCAATCAACATAGCCATTCATTCAACCTTGACAGTCCTGACGAGGTTTTTCATATTAACTGATGCTGACCATTTAGATTAGATTACTTACAGTGTGGAAACAGGCCCTTCAGCCCAACAAGTTCACACCAATCCTCCAAAGAGCAACCCACCCAGACCCATTCCCCTACATTAACCCCTTCACCTAACACTACGGGCAATTTCCCATGGCCAATTCACCTGACCTGCACATTTTTGGACTGTGGAAGGAAACCGGAGCACCTGGAGGAAACCCATGCAGAAATGGGGAGAATGTGCAAACTCCACACAGACAGTTGCCTGAGGCGGAAATTGAACCCAGGTCTCTGGCACTGTGAGGCAGCAGTGCTAACCACTGTGTCACCGTGCCACCCAATAACTCCATGGAATCCCTACGGTGTGGAAGCAGGCCATTTGGACCATCGAGTCCACACTGACCCTCTGAACAGCATCCCACCCAGAGCAACCCTATCCCTGTAACCTTGCAGTTTCCATGGCTAACCCATTTAGTCTGCACATCCCTGGACACTGCAGGCAATTTAGCATGGCCAACCCACCCTAATCTGCACATTTCTAGACTGTGGGAAGAAAGTGGAGCACCCAGAGGAAACCTGCATAGATGCAGGGAGAATGTGCAAACTCCACATGGACAGTTGTCCGAAGGTGGAATTGAACCCGGGTCCCTGGCCCCGCTAGGCAGCAGTGCTAACCACTGAGTCACCGTGCTGCCCCAAAATGCTCAACGCTGTGAACAGGATTCGAACATGCGCAGCAAGCCCCCACTAGATTTCAAACCCAATGCCTTAACCTCTTGGCCATCACAGCTGATGGTAGTTACAATATCTTAAGAGTACCAGTGGTTCTTCCTATTAACTCCTTTTACCTCAGAACATCTCATGATATTGCTGCATACATCTTTTCTGAGATGTTCATGCATGTTCTTTGGCAACTTTGGGATCACATCTCTGTTGGTGTAATCTGGCAAGAATATTTTGTAATCATGTTTGGACAAGCTGAAATAGATAGAATCTGGAAGGCATGTCAGGAGGACATCAAATTAATCAAAACAAAACTATAACACTGCAGATGCTGTAAATCTGAAATAAAAACAGAAAATAGAAATAGAACATCAAACAATACAGCACAGGAACACGCCCTTTGGCTCATGATGTTGTGCTGAACACGACGCCAAATGAAACTAATCCCTTCTTCCTGCCTGTGGTCCATATCTCTCCATTCGTTGCTTATTTGTTTGTTTATCCAAAAGCCCGTAAACACCCCTATCATATCTGCCTCCACCACTGGCAGCACGTTCCAAGCTCCTACCACTCCATGTGTAAAAGACTTGACCATTACATCTCCTTTGAACTTTTCCCATCTTACCTTAAATGCATGCCTTCTAGTATTAGACATTTCAACTCTGGGAAAAAGAATCTAACTGTAAACTGTAATTCTATGCCTTTCATAATTTTGTAGATTTTTATCAGGTCTCCCCTCAGCCTCCATCGCTCTGGAGAAATCAACCCTAGTTTGTTCAGTCTCTCCTTTTAGCTCCTACCTTCTACTCCAGGCAACATGGCAATTAGTAAACTTTGTCTGCACCCTTTCCAAAGCCTCCTCATCCTTTCTATAGTGTGGCAACCAGAAGTGAAAGCAATACTCTTCAGTGCGGCCTAACTAAACATTTATAAAGTTGCAACATAATTTCCTGACTCTTGCACTCAGTGCCCTGATCAATAAAGGCAAGTATGCCATACACTCTCTTTACTACCCTATCTACTTATGTGGCCACTTTAACGGAGTTATGGACTAGGATCCCAAGATCCCGCTATACATCAATGGCAGGGTCCTGCCATTAACTGTATACTTTCCATTAACACCTCCCAATGTACAGCACCCCTCAATTGCCTGCATTAAGCTCCATCTGCCATTTCTCCTCCCATATCTGCAACTGACCTATATCCCACTGTATCCTTTGACAACCTTTTTTCTCTATCCATAGCTCTCTTAATCTATGTGCCATCTGCAAACTTACTAACTTATGCATTTATATTTCCATTGAAGTCATTTGTATAAATCACAAACAACAGAGGTGCCAGTTCGTATCCCTGCGGAACACTACCAGTCACGGACCTCCAGCCAGAAAATCACCCCGCACCACTACCCTCTGTCTTCTATGGGCAAGCCAATTCTGAATCCAAATGGCTCATGCATTTTAATCTTCTCCCTGAGCCTATCATGAGTGACTTTGTTGAAAGACTTTGTTGAAATCTATGTGAACAACATCTACTGCTTTACCCTCATCAATCATCTTCTTCACCTCCTCAACAAAATCAATCAAGTTATTAATATATGATCTGCTCACACAAAACAATGCTGACTGTCTCTAATTAACCAATGTTGTCACATTATTTAAGAAAGGTGGAAGGGATCATCCAGGAAATTACAGGCCTGTTAGCCTCACATTGGTGGTGGGGACATTATTGGAAAAGATTCTCGGGGATAAGATTTATTAGCATTTAAAAGCAAGTAGACTTACTAGCAATAGACAGCATGGTTTTGTGTGGGGGAGATTTTGCCTCACTAATTTGATCGAGTTTTTTGAGGAGGAGAGAAAAGAGAGAAAAATGCTTTTTGTTGATGCATCAACTCCAGTAAAGCCTTTGACAAGGTCCCTCATGGTAGACCGGTACAAAAGGTAAAGTCACATGGTATCGGGTGAGTTAGCAAGATGGATATAGAACTGGCTTAGTCATGGGAGACAGAGGGTAGTGGTGGAGGGATGCTTTTAGGATTACAAACAAATCTTTTCACTGTACTAAGGTACACATGACAATAAATTAAATCAATCAAGTGATGTTTCACAGGTATTAGTGCCGGGACTTCTGCTGTTTGTGGTCTACATAAATGATTTGGAGGATAACGTGGCTGGTCTAATTAGTAAATTTGCAGATGATACAAAGGTTAGTAGAGTTGCAGATAGTGAGGAGAATTATCAGAGGATACAGCAAGATGTTCAATTGGAGGCATGCGTAGAAAAATGCCAGATGGAGTTTAATACGGAGAAATGGGAGGTGATATGTTTTGGAAGATCAAGTACAGGTGAATGGCAGAACCCTTAGGAGTATTGATATGGAGAGGCCCATACATCACTGAAGGTGGCGGTGCAGGTAGCTAAGGCAGCAAAAAAGGCATATTGCATGCTTGCCTTCATTGAAAGAGGCATTGAGTATAAGGGTAGGCAAGGTGTGCTGCAGCTTTATAGAGTTTTAGTTAGGCTACAGTTGGAATATTGTGTACAGTTCTGGTCACTACACTACCAGAAGGATGTGGATGCTTTGGAGAGGGTACAGAAAAAGTTTGCCAGGATATTGCCAAGTATGGGGGATTTTAACTATGAAGAAAGGTTGGATAGATTGGGTTTGTTTTCACTGGAACACAGGTGGTTGAGGGGCGACCTGACAGAAGTTTATAAGATTGTGAATGGTATGGATAGAGTGGAAAGTATGAGGCTTTTTCCCAGGGTGGTGAAGTGGGAGTCAATTACTAGGGACAGGGCGTGGGGGTGGGGGAGTAAGTTTAAAAGAGAGGTGCGAGTCAAGTTTCTCACACAAACACCGGTGAGTGCCTGGAACATGCTGCCAGAGGAGATGGTGGAAGAAGACACAATAGCAGCATTCAAGAAGTACGTAGCCGAATACGTGATAAGAAAGGGAATAGAGGGATACAGGTCCTGCAGTGAAGACAGCTTTAATATGGAAGGGCAAAATGTGTCATCAGAGACTTGGAGAGCTGAAGGCCTATTCCTGTGCTGCATTGTTCTTTGTTGTTTTGTTCCAGACTATGCTTTCCCGAATGCACATAAATCCTATCCCTAAGAACCCTCTCCAGTCGTTTCCCAACTGTTGATATGAGATTCACCAGTCTATAATCTCTTGGATTATCCCTATTTCCCTTTTTGAATAGAGGAACAACTTTAGCTACTCGCCATTCCTTAGGGACCTCTCCAGTGGCTAGAGAGAACACAAAGATCTTGGCCAAGGCCCCAGCAATCTCCTCTCTTGCCTCTTTCAATAGCTTGGAGTAGATCCCTTCGGCCCTGGGGACTTACCCATCATAGTGTTCTTCAAGAGACCTAACACCACTTCTTTCTTGATCTCAAAACACCTGAGCAAACTAGCATGATCCACACTAATCTCACGATCCTCTATGTCCTTCTCCTTGGTGAATACTAATGCAAAGTATTCATTTAGAATCTCACCAATATCTTCTGCCTCCAATCACAAGTTCCTTCCTTTATCTCTGAGTGATCCTATCCTTTCCCTAGTTATCCTCTTGCTTTTAATGTGTTGACAAAAACACTATGAGATTCTCTTTAAACCTATTCGCCAAGGACATTTCATGGCCCCTCCTGGCTCTCATAATTTCCTGTGGTACTCAGGAAAATTTTCAGCATTTCTTGAGTGAGAAAGAGAGTTAAGGAACCAGATTTTTGCCATGTAGTTTGAGGATTAGAGTCAGAAAACTGCCCAACTCAGGAGACCTGCCTCATCAACAATCCCAAAGCACATGATTTTCACGTTAGTGGTGAGGGTTTGATTGAGCTAGGTTTAGCATCTCTAGATGCAGTTCAGAAATGGTTGCAGGGCAATGAATGCCAAAGCAGGCTAGTTTGAAAACTTATCGTAGTTCCTTGAGATTATACTCCAGTGTTGTAAAAGGTTGTTAAACCCTCCAACCCTCACTTGCTCCATTCACCATCCATGCCTGCTCACACTCCCATTACGCCCCTCACGACACCTCCATGGCCACTCACCCAGTATCTACTAAGAGATCACAGTAACCATGTGCAGGTAGAAAGAATAGAATTCCAACAATCTGCGAGTTCTTGTTTCCATGCATTTGATAGTGAGAAACAAAACCTCTCAAAAAGAAATCCCTCAAGTCGTCAATCTTTTATCGAAACCAACAAACCTCTATTCAAAAACCACATCAAAGACACTGGATATTTTAATAGTATCTTGAAACTGTCAACTAAAGTAAGAACTCATTCCCACCTCAGAACTGTTTTCAGAGTTTTTAAGACTCATCCAAGCATTCAGAGTTGGCTCGGCTGTAGTGTAGCCGTTGGGGGCTATGAGAAGAAGGAAGTCTGTTGAAACTGAAAGAACAGATGGTGTCCTTTTTCTAAACTACACCAGATGGCTCTCAATCAATGCATGACAGTTTGTGTTTGCTTTTATTAACTGACAGCTGCAGTCTGTTTTTTATGCTTATTTTAAAAATTTAATTCATTCATGGATTGAAAGCGTCACCAGCTCAGTCAGCATTTATTGTCCATCCTGCATTGGCCAGAAGGCAGTTAAAAGTCAACTACATTGCTGTGAGTCTGAGTCACATGTAAGCCAGACCAGATAAGGATGGCAGTTTCCTTCCCTAAAGGACATTAGTGAAACAGATGGTTTTTTCTGAAAATTGGCAATGGATTCACAGTCATCTTTTGACTCTTAATTCCAGATTTTTGTTGAATTCAAATTCCACCGTCTGCTATGACAGGATTCGAACTTGAGTCCCCAAAATATTACCTGGGTCTCTGGATTAATACTTAAAAATGTGTTGCTGGAAAAGCGCAGCAGGTCAGGCAGCATCAAAGGAACAGGAGAATCAATGTTTCAGGCATAAGCCCTTCTGGAGAACGTCGATTCTCCTGCTCCTTTGATGCTGCCTGACCTGCTGCGCTTTTCCAGCAACACATTTTTAAGCTCTGATCTCCAGCATCTGCAGTCCTCACTTTCTCCTCTCTGGATTAATAGTCCAGTAATAATACTACCAGACCGTCACCTCCCCATGTTTAAAGGAGTGGTGGTGTAAATAATTTCTGATCATGACACATCTATATTTCAAGAGTTTTTACATCTCCTCCAGTAATTTGTGACTTCCACTCTGGCAGGCTATAGTCCTTAGAAGCAACCAAAACAAGAACTGTTTGAAGTAGCACTAATTTCAAGTGGTGTAAGCTTTGTTTTTGTATGGTCTGCTCTACTTGCTTACTAAGTAGGATGTGGTTTACCATGAGATGTGGTTTAAAAAAATCTGCTTTGGGAGTGCATGATGTTAAGAAGCTTATACTATCCCAATTACAGCTGATTGAACTGGAGTTGTGGCTGTTCTTCTTGTCCGCAGGTTCCTGCTTCTCGGCTGAAAATAAAAAAATGCTGGAAATCACAGTGGGTCAGGCAGCTCCATAGAGAGGGAGCAAGCTAACTTTGATGAGTGATCAGTCTGAGAATGGCAGAAGAATGGTGTGTTTAACTGCCAGTCTGGAAAAAACAGGTAGTCTGTCTGGAGTTGGGGGAGGGGAGAGGGGGCATGGTGACAAAGAATGTAACAAGTAAAGCTAAAAGAAAGGGAAGAAATAGGAGTGAGTTCAAATGTGAACGTGTTAAACTCATTATTAAGTCAACAAGGTTGTAAAATGCCTAGTCTGAAGATGGGATGCTGTTCCTCCGGTTTGCTCCGTGATTTGCTGGAGCACTGCAGCATGCCGAGCACAGACATGTGGGCATGTGAGCAGGATGCTGTGTTAAAATGACCAGCTACAGGAAGGTTGGGGTAATGCTTGTGTAAAGACCAGAGGTGTTCTGCAAAGTGGTCACCCAGTCTGCGTTTTGTTTCTCCAGTGTAGAGTAGGCCACATTGGGTGCAGTGAATGCATTCGACCAGATTGGAGGAGGTACAGGTGAAATTCTGCTTCATCTGGAAAGACTGTTTAGGACCTTGGATGGTGAGCAGGGAGGAGGTGAAGGGGCAGGTGTTGCACTTCCTGCAGTAACATGGGAAGGTACTGTGGTCATCGAGGAATGGACTAGGATGTCCCAGAGGGAACAGTCTCTGTGAAGTGCAGACAGTGGGAGTGAAGGGAAGATGTGTTTGGTAGTGGCATTCTGCTAGAGTTGTCAGAAATGGCAGAGGATGATCCTCTAAATGCGGAAGCTGGGGGTATAAGAGATGAGGAGAAGGGGTCCTGATCACACTGTTGTGAGTGATTGGAAGGAGCAAGGGCACAAGCACAGGTGACAGGTCAGAAGTGGTAGAGTGCCCCAACAACCACAGTTGGTGTGAAACCACGGTTATGGTGTCATCCCGCTCCCCCTGCAGTCAAAGCAAAACACTCGGAGACACAGTGTTGTTTTCCCTCCTGCATCTTTATTCCGGGCCCTGGAGGGAGAGGGAACAATCACCTATGTGAACAGAGCCATGAGTTCTCGGTCTTCTCTGGAACAGCAGTTTCTCAATGAACTATAGAGTCATTTTACAGGGAGGAGCATCCATATGGCATCCATATCCATCAGGAAACATACATATTAGTTGGGTGACCATTACAATCAACAAGTATCAACAGTAAAGATTAAGCCATCTGCTGTTATACAATGAATGTTCTTAACCTTGTTAACTGGATTCATACAATGGATACTTTTCCCTTTGTTAGCTGACCTTGCATACTGAATGCTTCCAATATTGTTAAATGGCTCTACATAATGACTGCTTTTGCACCTTGTTAACCCATTACCCTTGCCTTCAGCACCCCATTGTTAACTATAAGTTCTTAACTGATCTGAGTCATGCTCAACTGAACCTCTTGTTTCACAAAACTCAGAACTTAACTCTTTCCCTGCCTGCTTATACCCTATACACATTCTCATTGGAAGAAGGAAGCCGTGTCAGCAGCACTGTTTTGGAAGGTTGCAACATTGGAACAGATACAACGCAGGCAAAGGAACTGGGATAATGGGATGGAATCCTTACAGGACATGGGGTGGGAAGACTATAGTGAAGGTAGCTATGGGAGTGAATGACTTTGTAGTAGATTACTTCCTCCTTTTTGGTCATGATGTTCTGTAGAGTATGTGTGAGACCCCTCTGATTTGAGTGCCTTCTTTTAATTAATTATCTGGGTTTGGGGTGGCATAGTGGCTCAGTAGTTAGCACTGCTGCCTCACAGTGGGTTCATGTCCAGCCTCTGTCTGTGTGAAGTTTGCACATTCTCCCTCTGTCTGTATGGGGTTCCTCTGGGTGGTCCCATTTCCGCCACAGTCCAAAGATATGCAGGTTAGGTGGACTGACCATACTAAATTGTATGTGTAGGGAATATGTAGATTCGGTGGATTGGCCATGGGGGTGTAGAGTTACAGTGAAAGAGTAGGGGGTGAAGTCTGGACGGGATGCTATTTGGTGAGTTGGTGTGGACTTGTTGGGCTGAATGGCCTGTTTCCGCACTATATGGATTCTGCGGTCATTTGAGTACAATGGCTTTGCAGTAGTTTGATGTAATTATGTAATTTGCATAACTTAAATTGTGTTTCTGTCTTGGGAAGGGTGTTACAAAAGACAGTATTAGATATTGTAAAGTTGCATAAAATGGATGTTCCACTACCTGCAGTGGCCCTGCTGAATTCAGGTTTCCTGCCTGTCTGATTTATGCTGTGTCCCTTTCTGATACTGGCAAAAATAGATCAATCAGAATTGTAGACGTATTTCCAAATCCTTTACCTACCCACTTCATACAAAAATTTGGCACCATATTCCAGATTTGTGATCTTTCACCAGAATTGAGGGTTAGAAGCTCATCTTGGACATCAGGGTAACAAAATCAGCCTGAAAGAGAATTTAGGAGTGGGAAGAGTCAATGGCAAGGGTATAAGAGTTTGTAACCAGAACTACAAACAAATAACAGCACAGAGACTGTGATAAAGTCAAAACATAGACCTCAATGACAACCACATGTGGAGTTGCTTTTCCTACAATTTCTAATTATGTTAGCAAGGAACTGAATTGGCACTGAGCATATGATGGAAACTTCCAGATTTGATGTGTGGTGGTCCAGAGACAAGTCATTGCTGAGATGCTCTGGCTACAAATGAAAACCAAATGCTGGAATTAAATAAGCTGAATAATGGTTGAGAGTCACTGAAGGAAGATCAACATGGACGAAGACTGTAGAGAAATTGCAAAGAACTACACTGTCATTATATAATTTTATTATTTGGGAGGAAGGAAAGGATGACTGTTGAGAATGAAACAGCATTGTAGGAAAGATGGATATGACTTTGGAGGCAACAGCAACTTAAAGGACTTTTGAAGGAAACATAGAAAATAGGAGCTGGAGTCGATCATTTGGCCCTCCGAGCTTGCTCTGCCATTCAGTATGATCATGGCGAATCATCTAACTCAGTACCCTTCGATCCCATTAACCATACTATATCTAATTCCTTCTTGAAAACATAGAATATTTTGGCCTCCATTCCTTTCTTTGGTAGAGAATTCCACAGGCTCACTACTATAGATGAAGACATTTCTCTTTGTCACTAAATGGCCTACTCTATATTCTTAATCTGTGACCACTGGTTTTGGACTCCACAGTCATCAGAAACGTCCTTTCTGCATTTACTGTGTCTAGTCCTGTTAGAATTTTATAGGCTTCTATGAGAAACTCTGTCATTTTTCTAAATTCCTGTGAATACAGTCCTGACCAATCTAATTTCTCTTCGTATGTCAGTCCTGCCATCCCAAGAATCAATGTGGTAAACCTTTGTTGCACTCTCTTCATGGCCAGAACATCCATCATCAGATAAGGACACCAAAACTTCATACAATACAGGGGAACTCAACTATCCGAACAACATGGGCGGGCATTATTTCGGTCGGAAAATCAATTATTCAGTTAATCGATTAAATGCCTTTCCTCCGGGGCTTGGAGTTTTTAAAGTCTGCTCCCCGTTCAGGAGATTGCTGAACAGCAGCAGCACAGGGTGCGATGTATTGCTCCCCCTCCCCCAACCCTGCCCCTGGCCAACCCCGCTCCCTCCCCCGTCAACATCCCCGCCACCCTAACACCACACCCCCACACCCCCAACCCCATCCAACACTGCCCCCCCAATCCTGTACAACACCGCCCCCTGGACCCCCAATCCCACCCAACACCGCTCCCCACCCTCCCCAGCCCTACTGCCAAACCCCACCCCTCCCACCCCCAACCCTGCCCAACACCGCCTCTCTCCAGGACAGCCAGACTGTATGCCAACAACAAGACTCCTGCTGCTGCAGCTGCCTTTGTGGTAAGACTCTAAATAGCACGCATGCACACACACACAACTTTTTACTGCAACGTTTTGACAGGTTCCAAGTTTGCCCTGTACAGGACAATGTTGAAGAGATTATCTGGGGAAGGGGGTGTGGGTTAGGGTACACTCCTCTGTAGAACTCCAGGGAAATTGTGGGGGGAGAGAGAGGGGGTGGGAGGTCAGTCATTTGGAGACAGTGCCTGTTTAATCACGAAACAAAAGGTGCAGTCACTGTTAGAAACATGTCTTTGATGTACTGTTTCTATCGGGATCCCGAGATCTCCTTCGGATAATCCGATTTTCAGATAATTGGTATTCGGATAATTGAGGTTCTTCTGTATTCCAGGTGTGGTCTTACCAAAGGCCTGCACAATGGTAGCAAGGCATCCCTGTTCCTTTACTTGAATGCGGTAACTCTGAAGGCCAACATACCATTTGTCTTCATTGCCTGCTGCATCTATCTGTTACTTTCAGTGACTAGTTTACAAGTACACCCAGACCTCATTGTAACTCCCTGTCTTCTAATCTTCTGTTAGTCAGATTATAAAACCTGTTTTTACTTCCAAAGTGGATTACCCTGCATTTATCCATGTCTGCCATGTATTTGCTCATTCCCCCAACTTGTCCAAATCACACTAAATCATATCTGCATCCTCTGCACAGCTCACCATCTGACCCAACTTTGTGTCATAGAATCATTTAGTAAAGAAGAGGCCATTCGGTCCATTAAGACTACACCAACAAAATGCTACATCTGCATCTACACCAGTCCCACCTTCCACCAAATGTCCTACTACCCTCTAGGTGAAAATATTTTTCTTCAAATACCCTCTAAACCTCCTGCCTTTCACCTTAAAAATTATGCCCCCTGGTTATTGACTCTTCAACTAAAGGGAACCACTGCTTCCTATCAATCCTGCCATTGCCCCTCATAATCTTATACACCTCAATCAGGTTCTTGTTCCGTTTTCTCTGCTCTAAAGGAAACAACCTGAGCGTGATCAGCCTCTCTTCATAGCTAGACTGCTCCATCTCAGGCAACATCATGGTGAATCTCCTCTGTATCCCCTCCCATGCAATCACATTCTTCCTATAGTGTGAGGACTGGAAGTGCACACACTACTCCAACTGTGGACTAACCAAAGTTGTCTACAGCTCCAGCATGACCTCTCTGCTCTTATAATCTATGCCATGACTGATAAACACATGTGTGTCCCGTATGCCTTCTTAACTGTCTTATTAACTACCCTGCTACCTTCAGGGATCTGTGCAGTACTCCCCTATCTTATTACTTCAACACATTTTCAAATGCATTACCTCACAATCTGCCCATCTACTCAATCTATCTGTATCCTCCTGTAACCCCACTTGGCCAATCTTTGTGTCATTTGCAAACTGACTTATCACCCTCCCCCCACACATTTTCTTCTATATCATTTGTATATGATCACACAAAAATAAGTGACCCAGCATTGATCCCTGTGGTATGCCACTGGACACTGGCCTCCAGTCACTCAAACTGTCTTCACCACCATCCTCTGTATTCAACCACTGAGTTAAAAATTACACAATTATAGTCCACCTGGTTTATTTGAAAGTATTAACTTTCAGAATGCTGCTCCTTCATCAGGCAATTCGTGGGGCAGGATCATAAGACACAGAATTTATAGCAAAAGATCAGTGTCATGCAGTAAAATTGACTATAACCTGGTGTTGTGTGACTTTTAACTTTGTCCACTCCAGTCCAACACTAGTACCTCCACATCATGGCTTCCAACCACTAAGCCAAGTTTGGATCCAAATTGCCAAGTTACGCTGGATCTCATTTGCATTTACCTTTGTTACCAAGCTCCGATGGGGGACCTTGCAAAGTCTTTGCTGAAATCTACATACACAATGTCAATTGCACTATCCTTACGTACACAGCTGGTAATCTCCTTTAAAAATCCAATAAAAGTTTGTTAGGCATAACTTCCCTTTGACAAAGCTGTACTGACTGTCCATGATCAAACCTTGCCTCTCCAAGTGAAGATTAAGTCTCTCTTTCAGAATATTCTCCAAGTTTCCCTCCTACTACTGGGAGATTCACTGCTGTAATACACTGGTTTATCTCTACTACCTTTCTTGAAACCACATTAGCTATACTTCAGTACTTGGGCACCTCCGTGTAGCCAGAGAGGATTTATAATTTGGATCAGAGTCCCTGTAATTTTCTCCTTTATCTCCCACACCAGCTTTCTGTTCTCCGTCAGAATGTGCTGTTCTAAAAGATACCTTCCTGAAAGTATTCTATGAACTCATCATCGAGACTATATTTGCCCATCTGACATTTGTAGTCAATATATAGATCAAAATCTCTCACGATTATAGTCATGCCTTTCTGACGAGTTTACATTTTTTCTTCCTTTCTGCCCCACCCTACTATGTGGTTACTGTTTGGGGCCTGTGCACCACTCCTGTTAGTAACTTGTTGTTTTTCTCATTTCTACCCAAACTGTATCCACGTCTTGGTTTCCTGAACCTGAGTCATCTCCCTCTGTGTGCTAATACCCTCATTAATCAACAGAACAATCCCTCCACATCTTTAGTTTCATTCCTAAATGTTCTCTATCCTTCAAGACAAATGAAAGAACCTCAGACCTGTTGGACAATTGTAAAGGTTGAAATTCCTGCATTCCCACATTCTGGATCCCCTTACCTGCCTTACTTGGAGTCACGCTACCCTGTCCCCTAGCCCTGACCAAATCAGATGATGCAAGCCGAAGATGTGTGAGTGCTTCTTGCTGTAACAAAATCAAATAACTTTTCCCATCCCATTGTACTGGTACAGTGTCTGCAGTTCAATATCAAGTACATAACATCTGAGTTGAAACTGCAAACTTCAAATATTTTCCACAGACACATAACCTTTCCATTTGCTGCTATATTATTTTGAGCCTTCAGAATAGAACAAACCTTAACCTCTTACTAGATAATGTGATGGCACGGTGGCTCAGTGGTTAGCACTGCTGCCTCACAGTGCCAGGATCACAAGTTTAATTCAGCTTCGGGTGACTGTCTGTGTGGAGTTTGCACCTTCTCCCTGTGTCTGCGTGGGTTCCCTCTGGGTGCTCTGGTTTCCTCCCACATTCCAAAGATGTGCAAATTAGGTGAATTGGCCATGCTAAATTGCCCATAGTGTTAGGTGCATTAGTCAGAGGGAAATGGGTCTGGGTGGGTTACTCTTCAGAGGGTCGGTGTGGACTCGGGCCGAAAGGCCTGTTTCCACACTGTAGGGAATCTAATAATCACCAAATAATTAATTTCATGATAATTTATTTATCTTGACAGTTTTATGACCATTATATGTTTTCAAATAAAAACAAAATTCTGAAAATTCTGAGAAACAAAATTAATGTTTCAGATCAATTACTTTTTGTAATCAAAACCATTTTGTTTTTGAATTGCTGTTAAACTTGACAGTTATCTGGGCATCTCAAAGACATCCTAATGTTATTATAGGTTTTGATTTTGGTTTGATTTGATTTACTGTAGTCACATGTACCTAAATACAGTGAAAAGCTTTGTTTTGCGAGCAGTACAGGCAGATCATAGCTTGTGATTACTGTGTCGATGTGCTTGAAGGAAGTTGGGTGAGTGGACACTGGGGATATGAAAAGGATGTGATGGGCATGAGGGTTAGGAGGGCATGTGGGTATAGAAGAGTATGGATACTTTGTTAGCATGAGATTAAGAGGAAAGAGTCGTTGACCTGGAGACTCTAGGGGGATCAATTCAAGGTCCCACTGAAACATAAGCTTAAACCACTTACACTGTATTTTCTGCTGAAAATTCCAGGCATGTACAAAGCAACTGCAACATGACGAGGTGCAATGTGATTTTTTTTGAAAAACGATTTTATGAATTAACCATGCTGGGAACTGTAAGTTTGGAAGGCAATTTGTCCTCTTGAAGGGTCATATCATCCTACAGCTTTTTCAGTAAGCTAGGTTGTCGTGATGAAAATGATGGGAAAGAGGAATAATAATATGTACATAACCTAAAACATTCATTACCTGAGAACCTTGGGAATACTTAATACGATTTGTTCCACATTCCATGTAAAAGTAGTATCTTATGCAATTCATTGTTCAAGGACTTAGCTTCTTGTAAATTGGCAACTGATGCTTTGTGAATTGGACATGACAAACCAGTAAATGTTCAATAGAATGGAATTAATTTCACTCTTTAAATCTTACCTTTTCAAAAATGGAACCCTTTTAGGGTCTGAATTTTATATAAGTATCATGAATATAATATCATTTGTTTCTTGCTTATTTTCCTTGTTTGGAAAATATCCATATCAGGTTTTAGTGTGTCTTTGAAATGAAATAATCTGTAAATATTTTCTTTAATTATGTGTTGTGGTAATGCAGCCAAGTCTCCACCTCTGGGTTAAAAGGTCCAGGTTCAAGTCCCACCTGCCACAGAGGTATGTCACAGCATGTCTGAACAGGTGGATTAAAATAATTAAAATATTATATGATTATTGGTATCTAATTTATGTGATTAGTCACATTGAAAACCTGTAAACCCAGCAATAGAGTGGAATGCTTTTAATCAACCTCTGTAAATGAATTAAAACACACTTTGTGGCTATCACATCTTGAGGTGGGACTCAAATCTAGATCTTGTAGTTCAGGAAAAGGGACACTAGCACTGTACCACAAGACCCTTAGAGTGCTTTGTGGTTACTCATTGTGTTCTTTTGTAAATGATTACATACTGATTTATATCTGTGACTTTCAAAATGAACCACCACACATCAATGATTCAAATTCACCCAGGGAAGTATCCTGTTTTTGACCCTTTGTAATACATGCAATATATTAACTAACATGCAGTTAGTTATTGTAATGCAGTTTGAGACCTCCAGCACAGTAGTTGGGTGAAATGGTGAGGATTGATTTATTCTAGAATTCCGTCATGTTAATAATCAGCTTTCTTGTTAATCCCTCTGAAAGACCTTATAATATTTGATGATATGGTTCACTTCTACTTTTGGTGATCCTTGTTTCACTAAAATCTGAGAATGAAGCAGCAGCAGTGTAGGAAATCTGCACTCATTCTTCTTTCCACCTGATCGTCATTTCACTGAGGTTCACAAAATGATAGAGTCATAGAGATGTACAGCACGGAAGCAGACCCTTCGGTCCAACCTGTCCATGCCGACCAGATATCCCAACCCAATCTAGTCCCACCTGCCAGCCCCTGGCCCATATCCCTCCAAACCCTTCCTATTCATATGCCCATCCAAATGCCTCTTAAATGTTGCAATTGTACCAGCCTCCACCACTTCCTCTGGCAGCTCATTCCATACACGTGCCACCCTCTGCGTGAAAAAGTTGCCCTTAGGTCTCTTTTATATCTTTCCCCTCTCACCCTAAACCTATGCCCTCTAGTTCTGGACTCCCCGACCCCAGGGAAAAGACTTTGCCTATTTATCCTATCCATGCCCCTCATAATTTTGTAAACCTCTATAAGGTCACCCCTCAGCCTCCGATGCTCCAGGGAAAAAAGCCCCAGCCTGTCCAGTCTCTTCTTGTAGCTCAGATCCTCCAACTCTGGCAACATCCTTGTAAATCTTTTCTGAACCCTTTCAAGTTTCACAACATCTATCCTATAGGAAGGAGACCAGAATTGCACGCAACATTACAACAGTTGCCTAACCAATATCCTGTACAGCCACAACATGACCTCCCAACTCCTGTACTCAATAGTCTGACCAATAAAGGAAAGCATGCCAAATGCCTTCTTCACTATCCTATTGACCTGCGACTCCACTTTCAAGGAGCTATGAATCTGCACTCCAAGGTCTCTGTTCAGCAACAATCCCTAGGACCTTACCATTAAGTGTATAAGTCCTGCTAAGATTTGCTTTCCCAAAATGCAGCACCTCGCATTTACCTGAATTAAACTCCATCTGCCACTTCTCAGCCCATTGGCCCATCTGGTCCAGATCCTGTTGTAATCTGAGGTAACCTTCTATGCTGTCCACTACACCTCCAATTTTGGTGTCATCTGCAAACTTACTAACTGAACCTCTTACGCGTGCATCCAAATCATTTATGTAAATGACAAAAGTAGAGGGCCCAGCACCGATCCTTGTCGCACTCCACTGGTCACAGGCCTCCAGTCTGAAAAGCAACCCTCCACCACCACCCTCTGTCTTCTACCTTTGAGCAAGTTCTGTATCCAAATGGCTAGTTCTCCCTGTATTCCATGAGATCTAACCTTGCTAATCAGTCTCCCATGGGGAACCTTGTCAAACACCTTACTGAAGTCCATATAGATCACATTTACTGCTCTGCCCTCGTCAATCTTCTTTGTTACTTCTTCAAAAAACTCAATCAAGTTTGTGAGGCATGATACTTTAGAGACTCAACTCTGTTTGAAATTAAAAATTTTGGCAATATTTTCCAAATGAGTAGAAAATAAAAACTGATATCTGTACTTAATTTTATGTGTAATGATGTACACTGTAATCATGTTTCCTGCTTTACATCATGGTGACTCCATTTCAGAAGGACTTCAAAGCAATGATTATCTGTATAGTGACAATAGATGCAATGATTTGACATTCTGTTTCAATCTCAAAAGAGCCCAGACATAATCCTTGATTATGTTGACAATTGTGAATCACAAAGATTGAGCATTTAGCTTTTTAACACATTAGCTTCAAGAAAATGCATATTTGTCCTATAAGCTGGAGACAGTAAAGATTTGAGGAATTAACATATGAAAGGACTATGCAGTTTAATTGCATTATCTTGCCGCCTTAAATTCACTTGCTTCATCTGCCCTATTCTACTCTGAGTACATCATTTTTTGAATACATCTCTAGCTACTGCTCTCTTTGATGTGCCGATATGTCCTGCGTCACTTATATCAAGATTCATGGCATCTCTGTGGTGTTCTTCAAATTGTGTAACGGTTCTCTGCATCTTTTGCCAGGTCTTCTGAGTCATTAACACTGCATTGATTCTTCCTGTGATATGCTGTCACACTTGCAGTTTCCCCTACATAGTTCTCCCAATCAAAAATCTGCTACTACTTCTCCAGTTCAGTCACATTGAACTACTTTATCTGAATATTGCACGCATCACTTCCATATTAACAACCGCTTTTAATGCTGTTAGAAAGTATATTGACATTTACTTTTCTTGTAATTAGCTGCTATTCCTTTTCGAACTAGAACAAGGAAATTACATAGCATCTGGTGGGCAGGAGCTGTCAAATAACAATACATCATACATGACTCTGTGGGACAGGTTTAGTGGATGAGGTGGTCTTTTCATGTTAAAGAAATTAATACCATTTTTATTTTCAAACTGAAAGTCTGTTCTTGGGATATATACCAATTTTCAAAGTATTGCAATGTGGTCTTTAATGTTTTGGTATACTGCTCCATTCATGATGCACACAAAGCTTCAGTCTGGAGTTCACAGGAGACTCAGTCTGCTTATGTAGAAAGCCTCAAACACAATACTATTTTGCTGCATTAGTTAAAGAAAAATGCACTATTAACTTTAAAATAAAACCTAAAAGTGATACTCAGATAACCATTTGTATGATTTAAATATATTTTTTAAAAATTAAAACTTTCAGCTAAAAATTAAAATACCTGACGTTAGGCTGGAAATTAGTATACTAATGCCATTAAATATTAATGCACAGTGCTTTCATGGGAATTCCATAGATGGTGACATTCTAATCATGTTGTGTGGAGCACAGTCCAATGGAAAGAAAAGAGCAGGCTCAAGGACAAAGTAAATCACATCAATCTTCAATAGTTCCTAATGGCTGATACAAAGACAGCTTATAAAATACATTAACTAATTGATGAATTGTGTGAGGTTGGAGAACTGCGTTGAATAGACTGGAAAGATTTTTTTTGTAATTTTTAAGAACAGACATGTGCAACATTATAAATTGTACTGTATTATGTAATTCTCCTTCTTGCATTTCAAACATGTAATTACATGTAATTGTAAGTAATCTAATCTAATCTAATCACTGGGAGGCTGAAAAATAAATAAAATTAGTCAACTTTATATGAGAGGTTTCACTGCTGTCACAGAATCTAAGCTCAAGCCATGTTTCAGATAGAGCACAACGAATGATAACGTGCCTGCAATGAGTAGAATTAAAAGATTCCCTGACAAGAAAAGCTCACCACTTTTCAGATTGTAAGCACATGATTTAAGAAACTTAGTCACGACTGACCGCAAAATTTTCTGCTTCTCAATTGTTTTATTCTAATTCAGATAAGTACAGAATGGAAAAGAAGCAGGGAACTATTATAGGAAGGTAGACAAATTTTTTGAATTGCTCATCAGTGTCACCAAAGAAAATCAATTAACAAGATATAAATTTAGTGAATTCTGACAGCCTAAGCCAACCTCTCTTTCCTGCAGTTGATTCACATGGTTCATACAGCAGTAATACAGATTGATTTGACAGTAAGTCAGAAGGAAGTAGTATTCCAACACATTGTTAGTATTACTTGAAAACAAAACTAAAAACTGAGATTCTTTGTTTCTATTTGAAATTCTGAGGATGAAATTGCATCTTACAAATAACAGGGTGTTGTGTTTTATTAAAATGTAAAATAAATTAGATCTGTTAGAGTTAGAAATGCAGGTTCCTTCAAGGCTCAAACCAAACAGCTCCAGAGTTGATTGAGAGCAAGGGATGCTTAGTGGACTTGATGTATTGAATTCTTAGCAAGGACGGGGGTGAGGTGTTGGTCCAGTTGTATTATCGCTGGACTATTAATCCAGAGGCACAGGTAATGTTTTGGAGACCTGTGTTTAAATCTTGTCATGGCAGATGGTGGAAGAAGATCTGGAATAAGGGGGGGTCCTCTTGAGGCGCAGTGGTAGTATCCCTACCCGTGGACCGGGAGGCCTGAGTTCAAGTCCCACCTGCTCTCGAGGTGTGTAATAACATCTTTGAACAAGTTCATTCGAAAAATATGTTAAATTTTAAAAAAGTTGAATTCTTATTGGTTGTGGACAATTGTACCCTGCTTTTAGTTAAATGCAAAATCTTTTATAAAGCACTTCAGCCCCATGATCCTGATTTTTGGACATCCAGTGAACGGTGTAGGCAAGTCAGAGGACCTCATCGTGGATCTGCTCCTGGTCTTTACCAAATTGGCGATTACAACTCCAGACAGCAGGCTATGGAGGGACTTATTTCTACTGCCTGTCTGCCCTTCTTCCGCAGTTACATTCGCACACAGATGCCCTTGGTGGGAGACAGCATGCGATGACCAACAATATTCTCGATGCCTTTATGGACGGTTGAGTACTGCGGGGGATACAGTGCTTTATATCCCCCTCCAACTCCATTTTGGTTTTATCCCTTCCCACTCTCCCCCTACCTCTCCTTTAGTTTTGATTATTTGCATTGCCCTCACAGAGTTTGCATGTAAATATCCAGTTGGATACATGGGTGATGTACTGGTGGATGTTAGCAGTTAATAACAAAAAGGATGTCATGGTTTAAAAAAGAGAGAGTTAAATTCTTCTCCCCTCATCTTTGGTATTATTGAATTGCATTTAATGAGCTTTACATGTAATTTGAATAATTGGAAAACACGGGTGGACAATAGGTAAAAAGTATCAGGGCAATTTGGTGGTGGGAAAAATGCTATTGTGTGTGATAAATGTTGTGGATATAAAAAGAAAAGTGTTGAATTCTTGGGTTTTTATGGTGCAGTGGTGTCCATTCCTCTGAACCAGGAGATACAGGCTGAAGTCCAGATACAGGCTGAAGTCCAGGCAGCGAGCCATGGAAGGTGTCATCATTCCCAACATGTCTATATCTCTTTTGTGGCTCTGTTCATGTCCAGGTGTCCTTGGAGTGGGCATGTGCTGTGTTCACGAGAACCTCAAAAGCTTTTACAGAGAGGTGGGCACTGTGGAGGATTTGAGTGCATTATTTCTCCCACCAATTCTATTGTGATTTAGATCCTCAACCCTTGTTTCTTCCATTTTTGGTGTTCTTTATTATTGTGACACAGCCCCTGGTAGGTTTTAAACAATACGTTGAATTCTTCCCCAATGGGTGTTGGCATATGGACAGGGAAAGAGTCGAGAAGGGACAGTCAACATGGCTTTGTGCGTGCAAAATCATGTCTCACAAACTTGATTGAGTTTTTTGAGGAAGTAACTAAGAGGATTGATGAGGGCAGAGCAGTAGATGTGATCTATATGGACTTCAGTAAGGCATTCAACAAGGTTCTCTATGGGAGAGTGATTAGCAAGGTTAGATCTCACGGAATACAGGGAGAACTAGCCATTTGGATACAGAACTGGCTCAAAGGTAGAAGACAGAGGGTGGTGGAGGGTTGTTTTTCAGACTGGAGGCCTGTGACCAGTGGAGTGTTACAAGGAGTGGTGCTGGGTCCTTGTTGTCATTTACATAAATGATTTGGATGCGAGCATAATAGGTACAGTTAGTAAGTTTGCAGACAACACCAAAATTAGAGGTGTAGTGGACAGCGAAGAGGGTTACCTCGGATTACAACAGGATCTTGATCGGTGGGCCAATGGGTTGAGAAGTGGCAGATGGAGTTTAATTCAGATAAATGCGAGGTGCTGCATTTTGGGAAAGCAAATCTTAGCAGGACTTATACACTTGATGGTAAGGCCCTGGGGAGTGTTGCTGAACAAAAACACCTTGGAGTTCAGGTTCATAGCTCCTTGAAAGTGGAGTCGCAGGTAGATAGGATAGTGAAGAAGACGTTTGGTATGCTTTCCTTTATTGGTCAGAGTATTAAGTACAGGAGTTGGGAGGTCATGTTGCGGCTGTACAGGACATTGGTCAGGCCACTGTTGGAATATTGCATGCAATTCTGGTCTCCTTCCTAACCGAAAGATGTTGTGAACCTTGAAAGGGTTCAGAAAAGATTTACAAGGATGTTGCCAGGGTTGGAGGATTTGTGTGTGTGTGTGAGGCTGAACAGGCTGGGGCTGTTTTCCCTGGAGCGTCGGAGGCTGAGGGGTGACCTTATAGAGGTTTACAAAATTATGAGGGGCATGGATAGGATAAATAGGCAAAGTCTTTTCCCTGGGGTCGGGGAGTCCAGAACTAGAGGGCTTAGGTTTAGGGTGAGAGGGGAAAGATATAAAAGAGACCTAAGGGGCAACGTTTTCACGCAGAGGGTGGCACGTGTATGGAATGAGCTGCCAGAGGAAGTGGTGGAGGCTGGTACAATTGCAACATTTAAGAGGCATTTGGATGGGCATATGAATAGGAAGGGTTTGGAGGGATATGGGCCAGAGGCTGGCAGGTGGGACTAGATTGGGTTGGGATATCTGGTCGGCATGGACGGGTTGGACCAAAGGGTCTGTTTCCATGCTGTACCTCTCTATGACTCTATGAGTTGCTTGTGCTAAACTATAGATTTGACTTAAAATTGTGGTAATTCTGTGATAGTCTTTGCTGCCTCATTCAACATATGAATATTGATTTTTGAAACAAGACCTTAGTGATTTTAATTTTCACCATTCTGATTCTTATCCATTACTAATTATAGTTTCAATCATGGTGAACAATAATAGTCTGTAACCTAAGTGTTCAGCATTGTATTCCATTTAAAATGGTTTTCTCATTCCAATTTTTTCGTAAAACACAAACATTTCTCTGGAGAGTAAGAAACAAATAAGTTAAAATATTGCTTTTTTAATGTCAGTGATCTGGACTTGATTCAGACCCAGAATGATCAGATGAAACATTCTTATTTCTTTCTTGCCGGTTGGAAGAACCTGTTTTAAAACGAGTTTGGATAATCTCAGCCTAATCTCTACTAAATTCATGTATACATTAAAGAATGTTCACATTGGTAATCTATCACAACCAAATTGTTAAATACTTTGGAGATCTCAGTCTCTGATTCAGGGTTAAAATTCTCATTCTTCCTTATCATGGCACACCCCCTTCTAACTGCATAACCTTCTCCAGCTTTGTAATTCCTGCGTTAAGCAACAACAATTTGCTTTCAAATTCACCTTTAATATGTAAATCACTCAAGATGCTTCATAGGAGCACTTTCAAACAATACTTGACACTGAGTCACATAAGCAGGTATTTGAGCAGTTGGCCAAATTCTTGATGAAGGAGCAGTGCTCTGAAAGCTTGTGATTTCAAATAAACCTGTTGAACTATAACCTGGTGTCGTGTGACTTCTGATTTTGTCCACCCCAGTCCAACACCAGCACCTCCACGTCATGGATGTTGGGCAGTTCAGAGGCAAAGAAAAGGTCAACAGAGCTGGTAGTGGTCGAATAAAGTCTAAATGTGGAAACCATTGCTGGATTCTAAGAATTTCCAAAGAGCAGTAGCAATTAGAGAAAACCAAGGATAGATCTAAGAGATGGTGTGTAGATTGTGTCACAGACTGAGATAGCACTTCCCCAAGAGCTAATCAAAAAACACTGCAACCCAAGTCACCTCCAGTCCAAAACCAAGACCATGTAAGGCAGAGGCTCCAAGCTCCATCATGGCAGGCAGTCACCAGGAGGGCAGAGGAAATTCTTCAAAGATACTTACAAAGCATCCCTGAATAGGTGCAATAACCCCACTCTGGGATTAGATAGCAGATGGACAAGAAATTGATCAGTGGAATAATCATAATCAACCCGCGATGGCTTCTCCTGATCCCACATTGTCCCACAGCCAGAGAGAGAAATTTTGTGCTCCAGAGTTTCTCTACTTGTAGGCCCTGGTGCTTGTCCTACTTCTGTACCCCTTATAATCTTCAGCCACTTTCAGCTCACTACTTTCAAAATTCTCATTATTTTACTGCAATTATTGTGAGCAAAAATCCTTTCAAAATCGAGATGTAGGTTTATATGTAAAAATTTTAAAATTTAATAGTTAAAATGCCAACATTTGTAATTCACAATTTATCCATCTAATAGATATTCAAAACCACATGTTACTCCCTAGAAATTGATGACTGAATAATTATATTTTGGTAATGGCAGCTTTAAGTTTACAGGATACAGGAAAAAATAACGTAGAATATCATACCAATAGTAGGCATCTGCCAGTCACACCATTACATTCAACTAAATATATTCTGCAGCATAACAAAACAATGAAACCATTGTATTGAGTGAAAGTGAAGTTATAAGTTGAGACATTTTCCACTAACTCACTGATTCCTATAGTGTTAGTTTGGCTGTTGATCCATTATTCTGTTTATTGGTTTACAATGGCGAGTGGTTCAAAAGGGAAGCCAATTCAAATCAATAAGAGCAAAAACCTTAGACATTCTCATAACATTGTTTACAGTTCACAAACCAGAAGTAAATGTTCTAAGTTGGGAGAAGGCTGATTTTAAAATGGACTGGATTTGGCCAGAGTGGACTGGGAGCAATTACTTGCAAGAAAATCCATATCATAGCAGTCGGAGTCACTGTAATTTTGACAATGCAGATCCAGCATGTTCCCATAAAGCCAAAGGATAGGATCCAAAAGTCCAGAGAATACTGGATGTCAAGGGACCTTCAGAATTGGATAAGGGAACAAAAACAAAGCTAATGGAAAATATTGAGGGCTGAAAACAGCAAATGTCCCAGAAGAGTATAGGATGCGCAGGGGTTATTTAAAAAATAAATTATGAGCGGAAGAGGGGGCATGAGAAAATATTTGCGGGTAGAGTTATGGAAAATCCAGTGATGTTTTATAGGTAGGTTTGATGCAAAATAATAACCAGGGAAAGAATAAGACCTGTTAGGGATCTAAGTGGGAATCCGTGTGGGGAGCAAGAAGATGTAGTTGAGGTTTTAAATGAGAACTTTGCATCTATATTCACTCTAGAGAAGAACAACAACAGGGATAGGATAGTAATATACTTGAACAGATTAGCATTGGCAGGGAGAAGGTATTAGCAGTTTTAACAGTCTTGAAGGTAGATGAACCCCCAGGCCCAGATGAGCCACATCCCAAGGCTCCTGTGGGAGGTAAGGGACCCTAACATTAATTTTCAAGTTCTCTCTGGCCAGAGGAGGGGTGCCAGAGGACAGTTAACGTGTATTCAAGAAAGTTAATGTGTATTCACTATTCAAGAAAGTGGTCAGAATAAATTTGGAAACTATAGGTCGAACAGAACTAGAGTCAGTGAGTATTGGGGGAAAGCTCTCTGCTGGTTGGAGTCATACCTGACACATAGGATAATAGTTTTGATTGTTGGTGGTCAGACATTTCACCTCCAGGAGTCTCAGCTCCAGACATCTCAGCACCTCGTCTCTGCAGGAGCCCCTCAGGATAGTGTCCTATGCCCAACCATCTTCAGCTGCTTCATCAATGACCTTCCCTCCATCATAAGGTCAAAAATGGGGATGTTTGCCAATGAGTGCATAATTTTCAGCACTATTTGCAACTCCTTAGACACTGAAGCAGTTCATATTCAAATGCAACAAGTTCTGAACAATATCCAGGCTTCAGCTGACAACTAGCAAGTAACATTAATGCCACACGAGTGCTAGGCAATGACCATCTCCAATAAGAAACAATCTAACCACTGTCCCTTATACTGAATGCCTCACTATCAACATCTCTGGGGTTCTGATTGACCAGAAATTCAACTGGACTTGCAACATAAGATTCTACAAGTACATTAGGAGCAAAGGAGCAATGACGAAGACAATAGGACCCATTAAAGATCAATGAAGTCATTTATGTGTGAAAACACAAGAGATGGGAGAGATACTAAACGAATATTTTGTGTCAGTTTTTACTGTGGAGAAAGACATGGAGGCTAGGGAACTCAGGTAAATAAATATTGATGTCTTGAAAACAGTCCTCATTACAGAAGAAATGGTACTGGAGGTCCTAAAAAGTATAAAAGTGGATGAATCTCCAGTTCCTGATCAAGTGTGTCCCAGGACATTGTGGGTAGTTACAGAAGAAATTGCAGGATCCATAATAGAGATGTAGATACAGTTAAAACATTTAAAAGACATTTGGATAGGTAATGATTAGCAAATGTCTGGAGGGATATGAGCCAGGCTCAGGCAAATAGGACTGGTTTGGTTTGGAAACCTTATTAGCATCGACGAGTTGCACCAAAGGATCTGTTTCCATGGTATATAACTTTATGACTCTATGTCTGACTCATCTCAGCCCCAACTCCACTTAACAGCTCTCCATAACTCTTCAACCCATTACTGATTGAAAACCTGCTGAGCACCTCCTTAAATTTACTCAATATTCTGGCGTCCACTGGACTCTGGGCTAGTGAATTCCTCCGATTCAAAACCCTCTAAGAGAGGTAATCTTTCCTCATCTGTTTTAAGTCTTCTATCCCTTTATCCTAAAAACTGTGACATCCCAGTCTAGATTACCCCACATGAGGAAACTCTTCTGAGATAAAAAAAATCTGTAAATCTGCTTCAGTTATCTATTTTCTTTCCACTCTTTACTACCCATCCTCCCCCAATTTCCCAAATAGTGTGCCATAGTTCATGGCTTTCATCTTCTTATATGTCCTCTCCTATCTTCTGCCTTCAACCCTTTCACTGCACATCTCTTCTATGAGACCAAGTCCTGCTGGTTTAATTTTCTCCTCATTAAAATGGTATCCATTAAATTTTCCTTTAGCAACATGCTGGCAACAGTGATTTCTCAGATACTGCCTCCCTTCCTTCTAAAGCACAGATCATCATCACCTTCTCCAAATAAAACAGCCTAGATAATGACTGGCAGATCATATCAAACAAGCAGCATCGGGGGAGGTGTAGAATTCGACATTTCAGGTGTAACCTTTCTTCAGGACTGAAGGGAGTCCTGAAGAAGGGTTACATCCAAACATCGACTTCTCCACTTCCTAATGCTGCCTGACTTGCTGTGTTCTTCCAGCTTCCCACCTGTCTACTTTGGATTCCAGCATCTGCAGTTTATTTTGTCTCTATCCAAGATTATACCAAACAACATGTTTCTTCAGCTGTTTGCAACAGGCAGAGTGTGAACCAGACCCAAACAGCCTTGACATGCAGAACATAAATCAGAACATTTGATGTGATTCCTTGATTGGACATTAAGTGCTAAAGAATCCTCATTGTTCCGACAATGTTACACTACCATCCAATTTAAGCTTATTTGTCTAGATTGCAATGTGACTCACTTATGCTTGCTAGAAGCTACATAAATTCACATGCAGGGCCCTGTCCTTTGCAAACAGTGAAAACACTTTTCCTCACATTGTGCCTTTTTTAATTGAACATAAACTTGGGGGATAGCCATTCCCTGGGGCATTCTCCATGGCAATACTGTTACCAATCAAAGTCAACTTGCCTGGTTTGAGGTAAAAACAATGACTGCAGATGCTGGAAACCAGATTCTGGATTAGTGGTGCTGGAAGAGCACAGCAGCTCAGGCAGCATCCAGGTAGCTTCGAAATCGACGTTTCGGGCAAAAGTTGCCTGGTTTGAATTTAAACAAAAAGCTTGGCAGTTTACTGGTCCCTGGTGCAATCACCAGGGCAACATCTCATCCTATCAGAGGCCAGTTGCCAACCGGTTAACATCCTCTTCTCATGCAATATAAGTTATTTTCTCCCTGTGAGTTTTGGTATTCTTGCAACTCTCTCCTGATCTGTACTACAAGACATAAAGCTTAGCCAGCATAACCCTTCCTTCAGAGATACCCAAGCATTGATCCATTCATCTTGCAATCACTGCCCTATCCTTTTCCTATCTAAAGTGCCAATACATATTACTGCCCTCCAATTCTGTGTCTATCTCTAAAGTTTTTTTTTAAATTGAATCCCTCTGGTCTAGCTTCTGCACTTCCCACAACTAAAAGGCCTCAGCAGGTCTTAAATAATATCCTTGGGTGATGTGGATCATGCTGCAATAGATCTTCTCATTTTACACAACCTTTTCACACTTCATTCATTTAACTGTGCCATTCTTCTAAAACCAACTGTTTCTGTTGTCTGTCTCCATATGACTGCTCTTGCATTATTCTGTTTCTTATATGGAAGTAATGGTCATATCTCCAGCAATGATCTCTCTTCCCTGAACCATACCAGTACATTTAAGTTCTTTGTAAAATATGTCTTGACCTCCTCCCCTGCTCAAAAATTGTGTATTACTTATTCAGGTAGATTAGAAAGTTCTGCAGATACATAGGGGAAACAATTTGTGTAATTTCTCGTGGCACAACCATTCTTATGTCCATCCACCAGAGCAGGTAGTGCTACGGGTGCTTTATTTTTAGACAGTTCATCATGATCAAAGGTGAATTGTTTCTAGTCAGGTTCTGGCTAACAAAAAGTACGTGAGACAAAGCAGGAGCCAAAAAGGGCGGCACGTTGGTAAGTGGTCAGCAGTGCTGCCTTACAGTGCTAGCACCCGGGTTCGATTCCAACCTCGGACGTGTCTCCCCATGTCTGCGTGGGTTTCCTCTGGGTGCTCCGGTTTCCTCCCACAGTCCAAAGATGTGCAGGTTAGGTGAACTGGCCATTCTAAATTGCCCAGTGTTCAAGGATGTGTAGGTTAGGGGCATTAGTCAGGGGAAAGGTGGAATAATAGGATAGGGGAATTGGTCTAGGTGGGATACGCTTAGGAGGGTTGGTGTGGCCTTGTTGGGCCAAATGGCCTGTTTCCACACTGTAGTTATTCTAATATTTTAATAAGGGCTAACAAGAATGCATAATCTGGAGATTCTACCATGTGAGGCATGTGGAATTTGAAGGGTGGATTGGTTAGTTATTTTGGAATTGTGCTCACTCTCTGCTACCTGGGCATGGCCTCCCCACGTGCTGCTAAGTTTCTTGAGATCCTTGATGCTGCTTCCTTATTTTAGATTATTGGAGCTTCATTGTCAAGAGGATCCTAACATTAGACCATCTGTCCTCATAAAAAGATTGAAGGATTTTGCAGAGACAGTGCTAGTGATTTTTTTCTCCAGTGTCCTGAAATAGTTGCTCCAAATCTCCAAAGCAAATGGGAGTGCAGGGATCATTACAACTTGGCATACCTGACAATAAAGTCTACAATGGCAATAAAGTCTAAATTTACCTGACTTAATCCTGTGTTTAAGGTCCGAGTCCTTGAGTACTGTTTTCTTCAGCTTGCATGGCTTTCTAAAGTCACAGAATCAGACAGCAAGGAAACAGACCCTTCGATCCAAACAATCCATGCCAACCATAATTCCAAAGTAAACTTGTCCCACCTGCCTGCACTTGGCCCATATCCCGCCAACTATTTCTTATTTATATGTCATTGTCTAAATGACATTTAAAAAGACATTACCTAAACATTGTAACTATACCTGCATCCACCACTTTCCCCAGAAATTGGTCTCTCACACAAACCACTTTCTGTGTAAAAAAATTGCCCTTCGTGTCTTTTTAAAATCTTTCTCCTCTCACCTTTTACTTCGAGATTATTGTAGAAAGTCATATGAGTGTCAGCCTGTCTGGAATTGAGGTAAGGTGGGGGGAGGGGAAATGAGGAAACTGTTGAAGTCCACATTGATGCCCTGGGATTGATGTGTTCTGAGGCGGAAGATGAGGTGTTCTTCCTCCAGGCGTCGGGTGGTGAGGGAGTGGCGGTGGAGGAGGCCCAGGACCTGCATGTCCTCGGCAGAGTGGGAGGGGGAGTTGAAATGTTGTGCCACAGGGTGGTGGGGTTGATTGGTGCGGGTGTTCTGGAGATGTTCCCTGAAGCACTCAGCGAGGAGGCGTCCAGTCTCCCCAATGTAGAGGAGACCACATCGGGAGCAATGGATACAATAAATGACATTGGTGGATGTGCAGGTGAAACTTTAATGAATGTGAAAGGCTCCTTTGGGGCCTTGGATAGTGGTGAGGGAGGAGGTTTGGGTGCATGTTTTGCAATTCCTGCGGTGGCAGGGAGGGTGCCAGGATGGGAGGGTGGTTTGTTGGGGGGTGTGGACCTGACCAGGTAGCCACGAAGGGAACTCCCCATCCCACTCTGCCAGGGACATGCAGGTCCTGGGCCTCCTCCACTGCAGCTCTCTCACCACCCGACACCTGGAGGAAGAACGCCTCGGAACACTTCAAATTTGTATTCCTTTTCAACGTCTGTGTACAAGTCCTAATGAATACAAGATGAAAAGCTTTGACTTTGTGTCTACTTTTAGTAATCTATGTTTCTTTATTTCCTCTCAGTCTGTGGAAGAAAATCAAAATTAATGTTCCAGTTGAAGATATTTTGTAATTAGGATTTAATATCTTAGGATCAAATCTTAAAGGGATCTGAACAATGTAGACTGTGGCACGGTTAATGGCAGAATCAGCTAAGGAGTCTGACAAGGAAACTCACTGCATCTTTTATGCATTTGCCAAGTGACAAGGCAAGTTTCCTGTTTGACAGCAGCAAGTTGCCAATTAAGGGGAATTATAACTTAGTAAATAAATGCCTTTTAAACCCCAATTTACACAAATAATTTTCAGGTTATGATCTGACCAAGTGTGCTGAAGAAGCGAGATATCAAAAATTCTTAACATGAAAGTCAGAGCTGGTAATTTCTGCTCACTTCTGGCTGCGAGGAGTCTCCATGTCTGTCAGGAACAAACAGGCCTATACCTGTTCTTATTTCTTATGATCTTATTATAGTCTTAGGGTGGAGCGCGTGGCAAGCTTCTTCTGCACTCTTTACCTCTTTCTGGAGTGATTTGTTTTAGTGAATCAATGGATAGGTCCAGTGGATCTCAAAGCAGTTTTTAATCCCAGTTTTTCTTGCTAATTTTCTTCTTGTGTTAAGTTCCATGAAGGACCAGGGGGCCAAAACATTAAACAGCAGAAGCTTCCTGCCCAAAATGGCCATTGATATCATCATTATGTGATGTGCTCAAACTTTTAAAATGACAGTCCACCAGACTTGCACAAATATACAACAGCTGCAACTGCAATTTTCTTTGGTTTTTGTGCAGTCTAAGCTGCAGCAAAGCATATTTCTAACTGAAATTGTTATAGATGGTTAGGTAATAACTTCATATACAAAGCATTTTTATATTGTAATCTGAAGCAGTGGTACTTTTATTATTTACCACTGTAACTGTATTAATGTGAATCGTTAGAAATTTTATTAAACCCGTAAGGGTAAATGGGGAAATAACAGAGAAGTAGGGTTAATTGAATATCTTCCAAATAGCCACCTAAAGAAAAGCAGTGTGCTTGAGTGCTGTACGATTGTAAACTTTGACGTATAACGCATCCCGAGGATGCATTATAATGAATAATAGCTAGCCTAAGCATCAATAATGCTTTCAGTCTGAAATGCAAGGTCACTATTTAAGTGGTTTACACAAGAGATGGAAATGTGTACTAATATCAATACACCATGTAGAGAGTGATGAATTATGCAGGTTGCATCTACAGTAATTCCATAAGTTTATTTTCGCTGTATGTCAACATTTATTAGTTTTTTTATTTTGGAGCCTTTGAAATAAATTTTATTAATATTTGCCTTTCTTGCTTTATTTATAGCAAACTCCCTAGCTGGGCTAGGGCAGTGGTTCCAAGGATCTTTTACGTCACTGAAAAGGCCTGGAATTATTATCCATATACCATCACAGGTAGGACTTAACACAATTATTTAACGTAACACAGCGCTTTTACTTTGCAACACAGGACACAGTTTTTCCTCTTGGAAATTGAGGTTACTTTAATGAATGACATTGGCATCAATTTTAAACATCTATATCAGATATTTCTACTTGAACAGAAAATAATTCTATGTTCCTTAATAAATAAAAGCAAGATGCTGGAAATATCAAATAAAGACAGAAGGTGAAAGAGATACTCAAATAACTCTGGCAGCAAGTGTAAAGAGAGATACTGAATTACTGTTTCATTAGTTCTGTTCCTGTCCACAGATTTTGCTGCATCTTCTAAACAATTACAAATCTTTGTGTCTTTATTCCATATTCATTAATACTGATTCTCCATTGTTTGAAGAGCAATTAAGAATTGGAGAATTTTTTAATATTGAGCAACTGAGACAAGTAGCTAAGAGTAGGCTAAAAAGAAGGAACCGTGAAGAAAATTGGTAGTTCAAAATAAAATGAAAAAAAAACAGGCAAAAAGTAGTGAGTACCTGAGAGAGGTCCTACTGCACAGCACCAAGAATAAGCTGCTGGAAAGAGCACCAGCGACATCAGCAAAAAAACAAATATTCTGAACAAAACCTGGAAAGATTTGCAAACAGTGGTGTACTGCTTTTAAATTTCTAAAGTTTTTAAATTCTAAATCAAGGTGCTAGCTATTTTATCTTTTTGGAAGTACATTCAAACATAAGTGTGTTGTTAGGCTACCACAGAAATGAGATGGATAAAACAATTGTTATTATGGTTGCCACTGTACAGATAGGAAACAAAATAAAGTACTATTATTTCACAACACCTTACCAGATTGTGTTAATAAAGAATGTGGGTAGGAACTTACATTGAAATATGCTAAAAATGGCTACAGGAAATTGGCACCAAATAACATTTGGCTTCACATGCCAAATGTACTAGTTGGCTTGTGGTATACAACATTTTGACGTCAGTTGTGTGATACGCCTCATAATGCTGCGTTGAAGTAATTAAGCTAATTGAATATTAAGTGGTATATAACTAAGATTTGTAATCACTCTCAACTCCACAATCATTGCTAAATTATAAGACAATTTACTTAACCTCTAGTCCTGGATGAGCAGAAATCTCTTCCAATTAAATATTGGAAAAACTAAAGCCATTGTTTTCAACTTCGCTGCAAACTCTGTTCTTTAGTTACTGTTGCCATCCACTTCCATCAGTCTAAGATTAAGTAAGTCTGTCCATAGTCTTGGCGTCACATTCGCTCCAGAGATGAGCTTATGGCATCAAATGACTAAAATTATCCTTTTGCACCTTCATGATTTCACCCAATTTAAATCCCTGTCTCTGCTCATTTGTGGCCAAAATTCTCATTCATGTCTTTGTTAACTCCACATGCAAATATTCCAATACACTCCTAATTAGTCTCCCACATTCTACCCTCCAGAAACTTGATCATCAAAATTTCTGCTGTTTAACTTGCAGGCAAATCACGATCCCCCCGTCCAACCTGTTAAATCCACACCAGCTCTCTCAATGATTAGTTCAGCTCGTCCTTCATCAGCCCTTTCCCAAAACATGGCATTTGTTTTTATTTTAAGGTCTTTTGAAAGTTGCAATTGAATCTGCCACTATCACCCTCTTAGGTAGAGTGTTCTGGATTCCCATCACTCACCTGTGTAAATATTTTTTCACATATCACCTTGGTACAACAAACAATGCCAAAGACAATTGGAATATGGCCTTTATTGCAACTGGTGAGGAATATAAAAGTCAGGAAATTTACTCCAACTGTACAGGACACTGATGAATCCACAACTAAACCTTTGTTCAAATGAAAATCTGTCCACACCCAAAATCAACCTTGTGAACTTTCTGTGAACTCTCTTCATTGTTAATAGACGTGGAATGAGTGGTACGTGTATGGAATGAGCTGCCAGAGGAAGTGGTGGAGGCTGGTACAATTGCAACATTTAAGAGGCATTTGGATGGGTATATGAATAAGAAGGGTTTGGAGGGATATGGGCCAGGTGCTGGCAGGTGGGACTAGATTGAGTTGGGATATCTGGTCGGCATGGACAGGTTGGACCAAAGGGTCTGTTTCCATGCTGTACATCTCTATGACTCTATATCTTCCTTTAAATAAAGTGAAAACTATTACTATTCACAGTAATCCAGGTGCGGTCTGACTAGTTCCATGCAAAACCTGATTTTTACACGATCCCATTTGAAACAATGGCCAACAGCCTATTTGCCTTCCCTATTACCTGCTAAGCTTGAATGAGTGTTTTTTTTGTGAGTAAGGTATGAAGGCCTTGTGCTGCATATTTTGCACAGCCTTTCCCCATTTAAATAATATTCAGCTCTCTTATGCCAAAGTGCATAACATCATATATTCCCACTTAATATTCTATTTGCCAAGTTTTGCCCACTTATTTAACCCTGGTTCAAGACAAAAACAAATGCAGATGCTGGAATCTAAGGTATACAAACAGGAAACTGGGAGAACACAGCAAGCCAGGCAGCATCAGCAAGTGGAGAAGTTGACATTTCGGATGTAACCCTTCTATCTGTATACTCTGTGGACACTTTATGTTGTCGTCTTTGCATGACTTTGCACTGATTATTGTCATTCACAAACTTGGGGATGGCACATTCATTGCTGTCTTTAGAACATAAACATAGAACAGTACAGCACAGTACAGGTCCTTCAGTTTGACCTGCCTGTATTGCGCGTATACAAAGTTTCACCGTACTTCAGTACACATGACAATAAATCAATCAATCAAAGACTTAAGATAGTAAAATGTAGGGTACATAGGTTAGTTTGATCTTCGAGTAGGATAAAAGGTCAGCACAACATCGAGGGGGTAGCTCAGGTTCTCATCCCCCTGCTGAGCTAGTTTAAACCCACCCGATTAGCACCAGCAAATTTCCCACCCAGTATATTAGTGCCCCTTTGGTTCAAGTGAAGACTGTCCTGTTTGTAGAGGTCCCACCTTCCCCAGAATGAGCCCCAATTATCTATGTATCTGAAACCGTCCCTCCTGCACCATCCCTACAGCCACATATTCAGCTGATTATATCTCCCTGTTCCTTGTCTTGCTATCACGTGGTGTGGGTAAGAAACCAGAGATGGGTCCACTACTTCTCGTCATTTATATAAATGATTTGGATGTGAGCATAACAGGTATAGTCAGTAATTTTGCAGATGACACCAAAATTGGAGGTGTAATGGACAGCGAAGAATGTTACCTCAGATTACAACAGGATCTTCATCAGATGGGCCAATGGGCTGAGAAGTGGCAGATGAAGTTTAATTTAGATAAATGCGAAGTGCTGCATTTTAGGAAAGCAAATCTTACAGGACTTATACACTTAATGGTAAGGTCCTAGGGAGTGTTGCTGAACAAAGAGACCTTGGAGTGCAGTGAAAGTAGAATCAAAGGTAGATAGGATAGTGAAGAAGGCATTTGGTATGCTTTCCTTTATTGGTCAGAGTATTGAGTACAGGAGTTGGGAGGTCATGTTGCAACTGTACAGGATATTGGTTAGGCCACTGTTGGAATATTGCTTTCAATTCTGGTCTCCTTCCTATCGGAAAGATGTTGTGAAACTTGAATGGGTTCAGAAAAGATTTACAAGGATGTTGCCAGGGTTGGAGGATTTGAGCTATAGGGAGAGGTTAAACAGGCTGGGGCTGTTTTCCCTAGAGCATCGGAGGCTGAGGAGTGACCTTATAGATGTTTGTAAAATCATGAGGGACATGGATAGGTAAATAGACAAGGTCTTTTCCCTGGGGTGGGGGATTCCAGAACTAGAGGGCATGGATTTAGGGTGAGAGGGAAAAGATATAAAAGAGACCTAAGGGACAAGGTTTTCACGCAGAGGGTGTTACGTGTTTGGAATGAGCTACCAGAGGAAGTGGTGGAGACTAGTACAACTGCAACATTTAAAAGGCATCTGGTTGGATATATGAATAGGAAGGGTTTGGAGGGATATGGGCTGGGTGCTGGCAGGTGGGACTAGATGGGTTGGGATATCTGGTTAGCATGGACGAGTTGGACTGAACTGTCTGTTTCCGCGCTGTACATCTCTATGACGACATGACTCTATAACAACTGTTTGTTCTAGCTCTCAGCTTCCACCCTAGCTCCCTGAAATCCTGCCTTTCATCCCTATCTCTCTTTCTGCCTATGTCATTGGTACATACATGGACCACAACTTGAGGCTGGTCACCCTCTTCCTTCAGGACCCCAAAGATACGATCTGAGACATCACGGAACCTGGCACCTGGGAGGCAACACACCAACCATGAGTCTTGTTCGTTCCCAACAAAGCTTCTATCTGACCCTCTAACTATTCAGTCCCCAATGATTCAAATTCTCCTCCTTTCCCTCCTTCCCTTCTGTGCAACAGGGACAGACTTTGCGCCAGAGACCTGTACCCCACTGCATACCTCTGGTAAGTTGTCACCCCCAACAGTATCCAAAACGGTATACATGTTTTTCAAGGGATTCCTGCACTGACTGTTTTATCCCCCTTTGAACAGTTACCCAGCTTTCTTCGTGCCTAGGAGTAACTACTTCCCTGTAACGTTTATCTATCACAGACTCTGCCTCCCGAACGATCCAAAGTTCATCCAGCTCCCACTCCAGTTCCCTAACGCGGTCTCTGAGGAGCGAGAGTTGGGTGCACTTCCTGCAGATGTACTTGGATTGACACAAATCGCATCCCTCAACTCAAACATCATGCAGGAGGAACATTGCTCTCCCTGCACTGCCATCCCTGCTAGTCTCCTAATCAGAAAGTTAAAAAAAAGACGAGAAGCTTACCTGATGTGCCCCTGGTGTTTAAAGTTAGAGGATTTGGTTGGCTGGGAGGCCCTGCATCGGTAGGGTCTCGGGTTTAGAAAACAATCACTTATATAGCCTGAGGGAAATAGAAAAATTAATCTGAGACTGGTACTGTTGAGAAAAGAAGCGAGCCAAACAGTCAGGGCAGGCAGGAATAAAGCAGAGAACAAGGTAGGACAGAGAAATTAAACTGCATTTATTTCGTTGCAAAAGGCTGAACAGGAAAGGCAGATGAACTCAGGGCATGGTTAGGAACATGGGACCGGGATATCATAGCAATTACAGAAACATGGCTCAGGGATAGGCAGGACTGGCAGCTTAATGTTCCAGGATACAAGTGCCACAAGAAGGACACAATGGGAGGCAAGAGAGGAGGGGGAGTAGCATTTTTGGTAAGGGCAAACATTACAGCTGTACTGAGGGAGGATATCCCTGGATATACATCCAGGGAAGTTATTTGGGTGGAACTGAGAAATAATAAAGGTGTAAGCACCGTATTGGGATTGTATTATAGACCCCCTAATAATCAGTGGGAAATTGAGAAACAAATGTGTAAGGAGATCTTAGCTATCTGTAAGAATAATAGGGTGGTTATGATAGGGGATTTTTACTTTCCAAACATAGGCTGGGACTGCCATGGTGTTTAGGGTTTAGATAGAGAGGAATTTGTTAAGTGTGTACTAGAAATTTTTCTGATTTAGTATGTGGATGTACCTACTAGAGAAGGTGCAAAACTTGACCTACTCTTGGGAAATAAGGCAGGGCAGGTGACTGAGATGTCACTGGAGGAGCACTTTGGGGCCAGCAACCATAATTCTATTAGTTTTAAAATAGTGATGGAAAAGGATAGACCAGGTCTAAAAGTTGAAGTTCTAAATTGGAGGGAGGCTAATTTTGATGATTGGGGGCAGATGTTTGCAGGTAAAGGAACAGCTGGAAAATAGGAAGCCTTCAGAAATGAGATGACGAGAGTCTAGAGACAGTGTATTCCTGTTAGGGTGAAAGGAAAGGCTGTTAGGTATAGGGAATGCTGGATGACTAAAGAAATTGAGGGTTTGGTTAAGAAAAAGAAGAAGCATATGTAAGATATAAACAGGAGAGATCGAGTGAATCCTTAGAAGAGTATAAAGGCAGTAGGAGTATACTTAAGAGGGAAATCAGGAAGGCAAAAGGGGGACATGAGATAGCTTTGGCAGATAGGGTTAAGGAGAAATTGAAGGGTCTTTACAAATACATTATGAACAAAAGGATAACTAGGGAGAGAATAGGGCCCGAGCTGAAAATGTGTTGCTGGAAAAGCGCAGCAGGTCAGGCAGCATCCAAGGAACAGGAGAATCGACGTTTCGGGCATAAGCCCTTCTTCCTGAAGAAGGGCTTATGCCCGAAACGTCGATTCTCCTTTTCCTTGGATGCTGCCTGACCTGCTGTGCTTTTCCAGCAACACATTTTCAGCTCTGATCTCCAGCATCTACAGTCCTCACTTTCTCCTCGAAGAGAATAGGGCCCCTCAAAGATGTGTGGAGCAGCAGGAGATGGGAGAGATACTAAACGAGTATTTTGCATCAGTGTTTACAGTGGAAAAAGGCCACAGGAGATATAGAATGAAGGGAGGAGGAAGTGCTGGATGTCTTGAAATGCATAAAAGTAGATAAATCCCCAGGACCTGGTCAGGTATACCCTAGAACTCTGTGGGAAGCTAAAAAAGTGATTGCTGGGTCTCTTACTGAGATATTTGTATCATTGATAGTCACAGGCCAGGTGCCGGAAGACCGGAGGTTGGCTAACGTGGTGCCACTGTTTAAGAAGGGTGGTAAGGACAAGCCAGGGAACTATAGACTGGTGAGTCTGACATCAGTGGTCGGCAAGTTGCTGGAGGGAATCCTGAGAGACAGAATGTGCATGTTTTGGAAAGGCAAAGACTGATTAGGGATAGTCAACATGGCTTTGTGCGTGTGAAATCATGTCTCACAAACTTGATTGAGTCTTTTTAAGAAATAATAAAGAGGATTAATGAGGGCAGAGCGGTAGATGTGATCTATATGGACTTCAGTAAGTGTTCAACAAGTTTCCCCTTGGGAGACTGGTTAGCAAGGTTAGATCTCATGGAATACAGGGAGAACTAGCCATTTGGATACAAAACTGGCTCAAAGGTAGAAGCTAGAGAGTGGTGGTGGACGGTCGTTTTTCAGACTGGAGGCCTGTGATCACTGGAGTACCACAAGTATCGGTGCTGCGTCCACTACTTTTCATCATTTCTATAAATGACTTGGATGTGAGCATAAGAGGTATAGTTAGTCAGTTTGCAGATCACACCAAAATTGAGGTATAGTGAACATTCACAGCATTGCCTTGCCATACCATTTCGCACACATTATTACATAAATTACGTGATTTATATGTATAATTTTTCATGTTGCTGTCTGCTTGGATTTCTGGTTTTGAGTGAGTAATTTGTGAGTTTTTCTGTCTTTGAAGTTTATAATTAACTTGCAAGTTTTTCTGTATCTAATGGTGATTTCTTTTAAAACAGTTTTTTAAGCCTGACTGTAGTGTGAATGGATTGTGCACAAACGGACTTTGTTTAGTTTAGAGTGTTTATGACCCAGTAGGCTAAATAATGGGCTCTCAAAGGTTTATTGGAGAGTTCTGGAGTTTTGTTTTGAGCTTGAGGGGAACCCCTTAACCTGAGAGAACTTTAGTTTCGTTTTCAGCTTTGGATTGTGTTAGTCCTGGGAAGGCCTTGGAGAAGGATACCTGGATAATGCAATGCTCTGAATAGGCAATGATAAATTTAATGACTTCAATTACCTTGGAATGAAAAGCAATGTCAGTCCCAGACCAGGATTTTTTTTTAATTATCATTATTCATTCACTTATTGTGGGTATCACTGGCTGGGTCAGCATTTATTGCAAATCTCTCATTGCCCAAGGGTTGACCACATCACTGTTGGTCTGAGTCACATGTAGGCCAGACTAGATAAGGTTGGCAGATTTCCTTCCCTGAAGGACATTAGTGATTTTTTTTACGACAATCACAAATGGTTACATGGTCGCCGTTAGGATCCTTTAATTTTTTTTAATGAATACAAGTTTTGCTGACTGCCTTAGTGGAATTCAAACCCATGTCCACAGAACATTGGACTGCAGTTCTGGATTGCTAGTTTAGTAACATTACCCCTGTGCCACTACTTCCCATGTTAGGTGTGATGCTTATGGGATTTTATTTTAACTGTGTATCTAAAAACTTTAAATTTGTATGAGAAGTAGATAGTTTGGATCATACTATTTTATCTTTCTTCCTTTTCTAAAGAACGTCCATTTTATTGTTACAGCAAAATCTGCAGCACTGTGTGCTTTTATTTCAGAGACAGACCACAATGTTAGAACCAAAACAAATATAATTATAATTTCTCATGGTGTGTTCCTATCTGGAATATGACTTGTCCAGTAGAACAATCAGCTAGAATCAGAGCAACAAACAAAGCCAGGAAGCTTGTCATAGCTGTCAGCAACTGCAATTGTTAGCCTTTGCTTAGGGGGTTCCCTGTGCATTAAGTTAGGGATAGGCTCTGATACCAGTCCATTCCTGCTTGGGGTGGTCAGAGCCAGAATCCTGTCCTCATAAGCACTGAGGAGACAAATGATGGGCTGCACATGTCCCACCTTGATGCTTTTTACTCTAATGTGGGCTGTTTTCCTCATAGAATGAGAGAGAGGTTGGTATTACCAGAGATGAAAGTGGGTGGCACAGCTATTATTGTTGGTGCAGGTGGGTAAGTGTTTCGTGCACCTAAGTAGATAGCATGGGGGCATGGAGGGTTAATGCTGTCAGGGGTTGGTGTGGGTGAGAGCCAACAGGGAGGATGTTCCAGCCATTAATGAAAACAATAGAGCATGAGATTTGTTGGAAGCTAGATTCATTAGCAGAGATAAAGTGAATGCTAAGCATTGGAGAGAAGGTGGTGAAACTTACCCTGGCAAAGTGGAAAAGGGCAATGACTTTTTTTTCCCTACAATGCTGTACACTCCCCAGGTGACAACCTCAGACACAGACTAGTATAGCCTGGTGATATAGCCACCACTGTTAGATTTGGGGGGAAGGGGAGCTCCCGCATCAGCAGCACCTCATCCAGCAGTACTTCCAGGGCCCTGCCACAAAGCAGGGCACCGATTTCCCCTGTCTGCCATCTCCAAGGCAAATGCCAGCAAACATGCAGGATAGCTCCAGGCTGATAATGCTTGTTCGTGCATACAATGATTTTTTCAAAGACATCAATGAATTCCAGACATGGGTTTGAAGATGCCGGTGTTGGACTGGGGTGTACAACGTTAAAAATCACACAACACCAGGTTATAGTCCAATAGGTTTAATTGGAAGCACTAGCTTTTGGAGCGCTGCTCCTTCATCAGCTGGTTGTCAGGTGGACAACCACTTGATGAAGGAGCGGCGCGCCAAAAGCTAGAACTTCCAATTAAACCTGTTGGACTATAACCTGGTGTTGTGTGATTTTTAAGTGCATTCCAGAATATCCACAGAGTGGTGAGTTGTTCCAGGCATGGTACATGGTGATATAGGTAGGCATGCAGACACAAAAGATGCCGTAGGGACATAGTAGGTAATTAATGAGGCATGTTTTATCGAGTATGGCAAGAGAACTCGCTAGGCCTTACGGCGACAAACCCTTTAAAAATCTCAACACAATTGGAATTTAGACAATACAATGTAAGATTCAGACTAATATGTATAGTTCCTCCCCTCTTTAGCCTCTTGATTATTTGGCAATTTTTCAATGTCACTAATGTCTTCTACAATGAAGATTGTTCCTCTGTCATTTCCTGGTTCCCCATTATTATTTCCACAGTCTCATCTCATTGAAACATATAAGATGCTGAGGGCACTTGGCAGGGTAAATGCCGAGAGAATATTTCCCCTCATGGAGGAATTTAGTTTAAGAACAAATGGATCTCCTATTTAAGACTGAGATGAGAAGGAATTTCTTTCTTCATTAGTCTTTGGAATTCACTTCCCTCAAGATCAGGTTATTGATGGCTGAGTTACAGATTTTTAAACAACAAGCAAGTTGTCCGTTAATGGGAGAGGGGGGTTGCGGCATGAAGGAAACTGAAATGGAACCCACAGTCAGATCAGTCATGATCTTCTTGAATAACAGGGTTTGCGGCTGAATGTTCCACTTAGAGACATAGAGTCATACAGCACGGAAACAGAACCTTCAGTCCAACCAATCCATGCCAAACGCAATCCCAAATTAAACTAGTCCCATTGCCTACTCCTGGTCCATATCCCTCCAAACCTTTGCTATTCATTCACCTTTACATTACCTGTCTTCATTCTTCGAATCTAATAGGATCACTTTACAGTTCTCTGGATTAAACCTCATCTGTTACGTGGTTACCTATTCTACCAATCTTTGTACTCTTGAAGTTTATCACGACAATGAACAAAATGGGGCACGAGGTAGTATTGGCTGAGAAGGGTAGGGTGAATTCAAAGAAGTTCTTTTAAGTATATTGAAGGAAAAAGAATGTCTAGAGAGAGTATACAGCCCCTCAAGCACCAAAGTGGACATGTATGTGTGGAACTGCAGGAGATGGATGAGGTTCACAATGAATATTTCTCCTCTGTGTTTACCGTGGAGAAAGACGTGAAGATTTGGGAACTTGGGGAAGTTAGTGGTGATAGCTTGAGGACAATCCATATCACAGTAGAGGAGGTATTGGACGTATTAGAATGTATGATGGTGTGTAAATCTCCTGGTCCTGACCAGATAATTCCAAGAACACTGTAAGAGGATAGAGAAGAAATTACGGGGGCCCAAGCTGATATTTCTGCGTTATTGTTAGCCACGGGTGAGGTCCCAGTAGACTAGAGGGTAGCAAATGGTGTGCCCTTATTCAAGAAGGGCTGCAAAGAAAAACCTAGGAACTGTGGACGAGAAAACCGAACATCTGTAATAAGTAAGATACTTGAGAAGATTCTGAGAAATAAGATATACATGCATTTGGAAAGATGGCGTTTGATTAGGAGCAGTCAGCATGGTTTTGTGTGTGGGAGATCATGCCTCACAAATTTGTTAAACTTCTTGGATGAAGTGACCGGGAAGGTTGATGAGGGCAGGGCGGGGAACATAGTCTATATGAATTTCAGTAAGGCCTTTGATAAGGTTCCATGTGGTTCCATATGGTTGGCTATTCTGGACGGTTAGATCGCATGGAATCCAAGGGGATAGACAATTTGCTTGATGGTGGGAAGCAGAGGGTAATAGTGGAAGAATGCCTGTCAGACTGGAGGTCTGTGACTAGTGGACTGCCTCAGAGGTCAGTGCTGGGCCCATTACTGTTTGTTATCTATATCAATGATTTGGATGAGAATGTACAAGGCATGATGAGTAAGTTTTCGAGGAAAAAGTGAGGACTGCAGATGCTGGAGATCAGAGCTGAAAATGTGTTGCTGGAAAAGCACAGCAGGTCAGGCAGCATCCAAGGAGCAGGAGAATCGACGTTTCGAGCATAAGCCCTTCTTCAGGAATAAGGAAAGTGTATCCAGCAGGCTAAGATAAAAGGCCAACGCCCCTCCCCCAAGTCCCTCCTCCCTATCTTTTATCTTCAGTAAGACCATAGTCTATCTGTGGTCTCACTCCATATACCTACCTTCAGCCCATATCCATTAATACATCGCTGCACAAAAAAAAATCTCAGACTTATAATTAACAACTGATCTAGCATCCACTGCTATTTGTGGAACAGAGTTCCAAAATCTCTCACCCTTTGGTGTGTAAGTGCTTCCTAGTATCTCCCCTGAATGGTATGACCCTAATTTTTAGACTATGCCCTGAGTTCTAGAATCTCCAACCAGTAGAAATATTTTATTTTACGTATCCTGTCTTTTCCTGTTAATTTCTTGAAGACTTCCATGAGATCATCCCTTAACCTTCTAAATTCTATAGAAAACAAGCCTAATTTGTATAATTTCCCCTCATTATTAGTCTTGTACAATAACCCCAAAAGTCCAGGTATCATTCTTTTAAACTTATGTTATAATCCCTCCAAGGCCAACATATCCTTCCTAAGGTGGGGTACCCAGATCTGCTCACAGAACTCCAACAGGGATCTGAACAGGGTTTTCAATAACTTGAGCATCACTTCTGCATCCTTGTACTCCAGCCCTCGAGGTAAAAAGGCAAGCATTCCATTACTCTTCTTGATTATTTTCTGAACGTGTTCATGGCATGTTGAACATCTGTAGCCTGAACTCCCAGTCTCTTTGGACATGTGCTGCATTTCATCCATACCATCTCGAAAGTACCCTGACAATCCAAAATGATTCTATGTTAGCCCTCCAGTGCCTTGTTCAAATTGACATTGTCTCTGAGGTTAACCATTAACAATGAATTTCAAAATGCTCCTATGCCCCAATAGTTGAAAATTTTAAATTAGTGCACACAGTTGCAATAACAAAATGATAACTTACACAGTGATATGTCATTGACTTGTGGGAAGCAGGTCTATGCTTAAAAATTCACAGTCTTAGTTCTGGCATAACAGAGAGACACCTGTGCACAAAACTGGACATAAGAAAAATTTTCATAGAGATGCCTCAAGATTTGGTTTGGACCTTGTAGAGGTGTCAGGGGTCTTGCCTGCATACTGAAGGGGAGAACAGGGATCTCCAGCAAGGGTGAGGGGATGCTACTCAGCATCAAACCCCATCCTGAAGTCAGGGACTCAGTACGTTTGAAGGAGAGGCCAAGCTTGACAGTCTATAAGCAACACAGCGTGGCTCACTTTTCATGTTTCTCCATGAAACTTCTACCTTGACTTCCAAAATGCAAGACCTCACAGTTATCTATATTAAACTCTATTTGCCATTTCTTGGCCCACTTCCCCAGCTGATCAAGGTCCAGCTGCAATTTCTAATAACCTTCCTCACTGTCCATGATACCACCTATTTTATCAGGCTTTGGAGTCTAAATGGCCTATTCCTGTTCCTATGTTTCAATCCCTAGAATGTAACCTAGTCTTCCGAGGAGATAAGGGGAAGAGAAAGAATAAATGAAACAAATTAATTTTTAAAATGAAAAAAAAACTGGAGTGGATCCGAATTAAAATTTAGGCATTAACCCAAGGCACAGAAAGTGCAGAGACTAATGACCGAAACAACTGGGCATGCTGAACGGGCTGAAAAGCCTTTTCCATTCAATTCTTATCTCTTCACCTGACACCTGCTGCCCATTGTGACAATCAATACATCATGGCTTGCTATAAAATGTAGGTGGGCTCAAAATTATTCCTTTGTTTTCAGAAATACATTTTACATAAACCGAGCAATATCTGTCTAAATGTAATTGACATGCAAATGATTGCAGAAATAGAGAACACTTCTTACTGAGCTAACAGAACAGACTATAGCAGTTACTAAGCTACTGTTTCCAAGTGTCACTACTAAAACCAAATGCAGATTTTATTTAAAATTACATCCCTTTCGTTCTTTGATGTAACGCTACACTTCATGGACCATTTATTAATGATGCAAATCTGAGAAGATTTATCTCTCAAAATTGTTTCATTAGCGTTACCTGAGAATATAAAGTTTCACATCTTAATCAATTTTCATTGATCTTACTCTTGAACGTTCTTAGAAACTATTGGACATTTCAAAATGCAGCTTATTCTCTTATTTTAATTTGAAGCAACAGGATTTTAAATCATGGCTTGCAGCACAACAGTATTCTGTAGTCAGCGTGGGAAGTCATAGAGTCATAGAGATGTACAGCACGGAAACAGACCCTTCAGTCCAATCCGTCCATGCCAACCAGATATCCTAATCTAATCTCGTCCCATTTGCCAGCACTTGGCCCATGACCCTCTAAACCCTTCCTATTCATATACCCATTCAGCTGCCTTTTAAATGCTGTAATTGTACAACCTCCACCACTTCCTCTTGCGGTTCATTCCATACATGGACCACCCTCTGTGTGAAAAAGTTGCCCCTTAGGTCCCTTTCATATCTTTCCCCTCTCATCCTAAGCCTATGCCCTCTAGTTCTGGACTCCCCCACCCCAGGGAAAAGACTTTATCTGTTTGTCCTATCCATGTCCCTCATGATCTTATAAATTTCTTTAAGGTCACCCCTCAGCCTCTGACACTCCAGGGAAAACAGCCCCAGCCTATTCAGCCTCTCCCTACAGCTCAAATCCTCCAACCCTGGCAACATCCTTGTAAATCTTTTCTGAACCCTTTCAAGTTTCACAACATCCTGCCAATAGGAAGGAGACCAGAATTGCACGCAATATTCCAACAGTGGCCTAACCAATGTCCTGTACAACTGCAACATGACCTTCCAATTCCTGTACTCAATGCTCTGACCAATAAAGGAAAGCATACCAAACGCCTTCTTCACTATCCTATCTACCTGCAACTCTACTTTCAAGAAACTATGAACCTACACTCCAAGATCTCTTTTTTGAGCAACACTTCCCAGGACCTTACCATTAAGCGTATAAGTCCTACTTTGATTTGCTTTTTCAAAATGCAGCACCTCACATTTATCTAAATTAACTCCATCTGCCACTCCTCAGCCCATTGGCCCATCTGATCAAGATCTTTTTGTACTGTGAGGTAACCTTCTTTGCTGTCCCCTGCACCTCCAATTTTGAGCATTGTGTGAAATAGCCCAATGTAGATTTGCACACAAGGCTCTGTCATAAACAATGTTAAAATTTAAACAAATCCTCTATCCCTCTACTCTTAACTTTACTTAATTTTTGAGTCAATTTTTTTGAAGATAATTTAACTATTTACTGCAAGACACCCCACACCCCCAACATCTATTTGTTCTTCTTTTCCTAGATAATGCACATTTTTGTTGTTGAGGAAGAAGATGATTTGCCGTCAGCAATCCTGTAGCACTTTAATATAGTCAAGATTCAACTTTGGATAGTGTTTCTAATTATCTTCAGTGACTTAAACAGGGAATTCACTATGCCAGCAATGACAAACTCCTTCTCCTAAAACACAGTGGTACAGCACACATGTTTGGTAATGCTGTCCTTGAATTGATTTTTCTTTAAACCCAAAGGATTACTAAACTTAGTGATCTCGGACTAAGCCCCACTCTCTGCAACTGGATCTTCAGTTTCCTGACCCACAGGCCACAATCAATGAAGATTGGGGACAATATTTCATCCTCACTAACATTCAACAATGGAGTCTCCCAGGGGTGCATACTCAGCCCCCTACTGTACTCACTGTACACACATGACTGCATCGCCAAATACCAGACTAATACCATTTACAAGTTCACTGATGACACCACCATAGTCGGTCGAATCTCAGATAGAGACAAAAAAGACTACAGATGGGAGGTGGAAGACCTGGAAAAATGGTGCACTGAGAACAATCTAGCTCTCAATGCCAGGAAAACCAAGGAATTCATTATTGACTTTCAACGGGACGTTACTCATGAACCCCCCCCCCCCCCAAATTAACACCACAGAGGTGGAACAAGTGGAGACTGTCAAGCTCCTGGGAGTGGTCATCCACAACAAGCTTTCTTGGACTCTTCATATGGACGCATGGTCACAAAGGCCCAACAACCTCTCTTCTTCCTCAGGCATGTAAGGAAATTTGGCATGACGGTGAATACTTTTGCCAACTTTTGTAGGTGCATTCTGTCTGGATGTATCACTAGGTAAAAGCAATGACTGCAGATGCTGGAAACCAGATTCTGGATTAGTGGTGCTGGAAGAGCACAGCAGTTCAGGCAGCATCCAAGGAGCAGTAAAATCGACATTTCGGGAAAAAGCCCTTCATCAGGAATAAAGAGAGCCTGAAGGGTGGAGAGATAAGCTAGCCTGAACTGCTGTGCTCTTCCAGCACCACTAATCCTGGATGTATCACTACCTGGTGTGGCAACTGTACCATTCAAGATCGGGGACGGCTACAGAGAGTGGTGAACTCGGCCTGGGCAATCACAAAGGCCAACCTCCAATCTATAGAATCCAACTACCAGGCCTGCTGACAAGGAAAGGCCACCAGCATTCTCAAAGATCCATCCCATCCTCGCAATGCTTTTCTACAACCACTACCATTGGGTAGAAGGTTTGGAAACCTGAGCACATGCATCAGCCGGTTTTCTACCCTACTGTTGTTAGAATACTGAATGGACTCACAAACTCTTAGCATTCGCCTGTACCTGTGTTTTTGTTTTTGCCGCTGTTTACTTATTATTTACTTATCTATGCTACTTAACTGTGTGATCTGCTGTATTGCTCGCAAGACAAAACTTTTCACTGAGCCTTGGTACACATGACAATTCAATTCAATTCAGTTCCAGATTTGTGTAACTAAGATAGAACTTCGATGTACATGAATTGTCACATTAGTTTCCTTGAAGCAGTTATTTCATGATCCCTGGGTTTTTTGTACATTTTCTTCATCTCAGCATCTGTCTGCTTTTATGTGTGAAGTTTGTTCTGTGACTCTCCGACATTTAGTTTTAATTCTTTCTGTTATTTGTTTGCAGCTCATTCAAATATACCTTGTCATTTGGTCGGTTTGTAACTAATTTTGCATGCTGAATAATGCAAATTAAATTGTGGCAATTAATTAACATGGTTGACTCAGTTCTGAGAGGCATTATTTTATTAGTTTCTCATTTCTTCATAGTGACAGCATTTGACAACCAAAATTCTTCAATGAAGAAGGAATTAAAAGGGGGAAAGAAGATCAAGAATGATTTCTGCTTTTGGGAAGGAGGCAACAAAATACTGCACAGATTACACTTGGTAAAGCAGATTCTAGGAAGGCTGTAATTAGAATTGATAGAAGGAACCAGGCAGAGTGTTGAGCAGGTGAAAAGACCACAGTATTGTACCTAAACATTGGGAGGTGAATGGAGTTATAGTTGAAGGGAGGAAGAAATAGGGCATCAGTCATGCTCTTAACTTCATATAAAGGAAGAGAAGTGACTGCAGAATAAAAATATATTTGACCTTCATTTGCCCATCTAAATTCCTTGTGATGTAAAAAATGTGTACAGATGTCTGGACTCCAGCTCAGCTGGAGGAAAGCAGATGAAACATCTTGTAGCATAAATCTATACAATTCAACACCTTTCAAGTTTGGAATTTCAGTTGGGTGGTGTTCAAAGTGAAGAATGCCAGTGAATGTTAAAATGTAATCTGCACTGCAACTGCAGAAGGATTCAATAAAGCAGGGCTCAGACATTCCTGATGAAGGGCTTATGCTCAAAACGTCAACACTCCTGCTCCTCGGTTGCTGCCTGACCTGCTGTGCTTCTCCGGCACCACACTTTTTGACTCTGATCTCCAGCATCTGCAGTCCTCACTTTCTCCCTCAGACTCAATAATCCAATGCTGACTCATGAGTACTTTCAAATAACAACTTATCTGTAATTGGATGGAAGTATCATACTTTACATTGAAGCAATATCCTATCTTTAAATATATTACTGTAGACAGAGTATAGAAATAGCAAGCACAGACGAAGTAATATCAGATGACACATTAAGACAATGATTGTTATTTGTCTTATGTACTGTTGGCCTAAGGAGATCTGCAGGTAACATTCTCTCCAGTGTTGTGATCAGCACTAAATAATTAAACAAAACTAAGTTTAAAATACTACCTAAAAGTAAAAAAAACAAGCAATTTTATTATGTCACAAGAAGTAGCTTATTCATTCAAGTCGAGCCAGCCTAATATTTAATCATCCCTTATGTTTCTTCATCTGAAAGCTGTAACGTGAAAACAAAGACATATTCACTCTTTTGAAAGATACTCATAATAAATGGCTGGATTACTTGAAAATTCAGTTAGCATTTTTATTACAGTTACTTATTGGTCCTTGGAGTATTTCATGGATTTCAGATGTATAATAATTGACACTATTGACATTACTATTCCTAACATAACTTGTCTATTTCTACAATTCTGAGACCTGCTGGTGTGTTTTTATTGAAATTTAAGTTTAATGGAGGCAGCACTCTTGAAGACCTAAGCAATGGGGATCCTTAATCTGACTTTATCAAAGTACAACTAAACTTGGAGGTAGATTAGTTCAAAGCAGTTCAATGCATTTAGCCGTGGAGACTTCTGTAGCAGATTAGTGAACCTCTCAATTTCAGTCATGTTGTTGCAAAAATAGTAATCTGCAGGAGGATGATCTCTAGGCTCTCTGATGCATTAACTGGCTGACAGTTTTGTAACAATGTCAACAGAGGCCTGAAATTAGGCTGTTAGTTTCCTTTTTTAACCACACCTGGTGGATGATCTAGGGAAAAAAGGATTTGTGCTTTCACATAAAATAAGATCCAAAGTTGAATTAAAAGGTCTGAATCACTTTATGAAATTACCATGTTGATGACCAACAGAGCAGAATGTTTGATCATGACTTTAGGAGAAATTAGTAACCAATCAGAAATCATATATGCGTGGCAGTCTTCATAGAATCATAGAATCCCTACAGTGTACAAGGTTTTAATATTGTCCTAAGGACAACAATCTGGTGGTACTGCCAGAGGTTTGTAATATTTAGTTTTCATGCTGCTAAATTTACTTAAAATGTTCATTGTGAATAATAAATCCAAGCGACCTTTATTTACTGTGTCTTTATCTTTCTCTTTATGTGCTCTTTTATTGATGGGGACATGATACAGAATACACAGTAAGTACCCAAAGTATTATTATATTATTGATTGGTGGCTGAATTGTAAAATACTTAACTAAATACTTAAAATGGTAGAGGAGCCCTTTAAGTATTCAGTTTGTTATTTCACATTGAATCCAATTTTGACTTTTTTTGAGGGGAATAGTTTTCTATATTGTTAACATTTCATCAGGTTTAGTCAGTGTGCTCTGTTTACACGAAAGCAAGAACTTTAATTGTGTATTACTTTTCCATTTTTCTATATTTTGTAGGCTCAAAATAAATAGTTGGGCACCTCTGATTGATCAATTAGGAAAGAGTCATCGACTGTATTGCTATCTCGAACCATACAGACCAAATATACCATAAGTTGATTCCTAGGCTGAGTTTTCCCATGGGAAATGAGAATCAGGAGTCGATATTGAACAATATTTGGGAAAATGTTAGAGTCTATGATAACGGATATAATAACAGAGCATTTGGAAACACATAATATAAAAGAGCAGAATCAGCGTGGCTTGATGAAGGAGAAGTCATGCTTGACAAATCTATTACAGTTCTTTGAGGAGGTGCAAACAGGGTAGACAAAGGGGAGCCAGTAGATTTTAGATTAGATTAGATTCCCTACAGTATAGAAACAGGCCATTTGGCCCAACAATTCCACACCAACCATCTGAAGAATACTGCCCAGACCCATTTCCATCTGACTAATGTACCCAACACTATGGGCAATTTAGCATGGCCAATTCACCTCACCTGCAAATTTTTGGAGTGTGGGAGGAACCCAGAGGAAACCCACATAGACACCGGGAGAATGTGCAAACTCCACACAAACAGTCGCCCGAGGCTGGAATCGAACCCGAGGCCCTGCTGCTGTGAGGCAGCAGTGCTAACCACTGTGCCACCATGCTGTATAATATATTTGAATGTTTAAAACACTTGATAAGGCGAATTAATAAGTTAAGAGCTCATGGAGTTGGGGATACTGTATTAGCATGAATAGAGGATGAACTAACAAATGGAAGATAGCGAGTTAGAACAAATGGGACACTTTCAGGATGGCAACATGTCACTAGTGGAGTGCCACAGGGATCAGAGCTAGACCACAGTTATTTACAATATATATTGATGACTTGAATGTCATTAGTAAATGTACTATTGCCAAAAAACAAGTGAAAAGGCCAATAGTGAGGATGACACAAAAGGTTTACAGAGGATTTAGACAGGCTAAGTGAATGGGCAAAACCTTGGCAGTTGGAATATAATGCGAGAAATGTGAGGTTATGCACTTTGGTGGAAAGAATAGAAAGCTGAATATTTTTTAAATGGAGAAAGAGTGCAGAAAGGAGGAATTTGGGGGTCTTAATCCATGAGTCACAAAAAGTTAACATCCAGGTTCAGTGGGTAATATGGAAGACAAAAGGAGTGTTGGCTTTTATTTCAAAGGGAGTGCAGTATAAAAATAGAAAAGTCTTGCTAAAACTGTACAAAGTACACAGCTGCAACGTGATGACTAGTTTTTAGTCCCCTTATTTAAGAAAAGATGGCAGCACTGTGGCTTAGTGATTGCGCTGCTGCCTCATGTCACCAGGGTCCTGGGTTCATTTCCATTCTCGGTGTCTGTCTGTGTGGAGTTTGCATTTTGTCCTCGTGTCTGTGTGGGTTTCCTCCAGGTGCTCTGGTTTCCTCCCACAGTGCAAAGATATGCTGCTTGGGTGGATTGGCCATGGGAACTGCAGGGTTACAGAGATTGGGGATGGTAGGGTAGGTGTGGATGTGATGGTCTTCAGGGGTCACTGTGGACCCGATGAGCTGAATGACCTGCTTCCACACTGTAGGGATTCCGTGATTCTGTAGACTGGCATTGGAGGAAGTCCAGAGAAGATTCACAAAGTTGATCTGGTTTGGGAAGGAATTTCTAATGAGGAGAGGTTAAATAGGTTGTACTCAGGGTAGTGAATCTGTGGAATTGGTTACTACAGAACGGCTGTTGAAGATAATCATTAAATATATTTAAGACTGAAATAAACAGATTTGTAATCAAAGATTATGGGGATAAGAAAGGAAAATGTTGAGGGTTATCAGATCAGGCATGTCTATAGACAGTTCTGAAGAAGGGTCTCTTGATCCGAAACGTTAACTCTGATTTCTCTCCACAGATACTGACAGACCTGCTGAGCTTTTCCAGCAATTTCTGTTGTTGTTCTATCCATTATCTGATTTGGTAATGAAAACAATGGATAGCTTGGGCCCCAATACAGCTACTTGCTGGACCACCACATCCTATGAAATAAAATGCCTGCCCTGTTAATTTTTTTTGTTTTCTCCACTCAGCCTCTTTCCAAGCCAGGCCAGTCAGTAGCTTGCCTTTGTTCATTAGCTTCAACCTGATTGAAAAATTTTTGATGATTGACTTTACCAAATGCCTTCTGCAAATGGAAATAAATAACATGCGTGGATGTTATCGTGTCCACTGCTTTAACGACCTCTTCAAAAAGTATATTCAATTTTATCAACCATTATCTTCCCTTTATAAATCCATCCTGGCTCACTTTGATCACTTGAAAGTTTTCACTATGTGTATTTAACCTGTAGTAATTTTCTTTAGTAATTTTCTTATCAATTTTGAACCCTTCCTGTTCCTGAATTTGTTCCCCTGTCATCATGGTTTGAGTAGCATGCGCTTCCTTGGTAACAAAGATGCAAAGTATTCAGTTAACACTTCAGCCATTGGTAAATATCTCTTCTTACTCAGTTTTTTCCTCCTCCTTTTACTACCCTTTAAATATTTATGTGCTTATTGAAGACATTTGGAGTCTGTTTTAATTATTTTTAATCAACTGTTCAAGCATGTTATGACATCTCTGGGGCAGGTGGGATTGAAACCAGAACTTGTGGCCAAGAGTTTGGACATTATCACTGTCACATAACTGTTTGTTTCCCTCTTTTTAAATTATTTGTAGTCAACCTGCTCAGATATGTTATGATACACCTCTGGGACAGATGGGATTTAATCCGGACCTCCTGGTTAATGATATTAGATATCTCTGAGAAAGTGAGTCTTGAACCCAGACCTTCTGGTGCAGAGTTAGGGACATTACTATTGTGCGACAAGGTCAAAAATGTTTTAATCAATCTGCTTGGATATGTAATGACACACCTCGGGGCCACTGCGTCACCTTTGTTTCTTCTTTACATATCTAAACACCAATTACTAAATTATCAGCCATCATCTGTTTTCCTTCTAACTTTATTTTACTTAACTGTATTGACCCTTAAAACAATCTGAGCATCTCAAGTGGATAGTTATTTTGTAAATTTACCAAGAGATACTTTTTAATCTATAATGCAATAATGAGACATCAAATGACTTTGTAATGAACAAGAAATTATTTTTCTCCGTGACCCTTCAGGTCTGATGGCACAAGTAATTTTAGGAGCTTTCTGACACTGGCTTTTAGCTGTCAGTTCATTCACAGGAATCTATAAGGAACGAGAACAGTTACAGTTAACCATGCCTGAAAAGAGAGATTTTGCCTCAGCTTCTGTCAATGCTCATTTAATCATCGGAGTTTACAAAAGCGACGTGTTTTATATCCTAGGGAACCATAACACATTGAAAGTCAAGTTGCAGATATTAAACCTGTCTGCAGTGTCATTATTTCCAAAAATTGAAAGCTCTGGAAGGGTTCAGAGATTTTAGAATTGTACCTGGTAAATGGTCAGAAAGAAAAATAGCTCAATGTAAAAATAATTACAAGACAGTGGGAAATGATTTTCAAGACTGCAAGGTATTATCAGAAATGAAATCCAATGACGTAGATAAACTGCTTGGATTTCACTCTGGCAGTTTTAACGTCATGAATAAGATTACAGTCCTGTAATCATTACCTACCGTCTGTTACTCTCTACAATGTTGACCCTCTGTTCTGCATTCTTCACAATGTTAAATCTGAAGTGAGAGTAATTTGAACACTCATTACTGTTGTCAACAACCTTTCTCTCTTCGTGACTCATTCACGTATGTCAAAAAGAAGAAACTTATTGTTATCAAATAAATATCTCATTAAAAGAGTCATCAAATTAGTACTCAGTTCAAATAAGCTGAATAATAATTATGTTCAAAAACACAGTTTAATTTTAAGTGTCAGAATTTCTGCTCAAAGGAGAAAAGTGAGAATAAAGCCCAGTTCTGTTTGATTTGTTCCTGCTGTGGAATTACCAAAGCCATTGAAGCTGTTTTTGCTAAATATTCAGTTATAACTTGAATGGGGGGAATACCTTATGTAATTATTCATCTCAGATGTGCCAGTAACTTATTTCAAAAACATGAGAATGAAACATTTTCTGTTAATGGCTGAATAAGAGTTTGAAACAAAATTTCCTGATCATTATTTCCTGGACATCATAAATATTTAAATAAAATGAAAATACTGTGGATTTAAAATAAAAATGGAAGTGTTAGAAAACTCAGTAGGTCTGATTTGTGAGGACAGTAACAGAGTAAATGCTTAAATCCAATATGAATCTTGTTCTTTACATATGACGCATTCCTGCATTCTTACAAGCTTCATAGTCATGTGCAACATTTAGCTAATTGTATTGGGACCTCCTGTAAGCTTGCAAATTATTGTTTTATTCTTTTCCACTTCTATTTCACTCTCCCCTCACTCACTCTGTCTTGCGTCACATCATATTTTGGCACTAATGCCTTCACTTCAGTTTTTCTCTCTCTCTTCCTCCATTTCTATTCCTGCCTCTCCTCTTAGTTCCATTTCAGCCTTTCTATTCCTATCACTTTGTTTTTCTTCTGGTTATGTGTATGTCTGTTTTGCTGATATTTCAATTAAGGAAGAAAACGGAAATGCTATTAGTTTATCCATTAAGTAAAAAGAGAATTTGTAAATATTGTTCCATGTAATTTTTGCTTTAGGGATATGGCTGTGCAGTAGAAAGTTCAATGTTGGCATGAGAAAGTTTTCAATCTCTTTGGAAGGTGGAAGCAGAATTTATTAATAGTCTAGCATTATTTTTAAAGACATTCCATATCGGCACACATTGCAGTTGCGCTTTTTGTCAGAAAACATATTGAAGCATATTAGATCCTAAGGTAACTTAACAGGGTTGATGTTGAAAGGATGTTTCCTCTTGTGGAATGACTAGAGTGAGGGGACACAGTTAAAAAATAGGGAGTTGATTTTTTTTTTGGCTAATTTTGAATTGTGTCATTTCTTTTGAGGTTTTCATGCCATGAGGCCTAGCACGATTTCTCGGCATATCTTATCAAACTTACTTCATTAACTGTATATCATCCATTGTGACATTGTTCAGTCATCTTGAATCATTTTATCAACCTCCAATTAAATCACCGTACATGAACATGAGTGAAAGCACATATCTATACAGCTCCTTCTTTGCTGGTGTGGTACAAGATTGTCAAAGCAGGAGAATGAGTAAAGTAATTTTTATTTAAATGTTAGTCATTTTTAAATCTTTCTGTTCTGTGTTCTTATTTTATTGTGCCCTGAGTGGCAATGACTTTGTATGCAGAGTTTTGAAGCAGTACTTTTTATGCTATATTGGTGAAAAATCTCTGTAAATACAAAAATACAAGATCAAAAGGAACAATTTGAACTATGCAGTAACATTTTAGAGTTTTGAATTGTTTGCCTATACTAGTTGGCCCATTGGTCCACTGGACCAAAGTTGTGGTAGTGATTTTTACTTTGAATGAAATATATTAGAACCATTGATCAGAGTGGTGTCAGGAAGTAAATTTGTTGCAGAAACAGAAGCCTTTGTCCATGACTATCTGGAAGAAGACTTCAAGTATGCTCCCCTTTCTTTTAATATTCAATAAAAAGAGCCCTCAATTGGGAGAAGCAAATATGCATTCCTTTACTTGCTTTCTGAACAATAATAATTTTGAAATTGTTTGATTTTTTTGGCTCTATGAAACCATTCCTACATTTGGCCTTGTTACAAGTGCAGTGCGGTAATGGCTAATGAAGTGCGAATCAATTGATGCAAAGAAAATTCTTCTAATTCGGGAAGTATGGTTGCTAAATTTTCGTTAGTGTAATCAATGTTGGAACTCGGGGCAATCAGTTTGGTGTATACATTCTCCTTTGGATTGCCCAGTAAACCCCTGTACTCTGATACCAAGTGGATTTTGCTGTCCCTTTGTTTGGAGGATTGTGAGAGTTGAATCAATTCAGAACATCATGGCAATCAGTTTGGATGTACTACGTTCCCCTTTGGAAAGCCCCAGTAAAGCTCTGTAATCCTTCACCAATATAGTTTTTGCTGTCCCTTTATTCAGAGAATAATAGCTAAATTTTAATGAGCCTAATCTACTCATGACAATCATTTTGGTGTCTCAGTTCACATAAGAAAGCTCAATAGGGCTCACTAAACCCATGCCCCACGCACACATACACACAAGTATATGCACACACAACTCGTCCATTTACAGGCAAAAGTGTGGACTGCAGATGCTGGAGATTAGAGTCAAGGGTGTGGAGCTGGAAAAGCACAGCAGGTCAGGCAGCATCTGAGGAGCAGGAGAATTGATGTTTCGGGCAAAAGCTCTTCATCATGAAAGAGTCTAGGAGCCTCCGGGGTGGAGAGCTAAATGGGAGGGGGGTGGGGCTGGGGGAGAAGATAGCTGGGAGTGCAATAGGTGGATGGCGGTGTGGGTAAAGGTGATAGGTCAGAGGGGAGGGTGGAGAGGATAGGTGGGAAGGAAGATGGATAGGTAGGAACAGGTCATGAGGGTGGTGAGGAGCTGAAAGGTTGAAACTGGGACAAGGTCGGGGGAGGGGAAATGAGGAAATTGGTGAAATCCACATTGATGCCTAAGGTTGGAGGGTCCTGAGGTGGAAGATGAGGCGTTCTTCTTCCAGGTGTCAGGTGGTAAAGGAGTGGCGATAGAGGAGGCCAAGGACCTGCATGTCCTTGGCGGAGTGGGAGGGGAAGATGAAGTACTTGGCCACAGGGCGGCGGGATTGGTTGGTGCGGATGTCCTGGAGATGTTCTCTGAAGCGCTGTGTGAGTAGGTGTCCTGTCTCCCCAATGTAGAGGAGACTGCATTGGGAGCAATGGATGACTCTAAATAACGTGTGGAAGTGCAGGTGAAACTTTGATGGACATGAAAGGTTCCTTTGGGTCCTTGGACGGAGGTAACGGGGGAGGTGTGTGCACAGGTTTTGCGCAGGGGAAGGTGCCGGGAGGGGAGGGTGGGTTGTTGGGGGGCATGGACCTGATGAGATAATCGCAGAGGGAGTGGTGTTTACAGAGAGTGGATAGAGGTGGGTAGGAAAATATATTTCTGGTGGTGGCGTCTGTTTGTAAGGTGGCAGAAAAGGCAGAGGATGATGCGATGTATACGGAGGTGGTTGGGGTGGAGGTGAGGACCAGAGGGTTTTGTCCTTGTTGCAGTTGGAGGACTGGGGCTTAAAGGCGGAGGTGCAGGAAGTGGATGAGATGTGCTGGAGGGCATCATCAACCATGTGGGAGGGGCAATTGTAGTCTTTAAAGAAGGAGGCCATCTGGTGTGTTCTGTGGTGGAACTGGTCCTCCTGGAAGCAGATGTGGCAGAGACAGAGGAATTGGGAATAAGGGACAGCATCTTTTTCAGGAGGCAGGGTGAGAGGAGATGTAATCCAGATAGCTGTGGGAGTCGGTGTGTTTGTAGAAAATGCCCTTGTTGCATTGGTCGTTGTTGATGGAGATGGGGAGGTCCAGGAAAGGGAGGGAGGTGTCTGAGATAGTCCAGGTGAACTTAAGATCACGGTGGAATGTGTTGGTGAAGTTGATGAACTATTCAACCTCCTCGTGGAAATGTCACTTCCGTAAATGACGTCACCACCGGTCCCTCCACTACCGCGCCTACTCCAGTTAGTCTCCACCCCCACTCCCAGCTCCAGCCCTATACCAGGTCCGAGCTCCCAGCCCTGCCGAGTTTTCACCATCACCCCAGATCTCCCCCTCACTGAGGACAAACAATCAGTCCTCAGCAAAGGCTTTACCTTCATTCCCCTCCACTCCCGGATCAACGAATTCAACACACATTGCAACATTGAACACTTCTTCCACCACCTCGGCCTCCAAGCTTACTTCTTCCATCAAGACACCCACCCACCCTTCCGAGGACCCCTTCAGCTGCCTCCAACACACCCCTTCCACCTGGACACCCTGTGCCGGTTTGTTACCCACCCTCCATCTGTTTATTTCCAACTGCCACCGAGACATTGATCGCCTCAACCTGTCCACCCACTCCCCCACTCCAAACTCTCACCCTCACAATGCTCAGTCCTCCAATCCCTCTGCTCCAACCCCAACCTCACCATCAAACCAACGGACAAGGGGGGGGTTGGGTGCAGTAATATTTTGGCGCACTGACCTCTACACCGCTGAAACCAAGCACCGCCTCCTACTGCCCCCTCAACCACAACCTCACCTCCCATCACCAAACCATCATCTCCCAGACCATACACAACCTCATCACCTCAGGGGATCTCCCAGCCACAGCTTCCAACCTCAAAGTTTGGGAACCCCGCACCGTCCGATTCTACCTCCTACCAAGATCCACAAGCCTGACTACCCTGGCTGACCCATCGTCTCAGCCTTCTCCTGTCCCACCAAATTCATCTCCACATACCTCAATACTGTCCTATCCCCCCAGGTCCAGGAACTTTTTAGATTACATTACAGTGTGGAAACAGGCCCTTCGGCCCAACAAGTCCACACCGACCCGCAGAAGCGCAACCCACCCATACCCCTACATTTACCCCTTACCTAACACTACGGGCAATTTAGCATGGCCAATTCACCTGACCTGCACATCTTTGGCCTGTGGGAGGAAACTGGAGCACCCAGAGGAAACCCACGCAGACATAGGGAGAACATGCAAACTCCACACAGTCAGTCGCCTGAGGCAGGAATTGAACTCTGGCGCTGTGAGGCAACAGTGCTAACCACTGTGCCACCATGCCGCCCACAAATAGCACATACGTTCAGGACACCACCCACAGCCTCCACTTCCTCCAAGACTTCTGTTTCCCTGGCACCCAACCCAGTCCCTCTACACCTCCATGACCAGGGCCTCCAAGCCCTCTGTTTCTTCCTCTCCCGATGTCCCCACCAGTACCCTTCCACTGACATTCTCATTCATTTGGCTGACCTAGACCTCACCCTCAACAATTTCTCCTTTGAATCCTCCCACTTCCTCCAGATGAAAGGGGTAGCCATGGGCATTGTATGGCCCCAACTATGCCTGTCTCTTTATCAGCTACGTGGAACAGTCTATCTTCCGCAGTTACACCGGCACCACTCCCCACCTTTTCCTCTGCTACATTTATGACTGCATGGAGGTTAAACAGTCATCAACTTCACCAACACATTCCACCCTGACCTTAACTTCACCTGGACCATCTCAGACACCTGCCTCCCCTTCCTGGACCTCTCCATCTCCATCAACGGTGACTGACTCAACACTGACATTTTCTACAAATCCATTGACTCCCACAGCTACCTGGATTACACCTCCTCCCACCCTGACTTCTGTGCTATCCTTTATTACCAATTCCTCCACCTCCGCCGAATCTGCTGCCAGGAGGACCAGTTCCACCACAGAGCACACCAGATGGCCACTATCCTCCCCTCCCAGCACCTTCCCTGCCACTGCAGAATTGCAAATCTGAAGTAAGTAAACCTGAATCTGTAATTTGAGATTTTATTGCATTTGTAGGATACAAGAAACGTGAATGATCCTACTTGCCTGAAAATATCTTCTCAGTCCTATGAAGGGCTTTTGCCAGAAACGTTGATTTTCCTGCTCCTTGGATGCTGCCTGACCTGCTCTGCTTTTCCAGCACGACACTCTCAACTCGTCCATTTGTAGGAGATGTTTCTTCAATTTACCAAATTTCACGCAATTTAATAATTGTTCCTTTTATGCAGATCTCCAAATCATTTATGCAAATAGAAAATTAAGAGGTAGCCATTATAACACTTCCGAATGAATCTTGAATAATGGAGATGGGAAATGTATTCACTATAAATCAGCAGATGGTCAATACAGTGAGTGTTGATGAGTAACTTGCTGATCAGGTGAAGGCAACAGCCGAGGTGGGGAGGACTTTGATGGACCTTCTGTGGTTGCTCAGCTAAAGTCGTGCTTCAGACAAGTAGGATCATTCACATTTCTTGCATTTGTATCCTGCAAATGCAATAAAATCCCAAATTGCAGATTCAGGTTTGCTCACTCCAGTTTTTAACAGATACCATTAGCAGGAGCAATTGGGAAAAAAGCACATCCAGAGTGAGTCACAGCCAGAGAGAGTATGTGTTTCTGGAAATTTGGAACACTGTGAGAATTCAGTGCAGGAGGGAAAAAATGAATTTTGTAGTTTTGTCTTTTTTTGTTGTAGCCTTGTTAGTAAAGAATTACAGCACTGGAGATTAAGAAGTAGAAATAGTCTGGGTAGAGATGAGAAACAGAGATGGAACAAAGTCCCTAGTGGGAGTAATTTACAGGTCTCCAAATAGATGTCCCACAGAGAGCACAGTCTAAATCAGAAAATACTGAGGGATTGTCAAAAAGGCACAGCAATAATCACGTATGATTTTAATATGCGTATCGATTCAATTAATCAAATTGGCATGGATTGCCTCGAGGGAGAGTATATTGAATGGATTAGAGATTGTTTCTTGGACCAATATATTGTGGAACCAACCAGGGAGCAGGCATTTCTGTTCATGGTATTGTGTACTGAGGTAGATTTAATTAATGATCTCAAAGTAAAGAATTCTGTAGGGAACAGTGATCATAGCCTGCTAGAATTCAAATTCAGTTGGTGGCCAAAAATCCAGAGTCCCACACAGGCGGTCTGGGGTTAAACAAAGGTAATCACAAAGACATGAGGACAGATTTGGCCTGGTGGACTAGGCAGAAGACTAAAAGATAGGACGGTTGATGAGCAATGGTAAATGTTTAAGAGATAGTCAATTCCTCCTCACTAAAATATATCCCAGAAAGAAAGAAAAATTATAAGGTGGAGAAAAGCAACCATGGCTAAGCAAGTAAGTTAAGGATATCAAGACAAAAATATGACATACTGTTCTGCAAAGGCGGGTGGCAGGTTGGACGATTGGGAAGCTTTTAGACATTAACAAAGGGTTACTAAAAAAGTAATAAACAGAGTAGAGATAAATTATGAAAGAAAACTAGCACAAAATATAAAAACGAATACCACAAACCTCTCTAAGTATATAAAAGGGAAGAGTGTAGCTAAAATGAAGGTTGATCCTTTGGAGGTTGAGACTGGAGAGTCAATAGTGGGATCACAGAAATGACAGAGTCAGTATATCAATATTTTACTTCGGTTTTCATGATGGAGGACACTAGTACCATCCCAAAAGTAACACGTAATGCAGAAGAAAGGGAGGAACTTAAAACAGTCAGCCTCAGTATGGAAAATGGACTGAGCAAACCGGGGATTGAAGGCAGGCAAGTTCCCAGGGCCGATGGCCGAAATCCTCGGGTCTTAAAACAAGTGGCAGAAGACATAGTGCATCCATTGCTTCCAAAATTCCTGCATGCGAGAAATGTTTCAGTAGATTGGAAATCTAATGCTCTTAATCAAAAATGGAGACGGAAAATAGGAAATTATGGACCTGTTAATTTAATGTGTGATATCGAGTCATAGAGTCATAGAGATGTACAGCACGGAAATAGACCCTTCAGTCCAACCTGTCCATGCTGACCAGATATCCCAACCCAATCTAGTCCCACCTGCCAGCACCTGGCCCATATCCCTCCAAACTGTTCCTATTCATATACCCATCCAAATGCCTCTTAAATGTTGCAATTGTACTAGCCTGGACCACTTCCACTGGCAGCTCATTCCATTCACGCACCATCCTCTGCGTGAAAAAGTTGGCCCTTAGGTCTCTTTTATATCTTTTCCCTCTCACCCTAAACTATGCCTTCCAGTTCTGGACTCCCTGACCCCAGGGAAAAGACTTTTTCTATTTAACCTATCCATGCTCCTCATAATTTTGTAAACCTCTATAAGGTCACCCCTCAGCCTCTGACGCTCTAGGGAAAACAGCCCCAGCCTGTTCAACCTCTCCCTATAGCTCAAATCCTCCAACCCTGGCAGCATCCTTGTAAATCTTTTTCTGAACTCTTTCAAGTCTCACAACATCTTTCTGACAGGAAGGAGACCAGGATTGCATGCAGTATTCCAACAGTGGCTTAACCAATGTCCTGTACAGCCGCAATATGAGGTCCCAACGCCTGTATTCAATACTCTGATGGTGGCTCAGTGGTTAGCACTGCTGCCTCACAGCACCAGGGACCCGGGTTCAATTCCAGCCTTGGGCGACTGCCTGTGTGGAGTTTGCACATTCTCCCTGTGTCTACATGGATTCCCTCCAGGTGCTCTGGTTTTCTTCCACAGTCCAAAGATGTGCAGGTCAGGTGAAGTGGCCATGCTAACTTGCCCGTAGTGTTAGGTGTAGTAGTCAGAGGGAAATGGCTCTGGGTGGGTTACTCTTCAGAGGGTCGGTGTGGACTGGTTAGGCCGAAGGGCCTGTTTCCACACTGTAGGGAATCTAATTAAAGGAAAGCATACCAAACGCCTTCTTCACTATCCTATCTACCTGCAACTCCACTTTCAAGGAGCTATTATCCTGCACTCCAAGGTCTCTTTGTTCAGCAGCACTCCTTAGGACCTTACCATTAAGTGTATAAGTCCTGCTAAGATTTGCTTATCCAAAATACAACACCTCGCATTTATCTGAATAAAACTCCATCTGCCACTTCTCAGCCCATTGGCCCATCTGATCAAAATCCCATTGTAATCTGAGGTAACCTTCTTCGCTGTCCACTACATCTCCAATTTTGGTGTCATCTGCAAACTTATGAACCATTCCTCTTATGCTCACATCCAAATCATTTATATAAATGATGAAAAGTAGTGGAACCATCACCAATCCTTGTGGCTCTCCACTTTTCACAGACCTCCAGTCTGAAAAACAACCCTCCATCACCACCCTCTGCCTTGTATCTTTGAGCCAGTTCTGTATCCAGATTACCACTTCTCCCTGTATTCCGTGAGATCTAACCTTGCTAACCAGTCTCCCATGGTGAATCTTCTCAAACGCCTTACTGAAGTCCATATAGATCACATCTACCGCTCTGCCCTCATTCAATCCTCTTTGTTACTTCTTCAAAAAAACTCAATCAAGTTTGTGAGACATGATTTCCCACGCACAAAGCCATGTTTCCTGTCCCTAATTAGTCCTTGCCTTTCCAAATACATGTACATCCTGTCCCTCAGGGTTCCCTCCACAATTTGCTGACCACCAACGTCAGCCTCACTGGTCTAAAGTTCCCTGGCTTGTCATTACCACCTTTCTTAAACAGTGGCACCACGTTAGTCAACCTCCAGTCTTCTGGCACCTCACCTGTGACTTTCGATGATACAAATATCTCAGCAAGAGGCCCAGCAATCACTTCCCTAGCTTCCCACAGAGTTCTAGGGTACACCTGATCAGGTCCTGGGGATTTATCCACTTTTATGTGTTTCAAGACATCCAGCACTTCCTCCTCTGTAATATGGACATTTTTCAAGATGTCACCATCTATTTCCCTACATTCTATATCTTTCATGTCCTTTTCCACAGTAAATACTGATGCAAAATACTTGTTTCATGTCTCCCCCATTTTCAGCGACTCCACACAAAGGCTGCCTTGCTAATCTTTGAGGGGCCCTATTCTCTCCTTAGTTACCCTTTTGTCCTTAATGTATTTGTAAAAACCCTCTGGATTCTCCTTAACCCTATTTGCCAAAGCTTTCTCATGTCCCCACTTGCCCTCCTGATTTCCCTCTTGAGTATACTCCTGCTGCCTTTATACTCTTCTAAAGATTCACTCGATCTATCCTGTCTATACCTGACATATGCTTCCTTCTTTTTCTTAACCAAACCCTCAATTTCTTTAGTCATCCAGCATTCCCCATACCTACCAGCATTCCCCATACCTACCAGCCTTCCCTTTCGCCCGAACAGAAATATACTTCCTCTGAACTCTTGTTTCGCATTTCTGAAGGCTTCCCATTTTCCAGCCATTCCTTTACCTTCAAACGTCTGCCCCCAATCAGCTTTTGAAAGTTCTTGGCTAATACCGTCAAAATTGGCCTTTCTCCAATTTAGAACTTCAACTTTTAGATCTGGTCTATCTTTTTCCATCACTATTTTAAATCTAATAGAATTATGGTCGCTGGCCCCAAGGTGCTCCCCCACTGTCACCTCAGTCACCTGCCCTGCCTTATTCCCCAAGAGTAGGTCAAGTTTTGCACCTTCTCCAGTAGGTACATCCACATATTAAATCAAAAGATTTTCTTGTACACACTTAAGAAATTCCTCTCCATCTAAACCATTAACACTATGGCAGTCCCAGTCTATGTTTGGAAAGTTAAAATCCCCTACCATAACCAACCTATTATTTTTACAGATAACTAAGATCTCCTTACAAATTTGTTTCTCAATTTCCCTCTGACCATTAGGGTGTCTATAATACAATCCCAATCAGGTGATCATCTCTTTCTTATTTCTCAATTCCACAGAAACAACTTCCCTGGGTGTATTCTTGGAGAATTATTAGAATCCATTATTAAAAAAGTAATAACAAAACTCTTGAAGGTCAAAATGAAATCCATCAGATTCAGCCTAGTTTTGTGGAGGATAAATCATATTTGACTAACTTGCCAGAGTTCTTTGAAGATGTAACAAACAAGGTAGATCATGGGAATCGTGTAGAGGTGATATGTCTGGACTTCTGAAAGCATTTGATAAGGTGCTGTGCAATAGGTCATTACACAAAGTAAGATCCCACGTCTTCCATCTACATCTCCCAAATCCCCAACTTCTGTTTCAGCATAACTACCACTTCCTGCAAGCTACTAACAGTTCTGATGAAGCGTCATTGGATTCAAAACATGAACTCTGTTTTCTCTCCACAGAAGCTGTCAGACCTGCTGAGTTCCTCCAGCAATTTCTGTTTTTGTTGAAGGTCACATGGGGTTGGAGTAATTTATTAGCTTGGATAGAGGATTGGCTAACCAACAGAAAACAGAGAATTGGGATAAATGGGTCTTTTTCTGGTTGGTGAGATGTAACTAATGGAGTGCCATAGGGTTCAGTCCTTGGTCTCCAACTATTTACACTCACTGTTAGTGACTTAGGTGCAGGAATTGAGAGTAGAATAGCTATATTTGCAATACAATAAAATAGGTGGGAAGGTAAGTTACAGTGAAAAAATAAGAAATTTACAAATGGATATGCATAGGTTAGGTGAATTGTCTAAAATTTGGTAGATCATCGGAGTGCATCTGGGAAAATTAACAAATAATAAAATTCACAACTAATCTTGGAGGAACTGTTGGGCGAAGTTCATAGCACAGAATCAGATAAATTAATTGTTGTTTTAAGTCTGTCCAAGAGAAAGGCTGCAGTAGTGAGTATAGTGGATTCTTTCTTGATTATATATTTTTGGAGATAAATCACTTGATTAAACTTAAAATATAAGTCATAACTATTAATTTAACCTGGGGCAGTGTTTATCGAGAAATAAGACGGTGTTATTTTCTGGGTCTGTAGATTGTGAATTAGCAAAAATGGCCTTTGCAGTGATATTCTGAATTAGTGGTGCTGGAAGAGCACAGCAGTTCAGGCAGCATCCAAGTCGCTTCGAAATCGACGTTTCGGGCAAAAGCCCTTCATCAGGAATAAAGGCAGTGAGCCTGAAGTGTGGAGAGATAAGCTAGAGGAGGATGGGGGTGGGGAGAAAGTAGCATAGAGTACAATGGGTGAGTGGGGGAGGGGATGAAGGTGATAGGTCAGGGAGGATAGGGTGGAGTGGATAGGTGGAAAAGGAGATAGGCAGGTAGGACAAGTCCGGACAAGTCATGGGGACAGTTACTGAGCTGGAAGTTTAGAACTAGGGTGAGGTGGGGGAAGGGGAAATGAGGAAACTGTTGAAGTCCACATTGATGCCCTGGGGTTGAAGTGTTCCGAGGCGGAAGATGAGGCAATCTTCCTCCAGGCGTCTGGTGGTGAGGGAGCGGCGGTGAAGGAGGCCCAGGACCTCCATGTCCTCGGCAGAGTGGGAGGGGGAGTTGAAATGTTGGGCCACAGGGCGGTGTGGTTGATTGGTACGGGTGTCCCAGAGATGTTCCCTAAAGCGCTCTGCTAGGAGGCGCCCAGTCTCCCCAATGTAGAGGAGACCGCATCGGGAGCAACGGATACAATAAATGATATTAGTGGATGTGCAAGTAAAACTTTGATGGATGTGGAAGGCTCCTTTAGGGCCTTGGGATAGAGGTGAGGGAGGAGGTGTGGGCGCAGGTTTTACAGTTCCTGCGGTGGCAGGGGAAAGTGCCAGGATTGGAGGGTGGGTTGTTTGGGGGCGTGGACCTGACCAGGTAGTCACGGAGGGAACGGTCTTTGCTGAAGGCGGAAAGGGGAGGGGAGGGAAATATATTCCTGGTGGTGGGGTCTGTTTGAAGGTGGCAGAAATGTCGGCGGATGATTTGGTTTATGCAAAGGTTGGTAGGGTGGGGTGGAAGTGAGCACCAGGGGCATTCTGTCCTTGTTACGGTTGGAGGGGTGAGGTCTGAGGGCGGAGGTGCGGGATGTAGACGAGATGCGTTGGAGGGCATCTTTAACCACGTGGGAAGGGAAATTGCGGTCTCTAAAGAAGGAGGCCATCTGGTGTGTTCTGTGGCGGACCTGGCCCTCCTGGGACCAGATCCAGCGGAAGCAGAGGAATTGGGAATACGGGATGGCATTTTTGCAAGAGGTAGGGTGGGAAGAGGTGTAATCCAGGTAGCTGTGGGAGTCGATGGGTTTGTAAAAAGTGTCAATGTCAAGTCGGTCGTCATTAATGGAGATGGAGAGGTCCAAGAAGGGGAGGGAGGTGTCAGAGATGGTCCAGGTAAATTTAAGGTCAGGGTGGAATGTATTGGTGAAGTTGATGAATTGCTCAACCTCCTCGCGGGAGCACGAGGTGGCACCAATGCAGTCATCAATGTAGCGGAGGAAGAGTTGGGGAGTGGTGCCGGCGTAATTATGGAAGATCAACTGCTCTACAGAGCCAACAAAGAGACAGGCATAGCTGGGGCCTATACGTGTGCCCATGGCTACCCCTTTGGTCTGGAGGAAGTGGGAGGATTCAAAGGAGAAATCGTTAAGGGTGAGGACCAGTTCGGCCAAACGAATGAGAGTGTCGGTGGAAGGGTACTGTTGGGGACGTCTGGAGGGGAAAAAAACAGAGGGCTTGGAGGACCTGGTCATGGCGGATGGAGGTGTAGAGGGATTGGATATCCATGGTGAAGATGAGGCGTTGGGGGCCGGGGAAATGGAAGTCTTGGAGGAGGTGGAGGGCGTGGGTGGTGTCTCGAACATATGTGGGAAGTTCCTGGACTAGGAGGGATAGGACAGTGTCGAGGTAGGTAGAGATGAGTTCAGTGGGGTAGGAGCATGCTGAGAGAATGGGTCGGCCAGTGTGGTCAGGCTTGTGGATCTTGGGAAGGAGGTAGAACCGGGCAGTGGGGGGGGTTCCCGGACTATGAGGTTGGAAGCTGTGGTTGGGAGATCTCCAGAGGTGATGAAGTTTGTATGGTCTGGGAGATGATGGTTTGGTGATGGGGGGTGGGGTCATGGTCGAGGGGGCAGTAGGAAAAGGTGTCCTCGAGTTGGCGTTTAGCTTCAGCGGTGTAGAGGTCAGTGCGCCAGACTACCACTCCGCCCCCTTTATCCGCTGGCTTGATGGTGAGGTTGGGTTTGGAGCAGAGGGATTGGAGGGCTGCACGTTGTGAGGGTTTGAGGTTGGAGTGGAGAGGGGGGTAGACAGGTTGAGGTGGTTAATGTCCCGGCAGCAGTTGGAAATGAAGAGGTCGAGGGCAGGTAATAGGCCAGCGCGGGGTGTCCAGGTGGATGCAGTGTGTTGGAGGTGGGCAAAGGAGTCCTTGGAAAGTGGGCGGGAGTCCTGATTGTGAAAGTAAGCTCGGAGGCGGAGGCAACGGAAGAAGTGTTCGACGTCACGGCGTGTATTAAATTCATTGATGCGTGGATGAAGGGGATGAAGGTGAGTCCTTTGCTGAGGACTGATCGTTCGTCCTCAGTGATATGTACTTCTTGTCAGATATGGGAGTTTAAAGAGAGTTTAAGGGTTACTGCGGATTATATCTGCCATAAATGCTGTTGGATGCGAATCTTATCAGATCGAGTGGATCAGTTGGAGAGACAGATAGAAGCGATGAGGAATTTGCAACAGCAACAGTATGTGATGGATGGCAGTTATAGGAAGGGGGGAAAGTCTCAGATACAGTCACATAGATAGGTTAACTCCAGGAAGAGTGAGAGAGGTCGGCACCTAGTGCAGGAGTCTTTTGTGGATATACCCATTTCAAACAGGTTTGCTGTTTTGGAAAATGTAGGGGGTGATGGATTCTCAGGGGAACGTAGCACAAACAACCAAGGTTCTGGTATTGAGACTGGCTCTAATGCAACGAGGGGTACGTCGGCTTCCTAGAGATCAATTGTGTTAGGGGATTCTGTAGTCAGAGGTACAGACAGACGTTTCTGTGGCCAGCAGAGAAAAAGCAGAATGGTGTGTTGTTTCCCTGGTGCCAGGATCAAGGATGTCTCAGAGAAGGTGCAGAATGTTCTCACGGGGAGAGGGGCCAGCAGGAGGTCATTGTCCACATTGGAACCAACGACATTGGAAGGGAAAAGGTTGAGACTCTGAAGGGAGATGACAGAAAGTTAGGCAGAAATTTTAAAAAGAGGTCCTCAAGGGTAGTAATATCTGGATTACTCCCAGTGCTATGAGCTAGTGAGGGCAGGATTAGGAGGATAGAGCAGATGAATGCATGGCTGAGGAGCTGGTGTATGGGAGAAGGATTCACATTTTTGGATCATTGGAATCTCTTTTGGGGTTGAAGTGACCTGTACAAGAAGGACGGATTGCACCTAAATCGGAAGGGGACTTATATACGGGCAGGGAAATTTGCTTGACCTGCTTGGGAGGATTTAAACTCGTAAGGTGGGGGGGTGGGACCCAGGTAGATAGATCTGAGACGGGTACAGCTGAGAACAGAAGTGAGTCAAACAGTCAGGGCAGGCAGGAACAAGGTAGGACTAATAAATTAAACTGCATTTATTTCTATGCAAGGGGCTTAACAGGGAAGGCAGGTGAACTCAGGGCATGGTTCAGAACATGGGACTGGGATAGCATAGCAATTACGGAATCATGGCTCAGGGATGGGCAGGACTGGCAGCTTAATGTTCCAGGATACAAATGCTACAGGAAGGATAGAAGGGGAGGCAAGAGAGGAGGGGGATTGGCATTTTTGATAAGGGGTAGCATTACAGCTGTGCTGAGGGAGGATATTCATCCAGAGAGGTTATTTGGGTGGAACTGAGAAATAAGAAAGGGATGATCACCTTATTGGGATTGTATTATAAACCCCCCCAATAGTCAGAGGGAAATTGAGAAACAAACTTGTAAGGAGATCTCAGCTATCTGTAAGAATAATAGGGTAGTTATGGTAGGGCATTTTAACTTTCCAAACATCGACTGAGACTGCCCTAGTGTTAAAGGTTTAGATGGAGAGGAATTTCTTCAGTGTGTACAAGACAATTTTCGGATTCAGTATGTGGATGTACCTACTAGAGAAGGTGCAAAACTTGACCTACTCTTAGGAAATAAGGCAGGGCAGGTGACTGAGTTGTCAGTGGGGGAGCACTTTGGGGCCAGCGACCATAATTCCATTTGTTTTAAAATAGTAATGGAAAAGGACAGACCAGATCTAAAAGTTGAAGTTCTAAATTGGAGAAAGGCCAATTTTGACTGTATTAGGCAAGAACTTTCAAAACCTAATTGGAGGCAGATGTTCGCAGGTAAAGGGACAGCTGGAAAGTGGGAAGCCTTCAGAAATGAGATAACAAGAACCCAGAGGAAGTATATTCCTGTCAGGGGGAAAGGGAAGGCTGGTAATTATAGGAAGTGCTGGATGACTAAAGAACTTGAGGGTTTGGTTAAGAGTGAATCCTTAGAAGAGTATAAAGGCAGTAGGAGTATACTTAAGAGGGAAATCAGGAGGGCAAAACAGGGACATGAGATAGCTTTGGCAAATAGAATTAATGAGAATCCAAATATATTAAGGACAAAAGGGTAACTTGGGAGAGAATAGGGCCCCCCAAAGATCAGCAAGGAGGCCTTTGTGTGGAGCCACAGAAAATGGGGGAGATAGTAAATGAATATTTTGCATCAATATTTACTGTGGAAAAGGATAAGGAAGGTATAGACTGTAGGGAAATGGATGGTGACATCTTGAAAAATGTCCAGGTTACAGAGGAGGAAATGCTGGATGTCTTGAAACGGTTAAAAGTGGATAAATCCCCAGGACCTGATCAGGTGTACGCAAGAACTCTGTGGGAAGCTGGAGAAGTGATTGCTGGGCTTCTTGCTGAGATATTTGTATCATCGATAGTCATACGTGAGGTGCCAGAAGACTGGAGGTTGGCAAATGTGGTGCCACTGTTTAAGAAGGGCAGTAAAAACAAGCCAGGGAAATATAGACCTGTGAGCCTGACCTCAGTGGTGTGCAAGTTGTTGGAGGGAATCCTGAGTGACAGGATGTACATGTATTTGGAAAGGCAAGGACTGATTCGGGATAGTCAGCATGGCTTTGTGCGTTGGAAATCATGTCTCACAAACTTGATTGAGTTTTTTGAAGAAGTAACAAAGAAGATTGATGAGGGCAGAGCAATAGATGTGATCTATATAAACTTCAGTCAGGCATTCGACAAGGTTCCCCATGGGAGACTGATGAGCAAGGTTAGATCTCATGGAATACAGGGAGAACTAGCCATTTGGATACAGAACTGGCTCAAAGGTAGAAGACAGAGGGTGGTGGTGGAGGGTTATTTTTTCAGACTGGAGGCCTGTGACCAGTGGAATGCCACAAGGACCCCCAGTGCTGGGCCCTCTACTTTTTGTCATTTACATAAATGATTTGGATGCGAGCATAAGAGGTACAGTTAGTAAGTTTGCAGATGACACCAAAATTGGAGATGTAGTAGACAGCGAAGATGGTTACCTCAGATTACAACAGGATCTTGACCAGATGGGCCAATGGGCTGAAAAGTGGCAGATGGAGTTTAATTCAGATAAATGCGAGGTGCTGCATTTTGGGAAAGCAAATCTTAGCAGGACTTATACACTTAATGGTAAGGTCCTAGGGATTGTTGCTGAACAGAGACCTTGGAGTGCAGATTCATAGCTCCTTGAAAGTGGAGTCGCAGGTCAATAGGATAGTGAAGAAGGCATTTGGTATGCTTTCCTTTATTGGTCAGAGTATTGAGTACAGGAGTTGGGGGAGGTCATGTTGCAGCTGTACAGGACATTGGTTAGGCCACTGTTGGAATATTGCATGCAATTCTGGTCTCCTACCTATCGGAAAGATGTTGTGAAACTTGAAAGGATTTCGAAAAGATTTACAAGGATGTTGCCAGGGTTGGAGATTCTGAGCTACAGGGAGAGGCTGACCAGGCTGGGACTGTTTTCCCTGGAGTGTCGGAGACTGAGGGGTGACCTTATAGAGGTTTACAAAATTATGAGGAGCATGGATAGGATAAATAGACAAAGTCTTTTCCCTGCGGTTGGGGAGTCCAGAACGAGAGGGCTTAGGTTTAGGGTGAGAGGGGAAAGATATAAAAGAGACCTAAGGGGCAACTTTTTCACGCAGAGGTTGGTACGTGTATGGAATGAGCTGTCAGATGATGTGGTGGAGGCTGGTACAATTGCAACATTTAAGAGGCATTTGGATGGGTACATGAATAGGAACAGTTTGGAAGGTTATAGGCCGGGTGCTGGCAGGTGAGACTAGATTGGGTTGTGATATCTGGTCTGCATGGACGGGTTGGACCAAAGGGTCTGTTTCCATGCTGTACATCTCTATGACTCTATCTTTGGATTGTGGGAGGAAACTGGAGCACCTGGAGGAAACCCACGCAGACACAGGGAAAATGTGCAAACTCCATATAGTCGCCTGAGGCTGGAATCAAACCTGGGACCCTGGTACTATGAGACAGCAGTGCTAACCATTAGGCCACCATGCCACCCAAATCGTAGAATCCCTACAGCGTGTGAGCAGGCCATTTGGCCCATCAAGTTCACAATGACCATCATGCCACCTGGACCGACCTGATAAATAACTATTACACATTGCCAATTCACCCTTACCATGAGAGAAAACTGACACAAACACTGGTGGTGGGGGCGGGAGGGGGTGGCGCAAAGGAAGGGAGGTAGAAAAGGAGAGAATATGTAAACTCCCCGCTGGGTCCGCGGGTTGGTTCGCCTGAGTCAGTAGTTCTAACCACTGAGCCACCATACCGCCCACTTAGTAAGGCCAATTCACCTGGCCTGCACATCTTTGGACTGTGGGAGGAAACCGGAGCACCCGAAGGAAACCCACACAGACACAGGGAGAATGTGTACACTCCACACAGACAGTCACCCAAGCCTGGAATCGAATTACAGTGCTAACCACTGAGCCACCGTGCTGCACCTTTCTCAAGTCAGAGGTCGTCCTGGACAATCACAAAGGCCAACCTCCCATCTGTGGAATCTATCTACCAGACCCGCTGTCAAGGAAAGGCCGCCAGCATTCTTAAAGATCCATCCCACCCTGGCAATATTTTTTACAACCTCTACCATCGGGGAGAAGGTACAGAAGCCTGAACACATGCACCAGCCAGTTTTGCGACAGTTTCTGCCCTACTGTTGTTAGAATACCGAATGGACTCACAAACACTTAACATTAGCCTGTACCTGTGTTTTTGGTTTTGCCGCTGTTTACCTATTATTTACTATCTATGCTACTTAACTCTGTGATCTGCCTGCATTGCTTGCAAGAAAAACCTTTTCACTGTGCCTCAGTACACGTGACAATAAATTGAATTCAATTCAACCTGTAGTGTTCACTCTCCCAGAATGCTGTGGATGCTGGGACATTGAGTGACTTTAAGGAGGATAGACAGATTTTTAATTAATAAATGGTTTGAAGGGTTATGGACTGTGGTCAGGGAAGTTGAGCTGAGGCCAAGATGGGATCAGCCATTATCGTATTGAATGGCAGAGCAATTTTGAAGGACTGAATTGCCAACACCTGATCCTAGTCCATATGTTTTTGAAATTCTTATATCCAGCAAGATTTTTCCAATTTGTTCAGACCCAATTATTCGTTAAGCTGCTTTGAAATTCACCCATGCCCAGCAAGGAATTCCAACCCAGTTTGTCAGTTCATCTTCATTCCAAGAAATTGAACACACTTATCTAACACATCACTGCAGCAGAACGATGTGTACTGATATCAATCAGTATTCACCTTGAAGCTCAATCTGATAATTAGATTTGTTAGTGTTGGAAAAGAATGAGCAAGCCAAGTACTTGACATTTAACTTGCAGAATAGAAAGCAGCATGAGAAAGTAAAACAGAACTAGCTCGTATCTACCTCGTCATAAATACTAATTATAGCAGCTCTGCAATTGACACAAGGTGCAAATAACAAAGCAAATATGTACTTTTGAAGAAGTAGAATGGAAAGGGACCAGATGGTTTACCAATACAATTCACTATCTGCAGATTACAGAAGACAAAAACAATTGCAAATCAAGAGATAAGTGCTAATTAGCATGTGAATGTTTCAGTGGTGTTGGTTGATTGCCCTGAATACTGGGAGAATGCTGCCAATCTTCACAAAATAGTGCTAAAAGTGATCTTTTCCAGGGACTCTTGAAGGCAAAAAAAGGCATGATCCAAAAGACAAAACTTTGATCAGTTCAGCAGTAGTGCCCTAGTATCAGACTAGATTATATGCTCAAAACTCCAGAGTGGGACTCCACATCCCTCAGCATTGAAAGTGTTGTGACTGAGCAGAAGTTGCTATATGATAAATCTCTGCCCAAAGGAATAAAAAAGTAAAATAAATGGTTACACATGGAAATGAAAGTGCTGGTCACACTGGATCTCTATTTTGAAGTATACAAGATTAAGCAGACCAGTATGTCTTATTCACAGTTTAACTGGGATTTTTTGATCCTTCTGGATGACTTGCGACTCCATCCCTTGTGATATTTGAGTCATTTTGGAGTTGGCAGAGGCTTCACTTCATGAAACTCAGTAAAAACACTCAGAGGGAACTGAACCCCAGCTGAACTGACAGTACTGCTGCTACCTTCGCTCTGGGATATGTGGAAGGAGTCCACGAGACAGTGTAAAAATAAATTTTACCATTCATAGATCTGAACTAAAATGGTGGGCATCAGACATAGGCAATTGATTTTTAATGTGTACAAGTGTAAATTTATGTTTATTATATTCGTAAACATGAAATAATAAGGATGTCAATGAAACTGTTCAACTACAAAGCTTAATACAATCTGCAATATTTTTCAGAATAATTTGATCCTGAGTTGATCTAATTTATTCTTATCTTTATATAAACGATGTTGAATATTGTGTGCAAATTTAGGCACCCAGTTTTCATTGATTTATAAGGAAATAACAAGAATTATTTGGGAGCTTAGGGCTTTACAGTATAAAGAGAGATGCAGAAGACTTATTTCTTATTAAAATTGCAAGATTAGAAGAATTGTCTACATCCCCAGAGGACAAGCTGTGCTATTAATTGAGTAGTGTTGTGCCAATTGATGGCTTTTGTTTTAACAAGGTTTACCTTGTTAAATCTAGGATTAATTTGTAAGAGAAAAATAAATACAGATAGAGATGCTTCCCAACAGGTTTTGTGTTAAAGCCAGGGCAGACAATGGCTGACATCAGTTATTGCCTTCTAGGGAAGCATTACCTTTTTTAGTATTACCAAGATGAGATTCAAATAAGATTGTATACATTGATGCATGGATACCTGTGTTTATGAGTCTCCTGTGAACCTGTTTAAACTGTTCTTTAAATATTTGTCCTAATTTTGGTCTTCATCATTTCACAACATGAAACAGTAAGTTCAAAAATAATCGAGGAAGTAAGAAAACACTAGGATCAGTGCTGAGACTGTCAGCAGCACTGAAAATATTTCAGAATAGACAAACATATAAATCACTTCTGAAGGTGATCTTTAACTCCAGTCTTAGCCATGGTCTATAGCTTCTGCAACTCCAAATATTCATCTTGGAATGGGCTCAGACATTAAGGGAGAATTCAACATTACAGGTACATTTAAAAATCAACACAAGGCAGGCAGGATACTTATAATACTGCATTTTGTCCACAGCATGAACTTTCCACAGTATTTAGATTTAGATTTAGATTTAGATTACTTACAGTGTGGAAACAGGCCCTTCGGCCCAACAAGTCCACACCGCCCCGCCGAAGCGTAACCCACCCATACCCCTACATTTACATTTACCCCTTACCTAACACTATGGGCAATTTAGCATGGCCAATTCACCTGGCCTGCACATCTTTGTGACTGTGGGAGGAAACCGGAGCACCCGGAGGAAACCCACGCAGACACGGGGAGAACGTGCAAACTCCACACAGTTAGTCGCCTGAGGCGGGAATTGAACCCGGGTCTCAGGCGCTGTGAGGCAGCAGTGCTAACCACTGTGCCACCGTGCCGCCCACCAGTATCAACAACGTTATACTGATAAACTTTCAGAACTTTGTTCTCCCTTTTACCACACTGAATCTGACCGAAAATGCATAGCAAGAGTCAGGAACTTGCCGTTTCTAACAAAGCACAAGGTCACCTAGAAACATTAAATTGGATGCTTTAATAACTTTGTCTGAATTTGTTTTCTGAAAAAAATCCTAAAAGTGACTTTGTAAATTATTCTTGGGCTGTTACCATAATGGCAAGCCCAAAGCCTATTGCTATTTCCCAGTTGACCTTGAGGAGATAATGGTGAATCACTCCAGTCTATCTGGTGTAGGTAACCCAATGTACTCTTAGGTATTGTATTCCAGCGTTTTGACACAGCAGTGATGAAGGAACACCAAATCAGAATTAGTTGTTTAACTTTGAGTGGAATTTAAAGGTGATGGTGTTCCCATGCACCTGCTGTCATTGTTCATGAAGGCAGCGGAGGTCAAATTATCAGTAAAATACTGAGATAGAAAGCCAGTCCTACAAATTGCAGGATATCTGCCAATATAATAATGCACTGATAACAACCACTTTGAAATAGAAACCAGATGACTTTTATGCAAATACATTAAACTAGTCTAGAAGAAATTAAATTGTTTGGATGCATAATGGATTTAACCTGAGTTCTGAGGATTGTGATTACATGACAAAATCTATTAATTTCCAAAGAACTGTATTCCAGGAATCAGTAAATTGATGTTTTTATCTGTCATCACATCTGAGGTTAGAAACGTCCAGTGGTAGGTTTGGAAAGGTGATATTTCCAGTGATAAAGCCTCCTACCCTACCAGGAAAAGAACTTGCAATATTTTTTAATTCAGTTTTTGGTGAATTATTCTGACCTTATACTCTCACAAAGGTAATTTTTTAGCAGTGCAAACAATAAGTTCCATTCTAAAGACTGTACAAGGCCACTGCTTCTGTTATACACAGTGCTCAACCAAGTACTAAATTGGAACATGATTAATTATTTAATTTGAGGGTTGCATCATATTTTTAAGACTGTTTATCTTGTTCATTCTGGAATGAGAAGGTCATTGGCAAGGTTGGTATTTCTTTCCAACATTGCTTGCCCTTGAGAAGGTGGTGGTGAGCTTCTTTATAAACATACTGCAGTCCATCTGGTGTAGATGCATTCACAGTAATATTTGGAAGAGTGATCCAGGTTTTTTACCCAGTGACAGTGAAGAAATGGTGATATTGTTCCAAATTTCGATGAATGTGACTTGGAGAAGAACCTGAAGGCAATAGTGTGCCCAGGTTATTTGCTGCCCTTTTCTATTAGCTGGCAGGGATTGCAGCTTTGGACGATGCTGTCATCGGAGGACTGGTGAGTTGCTGCTAAACATTCTGTAAATGTTACTACACTGTTAGCCAAGTGCAGTGGTTGTATTAGTAATGAATGCTAATGATGATGGATGGGCAGAGCAATCAAATATCCTGCTCTGTCCAAGATGGTTTTGAGCTTATTCACTATTATTGGAGTTGGAGTCATCCAGGTAATTAGACTTATAAAGTCCTACAGCATGGCAACAAACCTGTCAATCCAACCTGTCCATGCCGACCATGATCCCAAACGAAACTAGTCCCACTTACCCATATCCCTCCCAAGTTTTCTTATTCATGTACTTACCTAAATGTCTTTTAAATGTAACTGTAACCGTATCCACCACCCACTCTGGAAGTTCATTCTACATATGAACCACTCTTTGTGTAAAGAAATTGCCCTGTGTCTTTAAATTTTTCTCCTCTCTCCTTAAAAATATGCCCTCTATACTTGAAATCCTCCAACCTAAGGAAAATACGCCTGCCATTCATCTTTTCTATACCCCTCATGATTTTATAAACCTCTAAAAGGTCACCCCTCAGCCTCCCACACTGCAGTTGAAAACAGCCCCATGTTATCCAGCCTCTCCTTATAATCCAAGCCCTCCATTCTCGGCAACATCCTGGTAAATTTCTTCTGGAATCTCTCCAGCTTAATAATATCCTTTAGAGATTAAGAGATCATTCCATCACAGTGTTGATTTGTGCTTTTGTGGATGGTGGAGTGACTGTAGAGAGTCAGGAATTGAAGTCCTGCAAAAGTGCAAGCCTCTGACCTATCCTTGTAGCCACAGCATTTATATGACTGATTAAGTTTCTAATTGATGACTATCTCCAGCGTTGCTGATCGTGGAGGATTCAGCATTAGTCATGTCATTGAATAGCAACAGTGGCTGTTGGAGATGATAATTGCATGGCACTTAGTGTGGTGCAAATGCTTCAAACCAGTTATCAGCCCAAACCTGAATGTTGTCCAGGTTACAGCATGCAAGCACAGACTGCTTTAGTATCCTCTGAGTTACAACTGCTACAGAACACGCCAATCATTAGAAAGCATACCCTGACCTCATGATGGAGGGGTCCTTGATGAAGTAGATGAATATGGTTAAGCCTTGAACATGAACTTGAAGAACTAGGGATCTTGTAGTGCAGTGGTACTGTCCTTGCTTCTAAGTCAGAAGACATGGATTGAAGTCCCGACTTGCTCCAGAGGTGTGTAATAACATCTGTCAACTTCATGAGAAAGAGTCACTGGACCTGAAAGATTGAAACTTATTTACCTCCACATTCAAAGACTCCTCAGACACTAAAGTAGTCCATATCCAAATTTACAAGATCTGAATTGGACAAGTTGCAAGTATCATTCATGCCACTCAAATGCTAGCTATGACTATCACCAGTAAGAGACAGTCTAACCACTGCCCCCAGACATTAAATGGTGTTATCATCACTGAATCCCTTAGTATTCTCAGGTTATCATTAACCAGAAACTCAACTGGTAAATAAGTGCCGACAAGAATAGGTCAGAGACTAGGATTACTGCAGTGAGTAACCCTTCCTGACTCTCCAAAGCCTGTCCACCATCGACAAGGCAAAAGTCAGAGGTGTGATGGAATATTCACTACTTGCTTGGATGAGTGCAGGCCCAACAACACTCAAGTTGCTTGTCACAATCCAGGTCAAAGCTGCGCACTTATTTGGGACTACATCCACAAGCATTCAGTCCCTCCACCACTGACACTCAGTAGCAGTAGTATGTGCTGCCAATAAGATGCACTGCAGAAATTCACCAAAGTTGCCCACACAGCACCTTCCAAACACATGACCACTTCCACCTAGATGGACAAGGGCAGCAGATATATGGGAACACCATTACCTTCAAGTTCCCCTCCAAGCCAGTCACCATCCTGAGTTGGAAATATATTGCCATTCCTTCACTGTTGCGAGGCCAAAATTCTGGAATTCCCTCCCCGGTGGCATTGTGGATCAAGCCACAGCAGGTGGACTGCAACAGTTCAAGAAGGCAAGCTCATCACTACCTTCTCAAGGGGCAGGTAGGGACAGGCAATAAATGCTGGCCAGCCAACGACACCCACATCCCAAAAATGAATGAAAGAAAAGACGCTGAGGTTTTTCAGCAATGTCTGTTTTTGTTACTGATTTTCAGCATTCTTTCATTTTTCTCTACATCAGCCCAGCATGATGAACAATCTTGTTGGTGATTTTGTCTGCCATCAAATTTTTATGAAGAAAGTCAACAATGTTCCCTTTAATTTTTCTTGCTGCTGCATGGATCTCCAGGGTCAACCTCTTGGCAGCGGCTTATGGAAGCAGCATGCTGTGCATCATGAGCAGAGCTTCACAGTTCAGAATATTGGATCCAGAGTCACAGAATCATAGAGCTGTACGGTATGGAAACAGACCCTTTAGTCCAACTCGTCCATGCCAATCAGATATCCTACATTAATCTAGTTCCATTTGGCCCATATCCTCCTAAACCCTTCCTATTCATATACCCATCCAGATGCCTTTTAAATGTTGTAATTGTATCAGCCTCCACCACTTCCTCGTTCCATACACACACCACACTCTGCGTGAAAAATTTGCTTCTTAGATCCCCTTTAAATCATTCCCTTCTCACCTCAAACCTATGCCCTGCAGCTTTGGACTCCCTCGCCCCAGGGAAGATGCCTTGTCTATTTACACTATCCATGCCCCTCATGATTTTATGAACCTCTATAAGGTCACCCTCAGCCACCGACACTCTAGCCCTAGTCTATTCAACCTCTCAAATCCTCCAACCCTGGCAACATCCTTGTAAATCTTTCCTGAACCCTTTCATGTTTCACAACATCCTCTAGTAGGAAGACCAGAATTGAACACAGTATTTTAAACATGGCCTAACCACTGTCCTATACAGCAAGACTGACCAATAAAGGCAAGCAAACCAAGTGCTTTCTTCACTATCCTATCTACCTGCAGCTCTAATTTTAAAGAACAATGAATCTGCACACCAAGATCTCCTTCTTTAATAACACTCCCCAGGACCTTACCATTAAGTGTATAAGTCCTACCGAAGATCTCTCCGATGGAAATGTTCCAGAACTTAAATGTTGCAACTATAGCAGACCCTCCTCTGTAATTTCCTTGTTCCCTATAACTGTCTCCCCAGATTCATTTTCTAAGGAGCCTGCAATCACTTCCTTCCACCTCTCTCTTCCTTTTTATTTATTTAAAGAAGCTTTTATTGTCAGTTTTTATATTCCTCACTAGTTTGCCTTTGTAATTTACTTTCTTTCTCTATATTATCTTTCTAGTAATCCTTTGCTGGATTCTGAATTTATCCCAGTCTTCAGGGCTGTCAGTGACTTTTACTTCCTTATATGTTTTTTTTCCTTTCAACTGAATGCTGTCCTTAACTTCCTTGGTTAACTATGGTTGGTTTATCCCACTCCTTACTGGGATGGATTTTTGCTAAGACTCCTGAATTACCTCCTTAAATGTCTACCACTGCTTGCTTACTGTCATTCCTGTGAATCTATAAATCCAGTTCACTTTTGCAAACTCTGTCCTCATTTCATTATAATTCCCTTTATTTAAGTTAAGTCCAGTTGTTTCCAACACTGCTTTCTCACTCTCAATCTGAATATTACTTTCATGTCAAGATCACTACTTCCTCAGGGATCTTTTACTCTAAGGTCATTTGTTAAATCAGCCAAGATCCAAGATAGTCTGCTTCTTGGTTGGACCCATGACATATTGCTGTCACAAATTATCTTAATGCACTCTGTGAATTTGTTGTCATAGCTATCCTTTCCAATTTATTTCACCCAATCAGCGTGAAGATTAAAGTCAGCCATGATTATTGCTCTACTCTTTTAACATGCTCCTCCTGTTTGTTGATTAAAAACATTTCCTACAGAATGGCTACTTTTGGGGGTCTGTACATTACTCCTACCAGTGTCTTCATTCCTTTGCTGTTTTTCCCTCTGCCCAAATGTGATATTCTCAGAGCCGAGATCACCTCTCACAACGTTGCTCATTTCTCATTTCATCCCTTATTAACTTGTGCTACCCAACAAGTTTTCCATCTCTCCTCTGTTTCTGAACATTAAATATCCCTGAATATTAAGTTTCCAGTTTTAATCTCCTTGACATCATGTTTCTGTAATAGCTATGACATATTCACTTACCTCAATGTATACCGTCAGGTTGTCTGCCTTATTCTAAATGCTTCATGCGCTAAGATATAAAACATTTGTTCTATTATCAAATTTCCCTCCATGTTTTTCTTGATGCAATATGACATTCACACATTCTGTCCATTCCTTTTATTTTCTGGTATCCTGCAATCCTACCTTCTCTTTTATCTTTGATTTCATAACTTTCCATGCAATTGAACCTACCCCTCTCACTATTTAGTTTAAAACAAATCCAGTTTTGCAATTCACCAAGACTCTGGACCCAGCATGGTTCAGATGGAGTCCATTCTATTGGAACAGCTCCTCCTTCCCTCGTATTGGTGCAAATGTTCCATGAATTCAAACCTGGTTGTCCCATACCAGTCTTTGAGCCAAGCATTTAACTCTTTTATCTTATGGAGCCTCTGCCAATTAGCTCATGGCTCAGATAGTAATCCGGAGATTATTTCCCTTTTGGTTCTGCTATGTAATTTAGCTCCTATCTGCTCATATTCCCTCAGCAGAGCCTCTTTTCCTCTTCCTACCTACATTGTTGCTACCTAAATGGACTACTAACAGCTGAACCTTTCCCCTCCCATTCCCAGTTCCTGCAGCTCAGATGAGACACCCTGACCCCTGGCATCAGGTAGGCAATAGAGCCTTTGGGCTGGCAACAGACAACTGTGTGCATTCCTCTGACTTTACCATTCGGAATTACACCTACATTTCTCTTTTCTCCCTCATCTTGATTAGTGCACCATTGTGCTATAATAAGTTTACTCATCCTCCCTACAGCCCCACTCTCATCCGCACAGAGACCAAGAATCTCAAACCTCTTAGACAAACTCAAGAGCTGAGGCTCCTGCAGCACTACCTCCTGGATCTTTCTACCTGCCTCGCTTGTAATCACACCATCCTCTCCCTGACCACTGACCAAATTTAAGGTAGTTAATCTAAAATGTGTGACTGTCTTCTGAACACATTGTTCAAGTAACTGTCCCCTCCCAGAATTGTCATAGTGTTCAAAGCTCATATTCCAGCTCATCGATTGAGCCAGAGTTCTTCAAGCACCGACACATTCTACAGGATTACTATGAACCACAATGGAGTCCACCAGTTCCTTTTCTTGTAGGTACAACACATCACCTGGCCTACATCTGTTTTATTTACTTAGTCTTTAATTTATTTTTTATTTCCTGCTGGTATTTTAATTTTGAATCTGTAAAATATGTCTCCTATTCACCTTTAATCTCGAAGTAACTTATAATGGATAGTCAAATTAGCAGCTGTTACCAACCAGTAAATTTGTGGTTTTCCTGTGATATCGCTGTTTTGTGCTGGATCCCCACATCCTGGCTTCAATTTATCCTATTAAAAAAACCTTATAAACTATGAACAAAACAGCAAGCAAAATACACCTTTACCCCTCTGCACTGAATTCCCATGCTGCTCCAAAATCCCAGAAATTATATATTAACTCAGGCATTGATTCAATCTGGATGTGATCTCTCCTTCCTGATTATACGAAGCCTACTGATAATGAATCCACTTTGGGCTTTGTGTCTTGATTCACTACTTATGACACAGTCCAAGTGACATCTCATGATGTGAAGGAATTTAGTGTACACGTGCAAATATGTGAGGCTGTGAGATATGGGTGTGAGGCTCGCATCATTTCAGTGCATGTAAAAGAATATTTGAATGTTAGTTTTGCATCCTGAGTACTTTGGGCAATGGATGGAAATAGATAAGAGCTGATGCATTTTGCTGTGCTGTGGTGCTGTGATGGATCTGAGGCTTTGAGTATTTGTTCACTAATTTTTAGCACCCGTGTGAGATTATTGAACTTCTTAAAGCTTTGCTGCAGGGTCCCCTAGACTAGACAGATCTTCCTGAATAACCTTCAGATGATATTCCTTGAAGGTTTTTCAGCCCCCTCTGAAAATATGATTCCCCCACGCTCTCTGTCCTCGATCACTAGGGCCTCTGGTGTTGCATCTGTGAATCTGTGATCCCTCTCTCTTCCCTGGAGACTCACATTTTCTGATTGCATCTACAACCAGTTCCATCAAGTAGACAGCAGCTGCATCCTTGAGAATATAAGATCATATGAAATAGAAACAGGAGGAGACCATTGAGCCCCTTGAACTTGCTCTTCCTTTCAGTGTGATCATAGCTGACCATCAGCCTTACCTCCACTCTTGATATTTCTTGATTGCCTCAGAGATGAAAACATCTATTTACCTTAAATAAATTCAGCAATGGAGCATCCACACCTTTCTTGGATTGACAAAGTCAAATACTCATAACCTTTTGAATGAAAACATTTGCCATCTCATCCGAAATAAATGCCTCCACTTTTGCCCTTAAGGCATATGCCACTGGGCAGGCCTTGCAGAATCATGGAATTGCTTCCTGATCAGCATCGAGGTAGCCTTGGCTCCTCTGATAGTCCCTAGACTTCCTGCAAAACTTGTGGATACTTAATTAGGACTTCACTCATGCAGCCATTTTCTAATCAAAAAAATATTCAGCCAGACAAGGTGAACTTTTCTCAACCAATTTCACCCCATCAAGTTTGGGCTCGAGCTTTTGAATACAATCATTGGGAACTGAACCGGGTGCTTCTTGTAAGAGACCAGAACCAAAGTTGTACAGTTAATTTGTATAGGTTCCTCAGCATAGGTTTCAGTCTTGCCAAGGTGTTGCACAAACTTAATGGTTGGAGTCCAGAGTGAATGTTGGTTCTGTGATCACTGAAATGGCTGTGTGGGTATTGACCACCATTAGAACTAGGTAACCCTTTAACCAGATGTCTATTTTGACTGGTTCTGATTTGGATGTTGCTAAGCAATTTAGCTATTCTAAACCAGAGGTAGGTGGACTTCCCAGGTAGTGCAATCACCTGGATATTTGCCTGTGAGTTCTCTTGATCAGTTTAGGTCGAGTGGGACTCTTTTACTGTCTCAAATCCACACACCAGCAGAAACTACAATGGCTTGCTCACCCTGATCCTAAAAAAAAGTAACTGTTTGGTCGAAGCTTGGCTTTGTTTTGAGGTTTTGCTGTAGGTTGACATGGAGTCCCTCTGTTCAGGATATATCATGACTGAAGCTCTGCAATTGCCTTTACTCAAGTGGTGTTTCCCAAGTTCAGTCAGACTGGTGAGAGTATCCACTTCCATTGGAATACCCTGCAACTCATTTGTTCCACTTGATGCATTTTCCAATGATAAAGCCAGTTGTCATGCCTGTTCGAAGTCCAGTTGAGCTTCAGCTTCACGGCCCTTTTGCATAGTTTGCATCATTAATCCCACTTACCAAACAGCCACCCTGAATTTCATTAAGGGTTAAACCAAAATCACAACACTCTGTGAATCATCTTAACCTAGTCAAAAATCCTAACACAACCAAAAGCATCTCAGCATTAGAGAAGGCTTTGGGTCATAATAGTCCTTCACTAAATCAGTCACCTCTTGAAAGTTTTTAATATCTGGTATCTCAGGGAAAGTTAGGCTTCTAATAACTGAAACTATTGCAGTCCAAAAACTATCTGGAGAATTACCCATTGTTTTTCATCTGCCCTAATATCATTTGCCCGGGGAGAAAAAAATACATTCTTTCCACACACTGGCCAGTCTCCGACTACAGGATTGAACAAAATCAAGCTTCCTAAATAATGGCATGATGCCAGAAATTATTTCTCCTATTTAAAGACAGCTGTTGCGAGTGCATTTATTTGGAAGCGTGCTTTATTCTCATTGCCACTGAAATAGCTGCATGTGGTCCGGTATCCCATCACCAAGTCACCCTTTATTTACACTTGGAAAGACCTTGACACTGATCCAAATCCCTCAGAGCCAGCTCTCAGAGTGGCAGGATGTCTGACACTCCTCCTTTTATCAGGGTTCCCTGATTGGACCAGATTAACAGCCTCAATCAGGGAATTCATATTCTATGATGTCTACCTGGCTGATCTTCTTCCAATCACTACATCTTAATTGTTTCTTGCCCCTATGTGGTAATATTTTGAGTTCATTACACAGCATGTTGGCTCAGTGGTTAGCACCGCTTCCTCACAACACCCAGGACCTGGGTTCAATTCAACCTTCGTTTGACTGTCTTCGTGGAGTTTGACATTCTCCTGAGTCTGTGTGGGTTTCCTCCAGGTGCTCTGGTTTCCTTCCACAGTCCAAAGATGTGCAGCTTAGCTGGAATCACCATGCCAAATTGCCTATAGTGTCCAGGGACATATAGGTTACGTGGATTAGCCGTGGGCAATGCAGGCTTGCAATCATAGTGTTAGGGGGTGGGTCTGGCTGGGATGCTCTTCGGAAGGTCAGTGTGGACATGATGGACCAAATGGCCTGCTTTCACAATGTAGCGATTCTATAATTATGTATATGCATCCAAATCGTTCTGAGTGTCAGCATTTATAATTTACACTCCTTTAACATTTTGCTTTTGTATAATTATAACCAGAATGAATTCCTCACAGTCAGTGCAGCTCAGATTTCAAAATATTAATGTAGGCCAGTTTCACATGGTGCTAGACATCCTGCAAAATGTTCATTCAGCCAGCAGCATGGATCACACAACAGTCTACAATGCAACAGCTACACAAATGAAAAGGCAGCATAATGTTTGTGTGCCATGTCCATTAATGGGTCTGATTTCAGACAGATCGCAATCGCCACACCCAAACACAGCAGGGAATGAATTTTTGACCTCTAGTCATTGCACATGTTCATTAATTAGATTTTGATTAAATATTCCTTGTTCATTAAGATCTAGAAATAATAGCTGTCACTTAAAACTTAAGCTTGGTGGCAATTTGAATATGCAGATTATGTCAAAATAATGTTAACTTGAAAAAAATTATTTAGATTCTGGAATGTTCTGGATATGGCAATAATTGAGGTTCCTGTTGGACACTGATTTGCAATACATCCCTTTTATAAAGTGGAAGTACAGTTGTATTCCCTCTTATATCCAATGAAAATGCAGCAAAGACAGCTAATACATGTCCCCTATTGGGCCATGCTGCTTTTCCCTTAATTTGAGCAGTCGTCTTTTATAAGAAACTATCCACCTCTCCAGTATTATTCAATGCTGAAAATTGTCAAACTTTATAATTTAAAAACTCCCAAGATATTTTGTCACAAGTGAAAATTGACATTTTATAAAACTCATATAGAAATGCCCTTTTGAGTGTCAGCATTTCCAAGCCAGAGTTTGTGTATGACTGATTTGATGAAGGAAAATCATGATGACACTTGCCACATAACATTATAGTTAATTCAGTAACTCATTGCAACTGTTCTCATCTTCATCCATGGCTGGAGCCAACTGTTATTCCATTATATGTTTTCAGAATGTTGCAAAGTAACTAATATTTCTCATAAGATTCACATTTAGTTGGTGGTTTTAACATACTAATTAGCTGCTGACCGGTGATGTGGTGTTTCTTAGTAAACATATAAACTGCAGATTATCCACTTGAATGAACAATCTCCTTTTGTCGCAATATTCATGATAATGTTAATAGTCATCTAAATTGCAGCTGTGGTCATTTTAAGCATATTTGCCAGACCTACTTGTTCCTTTGTTAAGAATTTTTGATTTGAAAATTGACATCTGAGTCCCAAGCATAAAACTAGTGATGTTGAAGATGAATTAATTTGATGTCATGAATCCTTTGAAAAGAACAGCTGGGGTGGGGAACATTTGACATTTATTTCACAGGGAGCAAATAGTCTTGACAGCATTTGGAAGGCTTGATTTGAATAGGGAGTTATATTTAGCTCATCCTGAAAAGGACACAGAACTATTGTTTGAGCTGCAGTCAGTTCACTCAGAGGTTTCCTTTAATTGTGAGATAATCAGACATCTACATCCTTACAAACAAATGTAGTATTTTTTAATATGCCAAATGTATATAAAATCACAACAATAAGATTAAAGCTACATCATTTGCAATTTTTCCTGGAGAAACATTCCATCATTAAACCGGCTGTACAGGACATTGGTTAGGCCACTGTTGGATTATTGCATGCAATTCTGGTCTCCTTCCTATTGGAAAGATGTTGTGAAACTTGAAAGGGTTCAGAAAAGATTTATAAGGATGTTGCCAGGTTTGGAGGACTTGAGCTATAGGGAGAGGCTGAAGGGCTAGGGCTGTTTTCCCTGGAGAGTCGGAGGCTGAGGGGTGACCTTATAGAGGTTTACAAAATTATGAGGGGCATGGATCGGGTAAATAGGCAAAGTCTTTTCCCTGAGGTCGGGGAGTCCAGAACTAGAGGGCATAGGTTTATGGTGAGAGGGTAAAGATATAAAAGAGCCCTAAGCGGCAACTTTTTCATGCAGAGGGTGGTATGTATATGGAATGAGCTGCCAGAGGAAGTGGTGGAGGCTGGTACAATTGCAACATTTAAGAGGCATTTGGATGGGTATATGAATAGGAACGGTTTGGAGGGATATGGGCCGGGTGCTGGCAGGTGGGACTAGTGGGTTGGGTTATCTGGCCGGCATGGGCGAGTTGGACTGAAGGGTCTATTTCCATGCTGTACATCTCTATGACTCTATGACTCTAAGTGTTATCTTAGTTTTAAAATTTTTTTTGGTCCCTAATCCTTGCTTTCATTTTTCTGTATTAGCGTAAGGCAATAATATTTGAAAGGGAAATTTTTGGCTTAAACTTTATAGTCCAGTGGTTAGTGCCTGGGCATAGCTGTATTGTAATTGTATTATTTTGTGCTTGATAATTTTGTCCTATCAGATGACAGTTCACATTCTTTCTGGTTTAGCTGTTTCTTCTGTTTTAATATCAAACAATCTGACATAATTTTAATGTAACACCCAAAAAAGATTGCCTATCAAATGAACCTTTAAAGTAGGTCTCCATCTATTTTTATGTTTAAAATGTTGTAAAAGATGCATACGTCCAGTTAACAAATCTTATTTCTGTTGGTATGATTTTGAACTTGGCTTTTATGTTAAGATTTAATAGTGTCACTACAACATCTATATTTTCAATTCAGTTTTCTGATGTCACTCAAGATGCTCAATACCATCCAAGACAAACCAGTTTGCTTGACTGCAACTTATCCACTAGCTTCAAAATCAAGAATTTCCCACTGCCATACAGTGGCTGCAGTGTACCTTCTACAAGATGCACTGCATCAATTGTCCAACACTTCTTTGACAGCACCTGTTAAACCTTCGACCTCTGCCATCTGGAAGGAAAAGGCCAAAACCCACCACATACAGGTTCCCCATCAAGGCATGTACCATCTTGAATTGGAACTATATAAACATTTCTGCACTGTCACTAGGTTAGAACCCTGGTGCTCCCTTCCAAACAGCATCGAGTGTACCTTTACTAGATTGACTGTGGCAGTTCAAAAAAACAACTCACTACCTTCTCAAGGGCATTTAGGATTGATCAATAAATAGTGGTGTACATACATCTCATGAATCAATTGAAAAACATACTGTCAATGCAGTCCCTAGCTGTCAGATGCCTCTATAGAGCAAGTGCCTGAAGACACAATCAATTCTAAAAGAGCACAAGAATTAGGAGCAGGTATAAGCCAACTTGTACATAGAAACTTTATATTTATTAACTAGCTTTGAAAGAAACATGAGAAATTTGCAGGTACATTGTAAATAATATTTGTTCTGCTTGGGTGTGACAGAAAATGTCGTTAACTAACAATCCATTCTTATTCATATGTTTAATGGTGCTATCATTTAATTTAGCTGGCATCATTTTTCATATCATTCAGCATCTTCTTTGAGTGGAAACTAATAATTTTGAAATTTGAAAGCTGTGAAGCACAATTGTGCAAAATGATAAAATATTGATGCTCAATGAAATAGTATAGGATAAACCCAGGTTTGATTCCTATCTTCTCTGTCCTTGATTGAGTGCAACAAATACTGACAGTGGCAATACCCTGCAGTGGAGGGAGATTTTTAAAGTCTTGAGAGAGTGGTCCCTCTGTCCCCAGAGGGCTGGCTGTCAAGAACAATGGCATCATCTAAGGGCGTTCTGCTCTTTGAGCAAGGGCATGCACCTGCTGCCTGAGATGCAGAAGTGCAAGTCAGGTGGATAAGGAATGATAACTGATATTCAAAGAAACTGATTTTATATCGTTTGTAAATCTTTAAACATAAAAACTTACGGATACCAAATCACTGAACATAATCAGTATAATTGGGTTTCTATAGATTTCTTCATTGTCTATCATAATCTTAGCAGAAGATGAAAGGAAGTCTGAGAGAAATCTATTTCTCTGGAGAACTACAGAGCTATTATGACTTTAGCGTTTTTTTCACACACGAGGGAATTTTCAGCCAACTGCCTATTTATGTTTCCACGTTTGTCCTGCCATGCATACAAACAAAATGGTGATTAATTCATTTAATTTTGTTTTTCAGTGCTCATTTTTACCTAAGTTCTTCATTCATATAGAAACAAAATATGAAGATAACAATGGTTCAAATGACAATGTAAGTATTTAACATTTTACAGTAATTTAGAACATAAGAACCAGGAAAGGTCTGTTCAACTCCTTGAGCCTGTTCCACCATGTGTCCCCTCTGTTTTAGATTCTTCCTTGAATGGAAATATTTCAAACATTTTAAGTTTGTCATCACTGTTTAAAACAGTCAACTTTGATTTTCGGAGTGAGACAGAACTCTCAAGAAGACTGTGTAAGGATTCGGCCAGAATGCAGAACGTGTACTAAATGTTTGATTGCAGGAAATGAGAGCAGTTTCTTCAATGTGTAGAAACACAGACGATAGAAACAGGAGTAGGGTCTCATAAGACAATGCCACTCCAGAGACTATATGAGGCTCTGCATACTCACTCTGCGACATGTTTCTCCTTCCTTGGATAAGGCAGCCAAAAATATACATGTTACTCCATGTTGGTCTCACCAAGGCTATGCATAATTGCAGCAAAACGTCGTTATCCGTGTACTCAAATCCCTTTGCAGTCAAAGTCAACATATCATTTGCCTTCTTAATTATATGTTAGACCTGTATTCTCACTTAGGGTGACTCATGAAAAGACTCCCTTTGGATAGCAGCACTTCCCAGTCCCTCGCAATTTATTTGCTTTCCTGTTTTTTTGTCAAAATAAATAACTTCACACTATTCATATTATATTTCATCTGCAATGTTATTGCTCATTCATATAGCCTCTGCAAATTCCCTTGAAGTCTTTTTTGCATCATCCTCACAACTCATGCTTTCCACTTAATTTTGTGGCATCAGCAAATTTTCAATATCCAAATCACTTATATAGATTGTAAACAGCTGTTGCCCAAGCACTGCTCCTTATGATAACCCCCTAAGAACTGCCTGCTATACCGTAAATGACGTTTATTCTTGTTCTCTGTATTCTGTCTGTTAACCAATTCTCAATCAGTATATCAACCCAATCCCATGTGCTCCAACTTTGTTTACTAACATCCTGGATGCGATTTTGGTGAAAGGCATCTGAAATTACAAAACTATCATATTTACTGGCTGCTCTCCATTATCTATGCTACAAGTTGCATCCTAAAAAAAACTAACAGATTTATCAAACACAATTTGCCTTTCATAAATCGAAGTTAATTCTGCCCAATCATATCATTTTTGTTTTCTCAGTGTCCAGTTATATCATTTATAATATATTCAAACAATTTCCTTACTCCTGGCATCAAGCTAACAAATTTGTAGTTTTCCACTTTATCTCTCCCTCTTTTATAGAACATAGAACATAGAACAATCCAGCACAGAACAGGCCCTTCGGCCCTCGATGTTGCGCCGATCAAAGCCCACCTAACCTACACTAACCCACTATCCTCCATATACCTATCCAATGCCCGCTTAAATACCCATAAAGAGGGAGAGTCCACTACTGCTACTGGCAGGGCATTCCATGATCTTACGACTCGCTGAGTGAAGAACCTACCCCTCACATCAGTCCTATATCTACCCCCCCTTAATTTAAAGCTATGCCCCCTTGTAATAGCTGACTCCATACGTGGAAAAAGGTTCTCACTGTCAACCCTATCTAACCCCCTAATCATCTTGTACACCTCTATCAAATCACCCCTAAACCTTCTTTTCTCCAAAGAAAACAACCCCAAGTGCCTCAGCCTTTCCTCATAGGATCTTCCTACCATACCAGGCAACATCCTGGTAAACCTCCTCTGCACCCGTTCCAGTGCCTCCACATCCTTCCTATAGTATGGCGACCAAAACTGCACACAATATTCCAGAAGCGGCCGCACCAGAGTCTTATACAACTGCAGCATGACCTCAGGACTCCGGAACTCAATTCCTCTACCAATAAAAGCCAGTACGCCATATGCCTTCTTCACTGCACTATTTACCTGGGTGGCAACTTTCAGAGATCTGTGTACATGGACACCAAGATCCCTCTGCTCTTCCACACTACCAAGTAGTCTACCATTAGCCCAGTAATCCATCTTTTTATTACTCTTACCAAAGTGAATCACTTCACACTTAGCTACATTGAACTCCATTTGCCACCTTTCTGCCCAGCTCTGCAGCTTCTCTATATCCCGCTGTAACCTGCCATATCCTTCCTCACTGTCTACAACTCCTCCGACTTTCGTATCATCCGCAAACTTGCTCACCCAACCTTCTAACCCTTCCTCCAGGTCATTTATAAAAATGACAAACAGCAATGGTCCCAAAACAGATCCTTGCGGAACACCACTAGTGACGGCACTCCAAGATGAATCTTTGCCATCAACTACTACCCTCTGTCTTCTTCCAGAGAGCCAATTCCTAATCCAAACCTCCAACTCACCCTCAATGCCATATCTCTGTATTTTCTGCAGTAGCCTACCATGGGGGACCTTATCAAACGCCTTACTAAAATCCATATATACTACATCTACCGCTTTCCCCTCATCTACCTCCTTCGTCACCTTCTCAAAGAATTCAATAAGGTTTGTGAGGCACGACCTGCCCTTCACAAAACCATGCTGACTATCCTTGATCACATCATTCTTATCCAGATGTGCATAAATCCTATCCCTTATAATTCTCTCTAAGACTTTGCCCACAACAGAAGTGAGACTCACTGGCCTATAGTTACTAGGATTATCCCTACTCCCCTTCTTGAACAAGGGAACCACGTTTGCTAGCCTCCAGTCCTCTGGCACTACTCCTGTAGACAAAGAGGACACAAAAATCAAGGCCAATGGCTCTGCAATCTCCTCCCTTGCTTCCCAGAGAATCCTAGGATAAATGCAATCAGGCCCAGGGGACTTATCTATTTTCACCCTTGCCAGAATTTCCAACACCTCTTCTCTACATATCTCAAAGCCATCCATTCTACTTATTCGTGCCTCAGTATTCATATCGACAACAATGTCCTGTTCCTGAGTGAATACTGACGAAAAGTATTCATTCAGCGCCTCCCCAATCTCTTCAGCCTCCACACGCAACTTCCCATTACTATCCTTGATTGGACCTATTCCTTCCCTAGTCATTCTTTTATTCCTAACATACCTATAGAAAGCCTTAGGGTTTTCCCTAATCCTACCAACTAAGGACCTTTCATGTCCCCTCCTTGCTGCTCTTAGCTCTCTCTTCAGGTCCTTCCGGGCTACCTTATAACTCTCAATCGCCCCTATTGAACCTTCACGCCTCATCTTTACAAAGGCCGCCCTCTTCCATTTAACAAGGGATTCCAACTCCTTATTAAACCACGGCTCCTTCACACGACCCTTTCCTCCCTGCCTGATAGGTACGTACTTATCAAGGACACTCAATAGTTGCTCCTTGAACAAGTTCCACATATCAATTACGCTCTTGCCTTGGAATCTACTTTTCCAATCCACACATCCTAAGTCATGCCTCAACGCATCATAATTTCCCTGCCCCCAGCTATAACTCTTGCCCTGTAGTACACACTTATCCCTCTCCATCACTAGAGTAAAAATCACCGAATTGTGGTCACTGTCCCCAAAGTGCTCACCTACCTCTAGTTCTAATACCTGGCCTGGTTCGTTACCCAGAACCAAATCCAGTATGGCCTCACCTCTTGTTGGCTTATCTACATATTGTGTCAGGAAACTCTCCTGCACACATTGCACAAACACTGACCCATCTAACGAACTTGAGCTATAGCTTTCCCAATCAATATCAGGAAAGTTAAAGTCTCCCATAACAATCACCCTATTACTGTCACTCTTCTCCTGAATCATCTTCGCAATCCTTTCTTCAACGATTCTAGGACTATTAGGAGGCCTGTAAAAGACTCCTAACAGGGTGACCTCACCTCTCCTATTCCTAACCTCAACCCAGACTACCTCAGATGGCAAATCTTCATCCATCTTCCTTTCCACCGCTGTAATACTATCTTTGACAAGCAAAGCCACACCCCCCCCTCTTTTACCCCCACCTCTGACCCTACTAAAACATTTAAACCCTGGAACCTGCAACAGCCAATCCTGTCCCTGATCTAGCCATGTCTCCGTAATAGCCACAACATCGAAGTCCCAGGTACCAACCCACGCTGCGAGTTCACCTACCTTATTTCGTATACTTCTGGCATTAAAGTATACACACTTCAAGCCACTCTTCTGTTTACAGGCACGATCCTTTAAGATTGATACCATATTCCTACCCTCCCTACACTCCAGGTCCTGCACCCTAAAGTTACAGTCTGGGTTCCCATGCCCCTGCAGAGTTAGTTTAAACCCCCCCCAAGAGCACTAGCAAACCTCCCCCCAAGGATACTGGTGCCCCTCAGGTTCAGGTGCAGACCATCCTGTCTATAGAGGTCCCACCTTCCCCAGAAAGAACCCCAGTTATCCAAATACCGAAATCCCTCCCTCCTGCACCATCCCTGTAGCCACGCATTTAACTCTTCTCTCTCCCTATTCCTCGACTCTCTATCACGTGGCACGGGTAACAAACCAGAGACAACAACTCTGTTCGTTCTAACTCTGAGCTTCCAACCTAGCTCCCTAAAAGCCTGTCTAACATTTCTTGAATAGTAGGGTTACTTTTGTTACGTTCCAGTGAGTAGGATCCTTTCCATAATCTATAAAATGTCGAAAGATAACTACTAATGCATCCATTATTGCCATAGTCACTTCCTTCAATGTTCTGAGATGTAGCTCATCTGGTTCAAGGGATTTAGCAACCTCCAAATCCATTAGTATTTTGATCCTACGTCTTTATTAATTTTTTGAGTACCTCACTTACATATATCCCTTGGTTTCCTAACAAGATCTAATGTATCTTCTACTATGATGACAGGTACAAAATACTTGTTCAGTTTTTCTTCTCTTTTCTCCACTGCACACTCCTCTGTCTGTGCCAGAAATGGACCCACATTTGTCTTTGCTAACCTTTTTGTTTACATTCTCAGATACTAAAGCAGCCAATGTCCAAGTGTAGCAAAACCTGGACAATATTCAGGTTTCAGCTGATAAACACCAAGTAGCATTTTCACCACACATTGCCAGACAATTACCATCTCCAACAAGACATAATATAATCATTGCCCCATGACATTAAAACAACATAACTATTACAGAATCACCACTGGCAACTCCTGGGGGTTATCATTGACCAGAAACTGAACTGGACTGATTATACAAATACTGTCGCTACAAAGCAGTTCAAAGGTTCAGAATACTGCAGCAAATAACTCACCTCTTGACTCTCCAAAACTTGTAGCCAACTACATAGCAGAAGTTAAGAAGGTGATGAAATACTTCAATTTGAAAACAAAAAAAAGCTGGAAATCGCAGCAGGTCAGACATCATCTGTGGAGAGAGAGCAAACTATCAATTCAAGTCTAGGTGAGACTTCATCAAAGCTGGCGGGGGCGGGGTGCGGGTTCCCGTGCGGTTGGCGTTGAAGTGCCTGAGGAGAAAGGGTGTTGATAGGATAGATTAGGTGAGGTTAGAATTGCAGCTTCTACTCATTTATTTATGTTTACCTTTGGTAGTTGTCAATGAAGGTTCATGTTTGGAAGTGTCTAAATGCATGCTTGCCTGTGATGTTCCCCTAATGGTCAATGACAAGATGTGAGTGTCCAAGGGATTTTGGGAACAGGGTAGCAGTGAATTAGGGAGGGTATTAGTCAGAATACAGCTGAGAAAAACAGTCTGGCCTGGTGGTTAGACAGGGAGTAGGATGAGAGAATTGGATTGTGTATGTGAGGGAATGTTAGTCATGTACCATAATCAGCATGATTTTATGGCTGCTGTGCTGATGATGATGATGAGTGGTCAGCCATACTTGCAACTCCCCCTCCCATTCTGCCAAGAACATGCATAGAACATAGAACATAAAGTCCTTTTCCTCCTCCATTGCCAAATCCAAGCAACCTGATACCTGGAGGAAGAACATCTCATCTTCTGCCTTGGGACCCTCCAACCAAATGCATCAATGTCGATTTCACTGGTTTCCTCATCACCCCTTCCCCCTCCTCATCCCAGATCCAACCCTCCAACTCGGTACCGCTCTCATGAACAGTCCTACCTGTCCATCTTCCTTTCCCCCTATCCGGTCCAACCTATCACCATCCCCCCCCACCTCCATCTACCTATCGCTTTCCCAGCTACCTTCCACCCAACCCTATCCCCATCCTCCTCTTTATCTCTCAGCCCCCTTCCCACCACCCCTCACATTCCTGATGAAGGGCTATGCCAGAAACATCGATTCTCCTACTCAAAAGATGTGTTAGGATCCAAAATAAATGAGTTTTACCACTTCTAGTTAATTCACAGTGGCCAGTGACCCCAACCTGAAAGCTGTCTGAGTATGACATTGGTGTTTAATGTTCCATGCCAGGTTACTACAAGGCTAGCAAAGATGAAGAAAAGAACTGTATAGTGAACTAATCTAGGGGCAGTTGAGAGAGGTTGATGCACAGCCATATTGTTATATAAGTGTATACAACAATTGGTACAACATCTAGCCAGTTCTTCTTCTGACCTTTTGTATCACTGGTGACTGAGTAGCAAAACAGTTTCCTAACACTATTTGTTCTTTTACTTCCATACCTGCTTTCAGAATGGAAACATAACAGTGTTGTCAGTGTTGAGTGCAATTGAATGAAGAATTAGTGATGAGGGGACAATGTGAAATACAGGGTCGACATCACGATGGTTTGAAAGTAAATGCTACAGTAGTCTTATGTGCTTAAGTTTAGGTTCCCAAGACCACAGTGGAATTAATGACTGCGTGCTCACCCATTAAATCTAGACTGTAAAGCAAAAGAAATATCCCACCCAAGAAATAGAATATCAGTCCTTGATATTTTATATACTGCTTATCACTAGGAAAAGTATGTTACACTCATCTTTCAACACCAACCAAATAATAGTACATTCCCATTTGTGGTATTTATAATAGAATTAGCCAGTCCTTGATTTTTTTCAAACTCCGCTCATTTCACAAAGAAATTATGATCATTCATCCTAATTCCTGCATTGTCAACAATGAACAGTGCTGACATTTATGGAATTGTTCTCTAACTTGACCTCCAAATCATTCTTGTCACATTTTGAAGGATTAAATCAGAACAAACTATTTCCTGCTGTCCATAGCAAGGATTGATGTACTTTTCTGAAGTATTTCTATCCCCTTTCTTTAATCTAAGTATTCAATTCGAATAACTGTCACAGTTAAACTTTGCTTCACTTGCTATGCCACGGAGTGGTAGAATGTAACGTCCTATAGGAACATAATGGATGTGGAAGGAGAAGACTTTTCTACTTTTAACCATCTCTTGTACTTTGCTGAGGAACAGCAATGACACAGAGCCACACCAATGCATCTGTCCATTTCAGCTATAAAACAGTGAATAACATTTTGGAGATCCGCTCAAAGACTAAAAGTATGAAAGACAGTCATGAGTAGAAAGCAAGTTAGGATAGATTAAATCAGAATGCTGTTGCTGCTTTTCCCCTTACATGGCTCTCACACTCCATCTAATGGTGACTCTCAGTTAACATCTTTTTCTTTGGTAAACACTGTTTTGAGTTTTTATATAATAGAAGTCATGGAGCTGTACAGCACAGAAACAGAACCTTCGGTCCAACTCAGCAGCACCGTCCAGATATCCCAAACTAATCTTGTCCCATTTGCCAACATTTGGCCCATTTCCCTCTATACCCTTCCTAAAGTTCTCACCAGGATGCCTTTAAATTTTGTAATTGTATCTGCACCACCCTCTGTGTGAAAAGGTTGGCCTTCAGGTCCCTTTTAATTTTTTTCCCCTCTCACCTTAAACCTATGCCGTCTAGTTCTGGATTCCCCAATCCTGGGAAAATGACTTTGGCTATACATCCAAACTATGCCCCTCGTGATTTATAAAGTGCTATAAGGACAGCCCTCAGCCTCCAATGCTCCAGGGAAAATAGCCCCAGCCTATTCAGCCTCTTCCTATCCTCAAACCCTCCAACCCGGCAACATCCTTGTAAATCTTTCCTGAACCCTTTCAAGTGTTGCAGTGATTTATGGATAGCTTGCTGTGTATGATGTAAGGAAGTTTGCATTTATTTTATAATAAAGACAACACAGCAACATATTTGGGAAACGACTGCCCCAGAAACGCCATTTAAAAATATTTATGTTTATCCATGTGCAGACTTCTCATTGTTCCGCAGTAGCCATGTCAACATTATATTCTGCATGTGATTGGTCCATGGTAATGTGTCTAATTGATCACTGGCAATCATGTCATCACCTTTGAATTATATGGTTCACAGTTTTCATAAGCTTTAACAGAAAACATTTCTCTGCTTTGCTTTGTAGCCACAGAAACTTAATTTTCAAAATTATGCGATACAGTTCAAGTGCTATTTCATGTATTTTGTACAGCAAAATAAATGCACTCCCATTTTCACACATACAAAATGAAATCTATACCGCCAGTATGGAATTACCTAATTTGCCTCATTACTAGAATTACTTAACTCCCTTGTAAATTAGAATATAATCCTCATGGTCACATATTGTATATAACCCTCTGGGTGGTATTAAATACTTTTCACTTGAGGTAAAGTGAACTCGTGATTGCCAACCTACTGTTGCTTTAAATGTTGTATTCTAGTTGACATCATCCTTTCAAATCTTTCAAACCTAGAAGCAATGAATAAGAAAAGCTAAAGTTAAAGATGTTCATCATTTGTGGTTCATTCAGAATGTAGTTAATTCCTGCATGATCATGGAATCTTAAGTATTGAATCAGCTATCATCATTAGACATAATTCGCTCACTGTCCCCATTGGGTTCAACACTATTCATTGTGTATACATGCTTTCAGTTTTTTATAAATGTGGTGATACTTCCTATGTATTCTGACCAATTGCAATTCCATGATTGAGTTGCTACCTTCTCATTTACTTAGAGGTGTCCTTTGCATTCTGCATATTGATCATTGACCAAATATATTCTGTTCTCTCATTTTACATAGTTATGTTCTTGTTACAGATCTTTGATTCTGAGGCAAAAGACATCGAAAGGGATGTGTGTTTCATTGATATTGCTTATGATGAAATTCCTGATCGTTATTACAAAGTCTCTGAGGTAAATGAGATCTTTATTGGATTCACTATTGCACATCTGAGACTGTGCGACCTGATAAAATGATATGATGGGATTTGCATTTTTGCCTTGGAAAGGTGTAGATAATATTCCCTTCTACTTTATCATGCAACCTTTTTTTTGCTGCATTCCACTGAGAACTGCATTAACTAAATCAGACTTTTTTATGGTAGTGATTTAGCTGAGTGTAAAGCTAGAAAGGCTTTCTAATCTGTAAAGAAATAAAATAATAGAGCAATGGGCCTGGGGAGAAATTAAAAATATATTACAAAAGAGATTGAAGTTGTATAAGCAAATTGAAATCCTGTCAGTCATTTTATTCAGTAAGTGTTTCACTTTTATCTTTCATAAGAACATATTTTTGGCACAACCCGCTTGAGAAAATGTACCAATACTCCTATTTGTGCACAACCCAAAGGTAAAGGAAAATAAAATGATGTATCTATATATTTTCCACGATATATTAAAATTGGTGATTGCTGGGACTCTTGCATTACCTTGTCCCTGAGGTGGGGCCAATTTTGTTACACTAAATCTATTTTCGACCATCATAATGTCACAACTAAACCTATGATCAGCAAATAAACATATTTCCTTCCATACAGGCTGTTCAATAATAATGGTAATACTAGCTGATTTCCTCTTATAAGAGGACTGTACTGATTGTCATGAGGTGAACATTGTAGAATATGAGTTCCCTGATTGGGGCTGTTAACCTAGTCTAATCGGGGACTCCTAGCTGACAGATGGAAACAGGAGTTTCAGACATCCTGTCAATCTGAGAGCTGGCTAAGACAGCTGGATCAGTTTCAAGGACTTCTCACGTGTAAAGAAAGGGTGACTTGGTGGAGCATATGAGTTGCAGGATATTCTGGTGGAAGTGAATACCGTCACCAGTCCGAATGAGCTTGGGAACACCACTTGAGTGAAGGCACTTCCAATGCCTCATTCAGACCATATCTTGAACAGGGGAACTCCAGGTCAACTCACATCAAAATTGCAAAACAAAGTCAAGTCTCGGCCAAAAAGTTAAAATTTTTCTTCAGGATACGAACTGGCAAGCCATTGTAGTTGTTGCTGGTACGCAGACTCAAGACAGCAAATGAGTCCCACTAGACCTAAATTAAGCTGGAGTACTCATAGGCCAGTACCTAGGAGAGTGCACACCCTGGAATGTTTACCTACATCTGGTTTGGAACAGTTAAATTGCTTAGCAATATCCAAATAAACAAATGGCTAAGTGGTCACCCAGTTCTGATGGAGGTCAATACCCACTCAGCCATTTCAATGATGGTACAACTAATCTTTAACAAAATTCGCTCTGGACTCCAATGTTTAAGTTTGCGCAAGTCCTCAGCTAGACTGAAACCCATACTGGGGAATCTTTACTGATAAAGTGTACATCTTTGGTTCCGGTCTATTATGAGAAGTAACTGTTTCAGTTACCACTGATTCTAGTAAAAAGCTTAATCTAATCTTGATGGGCTGAAATTGGTTGAGAAAGATCCACCTTGATTGGCTCAACTTTTTTCGATTAGAAAATGGCTGCCTTAGTAAAATCCTAATTAAATACCCAGAAGATTTTCAGGAAGGTCTCGGGACTATCAAAGGAGTCAAGGCCATCTTGCATGTTAATCGTGAAACAATTCCATAGTTCTACAAGGTCAGCCAGTGCCATTACAGGCAAAAGTAGGGGCATAAATCAGGAGGCTGGCAGCCATATTTGGAGTCAGGAAGTTTCACCAATAACTTTACAGATGATAACTTGTAATAACAAGCCCCTATCAGGTCTCCTTAAAGAGGACAAAAGACGGTGTTGTCCATAGGCTGAATTGAGCAATGGGCTCTAATACTAAGTAGATATAATTACAAGTTGGAAAACCATCTGGGAGGCCGAGTAGCAAATGAGGCATTGAACCACCTCCAGCTGGCAGATTTACCACCAGTACCAACCAGGACAAACGTTACCACAAGCAGCTTCCCCACATTCATAGGTTTGTCTGGGTAGAACCTGGATTTGATTACATATCAACTATGCAGGTCCTTTCATGGACTGAATGTTCTTAGTCATTGTAGACACCCACTCAAAGTGTCTGGATGTGCTTAGAGTTCGTTCGTCAAACATGGAGATGACAATAGAAAGACTGTGTACATCTTTAGCAATACAGGACTCCCAGAAATGTTGGTCACAGATAACGAGCCATCATTTACCAGCAGAGAATTTGAGTGTTTCCAAAAGTCAAATGGTATTCGACTTATAAAGGCAACTCCATACCATCCATCACCCAATAATCTGGCAGAAACAGCTGTCCAAATTTTGAAGGCAGGCTTAAAGAAATAGCCTGCAGCTTCATTGATACCAAACTGTCCCAGTTCCTATTTAATTATAAGACCACTACTCATGCAACTACATAGATAGCTCCAGCTAATGGGAAGAAGACTCTGCACCAGGTTAAATCCCAGACCTGCAGGGGGAGGGTGAAACAGCATCAGGAGCGCCAATACCAAACACAAGACTCCACTAAGTGAAAGAGAGATAGTTTACTACAAGGGACGAAGTTTAGTGTAGGAACCACGGAAATAGCCCTACATGGGTAAGAGGCATGGTCAACACAAGGTCAGGTCTAGTGACATATAAAGTTCAGGCAGGTACAATAGTCCTAAACAAGCATATGTGAAAGCTGCAAACTCGCAAACAGTGCAAGAACAAAACGTGCCTGGCATCTCAACAGCCTTTCCAACTGTTACGAAAACCATGGATTCTACCTCTCCATCAAGTATTGACGCTATCCTGGAATCTGAGATGGACACGGTGGATGTCACTGCCTCAATGCCTTTGCTGCCTGAGGAAGAGAATGAATTACTTCTGAGATGCTCCAGGCACAAGAGGTGACCTACTGTATGTTACATGCCATCCTTATCAGAGGCAGAGTTGGAGGATCCTGACCTGGTGCTAAAATGCCCCAGGGGGAGCTACGAAAAGAAACAGCCTGCCTCTGGACTCAGAGGGAGAGAGATTGTAACAAGCTCAGCCAGGTGGACCTCATAGAATATGAGTTGCCTGATTGGGGCTATTAATCTGGTCCAATTAGGAAGCCCTCACTGACAGATAAGAATAGGAGGGTCAGACATCCTGTTCACTCTGAGAGCTGGCTCTGACAGAGCTGGATCAGTGTAAAGGACTTTCCAGATGTAAGTAATGGGTGACATGGTGACAAGATACTGGCCTCTGTAGAGTTATTTCAAGGATAAATACATGTCTTCCACAACAGAGCCAAGGTACTGAAGCTGATTACTTTCAGGGTCTGTACAACCCGATACCAAAACACATATGCATTGTTGAAATCACTGGTTCTCAAAATAGGAGTTCATGGACATTTTCGATGAGTTCATAACATAGGCTGGCCTGTGTGTTTACAACTTAGACAAGGGTGCAGCGGTCAAGAAAAGCAAATAGAGTGGAACTGCTCTGAATCACCCCTTGCACCCCATGCTTCTGCACTCTCTGTCCTCTCTTCTTTCTCTCTGTTCTTCCTTGCTCTTCTTCTCTCCAGCCTCCTGCTTTCTCTAGGCTTCTGTTCTCAGTATATGGTCCTGTTGTCTGCAAGATCCTGCCCATCCCTGGCTGCTTTTCTCTCACTCATTCAGACTCTGTATTGAGAAGCAAACACACCCATTTCACTAGTATCAACTTGTGAATGCCTTATTTCTTAAATGCATAACTGAAATGGTTCACATGAAATACTTTCGTCTTTGGAGTAGTCCATAACATCATAATTTAGACAGGGGTGATCTGTGATTGCTAATCCATTTGAAAAGGTGGCCATCATCAGAAAGATTTTGAGACCTCTTTTTCTATTAAATGACCAATTGACCCTTTTTTGGCTGCAAAATAAGTGTTACAATTTATGTTGGAAATCTGAAATATAAATGGAAAATGTTGGAAGTGCTCAGTATGCCAGGCAGCCTGTGAGTATTTTTAGCACTTTCTGACTATATTCCATGTGTTCCCATTGGCTACTAAATGATTATGTTGCATGTAATGTAAGATTCGGGTTATTTGTAACTCTAATGCTGATGTTCCTTGGGCCTTCTTGAATATTTCATGTAAAGACAATCACTTGTATGTCTGTATTGTTCTTTTTCACATCAATCAAGGCAAGGCCTTCCCTACTCATAGCAAACTGCAACAGTCAGTCTATAATCACCCACTGGGAACAGCTCAGCTGACTATTACTCAGATATTTCTTCTTTGTGAGACTCCAGCCAGTGCCTCTCCATGACAGTCAATCACTACTGTCTTCTCAGCAGATTTTTGTCAGAAATAATCTTGGGCCTCTTATTTCTGTTGCTTAGGGAAACGTACAACAATGCAACAGTTATCCTTTCCAATTAGTATTTTCCATTAATTAAAGTGGTAAAGCAACAGGCCAAGAATATCACTTCAGCTTTTTGCAAGAGAAGATCTCTACTGCGCACTGTATAACAAAGCCATGAACGGATTCTTTACAGATTTGTGATTCTGCTTTACTTAGTAAATGCATTAATCTTTCTGCCAGTGTGTCAACTGATCTGAGTAAAGAATAACCATTGAACTAACAAACCAGCCTGGTGTCCCTGCATTAATTCACATGGATTATTTAATATAGGGGTAACTCATCGTTCTGATATTTCAGCTTTTAATTTTCATCAGGTGGTAGAGTCACTTTGTGATGTTGTCCAAATTCCATTGATTTGTACAGTATTTTAAATGGTAGTTTGTTACTCCAAGATTTAATTGTGTTTTATATGTAATTTGAATTTTTTTCACTAATCTCAATCTCCTGCATCAAAACCTAAACAAAGAATCCACACCAAATCTCTAATTTTTCCATTCTTCCGCATTCGCTACATTGTATTAAAGCCCATACCTGATATTGAATTCTTTAATTTTTATCTGGAATGGCATTTTCGATGTTAGTTAAGTTTCCCCTTCAATGGAGTTATACCTCAAATCAAAGGTTTTTTTAAACATTGACCAATCTGTGTACTGCTTGGATTAAATACATTTTAGAAAATGTTATCATTCTTATTTATCTATTTCATTTTCCAGTGGTGGTGAAAGATGTACTTAAGGTGCATTAAAGATATATTTATCAATATCATTTTTCTTTAGAGTTTGGATTTTAAAATATGCTTATTGGTCTCTTTGTAAAGGGGTTTGAGATTAACTAGGAATCATGATTTTCAACCAGAATATGCCTCTTGGAGTGTTAATAGAAGCTTGTTTACACTGTGGATGTTCATGACCAGGGAAAAAACAGAGCCGTGATCTTAGCAGAGTCTAGTATGAGCATTGTTTTTCATTTAGTCTAAAAGCTTTTGGGCAGTTTAGCTAGCCTAATGGCAACAATGTCAATTGTTATAAGAACTTATCTGGCTCTCTAATGTCCTTTAGGGAGGCACATCTGTCCTCATGGCCTGGTCTAGTCTATATGTGACTCCAAGCTCACAGGAATGTGCTTGATTCTAAAAACTGCCCTCTAGGCAATTATGGATGTGCAATAAATGTGGTCAAACCAACATCGCCCCCATCCTGTGAATGGATTTAAAAAGTTAATGGCAATGTGACTGTGGTCAGAAGCGAGTCTCTCTGGAAAGAGATTGTTCAGAACAGTTAAGGAAATAAGTTACCTTGAAAGAGGAAATAAGTTACTTTGTGAAGTTTACAAACCAGGAGTATTTGGTTAGAACTCCACAGATTATTAAAAGAACAAAAATCTAAGCTCTTATTTGTGTGGTTGGTTAAAAGAAAGGCCTAGGCACCGGGCCCAGATGGTTTTCAAGCTGAATTCTATAAAGAATTTACAGAAATATTGGCTGGTCCACTTATGGACATGTATAACTGCATATAGTCAGGGCTGTCTCCCGCCTTTGCTGAAAGAGGCAAATATCTCTCTTATCCTTAAAAAAGGAAAAGATCCAGAAGATTGTACGTCATACAGACCAATATCCTTGCTAAATGTAGATTTTAAAATTCTTTCTAAAACGTTAGCACTGAGACTAGAAAGGGTACTACCAAATATTATAAAGGAGGATCAGACGGGGTTTATTAAGGGCCGTGGATCATCCAATGATGTTAGAAGGTTTTGAATATGATTCAAGCCTGTCATCAGGGAAAGATACCAGGAGTAGTAGTTTCATTAGATGCGGAAAAGGCATTTGATAGGGTTGAATGGTCATATTTGTTTTACACATTGGAAAGGTTTGGCGTTGGACAGGTGTTTACCAAATGGGTCTCAACATTGTATAGTGATCCCAAAGCAGTTGTGGTTACCAATGGATTAGGTTCGGATAGCTTCAGTGTGGGTAGGGGCTGCCGTCAGGGATGCCCTCTCTCGCCATTGTTATTTACGCTAATAATTGAACCACTAGCAGAAGCTATACGAGCTGATCCTAATATAACGGCCCCGAGGATTGGTACAGGTAAACATAAAATTACCCTTTATGCAGAAGATGTTCTTCTATTCCTCAGTAATCCTCTGATGTCCGTACCTCGCCTAATCCAAGTTATTAATACATTTAGCGCATTCTCAGGCTATAAAATTAATTTTTCAAAATTGGAGGCTATGCCAATGGGTGGCCTTGCTATGATACCCCACTTAGTGGACGGATCCCTTTTTCCCTTTCGTTGGTCCCTGGAGGGTTTCTTATATTTAGGCATTTTTATTACCCCAGTATTTGGTCAGTTATACAAGGCTAACTTTGTGCATTTACTGGAAAGGATAAGGCAGGACCTCCAGCGATGGGGAGACCTTCCAATTTCATGGTTGGGTAGAAAAGCACTAATTAAAATGTATGTCCTGCCCTGTCTCCTATATCCTATGAGAATGCTTCCGGTGATGCTGCCGAGGATGGCTCTACGTAAATTATATGGCTGGTTGGGTTCCTTTATCTGGAATCATAGACGGCCCCTCATTAAGCTGAAGAAGCTACAGCTTCCACAGGCAAGGGGAGGATTGGACTTCCCAGATTTTAGGAAATATCAGTTAAGTTCCTTATTAAGTTACATAGCTGATTGGGTCTTGTCTGATCCACAATCAATCTGGTTGGACATCGATGCCTCTCAAGTAAAATACCCACTTATTAACCTTTTATTTTCAGACAAGAGGAAAATCATTACAGATCACTGTAAAAACCCTATAATACTAAACACAATTAAGGCTTGGAATATAATGCGGCAAAATGAGGGTAACTCACATAAAACATCCCCCATGCACCGATAGTGGGAGCATGGGGATTCCAACCGGGGTTTACAGATGCCACTTTTAAACTCTGGAGATCCAGGGGTATCTCTTGTCTAGGGGACCTATTTAAAGATGGGGTCCTGATGGCTTTTGAACAGCTGCATCAGAAATTCGGATTACCTAATGGAGACCTCTTTCGATACTTCCAAAATCGAGACTATATACAGAAGAAGACTACGTTATTAGATAGTCTTTATAAATCAGATAGAGAATGTAGTGTCCTACGACCAGTGGGGGTATCCTCCGTCAGTACTATTTATCATTTACTACATGATGAAGTATCGGGAGATATGGACAACCTGCTTAAAACATGGGATCAGGACTTGGAACTAGAAATCTCTATAGAAACGTGGAATGATATTTGGGAAAACACTAGAAGAATTACTATCTGTAACAGAACCCAGGCTATCCAGCTGAAGATACTTCATAGGTCCCATATAGCACTGGTTCGATTGGCAAAATTTAAGGCAGGAGCATCTCCAATGTGTCCCAAATGCAAAATAGAGACGGGCACTATTGTACATTGCCTATGGACCTGTCATAAAATCCGTAGATATTGGACTAAAGTAGCAAGTACCCTGACAGAAATTCTAGGAACGGAAATTAAAGTGGACCCTGTGTCTCTCCTTTTGGATTTTTCGAACTTTCCCTCCCTGGATATGCATGGGAAGAGATTATTTTCTATTCTCTCTGTATGCAAGGAAAAATATTTTGGTGAACTGGGTGGCTGAGGGCCCCCCTGGACTTTCAAACTGGCACAGATTAATTATGGAATGTATTCCCCTTGACTTCCTTACAAATATGGTGTACCAAAAGACCGAATTATTTTATAAAATATGGCAGCCCTTCTTGAATTACATAAATACAGTCATTTCGGCTATCCTAACAAGGGCTTTTATTTAATTGGGATTACAAACCTGGCTGGTCCGGGGCCCCTTAGGAGAGGAATCCTGCACAAATACGGGTTTTATTAGATTTGATGTTAACACATTCTGAGCATGTAAGAGACTTAAATATATACTCTGGTTAGTTGTAGGTTAGATTAGTAGAAAGTTGAGTTTTGTTTTTGTTTTCTTTTTTGGTTTTTTTTCTTTTGTTAAATTTTGGCTATTGTATATTTGATTTAATTGTATATCAATGTTTGTATTTGAGAGTTTTGTTTATTTTTGCAAACTTGTAAAAATGTTAAATTTCTAATAAAAATATCTATATAAAAAAAAAAGAAAGGCCTGTCAGCTCAAAGGACCAGAAGTGGGAAGGTATGGTTCAGTCCAATTCACAGCTTGGGATGGAATTTCTGTGGCTGTTTGCGTAACTGTAACGTGATGGGACTGGGGAGTAGATGGCATTTTGTTTTACCTTGTATATTAATGAGCGTTATATTTAGTGAGCTTAGTGTGGTTTATTTCTGTTTCTTTTTTGTGTTATTGTTAAAAGTCCAGTATGCTTATGTTTCAGTGAAAGTCCACCATGTTAAATTACAAAATAACAAAATGTGATCAATCCAGCCAGATTATGTTCTAGATTCTGATTTAGCCAGTAGTAATATCAGTTGGAATCATAACACAATGAATCTGAATCGAAGTTCTTATTATGAATAGAGTAACTTAAATATTTTTTCACAAATGCAGAAATCACTTAATCGAGTTCTTGAGCTAGGAATTGGAAATTATTTTTATAAGTTTGCATAACTTTGATTTGAATTAGAATTCAGACCAGCTCCCATTCAGTCCTCAGTTAATATGACGCACAGCAGCTTTGTTCATTAGAAGGCACCGAAGTGTTGATAATTCATGACCCACACAATACCCATTTGAACATTTTTGTTGATATCATCCAGTGTTTGAGCATATTCCATTAAATTTCAGCGATACCCTTGTTAATTAACAAAACTGATGAACTGTTTGAATATGTAGACAAACTGCTCTTTATTTGTGACTGTCTTATGTTTTGTGATTAAACACACCTTGTAACTATGTAAATCCATGATATAAAACTGATGAATGCTGTTATAGTGCAGTGGCAGTGTCCCTGCCTCTGAGCCAGAAGACCTGGGTTTAAGTCCTATCTGCTTCAGAGATGTGTAATAACATTGCTAAATAGGTTGATTCGTAAAAAAAAACAGCACTGACAGCATGGATGAGCTGTGTTATTTATTTCATTTCATTGTTGTAAATTATTTTCTTTCTATTTTTACCTACTTCACATAATGTTTTGAGGCTTATGCCAATCTATACTGTTCATACTGTTTATCTGACTGCTATCAAGTCCAGGAGAAGAGACATTGCTAACTATCCTGCTGTTTTGTCCCTTTCATCAATGTGAATCACTTGGTTCGGAGGAATTAAGAATTTTAACAATACAAGCAAATTAAATTAACACAGTGGGGGAGCGTTCATCCGAATACTGCACTTCAGATATTGTATCCAAATCATGGATCATCAGCATGTCTGATACCCAAATCCATTTGGTAATCCTCCCAGCTGCACTATTGCAGACTTAACTGTACAGCAGTGCAGTTTCACCTGAATTAGCAGCTATCAGGTCAGCTTATGTTTTCACTGACAATGGGAACCCCAAGATAGATAATTATATTATCACACTTGTATGCTTTTTACTTCCAACTTGCTCAAATGGTAGGATCCAATACTAATGTCTCCTTCAGGCAGTTCCTTAATATGCCCTCATTGTATCACCAGCATTCACTATGACAATTAAAATGATCAAAAATAATCAATAATAATAAACTCAACAAGCTTAAAATCACAAAAATTGTTATAATTGCTTGTTAGGTGGGATGCTGTTTGATTCCCTTTTTTTAACATTCACCGTACTTTACCCTTGAGTTGTCACCTCTGATTGAAATAATTTTATATTTACTTCAAACAACTAATCAAAATATCAAATCATGAATATTGAATGATAGCCTTTCTGGCAAGTAAATAGGTGTGTGAGTCCTCCATGAGAAAATTGTCCAAAAATGATTCTACTCCATGTAGGTTTTATAGATCAGCTTCAATCTTCTCAAGATCTTTTTGAACTCATGTCAGTACTTTTTAATCGTGAAATCGAATTAATTATTCATGCTTCAGAATGAAATATCCTATAAATCAAATGGCCTGTTTCTGTGCTATGAAATTCATTTATACTATAAGCATGTGCAATCTGCTTATTTAATCTAATTTTTCAAGTTATGACCGTCTATTTAATCAAATTGAACAAGCAGCTTTACTAGCATTTCTATACTTGACAAATGATTTGAACTGGCTGTTTTCTTTCAAGTGTCAATTTGTGGAATAGGTTGCATTTCATAGAGTGGAATCTTCCCAGGCCCTCCCTGATGTGTGCGATAGTGAGAAATTTGGACAAATTGCAAGATTTTAAGCAAGGGATTTCTGGGTGTTGAGATGAATTTCTCAGTACTGAGCAGAGAAAGGCTTATTACTGCTCTCACCACCTTTGTTACTACCTGATCTCACCTCATTAAGATGCAGGCTCCCATTTTCCCAGCCAGAATTCCTGACATGAACGTTTGTGCTGGCACCTGGCAACTTGTTCATTTTGGATACATGATACTAACAGCTCAGGGCACTCTTTAAGTCGCATGCTCTCCATGTCCATAGACATTGGCATCCAACATGTGCCAGCCTCTTTGATTGTAGCACATGTTCAATCCATTTACAGTATACTTCTGCATTTTAAAGATGCATTTTGTAATACTGCTGCAAGTTTACTCCACACAGGGCCAGGCACACAGGTCAGGGACTGGATCAAGCTGCATTTCAAGGACCTTCATTTGCTCTCTTCATACTCAAGAGCCTACATCAAGTTTGTACCTTATTGAATTCTCACAGCATTTCTGCATTGCCATCCATTTCAGTGCTATGCCCTCTCAACTGCACTTTAAAGTTTCACAGGAATTGCTGGTGTTTGGTTTTTTTTGCCTCTCAGTTTAGTACAGACACAAAGCCAAGCAGCTTGTCGTGCTTCTCAGCAGTCATCACGCAATGGAGTGGACATGTTGCTGTCAATGTTACAGCAATCTCATAGATGCATCATGTGCCAGCAAACACACTGCACTTGAAGCAAACACACTGCACTTGAGGCAAGCAGAAGCCCATGTCTCAAAGTGTAAATGGAGTAGTCCTGAATCAGGGGCCCTGGCACAGTAAGTCTAGGGCAGCATCCACCATCAATCCAGATCAGTCTGCCACTTGGGTGGTCAGGGTGGGGAATCCTGTTCAGTTAGGCACCCAACCATCTGTCTTGACTCTTTCTACCCTATTGTTGGCTTTTTCCCTCCTGATGTAAAATAAATGGAGGAATTGAGTGAAGTGAAAATGCTTGGCACAGCTGTTAGTGCTGGTGCAGGTGGGGAAATGTGGTGATGTGTCCTGAGTGAGTGAGTGGGATGTGCAGAGGCCAGGCAGGGTTGGTATTGTGGGAGGGTTGGGATGTGTATGCTAGCACTTGACCAGGTATAATGGCCTTTTAGCATGGGCATCAGTACTAGGGATGCCAGGATACCCAATAAATGGCAGCTGTGGTGAGTGGGTAAATCAACCCAGCATCGGATATGATAGGTAGTTAATAAGGAGAGTTTGAGCCAATCATGCAAGAAAACCTGTTAGCCCTGATGGAGAGAAACCATTATTAATCTCACCTTCACACACAGCATTATATACACTTTACAAAGAGGGCCCAATTAACAATTTCTCTAATTTGTTGTTGTGAAATTTTGAAGACTCGTTAATTCTGTATAGTACAAAACAAAGACTGAAATAATGTTAAAAATACATTGAGTTAATAGTAGTTCACAACTCTTCTTTGACTTCCTCATTATTTGCCATGTAAGAATTTTTAAATCTTCTAAGTCTGTACAGCCTAGCCAATTCTGACCTCACAATCAGATGTATCATTATATACCTCTCACTCTTCACTTCTGGCCTCCACAGTACCATTCACCCCACCCACAACTTTTCCCCACGCTCTTAGACTCTCAATGTGACTTTTCCAGCTTGCTTTTCTATCGAACTTGACCAGCCAGACTGTGATTATGAGAAAATCAGAAACTGGGAATTCCATGACAAATAAATCATCTCCCAACTTCCCAACGTTTGTCCACTGTCTACAAAGCACAAGTAGTGTGATCAAATATTCTCCACTTGCCTGAATGTATGCATCTTCATCAATGCTGAAAAGGTACAGCACCATCCAGGACAAAGCAGCTTGCTTGAATGGCAACCCGTCTAACACCATGAATATTTATTCCTTTCACGACTGACATTCAGTGGTAACAGAATTCATCATATATAAGGTACATGCAGCAACTTGCCAAATCACTTTAAACAGCACTTTCCAAACTTCATAACTTACCCTTCAAAGAATAAGAGCAGTAGGTGCAAAGATAAACATCGTCAGCAAGTTTCCCTGACAAATTGCTGACCATCCTGACTTGGAACCACATTGCCATAATGGTAACATCTTCACAAGGATGGTTCCTGATAGGCAAAATAGACTAGCCATGGCAATGATGTTTTCATCGCAAGAGCAAATTTTAAAAACTCCTCTTTCAAAAGCCTCATCAGAGTTGATCTATTCAACCATTCCTTCTTGACTCTTCTCCTTTAGCTATTTGATGTCTGTTATTCACCTTTGGTACAGTGCATTTGCATACCTTATTTTTGGAAAGCTGGTAGATGAATTCAATTGTTGTTTTCTGTATAATTTCATGCACATATTGAATAGTCTGCTGTTTTTAGTATACAAATCAAATTTAGGTCAGTCCAATTAATCTCTGAGAGCTAATGTTGAATGGACTGTTTGACAGAAGATGTCCTGTCTGAGCAATCCATGCCTTCAGTAATTAAAGTTGACAACACAGCATTCACAGATTAATGCTGCCCTTTCCCTTTCTGCTAGCTTCCACTAATATATTGTGAATCAAGCTGACATTTTTCATCTCTAATAAATTGGTAACAAACTTGTTCAGTATATGTTTGGCCAACAGTATACAGAATTAAATTGGATGCTCTAAACAATTTTTAAACCCATAGTACCCCAGTGCAATTTTTTTTGTGTAAGTTCCTCTTCAGTTTCAATAATTCAAATCTTTCGCACTGTACTCAAGTTGAATATTTCACAGATCCAAGAGCTAAGCTACATTTCAGCTTATAAGTCAGCAACACTGCATGAAACATTTTCCTGGTAGTAACATATTGCTACTCGTTGATTAATTGACTGTATTACTGTTGTCCTTACAGAATGTATTTTATTTCCTATTTAGTTGTCATGGTCAAGGAAACTTGCTTGACAGATTCTGGCCCAGTAATTAAGACGCCCAGGCTAATATTGTGAACTTGAGGATGTAACTTTTTTAAAAATGGTCTGGGATTTACATATGAAAGAACTGAAACCAACATGGTCATTCTAAAAGATGAGAGAGTTAACAATCCAGGTCTTTTTCAATATATCATTTCAGTTACATCACACTGTAAATCTTTGCTATATATTCTGTGTCTTACAATCTTATACTCCACAACTACTGATGAAGGAACAGAACTCCTTCCAAATAAACCTATTGGACTATAACCTGGTGTTGTGTGATTTTTAACTTTGTCCACCCCAGTCCAACACCAGCACCTCCAAATCATGACTATGCTCTATGAGACAAATTAAGAACAGATTCAGTATCCTAAAAATGTAACCTCTCAGTAGTCCTCTGCCCATGTGTTTGCGTTGTATGCATGCAAAGGGAGGGATTTCCCATTGTTGGCAGACATACATTACAGAAAGGAAGATGCTTGTGGTTGTCCTCAGGGGGTAGTGGACTGGGTCCAACAGTCCTCATCTGGGACTTCACCAATGGACATCTCTATTTTAAGGTTGAAACTGGGGATATTAGCTGAGGATTGCAGCATATTCAGGAGTGTTTACAACTCTGCAGATGTTGAAGCTGTCCTTGTTCATTTGCAGCAAGATTTGGACAATATCCAGGTTTGAACTGAATGGTGGTAAATGATCTTCATGTCATACATGCCACACAATGACCATATTCAACAAGAGAGAATCTAACCATCCTCTCATGCCATTGAACCCATTACCATCAGGCCATTAAAAGAAGCAGCGAATGAAATAGCGGAAGTTCCGACCATCATTTACCAATCCTCTTTTGATTCAGACTTGGTACAGGAGGGCCACAAATATTGTACTGTTTTTTAATAAAAGGGTTAGGTATAAACCATTAATGGGAGACAGTGAGATCTGAAGATGCTGAATATCAGAGTTGAGAGTGTGTTGCTGGAAAAGCACAGCAGGTCAGGCAGCATCTGAGGAGCAGGAGAATCGACATTTTGGGCCAGCGCCCTTCATCAGGAACCAAATAAACCAATTAATACTGGGTCATCAACCTAACTAGTTGTTGGAAAAAAGTTCTGAGATTTTAAAATATTTTGATTCTGAATGCTGACATTGGATTACCATTATGTTTACAATATATGTAAAAATAATTGCAGAATTTGTTTATTTTGTGTTGTATATGTAATACTGTTAAATAAACCAGAAAATGAGCCTATGACAAGATTAGTCTTCATGGAGCTTAAATTAGGTGGCTAGTTGCTTCGACTGTTTTCTTCCTGTTATTTGTGTACATCTTTGCTTCCTGTCTTCTTGGTCTCCTTTATATGGCACATTCCTGCACCATCACAAAAGCAACTCAAATAACTTGTTCCTATCCTGTGTTGATAACTTTGACACTGACTGTAGTAGCAGCCCAGAAACTATGCTTCCTCCTATTCACATTCTCTTGGTTTTCAACACAGAGATATGGAATGTTCAGCCAAAGGAAACTGAAAGCCTGCTAGATTTCTTCTGTCTGTGACTGTGACAGCCTTGGGAACTAAGTATAATATTGGCAGAATTGTACAGAGGTATGAACAATGTGAGCTATGGCAAATAAACACAGAAATTACTGAAGAAACTGAGCATGTGGACAGAAATCAGAGTTAATGTTTTGAGTCTAATGCCCTTTTAGCAACAGACCCTTCTGTTTTTGCTTGTTTCAGGTGTCCAGCACCCACTGTTCTTTGTTTTATTTTTGTGGGCCATGACAAGATGTGTGGCAGAATCAGGCATCAAGTGTGATGAGGCCCATCTCGACATCGGGAGCAATTCTTGCCAACTTTTATAGTTTTCACAAACAGCATGGCAAGGTTCTCGCTAGGCTGTAGCCAGATACCAATTGGAAGGGATTAACCTTTATTAAATGCCTGGTTAATGGCACAACTTGGCTTAATAATATACATCTTCCCAGTTGACAAAACTTGCCAAGCGAGCTGAACATCTGGAAAACCAACGAGGAAATCAGATCACGTCCTTGGCAGATTTAGCTCACCACTTGCTTCAAGCAACATTCATGTTGCCTACAACCAAACTGCAGCCCAAGGACACAATCCATATGCAACAGTCACTTGCACGCTGCATCCTCAGACATTGACATCTGGTATCTGCCAACCTCTTGTGCACTCCAGAAGCACAGACTTACATTGTGGGGCATACTGTCAACTAGCAACAGATGATTGTGACTAGGACACTTTGCACAAAGGCATGCAATTCGTAGACGAGACTGGGCTGCATCTAAGGGCTTTTCACTTGCTCTCTTTAGTCCTCACTCACTTAGCACCTATCTGCATGCTCATAGCAGCCCTTCCTTGCCTTGACTTGTCTTGCCATGCCAATTAGCATGGTCACATAAACAGGTAGCTTGCCTTGCTGCTAAGTAGGCTTTACTCGAAAGTGAACACATCTTGCAAAACAGTGTTATGTCAATCTCACACCTATTTCATGTTCTGCAACTGTTACAGCCATGTGATTTGATTCGATTTATTGTCATGTGTACCTAAGTACAGTGAAAAGCTTTGTTTGCGAGCAGAACGGGTAGATCATAGGGTGAAAAAAAAATTTGACCACAGTGAGGCATATAGGTATCCAACTCTTAGGGGAGAGACGATATGATGGGAGGATACAATGGGAGGTGAGAACCTCAATTCAATTGTTATCACTAAAGGGGTAGTGTTCAGCAAACTTAAGGTCTAAAGGTGGATAAATCCCCTGGTCCTCATGGAATACATCCCAGGGTGCTGAAAGAAATGGCGGAAGTTAGAGTAGATGTGTTAATGGCAATTTACCAAAATTCACTGGACTCCAGGCAGGTCCTGTTGGACTGGAAAACAGCGTATGTCATATCGCTGTTTAAGAAAGAGTGTAGGTGAATGGCAGGTAACTATAGGTGTAGGTGAATGGCAGGTCAGTTAACTTAACATTTGTAGTCAGGAAAATGCTGGAGGCTATCATTAAAGAAGAAATAGTGAGACATCTGGATTAAAAAGGGTTCCATCAGGCAGACGCAGTGTGGATTCAGAAAGGGAAGGTTACTGGTGTTCTTTGAGGATGTAACAAGCACAATGGATGGAGAGGAGCAGGTGGATGTTGTATACTTGGATTTCCAAAGGCATTCGATAAGGTGCCTCATAAAAGACTCATCCATAAGATAAGAATGCATGGAAAGAGGACCGGTTAACCAATAGAAAGCAGAGAGTTGGGATAAATGGATGTTTCTCTGGTTGGAGATCTGTGGTGAGTGGGATGCCACAGGGGTCAGTGTTGGGCCCGCAACTGTTTATGATATATATAAACAATTTGGAAAATGAGACTGAGTGTAATGTATTCACGTTTGCTGATGACACTAAATTGAGTGGAAAGGCAAACTGTGCAGAGGATGTGGAGAGTCTGCAGAGAGATTTTGATAGGTTAAGTGGCAAGGATCTGGCAGATGGAGTACAATGTTGGTAAATGTGAGGTTATCCACTTTGGAAATAAAAATAGTAGGTCAAAGTATTAGTTAAATGGTAAAAGATTGCAGCATGCTCTTGTGCAGGGAGACTTAGGAGTGCTTGTAGAGGAATCACTAAACGTTAATTTACAGGTGCAACAGATAATGAGGAAGGCAAACAGAATATTGGCTTTCATTGCTAGTTGGATTGAATTTCAGAGCAGGGAGGTTCTGCTGCAATTGTATGGGATGTTGGTGAGGCCGTACTGAAAGGATTGTGCGCAGTTCTGCTCTCCTTACTTGAAGGATATACTGGGTTTGGAGGCGATGCAGAGGAGATTCTCCAGGTTGATTCCGGAGGTGAGAGGGTTACTGTATGAGGAGAGGTTGAACTACCTGGGACTGTACTTGCTAGAATTTAGAAGAGGGAATCTTACAGGAACATATAAAATTATGAAAGGGATAGATAAATAGAAACAGGCAAGTTGTTTCTGCTGGTGGGTGAGACTAGGACTAGGGGACATGGCCTCAAGATTAGAGGGACAGACATGTGGAGGAACTGCTTTTCCGAGAGAGTAGTGAATCTATGGAACCTCTATCACTTTCACCCCCACCCTCATCTACCCATTGCATTTCCAGCTACCTTCTCCCCAGACCCACCCACTCCTATTTATCTTTCAGCCCTGACCCACAAGCCTCATTCCTGATGAAAGGCTTTTGTCAGAAATATCTATCCTTCTGCTCCTTCGATGCTGCCCGACCTGCTGTGCTTTTCCAGCACCAGCATCTGCAGTCCTCACTTTTTCCGATTGAATTCTCTGCCCAAGGAAGAATAGAGGCAGCTTCATTAAATATATTTAAGACACAGTTGGATGGGTTTTTGCAGTTTAGGGGAATTAAGGGTTATGGGATAAGACAGGTAGGAGGAGCTGAGATGATGGATAGATCAGCTATGATATTAATTAATGAATGGTGGAGCAGTTTTGATGGACTAAATGGCCTACTCCTGCTTCTATTACTATGAGTGGTCCTCAATGGAATCAATGGAGGCACCCATCAGTCAAGGGATCCAGGCGCAGTATTCAAAGGCAGTGTCTGATACCAGTCAAGTTCATCGGGTATGGTGAGGGATCTGGTCGGGAGATCTTTGTTTCTACTGTCCAGAGCATGAGTAACGGTCCATTTATTGGCTCTATAGTAGCCAGTATGGGGTCAGAGCTAATGTAGTTAAGGAGGTGGATTGGCACCATTAGGAAGTTTGGTTATGTCTTGCCTGAGGCTGTCCCGTCATGTCAATCGAGGGTGTGGGCCACTGTCACTTTCCATCATGATACGAAATGACTCTGGTCACACTTGCAGTGAATGTAGTAAGTGGCTCAATGTGTGAAGGAGGGAGCTGCAGCAAACACCAATTTTAAAAAGAGCTTTTAAAGGGAAATAACATTGGCCAGAGACAATATATTGCACCCAGGCAAGTATGATTCGGAGATGCCGGTGTTGGACTGGGGTGTACAAAGTTAAAAATCACACAACACCAGGTTATAGTCCAACAGGTTTAATTGGAAGCACACTAGCTTTCGGAGCGACGCTCCTTCATCAGGTGATTGTGGAGGGCTCAATCGTAACACAGAATTTATAGCAAAAATTTGCAGTGTGATGTAACTGAAATTATTCATTGAAGAATTGATTGTCTGTTAAGCCTTTCATCTGTTAGAATACAGTGAATCTTTCACAATCTGGAATGCATTACCGAAAAATTGAACAGTTCTTTAATCAAAACAGTCGGCTGAATGGCCTTTTCCCATGCCATATCCATATGCACGTTTCACTGGACCTCCCTAGATATATGTGATGATTATTCGTTCATTCATATCATCCTTTGAATCACAAGACTAGCGTTTGTGGCTGCATTTCCAACAATAGTTGTTCCTCCAATCGAAGAATCTGAGGCCAAAAACTTCTCTACACACTGTACTAAGAAAAGCTGGAAGTAAAATTACTAGAGGTAACACTGAGAAGAGAACTTTGTTAAAAAGCTTACTCTCTGGTCACTTAGCTGTTCTTTTGTCTGAGAAAGAGTGCTTTTAGTGTCTATTCAGGAATACCAAAGATGCAAAGGGAAACGAATAAATAGTGCACTTTGAGAAAAATCTTGCAGGTGACACAGAAGTACAGAGCTTTTGAACATCAGACACTGAAGTATAACAGCAAGATTCGGGTTCAAACTGTTAATTCCATGTGCCATCAATTTCCTGCCTGAGCTGAGATGTTAGAAGTGCTTTATAAAGTGCACTTCTCAACTGGAAGGAAAGGAAATTAAGATGATGATCTTCAAAAAGCTTCTAAGAAGTACATTCTTGTCTGGGGATGTTTACCTGCCCAGCTTTTTTTTTGATGTATTATGACATGCTGAAAGAAAGATTAGCAAGAAATAGGAACCGTTAAAAAATTGATTTGCAAAGCATATGAGGTAAAACTCTGAGGTATTTGTTGCCTGTGAATTAAAAACATGATTTAAATGTTAGTATAAAATGATTGTGTTCCTTCTGGATTATGTGCATCGATGTAAAATTTTGTAATGAAAATGTTTTTTCTTCCAGAATTGTTACTTTGTACAATAACTTTAATGATTGTATTTGTTCTGAAAAACATGAAATAAAAACAGTGTGACATTTCATTATGTTTCAGGACCTCAGGTATTTTAAATCAGAGAAGACACAGCGAGGCATGCTGAAAGAAGGCTGGAGGGAAAGTCAGAAGCCAATAATGTGTTCTTATAAATTGGTGACTGTTAAATTCGAAGTCTGGGGACTTCAGACAAGAGTCGAGCAATTTGTACACAAGGTCAGTCAAAGTGAAGTATGAAACACCAAGGAACGTTTGGTTGTGTATTATATCATGGATCTGTTTCAGGAGTTGACATATTAGAATTTGTAATTTAAGGTGAATGATTTAGCATCATAGGGCTGAAATCGGTCTGTGCCACTCACTCAAAATCTGCTCATGGCAAATCACCTTCCCATTTTTTATTGCTGACTTTCCTTTTCATTGACTTTGATAATCTGAGGATAGAAAGGGAGGCAAGAGAGGAGGGGGAGTGGCATTTTTGATAGGGGATAGCATTACAGTTGTGCTGAGGGAGGATATTCCCAGAAATACATCCAGGGAAGTTATTGGGGTGGAACTTAAGAAATAAGAAATGGATGATCACCTTATTGGGATTGTATTATAGATTCCCGAATAATCAGAGGGAAATTGAGAAGCAAACTTGTAAGGAGATCTCAGCTATCTGTAAGAATAATAGGGTGGTTATGGTAGGGGATTTTAACTTTCCAAACAGAGACTGGGACTGCCATAGTGTTAATGGTTTAGATGGAGAGGAATTTCTTAAGTGTGTACAAGACAATTTTCTGGTTCAATATGTGGATGTACCTACTAGAGAAGGTGCAAAACCTGACCTACTCTTGGGAAATAAGGCAGGGCAGGTGACTGAGGTGTCAGTGGGGGAGCACTTTGGGGCCAATGACCATAATTCTATTTGTTTTAAAAAAAGATAGACCAGATCTAAAAGTTGAAGTTCTAAATTGGAGAAAGGCCAATTTTGACTGTATTAGGCATGAACTTTCAAAAGCTGTTTGGAGGCAGATGTTCGCAGGTAAAGGGACGGCTGGAAAATGGGAAGCCTTCAGAAATGAGATAACAAGAATCCAGAGAAAGTATATTCCTGTCAGGGTGAAGGGAAGGCTGGTAGGTATAGGGAATGCTGGATGACTAAAGAAATTGAGGATTTGGTTAAGAAAAAGGAGGAAGCATATGTCAGGTATAGACAGGATAGATCGAGGGAATCCTTAGAATATAAAGGAAGTAAGAGTATACTTAAGAGAGAAATCAGGAGGGCAAAAAGGGGACATGAGATAGCTTTGGCAAATAGAATTAAGGAGAATCCAAAGGGTTTTTGCAAATACATTAAGGACAAAAGGGTAACTTGGGAGAGAATAGGGCCCCTCAAAGATCAGCAAGGCGGACTTTGTGTGGAGCCACAGAAAATGGGGGCAATACTAAATGAATATTTTGCATCAGTATTTACTGTGGAAAGGGAGATGGAAGATATAGACTGTAGGGAAATAGATGTGACATCTGGCAAAGTGTCCATATTACAGAGGAGGAAGTGCTGGATGTCTTGAAACAGTTAAAAGTGGATAAATCCCCAGGACCTGATCAGGTGTACCCAAGAACTCTGGGGGAAGCTAGAGAAGTGATTGCTGGGCCTCTTACTGAGATATTTGTATCATCGATAGTCACAGGGGAGGTGCCAGAAGACTGGAGGTTGGCAAACGTGGTGCCACTGTTTAAGAAGGGCGGTAAAGACAAGCCAGGGAACTATAGACCGGTGAGCCTGACCTTGGTGGTGGGCAAGTTGTTGGAGGGAATCCTGAGGGACAGGATGTACATGTATTTGGAAAGGCAAGGACTGATGAGGGACAGTCAACATGGCTTTGTGCGTGGGAAATCATGTCTTACAAACTTGATTGAGTTTTTTGAAGAAGTAACAAAGAGGATTGATGAGGGCAGAGCAGTAGATGTGATCTATATAGACTTCAATAAGGCGTTCGACAAGGTTCCCCATGGGAGACTGATTAGCAAGATTAGATCTCATGGAATACAGGGAGAACTAGCCATTTAGATACAGAACTGGCTCAAAGGTAGAAGACAGAGGGTGGTGGTGGAGTGTTGTTTTTCAGAGTGGAGGCCTGTGACCAGTGGAGTGCCACAAGGATCGGTGCTGGGTCCTCTACTTTTTGTCACTTACATAAATGATTTGGATGCGAGCATAAGAGGTACAGTTAGTAAGTTTGCAGATGACACCAAAATTGGAGGTGTAGTGGACAGCGTAGAAGGTTACCTCAGATTACAACAGGATGTGGACCAGATGGGCCAATGGGCTGAGAAGTGGCAGATGGAATTTAATTCAGATGAATGCGAGGTGCTGCATTTTGGGAAAGCAAATCTTAGCAGGACTTACACACTTAATGGTAAGGTCCTAGGGAGTGTTGCTGAACAAAGATATCTTGGAGTGCAGGTTCATAGCTCCTTGAAAGTGGAGTCACAGGTAAATAGGATAGTGAAGAAGGCATTTGGTATGCTTTCCTTTATTGGTCAGAGTATTAAGTCCAGGAGTTAGGAGGTCATGTTGCGGCTGTACAGGACATTGGTTAGGCCACAGTTGGAATATTGTGTGCAATTCTAGTCTCCTTCCTATCAGAAAGATGTTGTGAAACTTGAAAGGGTTCAGAAAAGATTTATAAGGATGTTGCCAGGGTTGGAGGATTTCAGGTATAGGGAGAGGCTGAACAGGCTAGGGCTGTTTTCCCTGGAGCGTTGGAGGCTGAGGGGTGACCTTATAGAGGTTTACAAAATTATGAGGGGCATGGATAGGATAAATAGACAAAGTCTTTTCCCTGGGGTCGGGGAGTTCAGAACTAGAGGGCATAGGTTTAGGGTGAGAGGGGAAAGATATAAAAGAGACCTAAGGGGCAACTTTTTCATGCAGAGGGTGGTCCGTGTATGGAATGAGCTGGCCAGAGGCTGGTACAATTGCAACATCTAAGAGGCATTTAGATGGCTATATGAATAGGAAGGGTTTGGAGGGATATGGGCCGGGTGCTGGCAGGTGAGACTAGATTGGGTTGGGATATCTGGTCTGAATGGACGGGTTGGACCGAAGGGTCTGTTTCCATGCTGTACATCTCTATGACTGTATGACCTAACTCCACAGGCTCCAAATTAGTGCAGTTTTACCATCAATTGGAAGAACTCTGAAACTGCCTTTGAATTTCTAAAGGTAGGCCAACTCATTATTTATTACCTTCAATATTTCTACCTGCTGTTCCTTCCCTTTTCCAATTAATAGCATTGGAATTGTGACATCTTCTTGTCACAGAACTGCCATATTTCCCAGAGTACAGACAATTATTGTTCTATGCCATAAGCCGTTTCAGGCAACAAGTCCCACCATCATAAACCACTTCCCAACAGTGTAACCTTCTCAAGAGCTTATCACCTGCATCCTCTCAGTCATGTGTAGTTATACTGGTACTTCCATTTGTTAACAGTGAAAACATTAAAACACTGTGAAAGCCTTCTGTCCGTGGAAGTTGAGAAATCTAGTAGATCCCTGTTCGAGATCTATAATGGCAGGAAAAATGTGGTATGTTATAAAAATAAGTGTTGTGGAGTATATTTAGTCGAAACAGTGGGGTTGTCATAGTCTTGTGTTGCTTCTCAGAGAAGGCTTGTGGATGAAGTGTTATTTCGGGCCTTGTGTGGACAGTGGTAGGCATTTCACAGGATCAAGAACCATTGAAGCAGCTGGTCCTTTGAATGGTAGCACCACTGGGGGTTTGGTGGAAGTTTCAATGGCTGCTGCCAGTATAACACCTACCCAAGGTCTAGGATCATCAGTGGATTCCAGGCTACAATTGTGATGGCAGCAGAGTTTTATGGTTATGGAGCATGAGGAGGGGGGTTCAACCTCAATGACAGGACTCTGGCTCTCATCAGGTCTCAGTGTTCCCCTGCCAGAGCTGGGATGGCAAGCATGCATGTGTTTTCTGTTCCCCTGCCTCTGCTGTGTTAATGGCAGTGGGCATTAGGGTGAGTTAGGGGGAAGATCTTCCATGTGCGTTGCCACCACAAACTTAAGTCGAAGATCGGGAGCAGAAAGGCTAGAATTAGGAGGTCACTGTTTAAAAGCAAGGTGTCCTCCATTTAAGTCAGAGATGAGGAGAGGTTTTTTTCCCCCTCACTGAGTGTTGTGAATCTGAAACGCTCTTCGAAAATGTAGTGGAAGCAGAGTCTTTGAATATATTTAAGACAGGTAGATAGATTCTTAATAAGCATACGGTAAGAAATTAGCAGGTTAGAGGGCATTGTTCAGTAATCAGATCAGATTTTGTTCAAAGTTGGAACAAGCTCAAGGAGCTGAGTGGCTTATTTCTCCGAACTCATATGTTTGGAAATTCTGTTGGAATTCACAAAACAACACAGAACAAAATCACAAATGACCAGCTAGGCTACACTGAACATCTGCTTCCTCAGCTGAAACAATACATCATGTTCAGACATTCAATTAAAAGCAACCAGCCACCAAAATAAGTTGTACCACTTTCCTGTTTTTCTTTCTAATTTACAATGAGCTAAATAAATCATGGTGTTCAGTCTATAACATTGCCAAGCATCTGTTCTGCCAGAGCCTCTTAAATCGGGTGTGTAGCATAATTTTCTATTTTTCCTTGCCCCTTTTGGCCTCACTCATTAATCAGCAACTGAAAATCGGGCAGTTAAACCTCACAGGCCTTTGTCAGCACTCGTCTGACTTGCCCTGAGTTGGGGGGACGAGGATGAAGAGCCTCCCATTATTCACTGCCATTGATGGCCTTTGTGACATTGGGAACTTGGTTATAAGCCACATCCTGTAATTCCATGACTCATTATGTTGGTTGATCAAGATAACCTTACTATACCATTCTATGAACTGAGTGTTCATGGATCAGTGCATTGGACACACACCAATCATTTATTATTGGGCTGAATCGTACTTTTTCTTGGCTAAATCCGAGTTGTGTTGAGTTTTTAGGAGGGACTTCTGCCTGAAGCCAAATGGTTTTTCTCACTGCATTTTACCAAACTCACCTCATTGACTACTTGCTCCACCTCACCGCTTCCTATTCAGGCGCACCTTACCATATGCTGTCTGAGAACAACTCACACTCAGTGCATATCCTAAAATTTACCAGCACCTTTTGTGTCTTCACTTTCTGTAAATGCCAGTTGTGCACCTGGACAAACTCCTGTCAGTCTGCAGCTGCCCTGCAAGTTGCTGAAATTTGCCCTGGCCGTGACATACAGGGAGAATTCAGTGCCCTGCTTATGGATGGAATAGTGCACACAGGGAACTTCATTTTCCCTCAGGATCAGTAGTGATGTTAAAACATGCCAGCCTGATCTGAGGGTGCTACCTGTGTTAATACAGTCTCAGTCATCTGAAGGAACCTGCTTCACTCTGCCAGGGTAAGTGCCACCATCTTCTCTCCGATATCTGCACTCACTCTATCTCTGCTACTGCAACCACCTCTCATTAAGGCTCATTCTCTATCACTGTCACTGTTGCTGTAACATCTCCCCTCACTCACTCTCACCTACCTTCACCCTGATACCATTCACCCTGCCTGCCCTTTTCACTGCCTAACCACTCACTTACCTCCATACAAAAGTAACAGCTATGCCATTCTCTTTCATCTCCCTTAATAACTACCTGTCATTTCAGGAGCCAGACAGTGCCTAGCAGGACAGAAAATGTAAAGACAGGTGGAATGGTGCCCAATATTCAGCTCCTCATGTGAAGACCATTCTGACTCTGAATACCCCAAATTGACCATATCCAAGCCCCTGGATATGTCAGAGGCTGCCCTTGAGCTACTGTGTTAGGACCCCTGAGTATAGGCTATCCCCTTGATTTGACTGAGACTTGCTGACAACCACAAGAAAGTCTATGTCTGTGCTAAATGGCAAGGCTAAAAATCACACAACACCAGGTTATAGTCTAACAGGTTTATTTGAAAGTACTAGCTTTCGGAGCGCAGTTCCTTCATCAGGTGGTTGTGATTTTTAACTTTGTCCAGCCCAGTCCAAAACCAGCACCTCCAGATCATGACCAAGTGGTAAGGCAGGTGTAATGTGAGCCTGGTATCTCTGGCTGAAGGGAATGACCACACTGAGCAGAATCACTTCATATGCCAAGGACTGGATTGGGAAAGATGGGCGGTTGTAGATGTGTTTAGACGAGTAATGTCAGGAGTTGGTTGGGGCTCACAGGTACATTATGGCTGAGGCTGGACGTCACTGGTAAAGGAGTGCTCACTGTCACCTTCCACCATGCTGGAAGTCGAAGTACACATTGGGGAAGGAAATGGCTGTGACCACTTCAGTGGGGTACATGACTTGACCTGTGACTTACCTTTTAACAGGAAAGAACATCGATCACAATCCATGCAATGTACAGCATACAGGCTGCCTACACCCTGGACATCCGACAGCATTGGCCCTATCTTTATGTTGAACCAACTTGGCACAGCCATTGGTGGACAATTCTTTGACATTTACATCTTTATGCAAAATGGGAGCCAAGCATCAGGGATGTTGAACAAGGACAGTCAAATGTATCAGCATGACCCAATGCTATGTGTACACACAGCTTCCTGGTAGTGCAATAAGCTGTCAGTGCAGACATCGATTTAAAAGTTTGTGCTTTAGAAACAGTATCCCCAATTCATCAAACATGGTACAGCGAATTAGTGTTGATGAAACCCTTATTATAACAGAACGACCTGTAAGTGTAAGATTGAGACCCTAGGGTTTATAATAAAAAGCTGGATAAACTCAGCAGATCAGTCAGTGTAGAGAGATAAACAGCATTACTATTTTGAGTTCAATATGATTCTATTTCAAAACAATTAAATTTAAAAAGAAATGGTATTACTGAGCCACTGTCATAATTTCTCTCTCCCAGTTTTGCATTTTTACACTTAGCACAAAATATATTCATGCTATGCTTCTTGATAATTGTGTTTTTATTTATGGCAAATGAAAATTTCCATAAGCAGCATGCCTCAAAGTTGAGACACCCCTAAGTGGTCATTAATTGTCCACTTAAGGACCTCAGTTAGGGTTAGGATTCCTAGGCCTTGTCAGTCTTACAATAAAGATATGCAAAGATCAGGGCAGGTGGAAGGCTATTGGAAAGACCATCCAGGAAATTTTACAGGTCCTCTCCCACCACTCTCCTCCAAACATAGCAATGGGTGAACACCTCCATCCCACTCCCATTCACCTATTGTATTCTTTGCTACCTTCTCCCGCTCCCCCACCCCCGCCGGCCGCCCCTCAATTTATGTCTCCACCCTGGATGCTTCCTGCCTCTATTCCTGATGAAGGGCTTTTGCCCAAAACATCGATTTTCCTGTTCCTCGGATGCTGCCTGACCTGTGCTTTTCCAGCACCACTCTGATCTAAGTACCGTCTTCAAATGTCTGACCTCCTGCCCTCTCTCTTTCCCCACACATTTCCTGGAGTTCTACAGAGGGGTGTACCCTAAACCCCCCATTCCCCAGATAATCTCTCCAACATTACACTGTACAGTGTAAAGTTAGAACCTGTCAAAATGTTGCAGTTAAAAGTTGTGTGTTTGTGCGCACGCTATTTGGAGACTTACCCCACAAAGGCAGCAGCAGCAGTCTTGTTGGTGTCCAGTCTGGCTGCTTCAGAGAGGGGGCGGGGGGCAGTGTTGGACAGGGTTGGGGGCGGGCATGGGAGGGATCGGGGGGGGGGGGGGTGGCGGTGTTGGATGGGGGCGGAGACAGGGGCAGGCAGGGGTGGTGTTGGATGGGGGTGGAGGTAGTGTTGTACGGGACAGAGGGTGGTATTGGCCGGGGGCGGGGGGGCTCGTGAGTGGTATGCCTCGTCCTTGTCTCCTGAACGGGGAGCAGATTAAAAAAACTCCAAGCCCCAGAGGAAAGGCATTTAATCGATTAACCGAATAATCAATTATCCGAACGAAATAGTGCCCGCCCATTCGAATAATCGAGGTTTCTCTGTATGTGGATTTCAGTAAAGCGTATGATAAGATTCCCCACGGTAGACTATTGTAGAAAATACAGAGGTATGGGATTGAGGGAGATTTAGTGGTTTGGATTCGAAATTAGCTCGCTGTAAGAAGACAGAGGGTGGTGGTTGATGGGAAATATTCATCCTAGAGTTTAGTTACTAGTGGTGTACAGCAAGGACCTGTTTTGGAGCCACTGCTGTTTGTCATTTTTATAAATGACTTGGATGAGGGTGTAGAAGGACGGGTTAGTAAATTTGCGGATTACACTAAAGTTGGTGGAGTTGTGGATAGTACGGAAGGATGTTGCAGGTTACAGAGGGACGTAGATAAGCTGCAGAGCTGGGCTGAGAGGTGGCAAATGGAGTTTGATGTGGAAAAGTGAGATAATTCATTTTGGAAGGAGTAACAGGAATACAGAGTACTGGGCTAATGGTAAGATTCTTGATCGTGTGGATGAGCAGAGAGATCTCGTTGTTCATGCACATAGATCCCTGAAAGTTGCCACCCAAGTTGATGGGCTTGTTAAGATGGCATCCAGTTTATTAGCTTTTATTGGTAGAGGGATTGAGTTTAGGAGCCAGAAGGTCACATTGCAGCTACACAAAACTCTGGTGTGGCCACACTTGGAGTATTGCGTATAGTTCTGGTCGCCGCATTATAGGAAGGATGCGGAAGCTTTGAAAAGGGTTCAGAGGAGATTTACCAGGATGTTGTCTGGTATGGAGGGAAAGTCTTAAGAGGAAAGGCTGAGGGACTTAAGGCTGTTTTCATTAGAGAGAAGAAGGTTAAGAGGTGGCTTAATAAAGGCATACAAAATGATCAGAGGATTAGAAAGGGTGGACAGTGAGAGCCTTTTTCCTTGGATGATCATGGCTAGCACAAGGGGACATAGCTTTAAATTGAGGATGATAGACATATGTCAGAGGTAGATTCTTTACTCAGAGAGAAATAGGGGCGTGGATGCCCTGCCTGCACCAGTAGTAGACTTGCCATCATTAAGGCAAGTGGTCATTGGATAAACATACGGATGATATTGGAATAGAGTCGGTTAGATGAGCCTTAGATTGGTTTCACAGGTCCGTGCAACGTCGAGGGCCGAAATGCCGGTAGTGCACTGTAATGTTCTATATTCTATGTTCAAACAATCAGCTTCACTCTTATCAAAGTAAATGACACAAGATATGTATGCATGTGGAATGGGGATGCTGTTGCCATAACTAAAATCTGCAGAAGGGTTCCACAGTTATTTTAGAATATACTTGCCTCGGAAATTGATGCAGACATGTGTAGTCAAAGAATACATTGGTACTGTTACATGAAATGCTAATGAACTACAATTCACTGACATGTCTTGGCAATATATAACTTAATTTGTCATTTTGCTACGATCATTTTCCAAATCAAACATGTATGGCTCCGACAGTCAACCCTGGCTAGATTGACCTCCCTAATCTTGAAATACTTGGCCATGATGATGGCAAATAATTGGGAGAAATTTGAGCTGTGAGGTGTATCACCACCTGTTGGTACTGTATCAATTAGGTCTAATGAAACAAATTTCATTTGAATGGATAAAAAGAGAAACACTCTCTGGAACTAGAGTAGAATCTAGTTTGGCAGTGCATGGTCGTAATGCTTCACTCCTTAAGTACATCTTAGCTTGAGTAAAGATAGCTCCAGTGATGTGCTTCATAAATTGGGTTTCTTTAATAAGGCAGTACTCACCTAGCATTTAGATTACTGCTGGCTACTACCTTCCCATCTACCAGCAAGTGATAGGATCCAGGTTCCCTAAGTGTTTTTCTGATGTCCACCCCATGTACTGACACTTCCAGAGCACCAAGTGAACAAAACTGGTAGCCTCACAAAGTAATACCAGTAGCTGAGGTCAAAGATCAGAGAGAGCCTTGCAGAAGGGTCCTTTCTCTTCAACTTAGTTAAACATTTCCTGCTGAAAGCCTCCGTGTTGGCCAAGTGCTTCACTCAACACAGTGAATAGGGCCCTTGTGCTGTTCCAGATGGTGCACCTAATTCTTTCTGTTGCTGTTGTAGCAGCATTAAACTCTCCTGCTCAATCTAACAGATCATGTCTTGGAACGAGACCTATGTCAGGTACCTACAATAGCAAGAAATGGGAATGGGTCAGGATTGGCGTAGATTCAGATGGGCTGATCGATATCCCACACTCTGGAAATACCAAAGGTTAAAGATCCGGACCTCAATCTCATTTCATTTTGAGACTTAGAATAATTTCTATAAGATTAAAAGATGGGGAATGTGATAATTTGTATCTGTGGACAGATTCCATGGGGATCCGAACTAGCTGCTTAATGGCATTTCCACGTTCTCAGGTTATCCGGGATATACTGATGATTGGCCACCGACAGGCTTTTGCCTGGGTAGACGAATGGTATGGTAAGTGAAACTGTTTTTCAGCATTGTTCACAAGCAATTCAGCTTTTCTGTGTCTATCATCTGAAATATGGTATGAAGACATGACTAAAAAAAATAGGAGACAGGCTTGCTACCTGAAGGTTTTGCTGAGAAAAAGATTTATTTAAAATCTAGTGAAAAATGGTAAGATTATCAGCAGATTTTCAGAACCAGTTTTCCATTTGAGCCTTTGGGTCCCTTCCTTACATCATTACTCAGGTAAGACCATTCAATCCCTGTGGCCTGCTCCACCATTTAATTAAATCATGTCTCATCTGCACATCAACTCCCATTGCACCATTACCTAGAGACTTCGAACAAACAGACTACCAGATGTCACAGTCTCCATCTGTGCTTCCAACTCACAAAAGGCTGTTGGAAGCTGTTTAAAAATAAAAAAATTGTCTAATGCATGTTTGGAACCTATGTAATGGTGTGATTATGATAAAGAATTCATGAAGTTGTGACCATTTGGCACCCTGTTACAAGAAGATTCTCAAAATCAGATCCCAATTGAATTTTAGTCTCTGGTTTGTCTCTCTTATTCCCTCCTTCCCTCTGGTGTTGGAGGATCCTACAGTCATCCAGTACATATACATGCAGCCATTCTTTCTGTATCAGTCTGAACACTAAGCAATAGTTGTCACAGTCTAACCTAATTCAGTCCAGGTATGATATCTACATTGTTGTGTTTCTAACTGGAGTTATTAAATAGGATGGATTGGACATCCAGGCTACTTTTATCCCTATCCCTACCCTAGGGACATTGAAGACAATTTACAAAATCTCCATAGCATCCCTTGCTGAACATCAGAGTCCTCAGATATTTCCAAACATCTTCCTATGCCACTTCATTATCAGGTTGCAATAGCTTTTTCATGGTTCACACTTCTTTCTCTGCCCCACTATGAAGCATGAAGTTTTACTCTGTATCACCATCCAGAGCAGCATTGCTCTACCTAGGAGCACAGCTTGGTGGAAAATTCAATAACATTATGAAGCAAAACAAGCTTGTGCAACTAACTGTATTTATAGTGAAATCTTAGTCAGTAAAGTCATGTACATGCAAGGTTTCTTGATATTTAAGTTTGTTGCTTGATCTTTCATTGGAGTAGAATATTCTGAATGACAACATTTCCTCACTCTCTCGTTTTTGTCATGCTTACTAAGTAGCAAACTTTATACATTCTTGTTTACTGCAATTCTGTTTCATACTATGAAATCACATTGGTGCAGAGTATTTCAGGTGATAGTTTCAATGAAACTATCGTGACAATTGTCTTAATTAGTCACATGTAAAGGCACCTGTTTGTGTTGAGCATTTTCGTAATCATTTCAATAAGGATTTGTATTTCTATCAAGTGTTCACCTGTTCATAAAAACAATGAGAAGCCAGTTCCAAAAGGTAGGTATTGCTTTTTACAATTTCAACATATGTATTGAGTTTCTTAATAAGGACTGAACAATATTAGTCTAAGTAAGAGTTAATTTTATTTTAATACACTGAAAATCTGAAATGTCTGACTTGAGGTCTTGTGGCAGGTATTCTAATGATCTTCTGAAAGCAACTTTCTTGAAGATCTATTTGGCTTCTACTTTCACGTTTCCTACTGATCACACCTGCGCTGCTCCACTCTTTCCCCTTCTTTCTCTCCCCAGAGCACTCCTTCTACTGCTAACCCTTTTTTTTCCTTCCACACCTTTTTTTTCTCCGACTGGCCAATATACATAAAGCTCGTGTCCCACTGCTTCTGGAACCTTCCATGTCTGCACCTAGAATATTTTCTTTTTTTTATGTTTTCCACCCAGAAACCACTACATGCCTTGAGTTTAATGTCCTCAATAGAAACTGCCAAGAAACATCTTGAACTTTTTACAGATATGACTATGGATGACGTACGGAATTATGAGAAAAATATGCATGAACAAACGAACATAAAAGTTTGGTTTGATCAGCCTTCCACAAATTCTCCTTCCGCGGATGAAATACAGAGTGATGGCAACGCAAGCGTATGTTACATTTTTCCTGAAGTACACTTTGAAACAAACCTCCCTTACTTTGGGAATTAAGGATGTCAAAATGTTTTCCCTTTAAATAAAAGTCTATAAGCACAATGGCAGTACACAATTGGGATGTTGTGAACAAGAAGTTTCATGTTATGGAGCCCTTTTAGGATCAGAGATTTTTCTGTCACTGAGCAGTGCTGAAAATATCAATGTTTAATCCCTTTTTCAGGTATGCGCATCTTGAAGTTCACTATTGCCATTTGATTTTACACTCAGCATCGATTGGCATTTACTCCCTTCACCCTCCAGACCTGATTACAATGACATGTGCTGGATAATAGCTTCCTGAATACGACCAACATTTCTGTTCCTCACCCAATCTGCATGTACTTCACGTGAGCCAAAACAATGGTTTGCAGCAAACTATTCAACCATGGAAGCCACCATAGCCAAGCACAGTTCTGTTTTACTTGACGTTCACATATGTAAGTCATCAGCAGCACAAACCAGGATCAAACTTGGAGGTAGTTCTTCTGAATATAGCTCAACACTATAAACACAGCATAATTGGAGTAGCAACTGGATCTTTTCTTGACAAGTAAATAAAATATTACACTGTAATTGTACAGTGTTGCGGATTATGAAGGTATTCACATCACTACCAGAGAGGAGTAACTTTGATCCAGTTGATTGAATTGAATCGGACTGAATTTGATTGGCTGCACCACATTGCCCAATTTTACTTCCTGTTGTCATCACTGCAAAACTAAATGTCAGTGGAGTTTCAAGTCGATAGTTAATTCAGGTACATCAGCTTCCTACCAGAGCAGTTAAGTTAAAAATAACTGTCAAGGTCTTCTTGAAAATACGCACACAGAGCAGTTTAAAGCTGAAAAATCAGTTTCTGAGAGCAAGGAGTTTGACAATATAATCAATCATATTGATTAATATTGATTCATTGGGCATCATTGAGATTTTGCTATTTACCAGTCTGTAATTAATGAAAATTTGAATATAGTCTACTATTCTAAATATTATATCTTGAATATGATTGAATCTCAGTGCTGGTTTTGTCTTGGTGTCCAATCACTGCAAAAAATAATAGGACCCCAGGTGCCATTGACACCAGAGTGATGATGTTTAGCAATTTCTGGGAGTCAGAAATAAGAGCAGAATTAGGGTACATCTTAATCAGAACCAACTTCAAAGAAATATGCAAATAACAAAAGCACATGAATTACAGGAGGGTGTTTAACAACATTTCAGTGGAATACAGATGGAACACTGCATGAGCTGTAAGTGACCAAAGCTAAGAGTGTCAAAATGAAAGATTTTTTCAACATTATTTCTAAATAAGAGGAGAAACTTGAACTTATTCTACTGGGAAGGAGGGAATGGTGAACACTTGAAATGAAGTGGCTGCTTTGTGTTTGTAATTTACAATGTGAACACTATTAGGTTTGTTGGTGGATGAAGCTACAGCTGGACTCTGGCAGGACCTGCATGCATAAATGCTAAATGCCATCCTATGCCCTATAGCACTCTAGAGGCAATTACCCTGTCCCAACCAGGCAGCCTGCCTTGTCCCATCCTGCTTAGTGACCCTTGCTTTGAAGCCAGTGGAAGTCTGATCAGGCACATTTCCTCACGGGGCCTGGTGAAGGAAGTTCTGAGTTCCACAAGGGTATTCTGGGATGCTGTCGCCCAGGCTTCCACCTTTAAAATACTCTAAGTGTCCTTGTTTTTCCCATCTCCATGCCTTATCTGAGGGCTATGCTGCCTGAACTTCCTCTCCAATCTCCCAGCCAGTTGCTGTTTCCCACAAGTTTCAGGTGGAACATCAGACCAGTGGCATACAGATCAGACTGCAAATCAATACATTGGGATTAGAAATTTATTGCAACTAATGTATAACAGGCTACCCTACCCCTACCCAAAACCCACTGAGTGTTAAAGTTCATTCTAATTTGTCTCAAACAGATTTTTGATTTAAAATATAATCTATTATTACGTGACCCTAGATTTATGTGGATCGTACCAAAAAAATACCAAATATCATTCTGCAACTCAAATTGCAATCAGATGAAATTGAGGTTGTTTAAAGTATTATACCTGTTAAACAAAAATATAACATCCAGGATTATAGTTATGGATGTCACCTTTCCAGGCATGAGTGTCTTTGAATTAGTGCTTACAACTTTTCATTGATTCTGATAGTATAGGAAATAATTCAAAATGATGAATTAAGAATGTTACTCAAGAAATGTGTCTTAAACATGAAAATAATTTCCTGTTCAGTTTGACTATAAAAGTTCATTTTAAATAAATAATGGGAGCTTTAAACTATATTAATATGGAAAATGTAACTTGTTTGTGACAGAAAATTTGTGCACACTAAGCTTCATTTAAAAAAGACCAATGGTAAGTGAACTGTGATGCATTACTGTGTGTTTTGCCAGGGCAAAGCTTCTTATAATATTGTATAATTCAGAGTTGCTGTCGTTCTCAAGTTTTTTTCATGAATTTGAAAGTGAGGACATTATTCTGCACTTTTTGTATTTAATTGTATACAAATTCAATTAGTACATACAGATCAGAAACATGGGGCTGGACTTTACAGTCCTCTGGCAGCAGATTGAGAAGGGATGGGGTGGGGGGGGGCAAGATCTTGTAAAATGCAGTGTGTAGCCTGTTCACTGCCTTTCCACCTGCTCATCCCCTACCTGTCTCATTTTATTGGAGGGGAAGCTTCAGCAAGTCCACCCACCCATCCTCGTGCCTCCTGAGAGGCACCACCACAGCCATTTAATCCTCCAGAATTTCCTCAGCTTTGGGGACAAGCTGTCATCCCAGCAGTTGCCACCACTCAAACCTGGTACTGCTGAGACTACAGGGCAGCAGCTCAATATGAAGTGGGACTTCCTTCCCAGATAAGGCTGAATTCTGACTCAAATGTAAAATGGCCGTGGGCCACCTAGCTGTTTTGCAGATGGATTCCCGTTTAAATTGTTGGTCCGGGGTGGGAGCAACATGTCCTGTAATAATCAGTCCCAAATATCTGGGTGACCATGGATGCAAATCCATAGGCATATAACAACAGCATGTTGTTCCAACTAATTGCACCATTCAACAGTTTATAGGTTTATAGATGTTATAAAGATGGACTTGAAGCAATAGAAGAGCTCGCGTGTTCTATCATGTGTTATTTAAGGCAGAAACATTAAACATATAGTGAACTGGAATTAGTATATTGCTCTGTCAGTCACATTCAAATTTATATTGATATTATTTCCCCTTTTATCTTCAACTGAAAGACATGACAATGAACGAAGTTCGAGAATTTGAACGAGCGACTCAGGAAGCAACCAACAAGAAAATTGGAATTATTCCTCCTGCAATTACTATCAGCAATATAGTTATGCCTTCGTTAGCCCGCAGCGGACCTTCTAGTGCCCCAACCACACCTCTTGCCTCAGAAGCTCCAGAATTCCTGGCCATTCCCAAGGAACGACCTCGAAAAAAATCTGCTCCAGAGACTCTTACCCTTTCCGAATCTCGGGAGAAACACTGTGCTGCCATGGTACCTGATATTGAAGCTTCTGGTGAACCTTCTGAGCCCAAGCACAACTGATTTTAGTCTCTGACCAGTGGCTTTGTTTTCAGATTTCAGTGTAAGATTTTTTTTAAATTCATCATCTTTTTACTTCTTAATTGAAATGTTCTGTTTCCTGGGCCCCTGAGTATATTTCACAAAGGAAATAATGTATTCTGTATCCAGTATTTGTTCATTAAATTAAATAAGAAGCTGCTCCCAAATGGTAAGATCAGTGTAGAGTGCAAGAATTTTACAAATTAAATTCTCCAGATGCTGATGACAAGCCAAGTCTCTTGCCACTACGTCATATTGAAAATTCATGAACGGTATATACACTATTTTCTGGTATTGATTTGCATGGGCTTAAATCAAGGACAATTATTTTCCGACTTCCACTGGAGTATGGATGAGATTGCTGGATTATAGTGGGAAACATTACATCTAAACATTTAGCATTTACACACTAGTATTTCAATACAATAAAGTTTAAGCGCATTTCAAAAGCAGTTGTGTGAGCTGGGAAATGGTTGCATTAGGTCAGCCGACACACAGCAATAAGTGTTTTGATGACTTGACATTGGAATCATTTGCTCACTCTGTGTGGAAATCAGTAGCACCTAGTCAGCCTTGGAAAGTTCCACAGCAGTCACAGTTGTTGTTTTAGACCTGTATCCACATTGTGGTTAACTGTGTTCCTTTGGCAATTATCAACATAACTTACCATTGATAGGTTACAGAATAAAATCACCAAAAGACACAATGCAGAATTAAGCCATTTGGCCCTGAGTACCTTATCGATACTTTAAAAGAGTTTTTCAATTACCTCACTCTCCTACATTTCCTCCATAGTCCAGCAACATTTTCCCCTCCAAGTGTTTATCCTATTCATTGATGTAAGCTGCTTCACTACCCATTCAGGCAGTGCATTTCAGCTCATAATAATTCAATGTATTAAAAAATTCTCTTCATCTCACCTGTGGCTCTTTTGCCAATCAATTTAAATCTGAGTACCAATTCTTTTGGTTTCAGATGGTAGCCACTGCACCAGTGACTTGCCAACTCAATTTGCCACTCAATGTTTCTTAAGCCAAAAATGGGGCCAGATGGAATTCATAATCTATGATAAAATAACAGAATCTCTATAATTGACCTAAGTGCCATTATACCATAATGGGGAAAATCAATCTCGTTTGTTTCTTTTGTTCAATATCTAGTGGTCCCCCTGCTAGGAATCTGTACCATCTTGGTTACCAAGACGGAGCCAGACTAGACAGTGACAATCTGGGGTATCTTCCTTAAAACTCTTAGCTTGCATTTGAATAATTGTTCCATGGGTAAATTATATTTAATTATTTCATCTGGAATATTGTGTCAAATTTGAGGATTGCTATTTTATTTTTTAAAATGTCAAAGCCCATGATGTGATGGTGTGTGAGCATAAGACTGGGTTGTTCTCAGCACCCCCACAACGGCAGGTTTGGAAGAAGAGTGCCATCAATACAGTTTACACTCCCTGAATCAGTTAAAGGTAAATACAAAGTCTCTTTTTGTGAAGTACTTGCCATCTGCACTGACAATCCATTTGAAATGAAAGATAAATGCCATATTCACAAGATGAGTTTTTAAAAGTTCAACTTTGCTTCTGGTGAAACTCAGTTCCACTGGTGAAGCATTTTCCAGTATATCTTAATCCATTTCTTGAAATGATTAAAACTTCACTCGAGTCGCTACGTCATTGTTTTTCTTGGCTCCTACCTGTGTGCCAAAGATGAGAGGTTGCTGCTATAATAATTACAGGACAATGCATTGTTATGGTATAAATCTATCTGCTCTTCTGTTTTGCTGAGTTAAGGTGCTAAAGATTAAAAGAATACTCTTAAGGGATAGTACTGAGTGAAAGATTTGTCAATAGCAGAACTGCATACCATGTTTGGGGCTTTTCATAAGAGAAATTTTAAAGAAATCCCAATACCATATTTTTGAAAACATTGCCTGAATTCTGCATTTGATTGATTTATTCCATTAAATCTTTCAACCTGAGCTGCCTACACAAAACAAATCCAAAAAATGTAAATCAACTTACATTTTTCTGATCTTTGGCAAATCCATTATATTTAATGCATCACAAGTTAAAATGTTCGCAGCCTCGCAAATTTCACTTTTGGTAGAAATTTTTACACTAACAAGGTGAACATTAACCTTTAAACCCCATGCCCTAATCCATTTAAGAAAAACCTTGATAAGAAAATGCACTGTTGGTCATCGATATTCGTGCACCTAAATGTCAGGCCATCTAATCATTTTAAAGGATAAGAAGGAAAGAGGAGGGAAAGTAGTGAGCTGTTGAGTAAAGGTTATGGCATCTGTTTTTCTCTTTAAAATCTTTTTGAATATGAGACAATGACTTTCATTAAAAAGTACATACTTGTTACACTCTGCCTTTTAATATTCCCATCTGAATACATACTTTATTAATATGTAAACAAAAGAAACCTCCTTACATCATTATCGGCAGTTTTCAATTGTTTAAAGTAATATGCTTATCAAATTAATGTTTAACAAATGTATTTTTCCTCGTCTCAGAATTTAATTGCTCCCTCATATCTTCAATAATTGTATATTGGACTTATCACTGTGTTTAACACAATGCTGAACAAGTATACAGCATAAACTCTGATAACAGAGAGGAGCCTTTAGAAAACTGAACTAACTTAAGAGTAAGGAAATTCATACAGAATTTCTCTCGCAGTGCCTCTGCATGCTGTGCATATCTTTAATCAAATGTGTACTGTATGTTGTTACAGTTCTATCTGAATTACTCGAGTGAGCTTCAGATCTGTCTGCCTGATTGCTCTAATTCAATTGTGTGTTTGCAAATGTGAAAATATTTACTGTATAGTGAATTCTGTGTACATTCTAATGTTTTAAATTTTTATGAATTTATTTATTTTTGCTGTCAACATCATTTTAGCAAAAGGACCAATTCATGATATTTATATTGTTTCAAATGTTAAAACTAAAGCAAGCAGATAATTCTGGTACCATGCTGTGTTTTGCTACTGATGTTTGTTTTAAGCCATATTCATTTGTATTGCAGTTATTTTGAAATAGTGGCATTATGTCTTGCAGAACTCAGTGATAACCAGATTTCTTTCTCTCCAGTTTTTCTGTTGTGATTTTTTTTTTCAAGTTGTACTGCTTTCCAGAAGGTGAAACTCCTTACTCGGGGTGTGTTTCCACAAATACATTCCTCAACTGGCAGTTATTCACCTGTCTTTGAGCAAGAGCATCTGCAAACTATTTTATCCTGGGAGTGAACCTTGTGATGTTTGTATCTGTGAAATTGCCATCAGGATCCATAGATTCAGCAGCTAAGGCTAATTTCCACCCTCTTTGCAGAAGGGAGCAAGACCAATGGTGGCAGTTCTGAAGCTGCTCATGCTACAGTGACTCAAGTTCAAAACATGCACTGTCTTAAAATGATTTGCATTGATCAACTACTCTGTATTGACAGAGTCAATTATATTTTCCTTATCCTTGCTCATAAACAACAGTGACTCAATTTCAAAAGCTATTATTCTGTTGTGAAACAGTTTGGGACAATCTTGAGGATATTATCAGGGGTTATAGAAAAGCAAGTTTCTTTTCTCTTTTGAGCCTTTCTTGCACGAGAGCTAAAGTTAACAGAATACAGTTTGTTCTCAAGTTTTTGCATATTAGAAAGGTGCCTTAAAGAGCTGCTGAGAGTGTGTCAAGAGAACAGGGAAATTAAAAGGTTGAGTTTTAAAGGTCAGCCAAACCTACTTTCTCAAAATTTCTAAAGGCCAATTAATGGAACCAAAAGTCTGAAAGCAAGTTATTTCCCTCCATTCCCTTGTGTGGATAATATTGTGTTCTCAAGACAACAAGGAGGAAGATAGTACTTTACAAAAGTACTGCCTGATGGGATGAGCCTTTTATGAAAACCACCTTTTCAACAGATATTTCTGAACAGTTTGGATCAATTCTACAGGGAAACTATTTTAGATTACTGGAATATAAAGATCTCAACAACAGAACTTTTTCTGCACTTTCCTTCTTTTCAATTGGAAATGCCTGTGAAATGTATTTTAAAACATTTTTGAAATATAAATGTAGTGGTAGTTACTGACAAAAATATTTTTCAAAACAGGATGTTGCTGAAATAGTTTCATAATAGCATGTTCAGGTTATCTTAGTTATCCAAACTGTATATTTCCCATTTTTACCGACTGTGTTTCCTGTTAGAGGCCAGAAATATAAATGTTAAATACCATGAATACTTTCTTGAAATACTGAAATGTAAAGAAGCTATGTATGAATAAAAATAACCCCTTGGTTAAGTAGTGGAAGAGCTGGTGTTTATGGAGAATCAGTGTCCTTGGGAAAATGCAAGAAATGTGCTGTGCTTTATTTGTTGCAGATAAATGGCACATGTCATTTGACTATTCTCCTGGTGTTTAAACTGTGAGCACCTTGTAGGGAGGCAAAAAAGAGACACTTAAAGTGGGTCATGAGAAAAGTGCCATCGTTTCAATATATTCAATGGCATATAATCTGCTGTGCTTGGGTTCATAAATGAAAATTCCATCCTGTGATAAAATATAGAATAACATTTTGCATAAATTAGTATTGCACATAATCATTACAATGTAAATATTCTGGTAATTTGTTAATTTAAGGGCAAGTTTCCCTGCGGCAACTGGTTTACCTTATTGAAAGATTCACTGTAATAGTTTGTTACATAGCATGTTATAATAAAGCACTGTAGAAAAAATACATTGCTTAAAGAGCAAATTTACCTTTTAAACAAATAAATGTTTTTTCCCCTCTGAATTGATTTTTTTTTTGGTTTGTATGCCAGTTATTGGAACAATAACTTGATCTGATACCCAGCGTCAGTCTGTTATTATTTTAAAACTCATACCCAGAAAGGGTTTATCATTCTCGTCTTCTCACACGTGGAAGTAACACAGTATAGAAAAAAATGGAAGTAAGGGACTGATCAAGACTGTGATCCTTAACAAGAAACTGAAACAGCTTCAATGAATATACCATAGTGTCTTAAAGGATAGGGAGAACAGAAGGAATTCCATAGAACAGATAATTATGAGCACGTTGAGCAGAATTTTATCAAAGATCAATCAGGGTTCAATTTTGCAAGGTTCATGTTGGGTTTATCTCCATGAGCTCTAATGTGTTATTTCATTTCATTCTCCGCTGCTCACCTGCTCACCATGGGCTGCCTGACCTGCTGTGCTTTTCCAGCACCACTCTAATCTAGACTCTGATTTCCAGTATCTGCAGTCCTCACTTTTGCCTAAGTATACACCATGCCTATGTAGTGCCCCTCTTGTGCAATATTGCACTCATCCACAGCAGAAATATTTGCCACAGCCAGGAGCTTGCAGGATTTCTGCCACTGGGCACCATATTATAAGCCCAGCAGAGCACCAGGTCAGTCACTGCTAGCGATGAATAGCCCTTTCACAGTGCGCATAGTAGGAGGCAAACAAGAAAGTAAAACTTATGAGAACACATCAGTGGCACTGGTCGTTTCACATACCAGTATGAATATGCTCGTCCTCCCCATGGAAGAGCTCAAAAAAAAAGGTAAAAAGTAGCTCAATAAACAAAAGGGATAGATAAGGGGAACTAAATCATAATGGTGTTGGAGAAATGATGCATTTCAGAACCAAAGTCTTGAAAAGTTTCAAATGTGCCGGTAGACTGCAGCAAGCACCCTCTCCAAGGACACCCGAGTGAGGACATAACAAGAAAGGTGAGGCTGGTCATTGGGAATTACCAACCCCTGCTACTGCCTGGAACTCTTAACAGCCACTTTGCCAGGCCCAAGACCAAGCCGACAAAGTGGGCCTGTGATTTTTCTGTCCTCCCCCACACCAGGTGCCCAAGGGTCAGGAGCTGGTGCAACCAAAAGCGTAATCAAAGGTTTTTAAGATAACTAAGCTGTGAAGATAACTAAACTGTTATGCAACCTACCATAACATATGTGTAAATGCAAAAGGCCTACAAACTCCACAGAATATACAGTTGACCTGGGTGTCCACAAATGATCTCAGCTCTTTTCTTTAAATAAACCTAATAATCACCAATTTATAATAACAAACAACAAACACTCACAAGAACAAGAAACCAATCAAAAAAATTTCAGAAAACAAGAGGTGGATTACATCAAAATGGCCTTGGATGAAGGGACAATGCATGTCAGTACCCATGGTGACTATCTCTCCCATAGGCTTTAAGTGAACAACATATGCTGCTTCTCCAAGGGCACCTGAGTGCAGATGTAGCAGTGGAAGAGAGACAAGCAGCAGTTGTGGTAACAGCTCTCTTCATGGCACACTGCTTGGACTTTGTGATGGCTACTTCAGTCAGGCCCCAGGAGCAGACCTGAGGAGGTCCTCCAAACTCCCCCGACCTCGTACTGGCTGCCAAAACACCAAATGTGGGGCTTATTTGCTGCCAAGAGAACAACAATAGGTTTTGTAAATAAGAGAGTGAGTGCAGTCTCCCACATCCTGTATATTTGTGGTCCAAGGTCACCACAGGATCACCAATTAGATCGCTGGCTTGGGTGCCTCTGAACTACCAGTAACTTAATCCATTATTGTACGCAACTGCTGCATGCAAAACCCTGCACAATGGAAAGCCAGAGAACTCCTCAGCAGGGAGCCCTCTACTGGGGACCCTTGCTGTCTGCTGGCAGAATGAAATGCCAAGGTGTGCTCATGTCACGGATAAAGGAGAAGGAGTGAATAGTGTGCAGCAAGCAGCCCATAAGTAAACTCCTCCACACCACACAGAAGGACACTGAGGTGGCTCGGGGGTTGTGGGGCGCAGACTCTTCAGGGACATTCGAAAATCTGGGGCTGATGAAGGACCCAGCTCTGTTTTTAATGTAAACCTGAATACCATTTTATAAATAACAAACATTGTCTACCAGGACCAGTGTAACAAGAACCAAAACAAAACTCAAAAACTAAAGAGGGAAAATGAGAAAGTTAACCAAATTAAAAGTGTTTGAGGCTGAGGTAATAAACTACAGCTCTCACTTTGCAGAAAGGCTTCAAGACAATCGGTGAATACCAAGTGTTCCCTCTTCAAGGATGTGGACACACCTTCGAAAGAGAGGCAGGCAGTCAGGAATCATGACCCCTGTCCGTGAGATATTGCCTCCACCTCCAACTTCAGCCAGGCCTCACGAGGAGGCGTTTCCACCTGCCAACACCCCTGTCCCACACGCAGCACCAAGAGATCAGGAGTGTGGGGCAAACAAAAGGACATAATATGTTTGCCCCTCAGTTCAGAGGGAGAGATCCTACCACGAGAGAGTCCTCTGAGCCTGCTTTATCCTATTTTTCTAAACAGCCTGTTCGGAGATATTATTACACACTTCTGAAGCAGGAGGGGACTTGAACCAAGGTGTCTCAGTCCAGGGGTAGGGAAACTATCTGTACACCACCCTGTTCTCATAATTTTTTTTCCTCTTTTATTTCTAACCATGGGAGACCTTCCTGGATCTGCTTAATCTTTTTTTGGGGTCTTTCCAGAGGTATGGTCCTAGCTTTGTGCTACATGAGGGCACTCTATTTAATCTAGTTAAGAATACATTTTTAAAATAGTAGAAGGCTGCAGTTGCCCACAACCAATACATACATAGTCCATGACTCTACGACACCACAGAATAAAGAGTTGGCCTGGGAGCCTGTGAAAGATATTAATCTACAGTTGTACAGGACTGCTACATGCAATCCCCCCGACCCCAGGTCCCCGAAGGAAAGTATACAGACCCAGAACCAGACTGATGAAGAACTCGGCTCTTTTGTTTTTAATTAATCCAATCACCCAAATAAATAAACACTGCTCATCAGAGGCATTGTGACAAAAACACAAAATCAGAGCGAAAATAAAACCAGAGAAGAAAACCATGGGTGACTAAATCAAATTATCATTTTGGAGGAAACAACGGATCGCAGTCCTTGTGGAGACCATCTGCTACAAAATGCTACAAGTGGAAAGAACAAACAACTCAACTCTTTCTTGAAAATATTATAGCCAGAAGTGCTTTCACACACAAATGAATATTTATTTTTTCCATCACCCAGGGCTTTTTTCATCCATTGTATTCTTTTCATTGACTAACCACCACATGTAAACTACCCATTGATTAATTTACATGCCTAGTCCATTAAGGGCAAGGCAAACCATTAAACGTGACAGAGAGGGAGGAGGGGGAGGCTTAATCAAAACGGAGTTGGAAGGGGAAATAAAGCCCACCTCTCTCTCTAAAGGTATGTAGAGTTCGACTCACCAAACTAACAAGCCACCCAGTTCACCAATTATACATCTAATTATAAACACTGCCTGATAAGGCAAAGTAGCAGTAGTAAAAAGGAAAGGGAGAGACTAAATCAAAATAACATGGAAAAGGGGAAGATAGTGCAGGACCCATGCTTTGAAGCAACTGGTGGACACCACATGCTCCCTTTCCAGATGTAGCCAGAGTAGAAAAAAACTGAGTTCTATAAATAAACCCATCACCAATTTAACAAGAACTCCGTTCTGACTTGTTGTTTTACAATCCCCCAAATTAACCAATTACACATTTAATCAATTTATACTCACTATCCACTAGGGAAAGTGCAACAGTAACAAAATAAGGGGAGGGAACTAAATCAAAATGAAATTGGTGGGGGAAATAGTACACCCTGGCCCCTGTTCTCTCTAAGTGTTTTTAGCATGTACTCCATCAGCACCATATACTCCCTTTCCAAAGAAAGTGTGACTAACAAAAACTACCTTTTTGTTTCAATCAACCTGTTCAGGAATATTATAACACGTTTGGGGCTTAAACATTGACCTGCGTGCTTAGAGGTAGGGATGCTACCACTGCATCATAGCCTCTCGAAGAGCTCAGCTTTCTTTATACCATTGCCCATGTCATTCAGGGGCTGGGGAGATTTAAATTATTGTGAACATCAGTGGGGGTGAGGATTTTAATTCTGAATCATTAGAGAACAATGTAGGTTAGTGAGGACAAAGACGAAGAGCAAGCAGAGTTTGTTATTTGACAGAATTCATTTTAATTGATTCATAGAATGTAGGCTCACTGGTTAGTTTGCTCATCATTAGTTGCCCAGAGGGCAGTTAAGAGTCAATCACATTACTGTGGGTCTGGAGACACATGTAGGTCAGACTGGGTAAAGACAGCAGTATCCATTCCAAAAGGACACCAGTGAGCCAGATGTTTTTTTCCAACAACATGGACATTAGTGTTTTAGGCAAACAATAATTAGAATTAATAAGGTTGGAGCCAGGAGAATGTTGAAATAATTAAGTCTGAAAATAATAGGGAAATATGGGAGGGTTTTAGTGTTAGATGGACACAAGTAAGAATGAAGACAGTAATAGGCAATGGTTACGGTAAGCATTTCAGAAGCTGAGACTTGACCAGGAAGCTGAAGGTGCACTTAATCTGCCAGATGACACAAATGTTATGAGTATTGTGACCTGTGAGAAGGACAGGGAATGTGTTCAAGGGGACTTAGGAGGGCTGGTATGTTGGGAAGACAGTGGGGAAAATTGAAATTTATTGTGGACCAGTACAAAGAAGTCTGTATTGGTGGAAGAACATGGAAAGGCAATATAAAACAATTCTAAAAGGAGTGTTTAAATTAGAGGTCTGTGGTTATGTACACAGATTATTGAAGGTGCCAGGAAAGTTGAAAATAGTTAAAAAGCTAATGGAATCCTGGGCTTTATAAGTTAAGATGTAGAATACAAAAGAAAGGATTTTTTTAATTAAGTGAAAGCAAATCCCTACAGCAAAGCTATCACCTCCTCGTAAATTGAGTTTTAAGACGATTAGCGCACCACTTAATCTATTGAGTCAACACTCCTTTGTAATGTGCAGCTTTGTTTGTGTCTCTCCACAAGTGTGTCAGGAAGTAGTGACAAACATTTGCAAAGCACTGGTTTAGCCTCAACTGAAATGTTGCATCTAATTCCGCGCATTGCTCATTAGCAAGGACATGAAACTTTGAAGACGGCACAGAAAATATATACAAGATTAGTTCCAAAGATGAAGGACTTCAGTTACAGGGATAGGTTGGAGAATCCCTTTGACAAGGGGGTTGAGAACCAGAGAATGGACTTAAAGTGATTATTAAAATGGCTGATACAAGAAAGCATTTGAACACAGCGTGTGTTTAGGAGCTGGAAAATATTGCCTGTGGGTGTGGTGAATGCAGATATAACTGGTTTCACAAGGGAATCAGATAAGCATCTAAACATGGTTCAGAGTAAGAGGGAAAATGGAGGACAAGGTGGGTTACCTTTGTAGAAAGCTGGTACAGAATTGACAAGCTAATTATGTACTGCTTTCTCACATTCCACCCACCAGAAAGTCATGGTTATTCAAAACATTGCCCACCATAGTGGCTCCTGCTCTTCTCTCAGCAGTGAGCTCATTAATCTTCTTTGGTTCCCATTCAAGTAATGTCTTGACTTTCAAATCTTCTTTATTATTTCCATATCTCATTCATTCAACACCAGGTTATAGTCCAACCGGTTTAATTGGAAGCACACTGGCTTTCGGAGCGTCGCTGTTTCATCAGGTGGTAGTGGAGGGCTCAATCCTAACACACAGAATTTATAGCAAAAATTTACAGTGTGATGTAATTGAAATTATACATTGAAAAACTGATTGTCTGTTAAGTCTTTCATCTGTTTGAATACCATGATAGTTTCACTTCTTTCATGTGTAAATCACAAAACCTTTTTTTTAAAAAGTTGCATTCACAGGTTAGCTGTTAACAATGGTGATAGCCATGGGTTTTTTTAACCTTGTCCAACCCAATCCAACATCTGCACCTCCACGTAATATGAGAGGGCACAGTGGCATGGTGTGTTTCAGTGTTGTACCACCCTGTGTCTCTGTAACACAGGCCATAGCACAACACTACATTATTTTCCATGCCATTTGAGGACACTGTGCAAAGAAATCACCATCGAACGTGTGTGATCATCCGAACCATTAGAGGGCGCCGCAAAAAGAGGCGACTATTTACATCTGTGATCTTCCACTGTGCGAAAGGGGGCGCTGTGCGAGGAGATTCTCTCAGGGTAGTGCACGATCCTCCACACCATTCGAGGGCGCTGTAGGAGGAGGTCCCACTGGGCAGTGTGCGATCCTCCACGCCGTGAGAGGGCGGTGTAGGAGGAGGTCCCACTGGGCAGTGTGCGATCCTCCACACCGTGAGAGGGCGGTGTAGGAGGAGGTGCCACTGGGCAGTGTGCGATCCTCCTCACCGTGAGAGGGCGGTGTGCGGGGCGGCCTCCAGAGATAGGCTGCCGCCTTGCCTGGAGGCTTTTGGCTGGTGCCTCGCTGGCAATGCGCAGGCGCCCAGAAGGAGGCAGGGAGGCAAGATGGCGCGGTTGTGTGAGGGTTTCACGTTGTGCGGTTTATCGAGGGCCGCCGCCGTACGCGGTGTGGAGCCCGCTGGGCCGGACCGTGTCGTTGTCACTCGTGAAGATCGGACCGTCACCGTCTACAAGGTGAAGTAACCATAGGAGAGGACAGTGGTGTCTGTGATGTGTTTGGGCCCGGGCCCGGGGCCGGGAAAGCGGGTTTGCGTTGGCATCGTTACGGCTTTTGCCCGAAACGTCGATTTCGAAGCTACTTGGATGCTGCCTGAACTACTGTGCTCTTCCAGCACCACTAATCCAGAATCGTTACCGGGAAACCTGGTCCATCCCGGCCCAGCTCAGCCCGCTCCTGGCCCTGCTCCCCCCCCACTTCCGACCCTGCTCCCTCCTATTCGATATATCCCTGAAAGATGGAGAGGACAGAATAGCAACCCCGTCCTTCGTCAGAGGGTACGGGGTAGGAACCTGTAACGATATAGAACATTACAGTGCAGTACTGGCCCTTTGGCCCTCAATGTTGCGCCGACCTGTCATACCAACCTGAAGCCCATCTAACCTACACAATTCCATGTACGTCCATATGCCTGTCCAATGATGACTTAAATGTACTTAAAGTTGACGAATCTACTATCATTGCAGGCAAAGCATTCCATACCCTTATTACTCTCTGAGTAAAGAAACTATCTCTGACATCTGTCCTATATCTATCACCCCTCAATTTAAAGCTATGTCCCCTCGTGCTCACCATCACCATACTTGGAAAAAGGCTCTCCCTGTCCACCCTGTAATCTAATCCTCTGATTATCTTGTATGTCTCTATTAAGTCACCTCTCAACCTTCTTCTCTCCAACGAAAATAACCTCAAGTCCCTTAGCCTTTCCTCGTAAGACCTTCCCTCCATACCAGGCAACATCCTAGTAAATCTCCTCTGCACCCTTTCCAAAGCTTCCACATCCTTCTTATAATGCGGTGACCAGAACTGTACACAATACTCCAAGTGCGGCCGCAGCAGAGTTTTGTACAGCTGTAGCATAACCTCATGGAACTCGATCCCTCTATTAATAAAAGCTAAAACACTGTTTGTCTTCTTAACAACCCTGTCAACCTGGGTGGCAACTTTCAAGGATCTGTGTACTTGGACACCGAGATCTCTCTGCTCATCTACACTACCAAGAATCTTACCATTAGCCCAGTACTTTGCATTCCAGTTACTCCGACCAAAGTGAATTACCTCACACTTGTCCGCATTAAACTCCATTTGCCACCTCCAAGCCCAGCTCTGCAGCTTATCTATGTCTCTCTGTAACCTACAACATCTTTCGTCACTATCCACGGCTCCACCGACCTTAGTATCGTCTGCATAGAACTCTGTAGTCACTTTTGTAATGTAGGAAACGCGGCATGTAATTGATTTTCGTGTGAGATTGCCAGACACAGTTTGATATTCAATACTTTATGATGCTGCTTGATGAATATTGGCAAAGATAGTAGGAGCGCAGTGCACTTTCCAGCATCCACCTGAGAGGCACAATCCCATTTGAATGTCTCTTATGCAGTCTCAAGTCACAAGAATCTGAAAAAACATTTACATCAATAAAATTTACATCTTCTGTATTCTGTTTGGTTTTGCAAAGGTATCAGACCAAAAGCCGCTCGGAAGTTGGACGGTCAAGCAAACCCAAAAAATCACATGCCCTGCTGTTTATAACAGCCAAACTGGAGAATTTGTTGTTGTGCAAGATCATAAGGTAACAATATAAAGAAGTTTGAAATTCAGGTAGTTCTGCATTTTGTGTCTTTGGTAAAGTTGAAACATGATTTGAGAGTCTTATAACTCAATATTTTCAAGGGAGACTTTGCATTCCCTTTGACAGTGTGGACTTTTAGTAAACTTATTTAAATTTGTGGACACTCCCACCCATGCTTTCAGTGTAGTTACAAAGAAAAACTTGAAGATTTATTTAATACTTTTCATGATCACAAAACAGCACAAAGTGCTTATTGGGATACTTTTGAAGTACATGCTACATGTGCAGAGCTCGCCACACCCCCCACCCCTCCAATCTCATACACAGTTGGGTTGTCAGTGTGAATGTGTAGTAATAAAGGCACATATTTATATAGGATCATTAGTGTAACAAAGGTTGAGGTGCTTCATACAGAGTAATCAATTAAAAATTTGGTGAACTTGCAGTTTTAAAACATTTCTTTACAACTATTGGTATGGCCTTTATTGTTTCTCTTGTAGCATTCCATTACTTGTGATAAATGACCAATTTTTTTTTCAATTTTACATCTTACAATGTGATGTGTTGTTTGGTTCAGTTTTGTTCTCCAAGTGAAACCACAGCTTGGGCTTTTCCAGAGAAGACCTATTTTCCTTGAGGTCTGTAAATTTGACCTCCAAATTTGAGGAAAGACATTCTGGCTATTGACGGAGTGCAGCATAGGTGCACGAGGTCAATTCCTGGAATGGTGGGATTACCTTACATTGAAAGACTGAAGCGACTGGGCTTGTATACCCTTGAGTTTAGAAGACTGAGAGGGGATCTGATTGAGACATATAAGATTATGAAAGGATTGGACACTCTGGCAGCAGGAAACATGTTTCAGCTGATGGGTGAGTGCCGAACCAGAGGATACAGCTTAAAAATACGGAGTAGACCATTTAGGACAGAGATGAGGAGAAACTTCTTCACCCAGAAAGTGGTGGCTGTGTGGAATGCTGTGCCCAGAGGGCAGTGGAGGCCCAGTCTCTGGATTCATTTAAGAAAGAGTTGGATAGAGCTCTCAAAGATAGTGGAATCAAGGGTTATGGAGATAAGGCAGGAAGAGGATACTGATTAGGAATGATCAGCCATGATCATATTGAATGGCGGTGCAGGTCGAAGGGCTGAATAGCCTACTCCTGCACCTATTGTCTATTGTAACTGGGATCAAATACAATCTGCTCTTTTTATATTTTCTTATCAATCTGTTCAAAGATGTTATGACACACCTCTGGAACTTTGTTAATAACAGATGCGAAGAATTAATGCAAGGATATAGATTTGCCTGTAATGGACTTTGTATGTAAATTTCTAATTGGCTACATGGATGATTTAGTGGTGGCGGTGATTAGTAGTTGGAGAAAATGTCAGTGATTTAGATTAGATTAGATTACTTACAGTGTGGAAACAGGCCCTTCGGCCCAACAAGTCCACACCGCCCCGCCGAAGCGCAACGCACCCATACCCCTACATCTACCTCTTACCTAACACTACGGGCAGTTTAGCATGGCCAATTCACCTGACCTGCACATCTTTGGACTGTGGGAGGAAACCGGAGCACCCGGAGGAAACCCACGCAGACACGGGGAGAATGTGCAAACTCCACACAGTCAGTCGCCTGAGGCTGGAATTGAACCCAGGTCCCTGGCGCTGTGAGGCAGAAGTGCTAACCACTGTGCCACCGTGCCGCCATTTGTTGGTGGGAAAGCTATTTGGTTGTGTGCAAGAGCGCTTTGGATATAAAAAGGATTTCTCCCTTTGAACCAGGAGATGTAGGTTCAATATTATGTATGTAATAACATCTCTGAACAGGTTGATTTAAAAAAGAATGAAAGGATTTAGATTGGACTGCACGTAATGTGAAATTTTAACATTAGCTTTTCTAAATCTCTTCTAGGTTTTAAGGATTTGGAATGATGAAGATGTCAATCTGGAAAAAACATTTAAAGCAACAGTAGGTTGAGATTCACTTGGATTCGCGAACCACACAAAGCAAATTAACTTCAGAAACTAATATTTTGTCATTCGGAATGAAAACTATTCAACTTTACAACCATATACATAGAGTGTAACCGTGAAGAATGTAGTTTAATTTACAAGTTTTATGAAAGAGTTTTACTTTTATCTGCAGTACAAGCTGCATTAAATAGTATTTTGGAGTTTTTATGGTTATACAGCAGAGCATTAAAATATTTTCTGTAATGTTTTCTTTATAGAATCTTTGCTCTATACATTTTAAGCACTAAAATAATAGGTGAATCAAAACATAGAGTCGCAAAATATGTTGAAAACCCCAATGTCAGCTGTATTGATCACACTTACCTCTTAGAATTACCTAAAATACATTACAGCTGCAGTGGTTCATTGGTGCTTCAATCTTGATGTATTAGTAATGTTGATCTGCATTACTTTCAAGCTGCTGACTCAGTAGTCACTTATATAGTAGCTTAGAATCTGCATTAAGTTACAGACTATGACCATGAGGAGTCAAAACAGAACGACCTCATTTAGAAAGTTTGGAGTCTCAACTCTTGGTCATGTTAATAAAAGCCTTTCTTGGAGTACATTGGTTCAGAGAGAGGAACATACTTTTGTGGAACTACAAAGAAGCTATGTGAAATCAGGCCATTTGGCCCATCCTGTCACGTTGGTATTGACCCATCTTCTGAGCCATGTTTCTGATTCTTTTCTGTTTCCAAGTTCCTTATTCTCTAGGAATTGCAATAGAATGTAAGTAGATTAACGAAATGGACAAATCCATGCAGGTGGATTTTAATGCATGAAGTTCTGGAGGATCCCTTTTCTAACTTGTTTTTTGAGGAGGCAGTCCAGAATGTTTTCTGAATGGCCAGCTTTGATTTACTGGATAACCTGAGTGATTTAATGATCCAAGTACAGGTATCTCTCAAAATCTCTAAAAGAAAATAATGAAGGCAAAGGCACTATTGCTCTTTAGGTTGGAGATACTGTTGCATTTGCACAGAGATCTTGTTAAACTCCATCTGGCAACTGCACTCATTTCGAGGTACAGGTCGTTCTGCTATAATGCGTGTTTCTTTAATGTGAATTCACTGCAACGTGTTTGACATATTGGGGACACTGTTTCTAAAGCGCTAACTTTTTAAAAAATGTGTTGTCTGTAACACGATTACATAACCAACACTAAAGCACGATTTTTCAATAATGTGGGGTTGCAAAGAACTTAACCATCGTGTTATACAAGAATTACCTGTGGTGCATCCCAGAAATATATTACTGACATTGGTTAAAATGCTGTGCAGATTTATTGGAATGAAACTAGGGCTCATAAGGTTAAATTATGAAGACGACTTGCATGTATCATGTTTACATTCCCTTATGGGGTAAATGATTGTCATGATGGCTCATGTATTTTGTCTCTACCCTGATTAATTTAAATGATATTATAGTGTTTAGGAAGGGATTTGAGAAATTCTGAGTCAATTGGGGCAGATAGTCTGTTCCGTGATGCAGAGCTTAGGGGAAACAGGTAAACCTTTGGCTGACTTGTGAAACATATAAAGGATAGCATGAATCTGACTCTTAGGACCAAATGACTGTGTCCTCAGTACCATGCTACATGGCTAAGAAATATGGACAACTTGCAGCTACCAGGAAAAGTAACCTAACAATTTCCATCTTTATTATGTGTGATACAGTATGGATGCATCCTGGTAGTTCAAAATCATAAATGCGGCGTCCTCTGAAATGCAGATTCCCCCAAGTGTGTTGGCATCAATCAAAATGTAGATAGGGCCTGTGTGCAGAGTGGAACACTACCATGTCCCCAAGATTCTTAAGTATAGGTGAGAGATCTGGCACCAAATGAAGGCTTTGCTTCAGTGTTGCTTGCAATGTGACATAACAGTCCTAAAAATAGACTGTTCATCTGGAATTCTCTCACTGATGAGAAATGGTGACATCTCCTGTGTATATAAACCAGCAGCTACAGCAGTTTGGCGACCAGTGCAAACACCAGAAACAACTATTAGCTTCATAAATGAAGTTTGAGGTACGACTTGCCTCTTGAGGATTGTCCATTACTGAAGGTCATAGAGATGTACAGCACGGAAACAGACCCTTTGGTCCACCTTAACCATGCCGACCAGATATCCTCATCTAACCTAGTCCCATTTGGCCCATAAAACTATAGACCAGTGAGTCTGACATCGGTGGTGGGCAATTGTTGGAGGGAATCCTGAGGGACAGGATGTACATGTATTTGGAAAGGCAAGGACTGATTCTGGATAGTCAGCAGGGCTTTGTGCATGGGAAATAATGTCTCACAAACTTGATTGAGTTCTTTGAAGAAGTAACAAAGAGGATCGATGAGGGCAGAGCAGTGGACGTGATCTGTATTGACTTCAGTAAAGCGTTCAACAAGGTTCCCCATGGGAGACTGATGAGCAAGGTTAGATCTCACGGAATACAGGGAGAACTAGCCAATTGGATACAGAACTGGCTCAAAGGTAGAAGACAGAGGGTGGTAGTGGAGGGTTGTTTTTCAGACTGGAAGCCTGTGACCAGTGGAGTGCCCCAAGGATCGGTGCGGGGTCCTCTACTTTTCATCATTTATATAAATGATTTGGCTGTGAGCATAAGAGGTACAGTTAGTAAGTTTGCTGATGACACCAAAATTGGAGGTGCAGTGGACAGCGAAGAAGGTTTCCTCAGATTACAACAGGATCTTGATCAGGTGGGCCAACAGGCGGAGAAATGTCGGAATCTAAAGCAAAGAGCCATAACCTTTAGATCCCACCCCTCCCCAACAACCTGTTGAAGCTGGTGCCATTTAAAGTCTGAGATTGCCACATAAAAATCTAACAGACTATTTAAAGTTTACAGATCAAGTTGAGTAAATGGATTTAAACTGCACATTGTCTGTTCTGAAATCAAATGATACACCGAGATAAAGGGACTGGACGATCTACTACTTTTCTGTTATTCTTTTCACACCCTACTGCTCTGTTTGGTCATGCCCTTTTCACTTTCTTTTGTGGGTCAGTTGGCAAGATGCAGTTGCAGAATCTAGCCACTGTGGGGCATTTTAGAATGTCAGGCAGTCTGTGTTAATTTGCATCTTAGAACAGACCCAAATGAAGATAATACCAGAAATATTTGCCAAGAAGAATCTTTATGAAAGTTCTGTTTTTATTTTTGCTTGACCCTTAATTTCGGCATCAGAGATTTCAGCTACTCGTAGGTGGGCAGGGGCTATGAATTTATTTTCCCTGGAAAGCATTCAAGTTAGAACTAGTAGCCAGAGACTCTGCAGTCAGGATAACAAGCTTGCAAAGGCAAATGCATTGCAATTATCGCATGTAAATTTAGAATGGGAGGTGCATCAGGTTGGTACAAACATTTATCAGCAGGGAGTAATATACTGTGGGGGGAGTATTTTAAATATTTTCTTGTTCTTTGCATGTGCTCGCTCCCAGGCTATACATGTAAATTTATGTGTCGTACTTTAAAAAGCTATTTCAAACTACAACAATTCCTTCAAGAGTTGGAAGGATGTAATTCACCTCAGGAGGGAAATGTCTATCTTCAGGAAAAAAAGAATACTAACTGTGCGCAAGTAAGGGAGAAACTGAGTCAGCAACAGAAAATAACTTGAGCAGGATCCCTTTACTGTATCTTCAGTGACATACAATTAAGTTAGTTGCCTTTATTAAATATTTAGCTATTTGTTTAACCTGCTTTTATTTATTTGTTTGTATTCATATTTCAGTGATATAATTGAAGAAAATGATTTTTTCAGTAATGAATTAGAAAGATGTTTGTGTTAAGGGCTGAAGAGGCAACTTGTTAATTGTCCTTGTTGATCCATCTGATTCTTTTTTCCAACATTTCAGTTAGAAAGCAAAATTTACCAAATACACACTCTACCTGACATTGAACCTCTGGTAATTTTTGAAAGAGGAAGTGTGAGACAACTTGATGCCCTTCTGTCGGCTCCACAGCAAGATCTGGAAAGTGTCTTATCAAAAGATGAAGTCATCAGGTTTGTATCAGTAACACTGCTTTGAGCATTGTTTCAAAATACTCCTTTGCATAACTTGTTTGTTTACTTCATTTTTGTTTATTCACTCATGGGATGTGGGTGTTGCTAACTGGCCAGTATTTATTGCCCGTCCCTCGCTGTCCTTGATCTGAGTGACTAGCAAGGCCATTTCAGAAGGTAGTTGAGAGTCAATCACGTCACTGTGGGTGTGAAGTCACATGTAGATCAGACCTACAGATGGTAGATTTTCTTCACTGAAGGACATCAATAAGCCAGGTGAGTTTTTTTTTCCTGACAGTCAACAGTGGTTTCATGGTTATCAATTGATTCTTAATTACAGCTTTTTATAATTGAATTCAAATTTCTCCATTGCTGTAATAGTGGTATTTGAGCTTGTGTTCCCAGACATTAGCTGAGTTTCTGGGTTAATAGTCTAGCAATACCAGTTGGCCATCATCTCCCCCATGTTCATGTTTATGTTCAGTTTCTCTTTTTTTTTTTGGAGAAATTTTGTGAATTGGCATTGAAAAAAAATTAAAACATGTTTGTATTTTTGTGATGAGTAGATAAATGGTTGAAAATATGGCTCACCTTTCAAATGTTAGATTAGAAAGGCTATTTAGTGGATAAAAGGTTGAGAGGAGACGGGCTTGATGGCAGTGTAACCAGAGTCCAGGGCTAATGCTCTGTTTATAGATTCGCATCTAACCAAGGCAGCTGGTGGAATTTAAACGAAAATTAATAAAAAATATCTGGAATATGGATCAAGTCTCAGTGGTGACAACAGAACTGTCATCAGTTGTCTTTAAAAGCCATCTGAATCACTAATTTTTTTATAAAAGGAATTCTTACCTGATCTGGCCTATATATGACTTCAGATCTACAATGACGTGGTCAACTCTTATAACCCTCCGAAATGACATAGGTTCTGGGCAATTAGGGATGGGCAACAAATGCTATCTTATCAGTGGCACCTACATCCTATGATTGCAATAAGAATGTACAGAATTTGGTAGTCAGCTGACTGGAGTAGGAAGATCTAAGTCCTGGCTTTGCTAATCTATGCTGAGATATAAAGAGCCAACAGCTCTCTGCTGCCTTGCCGAAGTCATGTTTGCTTATTTAACAATCAAGTTCACTTAGTTAAACTCTGTCTTCACCAAACATGCCTGTATTATGATCAGGAGCAGGAATCCTGACTTTTGAAAAATTTTATATATATCTCACTAACTTTGAGTGGGTGATATCAACAATGCCCAGTAGTTGCTTTGGAAGTCAGCTGACTGAACAATCATCTGTTGTTCTTTCCTCACTTCCTCACTCAATCTTCACTTGTTTCTGTCTGCCTTCTTTAACCACACAGCTACTAAGCGATATCAATGAGAGAATTACAAAACAGTGATCTAATCTAATACGATAAACCATTAAATTTAAACTTTATCATTTCTCAAAGTAATAAGACTCTTAAAGGTTTTGTAACTGCTTAAATTTCCATGTAGTTTTCTGTTGCTCTTGAAAGTCTTTGTACCTAACAGATGTAGCAGTTACGTTTGTTAAGTTTTCCGATAAATATGTAATTTACTTTTAGGTGGAGTGATATTTTACTGGAAGCTGGAAGCCCTGTGGTCGTCTTTGTCACCGAACAGGTGGGGAAAAAAAGTACATTGAATTGATACAGCTTGAACAGAGCCTGCTTAAATATCAGCCCCTTGCAATCACTGTAGTAGCAGTGTGCTTACTAGACAAAACTGCACCACAGCATCCCACCAAGATTTGTACAGTACTTTCTCCCAAAAACTGCAGCCTTTTCCAATTAGGACATGGGTATATCACACCCAATCTCCCTGCAAAAGTTCACATTTGTTCAGGTCACCATGCCTTAACTGTTGCAGGGTCAAAATTCTGGAACTCTCTATATTAGAACCCTATGGGAGTACCTGCACTGCCTTCATTGTGAAATTATGAATAAACAATGAGTTCCAAAGATGTCTACACCCTGTGTTTTTTTTTAATTCTTCAGTTTGAATAAAACTGGAGTACATGTTGGTCATCAACAAAATATTTCATGCTGTAAAATGAGATGCTCTGCCCGTTACTTCGGTCAGTTTTCCTCTTGTTACTCGGTTGTCAGCTTGGAAGCACTGAAGTGTCAGTCTGCAGATTATTGGGCCAAGCCCGGCTGTGGTGCTTGAACATATTAAATATTGAAATAAAGGCTCATCATGCTGATCAATTCTGTGTTCATCTGCCTTGCCAGTCAAGCTCTTTACATTAAAACATACACAAGTTAGCTTTATGGGCCTCCCATGTGTCTTATCCTGCCCATGTTCTCTCCACCAACTAGACTGTCCTAGCATTCCTTCTACATCTGTTCGGACCATGTTCATTACTTTGCATCCACTCTGTGCTCTATTTCCATACCAGATTAGTTTCAAACTTTCGCAACAGCTGTCTAACCTTCTGACCGGGTGTGTAATTGGTGTGTAATAAGCATGAAACCATATGAACATTTTTAGTTAGCCCAGTGTATCTAATCTGCGTATTCTCAAAAAGTCCCTTAAATGTATGCCACTGTATCTTTATTGACCTACCTTTTAACTTAATTTGCCAGTTCACTTTAGCTAACTCAACTTTCATTTCCTCATCATTACCCTTGACTTAAAAACCAGTCTTTGACCTTCTTTGTTCCCTCAAACTAAATATAAAATTCTATTAGAAGTCTTTACTACAAAGTTATTAATTGATCCTATCTTGTTGCACAGGACTAGCTCGAATATCCTGTTCTCTGGTTGGCTCCAAATCATGCTTATAATGCATTATCTATCCAAACAAGATCTATAAACTTCTTTTCTAGGCTTCCTTTGCTGAGTTCATTTGTCCAGTTTGAAGGAAAATTAATATCACCCATGATTGTAGCCAGACGTTGTTACAAGGAGCGATAGCTCTTCATTTTGACTGCCTTGTCATGTGGTTACTGTTCAGCGGCCTGTGTACCACTTCCACAAGTGACTTCTGGTCTTTATCTTCTCTCATCTCCACCCAAACTACTTATACATTTTAATTTTCTTAACTTGGGTCAGTCCTCTCTATTATGCTGATACCCACATTAATTGACAGTCACCTATCAATCTTTTTCCAATTTCTTCTTCCAAAACATGTTCAACATTCAAGGTACCAGTCTGTCATCCTGCAACCATGTCTCTGTAGTGGCTGTCAGAACATATTTATTTAATTCTTCTGGTGCTATCTGCATGCATTCAGGTACAGACCCTTTTGTCTTTATTATTATTTTTTTCACTTCACCTTATCAGTTCATTTTATTGCTAGATTAATACATTTTTTTTTGTTAGTCTGTTTAACATTTCACATATTAGTACTACTCTCTCTCTTGCCTCGTCCCTATTCTTGGGTTTGATATTAGTTTCAACTTATCTCCATTCTGCAATTATTGTCCCATAGTGTGCATGGAAAGGTGCTAATTTGATGGATGTTTGTTTTCAATTCAAAGCCTTTTCTATTTATAGAGTGGAATGTACCATCTGTATGCGGAGAAAGTAAACCACAATGTACGGCACAAGTTTAAACTGGATTCAGAAGAGAATGGCTGTCCTTTGAGTTTTGTGCTTTCCAATAAACAAGAGAGTATCATCCTTTTATGTTTATGTAAGTTACATTTGATCTAATTTGTTGTGCATAGTTTACGTGAATAGTTTAGAACATGTTTGTCTGACTTATAGATTTGATTTATTTTTGTCATATGTACTGAGATACAGTGAAAAATCTTGTTTTGCATGCTAACCAAACAAGTCATAACTTACTAAGTACATCAGTAACAGAACAGAATGCAGAATATAGTGTTACAGCTACAGAAAAGGTGCAGACAAAGATCAATTCAAATATGAGAGGACTGTTCATAAATCTGAAAATAGTGAAGAAGTTGACATTGAATCTATACAATATGCAAGCAATATATTGTATCTTGATACAACCTTATTGTAATTATTTTGCATATCGTTTAACAATAATTAGTGGATGAATGCTGATGATATTTGATCAGTCATGTGTCTAGCCACCATTTAGGAATGGATATAAAGCTGTATTTTCTTGAAGTATTATTTTATATTGTACTGCAAATAATAGTTTTATAATATTGGCACCATTTGTGCTAAAGGCATACTTTCTGTCAACTCTACAGTTTCCACTGAAATTTGGAGCAGCATTAGGCCTGATCATAGTAGGCACATTACAAATGAGATTATAATCTGGTGTTACCAGTCCAGCCCCACTGGTGGCAGACTGTGTTTGGGCTCATTGTTCTGGTTGCGACAGTATTATGACTAGACCCAGGACATGTAGCATGAGATCATACTACACTGTTAGAGGATTTGAACAGGCAAATCACATTCATTATTAATTTTATTTTGAGAAAATTTCAGGTTTACTGATAGTGAGATGTCTGAAACAATATTATTAGTATAACAATTCCAGTAGTTGAAAGGGGGCAGTGTAGATTGCAACTATTCAGCCACTCGGTTACTTTAATTGCAACCTTAAAAATTGGGAATTCGGCAATGCCTTTGTCAAACTAACTTGCTGGTCTGTCACAAGGCCATTATCAATTTTTTTTTAAAATCCACTGCCTTCAGTAGAATTGAAAATCCAACCTGGTGAAAGTGTTTTCAATTGTAGTTGACATGTTGGATGAATGATGTGGCATAAAGAAGGAAAGCACAGCTATCCATGATCCATCTGTATTCTACATGATCTCTTTACAACCATTGGCATATAGCTGAAGCCAATGTTTACCTTTTCAGTATTTATATTTCATTGCTGCATGTTTTTAAGAGCACAGAGAGGCCGTCAGCCCCTCGATTACATTCTGCTGTTCATTCATGGCTGATTTGATTGCCTTCACTTCATTCCACTCCCCCCAAATAATCTTGACAAACAAATATTTGTCTTACTGAATCTTGCATATATTTAATGATTTAGCCTCACAGCTCCCTGGAAAAGAGAATTTGTGATACTTAAAACACTTGGAGAACAAATTTTCCCTTCCTCTCAGTCCTTGGGGGGACGGATCCCATTATTTTTCCAGAGTGCTCCCAGTTTTAGATGACCCCCATGGTAGGGAACATCCACAGCATCTGCCCTTTCAAGAGCCCCTACCGTATCATGTGTTTCAAATTTTGACAAATTGTTTGATATTTCTGTTCACTAAAGAAGAGGAAAACAACAACAAACTGCCATTTCCAAGATGTCACAGTAGAGTGCAGAGCCAATGGGGAACTTCAAACCGGTGACTACAGGAAAACAACACATATGGACCAAATACTGAACTACAGAAGCAATCATCCCAACAACCACCATCAAAGCTGCATTACAACAATGTTTCAATGAGCCACCACACACTGTAGCACAGAATAACTACGAAGAGCAGAGGAAAATCACCTATGCAGTGTATTCAAAAAGAACGGGTATCCAATGAACACAGTCAGGCGATTTCTCAGCAACAAACCCAAACAAGCAGACAAAACACGTCCAGAAACTCTAGCCATTCATCCCCTATATCAAAGAGTATCTCAGAAATGACTGCCAGACGACTCAGACCTCTTGGCGTCATGATAGCCCACAAACCCACCAACACACTAAAACAGCAGCTAATGGACAAACAGGCAGGAAACTAGCCACCAGGATACATGAACATCAACTAGCCACAAAAAGACATGACCCACTCTCTGTAGTATCTTTACATACAGATGAGGAAGGACACCACTTCGACTGGGACAACACACCCATCCTAGGACAGGCCAAACATAGACATGCACGAGAATTCCTCGAAGCATGGCATTTCAACCGGAACACATTCAACAAACACATTGATTCAGACTCCATTTACCACCCTCTGACAAAAAGAACAGGAAATGATATCACTACAGGAAATGACATCACCAATCCAAGGAAATCTAAACACATAAATACAAAGCAGGCTATTAACACCAGTGCTTTAACGGAAGCTCACTGATGATGTTACCTAGTTGTGGTGACAAAACATGTAAAAACAAACCTTTCAGCTAAGCGAGCAAACTTACATCCGTATTTCTATACAGGTCAGGGAATGCAGGAAAAGTGAACGTGAGGCATGTTGGATCAACTATGACCCTGTTAAATAGTGAAGCAGGCTTGAGGGACTGAACAGCCTACTTCTGTTTCCATTTCTTACTGTCTTGTGATCTTATGTCTGGAATTCCACTATATTGCACCATATTCTAAACTGCATCTTATCAAATCCAATCATTATTGTCATTTCAATTATAAATAACTGCTTCAAAGTTTTGTTTGCTGCAGAAATCAATTATTTAAACAACTGTTGTATCTTATTAAATCATTAATCCCACATATTCATCTGATACAAACAAGCAGCAGTTGGTGTTACTTTATTTTGCTGGTCCAAAAACCTGTGCTGCTGTGCAGCACCTGCATTGCTTAATGTCACAGTAAAAGGGTTGATTTTATATCCACTTAATACTGTTCATTTGCCAGCAAAGGAGCAGCTCATGCTATTGAACGTATTTAAGAGAAATATGTGCATCGGAACTGAAATTTTTTCCCTCCTTTTGTCTCAGATTCCAATGGCTGTATCTACAAAATGCCTTTGTCATTAAACAATTCAAATGGTCAAGAGCAGGTTCTACCTCAGTCATTACTGCTGCAGCTGCCAAATTGTGAGAAATCATTCGACCATGCTGCTGTCCTTATCCTGGATGAGACGCATATCGCTGTGTTAGGAGCTCCGCATTTACATCAGTGCGCCATCACAGGTACCTGTTATACTATAAATACTGATGTGTTTCAAAATTTGATGCACAGTTGGAGACATGAAAAGTCAAAAGCTTCGGATTGTGGGTTTGTGCCTGAAGTGTTTGTGCCAATCTGTCAATTTTGATGCATTGCTGATGGAAGTCGGAAGCATTACACTGTTGACATAGGCTGATAGTGTAGACAGCTGGTCTTGGAATGTGATTGGTAGATCTTGAGACAGAGCTGATACCTCGATTAGCTGCATTGTAGCAGATCTATTTGTGGCATGGGAGAGAGTAATTTATAAAGATGGAATCTAGCTTGGTATATTCCCAAGAAAGTATGGATGTTTTCTTTTACTCTGTTGAATGAGTGGAAGATGTTTTTACAAAAGTTAAGGAAAAAATACATACTACTGACACAAACTGATTAAATATTCTAGCAGATTGCCGGTGATGTCGAGAAATATCAATTTTTTTCTGCCTCCTGCATGTCATTCAGGGTGTTTACAATAGAGTTGAATGATAGTTAAATTCCTCATGTATCAATGGATCTTTGTAGTTTGTATGGCACTTGAAAATGCATTTATGGGAGTTGGAGAACAGATTTATTTCCTGCTGGAGTTCCTGTGCATAGCACTTGATCCCTCGTGACAGGAATAATATCCCTGACTCCTTTAGGTGGTTTTAAACTGCTGGTTTTGTATTGATGGCAACATTTAGCTCCTAAGATTAATAGCACCAGGTAATTGTAGCTGAATTCATGAGTTGTTTTCTGGTGATGTCAGCACCAGCTGAGGCTGTGAGGCAACGGCACTCTAGTTGTGCAACCATATGTGTTTAAGACCCATTGTGTCTGCACCAGTGGATTTAAAAATCTGACTACACTAATATCATTTTCCAGTTCTTGGCATATATCCCTAGAGGCTGTGACAACGCAAATGAATGTTTAAATACTATTTAAGTGTTTGGAGAGTTTTAGTTAACCACCCTTTCAGGTAGAATTCCATACTCAACTCCTTTTGGTTGAAAATATTGTTCCTTAACGCTCCTCTTAACTTTTAACCATGCCTTAAATTTATACCTTCTGGTCATTGACCACTCTACGAACGGGAGAAAAATGCCTTCCTATCCACCCTGTCAGTGCCGTTCATGATTTTATACACCTTTTATAGGTCCTGTCTCAACCTTTTAATGCTCCAAAGAAAATAATCCTAGCCTGTCCAATGTTTCTTCGTAGCTCATACCCTCCAGCCCAGGCAGGAGGGTTATCCCTCCTTTGCATCTTTCCTACATTGCAACGACCAGAACTGCACACAGTACTCCAGTTTGTGCCGAACCAGTGTTTTATGCCGTTCCAAGATATCTTCCCTCCATTTGTATTCTGTGCTTGGTGAATAAATGCAAGTTTCTTATATGCTTTCTTAATTACACCTGGCCTGGTACCTTCAGGGCTCTGTCAATATGCGCATCAAGGTCTTTCTGATCCTAGGTACTTTACAGCACCTTGCCATTCATCGTGTAATCCTTTGCCTTATTAACTTGCCCCCAAGGGCATTACCTCATAAGTTTTCAGGTTGAATTCCATTTTCCACTGCTCTGTACAGCTGACCAGTCTGTTGATCTCCTCTGACAATTTACAGCTATCCTTATTATTTACTACCATACCAATTTTCATGTCATCTGTGATCATCTTGATTATATCCTCTACATTTAAGTCCATATCATTAATGTACACCACTAACAGGAAGAGCCAGCACTGAGCTCTGCAGAATCCCACTTGATGAAAGTGAGGACTGCAGATGCTGGAGATCAGAGTCAAGATTAGAGTGGTGCTGGAAAAGCACAGCAGATCAGGCAACATCCGAGGAGCAGGAAAATCGATGTTTCGGGCAGGAGCCCTTCAATCAGGAATGAGGCTGGAAGCCTTGGGGGTGGAGAGGTAAATGGGAGGGGGTGGGGCTTGGGAGAAGGTAGCTGAGACTGCGTTAGGTAGATGGAGGAAGGGGTAAAGGTGATAGGTCGGGGAGGAGCATCCAGCCACAGAAGCATACCTCACTATCACATCCTGCTTCCTGCCTCTCAGCCAATTTTGGATCGTATGTGCCATTTTGGCTTGGGATACTGTGTGCTCTTACTGTGTTGACAAGTCTGCCATGTGAAACTTTTATCAAAAGCCTTGCTGAAACACCACATCAAATATATGAACCTTATCAACACACCTGGATGCCTCCTCAAAATTGAATCAAATTTATCAAACATGACCTTCCTTTAACAAGTCCATGTTGACTATCCCCAATAAATCACAGTTTGATGTATTCTGACTCAATCTCAGTAGCCACTTCCCCACCAATTGTAGTTTGACTCACTTCTAATTTCCTGGTCTATCCATTCGTTTTTTTTATGGTGCTCAGTCCACTTCTGTTTGTCATTTATATAAAATAATTTGGATAAGAATTTAGGAGGCATGGTTTGTAAGTTTGCGGATGACACCAAAATGAGTGGTCCAGTAGACAGTGAAGAAGCTTGTCCAGGACTATAAAGAGATCTTGATCAGTTGAATCAATGGGATGAGGAGTGGCAGATGGAGCTAAATCTGGATATATGTGAGGGATTGCATTTTGGTAAAACAAATAAAGACAAGATTTAAACAATTAATGGTAAGATCCTGGGTAGTGTCGTCGAACAGAGAGACCTAAGGGTTCTTGGAAGTTTGTGTCACAAGTCGGATGGTTAAGAAGGTGTTTAGCATGTTTGCCTCAATTGCTCAGACCATTGAGTATAGGAGTTCCCATTGAATATAGGAGTTCAAACGTCACGTTGATGTTGTACAGGATGTTGGTGAGGCCTCTTGTGGAGTACTCTGGTTGCCTTGCTGCAGGAACGGAATTATTAAATTGGAGAGGGTTCAGCAAAGATGTACCAGGATGCTTTTGGGACTGGATGGTTTGAGTTATAAGGAGAGGCAGGATAGAATGGGGCTTCTTTCACTGGATAGTAGAAGGGTGACCTTTTATAGCATGTTTTCACTCAGGGTTGTTCATATTGGGAATGAACGCCAGAATAAGTGGTAGATGCAGCATAGTTACCATATATAAAACACATTTGGATAGATATATGAATAGGAAAGATTTAGAGCAATGTTGACCAAAGGCAGGCAAATGGAACTAGTTTATTTTGGGAACCGTGGTCAGCATGGATGAATTGGACCAAAAATCCTATGTGTGACTATAATAACGGGACAACACTAGCAGTTTGTTCAGCAGTCCTCCGGTACTCTGGCAGAGAATTTGAAAATTACTGCTTAGACCCCTGATACCTCATACCTTGCCTCCTACAACAGTGTTGGAGGTATTGAGCCTGGAGATTTATCTACCTTAAAATCTGCACCCAGTCCTTCATCCTGATCTCTATACCTCTGTTGTTCTTATGAAGACTTACACAAAGTATTCTTTGAGGATCATGACCACGTCCTCTGGGACTACATATAAATTATCTCTGAGACACTTGGGGCTTTACTTTTTCCTTTGTTATTTTCTTGCTCTTAAGAGTTTTTTTTAAAAGATGTTTTCCTTTATTCTACTTGCCAATGCTTACTTGTGCACTTGCTTACATTTCCTTACTTCCCCTGCATTCCTTATACTCCTTTTATGGATTCTGCATTATTGAGCCCTCAATATCTGCCATATGTTTGTCTTTTCAGTCCTAATCTTTATATCCCTTGACATCCAGGGTTCTTCGGTCCCATCCTTTATTTTTACAGGGACGTATTTGCCCTGTTCTCTTGTTTCCTCCTTGAAGGCCTCCTGCTGCACTGATGCACTTTTATCTGCCCTCAGTCCACTTTGACTAAATTGCTTTTTAGTAAAATCAGTCTTTTCCCAGTTTAGAACTTTTATTCCTGAACCACCCTTATCCATAACTATCTGAAATCTAACTGAGTTATGGTCACTATGTCCAGAATACTCCCCTACTGATACACCATCCTGTCTGGGCTCATTTCTGAATATTGCATCCAGAGCTGCTCCCTCCCTTGGTAGGCTTTCAAGATATTGGCTAAAATGTTCTCCTGTGTGTAAATTAAGTATTTTGCTCACCCGCTACATTATACACTAAAACTATCTCAGTTAATATTAGGGGAACTAAAATCCCCTATTTTACTGTCTTATTATTCCTGCACTTCTCTGAAATTTCATTACAAATTTGATCCTGACTCTTTGGGGGTTTGTATGGCACACCCAACAATGTGTTAGCCCATTCTACGGTTTTTTTTGTACTTCGACCCATCTGTTCTGATCATCCTTCCAAGATATCATCTCCCTTCGCTTATGTAACTGTTTCCTTGGTCGATATTGCAAATTTCTTTAAGAAATTTACTGATGGTTTTCTTTCAGATTCTTTGAGTATCTGGAATACAAAGTTTCAGACACTCCAGGGATGGAAGGAATTCCCAGATGGAAGCTGTGGCCAGGTACCTTGCTTTTCTATGTTGCCTGTTACATAGAAAGGGGTGTGATTCCTCTCATTAAATGCTACACGTTGAAATGCATCAAAATTGTCGGTCTTCCCTGGAGTGTTGTATCTTTCAAAACTACAGAAAGAGCTTATTCACATTTAAAATATTATGTGGACCTGCCTTAAGTGGGGAGTGCTCTTCATTTCCAGTCTTAGTGTAAAGTTACCCTATGTAATTGGTCACCTATCCTGCACCTCATGCTTTGTTGTCTGAGTTCAGTCCATGGATTATTTGAGATTTAACCACATTATAATGTTTCAGAGATCACATTGTGGTTCTTGAAACTGGAAAGCCTAGCTTTTATTGTTAAACAAAATATATCACCATAATTGATATATCACAGGCACTGTCACAAGCATCTTTTGGAAGGGAATTGATTCAATGTTAAATCGCCTTTACCTGGTGATGAATAGCAGTCGGATCTTTTCTTGCACTTCAGATCGCTTGATGAAAATCCATCCATAAGTAATGTGGTGTCAAAGTGAACTTCCATCCTTCTGAATTCGAGACGATGGATGGAGATGGATTTTACAATGGGAATTTTAGGAAACGTCAGCAGTAAGGAAAAGTTCTTGACAGAGTTGTCTTTTTCTTTTTGTTGAAGTTTTATTTTTATTTTTCAGTTATGGTGTTGTTATGGGAAGCTCTTTGTACCTCATGGAAAGGTGCTGACTGTGATTCCATTTACCTGCAAAACATCTTCCCTAGCAGCTGTCCTTGGCAAACTCAAACAGCCAGATGCTGCAGGTAGGTACCCACTGTTTAAAGTACCAGAATTTTATGTTATTTTCAGCATTTTGATGATTTGTAATAATGTTTTGCATATATGGACATGATATTCATTTATAAGTGTCCTATGCTGACTGGTTGATTTTTGAGACATTTCTTTCAGTGTTTCTGGTTTGAAGACCATGTGTTTGAGGATAATATTAGGCTTGAACACAGCATCTTTGTCAAAATAGACTACCTCTGTATTCTGACAGCTAAATACTCAATCAGACAAGATGAAAGAACACTACATCTTTGGAAAATGCTCCAAAGTCATTGAATCACAGGTTCCTCCACTTTTCCTTTCAGATATGTATGTGCAGAACATACTTAGTTTGCTAATATTCTTATTAAGTAATGTAACAATTGATGTGAACAATGTCCCACTGGAGCTTTCTTCTTGTCTTTTCTTCCTCAAAAGTAAAAGCTATTTCCAATGTTGTAAGCTGGAATACACTGCTTCACAATGAACAGTCTGCTGAGCTGGAACAAACTTTTTCACTCACCCCTGCTGAACCAAAACGCATGAGAAATGTAAGTATGTGTTTTGACGTTTGACAAGTGTTTTCCTGTTAATTAACTTAGTATATTGAAAAAGGAAAAGAAAGCTTTTCATTCTTCCCTCATGTTACTATATTTAATGGTTCTTTCTATCTACTTTATCTCCACATATGACTAACACTTTCATGTCAACGAGTAAAGTTATACTTCTCCTCATGGTCTTTTATTCAGAGGCTATTCTTCCCCTGAATCCAGAACTCATAGCCATGGAAGATCTCCCTTCTGCATCTACTCTTTCTGTCCTTTTAAGAATGTTGTAAGTTTCTATCAGCTGGCCTCTTGTTCTTCAATACTCAAAATGGAGGCCTAGTCTCCTCACAGGCAGTCCCACCATCCCAGGAATCAATCTGGTGAACCTCTGCAGTGTACCCTTGGGTAAGGAGACCAGAACTATGCCCTAACATTTGCCCTGTACTCTGGTTTCCTCCTTGAAAGCCTCCTGCTGCACTAATGTAGGTTTATCCGCAAATAGCGGCCCTCACTCCACTTGGACAAAATTGTATTTTAATAAAATTAGTCTTTTCCAAGTTTAGAACTTTTATTCCTGAACCATCCTTATCCATAACTATCTGAAATCTAACTGAGTTATGGTCACTGTCTCCAGAATGCTCCCCTATTGATATACTGTCCGTATGTCTGGGCACATTTCTGAATATTGCATCCAGAGCTGTTCCATCCCTTGGTAGGCTTTCAACATATTGGCTAAAAGTTCTCCTGTATGTAACTTAAGAATTTTGCTCACTCCCTACATTATGCACTAAAACTATCTCAGTTAATATAATATTTTACTCCCTTATTATTCTTGCCTTTTGTACTGTGGCAATCTTCTGTACCTAATGTATTAATCCCATCTCTCCTTATCGGGATATTAATGTCTAATATCCTTTAATATTCAGTTGCTAGTCTTGGTCTCCAATATTGGCAATAAAACCATACCCTTTTACTTATACTGTCGCCATCAAATCTCCCAGCTGGTTGCAAATACTTAATGCATTCAGTTAGTGCTTTTAATTCTACATTTGTAATGCTGTTTTCTAATTTGACCCTAAAACGTTTGTAATACTACTCCCTGATTTGACCCTAGGATTCTAGGATTTGTGTTTGCGACTTTCCACTTTGATTTACAGATTTTCCGCTTCCCACAACTAGCTTTATGTTTATCCCATCTAAATTCTTATTTGGAGGGCCCAATTGGACCTGAAATGTTAGCGTCTTTGTTTCTCTCTCTTCATGAATACTGACAAGCCTGCTTGGTTTTCCCCCAGCATTTTCTATTTATTGATTTCTGCTTTCCAGGATTGCAAATTATCGTTTTATACCCCTGTCTGATTCTGCTGCATTAAAGTCAACATGTGAAATAGCATAGAGTGTAAAATCAGTATTTCATCCTTTTCCATGGGTTCTTCACCAATCGTTAACTTCAAATTTAACCCCAGAACATCTGTTTTTAACAAATATTTCCAGGTGTGTTGTCCTTTGGTGTAAAAGCTCAATAAGGGAAAACCTGACAGTTTCGACATTAACTTTACATTTTCTGCTTTGCAGCTGCGAAACAGAAAAAGTAAAGTTGCGAGTCCTCCATCACAACTCATCTCTCTGGAACAATTTCTCAGTGTGATTCAGGTAAACAAATGATCTAACGAGTGTCCTTGTTTTGGCCTCAATGTGTGTTATCATTTTCTCGCTGTTCCCCAACCAAGATTTATTGATCCAAAAGCTGTGTGATTTGTTTGAAAACTTTTTTTTGAGATGGTGCTGTAAAGCTCTGTTTCAAGGACATATGTAAACAATTTTCGATTGTGACTTGTGCAAATAGTGTGGATGCTTCCTGTGACATCCCTCACAACTGCTGCAGCACTCCTGTGACTCCCAGCTGTCTGCTGTATTCAATCATGATTGTAACAAAGTTTAGTAGAAGATTTGTAGCTCGGGTGCTCGTTGTTGTGGCTCTGTTCGCCGAGCTGGGAATTTGTCTTGCAAACGTTTCGTCCCCTGTCTAGGTGACATCCTCAGTGCTTGGGAGCCTCCTGTGAAGCGCTTCTGTGCTGTTTCCTCCGGCATTTATAGTGACCTGTCTCTGCCGCTTCCGGTTGTCAGTTTGAGCTGTCCACTGTAGTGGCCAGTATATTGGGTCCAGGTCGATGTGTTTGTTGATAGAGTCTGTGGATGAATGCCATGCCTCTAGGAATTCCCTGGCTGTTCTCTGTTTGGCTTGCCCTATAATGGTAGTGTTGTCCCAGTCGAATTCATGTTGCTTGTTGTCTGTGTGTGTGGCTACTAAGGATAGCTGGTCGTGTTGTTTCGTGGCTAGTTGGTGTTCGTGTATACGGATCGTTAACTGTCTTCCTGTTTGTCCGATGTAGTGTTTTGTGCAGTCCTTGCATGGGATTTTATACACTACATTAGTTTTGCTCATGTTGGGTATCGGGTCCTTTGTCCTGGTGAGTTGTTGTCTGAGCGTGGCTGTTGGTTTGTGTGCTGTTATGAGTCCTAGTGGTCGCAGTAGTCTGGCTGTCAGTTCAGAAATGCTCCTGATGTATGGTAGTGTGGCTAGTCCTTTGGGTTGCGGCATGTCCTCGTTCCGTTGTCTCTCCCTTAGGCATCTGTTGATGAAATTGCGAGGGTATCCGTTTTTGGCGAATACTTTGTATAGGTGTTCCTCTTCCTCTTTTTGTAGTTCTGGTGTGCTGCAGTGTGTTGTGGCCCTTTTGAATAGTGTCCTGATGCAACTTTGTTTGTGTGTGTTGGGGTGGTTGCTTTCATAGTTTAGGACTTGGTCTGTGTGTGTGGCTTTCCTGTAAACCTTTGTGGTGAATTCTCCGTTCGGTGTTCTCTGTACCATCACGTCTAGGAATGGGAGTTGGTTGTCCTTTTCTTCCTCTCTAGTGAATCGGATTCCTGTGAGTGTGGCGTTGATGATCTGGTGTGTGTTCTCTATTTTTGTGTTTTTAATTATTACAAAGGTGTCATCCACAAAGGTGTATCTGATCCAGAGTTTGGGTTGAAGTTGTGGTAAGACTGTTTGTTCTAACCTTTGCATTACTGCTTCTGCTATGAGTCCAGAGATCGGTGAGCCCATGGGTGTTCCGTTGATTTGTTCATATATTTGGTTATTGAATGTAATAGACAAGGAATGTAACAGACAAAGACACATAGACAAGGAAGAAACTATGGTCACCTGTTCACCTCCATCGACAAAACACTAGCCAAAGAAACAATAGCCAACCTGCTGGACAGACATAACAGACAACAGGACGTTGAACCTATCAACAAAGACGGCACACTTAAACTATTGGACTTGTGCCTCACAACACACTTCACATTCAACAATCAAATATACGAACAAATCAACGGAACACCCATGGGCTCACCCATCTCTGGACTCATAGCAGAAGCAGTAATGCAAAGGTTAGAACAAACAGTCTTACTACAACTTCAACCCAAACTCTGGGTCAGATATGTGGATGACACCTTTGTAATAATTAAAAACACAGAAATAGAGAACACACACCAGATCATCAACGCCACACTCACAGGAATCCGATTCACTAGAGAGGAAGAAAAGGACAACCAACTCCCATTCCTAGACGTGATGGTACAGAGAACACCGAACGGAGAATTCACCACAAAGGTATACAGGAAAGCCACACACAGACCAAGTCCTAAACTATGAAAGCAACCACCCCAACACACACAAACAAAGTTGCATCAGGACACTATTCAAAAGGGCCACAACACACTGCAGCACACCAGAACTATAAAAAGAGGAAGAGGAACACCTATACGAAGTATTCGCCAAAAACGGATACCCTCGCAATTTCATCAACAGATGCCTAAGGAAGAGACAACGGAACGAGGACATGCCGCAACCCAAAGGACTAGCCACACTACCATACATCAGGAGCATTTCTGAACTGACAGCCAGACTACTGCGACCACTAGGACTCATAACAGCACACAAACCAACAGCCACGCTCAGACAACAACTCACCAGAACAAAGGACCCAATACCCAACATGAGCAAAACCAATGTAGTGTACAAAATCCCGTGCAAGGACTGCAGAAAACACTACATCGGACAAACAGGAAGACAGCTAACGATCCGTATACACGAACACCAACTAGCCACGAAACGACACGACCAGCTATCCTTAGTAGCCACACACACAGACGACAAGCAACATGAATTCGACTGGGACAACACTACCATTATAGGGCAAGCCAAACAGAGAACAGCCAGGGAATTCCTAGAGGCATGGCATTCATCCACAGACTCTATCAACAAACACATCGACCTGGACCCAATATACCGGCCACTACAGTGGACAGCTCGAACTGACAACCGGAAGCGGCAGAGACAGGCCACTATAAATGCCGGTGGAAACAGCACAGAAGCGTTTCACAGGAGGCTCCCAAGCACTGAGGATGTCACCTAGACCGGGGACGAAACGTTTGCAAGACAAATTCCCAGCTCGGCGAACAGAACCACAACAATGATTGTAACACACAGATTTTTGGTTAATTTAGAATACTTAGGAATTAAGTTTGCTAGTCTAATTTTGATTCTATTTGGATTGGTCCATGTATTCTGGAAAGTAATATTTTAAGACATTAAGTCAGGTTGAGGTGCTCAATTAATTTACTTGTTTCTTGAATGGTTGTTTCACACAAGCAAAAAATCACTTCAATTTAAAATGATGGTTCTTTAATAATGTTATTTAAATCCATGGAAAGTAAAATTAAATTTTAAACTCAATGAATCCATACTGCAGCAAATTACATTGACAGAGCTACTACCATTCTTACAGGCAGGGATTGTAGTTATTGAATAAGAGTTACATTATAACTTGTATTATGTGTTTAACTGTAAGTGTTGAAGGCAATGATTTTGATTCCTTCAGCCCAGATAAATAAAACCATCCTAATTTCAAAACCACACATTTCCATCTGGTTCCTTCATATAGTTGGGAGAAATCCCAGAGATTGCTTATTGTAACGTTCTCTTTTTTTTGTTCAGTTGATACTAATGAATTACAGTATTATCCTGGCTTGGAATAACACTCTGCACTCACTACATGCGCGCACACACACACTTTCTCACACTCACAACCCCCACCCCAGATAGACACACACACACAGACAGACAAAGACCCACATGCACACATATATTTTGTGTGGTGAATTTGTACTTGCAGAGTTACATTGCACTTTGCTCAAAAACTGCATGCATTCATGTAGAACTCTGAGCTCAAAAACTGCATGAATTTATGTAAAACTCTGTTATCTCACTTTTTAGATGAGAATCTATCTAAACATCGTGGCATAGACAGAGAACACAGGGGGCTAACACCTTCAACATATTGTCTAGCTATCACCATTGTAAACAGCTAACCCGAGAATGCAACTTTAAAAAAAAGGTTTTGTGATTTACACATAAAAGAAGTGAAACTATCACTGTATTCTAACAGATGAAAGGCTTAACAGACAATCAATTTTTCAATGTATAATTTCAGTTACATCACACTGTAAATTTTTGCTATAAATTCTGTGTTACGATCGAGCCCTCCACAATCACCTGATGAAGGAGCGTCGCTCCGAAAGCTAGTGTGCTTCCAATTAAACCTGTTGGACTATAACCTGGTGTTGTGATTTTTAACTTTGTACACCCCAGTCCAACACTGGCATCTCCAAATCATGGAATAATCCAGCTCTTTATGTAAATTATATTGTCATTTAATTGTCACCGGCCATCATAATTGTTCCATTCTTTCAAAAATGTGGGGGCGAGGAAGCATAACACCAAGTGAGGCAAAACCTGGGCATGTTGGGATCCTTGGTCCTTCTGCATTGTGGATAGAGGTACGAGTTACTCTGTATTGTTGCATCTGGTACAGTTTGGTGCATTCCCCAAGTTCTGTCACAGCAGTTACTGAGCTATCAACTACTTCAACTGGAGATCAAAGATGGATCTTGTTCACAAGGACGCAATGTATGAATCTCTGGATAGAGGACAAAATGTATCCACATAATCACAGAATTGTTACGGAGTAGAAGGAGGCCATTCAGCTCATCCTGCCTGCACCATCTCTTCAAATAAGCACCATTGCCTCATACCAATCTCTTGCTTTTTACCCCTACCCTTGTGCACTATTTCTACCAAAGTGCCCTCTTGAATGCCTCAATTGAACCTGCCTCGGTTATGTTTGTGGCAGTGCATTCAGTACCCTAACCAGTTGCTGAGTGCAAACTTTTTTCTGTCATCACTCTTGCTTCTTTTTCGCATTACTTTAAATCAATGGCCTCTCATTCTTGGTCCTTTAAAAAGTGGGAACAGTTTTTTCCAATCTACTCTCTCCAGCCTACTCATGGTTCTTAATGCCTCTATCAAATCTCCTCAGCTTCTCTCCAAGAAGAAAAATAATCCCAACTTCTTCAATCTTTTCTTATTACTGAAGTTTTTTCCATTCCTGGAACCACTCTTGTAAATCTCTTATCTCCAATGCATCCATCGCCAGCTGAGGTCTATCAACTGTCTTATAAAAGTTCAACATCATTTCCTTGCTGTTGTATTCTATACACCCATTAATAAAGCTAAGGACACTGTGTGTTCTATTAACTGCTCTCCATCTCACCTGCAATCTTCAAAAGATCTGTGCTCTCTTCCTGCACCCCTTTAGAATTTTGTCCCCTATTTTATATGATACAGCAAGCCTTGTTTTAACTGGCACCCTATGAACTGGCACTCTCGATAAACCAGGAAAAATTATATACTTGAAATACCAGATGTTTACTGCATTTTCGTGATCTCTGCAACATCTGAGTAGTCAGTTGAGGGTGCAAGTGAGAACGCTGTTTGCTGGTAAGTTTTATTTAAGACAGAGTTGGATTATTATTTGTGATTTGTGCTGTGAATAAAGTATAACAGTGAAGTGTACACATTTTGTAATACGTATCTATTACTTAGTGTAGGTTTTTACATGGATTATGTGGACTATAACGAGTTTTGAGAAGATTTGCAGCTCGGGTTGAGGTTCTGGATGTAAGTTTGCTCGCTGAGCTGAAACGTTCGTTTTCATTTCGGTTCTCTAGTTGTGGAGTTGGGCCTATCGCCACTTGTTGGTGAGTGTTGGTATCTGCAAGCAGTGCAGTGAAAACAAACGTTCCAGCTCAGCAAACAAAGTTACATCCATTATGTAGACCTCTTGAACAACCGGAATATTTGATCAAGTGCACACACCTAGCCCACAGTTGCTGGTGAATAAAAGGTTTGCTGTATTTCAATGTCCTTCCAACCGAAGTGCATCACCTCCCTTTTTTCAATCTTCTGTAATGTCTGACTTGAATTATTTTGTAATGTACTTATAAATAATTTATGAAGTATATTATTTCAAAAAAATGTTCTATTCTTTCATAGACTAATACAAAAGAAGAAATAGATGAACGACTAAAGATATTGTTAAGAAACTTGAAGGCCTCCAATGCTCAGCTAATTATTGCACAGATTGCTACAATCCTTGTAAGCAGGTGTAAGACACAGGTGAAGTTCTACCCCCAGAAAGCACTAATGAACATTTTAAAGACACAGATGCTATCTTACAGGTGAGAATTCTCTCTTAAATACAAGGCAAATACTTCTCACCAAAAACAGAAATGTGGGCTTTTTGGCTCATTAGCACTCTTATCCACTTTGACAATGTATTTGAGCAGCAAGTCAGTTTCCTTTTTGAAATAAGGAGTTTCAAAGTTTAGCTGATTGGTTGGATTTGTCCTGTTACCGAACACCCTCAACCTTGGGAGCAGGCTGGGAAGGTGAGGGGTAGATTGAAGGTTGGATGCCATAATAACTAACTTTCCACTTCTTTAATGGCCACTTTAAGGGCCTCTTCCAGAAGTAGTCAAGGTGAATGGAACGTGGAAAGGCTAAACCTTCTGGCAGAACCATAACCACCAATAAACCCCACCCCCACCCCCTCCTCCTGCCTGACATTTGCAATTGACCCACCCTCCTCCTTGGGTCTTACCTAATTGACCCTTGTGTTGTCTGGCCCTACTCACCTGCATTCTTGGCCTTCTCCGTGGCTAGTGACCACAGGGCCTGCTGTAATTGCAGCAGTGGTACCATACCTGGCAATTAATTATGTACAGTGATGATTTCTGTCCTTAGGGTTGACAGCTCTTTTTTGGGAGGGAAGGTAGGGCAGGACATAATTTTTCACAGCTAATACTCCCTCAGAATGTTTTTACTCTGTCTGAAAGCATATTTCATTTTTTTAAGTAATGTGTATTGACAATACTGCAGATGTTGGAAATAGAATAGATAAACAGAAAATGCTGATAATATTCAACAGATCAGGCAGCATCTCTGCAGAGCAACAAAGTTAACTTTTCTGGTTAGAACACCAATTTGAAGGTTAACTCTGTTTTTCTCTCTCTTTCCTCAGTTGCTAGGTGTCATGCATGTTTCCAGCATTTTCTATTGTCAGCTGCATATAATTAATTGCTCTGACCTATTAAAAATCTACTACTACACCAACAAAATAATGTAAGAACTGGCAGTTCTACTGCTGAGGAAGTTAAGCTTAAGGTGTATGGCCCACAAAGTAGGTTTTATGGAAGGTGCATGTGATGGGAATTATATTTGAATTTCTTTGAACTTAAACCATTCTGAAAAGGAGAAATTACTGCTTTGACAACAAAAAAAAAAGAAACCTTCCAATCTTTGAAACTTGGAGTGAAACTAATTTGTGTGATAGAAGAAAGGCAACTCCAGTTATCAACCCAAAATTCTGCAGTATTTCAAAAACTGCTTAGTGTTCTGAACACCTATAATTCACAATTTATTCTACTATGGAATGCAAAGGTATCATGCAAAAACAGTTTTACTTCAGTGATAATAGATTACCTTCCACGTGAACTAAGTGCTGAGATTTTTTTTGCACCAACTCTGAATTTCTTGCCATTTAACTGTAGCTGTGAGGCAACAGTACAGCTGAGTTTGGGCAGGTCTAAACCTCTACTTGTTTCGGTAGATGTTGGCATTTTCTCTTTGCAAACAATCACAGTCCTGTTAAATTATGAATTGTTTATCAGCTTGTGCCCAGACTTGATGGGAGTTGCATTGCAAGAAGCCGACTATTCCCTGTTGCAGTTCTGCCTTCAACACTTCCCTGACATCCCTGAGGCTGTTACATGTGCCTGTTTGAAGCTTTTCCTCAGGTAGGTATTAAGAATTGACGTCTTGTTGCATGAAAATGTATGACATAAATATTTAACCAGTCTTGTTTAAAATATTGAGTTTGTTCATTTATAGGTTCTCTAACTTGTTTTCTGAAACTAGTTCCAGTGGAACCATGTTTGGCCATCTTAAAAGTGGATAAATATGTTTGTTTGAAACCCATTAATGGGTTTAATAAACCCATTAAAGCAGTTAACAGTTTTTCATTTAAAACTGGGTAGTGTACTTTAGATAACAGGTACACTGAGGTTCTTAGATTTGCACTACTTGCACAGCTGTTGTTTTACCCATGTACTGAGCCATCTGTAATAACATATAGGCTGTCAGTCTAATTAAACATTTGAACTAGCTATCGGCTCCAGTAAAACTAAGATACTATTTAATGAGTTAAGTGTCAGTAAGCGCATATGCAATGAAAATCCTCCAGTCATCAGGAAAATAACGTGTAAATGGGAAGAGTGGGCTTCTGAGATCTCTTTCTGGCCTCTGTTGCAGGCATAAAATAGAATGGTCTTTTAGCAACTGGTACTGCTGTATTGCAGAGTTCATGAAGCCATGTTTCTGCAACAATTTCCCACATGACTAATACTTGCTGAAAGCACATAACCACTGGGAGGAAGTGTCTGACCAGACTTAGTTCAGAAACTGCTTATAAATTGAACACAATTCTTTATCAAGGAAGTGTTTTCAATCAACTTTCTCAGAAACATTTACATTGTTTTATTGATTTTTTTTTGCCATTATCCTGATAATAGACATGCAGGGTAGCTAAAGTAATTTATTTTTAATTTTCCCTCAGTGCCAATGATTCTGATCTGGAAAATATCCCTGTGGATTTAGGCTGCGTGGCCTCATATATTGAATTGGACCAGAATCCTTCAAAAGCAGAAGAGAAAATGGTGATTGTAGAGAATGGCTTCGGTCCACTTCTGGAAGAGGACAGCTGTGATGGAAAACAAACCCATGATCCTTTGCAGACTAATGTAAAACCCATATGTCCAGTAGGCCTTAAAAGGGCAGCTTTGCTGTATCCATTTTTCTAAGTCAAAAATGCGTATGGTTAAAATGATGACTTGTCTGAAAATATTTGTCTCAATACTCAGGAAGCATTTTCTGATGATTATTGTTGCTATGATATTAATGTGAAAGTAAGCGGGGATTTGGCCAAATTTACTTGTAAAATGTGACTGACCATTGTGAATATTTTATTCTTTTAATTCCCTCTTTTACCTCAGGCAAGGCAGTCAAGGATTCTGTGGTCAATTCTAGGAGATGTGTCAAAGCAACACTAGGCTGCCTGCACTCAAGAACCTGGCCTCTTCCTTGTCCTATGAAATTGTTTCAATAAACATTACTAATGCTGTGTGAAGAATTATGAGATGAGCCATTCCCAATTGCAACATGCCACAACCGTTGTCGTCTTGCATTTCCACATGAGATACCGTTTGGCTATACTGTGGAATGTAAGGAAATCATCTTCTCCACTCTCCACACACTTCACCGCAGGAATAATGCATGACCCATAAACTAGAGGAGAATATGATCAAATAAAAAACTTTCACGCGAAGCCGCAGGAAAATGATAAAGCCAATTTGCTTAATGACTGTTTCCAGAGGTAATGAACTTCAAAAGGATCCTGTACTGCTTCAAATGTATAATTTTAAACGTGCTGACAGAACAAAAATCTTAAGCTTAACAACACTGGGGGATTTACAACCAAACCCAATAATTTGTGTGAAATGGTTATGTTAAAATGTGAACTGGAGGATTGTGCTGAGGTAGTTAAGCTATTCAGCCAAAACCAATTAAAACAACATCTTTCCAGTTACTTGGTATGTACCTCATATCATTGATCAAATGGGATAGCTGTATGCCATTTGAAATGATTATTTCCTCAACTTCCCTGATACTTAATTGGTTTATCACAATTGTACTGATCCATTCAGATCAAAATATTTATAGTTGATTTCCACAAGGATAGCATTTGTGATGATTGTGATTGTACGCCTTCCTCTGGTAGACACCACAAAAATCATGGTTCTGACGATCTATACTAACAGCTAAAAGCACTACAAACAACTTTAAGTATTTGTTCCTGAAATTACTTTGTAAAATGTTGGCTGAAGACTATGGACTCCTCTAGGACATTCCCGGCAGTAAGTTGTCATTAAATACTTACTCCACGAGTCTCTCATGATGAATGACCACTTGAGTAAGGTATCAACGGTTGACATGCTCCCCAGCAAGGGTTGCCGTCAAGAAGATTAGAACGCAGTTTCAATAGTGGTGATGGGTGGTGAGGAAGTGATTGGAGGTGGTGGGAGACAATTTGTAGCAATTTTGAGTTTGTGTAAGAGCAGCAGTTTACATGATATGTGGTTAATTAGAAAAGGAAATCATACAACCCATGACAGATGCAAACACTACTCTGATTGCAATACTGTGCTGGAGAATAGAGAGTTGGAGGTACATCATACATTTCTTTCTGCCTTTTGTGATGGTCTTTGGTGTCAGCTGCCTTTGTTCTTCACTTGAGCTGATACAGGGGAAACAGGAAATGCCAAATACGTGATGTTGAGTTACCATAGATTTCAGGAGGCTCCAATTTCCAGCAGTGCAGATTCTTTCCAACCTATCCGTCTTTTTATTTGGCTTCCATTCTCTTGCCTCACACTGTCTTTTGATGACGTTCCTGTTAAGCTATCAAGCAAAAGAAGTTGTGTAATTTTTGTGGTTACATCTGTCCAAATACCACAAGAACAGTAAATACTCCAATTGAATTGCAAGATAGTAACATGTATCACAATCATTCCAATTAGCTAATTAGAAGGAAGATTTCTCGAGTCTAATCAAATGTGGTATCATCCCAAGTTTATATGGACCTGTCAAATAGATTAAACATGGTAGTTTGAGATTGCTTTCAATGATTTATAATTGTATGTATGAGACTTTTTTCATATTGACCTTTAGTTTTAAGATTTCCTGCTACACACTGTTTGTGTGAAGCTTTCTTTAACTGCAGTGCACAGAAATGAAATTCTGCTGTCCAGGTACAGTGAATCCTTCCTTTTACCTCTCCTCAAAGATCTCTCTGTTCCTCAAGTGATGGTGAGTATAGTTCTTCAAAGTATGCAATACTTTGTAAATGTCATACTGTTCAATTGGATATTTCAATAATTATATAAATCAATGCAGATTAATTGGAATGTTGTTTGTTTCTGTGTCTGACCTGTGCATAGTGACTTGAGCAGAGCTGACCTAGAGAGCTCCATGCAGTGTTCTCAATATTGACTGCAATTTGGGGTGCTAAAGGGAAGAAAATTTGGGAAAGAAAGTACTCTATTTCAATTAACTGTGGTTGCCAATGTGGGACTTTTTTTCAATTTTGTAGAGGTGAGTTTGAATTGAGGATTGCACTGCCCTCCAGCTCACATTCACAGACGTGATTGTTATTGCTTTGGCTTAAACTGATTTCTCTTTTCCTAATTTGGAAATATTTTTAACTTTATTGTTTTGGGGGAGCAAGATTTGTTTTGGAAGAATCTCCCACTATCCACATCCTAAAAACTGATTAAAAAACTAAACTGGACTCGACAACTAAACACTGATAAGAGCAGGACAGGGGCTAGGAATACTGCAGTAAGAAGCTCACCTCCTGACTCCCTAAAGACTATGCATCATCTTCACAGCACAAGTCTAATAATGGGACAACACCAGCAGTTTGTTTAGCAGTCCTTTGGCACCTCACCTGTTGCCAGTAAATTTGAAAATTACTGCTAAGTCACCGGTACACCCATGCCTTGCCACTCTCAACAGCCTGGGAAATATCAGGCCTGCAGATTTATCTAACTTCACCCTGATCTCTGTACCTGTGTTGTCCATGTCCATTATGAAGACCAACGCAAAATATTCATTGAGGACTATGTCCACATCTGGGTGAATGTGTAGGTTACCTCTGTGACCCCTATAGGGCTTTCCTCTTTACCTGATTATTTTCTTGCAATGAATCAAAGTAAAAAATAGAATGTATTTCCTTAATTTTACTTGCTCGTGCACTCTCTTAGCCTTCCTAATTTTCTTTCCTAACTGCTCCCCGGATTTTTTATACACCTGTATGACATTGGTCAAATCTGTCCATGCCAACCAGATATCCTAAAATAATCTGATCCGATTTGCCAGCGTATGGCCCATATCCTTCTAAACCCTTCCTATACATTTACTCATCCAGATGCCTTTTTAATGTTGTAATTGTACCAGCCTCCACCACTTCCTCTGGCAGCTCATTCCATACATGTACCACTCTTAGCGTGAATAAATTGTCCTATGGCTATGACTCAGGCCCCTTTCAAATCTGTCCCCTCTCTCCTTAAACTTATGCCCTCCGGATTTGGATGTCACCCCTCCTCCTCTGCTCCAGAGAAAATAGCCCCAGAATATTCAGCCTCTCCCTGTAGCTTAAATCCTCCAACCATGGCAATATCCTTGAAAATCTTTTCTGAACCTTTCAAGTTTCATAGTATCTTTCTATAGCAAGGAGACCAGAAAGGAAAACAGTATTTCAAAAGTTGCCCTCAATGGGGCAAATTCTCTCGTGAAGGACACTTGTGGGTCTACAGCACATGGACTGCAGAGGTTCAAGAAGCAAGTTCCCCACTGACACCACTTCATTGGCAACTATGGACAGGCCGATCAGTAATGTCCACATCCAGTAACTAAACTAACAGTTATATTGTTTGGTTTAACTTTGCTGCTTTTGGCTTTACACCTTGAGAGTTGGCATTTCTGATTTTCATTTGGTTCTGCTCCAAGATTTTTTTTAAACTACTTGTATCAAGAAAGATGAAAACGCTCATCTGTTTGATTTTGGGCAAGTCAAAGTTGCTAAAGTAGAAACACCAAAAACTTGAAATTCTTAACATTGTAATGAGATTAATGTATTGGGTTAGCAAAACAAGAAGCAAAACCTCTACATTACTGGTTGAGGGGCAAGTCATTGACATAATGCTGAGTCATTCTGATATTTGCTATTGTTAAGGTATGTGGATGTTCCATTGCAGTTTGCAAAGTCATCTTGACAATTTTCTTTCTTCCCCAGTTATTTCTTCAGTATATCCAGTATCTTTATGCAAAGCATTGTGAAACTGTCAATATAAAACTTCCAGGGACAAGGATCCCCACAGTCAACCAGGTATATCAAATCTTATCAGTTCTATGCCTCATATTTGTTCCTACAAACTTGAATCCAGCTCACACTGTTATAATTGATTTTGTGTCGCTCTCTTCATTTTTAATCGCTGATTTTTTTAAAACCACCATGAATTTGGGACATTGTGAAAGAATTTACACCAATTCATTTGTGGTATATTGTAACAGCACAAAAATACAAATCTGTAATAGCTCTGTGTGAAAAGTCTTGGTAGACCCCATGTAGAAAATGGACCATTACTTGAACCAAAGGGTTGTGATGTTAACTGAGCCAGATATTTGAGCAAAGTGGGCCATCTTGCCTTTGACCATGTTGCATTGCTAGAGAATGGGCAATGTGAAACTGTGTTATGCGACGATTGAGGCAAGTTACGTGGATACATTTACACGGAGGCTGGATAGGTACATGAAGGAGAATGGGTTGAAAGAATGTGCTTATGTAGTAAGATGAAAAGGAATAGGAGGGAACTCCCATGCAATGTGAACAGCAACACTGACAAATTGGTCTGGTCTATTTGCACTGTAAATTATATGTCATAATTATAAAGACCAAAAAGATCTCTTGTTCATTCTGCACTGTGTTGAGTACACAATACTGTCATAATTATAGTACTGGATTAGCAATCCAGAGATTGTGAATTTGCAGTTCCACTACAGCAAAAATCTAAGTAATGTTTCGCCAATCTGGAGAGAAGAACACCATTGGAAACTATTGTTTTGTTACAAAGATAATACTACTGTTGTACTATCCTTCCTCCAACCTGTCCCTGACCAATCTTTCTTCCAGGTAAGATTCTTGTTTGTAGCTGAAATGGTTAGGTGTCATTTAGATATGCAGCAACTTGGAGTTGTAGCGCCTTCTATGTCGTTAAAAAGCAACTTCATAAAATTGAACAGTTAACAATCACACAACACCAGGTTATAGTCCAATAGGTTTAACTGGAAGCACTAGCTTTCAGAGCGCAGCTTCTTCAGGTGGTTGTGGAGTACACAATTCTAGGCCACAGATTTTGTAACAAAGGTTTACAGTGAGTTTTGAGAAGATTTGTAGCTCTGGTTGAGGTTCTGGATGTAGGTTTGCTCACTGAGCTGGGAGGTTCATTTCCAGATGTTTCGTCACCCTACTAGGTAACATCTTCAGTGGGCCTTAGGTGAAGCAGTGTACATGATTCCTGCTTTCTATTTATATGTTTGGGATTCTTTGATGTCATTTCCAGGAAATCAAACAATCAAGATATTTTTCAATGTATAATTTCAGTTACATCACACTGTAAACTTTTGCTATAAATTCTCTCTTACACTTGTGTAATCCACAGCCACCTGCTGAAGGAGCAACGCTCTGAAAGCTAGTGCTTCCAATTAAACCTGTTGGACTATAACCTGGTGTTGTGTGATTTTTTTACTTTGTACACCCCAGTCCAACACTGGCATCTCCAAGTCAGAAAATTCAACACGAAGCTAAATCAGGTCAACAAGAGCCTAGCACTTTGTTCCTCACGGACTGTTGCCTCTATGGGTAACAAATGCTGACATTGCGAATCCCTTGCCCAATGATGCTGATTAGAGAAGTTGCTGATTACTGTCCATGTTTTGAAGTTGTGAATAGCTACTGACTGTTGCCCTACTTTCAGGTCTTGGACTGGATTTCTCTGTTGCTGGATGCTCACTTTACAATGTTGGTCATGGCAACAGAGGCTCATGAATTAATTACCCACCTTCACAAATTCATCAGATCCCAGGTATGGTACATATACAAATGGCATAGAGTCATAGAGATGTACAGCACGGAAACAGACCCTTCGGTCCAACTCATCCATGTTGAACAGATATCCTAACCCAATCTTGTACCACCTGCCAGCACCCGGCCCATATCCCTCCAAACCCTTCCTATAATATACCCATCCAAAAGCTTCTTAAATGTTGCAATTGTATCAGCCTCAACCACTTGCTCTCGCAGCTCATTCCATATACATACCGCCCTCTGTGTGAAAACGTTGCCCCTTAGGTCTCTTTTATATCTTGCCCCTCACCCTAAACCGATGCCCTCTAGTTCTGGACTTCCTGACCCCAGGGAAAAGACTTTGCCTATTTATCCTATCCATGCCCCTCATGATTTTATAAACCTCTAGAACGTCACTCCTCAACCTCCGATGCTCCAGGGGAAACAGCCCCAGCCTATTCAACCTTTCCCTATAGCTCAAATCCTCCAAACCTGGCAACATTCTTGCAAATTGTTTCTGAACCCTTTCAAGTTTCACAACATCTTTCCGATAGGAAGGAGACCAGAATTGCACGCAATATTCCAACAGTGGCCTAACCGATGTCCTGTACAGCCACAACATGACCTCCCAACTCCTGTACTCAATACTCTGACCAATAAAGGAAAGCATACCAAACACAGCCTTCACTATCCTACCTACCTTTTACAATATATATTAATGATATAGAAGATGGTATTAATAGTAACATTAGCAAATTTGCTGATGGTACAAAGCTGGGTGGCAGGGTGAAATGTGAGGAGGGTGTTAGGAGATTACAGGGTGACCTGGACAAATTAGGTGAATGGTCAGATGCAGTTTAATGTGGATAAATGTGTGGTTATCCACTTTGGTGGCAAGAACAGGAAGGCAGATTACTACCTAAATGGAGTCAAGTTAGGTAAAGGGGCAGTACAAAGAGATCTGGGTGTTCTTGTACACCAGTCAATGAAGGTAAGCATGCAGGTACAGCAGGTAGTGAAGAAAGCTAATAGCATGCTGGCCTTCATAACAAGAGGGATTGAGTAGAGAAGCAAAGAGGTTTTTCTGCAGCTGTACAGGGCCCTGGCGAGACCGCACCTGGAGTACTATGTGCAGTTCTGGTCTCCAAATTTGAGGAAAGACATTCTGGCTATTGAGGGAGTGCAGCGTAGGTTCACGAGGTCAATGCCTGGAATGGCGGGACTATCTTATGTTGAAAGATTGGAGTGACTGGGCTTGTATATCCTTGAGTTTAGAAGACTGAGAGGGGATATGATTGAGACATATAAAATTATTAAAAGATTGGACACTCTGGAGGCAGGAAACATGTTTCCGCTGATGGGTGAGTCCCGAACCAGAGGAAACAGCTTAAAAATAAGGGGTAGGCCATTTAGGACAGAGATGAGGAGAAACTTCTTCACCCAGAGAGTGGTGGCTGTGTGGAATGCTCTTTCTCAGAAGGCAGTGGAGGCCCAGTCTCTGGATTCGTTTAAGAAAGAATTGGATAGAGCTCTCAAGGATAGTGGAATCGAGGGTTATGGAGATAAACCAAGAATAGGATACTGATTAAGGATGATCAGCCATGATCATATTGAATGGTGGTGCAGGCTCGAAGAGCAGAATGGCCTACTCTTGCACCTATTGTCTCTTACCTGCGATTCCACATTCAAGGAGCTATGAACCTGCACTCCAAGATCTCTTTGTTCAGCAACACTCCCTAGGACCTTACCATTAAGTGTATAAGTCCTGTTAAGATTAGCTTTACCAAAATGCAGCACCTCCCATTTATCTGAATTAAACTCCATCTGCCACTTCTCAGCCCATTGGCCCATCTGGTCAAGATCCTGTTGTAATCTGAGGTAAACCTCTTTGCTGTCCACTACACCTCACATTCTGGTGTAATCTGCAAACTTGCTAATTGTATCTCCTGTGCTCGCATCCAAATCATTTACGTAAATGACAAAAAGTAGAGGACCCAGCAACGATCCTTGTGGCACTCCACTGGTCACAGGCCTCCAGTCTGAAAAACAACCCTCCACCACCACCCTCTGTCTTCTACCTTTGAGCCAGTTCTGTATCCAAATGGCTAGTTCTCCCTGTATTCCATGAGATCTAACCTTGCTAATCAGTCTCCGATGGGGAACCTTGTCGAACCCCTTACTGAAGTCCATATAGATCACATCTACCGCTCTGCCCTCATCAATCCTCTTTATTTCGTCCTCAAAAAACTCAATCAAGTTTGTAAGACATGATTGCCCAAGCACAAAGCCATGTTGACTATCCCTAATCAGTCCTTGCCTTTCCAAATACATGTACATACTTTCCCTCAGGATTCCCTCCAACAACTTGCCCACCACCGACATCAGATCACTGGTCTGTAGTTCCCTGGCTTGCCTTTACCGCCCTCAAACAGTGGTACCACGTTTGTCAACCTCCAGTCTTCTGGCACCTCACCTGTGACAATCGATGATACAAATATCTCAGTAAGAGGCCCAGCAATCACTTCTCTAGCTTCCCACAGAGTTCTCGGGTACACCTGATCAGGTCCTGGGGATTTATCCAGTTCTTTGCATTTCATGACATCCAGCACTTCCTCCTCTGTAATCTGGACATTTTTCAAGATGTCACCATCTATTTCGCTACAGTCTATATCTTCCATGTCCTTTTCCACAGTAAATACTGATGCAAAATACTTATTCAGTATCTTCTCCCATTTTTTGCCGTTCCACACAGGCTGCCTTGCTGGTCTTTGAGGGGCCCTATTCTCTCCCTAGTTACCCTTTTGTCCTTAATGTCTTTGTAAAAGCTCTTTGGATTCTCCTGAACTTGATTTGCCAAAGCTATCTCATGTCCTTTTTTCACCCTCCTGATTTCCCACTTAAGTATACTCCTACTTCCTTTATTCTCAAAGGATTCACTTAGTCTATCCTGTCCAACTCTTACATATGCTTCCTTCTTTTTCTTAACCAAACCCTCAATTTCTTTAGTCATTCAGCATTCCCTATACCCACCAGCCTTTCCTTTACCTTAACAGGAATATATTTATCTGAATTAAACTCTGTCACTTCTCAGCCCACTGGCCCATCTGATCAAGATCCCGTTGTAATCTGAAGTAACTTCCTTCACTGTCTACTACACTCCAATTTTAATGTGTTGAAGATATTTTATAATCTCTCATACTAGCTATTATTTACATTAAGTTCACTCTGAGAAGTTTGCTTCAGTGTCGAGTAATCTTTTTGATCACCACTTGTTGCATTCTTAAAGGTTCACTTAAATCTTTATCCTTTTCATCTAAAAGTCTTTCTCGTTGGTCTACTGTGTCTAAGTTGGAATACTAACCCTACCTCCTGGTAACTGGAGGCGGCAATATGGTCCAGCAATCCCCTTCTGGTTTGCTTGAATCTGATTTTCACTGTGCGACCAGATTAATAGGCCAGGTTAAGGAACTCATTCTATGAAGTCCACATGGCTGACCTCATGACATTCAGTACACCTAGGCTCACCGATCTAAAGCTTTTCCTTGCAGCCTTTCTTAACTAATGGCAGAACATTAGCCACTCTGGCATCTCACCCATGGCTGTTAATACAAATATCTCAGCTAGTCGCTCCACAGTTTCTTCCCTAGCTTCTTACAATATCCTGGATACGCTTGATCAGATCCTGGGAATTTACCGACTTTTATGAATTTTAAGACCTCCACAACCTCTTCAGTAATGTGAATTCTTTTCAAGACATCACTCATTGTTTCCCGAGTTCCTGAGGTTACTGTGTCTTTCCCCACAGTAAATCGTAACTTGAAATAATTGTTTAGGATCTCACCCATTTACCTTCGTTCCACAGATAGATGGTCTTGCTGATCTTTAAGGGGCCCTTTTCTCTCCCTAGTCACTCTTTTGTCCTTAATATACTTGTAGAATCTCTTCGGATTTTCTTTAACCTTATCTACCATAGCTATCTTGTCGTATTTCTGCCATCTGAATTTTCTGGAGTGTACTTCTACATCTGCTATACTCCTCAAGGGATTCATTTGATCCTAGCTGTCTGTACTGAACATCTCTCTCTTTCTTTTTCTTGACCTAAACTCAATATTTCTCGTCATAAAACATACAGCACAGAACAGGCCCTTCGGCCCACGATGTTGTGCCAAGGATTAACCCCAATCTAAAATAAATTACTCTAACCTGTGTAACCCTCAATTTACTGATGTCCATGTGCATCTCCAGCAGTTGCTTAAGTGTCCCTATTGACTCTGATTCCACCACCACCCTGGCAATGCATTTCATATGTTCACAACTGTCTGTGTAAAGAATTTAGCTCTGACGTCTCCTCTACACCTTCCTCCTAACATCTTAAAACTATGATCCCTCATGGCAGTCAATCCTGCCGTGGGGAAAAGTCTCCAGCTATCGATTCTATCCATGCCTCTCATACCTTGTACATCTCGATCAAGTCACCTCTCTTCCTCCTTTTCTCCAGAAAGAAAAGTCCGAGCTTAGTCAACCTCTCTTCGTAAGACAAGCCCTCCAGTCCAGGCAGCGTCCTGGTAAACCTTCTTTGCACCCTTTCCAAAGCCTCCACATCTTTCCGATAAGAGGGCGAGCAGAACTGGTCACAATTTTCCAAGTGTGGTCTCACCAGGGTTTTGTAGAGCTGCAGCAAAACCTCACGGCTCTTAAACCCGATCCCCGTTACTGAAAGCCAAATCATCATATGCTTTCTTAATAACCCCATCGACTTGGGTGGTAACTTTGAGGGATCTATGCACTTCAACACCAAGATCCCGCTGTTTCTCCACACTGCCAAGAATAATTTCATTAATCCTATATTCAGCATTCAAGTTCGACCTTCCAAAATGCGTCACATCACATTTATCTAGTTTGAACTCCATCTGCTATATCTCAGCCCAGCTCTGCATCCTGTCAATGTCGAGTTGCGGCCTGCAACAGCCCTCTATACTATCGATGGCACTTCCAACCTTTGTGTCATCGGCAAATTTATTAACCCCCCCCCCCCCCCCCCTCAACCTCCTCATCCAAGTCATTTATAAAAACTACAAAGAGCAGAGGCCCAAGAACAGAGTCCTGTGGGACACCACTCACCACTGACCTCCAGGCAGAATACTTTCCATCAACAACCACCCTCTGCCTTGTGTCAGCCAATCAATTCTGAATCCATATAGCCAAATCTCCCTGTATCCCATATCTCCTGACTTTATGAATGAGCCTACCATGGGGAATCTTATCAAAAGCCTTGCTGAAGTCCATATACACCACATCCACTGCCCAACTTGCATCAACCTGTCTGGTTACCTACTCAAAGAACTCAATAAGATTTGTGAGGCATCCTGTGTTCCCTACTCTTGCCAGCCTTTTTCTTCACACCAGCAGGATAATGCTGTCCCTGAAGTCTCGATCACCCTGCTTTTGAAAGCCTCCCCCTTGCCAGCCTCCTTGCGCTGCAAGTAGCTTCTCCCAATCAGCTATAGTACAATCCCATCAAAGTGATCACCCATTATTTCTAAGTTCTATTCATAGTTTCACTGGACAGTCTCCCAGGGATATCCTCTGTCAGTATTGCCGTGATGTTTTCCCTAATCAAAAACATATATCTTTTCACCTACAGAGTTCCCTTTAACCCATCTGTTCAGACTTCCAAATGTTCTATAACTTAACCACCACATGCCCCTCATTCAATATTATTTTTGTTATAGGTGTCCTTTTTATAAATTATAAATGCTTTTTCAGTCCTTATAAGTGCACCCACCTCCACCCCTGAAAAAGAGAACTTTGCAATCATCCTCTTTCTTCCAAATGTTCTACGAGACTGAGCCTGATATTTTAGAATCCATGCAGGTGGTCTTAATTAACTCATGTTTCTCCAATCATCAGTTAAGGAGATAAAAATTAGATTAGGGATATGGAATTAAAATTGATCTATTCTGCAGCAAGCAGGTGAAGATCTTCAATCTGATCTGACCTCACAGGTGGAATTATTTAATATGGGTCCCCACGGTGAACTGTTCAAATTTGCAGCTTGATCCATTTCAGGCTAGTATCCGTTGTATCTTAGAATTTGAGGAATGGCAGGTCTGAAGGTTCAACTTTGAGAGACTGAGTCCATTATAGGGATACAACAGATTTATTTATAAATGGCAGGAGCCACTCAAGTTCAAGTATATTCCACTTCTATTGTAAACTTCAAAAGCAAAAATTACAAATGGCTGGATATGATCCAGTGACAAAGTGATCTTGAGCAGAATCTGAATTCTGGTAGTTACGAACTGTTTCTAACATTGTTGAAATTTCTCTGGCAGGTTAGATTTTACTCTCAACTCAGCAAGATTGAAGGAAGTCTTCAGAATCTACATCTACTAAAATCACAGAAGAATGATGGGCTGTATTCGATTGAAGTGATAGAAATATTTTAGTGTACAAATTTGTTTAAAAAGCTGTATGTAACATTTCCATTATTTGCTTTGAGTTGTATTTATAATATGAAAATCTTAATTTTCTTCAAACATTCGAATGTTGTATTTCACTGAAATAAATGCTACTTTTCATATACTTTTTAAAGTCTGTTTCTGTTAGCTGCCCGCAGCCTCATCCTTGCGAAAAGAATGCTTGAATGTAGTTAGGCATATAGGGGAGCATGGAATAGGTTTTGCTGATAATGTAAGCATGTAAAACTAGGGAAAGCCAATTGTTGTACATTGATATTCAACTTGTCAAAACTGGACTGGAAGTAGCTTGAAGGTCAACTCAGGTTAGTAGTAGACATTCATTTAAAACAGAGGTTGAACTTTGAAGTCTCGTGCCTTGCCACCTTTTTTTTGCTATGTAGTTAAGGTGGTTAAAATGATCTTCTACACACTTCACTTTTTTGTCTCAGCCCATTTAAAAATAAAAATACCCTGGAACTGAAAAAAACATGACTTTGACCCAAGCTAGTACAATTCTGGTCATCCAATTTGAGGAAGGATGTGATTGAATTTGAGAAGGGAGATTTACTAGAATGTTGTCAGGAACAGAATTTTAGCTAAGAAAAAAAAGTGAGATGAATTTGACATTTAGAGATCTGATCAGGATCAGTCAGATAGATAGTGACTGTCAGGAAAGGTAAAAAGTTAGTTCAGAAGCCTCCTGTGACTATTTGTCTCTCAGTTTTGAGTACCTCGTCAGGGTAGTGTTTCAGAGGAAAGTATAAGAAGCAGTCACATGGATGAACTTTGGGGTGTGACAAAATTTAAAAGCACCATTTCTATAGGGGATTCTTCTGTTAAGGAGATAAATAGGAGGTCCTTTGGCAGTCAGCCTAAATCTAGGAAAGTATTTTGCTTTTCTGCTGCCAGGAATAAGGACATCTCAAAACATTTGAAGTATTATGTTAAAAGGAACAATGAGAAACCAGAAGTTATTGTACACATTGTTGCTAGGAATTACAGTTAGGGAGAGATTAAGAGTTTACAAAGTGGATATGAGAGATTAGGTACAAGATTAATAAACAGAACTTCGAGTGGTAATCTTTGATTTACCCATGGTGCCAAGCTCGAGTCAGCGAAAGAATAAAGATGATAAATCAATGGTTGAAGAGGTGGTATAATGTCCAGGGATTCAGGTTCTTGGATCATTTGTATCTCTTCCAGAGCAGAAAAGACCTGGTTAAAAAGGCTGGGTTTTCTGGAAAGGAGGCCTGTGACCAGTGGAGCACCACAAGGATCGGTGCTGAGTCCACTACTTTTCATCATTCATGTAAATGATTTGAATGTGAGCATAAGAGGTATCGTTGGTAAGTTTGCAGCTGACACCAAAATTGGGGGTGTAGTGGACAGCGAAGAAGGTTACCTCAGATTACAACAGGATCTTGATCAGATGGGTGAATGGACTGAAGAATGGCAGATGGAGTTTAGTTTAGATAAATGTGAGGTGCTGCATTTTGGGAAAGCAAATCTTAGCAGGACTTATACACTTAATGGTAAGGTTCTAGAAAGTGCTGCAGAACAAAGAGACCTTGGAGTGCAGGTTCATAGCTCCTTGAAAGTGTAGTCACAGGTAGATAGGATAGTGAAGAAGGCGTTTGGTATGCTTTCCTTTATTGGTCAGAGTATTGAGTACAGGAGTTGGGAGGTCATGTTGCGGCTGTATAGGACATTGGTTAGGTCACTGTTGGAATATTGCATGCAATTCTGGTCTCCTTCCTATCGGAAAGATGTTGTGAAACTTGAAAGGGTTCAAAAACAATTTGCAAGAATGTTGCCAGGTTTGGAGGATTTGAGCTAAAGGGAAAGGTTGAATAAGCTAGGGCTGTTTTCCCTGGAGCGTCGGAGGCTGAGGGGTGATCTTATAGAGGTTTATAAAATCATGAGGGGCATGGATAGGATAAATATACAAAGTCTTTTCCCTGGGGTGGGGACGTCCAGAACTTGAGGGCGTAGGTTTCAGGTGAGAGGGGAAAGATATAAAAGAGACCTCAAGGACAAATATCTTACAGAGAGGTTTTCATACGTTATTGGAATGAGCTGCCAGAGGAAGTGATGGAGGCTAGTACAATTGCAACACTTAAAAGGCATCTGGATGGGTGTATGAATAGGAAGGGTTTGGAGGGGTATGGGTCTTGTGCTGATAAGTGGGACTAGATTTGGTTGAGATATCTGGTCGGCATAGATGAGTTGGACCGAAGGGTCTGTTTCCCTGCTGTACATCTCTGTGACTCTATGTAAGAATAATAGTTTCTGCTGGATAATTTTAATTTTCCAAACATTGACTGGGCCTAACATAGTGTTAAAAATTTGGATAGTGCAGAATTTGTTAAATGTGTTCAAGAAATTTTTTCATCAATATATACATGTTCCCACTGGAGAAGGAGCAAAACCTGACTTTCTCTCTTGGGTAATTCGACAGGGCAAGTGACTGAAGCGACAGGAGGGGAACGTTTTGTGTTTTGTGATCATAATTCTATTTGTTTTAAAGTAATTATGGAAAAGATAAGCCTTCCATAAAATGTCAATTTTTTTAATTGGACTAAAAGAAATTTTAATGGTATAAGACAAGAACTGTGGTATACGACAAGAACTTTGAAAACTTGAGTGGAGTAGACCGTTCAAAGATAAAGGGACGTTTGATAAGTGGGAGGCTTTTAGAAGTATGACAATCAGAGTTCAGTTGTTATGTTCCTATTCGGGTGAAAGGTAAGGCTTGTAGGATGAGACAACAATGTATGAATAAAGATATTGAGGTTCTAGTCAAGAAAAAAAAAAGTTGTATATTATACAACTGGGTTCAAATGAATCTCTTGAACTGTACAAAAAGTTTAGGGGTATTCTTAAGAAGGAGATCAGGAAGGCAAAGAGAGGATATGAGAGAGCCTTGGCAAATAAGGTGAAGCATAATCCAAAGAGATTCTACATGTACATTAAGAGCAAGAAAGCAACTCGAAAAAGAGAGTCGGACCCCTAAAAGTTCAAAGAGGTTGTCTTTGTGTTTAAACTTTATTGGTGGATATTAAATGAATATTTCACATAAGTTTTTGCTGTGGAGAAAAATGGAGGGTTGAAAACTCGGAAATAAATATTGATGTTTTGAAAATAGTTCACATTGTACAGAAGAGGAAGTAGTGGAGGTCTTAGAAAGTATCAAGGTGGATTAAATCTCCTGGACCTGATCGATTGTGTCCCAGGACTTTGTGGGAAGTTAGAGAAGAAATTGTGGGGCTTCTTGCATGGTTTTGTGTGAGGGAAATTGTGTCTGACAAACCTGATTGTGTTTTTTAAATAAAGTAACCAAACAGATTGAGGGCAGAGCAGTCAAAGTTGTTTACTTGGACTTTAGTGAAACCTTTGACAAAGTTCTGAATGGTAGACTAATTAGTAAAGTTAGATCAATGGGATTCAAGGTGAGCTTGCCAACTGGATAAAAAATTGGCTTAACAGTGGGAGACAGAGTGGTGGAGGGTTGTTTTTTTGCACTGGTGGCTTATGACCAGCAGTGGTCCACAAGAATGAGATTTGGGTCCACTTTTGTTTGTCATTTATCTAAATGATTTAGTAAAGAATATCAAAGGCATGGTTAGTATGTTTGCAGATGACGCCAAAGTTGGTAGAATGGACAGAAGAAGGTTATCTCAGATTACAAAGAGATCTTGATCAATTGGGCCAATGGGCTGAAGAATGGCAGATGGAGTTTAAGTGTGATCTATTGGATTCTTGTAAAACACAAGGGCAGGGCTTGTACAATTAAAAGAAGGTCCCTTGTAGTGTTCTAGAACAGAGATCGAGGGGTTCAGATACACAATTCTTTGAAGCTTGTGTTGCACGTAGATAGGGTGATTAAGAAGGCATTTAAGCTGTTTAAATACAGAAATTGGGACAATATATTGAGAGTGTACAGGACATTGGTGAGGCCTCTTCTAGAGTACTGTGTCCAGTTCTGGTCATCCAGTTACAAGAAGGATATCATTCAGCTGGAGAAGGTTCGGAAGAGGTTTGCCAGAATGTTGCCAGAAATTGAGTGTTTGATTATAAGGAGAGGCTAGATAGGCTGGTATCTTTTTTTCTCAATGGAGCCTTATAAAGATTTATGAAATCTTGAGGGGGAGAGATAAAGTGAATAGCAGGTGTCTTCCCTGGGGTGGGACATTTCAAGACGAGGGTGCGTATTTTTAAGATAAGAGGAGAAAGATTTGAAAAAGGCATGAGGGGAAATTCTTTTGAACAGTGTTTCGTGTGTGGAATGAAAGAGGAAGTGGTGGGTGTGGGAACAGTTACAACATTTAAAAGGCATTTGGATAAGTCCATGAATAGGAAATGTTTGGAGGGGTATGGGCCAAGCACATGCAGGTGGGATGACTAGTTTAATTTGGGAGTATGGTCAGCATAGACTGGTTGGACTGAAGGGTTTGCTTCCGTGCTGTAAGATTCTATGACTCGAAAAATTCAATAGCCAGATTGTACTGACTGAAAGGAGAGGTTTGTGATGGAAATTTAAATTGTGTATTAACAATGACAATAAAACGATCCTTCACCACAGAGCCAATTGATCGCCTGGTAAATCAGCAAATAATGTGATGGATATTTTAAAATAATATTATTTAGAGCCTAATCACAGTTCTCAGACATACTGTGAAGCCATGGTTTGATGGCAAATGCAGTGCTGTTTTGTACAGAGCAAAATACCATAAATGATATTTAGATGTTAATGATTTTAAAGGAAGGACTGTATGAAATCTCTGGTGTTCTACAGAATAGTGGTTTGGGATCTTTCTTATCCTGTATAGGAATATAGGCTTTAATTTAATGACTGGCTTGAAGGTGCATCATCAACAGTTCTCCCTCCACTGGACTGGTGGGTTGGCTTGGCTTCTGTGCTCGATTCCTGGATTCAACTTGAACCATAAATATAGGCTTCCAAATTTCCACACAAAATACAGCAATAAGTTATATTAAAAGGACTGTTGCTAAGTCATCTATTCTTGTGCAGCACTCCACACCCATCTGTGATCAACTCAAGTTTATATATAAACTTGATAAATGAGCAAATACTGTAATGACTAAAATAACTGCTAGATTAGTCCAGATTTTCTGATGTGTCTGTTGCACAAACGACAGCTCAAATCCTCCAAATCCGGCAACATCTTTGTAAATCTTTTCTGAACCCTTTCAAGTTTCACAACATCTTTCCGATAGGAAGGAGACCAGAATTGCAAGCAATATTCCAACAGTGGTCTAACCAATGTCCTGTACAGCTGTAACATGACCTCCCAACTCCAGTACTCAATACTCTGATCAATAAAGGAAAGCATACGAAATGCCTTCTTCACTCTCCTATCTAGTTGCAACTCCACTTTCAAGGAGCTATGAACCTGCACTCCAAGGTCTCTTTGTTCAGCAACACTCCCTAGGACCTTACCATTAAGTGTATAAGTCCTGCTAAGATTTGCTTTACCAAAATGCAGCACCTCGTATTTATCTGAATTAAACTCCATCTACCACTTCTCAGACCCATTGGCCCATCTGATCAAGATCCTATTATAATCTGAGGTAACCCTCTTCGCTGTCCACTACACCTCCAATTTTGGTGTCATCTGCAAACTTACTAACTGTACCTCTTATGCTCACATGCAAATCATTTATGCAAATGACAAAAAGTAGAGGGCCCAGCACCGATCCTTGTGGCACTCCACTGGTCACAGGCCTCCAGTCTGAAAATCAACCCTCCACCCTCTGTCTTCTACCTTTGAGCCAGTTCTGTATCCAAATGGCGAGTTCTCCCTGTATTCCATGAGATCTAACCTTGCTAATCAGTCTCCCATGGGGAAGCTTGTCGAATGCCTAACTGAAGTCCATATAGATCACATCTACTGCTCTGCCCTCATCAATCCTCTTTGTTACTTCTTCAAAAGATTCAAATAACTTTGTGATAAATGTTTTCCCACGCACAAAGCCATGTTGACTATCCCAAATCAGTCCTTGCCTTTCCAAATACATGTACATCCTGTCCCTCAGGATTCCCTCCAACAACTTGCCAACCACCGAGGTCAGGCTCACTAGTCTATAGGTCCCTGGCTTGTCTTTACCACCCTTCTTAAACAGTGGCACCACGTTTGCCAACCTCCAGTCTTCCGGCACCTCACCTGTGACTATCGATGATACAAATATCTCAGCAAGAGGCCCAGCAAATACTTCTCTAGCCTCCAACAGAGTTCTCGGGTACACCTGATCAGGTCCTGGGGATTTATCCACCTTTACCCGTTTCAATATATACAGCACTTCCCCCTCTGTAAAATGGACATTTTACAAGATGTCACCATCTATTTCTCTACAGTCTATATCTTCCATATCCTTCTCCACAGTAAATACTGATGCAAAATACTCATTTAGTATCTCCGCCATTATCTGCGGCTCCGCACAAAAGCCGCCTTGCTGATCTTCGAGGGGCCCTATTATTTCCCTAGTTATCCTTTTGTCCTTAATGTATTTGTAAAAACCCTTTGTATTCTCCTTAATTCTATTTGCCAAAGCTATCTCATGTCCCCTTTTTGCCCTCCTGATTTCCCTCTTAAGTATACTCCTACTTCCTTTATACTCTTCTCAGGATTCACTTGATCTATCCTGTCTATACCTGACATATGCTTCCAAATACCACTCCCCCTCCTCTCTTGCCTCCTTTTCTATCCTTCCTGTATCATTTGTATCCTGGAACATTAAACTGCCAGTCCTGCCCATCCCTGAGCCATGTTTCTGTAATTGCTATGATATCCCAGTCCCATGTTCCTAACCTTACCCTGAGTTCATCTGCCTTCACTGTTAGGCCCCTTGCATTGAAATAAATGCAGTTTAATGTATTAGTCCTACTTTGTCCCTGCCTGCCCTGTTTGACTCGCTTCTGTTCTCAATTGTACCAGTCTCAGGTTGATCTCTTTCCTCACTATCTCCCTGGGTCCCACCCCTCCACCTTAGTTTAAATCCTCCCGAGCAGCTCTAGCAAGTTTCCCTGCCAGTATATTATCCCCTTCCAATTTAGGTGCAATCCTTCCTTCTTGTACAGGTCACTTATCTTGACATTTTTCCTGCATCAAAACTGTCAATTGTTCCTTTCACTTCCAATGCTTAACGTTTTCCTGGTTCTGGTCCTGTTTGCTTGGAATGTACGTACTATAGCAAGGAATTAACTAGTTGGACAATCTGATATTGATCTTGTCACCAGATATTGCAACAAATCCATCCCTCTTGGACCCAAAGCTGTCCACAGACTCATCAAGTACAGCATCCTGCCTTGGAATGTCCTCCTATCACCTTCCCACTGTGGCACCATGGCACACAGTCAATAAATAGTTGCCCTGGGAGTCTTCACCATTGACTCCAGACCCCATGCCTCTTGTGGCATCAGATCAAAGGTGGATAATATCCTGCTGATTGTTAAACCCCAATGCTGTGCTCCCACCCCACCCTGTCCTGAGGTTTTCAGTTAATGAGCATATTGAACTCTGCTCACAAACAATTGCGGGTGGCCAGGACACATTATACTCTAGGCAGGGACTTATTGCAAGGTAGCACCACTACAGACTGGTCTGGTGGTGCCTTTATGGATGTAGCTGTGAAGCTGGGTATGTGGCAGCTATACTTAAGAGGGAAATCAGGAGGCCAAAAAAAGGCCATGAGATAGCTTTGGCAAATACAATTAAGGAGAATCCAAGGAGTTTTTACAAAGATATTAAGGACAAAATGGTAACTAGGGAGAGAATAGGGCCCCTCAAAGATCAGCAAGGCGTCCTTTGTGTGGAGCCGCAGAAAATGGGGGAGATACTAAATGATTACTTTGCATCAGTATTTACTGTGGAAAAGGATATGGAAGGTATAGACTATAGGGAAATAGATGGTGACATCTTGCAAAATGTCCATGTTACCGAGGAGGAAGTGCTGGATGTCTTGAAACAGGTAAAGGTGGATAAATCCCCAGGACCTGATCAGGTGGACCCTACAACTCTGTGGGAAGCGAGAGAAGCGATTGCTGGGCCTCTTGCTGAGATATTTGTATCATCGATAGTCACAGGTGAGGCGCCGGAAGACTGGAGATTGACTAACATGGTCCCACTGTTTAGGAAGGGCGGTAAAGACAAGTCAGGGAACTATAGACCGGTGAGCCTGACCTCAGAAGTGGGCAAGTTGTTGGAGGGAATCCTGAGAGACAGGATGTACATGTATTTGGAAAGGCAAGGAATGATTAGGGATAGTCAACACGGCTTTGTGCGTGGGAAATCATGTCTCACAAACTTGATTGAGTTTTTTGAGGAAGTAATAAAGAGGATTGATGAGGGCAGAGCGGTAGATGTGATCTATATGGACTTCAGTAAGGCGTTCGACAAGGTTCCCCATGGGAGACTGATTAGCAAGCTCAGAATTCAGAGAACCCGCCATTTGGATACAGAACTGGCTCAAAGGTAGAAGACAGAGGGTGGTGGTGGAGGGTAGTTTTTCAGACTGGAGGCCTGTGACCAGTGGAGTGCCACAAGGATCGGTGCTGGGCCCTCTACTTTTTGTCATTTGCATAAATGATTTGGATGTGAGCATAAGAGGTACAGTTAATAAGTTTGCAGATGACACCAAAATTAGAGTTGTAGAGGACAGCGAAGAGGTTTACCTCAGATTACAACAGGATCTTGACCAGATGGGCCAGTGGGCTGAGAAGTGGCAGATGGAGTTTAATTCAGATAAATGCGAGGTGCTGCATTTTGGTAAAGCAAATCTTAGCAGGACTTAGACATTTAATGGTGAGGTCCTAGGGAGTGTTGCTGAACAAAGAGACCTTGGAGTGCAGGTTCATAGCTCCTTGAAAGTGTAGTTGCAGCTAGATAGGAGAGTGAAGAAGGCATTTAGTATGCTTTCCTTTATTGGTCAGAGTATTGAGTACTGGAGTTGGGAGGTCATGTTCCAGCTCTGCAGGACATTGGTTAGACCACTGATGGAATATTGCTTGCAATTCTGGTCTCCTTCCTATCGGAAAGATGTTGTGAAACTTGAAAGGGTTCAGAAAAGATTTACAAAGATGTTGCCAGGGTTAGAGTATTTGAGCTATAGGGAGAAGCTGAACAGGCTGGGTCTGTTTTCCCTGGAGCGTCGGAGGCTGAGGGGTGACCTTATCGAGGTTTACAAAATTATAGATAGGGTAAATAGGCAAAGTGTTTTTCCCCTGGGGTCGGGGAGTCCAGAACTAGAGGGCATAGGTTTAGAGTGAGAGGGGAAAGATATAAAAGAGACCTAAGGAGCAACATTTTCACACAGAGGGTGGTACGTGTGTGGAATGAGCTGCCAGAGGAAGTGGTGGATGCTGGTACAATTTCAACATTTAAGAGGCATTTGGATGGGTACATGAATAGGAAGGGTTTGGAAGGATAGGGGCCAGGTGCTGGCAGGTGGGACTAGATTGGGTTGGGATATCTGGTCGGCATGGATGGGTTGGACCAAAGGGTCTGTTTCCGTGCTGTACATCTCTATGACTCTAGTGAGTATCAACAAGAGAACACTCAACTTGACCTCATCCTCACCACTCCTCCATCTGCACGTGTCTGCCCAAGACAGGACACATAAGAGTGATCTCTGCACAGTCCTTCAGGAGGCGAAATCCTGCCTTCATATTGAAAATACCCTCCGTCATGTGTGACACTATCACTATGCTAAATGGGACAGACTTTAAATAATCCAACAACTCAAGCGGGAAATCAATCCTGGTTTAATAGAGAGTGCAAGTGGGTGTAGTGGTTAAGCACCAGACATGCCTTAAAAAAAATGTCAATGTGATGAAATTACAACACAGGACTACTTGCATGCCAAACACTTAGAAGCAACATGCAAAAGAGAGGGCTAAATGATTCCAACACCAACTGCTCAGACCTAAGTGCTGTAATCCTGCAACATCCAGTTGTGATTGGTGGTAACAATTAACAATTAACATCATTGTCTCTAACAATGGGGAATCCAACAAATCAGTGCAAAAGACAGGACTGAAGCAAAAGCATTTACCTTCAGCCAGGTATGTCAGTGAATGATTCATCTCAGCTTTTCCTGAGGTTTCCAATATCACAAATGCCAGTTTTCAACCAATTAAATTTGCTCGACATGACATCAAGGAAAAGATACTGAATATTGCAAAAGCTGTGGGCCCTGATAATATTGCAACAATTGCACTGAGGACTTGTGCTCCAGAACTAGCCAGGACCTGGGTTTTCATTGCAAATGCATAACTGGTATCTACATGGCAGTGCAAAAGATTGTACGATCAATATCAACATCCTGTGGGTTACCATTGACTAGAAATTGAACTGGACCAGTCATACAAATGCTGTGGTTACAAGAGCATATCAGAACCTGGGTACTCTGCAGCAAATACAGTCTACAGTGCCTGTCCACTTTTTACAAGGTGCAAGGCAGGAGTATAATGGATAGCTGCAGTTCTAATAACACCTGAAGAAGATCAACACTTTTCATAGAAAACTGCCTGTCTAACTGTTACCCCCTTCACCACCTTCAACAGTCAGTCCCTTCTCCTTTGACACACAGTGGAACACTGTATGCCATCTTCAAGATTCACTGAAATAATTCACCAATTTTGTTTCCTCTGCCACCAAAACGGACAAAGGCAGCAGATGCATCGGAGCACCACCACCTGTAAGTTCCTTTCCAAGTCACACACCGACCTGACTTGGAAATATATTGCTGTTCTTAACTCAGGAACCCATCTATCACATGCCTACATCCCAAGAAATGTACTGGTTTAAGAAGCCAATTCAGTACCACCTTCACAACGGCAATTCGGAATTGGGAATAAATGTTTTGTCCAGCCAGCAATGCCCTCATCCCGCAAATTAATATTTTAAAACGTAATGAAGCTTCCCTACTTATAATTTTATCCTGCACTTATCAAATTTTTTATGTTCATTCATCAGTGGTGACCATTGCAAATTAGACGAGTATTTATTGCCCTTGACAAGGTAGTCATGAGGCAGTTTTGTGGTGCCTGTAAAACCACAGTGTAGTTAGGGTGGGTATTCCAGGATTTTGATCCAGAGATGCTGATGGAATACTGATATAATATCAAGTCTAGATGGTATGTGGCTTGGTTGGGAACCTGAAGGTGTCACATTTCCATTTTGTATGGCCGAAGAGTCATAGAGATGTACAATACAGAAATAGACCCTACAGCCCAACTCATCCATGCCAACCAGATATTGTACATTAATCTAGTCCCTTTGGGGTCCCTCCCCACCCATGTTTGAATCTCGCTGACTACGGATTGCCCTTATCTTTTTATTTGGCAATGTTTGTAGATTTTGAAGGTGATTATTTTGCTTTGGCATTTTGAAGTGCTGCAATTGTTTTTAGAACATAGAATCAGGAGAAGGCCATTTAGACAATTTCATCTGTTTCAATATGATATGTAGGTACCGGTGTTGGACTGAGGTGGACAAAGTTAAAAATCACAGAATACCAGACCACACCCCTCCCATTTTTCCACCTCTCCCACTTATCTCTCTCTCCACAACCCCCTCCCCCCCACCAACCCGGCCCACAAACCTCATTCCCAATGAAGGGCTTATGCCCTAAACGTCGATTTCCTGCTTTTCGGATGCTGCCTGACTTGCTGTGCTCTTCCAGCACCACTAATCCAGAATCTGGTTTCCAGCATCTGCAGTCATTGTTTTTACACCAGGTTATAGTACAACAGGTTTATTTGGAAGTACAAGCATTTGGAGCTCTGCTCCTTCATCATGTAGCTAGTGGGACAGGGTCATAGGACTCAGAATTTGTAGTAAAAGATCAAAGTATCATACAACTGATGTGAATTTTTAAACAAACCTGGATTGCTGTGAAGTCACTTGAAACCTGCATCTCCATTCTGCGATTAAAGACTTAACAGCAATCTAGGTTTGTTCAATACATCACATCAGTTGTCTGACACTATGATCTTTTACTTTAAGTTCTGTGTCCTATGATCTTGCCCCACTAGCTACCTGATGAAGGTGCAGTGCTCTGAAAGTTTGTACGTTCAAATAAACCTATTGGACTATAACTTGGTGCTGTGTGATTTTTAAAATCATTCAGTTAGATCATTACGGACCTCTGAATCAACTCCTAATACCAACTCTTGCATAATAGCAATGTACATTTAGAACAATTCAAACTTAATTGGAGTCAGTTATCTCAAATGGCTAGAATGTGGCCCAAAACAATGACAATACAAGTTTGTTGTGTGTTTAATGTGATATGATACTTTTGCTCAGATTGGTTTGCCCTTATATCGAGTTCTAGGCCCCAATCTTTAGGAGGCTGAAGAAAATATGAATGAGACTGGGTCTAAGAATGTCAGTAATGAAGAGAGGTTGGAGAGTGTGGGGCTGTACTCCTTGGAGAAGATTGAGAGGAAATTTGATTGAGGTGGTCAAGATCATGAGAGGTCCGGGCAGAATAGTTAGAGATAATCAATACTCATTGGTAGAAGAATTGCAAATCAGTGATTACACATTTAAGGTAATTGGCAAAAGAAGCAAAGACGATACCAGGAGAAACTTATTCACATAACAAACGGTTTGGAATAGGTGGTTGAGTGTGGTGGAAACAAGTTCAAGTGAAATTTGCAAACGGAAGTTGAATCATTTTCTGAAAAGGAGAAAAATGCAAGTCGTGGAGAAAAGGCAGACATATGGCACAATGTGCATTGCTCCTTCAGAAGACCATGGAGGGTGAAATGGCTTCCTTCTGTCCTGTAAACTTTTTTCTGATTCTATCACAGAGATTACTAATGGAGCTCCTATGAAGTATTGCTAACTGCTTTACCCAATTAAAAGTGACAAGTGGACAATATATGGAACACAAGTGATTGTTTTGATAATATTTAACACATAAATTTACAGAGATTATAGATCCCATAAATAAGTAACATCTCCGGATGCGAAACGCTACGGACTCGGTGGGGGGCAGCATTCCCAATGTACAAATTAGTGTTTTAAGAAACACAGCGGTATTACCGTCTTTAATATTTTCTGTCTAACTTAGACAATGGTCCCTATTCATAAATTTATAGGACATCAAAAAGTTCCTTCGGCAGATGGTCGAAAACAGTAATAAAAAAAATTAAAATAATTGCGAGAGAATTTCGACTTGTTTTGACGAAGCGGGTGTTCTGGAGGAGCAGGAAGTAATCACCGATACGGTTTAGATTTTCAGCTTCCCGCTGAAAATATTTGAGTTGTGCTGACATGTTTTAATTGTGTGAAATGCCAGAGGCTGGCAAAAATAAAATCCGTGTAAAAGAAAAGAAAATTATTAAGCCGTAGTCGGCAGGATTCGAACCTGCGCGGGGAGACCCCAATGGATTTCTAGTCCATCGCCTTAACCACTCGGCCACGACTACCGACGGTACAGATACTTTGTTGCTATTTACTGTAGTCAGCGAGTCTTAGCGCGATGGAAGTGGTTACATTGTAACGTTTTGTGTTTGTTTTCCGAATGTTGCAACTGGTGGTCATGGGTTACCACCGGGTCACCAATTGTTACACACCCACTCGCTGCTCTTTCCCATTCATCCCCAGAGCGGAGCTGCCTCCGGCGGGGAACCGTATTTGATCTCAGCCAAAAGGCGGAGAAACGATAATCCTGGCTAAGTGAAGTAGTTTTATTTGCTTTGGATTCACTACTTCTTTTCTTGCCTTTCCACCCTCCCTCTTTTCCCGCTCTGTCCTAAATCTGGGGCAGATTTTGCCATCTTATTCGCTCTTATCCCATTTGTCCTGGCAAAGATTCAGTGGAGAATTGATCATAAAGTGTAAAATAAAACGTCCAGACAAAACAAAAATGAAGAAACTAAGCCGGGCATCAGTCACTCCACTTTACAGGCGAAAGTGAGGAGTGCAGATGCCGGAGATCAGAATCTAGATTAGGGTGATGCTGGAAAAGCACAACAGGTCAGGCAGCATCTGAGGAGCAGGAAAATCAATGTTTCGGCCCTTCCTGATGAAGCGCTTTTGCCCGAAACGTCTATTTTCCTGCTCCTCGGATGCTGCCTGACCTGTTGTGCTTTTCCAGCACCACTCTAATCTACACTTTACACACAGGCTGCACCATCCAGTGACCATGGGCTGGCAAACATCGATTCATAAGAAAGTTGCCTTTTGACCCATGCTTCACTGGGTCAATGAGTTTTCATTATTTTGTGCCCATCATAAAATAAACTGAACAACATCCTGTCAAACGAATGCTTTGGAGGTGCCGGTTTTGGACTGAGGTCTACAACGTTAAAAATCACACAACACCAGGTTATACTCCTAGTGTTTATTTCGAAGCACTAGTTTTCCGAGCTCTGCTCCCTTCATTGAATGGTTGTGGAGTATAAGATCGTAGGACGCAGAATTTATAACAAAAGTTTACAGTGTGATGTAACTGAAATTATATATCAAAAAAGACCCGGATTGTTTGTGAAGTCTCTCATCTTTTAAATTTAAAAATCACACAACACCAGGTTATAGTCCAACAGGTTTAATTGGAAGCACACTAGCTTTCGGAGCGACGCTCCTTCATCAGGTGATTGTGGAGGGCTCCATCGTAACACAGAATTTATAGCAAAAATTTGCAGTGTGATGTAACTGAAATTATACATTGAAAAATTGATTGTCTGTTAAGCCTTTCATCTGTTAGAATACAGTGATAGTTTCACTTCATTCATGTGTAAATCACAAAACCTTTTTTTTAAAAGTTGCATTCTCGGGTTAGCTGTGAACAATGGTGATAGCTAGACAATATGTTGAAGGTGTTAGCCCCCTGTGTTCTCTGTCTATGACCTGATGTTTAGATGATTCTAATCTAAAAAGTGAGATAACAGAGGGTTACATAAATTCATGCAGTTTTTGAGCTCAGAGTTCTACATGAATGTATGTAGTTTTTGAGCAAAGTGCAATGTAACTCTGCAAGTACAAATTCACTGCACAAAATATAAGTGTGCATGTGGGTCTTTGTCTGTGTGTGTCTGTCTGGGGTGGGGGTTGTGTGTGAGAAAGTGTGTGTGTGTGTGTGTGTAGTGAGTGCGGGAGTGTGTGTGACTATAAGGGTGTGTGTGGGTGTCTGTGTGCGCGTCTGTGTGTACCCGCATCCGTGTGTATGTGAGCGTGTGTGTGTGTAGGAATATCTGTGTGTGTGGGTGTGTGTGTGTGTAGTGCAATGGTGATCACCTGTAATGTGACATGAACCCAAGGTCCCAGTTGAGGCCCTCCCCATGGGTACCGAACTTGGCTATCAGCCTCTGCTCGGCCACTTTCCTCTGCTGCCTGTCCCGAAGTCCACCTTGGAGGATGGTCACCCGAAGGTCCGAGGCTGAATGTCCTGGACAACTGAAGTGTTCCCCAACTGGGAGGGAACCCTCCTATCTGTTGATTGTTGTGCACTGCACATTCATCCGTTGTCGTAGCCTTTGCTCGGTTTCCCCAATGTACCATGCCTCCAGGCAACCTTGCCTGCAACGTATAAGATAGACAACGTTGGCTTTTAAATGGTCAGGGGTAGCCATGGGCATACGTATGGGCCCCAGCTATGCCTGTCTCTTTGTTGGCTACGTAGAGCAGTTGATCTTCCGTAATTACACCGGCACCACTCCCCACCTCTTCCTCCGCTGCATTGATGACTGCATTGGCGCCAATTCGTGCTCCTGTGAGGAGGTTGAGCAATTCATCAACGTCACCAACACATTCCACCCTGACCTTAAATTTACCTGGACCATCTCTGAAACCTCCCTCCCCTTCCTGGACCTCTCCATCTCCATTAATGACGATCGACTTGACACTGACATTTTTTACAAACCCACCGACTCCCACAGCTACCTGGATTACACCTCTTCCCATCCTACCTCTTGCAAAAATGCCATCCCATATTCCCAATTCCTCCGCCTCTGCCGGATCTGTTCCCAGGAGAACCAGTTCCACCACAGAACACACCAGATGGCCTCCTTCTTTAGAGACCGCAATTTCCCTTCCCACGTGGTTAAAGATGACCTCCAACACATCTCATCTACATCCCGCACTTCCGCCCTCAGACCCCACCCCTCCAACCATAACAAGGATAGAACGCCCCTGATGCTCACCTTCCACCCTACCAACCTTCGCATAAACCAAATCATCCGCCGACATTTCCGCCACCTCCAAACAGATCCCACCACCAGGATATATTTCCCTCCCCACCCCTTTCCACCTTCCACAAAGACCATTCCTTCCGTGACTACCTGGTCAGGTCCACGCCCCCCCTACAACCCACCCTCCCATCCTGGCACTTTCCCCTGCCACCGCAGGAACTGTAAAACCTGAGCCCACATCTCCTCCCTCACCTCTATCCAAGGCCCTAAAGGAGCCTTCCACATCCATCAAAGTTTTACTTGCACATCCACTAATATCATTTATTGTATCCGTTGCTCCCGATGCGATCTCCTCTACATTGGGGAGACTGGGCGCCTCCTAGCAGAGCACTTTAGGGAACATCTCCAGGACACCAGCACCAATCAACCACACCGCCCCGTGGCCCAACATTTCAACTCCCCCTCCCACTCTGCCGAGGACATGGGGGTCCTGGGCCTCCTTCACCGCCGCTCCCTCACCACCAGACGCCTGGAGGAAGAACGCCTCATCTTCCGCCTCGGAACACTTCAACCTCAGGGCATCAGTGTGAACTTCAACAGTTTCCTCATTTCCCCTTCCCCCACCTCACCCTAGTTCTAAACTTCCAGCTCAGTAACTGTCCCCATGACTTGTCCGGACTTGTCCTACCTGCCTATCTCCTTTTCCACCTATCCACTCCACCCTCTCCTCCCTGACCTATCACCTTCATCCCCACCCCCACTCACCCATTGTACTCTATGCTACTTTCTCCCCACCCCCACCCTCGTCTAGCTTATCTCTCCACACTTCAGGCTCACTGCCTTTATTCCTGATGAAGGGCTTTTGCCCAAAATGTCGATTTCGAAGCTCCTTGGATGCTGCCTGAACTGCTGTGCTCTTCCAGCACCACTAACCCAGAATCTGATTTCCAGCATCTGCAGTCATTGTTTTTACCTCTTTTAAATAGTCATGTTGATTTCAGTTCTTTCATATGTAAATTTTCTTAAAGTTGCATTCTCAAGTGAACTTTAACAATAGGTGCCATGTTAGCCCAGATCATGCACTGAAGGTGTGACGTGCCCAGTGTGAGGCTGTCTGTGCCCCAGTGTTCAGACTAATTCTAACCTAAAAAAGGGATTTACAGACTCTTACATGGATTCATGCAGTTTTTGAGCAAAATAAAATGTAATTCTGCAAGTACAAATTCACCCCACAAACTTATATATGTTTGCATGTGGGTATGTATGTGAGGGGGGTATGATTGTCTGTGAGAGAGTGTGTGAATGTACTTGCAGAATTACATTTTATTTTGCTCAAAAACTGCATGAATCCACGTAAGATTCTGTAAATCCCTTTTTTAGATTAGAATCAGTCTGAACTTCAAGGCTCAGACAGCCTCACACTTTCAATGCATTATCTGGGCCAACATGGCATCTATTGTTAAAGTTCACTTGAGAATGCAACTTTAAAAAAGTTCTGTTATTTACAGATGAAAGAACTGAAACCATCGTGCCCACTTAAAAGATGAGAGACTTAACAAACAATCTGAGTCTTTTTCAATACAGTTTCAGTTACATCACATTGTAAACTTTTGCTATAAATTCTGTGTCCTACAATCTTATACTCCGCAACCACCTGATGAAGCAACAGCACTCTGAAGGCTAGTGCTTCCGAATAACTTGTTGGACTATAACCCGGTGTTCTGTGATTTTTAACCTCAAACTAATGCGAAAGTCAAGGACAAAAGGGTAACTAGGGAGAGAATAGGGTCCCTCAAAAATCAGCAAGGCAGCCTTTGTGTGGAGCAGCAGAAAATGGGGGAGATATTAATTAAGTATTTTGCATCAGTATTTACTGTGGAAAAGGATATGGAAGATATAGAATATAGGGAAATAGATGGTGACATCTTAAAAAATGTCCATATTATAGAAGAGGAAGTGCTGGATGTCATGAAATGCATAAAACTGGATAAATCCCCAGGACCTGATCAGGTGTACCCGAGAACTCTGTGGGAAGCTAGTTAAGTGATTGCTGGTTCTATTGCTGAATTATTTGTATCATTGATAGTCACAGGTGAGGAGCTGGAAGATTGGAGATTGGCGACTATTAAAGAAAGGTGGTAAGGACAAGCCAGGGAACTATAGACCAGTGAGCCTGCTGTCGGTGGTGGGCAATTTGTTGGAGGGAATCCTGAGGGACAGGATGTTCATGTATTTGGAAAGGCAAGGACTGATTCGGGATAGTCAACCTGGCTTTGTGTATGGCAAATCATTTCTCACAAACTTGATTGAGGTTTGAAGAAGTAACAATGAGGATTGATGAGGGCAGAGTAGTAGATGTGATCTATATGGACTTCAGTAAGGCATTCGACAAGGTTCCTCAGGGGAGACTGGTTAGCAAGGTTAGATCTCATGGAATACAGGGAGAACTAGCCATTTTGATACAGAACTGGCTCAAAGGTAGAAGACAGAAGGTGGTTGTGGAGGGTTGTTTTTCAAACTTGAGGCTTGTGACCAGTGGAGTGCCACAAGGATCGGTGCTGGGTCCAGTACTTTTCATCATTTATATAAATGATTTGGATGTGAGCATAAGAGATACAGTTAGTAAGTTTGCAGATGACACCAAAATTGGATATGTAGTGGACAGCGAAGATGGTTACCTCAGATTATAATGGGATCTTGATCAGATGGGCCATGGGCTGATAAGTGGCAGATGGAGTTTAATTCAGATAAATGTGAGGTGCTGCATTTTGGTAAAGCAAATCTTAGCAGGACATATACACTTAATGGTAAGGTCCTAGGGAGTGTTGCTGAACAAAGAGATCTTGGAGTGCAGGTTCATAACTCCTTGAAAGTGAAGTCACAGGTAGATAGGATAGTGAAGAAGGCATTTGATATGTTTTCCTTTATTGATCATGATGCGGCTGTACAGGGCATTGGTTAGGCCACAGTTGGAATATTGCGTGCAATTCTGGTCTCCTTCCGATCAGAAAGATGTTGTGAAACTTGAAAGGGTTCAGAAAAGATTTACAAGGATGTTGGAGGATTTGAGGTATAGGGGGAGGCTGAACAGTCTGGGGCTATTTTCCCTGGAGTGTCGGAGGCAGATGGGTGACCTTTTAGAGGTTTACAAAATTGTGAGGCGCATGGATAGTATAAATAGACAAAGTCTTTTCCCTGGGTTGAGGGAGTCCAGAACTAGAGGGCATACGTTTAGGGTGAGAGGGGCAAGATATAAAAGAGACCTACGGGGCAACTTTATCACGCAGAGGGTGGTACATGTATAGAATGAGCTGCGAGAGGAAGTGGTGGAGGCTGATACAATTGCAACATTTAAGAGGCATCTGGATGGGTACATGAATAGGAAGGATTTGGAGGGATATGGGCCAGGTGCCAGCAGGTGGGACTAGATTGTGTTGGGATATCTGATCGGCATGGACAGGTTGGACCGAAGGGTCTGTTACCCTGCTGTACGTCTCTATGACTCTATGACTCTAAATGCCTCATTAAACACTTACATGCCATATCCGTTATCTTTTTCAATTCATAACAAAAATATTTTTATCAATCATTAATTAAAGTTAAACTACAAACAAATGTATCTAAAAATAGTGTAGTGTCCTGTCAAAGTATGCAAGTGTTTTTAATGATTTTTTAAAAATGAGAATAAAGCTTAATTTAAAAATGCTAGGAGGTTGTTGATGATTTAGTAAGTAAGTGAGCTGCCCTGTGTGGTACTAGCTCTTACACATGATTAAACTCCATGATTCAGTAGTTTCAGTATGGACTGTGATGGGACACGATTGCCTCTAAAGCTCTCGCTGTCTCTCGTTATTGTTTTCACAAATGGCTTTTCAATGTGGAGAAATGTGAAGTATTACAGCTATCATCAGCAAAGAAAGCAAAGACTTAATTGGCTTCAAAGCACTTAGAGAGTCCTGAGGTTATGAAAAATGCTATGTCAACACAATTTCTTTATGATGGTCTTTCATTTTAATTCTTCATCCCTCACACTGACAAATCTGTCTTTGGACTGCTGCATTGCTTGAAGAAACAGCACCTCATCTTTCAATTAGGCACATGGAGAGAGTGAGGACTGCAGTTGCTGGAGATCAGGATGTGGTGCTGGAAAAGCACCCCACCGCCAAATTGTAGCCATTGGAAGCCTGGAGGAAGTACTCCTCATCTTCTGCTTTGGGACCCTCCAATCACACAGGATCAATGTCAATTTCACCAGTTTCCTGATCTCCCCTCCCCTCCCCCACCTTATCCCAGATCGAACCCTCCAACTCTGCACTGCCCTCTTGAACTGTTCTACCTGTCTATCTTCCATCCCACCAACCATTCCAACCTCCACTCTGACCTATCACCATCACCCCCCACCTTCATCTACCTATCACATTCCCAGCTACCATTCCCCCCCCCAGCCCCACTCCCTCCTATTTATCTTTCAGCCCCCTTGTGCCACACCCACATTCCTGATGAAAAGCTTCGGATGGATACTGGAAAAGTGGACTGTCCTGCTCCTTGGATGCTGCCTGACCAGCTGTGTTTTTTCAGAACTACACTTTTTGACTTTCAGTTAGGCATAGCCTACCAGACTCAACATTGTGTTGGGAGACAGTGAGGTTTGCAGATGCTGGAGATCAGAGTTGAGAGTGTGTTGCTGGAAAAGAACAGCAGGATCCGAGGAGCAGGAAAATTGAGGTTTCGGGCCAGAGCCCCACATACTCTCAACTCAACACTGAGTTGAACAACTTCAGTCCATATTGTCTATGCCCAACTTGTTGCTCTTTCTTTGTTTTATTTCTCTTCCTTGCCTTTCATCAGCACTCACTTGCCCTTGGCACATCTTTCCTTGTTTCTTTTCTTGCCAAATCACTACTCTGTTTATCCCTGGAGGATTAACTTCTTTAATCCAATCTCTCCAATCTTTCACTTTATCACAATGTTCTTCTTGTCCCACCCAATCACCCACTGCTCAAAACCTATTACTTCTTACTAAACTTTTCCCTGAACTCATGGAAGATAATTGACTTGAAACATTATTTATTTAACTCTCTCTTAAAGGTGCAACTTGACCTGCGGAGTATTTCCATCATGTAGTGTTTCTTTTTCTTCCTTTATTATTGTTTGTTCGACAAACTATCTTTTTATTATCTTGTACATTACTTAGAAAACATGGATTATTCCTTGATTTGGTGTCACAAAGTCAATACTGAGGCTTCCCAGGATGAAGACTGTTGACATTCAACTTGAAAAAAATGAGGAGCTGTTCAAGGTCTTTTGAAGAATTATTGTCACTGAATTAACTCAGGTTCAATTTCTAACTTGAAAGACAAGGTGTGAAAATATTATTTACTGTAAGAAATGTTGTCAGAAGATGTCAAGATTTTCTGTTCATTGTTTAAACTTGCAGACTTATCTCATTATACTTACATACTCCTTAGTATTTTACTGAATGTTTTATTTCATTTCAGAAACATATATTTTCATTATTTTAACACATAAAATCTATTATGCATTTACATTTTCTTTTGTTTGAAATTTGAGGAATTTTTCAGAGTTCCTCCCTTTGTGTTTTAGACTTCTTTGGGAGATTGTTTGACTGTGGACTGTGAGGGCATGTGCCAAGTGTAATTTTTATCCTTTCATGAGATGTGGGCATCACTGGCTAGGCCAGCATTTTCGGTGAGTCACATTCTTGAAGTGCTGGAGTCTGTATTAGGTACAATTTGTTTAGGGAAAGAGTTCCAGGATTTTTAATCTCATGACAATGAAGGAACAGCTATATAGTTCTCAATCAAGGATGTGTGGATTGGAGGGGTATTTGCAGGTGACGTCCCATGCAGCAGGTACCTTTGTCTTCCTAGGTGGGAGAGGTCCTGGGTTGAAAAGTGCTGACAAAGAAGTCTTACTAAGTTGCTGCAGTGCATTTTGGATACGCTGCTGCCACTGTGCGATGCTAGTGGAGTGAGCTAATATTTAAGCTGATGCTGAGCTAGCAGACTGCTATGTCCTGGATTCAGTGTTGTGCTTTGTGGACAGGCTTTAAGGATGTAGGAGGTGAGTTACTCACTGTAGAATTCATAATTTCTGACCTACTTTCGTATTCACTGGATTATACAGCTAGTCCAATTCAGATCTGGATAATGGTAACTGTGGAATTGTGTTCAAATAACAACTGAAATCGGTGAGTGGCAAAAATAGCCTTTTTTATTCAGCAACCCTGGTAACACAAATTTGAGGTGGTGATAGAATCCCCAAACACAATTCTCACACTAACTTTTTATTCACAGTTTTAACATATATTAAAATTTGGTGTTCCATTGTTTTATCTATAGTACACAAAGGTTTGAGGGGCTGCTGTCCTGGGAGACAGGAAATGGGTTAAAACATGTGCTAAATACTGGCTGCTATTCCTGATAGAATTAAGAGTGTCTGTCTGATCTGCTTGCATAATTAATAGCAGTTAGTTCTTTTGTCTTTCAAGTTAGTAAATGTTAGTAAAATGTACTCGGCCTATCTGCTCTAAATAAGTTAGAAATTTTACTTGTACTTAATTAAAGAATAAAGGATATTAAATTAATGACTGCAGCTGGGTTGTAAGATTTGTTTACTGTTTTGTCAGTGTGAGTTTCATTCATTCATGCAATTTCACATAAGTGCTGTTTGACAGTTAATTTCTTAAAGGATAACAGCCCAGTTAAAAGGGACTTAACAAGTACATACTAATTGAGGAAAATGTTTGGTGTTCTGTAATCTAGTCAGGTCTGAGAGGTGGGGTTGGTAAGGGCTGATTAATAGTATAATCTTTCCATAGTTTCAGGTAGGTCATAGAGATGTGGTGGTGCGGTAGGTATTGTTCTGAATAGGTTAGTAGTCTTTGATATTTATTCAGAGGTAGCTTTTGATGTAAATAGGTCTGAAATGGTTGAAGGTTTGAGGGAGCAGTAATGGATTTGGAAGTATTGCTTTAATTTTAGTCCATCTTGCCATAGTAAAATATACTACAGAACCATGGTTTTAAGAATGAAAGAATGAAACTGTGTTATAGTAAATAACAGGTTAGTAAAGGGTTATGAATGAATGAACAGGAACTCGGTATTAATGAATATAATGAGCTGGCGAGTGAATTATAATGATAACCTATAACACTATATTTCACAGCATCCCACACCCAAGATGTTGATAGTGGGAGATTCAGCATTGGGATTACCATATGTCAAGTGGAGAAAGTCACATTCTCTTTGAGGATGGTCATTCCTTGGCACTTGTGTGATGAAAATTCTATTTGCCATTTGTCACTCAAAGCATGGTTACTGTCCAGGGTTACTGTTTGTTGCATGTGGACATGAACTGCTTCAGTTGCTAATGGGTATGATTGTCCACCTAAGAAATTACATGTCACTGCCCACGGTATTGTAGATCCTCATGTAGCTGATGAGCCCAATCCTAGAGCCACATTTCCAACATACAGTTGGCTGGTGTTTCTGGGAGGTGGAATCAGTCCTTTGCCTTGAGATTGTTGACATTCTTTTCTCCAAATCCTTTTCCAGACTCCTTCCCACTGATGGCATTCTCAAAGAATTGTGTTCCTTCACACGGGAACTTCCTTGGAGTCAGTTTCTTCTATACAAAGGTCTTCCATGCATCTATATTGCCGTCCTTGAGGGAAATCTTCAAGGAGTCTGCTTTAACTTCCTCTTGTTCAAGTGCCTAGACGAGATGATTTAGTTTGGCAGTCGGATCTCAGGCATCCTCAGCAAGTGTTGGAACCCAAAGTAGAAGGTAGGAGACTGGAAGAACACAGCATCAGGGAGTGCACAAGTCAACGTTTCTGAAGAAGTGATACACACAAAATGTAAACGTCGACTTCTGCACTTCCTGATGCTTCTTGTGCCTATCCACATCCTAAGCATGTGGCCAGCTCAGTGGAATTGGCTTTGAATGATTGTGGCCTCAATGCTGGTGCTATTGGCTGTTTCAAGGACACTGATGTTGAGACTCATGTCCTCCCAAATGATTCAGAGAATCTGTCTCAAACAGTCTCAAATAGAAGATGGCACTTCTGAAAAGATTTGAGTGGTGTCTATATATAATCTAGACTTCAAAGCCATTTAGAAGAATAGGAAGGATGACTGCCATTTACACAAGGGTCTTGGTATCTGCACAGATGTTACAGTTGCCAAATGGCCTAATCTTTCTGCATCCGAAGGGAGTGCTCACAGATGCAATGTTGAATCACTGCATTGGTAGCAGCCCTAGATAAGAAGTAACTTCCCTGGTAATGAAATTGTTCCATGTTGGGAAGATTTCTCTGTTGATCTTAATGTAGAGATGAACTGGAAGTTGACTAGGGATGGATTTGAGGTAAACATTTGAGTCTTCTTGAAGCTGAGGCTGAGACTAATTCTTTGGTACTCTCCCACAAATGCTTTAAGTAAGGCGAGAAGATTCTCTCCCGAGAGAGAAGAGATGACATTGCATTCCATATGCTGAAATTCCACAAGCAAGGTGGGTGTAATTTTCTTCCTGGATTTCAATCAGTTGAGGTTGAAATGTTTTTCATCCATCCTGTAGATTATGTCCACACTACCGGGAAGCTTGTTCTCTACAAGATAAAGAATGGTGGTGATGAAGATGGAGAAAAGAGTAGGGTGATGATACTTGTCTTAACCTCAAGTGATTCTGTTATATTACTATCAGCAAGAACAGTTGGTGATATCTTGTCATGGAGGAGATGGAGGACGTTGATGAATTCCTCTGGACAGCTGGCCTTTGACAAGGTCTTCCATACCTGTACCTGATTGACTGTGTCAAAAGCCTTTCAAATCGATGAAGGCCATACTGCTTCAGTATCTGAGCTGTAAATGGTGCTGGATGATGTGCATTCATCAGCGAACATCTCCATTCTTGTCCTTATGATACAGGAGTGAGTGAGCAAATTATTGTCATGTGTGTGCCACATGTTAACACTGTCGTAGAGTTATAGAGATGTACAGCATGGAAACAGACCCTTCAGTCCAACCTGTCCATGCTGATCAGGTATCCCAACTCAATCTAGTCCCACCTGCCAGCACCCAGCCCATATCCCTCCAAACCCTTCCTATTCATATATCCATCCAAATGCCTCTTAAATATTGCAATTGTACCAGCCTCCACCACTTCCTCTGGCAGCTCATTCCTTGCACTTACCACCCTCTGTGTGAAAAGGTTGCCCCGTAGGTCTCTTTTATATCTTTCCCCTCTCACCCTAAACCTATGCCCTCTAGCTCTGGACTCCCCGACCCCAGAGAAAAGACTTTGTATATTTATCCTATCCATGCCCCTCGTGACTTTATAAACCTCTAAAAGGTCACCCCTCAGCCTCCGATGCTCCAGGGAAAACAGCCTTAGCCTATTCAATCTCTCCCTTTAGCCTTATCTGCTATGTATGTCCAGATGAAGGGCTTTTGCCCGAAACGTCGATTCTCCTGCTCCATGACCTGCTGTGCTTTTCCAGCATCACTGTTATGCAGCTTTGTATGTCCCCCAATTGTAACACATAATGGCTTTGTTTTTAAAAATTAGCATGGCAGCAAGTGCACAATTTTAATGATACAAATGAATCAAAACATCATAGTTCATATCATACTTGTAGACAATCATGAAAAATTGTAAAATGCAGGTCTCCTTAATTTATAGGAAAAAGTGAACTGCATCCTGCACTTTGTATTAAATCCATACAACATATGTTGTCAAGTTGAGTGTTATAGAGGACTGGGCTATTCATTTGCTTTCTTATTAGCAGAAAGGTGTTTTTCTTTTACTTCCTTAATTCCATTGCACATTTGTGGGGTTGTGGCAAAAGACAATAGCAATGAGTGGTGTACTGAGCAGGTGATAGTGCAAAACCAGGCACGAACTGGTCGAGTTAACTTCCAGTTTAATTGGTTTCTATCTTATATCTTCTCCGACGACTACGGTCCTTGTTCAGTACAGTTCCAAAATATCTCTTTCTACGTGTGAGTCTAAACACGGAGTATCAGCGAATTGTGTACTAGAGAAAGATGAGTGAGGCTTAACTTGTCATTCACATTAACAGGCAGATATGAGATTTTGACCAGGAGCATAAAGTTTTTACTTCAAAAAAAGTAAGACCTGGGGTTGAAGCAAAAATATAAAATGCTGGGGGGAAAAAACTCAGCAGTTGCGTCAGTAAGTGCGAAGAGAGAAGTAGAATTAATATTTAATGTTGAAAACCTTTTGTCCACTCATAGCTGAGCTACACTTTGGAGGTTCCACGGATTTCGAGTTGAGGAGGAAGGCATTAGGAGAAAGCCTATTCCCTAAAGGGTTGCAAGATAATGATCGAGTTGTGCAGAGCGAGGAAAACAAAGGACACAGGGAAACTCTGCGCCGAAACGCTTTCGCTTTGCGGAATTTCTTGCTTTGTTTGTTTCACTGTAAGGGTCCTTTTCATTGGCTGTCGGTGGAGGACGGTGTGTTATGAGAATGCTAATTGGCCATGGGCTGCTGCCGCCAAGCTCCAAAACCCCTTGTTACACCACCCTCCTCCCCGCGACCCTTTTGACTGTCACCCACTTGGGAATAAAGGGAGGGCGTAAAAGTTGGGCTCAACAGGATGCACCGCACTTTGGGCTCAAATTTTGCAACCGATCGGCGGAAATGCTCTGCTTTCCTGCCCTGTCTTATCCGGCTGGAGATTAAAAAGAGTAACCAATAGTGGAAAGCAAACATCCTCTCGCGTTTGTTGCAGAAAAGACAAGTTTCCGTTCCTTTTACACGGTGGGGGTTTAATGCAAAGTTTTTCTTTCACCTCACCAAATTGTTTTATAATCCAGCCCAGCACGCAATTTGCAAAAGCAAACTCCCAGACATTCAGAAAAAAATAGTAAAACGTTGTTTCATTGCACGAAAAACGAATTTCTTTTGCATTTTATTTTAAAATATGTGATATAAGCAACGGCGTTGTCATATTTGGAGAGTCTACAGCACAAAACAAAGATATTCGGCACATCTTAACTGTGTCCGTTAAAAACAATCACCTAACTATTGTAATCCCACTTTTCAGCACACGGCCCATAGCGTTGCATGCTTGCCATCGCAAATGCATACCTAAATACTTCTTAAGTGTTAATAGTTTCTACCTCTACCACACTGACAGGCAGTGAGTGAGTTCTACATTCCCACCGTTCTCTGTGTGAGAAAACATCTTCCTGACATCGCTTCTAAATCTACTGCCCCTTAGCTCAAATCTTTGCTCCTTGGTCATTGATCCCTCCCTCCAGGGGACAGTTCCTGCCTCTCATATAAATCTCAATCATATCCACAGTCAATCTCTTGGCTTTTATTTTGATGAATTTTGTCAGGTATTGTTGATAATACATATATAAGTAACTGCATTTTGGTCATTTACAAGGTTTTGTTAAATACACAACTTTGCAATTTTTACTTTGCATTCCAAGTTTATGTTAAATGACAAACTTACATTTATTTTGTTTGCATTTTACAATGTTCTGTTAAATATATAACATTAGATTTTACAAGTTTTTAATTTATTTAAATTTGCAGGTATCCTTTCATAAAACTTCTTTAAAATTATTTTACTAGTTAAATATAAAACATTGCACCAATGAAAACAGAAAACGCTGAATATATACAGCAGGTCTGGTGGCATGTATGGACGGAAAAGCAGAGTTAACGTTCAAGTTGAATCTAACTACCAGAATCTGCAGTGTTTTGCTTTTACAATAATTTTTTTCTTTCACTTTTTACAAATCTGTTAGATCTATAACATGAACATTGCAGTATTTTTGTTTTGCTTAAAAATCCCTTAGCTATAGAAAACCTTGTTTTTGTTCTATTTTATGAGGTTTAGTTTATATACATTTTTTTTCACATTTTACAAATTTGAAAAATGTTAGATAAAATGTTGCATTTGTTTTTGAGTTTTTGCTTATGTATATTTTCTTTTACATTCCACAAGTTTGTTTTATCTATTTATGAACGAGAGTAGGTATTTATGAGCTCCAATGTTCAATTAAAGATTATGGTTGAACATCTACTTCTGCGTCCCTTTACTTCATGGTAAAGTATGGAGTCAAAATTAACAAAGGACCACTGACATCTAGGGTCATAGAGATATACAGTGTGGAAACTGACCATTTGGTCCAACTGGTCTATGCCAACCATATATTCTAACCTAATCTAGTCCCATTTGCCAGCACCTGGCCAATATCCTTCCAAACCTTTCCTATTCATATACCCATCCGTATGCCTTTTAAATGTTGCAATTGTTCCAGCCTCCAGCACTTCCTCTGGCAGCTCATTCCACACACGTACCACCCTCTGTGTGAAAAGGTTGCCCCTTAGGTCCCTTTTAAATTTTTCCCATCTAACCCTAAACCTATGCCCTCTAGTTCTGGACTCCCTATTCAATAAAGAGAATTAGCTTGTGAGTGACTGCCCCACAAGTCAGGTCTCCATAACCTCCAGAATTGGGATTGAACCCTTCCTGTTGACTTTATTCTGCACCACATTCGAATATGTAAAACATTGCTTTTGTATCTTGTTTCACTTTTTGCTGATAAGTTTTTCTTTCAATTAATATCTTTGAAGACATTAGGAGGAAAGTATAAAGGGCATGTCGGAGGTAGGTTATTTACGCAGAGAGTTGTAAATGCATGGAATGTGTCGCCAGCTGTGGTGGTGGAAGCAGAGTCATTGGGAACATTTAAGCGACTGCTGGACATGCACATGGAGAGCAGTGAGTTGAGGGGTGCGTAGGTTAAGTTACTATATTTGACATTAGGATTAAATCTATGGGCTAAATGTTCTGTGCTGTACATTTCTATGTTCTAATTTACAGCTTTATAAAACATTGCATTGTTTTTCTTGTATCTTCTGTTTATATTTTCTTCCTCATTTAATAAATATGTCAGTGTGCACACACATATATATATATATATATATAGTTGCTTTCGCATTTTATAAACTGATGTTTCGAAAAATTGCATGAAACAAAAATTTGCTGGCTCTGTTTTGCTGGCTGAGGTTGTGTGTTTGTGATGTGTGAAGGGCCAGAGTTCCGGGGTTGCTGCTCGTGCCAGGTCCCGGGAGGCGGCGCGCGCGAGGTGCTGGCTGTGATGAAGGGGGGGGGGGCGGTCACGTGACCAGTTGACTGGTTGACAAAAATGGCGGCGATCCCCGAATACAACATGGATGCCGGAAGGTTGGAGTGAAGCAGGAGGCGACGGACGAGAAGGGGGAGGAGGGGGAATAGAGAGAGGGGGGGGTAAAAAAGGAAAAACAAAATAACAATAAACAGCTCGAGGCTCGGCGCCTCCCGCCCGGCATCTGCGGAAAAGGGAGGCGGGAAAGAGAGTCTCTGAAAATAATAATAATAATAAATCCAAATCTTTCTTCGCCCCTTTGGGGTGGGAGGGTTGAGGTGGTTTTGAGGGGAAGGTGAAGGAGGCAAAGGGGGGGTTAAAATAAAGTGAGGCGGAGCTGGAGGGGGTGGGGGGGAATCACCATGAGAGGAAGGAGAGGTAGGCCGCCCAAGACACTCGATGCTTCGCCGGCGGGAGGTGGCGGGGGACCGGCCGGCAGCCTGAGGTACCGGGCCACCGGGGTCGGCAGAGGCAGAGGGGCCGACCGGCGGCTGAATCACGTCGAAGCTGGCGGTAGAGGGAGCCGGACCTCGAGAGGCGGCAAGGCGGGGAGCCGGGGCAGGGCCAAGGCCGCGGCTCAGCAGCAACGACAAGGCAGCCGCTCCCGCAGGCTGACCGTCAACAAAGTCATCTACGACGACCACGAGAGTGAGGAGGAAGATGAGAGTCTGGTGTCCGAGGAAGACGACGATGACGACGAGGACGAGCGGGAGAACGAGGACGAGCAAGATTCGGATTATCACCAGGCCACCGAGGAGGAGGAAGAGGAGGATGAGGACGACGATGCTAGTTATTGCACAGAGAGCAGCTTCAGGAGTCACAGCACTTACAGCAGTACTCCAGGTAACGCTTCCAGCATCGCCAACCTCCCGTCCTTTTTTTTGTTAAAGAATGTATATTGTTCGATGGCATCTGCATGACATGTTTGGTTGTATTGTATGGAGACCTCACTTAGCCAGGTAATTACATATGCAAAATTCATCAAACTCTTTCTGCATCCGTGCATGCAACAGTTGCCATGAAATGACATTTACGAAATGCGACTTAACTATTAGGAAATGTAATCTAACTCAAACTATCATGATGATCCAGAGTTGCATTAGTTAATCGCGCAGAGTAAGTAGTTTGTTGAAGTGTTGTTGAATGGTTGGGATGTGACTAAACTCTACACACAAGCTGTTTAATGAGTTGGTTATGGGCTTGATGGGGATGAACCTCGGTGACAACTTGACAGCCCAATTGCTTTTGACATTAGGGAAACAACTTTTAAAACTGGTGCAGAGGTATGTATTTTTCAATTTTAAAGTAAATCTGTTTCTTTTCAGTTAATTTAACATGAGAAAAACAGGAAAATAAGGAAAATGTAAAACTAGGAACTTGAAACAAAATAATGGAAAATTCCAGCAATAACTCAGTCTTGATTATTAATTATTTTGTTTTGCCTGTTAAGAAACCGGTTTTAAGTCAGGATCCAGTCATCAGGACAGTTTAATAGTTTTTTCAGCCATGAACCTTGTTAGATGAAATAAGCGAAACACAGATGTACTCTGTATGTTTATATAAGATTTTGTAACTTTTACAACTGTGATTTTAAAATTGTTTGGAGGGTTAAAAAGTCTTATACTTTGGAAAATAATTGATAGATTACGCAAAAATTTCTCTTTTCAGAATTGTGTTCAGATTGTTTGTAAATTTCAAGAAGTTTATTTTCAAATATTAATTCTATTTATTAATAATATTGCTGAGATTTAGCTTCCTTGCCGTTCAGAAAGGTTAGAGACAAAGAAACCGCGGAAGCTGGAATCCAAGGTAGACAAGCAGGAGGCTGGAAGAAAACAGGAAGCCAGACACCATCAGGAGGTTGAGAAATCAACTTTTTGGGTGTACCCCTTCTTCAGGACTGGGGGTGGGTGTGGGGGAAGGGTGCCCACACAGGGTGGTGAGGTATGGACAGGTGAACATAGGTAGAGGGTTCAACCTGATTGGCAGAATGAATCCGGTTGGTAGCTGGAAGGAAGGGTCGATGGGAAGAATGGAAGGGAGAGGGACAGGCTGGGAAGGGATTTGGGGAATGGGAAGAGAGGTTATTGGGAAGGTTAAACAAGTTTTGTTTCTTAAAAGGAATATTGGATCATATTTTCACAGAATTTTGCATTTATAGTACAGCAAAATTTACAAATGGCAAACTTAAAAAAAACATAATGATTTATAAAGCAATCTTGAGTTGTAAGGATGTAATTTCTCCCTGAGAATCAAATTGACACCAACTGTCATTTTAGGTTTTAATCAAACTATTATGCACACCTCCATTGCATTGAGAGATGGGATTTGAACCTAGATCTTCTGACCCAACCATTATTTTGGGTGATGTAGTCATGTACTACAATTACTTAGAAAAATGATGTTTGATTAATTTTGACAAGCCCAACAAGTTTAATACGGGTCTGTATATTTAGGTTATGGATACCCCTCCCCTTCTGCATGCCAGTACCTCTTTTGGGTTCTAGTTCTTGCCATTGGTGATGATAGCGGCTTCAGTTCTTTTGACCTTCTTACATGCTTCACATGGCTGCACGTGGCACTCACCATTCAGACTGTAATTAATCCCAGGCTAACTTTCCTCTCCCTCAATGGGGCAATCAGGAAAAATTGAGCATTCTGCCTCTAGAAAGAGTCGAAAGTTGTGGTGCTTGAAAATCACAGCTGGTCAGGCAGCATCCAAGGAGCAGGAGAGTCGACGTTTTGGGCATAAGCCTTTCCTGATGACCCAACCATAATGATGAAGGTCTTATTCCCGAAATGTCGACTCTGAGGCTCCTTGGATGCTGTCTGATCTGGTATGCTTTTCCAGGGCCACACTTTTCAACTCTGACTCTCCAGCATCTGCAGTTCTCATTTTCTCTCTTTTTCATGTTGAAACCCACATCCCTATTGTCATCATGTCAAGAAAAACTTGTTTAATGTTCCCATCCTTGGCATATCTGCTTCACAGGAGAAAGTGAGGACTGCAGATGCTGGAGATCAGAGCTGAAAATATGTTGCTTGAATAGCAGGTCAAGCAGCATTCAAGGAACAGGAGAATCGACATTTCGGGCATGAGCCCTTCTTCAGGAATCTGAAGAAGGGCTCATGCCCGAAACGTCAATTCTCCTGCTCCTTGGATGCTGCCTGACCTGCTGCGCTTTTCCAGCAACACATTTTCATATCTGCTTCACAAACAGTCCACTCAGAACTCAACTTAGGACCTCTCTTCAATTGTGTTTTAAATAGCTATTACAAGTTTCCTTGAACATTACATTTCAGCACCCACCACGTTAAAACAATTAAGTACATCTGAAGTTTAAACTCATTATGTTATCTATATGAAAGTAACCCTCTCCAGTTAAGTCTCCAGTGTGACCTGTTGACCTTTGAGATTTCATTACTTTATCAATAAGCTTTCTGTCACACCTCTAACAGCCATTACTTTAATTGCAATGTCCCAGATCTTTAGAATAGTCTTGGAAACGTTAATACAGTTTTGCCTTCCTTTAAAAACCTACGTTATTTTGTTCTTGCAAAGCACACTTTCTATCTTTACCTGGAACCCCACTACTGCAAAGCACAATCATCTTGATTCAGTGTCATTATTTGTAAATCTCACAGTTTTTCTAAAGGAAGTTTGAAATAAAAATACAGCCATTAGGGTATTAATAATTTGCTTTATAACAAGCAAAAATAGTTGCTTTAAATTGTCATGATGTGCCATATGCCTCATCACTTCAAATCAAATTTTTGGTTACAAGTGTTTGAGGTAAGTACTGATCGATTAATGTTGTTTCTCTTATTTTGTACCTGGTTATGGATGTGGTAAGCGTTCAAAAGCTGTTTTGACAAATGTTTTGGTTAATGATATAGGTCTAGACTGCTCTTCTGTCAATGATACTTGTAAATTAACTTAAATGTCAAAAACTAAAAAGTGAATTAAATGCTCGATGTTACATTCTTCAGTGGTCTTAAAACTCAACAAAAGTGCACTTTGAATGGGCAGTCAGCTTATTAACACTTGTTTTTTTTTCTAAAATGCCATTTAACCCCTTCTTCTATTTTGCCATTCAATTAGATTATTTCTGATCTGTGATTTGATTCCATATCTTTATCATGCTGTATCTGAACCAATGGTTGTGAGCCAAATGCTCAGTCATTTGAGCTGACAGTGTTTGTGCATTATTTTTCTTGTTAAAATTGGACTTTAGCACAGTTAAGAATGGAAAAGTAATTAAATAGTGCAACCCAGCAGGAGGCCATTTAGCCTGTTCTCTCTGCGCTTCTTTTGAAGATCAACCCAGTTAGATCCTCTTTCACTCAATGTCTAATTCTCATTCCCCCCCCCCCCCGCTTCTCCCCCCCAGTCTATTCGTGTAACTGTAATTCCTCATCCCTGGAGCTATTCTAGTAAATTGCTCTGTACTCTCTCCAAAGCTTTCATGTTCTTCCTAATGTGCGTCCAGATTTTGATGCAGTTTTCCAGCTGAGGTAGTGTTTTACATGTGTTTAGTGTAACCTTTCTTTTCCACTCTGTCTTGAATTAAAAAGAAAACAGTCCCTTGTGCTTTATTAACAACATCCTGATGCTTTCTAAGAATTTGTACCCAATGTAATGCTTTCACTAAGCAGCAGTTGCGTTTCAACAACTCCGGTCATTGTAGGGATCTTTAGTACTGTATCCACAAGTGTCAGTACTTTCTATCATGTTGTTTCAGTTTGTGAACAGCACTTGAGCCACACTTGGATAATTCAATTTAAAATAGCATCCCATGATTGATTTGAGCAAAATATTTAACAATATTTATTGGATCTGGATTTTCAGCCTTCCCTCAAAAACACTTCCAAACTTTTTTTCTTTTTCATCTCCATCTTCCCTGTCATAACATGCTGCTTTGAAGTTTATAACGTTTGTTTGAATTACATAGCTGTATTCTCACTCAGCAATATTTCAAAAGTTTAGGAGATTTGTGATACAAATAATCCTAAATTCCTATTGCATAGATATTGTATGTTATATACATGCAGGTTATTTTGAAGTCATGCAAGATGGGAGATCTTGACCAGCATGTTTCTATGTAGTAGCTTGTGTTTTCAGCAGTAAAAGTTGGTGTGGTAGAAGTGAGAAGCAAGTGCAACTGAATCTACACTTCTGTGCCTCATTGGGGACAGATGCTTACTATTGACATGTTCATGTAATAATGATTGGAATGAAAAATTTGACAGATAATTGTTGAAATTGGTTGGATGGGAATAAGACTGATACTTGCCAATCAAAATCTATACTGACTTAACTTTGAATCAGTTATTGTAACAAATCCTGGGAGTGCAAATATGATTAGATGACCTAAAATGTATTCTTTGCCAGATAAGGAACACATTTATAGATTGGCTAGTGTTGTATGACCATACCCAGATAACAACATTTTTTAAAGTAGTGTATTTTTAAAGAAAGTAATTTAGTTTTGTGAGAGTAAAATGTTCATTTTCCTAAGTTTTTGCTTGTGGGCAATTTATAGTGAACACAACCTGGTTTTTACAGTTACCAATAGGTGATCAATAAACCTTTTTCTTTTGTAAATTTTGTCTCAAGAAACAGAATCTTTGACCATTACTTCATAAGGCTAATGAACCTATTGTGACCACACATTTGCTAGTTCTATGAATTCAAAGACGGTGGAAAGTTTGAAACTATGCATTGAGTAAATGTTTACAAATGTAAGAGTCATTTAGTAGTGTGTGAAATTACATTGGTGGTAACTGAACCTTGTGTGTTTTAAATGTGTTTAGTGTAATCTTTCATATGAGATGTCTTTGTAGGCATCTTTATCACTGGCATGAGTTTGGAGTGGCTCATATTCTGGCCCCAGTATTCCTGTATTCTGCTGTCAAGTTAATATTTGGTTTTCTGTCGCCAGCTACATGAGAAATTTTGTTTGAGTTTTCTCTGTAGATCTGATATTTTATTCACTTTTATTTGGATGTTGATGTGAGACAACTTTGACCAGAATTGAAATTTTATGAGTTGTATTGTTGATAACACTAAACAAGATTCGTGGATGGCAAATAAAGTAACTGAACAGTTAATTTGTTGTGGTTGTGCTAGTTGAAAAATAGTTGGCAAGGGTACAGAGAGAGTTCCATACACTTGAAATAGTCCCAAAGAATCTTTTACATACACCTGAACAGATAGATGGTGCTCAAACATAGCTTGCATCTGAAGTATGTCACCCTTAACACTAAAGTATTCCTAATGTTACTTTGAAAGATCTGTCCTCCTGATGTACTCAGCTCTGTTGTTGTGATTCCAGCACCTGTGCCTTGTAAGAGAGCAACAAATATTGTCAGTTAGTCATTTTCAAATTTCTGAATTATGCCATCTGTAAATTCTGAACTGTGAATGTGGCATTTCTGTCAGTTAGCTATAAATATAATAAAATTCCAACATCTACCTTCCTTCTGAGAACTGCCATTTGTCATGCATTGAACAAATCAGGAGAGCCTACCTATTTGATTATATTTCCAAGCTGCCTCGGCAGTATAATCAGAAAATGACACAGACACCAGAGCAGCCAGCTAAATTAAGACTGTGCTGTCCTGATTGTTTTGTTCATGATGTGATTTTTCTAACTGGATTATCAGATGACCTGTTCTTAGGCTTTCACTTGTAGCTACAGTAGGATGGTCATTAGCAGGTTAAAATCCTGAACAAACCTAATGATTATTAGTTGTTTCGTAAACATTTTTGTATTGTTCTAGCACTGCGATTCACCATTGCTTACACTTCAGTATAGCCTTTGACAAGATTCTACGGGTAGAGTAATTAATCAAATGGATCACATGGGATATAAGGTGAGCTTGCCAAAGGAGCCAGGGTGGTGGTGGAGTATTGTTTGTCAGACTGGAGGCCTGTGATAAGTGCTGTATTGCAAAGATTGGTGTTGGTCCACTTTTGTATGTCATTTTATATAAATGATTTGGATGAGAACATAGGAAGCATGGTTAGTAAGTTTGCAGCTAACACCAAATTCACTCGTCTGCCCACCCCTGGACACCATGGCACAACTTAGCATGGACAGTCGACCTAACCTGCACTTCTTTGGACTATAGGAGGAAATTGGAGCAACATGTGGAAACCCATGCCGACGTGGGAAGAATATGCAACTTCCACACAGTCACTCAAGGCTGGAATCAAACCTGAGTCCCTGGCACCGAGATAAGAGTGCTAACCACTGAGCCACCATACTGTTCAAAAGCATATTATGATTTTTACTCCCTGTTATATTTCCATGGTGAATATTGCTTAGTCATCTTTTTAGATATCCTCTGCTGAATTAAGGATTCAATTGAGGAAAGAAGGTGAATAATGTTTATTTTTGTCATGATTCATAGAAATGTACAGCAAGGCAATAGATCCTTCTGTCCATGCTGACCAGATATCTGAAATGAATCTAGTCCCATTTGCTAGTAGTTGCCCCATATCCCTCCAAACCCTTCCTATTCATATACCTATCCAGATGCCTTTTAAATGGGTTCGGGAGATATGGGCAAAGCCTCCACCATCACCTCTGGCAGCTTATTCCGTACATGCACCACCCTCTCTATGCCAACGTTGCCCCTTAGGTCCCTTTTTAAATTTCTTCCCTCACCTTAAACCTATGCTATCTTGTTCCCCATTTTATAATTCGCCTACTGTTCAATTTTAGGACAGAAAACACACTCCCTTTTGTCATGCCTCAGTGACTGCTATTGGACCATCCTGTTGTATAATAATGTAATTTTTTTTCTTCTCTATAACAGAAGAATATCTTACTCAAAAACTGTTTACACTGAGATCAGAGATTTGATGTATGTGGAGCATATTAGGAGTAAACAAGTATGTTATCCTCGTAGGTTTAGTGAAGGGCATGTAACTTACTGATATTAAATATGAAACAGTTAATGGATAATCCAGAATTGTATAAATTGTTTTGGGTGTTATGCTTTAGTTGATGGCATAGATCACAGAAAAGTCCAAGTACTGCATCAGGCAGTAGGTAGGAAATAGTCTTCGTTTGAAAGTTTCTTCATTTGGTGCAGGCCAACACAAACAGCAGAAGGAAAAACCAAATCATTTCACCCACCTGACTCTTCAAACATAATCTGCCCCACCTGTGACAAGTCCGGGCTGCTCAGTCACTTTGGGAACTCCCAAATCCAGAGTGGAAGAATCTGTCCTCTGTTTCAAGGGACATCCTAAGAAAGTATGAGAACTTTGGGCAAGAGTAGGCAATTCAGCCCCTGAAGTCTGCTTTGCCATTTGATGTGATCAGGCTCATCTCATCTCAACCTCACTCCACTTTCCTGTCTCCTCCCCATAACCCTTCAACCCATTATTTATTAGAAATCTATCTATCTACCTATCTATCTATTTCAATTCAATCAGTGCCCCAGCATCCACCACACTCTGGAGTGGTGAATTCCACAAATTCATGCCCTTTTTGAGAGAAGTAATTTTTCCTCATCTCTGTTCTAAACACTGAACATAAAAAAGACCTGTTCTAGATTATCCCTCGGTTCTAGAAGATTAGAAGTGAAAGAGTATGGTGAATCATTTGTCTTGATTGGGTAGGCTCTAGTTTAGTTTAGAAAAACGTCAATTGCTCATTGAGGAGAGAATTTTGAGATGGAGTGGTTAAACTGTTGTGTATTCATACGAGCTGATTCCACAAAAGTATTGGATGATGTAGAGGAGTCAGTCACACTGGTTGTGCAGTGCGCACAACATGATAGCTTAAACAGAAAAGGTTTTTTCTTTGTTTTTTTTAAAGAGTTGAGCAAAAGAGCATGATGGAGGCCCTTGGGTGAACTGTATTGTGCTGCCGGATAACAAAAAGCAGTTCAAGACAATAAGAATGGAGAAGAATGTTTGTGCATGTCAAATTGCATCTGAGAAAATCTAACCATAAAATCTTCTGTGCATATCAGTTAATTTTATATTGCAAAGATATACTTTATTCATAAAAAAATTCTTTGTGTACAAACAAAAGATAACAAAACAATTCTGTGCACTCTTTGCCACAGGGAAAAAAAATCAAAACATTGGAATTTGACATTCCTCAGGGCTTCCCTGCAGTTACAAACAAAGGCATTATTTACTCATGCAGGACACTGTTTATCTTCCTTTTGAGGCAGTGAAGGGGGTCTGATAACTGAATGGACCCTTGTTATACTTTGGTAGAAACCCCTTAGGCAGTGGTCTTTCTTGACTGTGTCTTGACGGCAGCTGCCCCAAGCTATTGTATCCTTGAACATGTAGACCATTCCCAGTTTGCAACACTCAGCCAAGGTCAACTCTTTACACTTCTCACTCTTTTCCTACATGGTCTGGACGATATTTTGTGCTGACCACTGCATGATGGATTTGTGGTTGTTTATGGATTTTTCCATTAGGAATGGACCAAATACTTAGGGTTTTTCTGTTGCAACGAAGCCTTGCCCATCCTTCAGGTTAGGTAACCACCCCTCTTTCCCCCCCCCCCCCCCCCCAAAAAAAACAAGCTCCACAGAGCTGAACACCACTTGGCAGTAAGTCATTACTTCCTTGCAGCATAATACCTAGGCCAGAAGAACAGCAATGGTTCCCCTAACTGAACCAAATCGAAGGTCTGTCTGTCCACAAGCTCGATTGTTTCCTTGCACGTGCATTCTTGCAGAAACAGGGAGTCTGCTCTGATGTTGGCTAGGTAAGCCAACTGAAGACACATTGTGCCGTGGCTTTTATACCATATGCATTTATACTGGCAGATCTAAAACCCATTTTAAGTTTTTTTTTCTGGATTGCATATTGTCCCAGAATTCCAATAAAAGTTCTCTCATCGTCTTGTCACTGGATGAACTCCTGCATCATTGTGGTATGGATGAACTATTGCATTCTGACAGGGCTGAGGTAGCTGTCCTGTTCCTGTCTGGGGGGCACTGCTCTAATCAGGTGTTGTTAGGGTGAAGATAAAACCAGAAAGGTCCAGTTCTAAATCTGGCAAACCTGTTGTGCATTGCTCCTTGTTCATAACATTGCTGTTCCCAGTTGCCCAGAGCTGTGGCATGTTGGGTTATTAATTTGGAGAGATAGGGTTCAAGGTTCACTTGGCCATAGGTTCAGACTTAACAGGTGTGAGTGAAACAATATCTTGTTACAAGTGATCACAGAAAATGATACTACTTTTGCAGAAAGTAACAGACTCCCCCCACCCTCGGCCTCCCTCACTCCCTTTTCTTTTCCCTCCCTTCCAACCATCCCTCACCTCTTCTCCCTTCCAGTTTTGAACAAAACAGTTACATTGGCTATTTGCCTTTCAAATGGTAGGTTACCCAAATCTGGGAAATTGTGGAAAATTAAAAACAAGCCACCAACTATCTCGCTATACAGTTTTTTAAAGATCTTGAAGTCCATCAGGATCTGCCACTTGTCAGACTGCAGTAACCACATCCTTGGTGATTGTAATTTTTAAAAAAGCTCTTTCTGTCATCCACTTCCTGATGTACACTATTCCTGGTATGTTGCTTATGTCCTCTGCACTGAAGAATGATGCAAGATATTTGCTCAAATTTGGTGGTACACTAAAATTTTCCTGCCCATATCCTGTTGTATATTCAGGTTACGTCACTTACCATACCTCTGTTTGCTGGCTTACATTGCCTTCCAGTTCACCAAAACCATAAATTTAAAATGCTGTTCAAATTCTTCAAGTCTCAGGTAGATAAGTTAGTGAAGAAAGCATTCTTTTATTGGTCAGAGTATTGAGTACAGGAATTGGGAGGTCATGTTGCGGCTGTTCAGGACATTGGTTAGGTCACTTTTGGAACATTGTGTGCAATTATGGTCTCCCTCCTGTAGGAAGGATGTTGAGAAACTTGAAGGGCTTCAGAAAGGATTTTGCTAGGGTTGGAGGGTTTGAACTATAGGGAGAGGCTGAACAGACTGGGGCTGTTTTCCCTGGAACATTGGGGGTTGAGAGGTGACCTTTATAGAGGTTTATAAAATCATGAGGGGCATGGATGGGGAAAAGACCTATTTACCCTTAAGCTAGAGAGCATAGATTTAGGGTGAGAGGGCAAAAATTTTAAAGAGATGTAAAGGGCAACTTTTTCATGCAAAGGTTGATTCGTGTATGGAATGAGTGCCAGAGAAAGTTGTGGAACAAAAAAACTGCAGATATTGGAATCCAAGATAGACAAGCTGGAGGCCGGTACAATTATGACATTTAAAAGGCATCTGAATGGGTACATGAATAGGAAGGGTTTAGAGGGATATGGACCAAGTGTTGGCAAATGGAACTAGATTGGGTTGGGAAATCTGGTTGGCATGGATGAGTTGGACCGAAAGGTCTATTTCCATGCTGTACATCTCTATGACACTGACTCCTGTGTATCCCTATCTCAATGGGCATACTGAGCTTTACAACCTGACAACTTCATATTCCTCCTCTCTGTTCATCACTCACCTTTCTGTATTTTGGTTAAATCTAGACTCTGGAATTCCCCCTCTAAATTTCTCTGCTTCACCTTTTATCCTTTAAGATCCCCTTGGAAGAAAACTAACAAGTATTTTATCACCTCTCCTAATAGTTGCTTCTTTGCGATGAATGTCAGCTTGCATTTGATTTGGGCTTCTGTGAAGTAACATTTGGCCAGGACAACACTTCCTGTTGTGTGTTGTATGTTTTTAGCAAGTCTGCTTTCAATTTTATCAGCTGACTGTGTGGTAGGCAGGTGATACTACTGACCTTTTTACTGGAAAATTAAGTTGCTTACTGTTATGATGCTGATATGTTAATGTTTCTGTATTTTGCATCCTCAGCGTGTTAAATTACTAAGCATATATGTATACAATATCATCCAGATGTTTGGGAAAATAAGATGGGAGAAGCTAGATCTGTGCACATGTAAGTAAGTTTCTCTTGTTTGTGGCTGATCTAGAAAGTTACACAAATATTATCTTGCTCTGTTGCTGTATTTATAGGAAGGAGAAGACAGACAAGGGTGCATCGGGCAAGATCGCCATTGTTTGAAGAAACAAACATTGTTCCTCTTGATATTCCAAAATGTTCAGAAGACTTATTGGTGCCCAGTGAAGAGCTATTGAGCGTTATTGCTATTTATGAGGTGTTGAATAATTTTGGAAGCGTGTTGCGTCTTTCACCTTTCCGCTTTGAAGACTTCTGTGCTGCATTAGTTGGTCAGGAACAGTGCACATTAATTGCGGAAATGCACATTGCTTTGCTGAAAGCGATTTTGCGAGAAGAAGATTCTTCAAATACCACCTTTGGCCCTGCTGACTTAAAAGATAGCATCAATTCTACATTGTACCTTATAGATGGAATGACGTGGCCAGAACTGGTTCGGGCCTATTGTGAAAGTGACCGGGAATACCATCATGTACTACCCTATCAGGAAAAGGATGAATACCCATATGGACCAATAGAAAACAAAATCAAAGTTCTTCAATTTTTAGTGGATCAGTTCCTAACAACAAACATCGCCCGTGAGGAGTTGATGTCGGAGGGTGTGATCCAATATGATGACCACTGTCGGGTTTGTCACAAGCTTGGTGATCTCCTTTGCTGTGAAACCTGCTCAGCTGTGTACCATTTGGAATGTGTGAAACCACCACTTGAAGAAGTGCCAGAGGATGAGTGGCAGTGTGAGATCTGTGTGGCACACAAAGTTTGTGGCGTTTGTGATTGTGTGCCTGAGATCCAGAAAAATAAACCATATATTCGCCATGAGCCTATAGGATATGACCGACACAGACGGAAGTATTGGTTCCTGACTAGAAGGATTATAATGTAAGTATAATTTATTTCAATCTATTTTAATAGAACTGGAGCATATCTTGATGGAAAATATGTGGTCTATTAGTCTTAATAGACATCAATAAAATCAACGTATGTGCTACAAATCACATTTAGTTATTAAAAATGCTGATTTTTGACTGAAAATGAGCCAGGCATCCTTTCAGATTGTTGATCTTAATTATACTTCTGCAGGATGTTGAAATATGTTTTGTTTCCATTTTAATGCATTGGATTGTGTGAATTAATTCGTCATTTTCAGATAATGTGAGATTTTATTCATCAAATGAAGGACGAGGCAATAGGTAACTAATCACACCCACCCCAAGGCCAGTGGAAAGAATTAACCTGGTATGATGTTATAGAATAACTACAAGGTGTTCCTTCCGAGAACCTTTTCAAAGAGTTTCGTGTTGATTCTGAAGTGTTTTTTATCCTTCTTGGAAGCATAATCCATTGAGTTCAACTTCAAAAGCTTCAGTGTAGGTGTAATTTGGTATCAGGATTATTTTGAATATATTTATTTTAGCATATATTCTTGAAATTATCCACTTGACTCCAATTAAAATGAGGATTTGAAAGTTTAAAGTATATTGTGCAGGTGATATCCTACTGGTATTATTGCTGGATTATTAATTCAGAGACCCAGTTAATGTTCTTGGATCAGCATTCGAATCCTGCCATAGCAGATGATGGAATATGAATTCAATTAAAATCTGAATTTAAGAGTCTAATGATGACCATGAATCCATTGTCGGTTGTCAGAAAACCCATGTCATTTAGGGAAGGAAACTGTAGTCCTCACCTGGTCTGGCTGACATGTGACTCCAGACTAACAACAATGTAGTCGACTCTTAATTGCCCTCTGGGATGGGCAATAAATACTGGCTGCGACAGCGACACCCTCACCCTTTGAATATTTTTTTTAAAAAAACTTCCTCTGATCTTAAAATTCAGTTTCTTGTTGAAGCCAAGGCGGTGTTCTCCAATAATATTATGTCCAATATATTAGGCTTGTTGGCTGAAGACTTTTGTTTGAAGGTATGCAAAAATCTAACATTATTGAAAGAACATTCAATTATGATCCAGAGTTTTGTTGCAATATTTTACCGAGGTGGTTTGCATACTTTCTAGTAGATCAAATGGATCTGGTAAATTTTAAAGAACAGGAAGTTGTCCTGTTGTCTTGACCAATGCTGCTTCAAGGAGTATTGTGGAAAACCATTGGCCTGTGTTTTAAGGTCAACAGTGAGGCAATAACAGTCATTGCTGACCTCAGAAAGCTACACACAAAAGTCTACTAATATTTGAGCTGAGGGCTTTCTCTTTCCTTGATTGCTGTTTTAAGTCTGTTGCCCTGTTGAAGGGATCACTTGGCATGCAACAGCAATGATGTTGAGCAGCAGGCTAACCAGCCAATTACATTCAACATATTTTCAGAGCACAAAGCAGAACATTTAAACCAGGAAATTAAAGCACTAGTTCCGTTTAGAGGTATTTCTTGGGCAGTAAAACAAACTTTGGTTTTTAAAGACAGTAGCTCCCTGAGCTGAGAATTTGGCCTTTGCACGAGTTGTGTCAATAGGCTCTAGCCAATTGCTAATCGTGCCAGCTTGATGCAGAAACATAGCTCATTAAAGTAATTTTGCAGGATGCTGGCTATCCTGATGAATCCATTATTTTGTGTCAATTGTACAAATTTGTAAATAGGTCAAAGGCCACAACTTTCAGATGTCCATCTCAAATTATTTTGGAAAGGCAAACTGTCTCAAAATGTTGTGCTGATAGCGAATTGCCTGTTACTTTGTACGTGGCAATGTCTTGCCTATAGTGTTGAGAACCAACCAGGAGAACCCTTTTCTCCTTGTTGATATAAATTGTTGTGTGTTTTCAAATTTAAAAAAAATACTGGGGTCTTGTTGGGTGCTGAAGAAGTGTTGGATCATTGATAAGTGTCTGGATTGTTCTGTGCGTATGCTGACTTCTAGTATTGTTGCTACCGTCAGTACGGTAATAGCAGTGAATGCTGATTTGTTTTGGCATTGTTCTTACCATCTGAAAACTGAACCAATAACTGGATTTTTATCTCCTTGCTTTTCATACAATCCTGCTCAAATAGAACGGCTGTAAAAGCCTATGGAAGTATAGAGTCATACAGATATACAGACCCTCCTGTCCAACATTTCTGGGTTGACTAAATATCCTAAATTAATCTAGTCCCATTTGTCAGCATTTGGCCCATATGCCTCTCAACCCTTCCTATTTATGTACTCATTCAGATGCCTTTAAAATGTTGTAATTGTATCAGCCTTCACTATCTCCCTGGAAACTCATTCCACCCATCCACTACCCTCTGTGTGAAAAAGTTGCCCCGAGATTCCTTTTAAATTTTTCCCCTCTCACTTGAAACTTAGACCCTCCAGTTTTGGACTCTCCTATCTTCAGAAAAAGACCTTGTCTATTCAACTTATCCATGTCCCTCATGATTTTATAAATCTTTATATTGTCACCCTTCAGCTTCTGAAGCTCCTGAGAAAATAGCCCCCAGCCTATTCAGCCTCTCCCCTATAGCTCAAATTGGAAAACACTGGCAACATCCTTATAAATTCTTTTTGCACCCTTTCAAGTTTTGCAACATCTTTCCATTAGCATATAGACCAGAATTGAATGCAGCATGCCAAACGTGGCTTAATCAATGTCCTGTATACCAGCAACATGACCACCTACCTTCTTTACTCGATGCACTGACCAATAAAGGCAAGCAAACCAAATGCTTTCTTCACTGCTCTGTCTACCTGCAACTCCACGTTCAAGCAACTGTGAACGTACAGCCCAAGGTCTCTTTATTCATCAACACTTCATAGGACCTTACTATGAAGTGTATAAATTCTGCCCTGATTTGCCTTAACAAAATGCAGCACCATCTATTTATCTAAATTGAACTTCATCTGCTAATCCCTGGCCCATTGTCCCATCTCATCAAGGTCCCGTTCTCCTCTGAGGTAATCACCTTTGCTGTTTCAGAAGTATTTCAGAAGTAATCCCAAATATAAATTGGTGACACTTCGATGTAGTAATCTCTATTTATTTATTTATGTGTGTGCGCATGTGTGTGTGTATGTATGTATATACACAGAGTAAAAATATTAGTTAAGCTTGAATTGCCAAAATGTACTTTTAATCATTGTGAATCTGAACTCTGAAAAATGTTATTGTGCTCATGTTATGGCTTCAGAAATTCTCAATATGTTGACTTTGTGCTGAGGTAATCCAGTTAGTGACTTAATTTGTTAATTTTTGTGATTTGTGAAATTTTCAGCAGTTTGCTTCCCCCGCACACCTGCCTCACTACTTCACTTGCCTCCTTTTTATTGAATGAGTTGCATTAAATTAGGTTTTATTATCATGTACTCAAATGAGTACAGGTAAAAGTTTGAGTTGCCGGTTACAGTGCCATCTCAGGCACAAAGGCAGCCTCCGAAGGTGCCTCCTTAGCTTTCCTGCCTCTGGTCAAGCTTTTGGCCATCTGATTTAATATTTCCGTATGTAGTTTGGTGTCATGTTTCTGTAATGCTCCTGAGAAATCCCTTTGGATGTTTCATTATGTTATACCATGTAAATGGAAATTATTGTTATCTTTTGTTTTGCCTTTAATTTCTCTCCTTTACTTTGCTCATAAAGACCCCAACTCCCACTACTTTCATAAACAGTTAGTTACTCCAATCTAGCCTGCATGTCTTTGTGTGTGATTTGATCTAAACAGAGGCCTTAAAGCAAACTTTTACTATTGTAAAATGTGGACTGAAAACTCAATACTTTTTGAGATGCCGCTTGTCCGTTTTCTTCAGCCAGATTTACTGACCTATCCTTAGACAAGGGATGCTTGAAATTATTGCAATTTTTGAATATGTCAACCTTGTACGACTTAAAGGTATCACTATTTGAATTTGAATTTAACGATTGGTTAATGCAATAAATACCATTTGTAAAAATGTTTTGTGGTCAATAATAATTTGAGTTTATAAGAACATCTTTTCACGTCGTCAGATGTCCCAAGTTATTTCATAAGAACTTGTTACACACTCTGACATGAACAAAATGAGATATAAGGCAGAACAGGTAGGTTTTAAAAAAGGATTAAAAAAAAGCTGATATGGGATGAGGAGGAGAAAAGAATTCCAGTGTTTGGGGCCTGAATAGTTTAACAGATTCATGCGAATGGAGAGGCAAAGGAACATTGGGATAACACAATAAGCCAGAGTTGGAGGTACACTGAGTTCTCAGGTTAAACAACAGAGTGTGAATTTCAAGCTTGAAGTGTTGTTGGACCAGAAACCAACATTGATCAATGAGTACAATGAAGGTAAGGTGAGCAGGACTTAGTGAGTCTACGTGTAAGCATTATGGTACTTTGGATGAGCTGAAGTTTATGGAGGGTGAAGGTTAGAGGTCAAGCAGGACAGCAGTGTGATTCTTTCAAATCACCATGGTTCTGACACAAGAACGTGCTGCTCTTTGCTGTTTACCATACCACTGATGTTTTAAAAAAGACTTGGATATCCTTTAAATGTGGCCTAAATACTATCTTCACGAGTGAATTAATGATCTCTTGGTTGAGAGAGTATTTTCCTATTTAAGCTTCAAACTGGCTCTTATTTATGACATCTTTTATCTCTGTCCCTGTTTTATAACATGATAAATGAATTTACCCATGCATATTTTCAAAGTTGAATTTATCTTTTTGACTTGCTGAATACTCTGTAAGGATAACTGGCCTCAGTCTGAGAGTTTGTAGCAGTAGGGAGGAATACTGTTTTCATCTTCAGAATTGATCCATTGAGCTTCAACGTCATTCATGGTGATCAGTTTCTTGAAAGGTTAATATTGCCATGTTACTTCTGTGAAACTTGTGAATCACACAGTTCCTTCATCTACTTCAATTCTTTGAAAATGTAAGACAACCCTGTGGACATCTTGACACTTGGAACAAGTTTTTCACTTCTCAGTCTAAGATAAGGTTGACATGACATTATGGGGGTTCAAGTTTTGAAATTGTAAACCAGTTTGCACACATTTTCATCAAGTAAATTTGCTTTGGCAGTCTGCAGTGTCCCAACTAAATTTTAGCTTTCCCTCAACTGCCTTTGAGAGGAAATTTGGCCTTGGCATCACTGGTTATCTTGGTGTTGCATTTATTCCCAAAGTTTCAATATGGCACACACCAGCATTACTGGTTCACATTTTTTACTGTCTATGAAAGTCTATCCATTTTGGAATACTTTTAGGAGACTTCAGAAGTCAACCTTTATGCCAATATCTGTGGTACTCTTTGGGTCATATATAATAATTCCCATAAATGTTCTTATGTATTTAGGGTTGGGGTCAAAGGTAAACCGTTCACACAATGAATAGAGCTATTGGAGGCTTAGGTGATTTAGCTTTGGTCTTTGATCAGTGCTGAGTTCATTAGTTTAGCTGCAACATCAGTTAGCTTCATTGTTCTCCTGCCAAAGAGCAAATATGTCCATAGTTCCATTCCCAATCTCTGCTGACCCATTAAATTGTCTCATTATCATACAAAGCTAGGATCAGACCCTAGTATGTTGAACCTACCTCAGCAGTTGATCGATCAGCACTTGCTGTCTGTACTAATTTGGTTGAAAACCACAATGACATTATTTAATATGAGGAACTGCTGTCAGATCTGGTGGTAACAGTAGTAAATTTATTTAAAACTTTATTACTGCTGTAAGTGTAGTACTTGTATATCAAATGTGTATGTGCACAGAAGCAGTTGTGTACGTTTCCTATCGACAAATCCAAACTTACCTTGTCAGTTTTCCCATGGTCATGACCGATGACCACATTTACATTTGTAATTACCTATGCAAATATTTCACTCTTTAATTGCATCCTTGCAGCAGTTTCAAAGCTGGATGGCTTTATTTACAAACTTATGAGAAGGAAAAACAGGAAACAGCCAACTGATCGATCAAACCTATTCCTTATTATCATGTTGCAACTGGGAATAATGATTCTCAACTCTTATCCCTGCCATAGCAGTAAAACCTTCTGGAAGAAACATCTAAAACAGTAAAATCTCTAAGCCAGTTAAAGAGACAGCATATCTATAAAATTCCGAAGCTTCTGAATGCTAACTAAACATCACCATGAAGTGCATCACCCAAAATTTTCCTACCTTTTTTATGATCTGTAATTTCAATGTAAGAAGGAAACATGTGGCAGGTATAGACATCAAAAATTGAGTGATTCCCTCAGCTTCCAAGAGATCAATTGTGTTAGGGATTCTGTACTCCGAGGAACAGACAGACATTTGTGGTCAGCAGAGAAAAAGCAGAATGGTGTGTTGTTTCCCTGGTGCCAGGATCGAGGATGTCTCCGAGAGGGAACAGAATGTTCTCATGGGGGAGAGGGACCAGCAAGAGGTCATTGTCCACATTGGAACCAACAATATAGGAAGGGACAAGGTTGAGATTCTGAAGGGAGATTACAGAGAGTTAGGTAGAAATTTTAAAAAAAAGGTCCTCAAGGGTATTAATATCTAGATTACTCCAGTGCTACGAGCTAGTGAGGGCAGGAATAGGAGGATAGAGCAGATGAATTCATGGCTGAGGAGCTGGTGTATTGGAGAAGGATTCACATTTTTGAATCATTGGAATCTCTTTTGGGGTAGAAGTGACCTGCACAAGAAAGACGGATTGCACCTAAATTGGAAGGGGGCTAATCTCTTGGCAGGGGAATTTACTAGAAATGCTTGGGCCGGGGGGGGGGGGGGGGGGGGGGGGGGTGTTATAGGGAATGTTGGATGACTAAAGAAATTGAGGGTTTGGTTAAGAAAAAGAAGGAAGCATATGTCAGGTATAGACAGGATAGATCGAGGGAATCCTGAGAAGTGTATAAAGGAAGTAGGAATATACTTTAAAAAGGAATTCAGGAGGGGAAAAAAAGAAGAGGACATGAGATGGCTTTGGCAAATAGAATTAAGGAGAATCCAATGGGTTTTTACAAATATATTAAGGACAAAAGAGTAAGGAGAGAATAGGGCCCCTCGAAGATCAGCAAGGAGGCCTTCGTGTGGAGCCACAGAAATTGGGGGAGATACTAAATGAATATTTTGCATCAGTATTTACGATGGAAAAGGATATGGAAGATATAGACTGTAGGGAAATAAATGGTGACATCTTGCAAAATGTCTAGATTACAGAGGAGGAAGTGCTGTATGTATTGAAACGGGTAAATCCCCAGGACCTGATCAGGTGCACCCGAGAACTCTGTGGGAAGCCAGACAAGTAATTGCTGGGCCTCTTGCTGAGATATTTGTATCATCGATAGTCACAGGTGAGGTGCCGGAAGACTGGAGGTTGACAAATGTGGTGCCACTGTTTTAAGAAGGGCGGTAAAGACAAACCAGGGAACTATAGACCGGTGAGCCTGACCTCGGTGGTGGGCAAGTTGTTGGAGGGAATCCTGAGGGACAGGATGTACATGTATTTGGAAAGGCAAGGACTGATTCAGGATAGTCAGCATGGCTTTGAGCGTGGGAAATCATATCTCACAAACTTGAATGAGTCTTTTGAGGAAGTAACAAAGAGGATTGATGAGGGCAGAGCAGTAGATGTGATCTATATGGACTTCAGTAAAGCGTTCGACAAGGTTCCCAATGGGAGACTGATTAGCAAGGTTAGATCTCATGGAATACAGGGAGAACTAGCCATTTTGATACAGAACTGGCTCAAAGGTAGAAGACAGAGGGTGGTGGTGGAGGGTTGTTTTTCAGAGTGGAGGCCTGTGACCAGTGGAGTGCCACAAGGATCGGTGCTGGGCCCTCTACTTTTTGTCATTTACATAAATGATTTGAATGTGAGCATAAAAGGTAGAGTTATCAAGTTTGCAGATGACACCAAAATTGGAGATGTAGTGACAGCGAAGAGGGTTACCTCAGATTACACCAGGATCTAGACCAGATGGGCCAATGGGTCTGAAGTGGCAGATGGAGTTTAATTCAGATAAATGCGAGGTGCTGCATTTTGGATAAGCAAATCTTAGCAGGCCTTATATACTTGATGGTAAGGTCCTAGGCAGTGTTGCTGAACAATGAGACCTTGGAGTGCAGGTTCATAGCTCTTTGAAAGTTGAATCGCAGGTAGATAGGATAGTGAAGAAAGCGTTTGGTATGCTTTCCTTTATTGGTCAGAGTATTGAGTACAGGAGTTGGGAGGTCATGTTGCGGCTGTACAGGACATTGGTTAGGCCGTTGTTGGAATATTGTGTGCAATTCCGGTCTCCTTCCTATCAGAAAGATGTTGTGAAACTTGAAAGGGTTCAGAAAAGATTTACAAGGATGTTGCCTGGGTTGGAGGAATTGAGCTATTGAGAGAGGCTGAACAGGCTGGGGCTGTTTTCCCTGGGCGTCGGAGGCTGAGGGGTGACCTTATAGGAGGTTTTCAAAATTGTGAGGGGCATGGATAAGGTAAATAGACAAAGTCTTTTCCCTGGGGTGGGGGAGTCCAGAACCAGAGGGCATAGGTTTAGGGTGAGAGGGGAATGATAAAAAAGAGACCTAAGGGGCAACTTATACACACAAGTGGTGGTACATGTATGGAATGAGCTGCAGGAGGAAGTGGTGGAGGCTGCTACAATTGCAACATTTAAGAGGCATTTGGTTGGGTATATGAATAGGAAGGTTTTGGAGGGATATGGGCTGGGGGAGGGGGGGGGGTTGTGGATGCTGGCAGGTGGGACTAGATTGGGTTGGGATATCTTTTCGGCATAGACGGGTTGGACCAAAGAGTCTGGTTCCATGCTGTATGTCTCTATGACTCAGTGTAAAAGCAGTCGGAGTATACTTGAGAGAAATCAGGTGGTCAAAAAGGGGACGTGAGATAGCTTTGGCAAATAGGGTTAAGGAGAATCCACATGGGTTTTATAAGTACGTTAAGGACAGAAGGATAACTGGGGAGAGAATAGGGCACCTTAGACATCAGCAAGGCCATCTGTGTGTGGAACCGTAGGAGATGGGGGAGATACTGAACTAGTATTTTGCATCAGTGTTTACTGTGGATAAGCGTATGGAAAATGGAGAAATAAATAGTGACATCTTGAAAAATGTCCATATTACAGAGGAGGAGTTGCTGAATGTCTAAAACCGCATAATGATAGAGATATCCCAGGGTCTTGATCAGTTGTATCCTAGAACTCTGTCGGAAGCTCGGAAAGAGATTGTTGGGCCCCTTGCTGAGATATTTGTATCATTGATAGTCACATGTGAGGTGTTGGAAGACTGGAGATTGGCTGGCTAATATGGTGCCACTATTTCAGAAAGGTAATAAAGAAAAGCAAGGGACCTGTAGATCAGTAAGCCTAAATTTGGTGCTTGGCAAAGTGTTGGAGGGAATCCTGATGGATAGGATTTAGATGTATTTAGAAAAGCAAGGATTGATTAGGGATAGTCAGCATGATTTTGCGCATAGAAAATGGTGTCTCGCATACTTGATTGAGTTTTTTGTAGAAGTAGTAAAGAGGATTGATGAGGGCAGAGCAGTGGACATGCTCTATGTGGACTTCATAAAGCATTCAACAAGGTTCCTCATGGTAGATTGGTTAGCAAGGTTACATCACACCGAATAGGGGCAGAACTAGCTATTTGTACACAAAACTGGCTTGACGGTAGAACACCGAGGGTGATGGTGGAGGGTTGCACAGACTGGAGACCTGTGGCCAGTGGTGTCCCACAAGGGTCGGTGCTGGGTTGACTGCTTTCTATCATTGTGTAAATGATTTGGATGAGAGTACAGGAAGTATGGTTAATAAGTTTGTAGATTACCAAAAAAGTTACCTCCGAGTATAATGGGATCTTGATCAGATGGGCCAAGGAGTGGCAGATGGAGTTTAGTTTAGAAGGGTAGGTCTTGCCTTACAAGTCTTATTGAATTCTTCGAGGAGGTGACCAAGCATGTGGATGAGGGTAGAGCAGTGGATGTAGTGTACATGGATTTTAGTAAGGCATTTGATAAGGTTCCCCATGGTAGGCTTATGCGGAAAGTCAGGAGGCATGGGATAGAGGGAAATTTGGCCAATTGGATAGAAAACTGGCTAACCGGTCGAAGTCAGAGAGTGGTAGTAGATGGTAAATATTCAGCATGGAGTCCAGTTACAAGTGGAGTTCCGCAGGGATCAGTTCTGGGTCCTCTGCTGTTTGTAATTTTTATTAATGACTTAGATGAGGGAGTCGAAGGGTGGGTCAGTAAATTTGCAGATGATACAAAGATAGGTGGAGTTGTGGACAGTGAGGAGGGCTGTTGTCGGCTGCAGAGGGACTTAGATATGATGCAGAGCTGGGCTGAGGAGTGGCAGATGGAGTTCAACCCTGCCAAGTGTGAAGTTGTCCATTTTGGAAGAACAAATAAGAATGCGGAATACAGGGTTAATGGTAGGGTTCTTGGTCAGGTGGAGGAACAGAGGGATCTTGGGGTCTATGTACATAGATCTTTGAAGGTTGCCACTCAGGTGGATAGAGTTTGTAAGAAGGCCTATGGAGTATTATCGTTCATTAGCAGAGGGATTGAATTCAAGAGTCGTGAGGTGATGTTGCAGCTGTACAGGACTTTGGTTAGGCCACATTTGGAGTACTGTGTGCAGTTCTGGTCGCCTCACTTTAGGAAAGATGTGGAAGCTTTGGAGAGGGTGCAGAGAAGATTTACCAGGATGTTGCCTGGAATGGAGAGTAGGTCGTACGAGGATAGGTTGAGAGTTCTCGGCCTTTTCTCGTTGGAACGGCGAAGGATGAGGGGTGACTTGATAGAGGTTTATAAGATGATCAGAGGAATAGATAGAGTAGACAGTCAGAAACTTTTTCCCCGGGTACAACAGAGTGTTACAAGGGGACATAAATTTAAGGTGAAGGGTGGAAGGTATAGGGGAGATGTCAGGGGTGGGTTCTTCACCCAGAGAGTGGTGGGGGCATGGAATGCGCTGCCCGTGGGAGTGGTAGAGTCAGATTCATTGGCGACCTTTAAGCGGCATTTGGATAGGTACATGGATGGGTGCTTAATCTAGGATAGAAGTTCGGCACAACATCGTGGGCCGAAGGGCCTGTTCTGTGCTGTATTGTTCTATGTTCTATGTTCTAAATGTGTTTTAGAAAGGCAAATCAGGGCACACCATATACACTTAATGGTAAGGCCCTGGGGAGTGTTGTTGAAAAAAAGAGACCTTAGATTGCAGGTTTATCGTTCCTTGAAAGTGAAGTCACAAGTAGATAGAATAGTGAAGGCGGCATTTGATATGCTTTCCTTTATTGGCACTGAGTACAGTAGTTCTTGTATAATGCACTAGTTGCATTCTTGTCCAACCCTGCGTTAAAGGAAGATCATGCATTAGAGCCAGCTTAAATGTTGGTGATGTAATTGTGTTACTGCCAAGACATGTTTTAAAAGTTCGCATTTTAGAAAATGTGCCTCCAATTCGTCAATTGCGTTACAGTAAATTTGCATTAACAAAATGTGCATGATCATAAAACAACATGTACAGGGGTTGGGAGGTCATGTTATGACTGACCAGGACATTTGGTTTGGCCACTACTGGAATACTGTGTGCAATTCTGGTCTCCCTGCTATAGGAAGGATGTTGTGAAACTTGAAAGGGTTCAGAAAAGATTTACAAAGATGTTGCCAGGTGGAGAGTTTGAGCTACAGGTAGAGGCTGAATAGACTGGCACTATTTATCCTGGAGCATTAGCAGCTGAGGGGTGTCCTTATAAAATCATGAGGGGCATAAAAAGGATGAATAGTCAAGGTCTTTTCCCTTGGGGTGGGTGAGTTCAAAACTAGAGGGCTTAAGTTTAGGGTGAGAAGGGAAAGATATAATAGAGACCTAAGGGGCGACTTTTTCACGCAGAGGTTGGGATGTGTATAGAATGAGTTGCCAGAGGAAGTGGTGGAGGCTAGTACAATTGGAACATTTAAAAGGCATCTGGATGGATATATGAATAGGAAGGGTTTAGAAGAGTATGGGCCAAATGCTGGCAAATGGAACTACATTTATATAGTATATCTGGTCGGCATGGGCGAGTTGGACTGAAGGGTCTATTTCCATACTGTGTATCTCTTGGGCTCTTCTGGCAGTGATGTTCAGCAACTCATTCAGCTCTTTTCTTTTATATATGACTTGCAGTGATTTGAGGCTTGGTCCTCAAAGTAATTTCTTATTCCAAAAAAAAAGTGATCTTCATAAAAATGAAAACACTTGACACAACAATTCTACTTTGCATGACCTATACATGCGTTCTCTGCTTTCCCCCCTCCCAGCGCCCCCAAAAACAATCTAACTGTAGTAGTTTTCTGCACTGACAGTCTAGTTCCTTGATTATCTTGATGGCTTATCTTTATTCTTGGGTTTTAACAAATAGAGCCATTCTGATCTTAGTGTAATAACTAAGGATATTTAGATTGGTATCAATGTGTGCTTTCTTTGAATATTTTTCAGTAACTCCAGACCAGCCATCATTTGAGGGAACCAGAATTGGCACAGTGTTCTAGACAAGGTTAAAACTGAAGTCATGTAGAAGGATAATTTACTGTTGTGCCTTTTATTTTATACTGGTTTTGTTTGTCATTACATCTCAATACTTTATTTAGTTTCATCTTGTGACACTGGCATTGCATTTTTAGTGATTCATTTATAATAACATTTGGTTGTTTTTTTCTGGTCACCAGTCTTTGATCTGCAACCCTTCATATAAGATGCATACTTAGTGTTAGCCCTCTCTTTATGCCTTGCAAATATTGATGGTTCGAAATGACACTTGACAAACTCAGGTCTATTCTACTCCATTACATCTAGATCTAATTATAGTTTAAATTTTTTCACGAAGATCTTTATTATCCTACAAGTTTGTGGACACTGCCTGAATACACACATACAAGTTATTAAGGATGCAAGTTTGCTGCACGAAAACGAAACTTCCAACTCAGCGAGCAAACTTGCATCCAGATCCTCAACATGAGCCACAAATCGTCTCAAAACTCGCTAACAAGTTATTAAGGTTGTTGAGAACAACATCGTGACACCACTGCCAGCAGAATTCCATGGTTTGTGATTCCATACAGTAACGTAAGTTATTTCTTAGCCAGTCCAAGATTTGCCCACCAGCTCCATTAAGTTACCTATTCAAAAGTGTTTTGAAAATTCACGCTACGTGCAAGCGCTTGCCTCACAGCACCAGGGGCACAGTTTCAATTCCAGTCGCGGGCGACTGTCTGTGTGGAGTTTGCACATTTTTCCTGTGCCTGCGTGGGTTTCCTCTGGGTACTCCAGTTTCCTCCTATAATCCAAAGATGTGCAGGTTAGGTGAAATTGCCTGAAGTGTTCAGGGATGATTAGGTTAGGTGCATTAGTCAGGGGAGAGGAATAGGTCTGGGTGGGATACTCTTCAGAGGGTTGGTGTGGGCTTGTTGGGCCAAACTGCCGGTTTGCACACTACAGGGATTCTATGAAACCCTCATCCAACAGTGTGCACTAGGCTAAAGATTTTTCTATAAGATATATTCTCCACTCACTATAATGAATTAACAAATTATAGAGAAGTCAAACTTATTGCTGTTCATCTCTGCTTCTGTTCCAAAAGTACTAAAGGTAATTCCTAACTTTAAATGCTCTCTCTAGGTTTCTGTAAGATGGCACAAACTATTATTTGTTTATCTTTCAGTCACATGGCTCCTTTCCCCATTGCCGACATTGTATGTGTCGGCTATAGATAAAGTGTAGGACAGGCGAGATGGCTCATGGTTGGTTCCCTTCCTTTAATAATAATAATAAACTTGTATGCATTTTTATGGCAATCCAATAAATTGCATGCTAATTTTTCCGAGCTGGCTAATTAGGTGATTATGGAGTTTAGTTTCACACCTTGGCAGGGTGAAATTTGGACTTCCATCCTCTAGGTGTCGCATTCACTACGAGCAGTACCATGGTACATTAAGCACTGAGATGAGATGCTATTTCTTAAAAATGTATACATTTAATTATTAATCATAATTTATAATATAAATTTTAAGTTCATCTCTTAGAATTTAACTAGATTGTTTAGCTATTTTATTTGGAATACTGCATTTACTGGGTCCTAGTACATTTACATATACATTTCAGTTAGGAGTGCAGCACAAATTTCTTGGAATAAAAGGGTTAGGTTATCAGGTTCTTTCTCATGCTGGACTTGCATCCTTCGATTCGAAGATTAAGGCGTGGCTGTAATTGAAAACTGTCAAGAGTTCATATAATAAGTGGAAGAAGTCCTGAAGAAAAGTCACTGGACTCAAAACATTAACGCTGATTTCTTTCCACAATGCTGCCAGGACTGCTGAGATTTTCCAGCAATTTTTGTTATTGTTTCTGATTTCCGGCATCTGCAGTTTTTTTGGTTTTTTTAGAATCTATAGAGGAATGAATGCTTTTGGTTAGAGTCCAACACTAAGAAATATAACTTCAAAACTGGAGAGGAATTTTTTGGCGTAGTGATAATGTCATCTGTGCCTCTGGGCTAGAAGGTCTTGGTTAAAGTCCCAACTGCCCCAGGCACATGTGACACATTTGAATAAGGTTGATGTAAAAGTACTTAAAATTAGAACTGCGCTGCTGTAAGGGTGATGTCAGTGAGCATTGATTATCCAGAATACTTTCCACAAAAAAAATTGAGTTAATTGAAAGTGTCAAAACTGAGATTGATAATGTGTAATTGATGATTGGTTGCATTAATTAGCAGAATGGGCTATGGAGTGGAATAGCTTACATTATTCTTATGTTCAGTCATTTTGCGAGGCAGAAGTTAAATCTATATTGCGCTGTTCCATATCCTCTGGAATTCACAAATCACGACTTCTCAACCATATTTATTTTTGTTGTGTGATCTCATTTGAAGATTGACCAAGAGTATTCATGCATTCTTATTTGAACGTATCTTGGAACTTTTTACATCTACTTGATTGGAAAATGGAGCTTTGATTTAATATTTCAGACTTGGAGTCGAGAGTGCCAAGATATCAAACTAAGTAGAGAAAACAAGAGATATTTTGTGTATTTGACTAATGAACTATTGACATTTTGCTGCACTTAATCAAGATGTTTGCAATTGATCTTGGATACTTTTCATCAGCCTGCTCAGACATGTTCCAGCACATGCCTGGAGCAGATGGGATTTGAGCCAAAATTAGGAACACTAGCACTGCATGACATTGCAATTGATTTCAAACTTAAAATAATTTGGATTATTGGAGTTTAAATGTAAGTTAACTGTTGGTTGTTTTGTTTCTGTTTTTCATCTTTGGTCATGCTTAAAATTCTTTTCCATTTATTATTTATGAAAGCAATAGTGTAAGAAAAAATTAACAAAAGACTGCATGTATTGGAGTATTTCCTTCAAAAATGATTATTACTGCAGTTTGATCTGTGATCCCAGTTACTGTACACCTTCATGTGAGGATCATTTGACACTGGTGCATAAAGTAGAATAAGTTGAGGTGGTTATCCCAATTCTTAGGATTAATTATTTTTGTGAGGTAGTGATTCTTGAGCAGGTGTGATAAGTGATTAGGGTGTTTTGAGGATACAGAATGGGAAAGTTTTCTGCTCCTGCCTTGCAAATACAAATAGAGGTTTTGACTGTTTACCACAGTTCATTGGCTTCAGCTGATGTTTGTTGGGGCCGCCATGTCTGTACTGGTGTCGATTTCCCCACCACCACCACCACCACCACCAGCACTACCAAAATCAAAGCAAAATGTTCAGTGACACAGTATAGTTTTACCTCCTTCATCTTTATTCTGAGCCCTGGGGGAAGAGAGAACGATCGCCCATGTGCATAGAGACATGAGTTCATGGTCTTCTCTGGAACAGCAGTTTTTCAATGAACTATATAGTCATTTTACAGGGAGGAGCATCCAGATAAGGCAATAGATTGTTGCAATCAACAAGTATCAACAGTAAAGATTAAGCGAGCTGCTGTTAGACAATGAATACCTGGCTTCACATAATTAATACATGTCATCTTGTTAACTGACGTTACATACTGAACACTACCTCCTCTTATTAAATGGCTCTACATAATGAATGCTTTTCCACCTTGTTAACCCATTACCCTTGCCCATTGTTAACTGTAAGTTCTTATCTGATCTGAGTGATGCTCAGCTGAACCTCTTGTATCACAAAACTCACAACTTAACTCTTTCCTTGCCTGTTTATACCCTATACATGTTCTCACTGGTCTCTTAGGGAAAGTACTTTGAAACTGCAGTACTTGAGGAATTGTATCCAAAATTAAGACATTATTTGGGAGTGAATGGGGAGAAAGTCTGACCTTTGTCTTTTCCTTCCTCCCAAATAAATGTAACTTTTTAACAAATATCGAAACGTTTTTGTTTAAGATTTGCATTGGTTGCTGTACAGGTACTTTCACTGAAAGCTAAAAATCCAAGGTTGTTCTTTAAAGAAAATAAATGTAAATTTTCTTCCTTTTTGAAGATTTGGTTGTTACTTTTCATAGACTGTCTTAACCTTAGACTTGCACTGAGGGTAAGTGGTGATTCTTTGACTATTAGTTTGATTGTTGAATGCTGCCAAGTTATCTGACCAAAATAGATATCACTGTAATTTTAGGTTTTTAAATAATGAATCTTTTTCCACCAAAAAATAGTCTTTGTAATGGTCGTATCTTTTCAACAATCCTTCCTTAGTCAAATCGATCAATTGTGAACATTTGTTTTCAGGGATGTTGCTATGTGCAAAGTAGCTACTACATTTATATGTTAAATGATCTAATGGACCCATTTTGGCTTTTCTTGCTCTTAGTTTCATTCCTTCAGTCATTTGAATATTAGAATAGGGTGGTGGTGGGTTCTGGGTGGGATACTGTTCGGAGGGTCCATGCAGACTTGATAGGCCTAAAGGCCTCTACCTGCGCAGTAGAGATTCTATCACACTATGCTGATTGTGCAGTGTAAGATCCTCCTTGAAATTCACCACCTTGACCAAACTACAACTACCAGTCCCCCAATGCCAATGTCTCCAACTTTGACTGTGTCCGCTATCTTTCTTGTAGCTCTGAAACATCTTAAGACATTTTTCTACAAAAGCACAGAATGCACACAAAATGTTGTAGCACCCAATCTGACACCTTATCGATGAAGTTCCGACACCCCTAAGTAAAACATGGAAACAACCAAATTATACTTGCATTACTTGGTGCAGTTACCTCAAAGTCTGATTCCACTGAATTTTCCAGGCATGAGCATCATAAAACTTACGTGGATATTGTGGTAAGTTGAACAAAGGAGAAAAGAAAAGCATTCATTGTATATAATGAGCATGTGAATGAAGTAACATATTTAAAGATGTTACATTCACTCTAGCACATCCTTTAAACATGGGTGGTATTTGGTTTATTTGGTAAACATAGGTTTATCAGCTTATTGACTTTTGTATCATAAAATTACATTTTAAGTTATCTTGCGTGTAAACATTCAGTGTTAATGTAATAGACATTTTTACTCCAGGTGTAGAATATCATTAGACGTTCATGCATGACATGTTGTGCAACTTTTACTGTTACGTTGAGACTGTGGTCTTAAGACTATTTCAAAGCAATATAACAAGTAAAGGTACTAACAATACAAGCAACCGCAATCAGTAACTTGTGTTTTCATTCTGTGAAATGCTGTTGTTCCTTTGCAATTTCAGTATACCCAGTCTGTGCTTAATACCAGATTGCAGATTTGTGCAACACTTTGCTCTTGGGAATTCATTGAGGGTTGTTATTGGTATGCATCAGACTGGACAATTTAAACAAAATCAGTCTTTTAGAAAAACTCTTGTTTTCCATCATGAAGCATTTGCATCTACCAGACATAGATCTGTTCACAGTATAACTGTTTGAAGGTCTTTCATGGGAAGTTAGACGATTTTAGGTAAGTTTGAAGAGATTTCAGGAGGGCTTTTAGAGTTAGGAGAAATTAAATAGCATGGAGGAGGAGTGTTGGGAGAAAACTTATGAACCTGTACTCCTAATGGACAGGAGAGGTGGAATGCATCGTAATTGACATTTGACATTTGTCAAGTTGCAAAGAAAGAGAAGAGCTGGGATGTGGAGCTAAAACGGTTAGTGGGATAGAGCAATGCCATGGAGAACTTATGGATGAGGCTTCACGACTTGGGCATTATCTCATTTTTCAAACCTGAACTGAAGAGGGCTTTTTCTTTTGGACCGCAAAAGATTTGCAGTTGTTACACGATTTTGATCTTAGGGTTTCAGTTCTTAGTGTGACACCAACATTTGTTTATGTGTATGTGTTCTATGTGGGTGAGACCTTCAGCATTCACGTATAACATATTCATATATAACATTCATATATAACATATAAAGAATTGCTGAAAATCTGTCACAGAATTACCCTCAGGTTCTCCTCTTTGGCTACAGTTGAACCAACTGAATCCTTATTTATGCACGGCTAGAGTTCATGCCAGAGTTATGGGAGATATTTCAAGTTGTGAAGAAACCCAAGGAAATTCCTGTTACCTGTGGTTTGCATTTTCTGGCATTCTCATTACTGTAAAATTCTGTTCAATATTCAGTGAAAGATTTTATTTAGTGTGTCTGACCTTGTGGAGTTCAGTCAAGTCTTTTTTCAATAACTGCATTCAGAATTTTTTGTAATTAAGGAATCCTAGCACATCAGTAATAGGATGCATGCTCCACTACTACCAAGATTATGGCTTCGGACCACTCTTCCATAATCAGGTTTGGTTGTCACAGAGGTACTGAGGTTGCAGGAGGGCATATGGGACTTTTGTCCAGCGTTGCAATGCATCAGTTGGTGAAAAAATACATTAACCTAATGTACTTCAATATTATTCCTATTGAGCTTAAAAGAACCCTATTTGATAAAAGACTGCACTTTTTACACAACACTATTTCTCCAAAGTCCACAACTTAAAAAGAAACTTTATTTGACTTTGTCACATTGACTGAAACTGCTTTTATTTGGATGCATATACCTGGGTCTCAGCAAAAGGCTAAATTTAGGAAACAATTCTGTGTTTAACAAGTTCAACAATGTATCTTTGGAGGTTACTATTTTAAACTCAAAGCTGGGCTTTTTTCATTTACGTGGTTTTCTATACCTATTTATATTAATTAGAGGCTAAAAACTTTTCAAGTTGTTAGCTTGACAGCCACGAGCATCTCCAGTCTTTCTTTAAGTAGTCTTGGAAGGCTCAATAAAGCTTGGTATTTATAAAACGTGTAACTGTAGCCAATTATCTTAACATCTGTTGTTGGGAAAATATTAGTCTATTATGAAGGATGTAATAACATTTGGAAACTTGTAAAATAATCCACCAGTCCGCATGGCTTCATGAAGGGCACATGCTTGACAAATATCGATGATGTACATCTCTATGACTGTATAATTCTTTGAGACTGTAACAAGCAGAACAGATAAAGGGATGTATATTTTTGGATTTCCAGAAGGCATTTGATAAGGTGCTATTTAAGTTAGGCTACTTACAAAGATAAGAACCCCATAGTGTTGGGGATAGCATTGTAGCATGGATGGAGAATTCTCTAATAGAAGCCGAGATTAGGGCTAAGGGGAGTATTTTCAGGATGATGGACTATACCTATTAGAATGCTCGGGGATCAATTCTCAGACTGCAATTATTTACAATATTTATATGAATGACTGACTTGGATCAGGTCACTGAATGTACAATAGCCAAGTTTGCGGATGATATCCAAATCGATCAAATCCAGGTAGTGAGGATGAAACACAGTCTGCAAAAGGATATAAACAAATTGTAAGTTTGATTATCAATGTGAGGTTAAATGTTTTGGCTGGAAGAATAGCGGGACTGAATATTTAAATTGAGAAAGATTGTGGAAAGTTACTGCAGAGGGATTTTTGGGAATGATTGTGTATAAATTTACAAAACGTCAGCATCCACATTCAGTAGGTAATAAGGAAGACAAGAATGTTGCCATTTATTTCAAAGGAAATGGAATACCAAAATAAGGAAGTCTTCCTATCACTGTACAAGGTACTAGTCAGATCACACCTAGAATACTGTGAACAGTTTTGATCCCCTTACCTAAAGAAAGGTATGCTGTCATTGCAGGCAATCTAGAGATTCAGAAAATGGAGGGATTTTCTTAGGAGAAGAGGTTGACTATATTGAACTTGTACACATTAGAATGTAGAAGCTTGAGAGGTGACCTTATTAAAACATAAAGGATTTGACTCAGTAGATGCAGACTGGTTGTTTCCGCGAATCCAGGACCAGAGGGTATAACTTCAGGATGAGAGGTCACCCGTATAAGAAAGAGATGAGGAGGAATTTCTTAAGTTTATTAATCCGTGCAAGTCTTTGCCATTGAAGTGCTATAGAGGCTAGATGGTTAGCCATGTTCAGGCTGAGAAATTTATCATCTAAGGAAAAGGCAGGCAAGTAGAGGTCAGGATTGAGATCAGCTATGATATCTTTGAATGGTGGAGCAGACTCAGTAGGCTGAGTGCGCAGACTTCTCTTTTGCCTTATGGTCAAAGGGCTCAAGCAAGTGATTAAGTAGCTGTACCAAAACAAAATATTCAGATGCTGGAAATGTAAATAAAAATTAGTCTAGCTGCATCTGTTGAGAGAGATTTCAGGTTTCAGGTAGGTGACTCTGTGTCAGAACAGTTCACATAAAAGGTCAACAACCTGGAATGTTGGTGTTCTTTCACCACAAATGCTGCTCTACTTGCTGATCATTACCAATGATTCCTGTTTTGATTATGTTACTGAAGTTTGAAATAACTGTGATCATGATCCAAGTAATGAAATCACTTTTTATACCTTTTAAAACTTTTTGTACTTTAAATATTTATGCATATATTCAGCTTTACACATATTGGGGAGGAAAACTAATATGATAGTGTGACTTGAGGCTGCTGCTTCATCCTGTCCTAATGTAGCCAAATCATCTTTTTGGAGCAACATCAGCCTGGATGCCATAATACTCTCTTCTTGATTTAATTTGATGTATTTTTCTTTCAGTGAAGAAGATAAAGAAGATGAAAAGGATAAGAAAGTATGGTATTACAGCTCAAAGGTACAGTTGGCTGAACTAATTGAATCTTTGGACAAAGAATACTGGGAATATGACCTATGCAGAATACTGGAAGAAATGCGTGATGAAATTCATCGGCATATGGACATTACAGAAGAATTGACGAACAAAGTTCGTGGCAATAATAAATCTTGTCTTAGTGCAGCTAATGGTAAGTGAAGTTGATTTGAAGATTGCTGATGTACGTCTATTTCTCGGATTTAAAATTATCAGTTGATGCTCTTCTGTCATATCCATTACAAAATAAATAGTGGATGCTTTGTTCACTTGTTGAATGCAGACCTCTTGGACATTGGGGGCGACCAAATGGCATACTGGCAAATTTTGTCTCTTGTAGATTTTGTTAGCGTAGATCAGAATATTAAGTCTTGAGCAGGCACAAAATTGGTGTGGCGATGCAACCAATGATGGTCCAACCAAACAGCACCCTCTTTTCAAGCTGTATAAATTAGGTTCAAGTCAGTTTCTTGCATCCTAGTCCTGATGAGTGCATTATTTTAAAAAAAACAATGATTTCTTCTCTCTTTTAACCATGTTTAAACTCTGTGCTACCGAGCAATTATTTGTTATATCAAATTGATTTTTTGCTGCATTATAGCAGTGATCTAAAAAAATGATCATTAGCTTTTGCAATCAGTTAATAGATGACCTCTGGATTCAGTGTGGAAGTTGACCAACTATGCATCCTTTTTAAGTTGTATCCAGTTACAGCAAAATATTTTGAGTTGTTCAATTACATCATCCATGTTTGAGGAAAAAAAAGTTGTTTCGATCCTTGATTCGTATTGCTGTGTGCGACTAAATATTTTAATAAAATCAATTTTTTCCATGCACTTTATAAGAAAAAAAAATTTTTTGCTACTGAGGTTGTTGAATTTATTCTCAGCTGCAGTTTAATTGGTATTGAATGGTCGTTTGTTTCTGCTATTAAACTGTTCAGTGTGTCAATATCTTGAAATTCACAAGCTAAGCAAGAATTAGTGTTAGCCATCAACTCTGAACCATGGCAACTGTTTCAACTGGACATGCTTCATCAATGTGGCTTGAAATATTAGCCTTTTTGAGATGAAACTGAGATGTTCAGAATGTTCTCATTTCGTATGCAAAGTCCCTGAAATGCAATAAGCATATTGGGACTGTTGCAATTTTTGTATTGCTTGTTCCTTATTTTAATATTCTGCAACTCTTGATTTAGTCAGCAAGGTTTACTAGATCTGTCTGTGTATAAATAATAAAATATTCTGCATAGTTTGATGCTGGAAATTATTACTTTTAGATCTACTTTTGATAGATAATGAGTAAGCATTAAATTATATGGCAAATTCCATAGTTTTTGTCCATGCTTACAAAACAATGGCAGACATTTATAGTCACAAATGTGACTTTATTTTGCACTGATATCTAGCACTTTGAAGTGGATTGTTTGTTTAATCTTATTTAAATCTGATTTTTTTCCCCCTATTCCAAGTAGCATTTCATTTATTGAGAAAATACATAAAAGATCCCTTCAGGCCTTTGCCAATTTCAGTAAGACTTGAGTCGGATTTTCACAGTATCCCTTTTCTATTCCTTTTTCTCTTTTGTCTCTTCTAGACAAAAACACTCAGCTACTCAGTCAGCACCTATTTTGGTACTTCTCTCCACAGTCCCCATCCTGAAATTATAATATGCTGCCATTGATTCTCTACCTGGGAACCATCCTTTGAGGAAGGTTAAGGTGAGAACCCATATCCCCCTTCAGTAGTGCAGCTTGTTAGTATACATCCAGCTTTGCTGCCAACTCATTTGGGTTATTTGAATTATTTTCATTAGCAATCTTAACTTGTTTTGCCTGTTGTGGCACTAATGCTACTGCATGCAGATTAGTCTTGGCAGAGATTAAATGTAGTACAATTGTGATTTCAATAGGTATGATGTCATGTGATATACTTAACTGGTGTGGTAAAGAGCTTGTCAAGCTGTGATGGTGAGGGAAATCACTGTGGGAAGGGTTTGCTTGAGTATGAGGATTAATAAAAGTAATCAGTGAAACCTTAATTATTCACTAATTTTTGTTTTCTGCTGATGCATTCCTTCCATTGCACTTAAGCAGTGTACATGTGTACACTACCTACAATTACCTATAGAGATACAAATCATTGGGGAACTCATTTTAACAAAGCATGTTGCAGCCATATTCATGATAACACTCAAAGTCGATCAGTTTGTTAAACAATGGTTTTAATATATTAACACATTTTTAAAAACCCCAAAATAAAAAAAAATCTACAATTAGGTCTGTTTACGACCAAAATGATTCAAAGTGTTACTAAGAAGTTATAGTTAACGTGGATATCATTTATGAGGCACTGGGACAGTTTACTCCTTTTGGCGTATCTATCATTTTATAGTCACTGAGTTAATATATAGAAATGGGTGAACGGAAAGAAGCTCCTAAAAGAAAGTATCAACAGCTCCCCCTGTTGCTATATAGTTGTAATTATTTCCTACAGCACCCATCTTTGAAGTCCCTGAGAGAGAAAATTTATTCACTGCTTACTAGTTAAAAGTTCAATCTAAATTACAAACAAATTGGGAATTTCATTTTGCCAATTTGGGCTGGATTCAAACTAAGTAACTGAAAAACCATAATGATGACCTAATGTTAACCTAGGCATCAGAAATGGCAACTGCTCCTCTTTGACACTGTAACATTCTCCCCACTGAACGTGGGAACTTGTGCCAAAATTAGGATAGCTGTCCCATAGACTGGTTGAGTAGTAGCTGGATACACATTCACTAAATCATACTTTAAGTCAGTGTCTCATATTCTCTCCATTGTGGTCATGTCCTATTTCACTGACCACTCAGACCCAGCAGAAGTAGTGGCACAACAGTGTATTTTGGTAATGCCTGCCCCTAGGAGTCCTCAAAATGATTTCAGATCCCTTGACGTTTCATGGTATCATGTCGAGCACAGCAGGGAAAGTCCCTGCTGATTATCAATAACAGTCCCCTTTCAGCTGAATCAGTGTTTCATGATGTTGAATACCGCTTGGAATGAATACGGAGTGAAGAAACAAAATAATATATTCATCACTGGAAGTGGAGTTTGAGTTTCATACTGGCTCAGTGTGACTACATTGGTCAAGTTTTGAAGGAAATGTTTTGCCAAATTGAGGCTGTAGCAGGTATTGAATCTATTTTTCTAATCAACCTGTTTTTACATGTTAATACTGGTGGGACTTGAACCTGATCTAAGGATAGGGATATTGCCTCGGCCTCTGTACCGCAAGAGTGACCCAGCACTCGGAGCCAAAAAGCAGTTAACTTTCCAAAAGCATTGAATGGCATAAATGCTGAGTCTGAGCACCCCAATTTTCGTATTGAAGGCTTACATTTCAGAGCGTGATGTGCTGCAGCAGTACAGTTGCAAGATTGATACTTACCTAATGTGTTAAGTTGCCCAGGCATATTTTATCCTTCCAAAAAGCTGAACAAATCCAATCTGGCCGATAATTCTGCATCAGCAAGGCAAAGGAAGGTGTCAATACAACCGGGACATTTTGCACCAAAAATCTTTACTCACTCATGCAACAAACCATGAATGGATAGACACAGTACAACAAGCCATAGATATTAGACAGTGACAAACACAGAAAATGAAAAAACTAGACCTGCAGAAAAAACTAGACAAACTTACACAAAGTAACAACACTGACAACACAGAAGCATAGATAAAAGACTTATCTGACCGACCCTTCTCAGACACTGAAAAAGCCATGTTAATAAGAGGATTAAATTAACTACCAGGATGCAACCAAGATAGATTTCTTAGCAGCATTAGAAACAACACTAAAAGACAACCAACTCTCAGAAGAAACCCAGTAAACCATCAGACAGATAGTCGCATCAACATTAAGCAGAAAAAAGGAAGGAAACACACTCAACACACAAGAAAGGAAAGCACTGGAAAGACTAAAAAAAGGTAAAAACATTGTTATCCTACCAGCAGACAAAAGGACGCTTGACAGTCATTCTAAATCGAAGAGACTGCATTGAAAAAGCAAACTCCCTGCTTAGAGATACCAACACTTACCAACAAGTGGCCCTACTCAAAAAAACATCAGAAATCTGGAGAAACAAATAAGACCGACTTCCAAAAAATGAAACCAGACGAATCCAACACACCACGCTTCTACTGGATTACCCAAAATTCAAAAACCAGGAGCCCCCCTCAGACCCATAGCCTCGCTGCCTGGAACACCAACTTCCATATTGGCCAAGGAGCTACATGAAAGACTAAAACACTTAGTAGAAGACTCATGACAATCCATCCGCTCCATCTAAGAATTCCTGAAGACCATCAAAGACAATAAGATAGAGGATGAAATAATGGTCTTCTTTGATGTAACAGCCCTGTTTACATCAATCAACATTAACCTGGCCAAGGAAACACTGACTACACTATTAGGAGACCCAAATACACAATCACCAAACACCACTAACTTCTTCAACAAGGACAACATCGTCAAGCTAGTGGACCTATGCCTTACCACCCACTTCACCTTCAACAACAAAACCTACAGACAAACCAACAGAAAACCCATGAGATCTCAGTTATCAGGGTTCTTAGCAGGGGTAGTAATGCAGAGACTTAAACGAACAGCTCTGCCAACCATCCAACCCAAACTTTGGGTCCACTATGTGGATGACACCTTTATCATCACTAAATGAAACAAATTAGAGGAAACCTTCAAGACCATCAATAGTACACTTACTGGAATCAAATTCACTGAAGAGGAGGAAAACAACAACAAACTGCCATTCTTAGATGTCACAGTAGAGCGAACAGCCAATGGGGAACTTTAAACCAGCATCTTCAGCAAAACAACACATACGGGCCAAATATTGAACTACAGAAGCAATCACCCCAACATCCACAAACTTAGCTGCATCAGAACATTATTTCAACGAGCCAACACACACTGCAGCACAGAGGAACTACACAGAGCAAAGGAATCACTTATACTGTGTATTCAAAAGGAATGGGTACCCAAAGAACACAGTCCACTGATTTTTGTTTTAGCAACAAACAGAACACGTCCAGAAACCCTAGCCACTCATCCCTACATGAAAGACATCTCGGAAATGACTGCCAGACTACTCGGACCCTGATAGCTCACAAACCCACCAACACACTAAAACAGCAGCTCATGAACTTGAAAGAACCTATACAAACAACAAGCAAAACTAATGTCATTTACAAAATACCGCGCAAGGACTGTTACTATGTTGGACAAACAGACAGAAAACTGACCACCAGCATACATGAACACCAACTAGCCACAAAAAGACATGACCCTCTCTCACTAGTACCCTTACATACGGATGAGGAAGGCCATCACTTCAGTTGGGACAACACATCCATCCGAGGACAAGCCAAACAAAGACCCGCACAAGAATTTCCATAAGCACTGCATTCCAACCAGAATTCTATCAACAAACACATTGAGTTAGACTCAATCTACCACCCTCTGAGCAAAGGAACAGGAAGTGACTTCGCCACAGGAAATGACATCGCCAACCCAAGGACACCCAAACATATAAATAGAAAGCAGGAATTTTCAGCAGTGCTTCGCCGGAGGTCCACTTAAGATGTTACCAAGTAGGATAATGAACGGTCTGGACGTGAACCTTCAAGCTCAACGAGCAAACCTACATCCATGTCCTTGACAGTGTTATCTAGTCTTCTGAGTCATTCAGTTCCAGATAATGTTGCAGCTTTGATCTCAACTTAAGCAAAAGAGCATAATTTCAGAGCAATACTCTTCTTGAGATATAGGTAACATTTGATTAAGGGCAATGCCAAAAAGCCTGAATAAAACTGAAATCACTGATAATAGGGGCATCATACCTAATACAAAAAAATGCTCTTGGTTGGTGGAGGCCAGTCTCTTCAGCATCAGAACAATGTTGCTGTAGTTCCTTTGAGTAATGTCTTAGCCAAAACCATCTTGTTCTTCAATGACCTTTGCCACAACAGAAGCTCAGAAATGGGGATGTTCAACGATTGCATTGTTGTGTATGAGATATTGAAGCGGTCTTTACTAATATGATGTAAGAATGGACAAAATTCTGGGTTGGGCAGCAGTATGTCAACTATAAGACAAATTGCAGATGTATATCAAGACTCCTCTCGCGGGTGTCTTCCAAAGCTACAACTTGTACCACCTGAATAAAAAGGTAATGAACGAGGACAGTAGCTGCATATGATTACTGCAGTTTTAAAGTTTCCTTCTTAGTCAAACCCAAGCTTGGAGGTGTTTTGCAATTCTTTAACTGTCAATGCAGTACCTGCTACATGAGATGGATTGCAGTGGTTCAAAAAGGTGGTTCACCAGTACCTTCTGAAAGGCAATGAGGGATGCGTAATTAACGCTGCCTGGATAGCTAAGCTCTCACTCCAGAACTCTTAATAAAATGCTTAAGTCAAGCTTTAATATAGCTCTTTTCACTGCTTTGGTTATTCACAGTTACTCTAGGTGTTTTTTGGGGAATGAAGTACTTTTTGGTACAATCTCTGCTGTAATGTAGGAAACACAACAGCCAAACTGTTTGTGGCAAGGTTCCACAAAAGCCAATGTGATGAGTAGGTAATCCATTCTAGTATTGTTGATTAAAGTGTAAATATTAGATCAGCCAATAGAGAGAACATCTATAGTGTCTTTGGGAACTTGTTCATTTTTTCTTGCACCTATTGGTCTTTGGTTAGGTGTCTCATCTGAAAGGTATTATGTAATTTTGACAATGCAGCTTTTGCACAGCATGGTGCTGAATCTCCGTCTAGATTATGTCAAGGAGTGAAACTTCAACCCATGACTTTTAAACGCTGACAGTATTGGCAACTGAATCACAACTAAAAAAATGGTATTTTGCTCCAGTGAGCTATCCAACACCATAAGTCGTAGGTATTTCTTAGTTTTTAAATTCATATATTTGCTTTTATGTAGGTAAATTTAAGAGATCAGATGTAGCTTCATATGAGATTGGAACTGGAGAATTCTCGTCAGCCAGATGTCTGTTATTAGTTTAACCGAGGTGTTGTCACCTTTCAAATTCTACCATACTGTTATACATGTGGCTGTGGAGTGAATTCAGACTACCACCTGATTAAGGAGCGACGCTCCGAAAGCTAGTGTGCTTCCAATTAAACCTGTTGGACTATAACCAGGTGTTGTGAGTTTTAACAGACTACTCCAGATATTGAACATGATGAGTGAATATAAATACATTCACTTTTGTGACTTCAGTGGTCTCCAGGTCTAATATGCTCATTGTCAGACTCCAAGTCAAAGTAGATTTGCTTTGGATAGTGTCCTGTAAACTCAAAAACCCTACTTTGAAAGAAATATTTTTCCAAGCTAGAGTTGAAGTAAAATTTATTTTTAATGAATTGATCGCCACTAAAGATGAAATGTTGCAGCATTCTCTATTGAAAATGTTGATAGAATTTAAAGGTCAAGACTGGCCTTAATAGGAATGCCTTGAAGGATTTATGGAAGAATGTTAAGGTTGCCATGAGATTTGCCTGGTGAGGCCTAGATATAGCTTAAGGGGTTTGGCAGCTGGGCACTCTGGTATTTTCCACTTAATTTGTTCATGAATCTTTATCTTAATTGTGTTTTCTTTCGGTTTTATCAATTTTCCCCCAATATTTTGTTCCTTAATCTTATTTGTAACATTTCTTAAATTTATATTGTCTGCATCCTTCCTTTACCTATCTCACTCCCCCAAAGGTTAGTTATTCTTTTTGTTTCCAGTTTGTTTTTTCTTCAATAGTTTTCTTTTTTCCCCTTTCATGTTCATTTAGGAATTGGGGACTCCACGGAGCCAGGCTGGGGAGAATTGCAGGTTGTGGGAACTCTGAAACAAACTCCTACGCAACAAGGCGGTAGGCAACACTCTAAAAACTAATCTTGAGAGCATTGGGTTACTTGCAAATTATTTTGGCATGATCATTTGATCACTTAGCCATGCGCCACAATGAATGTTTTTTTCCCCAAGATGAAGCAAGGAATGACTTGAATTTTGTTTGAATTTTGTCTTTTTTTTAATTTGATGGAATAAGTCGAGGTGAAGAGAGCAAAGTTTCACAGTAGTAAGACTTGAACTAATGTGTGAAAGATAACTGGGCAATATTCGGTAAAGACTCTGTTGGTTTTTTAACAGTTGCATTTATATTGCACCTTTCACCATTTAAGGATGTCCCAAAGTACATTAAAGCGAATAGTGTTCTGAAGTGTAGTTACTTTAGTTTGGGAGTACAGAACTTGAGTATAGCTGTATAAAGGACATTTTTCTTGAAGCTTTTTGTTTTGCATTCATCAGGCAAATTTGCAAGAAATTTCAAAATAAATGAAAACAGCAATTATAGCAAAGTGCTGATTGTTTGTTTGGAAAATCTCTTCTGGTAGAGGGGTTGTCTTGGAGAATGTACCAGTTAATGATGACTGACTGTTAACCACCATGTTTGCTTTAACTTTCAAACAGGGCAAATTAACTTTGGTCTGTGCATTGCTCTGAGAAATGAACCAGAGAATGGATGTCATCTGTTTTGCTACATCACAATAGGCAGTGTGTACTCATGTAATTTCTGTCTGCAAAGAGCAGGGCCCTATGTATTAATGCATTTAGCTTCTAATGCACACAGAAACGCCAAACTGTGAGCCTGACTGATCCTTTTGTAATGTAGGAAATATGCAAGCCAGCAAGCTTCCACAACAGGGTTGAATAATAAAATACTGATTTAGGGATTGATCAGTTGAGAGATAAATATTGACTGAATGATTGGGATAAGCACCACTGTCGCTCTTCAGACCAATGCTGTATTTTATCCTCCATAGATAGATGTTTAATATCTTATCCACAAGATGACAACCCTGAAATTGAAGCAGTCTTTGAGAACGGCACTGGTAGGTTTTAGTGTTCAAGTTTAAGTGGGACTTTAAGCTACAATCTCCTTACTAAAGTGAGCATGCTACCAACTACCTAATAGTTGAACCCATTGGAAGTTAGGTCATCCATTTTAACTTTGTGAAGATAAATCCTTGATGCTTTGAAAGCAATTGAAGTAGCTGAGGGCATGCAAAGTTAACATTCACCAGTAGCAAAATAATATTGGACCCTTTCTTTCATGTTAAGTCATGGCAAGGCAATTACTGATTTGATTGAGTCCCTAATTGTACTTGAGAAGGAGCTGAGAGTTTTCCTGATGCAATGTGGAGTTCTTAGCATCATAAAGTTCTTACTGCATAGAAAGAGATGCTTCGACCAATTGTGTCTGTGGCAGTCATCAAATATTCAGCTGTTCTAATCCTATTTTCCAACACTTGACCTGTAGTCTTGTATGCCCTGGAGTTTCAAGTGTTTATCTTTTACTGTGTTGAGGGTTCCTGCCTTAAACACCCTTTAGGTAATGTGTACCAGACACCTACAATCCTCAGGAAGAAAGAAGTTTTCTTCAAATTCAATCTAAATCTCCTTCTCCTTAATTTAAAACTCTGTCAGTGGTTATTAATTGCTTGACTAAGGAAAAGGCTTCTCCACATCTACCTTGTCTGCACCCCTCAAAGTTTGTATACCTTGATCAGATACCCTTCCCCTTCCCTGTTCTCAGGAAAACAGCCATAGCCTATTTAGTCTCTTTTTGTGGCTGAATTGCTACAGCTCAAGAAAAATCCTGGTGAATCTCACATGTACCCTTTCTAATGTAGATATAATCACAGTCTGTTTGGTTGTGAACTGCAAATTTTTGAGGAAGCAGTATTGCAGAAATGGTCTATATTTCCAAGTTGGAATGGTAGATCACTTGGGAAATCAGAGGCTTTGATGTTCTCACGTGCTTGCTCATCTTGTTTCTCCTGATGGAAGAGGTTGTATTTTTGAAGGTGCTATTGAAGTACTCTTAGCAAGTTGGTACCTTGCACCTAGAAGATGGCTTTGATTCCTAACACTGTGGTGATAGTGAGGGATTAAATACTGTTTGTAGTTGGAGCGCTGATTAACTGGGCTGCTTTACCTTGGATGATTGAGTTTCTCAGTTGTTATTGGTGCTGTTGTGATACAGGCAAGTAAAGAGTATTTTGTCATACTCCTGATTCCACTCTTGATGGACAAGCTTGTTCAAGTGAATCGACGTTTCGGGCATAAGCCCTTCTCCTGTTCCTTTGATGCTGCCTGACCTGCTGTGCTTTTCCAGCAACACATTTTTAAGCTCTGATCTCCAGCATTTGCAGTCCTCACTTTCTCCAAGCTTGTTCAAGTCAGTTGGTCAATTAGTTGTTGTAGCATTCACAACCTCCTGAGTTGTTGTTGAAACCACAATGTTTATTAGGATGTCTAATTAAATTCCTGGTCAATGCTAACCTGTATAACCTGCTTGTATACAGTCCAGGCATTTCTACTGTTAGGCAGCGATCACCCAGTGCACTGCCACGAGTGTGCTATGAAATTTTGTGCAAAGCTAATGAAAATCCTGATGAAGACCTTATGCTCGAATAATTGGCTTTCCTGCCTCGGGTGTTGCTTGACCGGCTGTGCTTTTCCAGTGTCTCACTTTTCGATAATGGAATCAATGCAAAATAAACGTCATAATATTCCACCCAATCAAAATTACAGCGCATAAAGCTTGTGAAACTTAATCAAGTTAAAGGCTTGGTATCGGCCTTTTGATCCTCAGACATGACTATTCTAAACTCGTGTGGCCAAAGGGTAAAATTGAGTGATATGAAGAAAGTAATGTGCTGTGCAGTTGTTTCTCTCATTTGAGGTGTGCTGCATTACTGAACATCTTGGGAACCACTGCTCTATAGCATTGTTACTGATCTGATTTCCCAATCTGTGTGACAGTTCAAGTCTCCCATGATTCGAGTTCTACTTTTTTTTTATTATTGCTTACATCTCTAATTTCCTGTTTAGTGTCTTCCCCAACATTATCACTACAGTTTGGGGGTTTGTGGGGACAGAGATGAGTGTAAGGATGAGGTGCTGGGGAAGCTGAAAGATGTGACCGCTAAATCACTGGGACTGGATGGACTGCATTGCAGGCTCTGAGCAGGTTGTAGAGGCATTGATGGTGATCTTTCGGGAATTACTACAGTCAGGGAGGGTCCCAGAGGACTGGAAAATGACTAACATAACACCCTGTTTAAGAAGGGAGGGAGACAGAAGGCAAGATGCTGTAGACCAGTTGTTAAGATTTTAGAGTCCATTATTAAGGATGAGATTGTTGAGTAAATGGGAGTGCATTGAAAAATAGCTTGGAATCAGCATAGCTTCATTAAGGAGAAGTCATGCTTGACAAATCTTTTAGAAATCTTTGTCTAACTTGCTCATTACCACCTCAGAGGAGTACTAATGGATGTGACCTATTTGAATTCCTAGAAAGTCTTTAACAAGGTGCCACACAGGAGGCTGTTAAATGAGACCCCATGGTGTTAGGGGAAAGGTTCTGGCTGAACAGAAGATGGACTAATTGACAGAAGGCATAGAGGATGGATAAGGGTCTTTTTCTGATGGCAGCCAATGACGAATAGAGTTTTGTAGGGATCCATATTGGGACAACTGTTCGTGTCATACCTCAAACAAAATCTGGATGAGGGACATGAGGGTATTGCTGCTAAGTTTACAGATGAGACAAAGATAGGTGGAAGGACAGGTAGTGTGAGGAGGAAGAGAGGCTGCCAAAGACTTGAACAGGCTAGGAAAGTGTATAAAGAATGACATAATACAGTATCAGAAAATGTGTGATTATGTTGTTTGTTAAGAAGCACAGAGGTGTAGACTATTTTCTAAACCGAGAAAGCTTTGGAAATCTAAAGCACAAAGGGACTTAAGAGTGCTGGTTCAGAATTTCCTTAAGATTAATATACAGGTTCATTTTGGCAGTTAAAAATGCAAATACGGTGTTAACATTGATTTTGAGAGGACGAGAATGCAAGAACGGAGATGTACTGTTGATGCTGTAAAAGACTATGTTTAGACTAATATCTTGAAGTTTTAGCCCCGAGAAGGATGTGCTGGTGTTTGAGGTGGCCCAGAGGAGGTTTACATAAGTGATCCTAGGAATGAAAAGGCTTGTCATTTGAGGAATAGCTGAGGACTCTGCGTCTGTACTCAGTGAAGTTTAAAAGAATGAGGAAGGGGGGGATCTGACTGAAGCTTACAGAATACTGAGAGGCCAGGACAGAATTAAAGTGGGGAAGATGTTTCCACAATTAGGAGAGACTAGGACCTGAGGGCACAGCTTCAGATTGAAGGGGTGACCTTTTAGAAATTAGATGAGGGATTTCTTCAGCTGGAGAATGGTGAAGCTGTGGCTCCCTACGTCATGCTTTCAGACCTTCATCCCTGTTTTTTCTTAAACCTGTATCGGTGGTACCGATATGCACTATTACCACTGACTGACTGTTCAGACTTTCACTCCAGAATGACCTATACTCTCTCCAAAAATATCCTTAACCCACGCACCTGGGAAGCAACATACCATCAACATACCATACCATTGCAGCCGCACAAACTTTTTAATTCCCATACAATTGAATCCACTATTACTATAGCTTTCCCACACTTATTTCATTCCTGCTGTTTAGTAGAACCAATCATTGGGCAACGAATTTGGCTGTTGCTTTCCTCTGAGAGGCCATTCCCCCATCAGTAGCCATGAATCTTCTGTTTACTGTCTAAACTCAAACTAATTGCCTTAATGTGTTTGCCCGACTGTCATAAACTCACCAATATAAATATTGTATCCATTAATTCTGCAGAGATTCTCCCAGGCACTTGATTGCACTCATATATCTTAGAAATGATGCATTTAGGTCACTGTCCAAATGACTCGTTGAGGTTTTCAACTTTTCTAAAAAAAAACTTCTCAGAATTGATCAAAATCTATCTGCCTCGATTTTAAATTCGCATGCCAAAAATAGTAAGGATGTTGTGAAACTTGGAAGGGTTCAGAAAAGATTTACAAAGATGTTGCCAGGGTTGGGGGATATGAACTACAGGGAGAGGTTGAATAGGCTGGGGCTGTTTCCCCTGGAGTGTCAGAGACTGAGGGATGACCTTAGAGTTTTATAAAATCATGAGGGGCATGGATAGAATAAACAGTCAAAGTCTCTTCCCTGGGGTTGGAGAGTCCAGAATGAGAGTGCATAAGTTTAGAGTGAGAGGGAAAAGATATAAAAGAGACCTAAGGGGCAACTTATTCATGCAGAGAGTGGCGTGTATATGAAATGAGCTGCCAGAGGAAGTAGTGGCAGCTGGTACAATTGCCGCATTTAAAAGGCATCTGGGTAGGTATATGAATAGGAAGGGTTTCGAGGGATATGGGCCAAATGCTGGCAAATGGGACTAGATTGCGTTACATACCTGGTCAGCATGAGCAAGTTGAACTAAAGGATCTGTTTCTGTGCTGTACTTCTATGACTCTGTTATACATCTGTAACACAGCATACCTAATACACGAAGAGTTAATTATCTAAGTTAAGGATAGTATCAAATTGAAAGAAAAAGTATCATAATACAGCAAAGATTAGTGGTAGAGAATTGAGAAATGTTTTAAAATAAAAATCAATGACCAAAAACGGCAGGAAATAAGCTATGGGCAAAAATAGCAAATAATAGTAAAAGAAATAGTAAGAGCTTCTTAAAATATATAAACAGGAAGAGAGAGAGCCCAAAATGATAGTCGTCTTAGAGGATGAGGCTGGAAAATAATAATGAAGAACGAAGAAATGTCAGAGGAATTAAGTAGGAGTTTTACATCAGTCTTCACTGTAGAAAACACTAATAGCTTTCCAAAAAATGCTAAATAATTAAGGGACAAAAGCCAGATAGGAAGTAATACATTAATTTTCATTTGAGTAAAAGTACTAATGAGGCCCATCTGGAACTGAAGGGATACATCCTAGGACCCAAAAGGAATTAGCTATAAATAGTGGATGCACTAGCAGTAATTTTCCAAGAACCTTCGATTCTAGAACTGTCACAAAGACTTGGAAAACTGCCATTGTAAAATGCTTATTCATGCTTAAGATAAGTAAAGGTTAATTAGCTGTCATCCGGAAAGTCCCGGATGTTTGGAAGATCGCTATTGTAACCCCCTTGTTCAAGAAAAGATCAAGACAAAAGATGGAAAATTATAGGCCAATTAGCCTAACCTCGGTTGTTGGTAAAATTCTAGAATCCATCATTAAGGATGAGGTTTCTAAATTCTTGGAAGAGCAGGGTCGGATTAGAACAAGTCAACATGGATTTAGTAAGGGGAGGTCGTGCCTGACAAACTTGTTGGAATTCTTTGAAGAGGTGACAAGTAGGTTAGACCAGGGAAACCCAGTGGATGTGGTCTATCTAGACTTCCAAAAGGCCTTTGATAAGGTGCCACACGGGAGGCTGCTGAGCAAGGTGAGGGCCCATGGTGTTCGAGGTGAGATACTGGTATGGATTGAGGATTGGCTATCTGACAGAAGGCAGAGAGTTGGGATAAAAGGTTCTTTTTCGGAATGGCATCCGGTGACAAGCGGTGTCCCGCAGGGTTCAGTGTTGGGGCCGCAGCTGTTCACATTATATACTAATGATCTAGATGAAGACACTGGGGGCATTCTAGCGAAGTTTGCCGATGATATGAAGTTAGGTGGACAGGCAGGTAGTACTGAGGAAGTGGGGAGACTGCAGAAAGATCTAGACAGTTTGGGAGAGTGGTCCAGGAAATGGCTGATGGAATTCAATGTGAGCAAATGCGAGGTCTTGCACTTTGGAAAAAAGAATACAAGCATGGACTACTTTCTAAATGGTGAGAAAATTCATAAAGTCAAAATACAAAGGGATCTGGGAGTGCTCGTCGAGGATTCTCTAAAGGTAAACTTGCAGGTTGAGTCCGTGATTAAGAAAGCGAATGCAATATTGTCATTTACCTCAAGAGGGTTGGAACATAAAAGCACCGTTGTGCTACTGAGACTTTATAAAGCTCTGGTTAGGCCCCATTTTTGGAGTACTGTGTCCAGTTTTCGTCCCCACACCTCAGGAAGGACATACTGGCACTGGAGCGTGTCCAGCTGAGATTCACACGGATGATCCCTAGAATGGTAGGTTTAACATATGAGGAACTGCTGAGGATCCTGGGATTGTATTCATTGGAGTTTAGAAGATTAAGGGGAGATCTATTAGAAACTTACAAGATAATACAAGGCTTGGAAAGGGTGGACGCTAGGAAATTATTTCCGTTAGGCGAGGAGACTAAGACCCGTGGACACAGCCTTGGAATTAGAGGGGGTAAATTCAGAACAGAAATGTGGAGACATTTCTTCAGCCAGAGAGTGGTGGGCCTGTGGAATTCATTGCCGCGGAGTGCAGTGGAGGCCGGGACGCTAAATGTCTTCAAGGCAGAGATTGATAAATTCTTGATGTCACAAGGAATTAAGGGCTACGGGGCGAATGCGGGTAAGTGGCGTTGAAATGCCCGTAGGCCATGATTGAATGGCGGAGAGGACTCGATGGGCCGAATGGCCTTACTTCCACTCTTATGTTCTTATCTGTCATTGCGAAAATGTGAAGAGTCTATTACAAAGAAAATAAAAGCAGAACATTTAGAAATACCCAATATAGTCAAGCAGAGTCAGCATAGTTTCATGAAGGGGAAGTCAAATCTGACAAAGTTATTAGCACTCTGAGGTAACAAGCAGGGTAGATAAAGTGGAACCAGTAAATGTTGTATATTTAGACAGTAAGGGTTTCTTTAGTAAGCCTGTGGATATTTAACCAAAGAGGCTATGTTGGTAAGTATATTCAAGACTGAAATTGATAGATTTTTAATTAGTAAGGGAATTGAGGGTTATAGGGAGAAGACAGAAAAATGGAGTGAGAACTGTCAGATCAGCCAGATCAGCCAGAGTCTCATTGAATGGAGGAGCAGACTCTTGGACAAATGGCCTACTTCTCCAATATCTTATGATTTTGTAGATTATTTTCTACCTAGCAGGTGTAATTTTGCATGGAGTTTTTGTACAGCATTGATATGTGTTGGGAAGCTGTTTTGTTTACCTCTAATTCAGATTGGTCATTTGTTTTCAAAAGTTGTAATTTACCACTTAGTGACTTGATGCAAAGTTTAATTGGTACAGAACTGGCAGGAACCATTTATTCAGCGTTAGTGACATGCTGGTGGGTGCCCAAAATAAAAATGAAGGTAAACCTCCAAATTTTCTCTAATTTAAGATTTTGGTCTAACATTTGGAAGTACAAAATTTGAAAATATAAATTTAGTCCATTTAGAAACTATTTTATACTTTTTATCCCTTTGTCCTCTTGAATTGCACAAATAATCTATCTTGAATTAGCCTCCCTGACAAGATGATATTGTTCTGTTCTGTTAGTGTTATTTTACAAGTGTAAGATTTCCACATTTTGAGAAAAGATTTTCTCGATGGGGACTCTGGTTCTTACACGATACAGTTTTTAAAAAATTTTTCGTTTGTATTTGTGACAAAATCAGACTTGCTTATCTTGATCTTTTGGGTTTCATCTTGAGCAATTTTAACGAGAGAATTTAGTCCCTGAATATCAGAACAATATTATAATTCAAAATGAATAGTATTTTAATCACATTTTGTAGCTCAGCTTATTTTCTCAATCTTATAAGTATCATGTGTTTAAATGAAATCAATTGTTAAAATTTTGGTTATGTTTTTCGGAATTGAGCCATTTTTTGCAGTGACCAATTTCAAAGCAACACAGCATGCATATTTTAGTCTCTTAACTACTTTATAATTTAATATTAAATTTAGCCTTTTCATTTTTGAGGATAGTTTTAACAAATTATTATCTTTCACTGAGGTGACATGACTGGGATGTATTTATGCCTTAAGTACTGAAGCAAAAATGGTGTAAATGCATTTTAAACTAGTTGCTTTTTAAAACAAAATTCATTGGATATGGGTGTCACTGGCTGGGCTAGCATTTACTGTCCACCCCAGTTGCCCTTGAGATGTCATCTTGAACAACTGCAATCAATTTCTTGGAGGAAGACGGGGGAGTTTTGGGTTCTTGCAACACTGAATGAACGGTGATATATTTTCAAGTCAGGATAGTGAGTGGCTTGGAAGGAAATCTGAAGGTCTTGGTGTTTCCATGTATCTGTTGTCCTTGTCTTTTGAGATGGAAGCAGGTTTGGAAAGTGCTGTCTAAAGAGCTTTGGTGAATTCCTGCAGCGCATCTTGTCGATGCGACACCTTTGATTGCTGCAGAGCATCTGTAGTGGAGGAGTGAAATTTTATGAATGAGATAACAATGAAAAGGATTGCTTTGCCTTGGAAGGTGTCAAGCTGCTTGAGTGTTTTTGAAGCTTCACTCATCCAGACAGGTCAGGAATATTTCATCACACTCCTGACTTGTACTTTTGTAGGTGATGGGACAGGTCTCAGGAAATCAGGAAGTGCTAAAAGATTCCTCATTAGAAAGCATGTATGATGGGCTCAATTCAGTTTCTGGTCAGTGGGAACCCGCCAATATCATGACTGTATGGTATTTAATGACAGTAATATCATTGAACGTCAAGGGATGATGGTTAGGTTTCTTCATGGTGGCAATTGTCATTGTTTGGCATAAATGGTACCTCCGATTTTTATAAGCCCAAACTGACACTGTTCAGATTTTGCTTGGGTCACAAATGGTGCTTAACCTTATGCAATAATCAGCAAGGGAAGATCACTGATGAAGCAGCATGAAGATGCTTGGGCAAAGGATATTATCCTGAGCCACCCCTGCAGCGATGTCTGGACCTGAGATAGTGATCTCAGACAACCATAGCCATCATCTTTCGTGCCAAGTTTCAATCCAACCAATGGAGAGATTTTGCACTAAAGCTGTAATGAGGCCAGGACTTGAATGGCCTTGGAATTTGTGGAATCCAAACTGAACATTAATGAGCAGATTATTGCTTAACAAATACTGCTTGATAGCAATGTTAATGACACTCAAAGTTTGTGAGAAGATTTGCAGCTCGGGTGCTCGTTGTCGTGGTTCTGTTCGCCGAGCTGGAAATTTGTCTTGCAAACGTTTCGTCCCCTGTCTAGGTGACATCCTCAGTGCTTGGGAGCCTCCTGTGAAGTGCTTCTGTGATGTTTCCTCCGGCATTTATAGTGGCCTGTCTCTGCCGCTTCCGGTTGTCAGTTCCAGCTGAGAAAAGAGAGAGAGAGAGAGAAAGAAAAGAAAGAGAGAGAGAGAGAGAGAGAGAGCTGGTAATAAGACATAGGAACAGAAATTAGGTTATTCAGCGCATAGAGTCTGCTCTGTCATTCAGCCATTGGTTGGTTTCTTGACTCCATTCTCTTGCTTTCTCCCCATAACCCTTGATCCCCTTGACAATCAAGAACCCAGCTATCTCTGTCTTAAATATACTCAATGGCCTGGCCTCGACAGCTTGTGTCAGTGAATTCCATAGATTTACCACTCTCTGGCTGAAGAAGTTTCTCCTTACTCTGTTCTATAAGGTCTTCCCTTTATTCTAAGTCTGTGCCCTCAGGTTCTCGTCTGTCCTATTAATGGAAAGAGCTTCTCAACATCCACTCTGTCCAGGCCATTCAGTATTGTGTAAGTTTCAATTAGATCCCTCCTTATCCTTCTAAATGCCATCGAGTATAGATCCAGATTTGTCAAAAGTTACTCCATCTTTGTTCAGCTTTTGATTACTGGGACCATTATCACGAACCTCCTCTGAACCCGGTCCAGGGCCAGTACATCCATCCTGAGATAGGAAGCTCAGAACTGCGCACAATACTCAAAACATGGCCTGACCAGAGCCTTCGAGAGTCTCAGAAGTACATCCCTGACTTTATGTTTAAGTCCCTGCAAAATAAATGCCAACATTGCATTTACCTTCCTAACTACTGACTCCACCTGCAAGTTTACCTTGAAAGAATCATGGACGAGAACTCCCAAGTCTCTGCACTTCAGACTTCTGAATCGTCAAGTAGGTGTTATATCTGGCCACAAAGTTTCCAGTTATATGGAGTGCCACTCGACTCCCACACAATGGAGGGTATTCTCAATAGGAAGGTGGGATTTTGTGCCAACAAGGACTGTCGTGACAACTGCAGCTCTGGGAGGCAAATTCCTGAGGGTGAAGTCAAGTATTATTTTTCTTTCTTGGTTCCCTCACCACCTGCTTTTGACCCTGGCAGCTATGTACTTCAGGGCTCAACTGTGCTGCTGTGTCACTCTTGGTGCAGTCTCCCAGAGCACGTTCTGTGCCCTTGCTCCCTTGGAGCTTTCTCCAACAGGAAGAGTACTGATTCATCAGTTTTGGGCTGGAGTCATTAGGGATTAAGTTCCAGGATTTTGACTACGTAACATTAAAGGAATATATTTCTAAGTCTGGGTTGAGAATGGATTCCAGGGGAACTTACTGATGGTGTTCCCATATATCTGCTGATCTAGTTGGTCATAGTTATAGGTTTGGAAATACTGTCTAAGGAGCCTTGGTGAATGCCTACAGTGCCCCTTGCAGTTGTAGCCACAGCGTGTACTGAGTGTTGATGGTAGAGGAAGTGAACATTTATGGATGTGATGCCAGCCAAGGGATTGCTTTGTCCTGAACGGTGTCAAGCTTCTTGAGTGTTGAAGCTGCTGCTGTCTGGGCAAGTGTTGTGTATTCCATCACATTCCTGATTTGTGCCATATAGACCGTGGACAGGATCTGGGGAGTGAAGAGGTCAGCTATTTGCTGTAGGATTTCTTGCCACTAATCTGATGTTGCACCCACAGTATTTGTGTGGCTGGTTCAGTTCACATTGGCCAACTCCCAGTCAGCTGCATATCAGTGTGGTGCCACTTCTGCTGGTGGTCAAGGATGGTGATGGCAATGTCTCAGACATTGTGTGTAAGGCATGATTCCATTAGTATGATCATGTCAGGATCAATTAGTCTGTGAGACAAGTCTCCAAATTTTGAAACTAGCTCCCAGATGTTAGTAGGTAGGGCTCTGGAGGGTTGATAAATCTATGTTTGTCATTGTTGTTTCCAGCGACTTGATTGAAGCCAAGTGGTCTGCCCAGTTTCATTCCTTTTTTGCTTTACTCATGGTTGATACTCAGGAAATTATGTGGCAACTCCATGAAGGCCAGACCAGGTAAGGATGCTAGTTTTCTGCCACAAAAGGATATTAGTGAATCAATAGGTTTTAAAACCATTGACAATGCATTATGGTCATCATTAGACTTTTCTATTTCCAAATTTTTATTGAATTCAAATTCCGCCATCTGTCATGGTGGGACTCTAATCTCATTTCCCAGAAGATTACCTGGGTATCTGAATTACCTGTACTAGTCTAGCAGCTGTTACTGCTCCTAGTTTTCCACAAGCTCTTTAACTTGTACTGTCAATTTATTTTTATTTTAAGAAGCAGTGTTCAAATTTTGTTGCCTTTGAATAGAAGGATTTCTGCAATAGTGACATAGTGAATGATGTGATGACTGTCCTTCCAAGTGGAAAAAACTGTTTGTGATTGCAGGATCAGAGCGTATCTTCTGGCTCCACAATATAGTGTTAACCTTTGTATTGAGTTATATTAATATGATATGGAAAAAAAACTTCACCTTTTGGTGTTAACCTTTGGTCCAAAAACTCAAATATGTTCACCACACCTTTTAAAAACTTTGCCTCAACAGCAAAAAAAGCAACACAAGTGAATACAGAAATAGGTAAAACAAACAACAGAATGTGTGGACAGTAACAGGCTCCAGAACCTTGACTAGTTGGTCATTCATTATTTATGTGAACATTTGCAATGGGTTTGGTAGGTTATTGAACAAGAGTTTCTGACATTGATCACAAATGGAAATATTGGCTGACAGGTAGAAAAAGACAAAGGGCAGTTGTACTTCTACTGTCCTGGCTGAGACCAGCTAAGTGAGCAGACTAGGATTAGAAGTGAGAATAGAAGCAGGAGAAAACCATTCAGCCCTTTGAACATGTTCCACCATTGATCGTGATCTTGGCTGGTCTTCCAACTCAATGGCTGCTTCCTGCTTTTACCCTCCTGTCCTTTGATCCCTGTTTCCCATTGGACTACATTCAAATCGTTGAAATTTTACCAGTTTTGGGCTCAACTGTTTCCTGTGGTCGTGAATTCCACAGGTTCACCACTATGAATAAACTTCTCTTCCTCTCTGTCTGAAATGGTTACTGGATGAATCTTGGATTTCTTGTTTAATCCCTTCCTTTATACCTCCATACTGAGGCTTGCAGACAACATTTTCTGACCCTTGGTGTTTGTTAACTCAACCCATGCAGATTCAGCATTGTGGTTTTCTAAGTCAATTTCCATCCTTACTATTGATTTGTTCTTGTCTAACAATGTTACCCCCCCACCCCCCCTTTCCCTTTGTGTCTGTCTAATTACAACTGCATTAGTATTTATTTGCACTATTAATCAGAAAAGTGAATTCTCTACACATTAAGGCATAAAGAATTTAGACTTTTTAACCTCTTCTTAGCTTTATTTTGCACTTTGGCCTACTTTTGTTTTGCCCCTCTTTTTATGCCTTGATGCTTTTGTCGTTTGTCTTTTGTTTCTATCTTTGTTTCTCCCTCTTCCTCCTATCCTTGCTGTCGCCTCCACTGTATGCATTTCATTTCTATACTCACTAACAGTGATGCAGTTATGGTCTAAACAGTCTAAACGTGTACAAATTCAGCTTCATCTGTGCCCTTTCAATATCTTTGTTTTCTAACATTAAGTTATACCACTTATACTTGCTTCAATGACCTTTTTCTGCAAAATGCACTACTCAACATTTCTCTGAATTGATCTGTTGATTTTTGTTACCCTGTCCATCATGCAGCCTCTTTAATACTTCCCCACATACTTCCTCCTAAATTGTTATTGTAACTAGTTGGCCCATTCGTCCATTGAACCAAAGTTGCTTTGGTGATTTTTACATTGATTGAGAGCCAATAGTAATATTGAACAGCTGGGTGATGGTGATCACTTAGTAGGGTCATCATTTATTGGGGCCAGTTTCTAGTGATGCTCTGCTGAAAGCTGCTCTTATGATGGTAACAGTGAAGTGCAGGCAATTAAAAAAAAAAGTCCAAACTTCCACAATTGTAACATGAAGATCAAGTCGTTGCTGTAGTAGTGCTGTGTAGTCCCAGGTGGTTGTCACACGTACTCCTCCACCATCTGGAAGAAGACTTGAAATATGCTTCTAGATTTGATTTGATTTATTATTGTCACATGTACCAAGGTACAGTGAAAAGAGTTTTGTTTTGCATGCAGTACAGGCAGATCATAATATACAGAGATCGTAGAGTGATTAAACAGAGCAAGGAATACAAAGTTATGGCTGCAAAGAAGGTGGACAAAAAGCAAGAATCACAGAATCTTGCAGTGCAGGAGAGATCTTTGGCCCATTTAATCTACACCAACAAATGAACTAGACTAGTTACATTAGTCCCACTTTCCAGCATTTGGCCCATAGCTTTGAATGCTATTACACTTTAAAAAGTACTTGGATGAGCATTTGAAGGATGTGAGGTTTTTGCCTCAACCACCTTTCTAGGCAGTGAATTCCAGATTTTCACCACACTCTGGGTCAAGTTATTTTTTCCTCAAATCCCCTTTAATCCTGCCTTGAAGTCTAAAATTATGCCTTCTTCATATTGACCCTTCAATTAAGGGGAACAGCTGCTTTCTGTCCACACTGTCCATGCCCCTCATAATCTTGCACTCCTGAGTGGTCTTCTCTCCGCTTTCTCTGCTATAAAGAGAAAACCTCAAGCTTATTCCAGCCTCTTTATAGCTAGACTGATCTATCCCAGGCAACACTCAGGTGAATTTTCTCTGTATCCCTTCAATGCAATCACATCCTTCCTATAGTCCACTTACCAAATTACACACACAGTTGTATCTGTGGCTTAATAAAATCCTGTCCATCTTCAAGTTAACTTCCCTGTTCTTATAATCTCTACCACATATACTGTACTGTCTTAACTGATCTGTTAGCCTGTCCAGCCACCTTGAGGAATGTGTGAACAATCACTCTGTGCTTCCTAATGTTCTTCCAGTCATTGAGTGTTTCTTTTCTTCCAAGGTACATAATCTCTCACTTATCAGTGATAAATACCATCTGCCATTGAGCTGGCGAATCTATCTGTATCCTCCTGTAATCCAAGAATTTTTTCTACTGTGAACCACCTGGCCAGTCTTTGTTAGCGAGCTTTGAGAAATTTGGCACGAAGGTTGAGATTCTAGGTGTAAGTTTGCTCACTGAGCTGGAAAGTTTGTTTTCAGATGTTTCGTTGCCATACTAGGTCACATCAACGGTGAACCTCCAGTGAAACACTGGTGTTAGTGATCCGCTTTCTATTTGTGTTTAGGTTTCCTTGGGTTAGTGTTGTCAGTTCCCATTGTCTTTCTCAGACCGTGGGAAATGGGGTCCAAGTCGATGTGTTTGTTGATAGAGTTCTGGTTGGAATGCCATGCTTCTAGGAAAGTGGTGTCTTTCCTCATCTGTATGTAAGGATACTAGTGAAAGTAGGTCGTGTCTTTTTTTCATTAGTGTTGTCCCCCCCTCACACATCTATCTTTTCACTCCCCTGACCAATGAAGTAGTTTGTAGGAATACCAGAATAATAAGGCACTGAATCTGTTACTTGATCAAGGGCAAATTGTCTCTTCGTCCTAGTTCTTAATTCTTGATTCTGGAGATGAGCTTGACTTAAGAAGAGAGATTGAGCATTTTAGGGTTATAGTCTTTAGAGTTTAGAAAACTGAGAGTTGATCTAATTGAAGTATATAAGATTATAAAGACAATGTAGATGTAGAAAGGATGTTGACTCATGGAGCGATGTAAGGTGAGAGCTTATAGTTTTACAGAAAGGCGTAACAGATTTAAAGCAGAAGAGAAATTACTTCTCTTGAAAGGTTGTGAATATGTTGAAGTCACTACCCCAGAATATTGAATATGAGGAGATAGACTTTTAATGAGTAATGGTTTGAAAGCAGGCAAGAAAGTGGAGTTGAGGTTGAGGTGACATCAGCTCCAGTCGCCTCAAATGACGAAGCAGGCTTGAGCTGAATTGCCTACTCCTACTCCTTGTTCTTATGTTCAAATTATTTGTAAAAATACATTGTTTCTAATCCTGTGCTGCTGTCTAAGATTTACCAATTTTTTTTTGATGCTGTATGGTTCTGACTTGCTATTTGAAATAATTTAATCTGCTGTTAATGATTTGAAGATTCTAATTAAGTAATTATTACTTTGTGACTGGTTATATAGATTGGATACTCTTTCCTTTGGAAAAAAAACTTTTTTGAGAAATACTGAATTAGTGTTCATTTGAATCACAAAACTGAAATGTTTATCAGCTATCTTTACAAATATTCCTTGCATTCTAAATAATGAGCAAGAATTGTCTTGTGGTTTTTGCACATTATTCCTTCCTTTGATTGTAGGTCCAAAGAGCTGTTGAGTTTTTATGCTGAGATTGGTGACATGAATTTGATACAAATTGAGCATTATTCAGTCTGGGTAGAGGTACAGTATTAGCATTTTGGGCATCAACTTGGAAGTGCTTTTTTATGCTATATAAAATAGCACAGTCAGCCTGTCTGTAGTACTAAAATAAATCTCCACTCTCTTCCTCAGAGGAAATTTTGGAGCGGCAGAAAGCAAAACAAGAAGCAGAGATGGAGGAAGTTAAGCAAAAGGCAGCAGAACAAGCAGAGAAGGCCAAGAGAGAAACTGGGGATAATAGCCAAATGGAGATTGAGAGAAATAATGAAACGTCAGAAGAGCAAACTGAAGAGAAGGACAAAGATAGTAAAGAGGCTGAAGAAAACCTTCAGGCAAAAGGCACAGAAGGTAAATAGTGTTTTACCCCTGTGAAGTTTTACAAGGTTAACAATCAGTTGATGTCACCACTTAATTCATGCAGTAGAAGCACTTTGTTCCTGTTAATTTATAAAACTAGATGAGTTTCAAATCGCATCTATACAATGTTAATTCTGATCACTATAATAGTGGTAATTGTAGCTAGATTCGAACTGTAGATACTGAGGATAATTGTGGATTATATGTACACAAATAAAAGGTAGAGTTGTTCATTTTTAAAACCATCTACATGATGTTTATATCAGTCTGTTCTTCATTGAGGTTTATTTGGAACATTGAAGATTCGTGCTTCATGACACTTTATTGACAAACCACAAAATCCCAGCAGATGCATGGGACTTTAAGTTGAAGCTGATTTGATTTTAATTACTATATAGATTCTGAGACCCACATTTTCTGTATCATTGAGTTATGTTTATCTTATTGATGTGTTGGTTTCACCAGCACAATATTCCAATATCTGTAGAATTATGGAAGTCACTGAGTTCATACAACATGACTTTTTTGTTCTTGGCAGAAAATAATGTGCAAATTATGAGATAAAAATTGTTTCATGTTCAGTGGTGATTGTAGTGGTAGCAGTGGAAGAACGTGAATAGTGGTAGTTATTATGCAACTTATTTGGTACCAATTCAGTAAAAATTAGTTTAATTAATTAACACCAAAGGACTAAACAAGCTGGATGTTAACTTTATTCACTGTTTAGTAGTACTAACTCAGAATAGAGATTCAAAATTGTTTATGGTATCAAGGTTGTTTGGATGTGATCTTGTCAAACATTACTAATGTTGGGAAAATTTTCAAGTTGTCGTCTTTGGAAGTATGCATTTCACATTTGCTCTGAGTAGTTGTTTTAGCTTGGGCAGAAGAAAATGCCAGGATGGTGTCTGATAGCTACTCTGAAAAAATCTACTTGTATTAGACAGTTTTAAACACAACAAATCAAATCAGTTGTACATGCTGTATATTAAATATGAATGTGTTTGTGTACCTGTATTGTAACATAGTGAAATGAGTGACATTTCTTAATTTGGATATTCTCAAAATATGACGTGCAAAACGTCTAAGGTATTTCTTTAGACTTATGGTCAGGGACATATTCAAAAGGTGGTGCTTGTGTTCTGCATTTTGCTATAGACCCCACACCTAGTGTCGATAATTGTAGCTCTGAAAATTCAGGGACTTTGAAGAGCGATGGCAGCAGCCAAAATGCTTCTGCAGATGAAAATAAGCCTTGCCCAGCGAAGGACACTGGAGAGACCGAGCTAGCAAATCCTCAAGCTGAGAAGCTGACCGAGGAGAAGAAACTGGCAGTCGAATCAGTACAGCTCCCCCTGGATAGAACAGGTACAGAAGGTGACTCATCATACCTCTCTGTGGGGGGAGCAGTTCTTTTCTCGATCATCATCTGAGTGAATGTACTACCTCCATCTTTGGAATCATGCATCACTTTTTTTTTGTTCATTTTCTTTGCTTGCGGGCTGCAGTTCTAATTGTCTGTTTATGAATCTATTAATTACTAAGTTGGTAATACAAATGATTTACTGACATTACTAATTTTTAAATCAGAAGTTGGCAGTCAAATCTATCTTTGCTGTTAGGAGGACTTTCCTCGCCTTACATGCCAAAAAAATCTCTTAACTTGTACCTTAAGTGATTTGACTCCAGTTTAATTGTAGCTATTTCATCTTTTTTTTCTAAGTTTAGATTTTCATCTTTTTGCTTTCGAATGCACACCCAAATGTCCTCACTCAGCGTGCACTCCAGTACAATTTCAGGCTGGTTATTGGGCACAAGTATGAACTCTAATTAACAAGTTCTCTGACCATGTCAGGGATACTAAGATTGAGTTATGCTGCTTCCACTGTTGGCATGTCTGAAACCTGCTATCTGTAGACAAGGTCTATCGCTGGCTTGTATATTTCATAACAAGACTAGGCAATGGGTTGAGTCAACGAGTGTGTGTGTAATTGTTTTCAGTAGACCATTGTTGTTTTACACCATGTCAAACACAAACATTTCTTTAGTTTGTGCATGATGGAAAATTATTGTATATGTGTAATGTTATCTCCGATTGGATAATTGATCTGCAGAGCAATGGTCCCTGAAGGAGGAAAATCTTTTGTAGATATTATCCTGTCAAATATCAGGCCCTACCAATGAGTCCCAAATGATGCAAATTAATGTCTCTGCTAACTTGTTGACATAATATTTTCATCTGTATACTTAATATTCAATTATTATGGTTAGCAGCTGTCATCTCCAAAGAAATATATCTTAAATTTCCTGTCATTTTTGACAACTATTATGACTTTTGTTTCAAACATTGATATTGTTGATGAACATATCAATAAGGTTTTTGAGAAAAATTGCATGCTTTTTTCCCCTAAGCAGTAAATAATAAACCAGAGTAATGTTCCTTTTTATTAAGGTTTGTATCTGAATTTCTGGATATTGATAGTTTGGAGATGATTTTCATGTCAACTTGTTCGAACAGATTTTACTTTTAGCTTATTTTAATACTTCATACATAAAGTTTATATTTGAAACCAACATTCGATAATGCTGAAATTCAGGGACTATGTTTTATGAATGATGAGAAATAAAAATATCGTATGGTAGTTATTGTTGAAGAACTATTGGTTTGAAACTAGTTTTACAAAGATTCCTACATATGTGTTTTGCACTGTTGGCTCTGTCTCATTATTTCTTTCACTTACAGCAAAGAGTATTGCATGCGCCTTGCTTTGATCATTTGTTTTGTTAACAGCTGCAAAACAAGTTTCACAGTGCAATTTCTATGAACTTCAGTGTCCCTTTTTTGCCATATATTTTAAACTTGATTACATTTAAATATAATTTTGGAAACATTTGTTTCAGGTTAGCATTTAGAAGTAACATGCTTTTTACAAATATTAATATTTTCTCGCTTGGCATCAGCACTCAGGCAAGATATAATTCAGTAAAAAGTCTTCCACTGGTCTCTGACCCAATCCTAGAACAGCACCACATTCTGTGCTAATGTAAATGTTTCAATATCTCTCACTAACCATTCTTGTGATTTATCGGACTAAAAAAAATTTAGCACAAAACTATTTTTACTTAACATAGGGCTCTCGTTCATCAAAAACCTGGATGAGATTATTTTTATCTTTACCTTAATTAAGGTCATGGGCGGCACGGTGGCACAGTGGTTAGCACTGCTGTCTCACAGCGCCAGAGACTCTGGTTCAATTCCCGCATCAGGCAACTGTTTGTGTGGAGTTTGTACATTCTCCCCGTGTCTGCGTGGGTTTCCTCCAGGTGCTCCGGTTTCCTCCCACAGTCCAAAAATGTGCAGGTTAGGTCAATTGGCAATGTTAAATTGCCCGGCCCGTAGTGTTAGGTGAAGGGGTAAGTATAGGGGAATGGGTCTGGGTGGGTTGCTCTTCGGAGGGTCGATGTGCCGAAGGGCCTGTTTCCACACTGTAAGTAATCTAAAAATCTAAATTAAAACCTTAATTTTGCACAGGACAGTAATAGCCAAAACAATATATCTGGAAAGTATTATAGATATCAAGAAATGTTGCTCAAAATGAGGAAAAGTTAGATAAATATAAGTGCGACTATAAAATACTTGAGGACATAAGCTGGTGGAATGAACATATGAAACGCAGAAAGAAAAATTTTTAAAAATGCCTGCAGCATTAAATTTCATGATGATAAATCGCTGTAGTGGACAGCGAAGAAGGTTACCTCAGATTACAGTGGGCTGAGAAGTGGCAGATGGAGTTTAATTTAGATAAATGTGAGATGCTGCATTTTGGGAAAGCAAATCTTAGCAGGACTTATACACTAAATGGTAAGGTCCTAGGGAGTGTTGTTGAACAAAGAGACCTTGGAGTGCAGGTTCGTAGTTGCTTGAAAGTGGAATTGCAGGTAGATAGGATAGTGAAGAAAGCGTTTGGTATGCTTCCCTTTATTGGTCAGAGTATTGAATACAGGAGTTGGGAGGTCATGTTACAGCCGTACAGGACGTTAGTTAGGCCATTGTTGGAATATTGAGTGCAGTTCTGGTCTCCTTCCTATCGGACAGATGTTGTGAAACTTGAAAGGGTTCAGAAAAGATTTACAAGGATGTTGCCAGGGTTGGAGAATTTGAGCTATAGGGAGGGGTTGAATAGACTAGGGCTGTTTTCCCTGGAGCGTCAGAGGCTGAGGGGTGATCTTATAGAAGTTTACAAAATTATGAGGGGCATGGATAGGGTAAATAGGCAAAGATTTTTCACTGGGGTGGGGGGAGTCCAGAACCAGAAGGCATAGGTTTAGAGTGAGAGGGGAAAGATATGAAAGATACCTAAGGGGCAACTTTTTCACACAGAGGGTGGTACAGGTATGGAATGAGCTGCTGGAGGAAGTGGTGGAGGCTGGTACAATTGCAACATTTAAGAGGCATTTGGATGGATACATGAATAGCAAGGGTTTGGAGGGATATGGGCCGGGTGCCGGCAGTTGGGTCTAAATTGTGTTGGGATATTTGTTCAGCATGGGTGAGTTGGACCAAAGAGTTTGTTTCCGTGCTGTATATCTCTATGACTCAGACTCAAAGTAGTGGTTAAGTCATAGTTTTGGTATGTGTTGCTTTGACTACTATTTTATGAGAAGAATATTGAAATATCTAGAAAGTTTATACAGTGGACTCAGCAAGTGGTTGGAACTGTAGTGATATGGGATTTGAGATTCTGGAATGACTTCTGTAGGTCCTGGATAAACTATGAATATTATTAAATTTTACTTCAACCAGCTTGGCAAGAGATGTTTTCCAAGAAGGAATTTGCTTTGAGTGTTCCCTAGTTAATTGACAATTTTTGCACAAGACCAGTTTCGCAACTTCTATTTGGTACCTGTCCCCTCAGACAGTCAAGTTCAAGAACGAAGTGTGAAAGTGTGAAAGAAAACATGGACAGCATCCCAGGATTCTGCAGGTTTTTGGATGCTGAATATATAACCATTTCAGAATGCTTCATTGAGTAATTTGTTCTTGCAATCTTTATTGCAATCTTTATTGCAATCTCTTGCAATCAGTTTTCACAGTGGAAGACATGAGTAATATCCCAAAAATTAAAGGGTGTCATGGGGCTGAGTTGAGTATGGTTGCCATTACGAAAGAGAGAGTGCTAGAAAAGTTAAAAAGTCTTAAAATTGATAAATCTCCTGGCCCCGATGGGATACACCCTAGAGTTCTGAGAGAGGTTGCTGAGGAAATAGCAGAGGCATTGGTTGAGATCTTTCAAGAGTCACTGGAGTCAGGAAAGGTCCCGGATGATTGGAAGATGGCTGTAGTAACCCCCTTGTTCAAGAAAGGATCAAGGCAAAAGATGGAAAATTATAGGCCAATCAGCTTAACCTCGGTTGTTGGTAAAATTCTAGAATCCATCATTAAGGATGAGGTTTCTAAATTCTTGGAAGAGCAGAGTCTGATTAGAACAAGTCAACATGGATTTAGTAAAGGGAGGTCATGCCTGACAAACCTGTTGGAATTTTTTGAAGAGGTAACAAGTAGGTTAGACCAGGGGAACCCAGTGGATGTGGTCTATCTGGACTTTCAAAAGGCCTTTGATAAGGTGCCACACGGGAGACTGCTGAGCAAGGTGAGGGCCCATGGTGTTCGAGGTGAGCTGCTGGGATGGATTGAGGATTGGCTATCTAACAGAAGGCAGAGAGTTGGGATAAAAGGTTCTTTTTCAGAATGGCAGCCGGTGACGAGCGGTGTCCCGCAGGGTTCGGTGCTGGGGCCACAGCTGTTCGCATTATATATTAATGATTTGGATGAGGGAACCGGGGGCATTCTAGCGAAGTTTGCCGATGATACAAAGTTAGGTAGACAGGCAGGTAGTACTGAGGAAGTGGGGAGGCTACAGAAGAATCTAGACAGGTTGGGAGAGTGGTCCAGGAAATGGCTGATGGAATTTAACGTGAGCAAGTGCGAGGTCTTGCACTTTGGCAAAAAGAATATAGGAATGGACTACTTTCTAAATGGTGAGAAACTTAATAAAGCCAAAGCACAAAGGGATCTGGGAGTGCTAGTCGAGGATTCTCTAAAGGTAAACATGCAGGTTGAGTCTGTGATTAAGAAAGCGAATGCAATGTTGTCTCTTATCTCAAGAGGGTTGGAATATAAAAGCAGAGATGTACTACTAAGACTTTATAAAGCTCTGGTTAGGCCCCATTTGGAGTACTGTGTCCAGTTTTGGTCCCCACACCTCAGGAAGGACATACTGGCACTGGAACGTGTCCAGCGGAGATTCACACGGATGATCCCTGGAATGACAGGTCTAGCATATGAGGAACGGCTGAGGATACTGGGATTGTATTCGTTGGAGTTTAGAAGATTAAGGGGAGATCTAATAGAGACGTACAAAATAATACATGGCTTTGAAAAGGTGGATGCTAGAAAATTGTTTCTGTTAGGCGAGGAGACTAGGACCCGTGGACACAGCCTTAGAATTAGAGGGGGTCATTTCAGAACGGAAATGCGGAGACATTTCTTCAGCCAGAGAGTGGTGGGCCTGTGGAATTCATTGCCACGGAGTGCAGTGGAAGCCGGGACGCTAAATGTCTTCAAGGCCGAGATTGATAGGTTCTTGTTGTCTAGAGGAATTAAGGGCTACGGGGAGAACGCTGGCAAGTGGAGCTGAAATGCGCATCAGCCATGATTGAATGGCGGAGTGGACTCGATGGGCCGAATGGCCTTACTTCCACTCCTATGTCTTATGGTCTTATGGTCTTATTAGTTGGTGATTTTGCAGTAGAAAACATATTAGAGTTCATATAAGATGGGCGGCACGGTGGCACATTGGTTAGCACTGCTGCCTCACAGCGCCAGAGACCCGGGTTCAATTCCCGCCTCAGGCGACTGACTGTGTGGAGTTTGCACATTCTCCCCGTGTCTGCGTGGGTTTCCTCCGGGTGCTCCGGTTTCCTCCCACAGTCCAAAGATGTGCAGGTCAGGTGAATTGGCCATGCTAAATTGCCCGTAATGTTAGGTAAGGGGTAGATGTAGATGTAGATGTAGGGGTATGGGTGGGTTACGCTTCGGCGGGGCGGTGTGGACTTGTTGGGCCGAAGGGCCTGTTTCCACACTGTAAGTAATCTAATCTAATCTAAATAGTTGGCCAAAGACTGCTTTGAGTCCCATCCCTGAAAGAGTTATTCTTCATGTATATTTTAGATGAGCTTTTGTGACTGCATATATTTAGAATTTCCTTGCTGCTTAAATGCATGGTATCTTGTTCTACTGGGTCTATGATTAAAGCACCTTTCTTTCTATGATTATATCTTTTTTAAAAATTCACTGCATGAGCCCTTTTGTATTTGAATGACTAATTCTTTCCCCTCCCCCATTTTCTTTGAATAATTTAATTGTTCAAAATTCTTTAAAATGCAGCATTTTAGGATTTTTGCTGAAAGGGAATCATAATTGACTCTGTTCCCAAATAGTTTACTGGGAATATAGAGCATCATGCAAACTAGGTAGGTCTTAAGTTGACATTTCTGCAGGGATGGTAGCGGGACTACCACAACTTGCTTTGTCATCCAGACCAGGAAGAGTCAAATCAGTCATCTTCACTTTTAATTGGTATTCAGTACTTTTATTTGCACTGGGAAGTATGGCCATTAGTTAAGGACAAGTTTGGGATAATGTTAAATATCTGCCTGGTCTTATGGTTTTGTATGAAGGATGGCAATCTTGATGAGTTCCAGGCAGCCATGGTACTGTACTGAAGTATGGGTCAGCAACCAGAAAAAGGAGCACTAGGGTGTAGAAAGGGGAGGGGAGTGGATTGAATAGGATTTATAACAAATCTGGGACTTGTTTGATATCAAGCTGTGATGTTTTCAACTGGTTTAAACATCAATTGATTGGAAAGAACAACTGTTGTCACAGTCTACTCTGCTTTTGCGTAATTAAGAATAACCTTGTAAATGAAGATCTTGTTTTGTATAATTTAATTGGTTACGTCCTGCATGTCATTCAAATAAGAAGTTAAGAAAATTTGAGCTCTGTTGAACGGATCGATTCTTAAACTGTATGCCAAACAGTGTTCATAATTTCATTGTGGTTGATTGATTCTATTGTCCAGTGACTTTGATTGCAATTCATTGCCACTGGTTGTGAAGAAACATGTTTGGATTGCTTTTCATGTTTAGTAAACCAATTTGTCATTATTTTCCACCACTTCAGAAGATGCTGTTGAGACTTCCACTGATGCTGCAAACACTGCTGTGAAAGCTACATCATCACCGTCACCTGCTGATGATAGCACCAGCAATGTGGATTTGTCTAATGACACAACCACTCAGGATACCAGTTTCAAAATGGTTGAAGATTTAGAGAATATGGAGGGATCCTCTCAGTCTTCAGGAAATGGCCAGGATGAAACAGGTGAACTTAATTATTTCTATCAGAATGTTGACTTGTTAATCCATCATGTAATTTGAGTAATTGAAATCAGGACCAATAGCAAGTTTTTGGCAGAACCTGTACTGGTCAAGATTGTATTTGCTAATTCAACTCTGGCCCCCAAAAAATTGATAAAACTGAAGTGTTGTATTTTTTAATGAAATAATATGAACCTTTGCTAATTTCTATACAGGGGATTACAATTATAGTTTTAAAGTATGTCAAAGAAGATGATTATCCGAAGAGTCAAAACTCCTGAAGCAATAAGGAATATTTAATAGGTGGCCTAACAGCGCACTCATGGGCAATATAGAGTCATACTACTGATTACAGTGGCATCTGGAGCTACACCTGAATATGGAGATTCTTCTCACTCAGGGGACAGTAATGATCTTGATGCATGCTAGAACCTAAGTAGAGTGTGAGTTGCAGTTAACTGTCCAAAGGACATGGAAAATACTTGGCTGAGAAAATTGAGTTGTTTACCTCACTCCTGAGCAACTATCTCCAAAAGTATCTGTATTATTTCCCCTCTTTTCTCTCACAATTTAATTTTTTAGTCCATTTTCTTATAAGCATTTACATATATGGGAAATTGGGAACATAAGCCTACAATCTTTTCATCAGTGGTTTGGTACACTGATACACTATGCTATTGCAAGTATTTTAATGGATTTCATATGTAATTCTCTAGCTTTTAACATCTTTCCTGGATGTGTACTCCTGAATTTCAGAGTTACTTATCATTAGACCCTTAGTGAATTTGAAATCAATAAATATATGGAACTAAGTGCCATGGCAGAATTTGAACCCAGGTCTCTGGAACATTACCTTGCTGTCTGGGCCAACAGTTTAGTAATAATATGACTAGGCTGTCACCTCCTCGTTGACCTTCTATAGATAACTGTTTTCAGCCTTATTTTACATGCATTGTGGAAAATACTTTTCTTAATTACTTTTTAAAAAATACACGTTTGTGCTTAAAATCTTCAACATGACTTGAAGGAATTCCTGTAACACTCTTAGTGAGTCAATTGATGGAAAAACACTTTTTAAATCCATTTGTATCTGTGTGCTATTGTTTGTTGATTCCACAGTTGGAAAAAAAAAGGCTTTATAATTAATGTTGCATTAAAAAAGCTAAATCTATTGCAGAAGACAGTTTAGAGTTGATTGCTATAGGGGATTTCCTCAACCAAATTAATTACTTCAATTAATCACATATCATGTAGAGCTTTAGTATGTTTCTCCAATCTTTTAGGAAACTGTATAGGTGATTTCTTATCGAATCTCACTTGCATATGATTTTCTTGTACCTTTAAGTTTTGAGACAGCTAATGAAAGCACAGCTTTTTTAATTCTGAAGACTTAAACTTGCTAGAAAATACCAAGTTCAGTCATAGAATCATAAGTCCACATGTGTGATGAAATCCGAAAAAGATGGACAAGTTCTTCATTTGAAAAATGTCTAAAATGTGTACTTAGTTGTATTGTTAAAGGTAATGGCACAATAAACAACTCCTCAACCCCCTCCATCTCCCAGATCAACAGATACTCACCAGAATGGTTCAGGGAAGTAACGATTTCAATGCATCTTAGACTGTCAAGTAACATTCACTTAACCTTGATTCATGTTAAAAACCAAAAACCTAGTATTATGGAACTGTTACTTTTGAAGAGGTTTCCCTAAGCTAAAGGTTTTTAAATAATAATCAAATGTATTATGAAAGCTTTTCGTGTTTCATTCCACGAGGATTGCGAAAAAGGGATTCATTTAAAGTTTTGTGGAAACACTTAGAATGGTTTCCTTAAGAGGTTATTGGAAGGCATCTAATGTCATTGGAGTTTTTGTTTAAAAATGAGGGTTCTTAGAAATAGCATGACTGATGATAATTGCTTGTTCAGCTTTCGACCTAGTTAGGTGTGTTTTTTGAACAGTTACTGGCTTGGAGAAGGTTCTTGTGTTTTATCTGTCTCATTTGGAGGGAAGGCTACAAAGAGCTGAGTTGGAAGGGAAGTTATTTTAATCAGGCTGTTTGGACATGCTGTGACATATTTCCATGAGAAGTAGGTACTTTGGTTTATGAATTTCTTCTGAAAGTGTCAAAAGAGCATCTCAAAATTGCACTTTCTGAACAAATTGTGCTGGAAGGCTTCAAAGATAATTGTGCATCATTAGTAATGGCCTCACATGCCAGAGCTCGAGAACAACAGACTTTAGAACACCTTGCGCTTTAACGTTGTGACGTCAAGAAATACCAGAAGATCATACTCAGAAGTAGACCATAGAGTCTGCTGCAACATTCGATGAAATCATTCTGATCTGAGAATCCTCAGTTCCACTTTCCTGCTTTATCGCTATAACTCTTGATCTCCTTAATAATGAGGAAAAAAATCTGTCTTAGGTATGAATATACTTAATGATCAAGCCTTATAACACTCGGCAGTAAAGAATTCTCCAACTTGATTAGCCTCTGAGAGAAAAGATTTTGAGGTACTTCCTTCCCCTTAACCTTCAGGTGCATGTGCTCAGTCCAAGACTGAACTTAATTAACACTTGGGCCAAAGTGTTTGATTTTAGAACACCAATCTCTGCTGAGAAATCTCTTTCACTTTAAGAATATATATATGTTTGTGTTTTGTGTTTGCATGCAAGAGAGTTTTGGGATATTTAGAAGGATAAGCATATATTTCTGTGTTACTGACTGTGTAAACCAGTTATTGCACCTTTTGATACATCAATAATTGTGTTCATTATGAAATCTGCTTGATATATCCTGTTTAAATCCTGACAGAGATTTGATGTTTAATTGATTATGGTAACTGGAATAAGTATTTTTATATAATGTTGTGATCTATGGAGGAGTGGGAATTAAGTCATGGTGGACTCTAACCTCCTATCATGAAAAAAAATACAAATGAGTAGGATATGATGTGTAACAATGTATCTAAGATTGTTTGAGTGAATTATGCATTATCGTTAATAACTCTATAGTAATTGTTTGCTGTAGAATCAGCAGAATTCTGCGGTGATAAAACATACGGTGAAAATGGTGATTCCTCTGGAGCTGGTAAAGGATCATCTATCCCTACTCGGATGGTCACAAGGTTACGGAACCCTGATAGCAAGTTGAGTCAGCTTAAGAGCGCCCAGGCTGCAGCTGCAGTGCATGAAGCAAATAAATCATTTAAGGAAGGCAGAGAGGTGAGAGACCAGCTTGTACATAATTCTAGATATAAATTGAATGGCATTGCAAACAACACGTAGAGGTATATATTGATCAACTAAATTTCTTTTTAAACTCAAAGTAACTTTAGGTATTCTTTCGAATTACGTGAATCTTTGAGATATTTCGTCTGCTTACCACATTTACTGCAAGAACATAAACTGTGGAGCCAGTAAAAGATTTTTAGGCCATCAACTCCACCTCATGCAAATTTTATTCATGTTGCCTCTCTCCTGATCTCCTGCAACTTCTTGATGTTTACATGAAGGCATCCATTTATTTGTCTTCTTGGCAATAGTGGAGGAGAAGGGAATACAGCAATGTTATTAATACTTCCATAACCACCAATGCTCCCTCTTCCAGAAATTTTGAAGTTTAACTACCTTCTCAAGATGGTTGTAAATTCAGCTTAAACTGTTTATAGATATTTATATTGAACTAGCAAACAGTGTAGAATTTGGAGCATGTATTAATATAAAATGGCATGTTGAGCTTATTTACTTTTCAGGTCCTGGTGGTGAATTCACAAGGGGAAGTTTCTCGTCTGAGTACAAGGAAAGATCTGGTGATGAAGGGAATTGTGAACAACTTGTTCAAGTTGGGTCAAGAGGGAAAGTATCGTGTCTACCAAAACCAATACAGCACCAGCACCTTGGCGCTCAACAAGCATCAGCACCGAGAAGATCATGACAAAAGAAGGCATCTTTCACATAAGTTCTGCATGACCCCTGCAGGCGAGTTCAAGTGGAATGGTGCTGTGCATGGGTCAAAAGTACTTACAATATCTACTTTAAGACTGACCATTATCCAGCTGGAGAATAATATCCCATCCTCATTCCTGCATCCTAACTGGGCTTCACATAGGTGAATGGAATTAGTTTATTTGCGTGTTTATAGATTGTACTTTTATGCTGCTTAATTTTCTTCTGAGTTTGAAATCAATATTGCAATTTCAGCAAAGAATGTTTATAGAGGTAACTGGGAAATATAATTTGCCTGCTGCAGTTTGCCACCAAGCTGTTGTTTTAAATACCAACATTTTAATGTAATATTGGTCTTAGCAAAACTGGTGATGTATGTTGAAATGATAGAGGACACCATCTAATGTTCAATACTTGAAACTGTTTTGGCTACCTTGATTATTCGAACGATGCAGGCAAGGAGCATTTGGATAATCGAATGTTCGGCTTATCCAAGCATTGGGACCTTGAGATGTTGCATTTTGGAATGTCAAATGAAGGCAGGAGTTTCATGATGAATGGTAGGGCCTTAAGGTGTGTCGTGGAACAGAGGGACCTTGGACATGAATCCAAACCAATGAAAGTTACTGCTACTGAGGATGACTTTAACTCAGAGGTTATGAGTTAATTACGTCACATTATACAATAGCACGTCTAATCTAACCTGCAGATCTGGCAGCATCTGTGGAGAGAAAGTAGCGTTAACATTTGGAGTTCTGTGATGGTTCTGACGAAGAATCACCAGACTCAAAACATTAACTCTGCTTTCTCTCCACAGATGCTGTCAGGCCTGCTCAGTTTTACCAGTAATTTGTTTATATTTCATATCTCCAGTATCTGTAGTTCTTTGTTTTATTTTATTCTGACAGTTCCAAAAACTGCAATTCTAAGGAACAATCTGAAAAGCAATTTATGAATTCCTGATGCACATTTCTATTGCCAATTTGATCTTTCTACTTACTTTAAAGTCACCTGTGATTAATGCGGTTGCTTTATCAGAAACATCCAATATTTCTTTTATACTTTGTCCCACATTGTGATCATTGTAATGGGGCTGGTGGACCACTTCTTTCTCCTACTATTCAGTACCTTCAATCAAACCGATTCTACATCCTGATCTCCTCAACCATGACTATTTCTAACCGTTATGTAAATGCATCCTTGATGACAGAGTTACGCTTCCATCTGGCTTCCTGAATTCTTGAAGGTCATATTTCCCTTGATAATATTAAGAACCCAATCCTTGTCATCCTGAAGCCATGTCTCTCTTTTGGTTATCAGTTGTATTTGTTTACATCAAAGTGTGCTATCAATTTGTTTATTTTTGAATATACTGTGTGTCCATAATGGATAAGCAGCCTTTATTGTTCTCTTTTAACATTAAGTCTTGACTGGTGTAATCCAGGATTGTTTTTGTTTTTGTTTCTGCTCCTTCCTGACATTCTCGTCTTAATTTCCTGTATCAGTCTTTTCTTGTCTTACTCTTATGATATGTAAAACATCTTTCCATATTTGACCTCTTGCTCCCACTACTTATAGGCCAGTGACCCATGAAATGGAACTCCATTCAGTCACATCAATCTGTCAGCTACTTTTCCACTTTCTGCCATTGTGGGATTTGAACCTATGACCTTGAGCATTCGACTGAAATTCAGGAGTACTAGTACAGTGTCCACACATTGCCATCTGTCCAGCCACCAACTACCCTTGCCCTCCTAACAGGGGAGAGGTTGTATGTTTGGAAGATGTCATTGCAAAGCTTTAGTGAATTGCTGCAGTGCTTCTCGTAGATGATACACATGCTGCCACTGTACACTGGTGATGGAAGAGGGTGGTAGAGTGCCATCCAAGGAGGCTGCTTTGCCATGAATGGTGTTGAGCATGTATTATTTGAGATATTCTCTTCCAAGCAAGTGGAGAATGTTCAGTGAACTCCATATTTTGATTTTGCAGGTTTTACCAACTTCAGAGACAGAATAAACTTACATTGTTAATTTTACTGATGTATGTGCAATAATCAACTTTGTTTGAACAAATTTTTTCAGATCTAATTGGATAAAAGCAGTCCAGATGTGCAGTAAACCAAGGGAATTTGCACTAGCTCTTGCAATCCTTGAGTGTGCAATCAAACCTGTTGTCATGCTTCCAGTCTGGCGAGATTCATTAGGGCATACCAGGTGATTTTGCTCAATTTTGTTGCCTGTTCTATTTTTTTGGTATAACCTTAGCTTAATGTTTAATTATTATTGCAGGCTTCTTTTTAAAAAAAAAATGTATAAAGGTTGATCACCTTTTTTTTTACCTTTAAATAGGAAGATAGAATCTCTCGCCTGTACGTGTTCAAAGTTTGGTAGAAGATTTGTAGCTCGGGTGCTCGTTGTTGTGGTTGTTGTGTTAAATAGGAAGATAGAATATCCTACCAAGAACTTAATCAGAATGTGATTTTATTTTCCATTATAAATAAAATACAGAATAACACTAGGTAATCTAGTATCTTAAAAAATATAATGTACTGCTTTACCTGTATTTTCTGAGGGATTGATGTGAAGTACCCCTCGTGTACTTTTTTCCCCACATATCTCCAGTTGTCATTATCGGTCTGGTCCGTTGACAGGATAATGCATGGCATGAAGGGGGTCAAAAATAGGAAAAATTATTGGGAGCCATTGTTCCAAAACAATGTGATCTAGCTGGAATATAATGAATATAGGTATTTAAAATAACAAGTAAAGGTATTTAATACCAACATGTTTGACACTGCAATATAGTTTACAGGTCTTACTTAAATTATGTTCTGTGCTTCTAAATCGTAATCTCTAAAATAGCCATCACTGGTTATCAATGACCCGTGAAACTAGAAAGGAAATTTAAAAAAGTTGGATAATCTGGTGTAGTTTTCGAGTGGTCATCATGAATTCTCATTGAGACATATGTCTTTATTTGGGTCTGTAGAAAACTAAGATAATATTCCTGCATTGATCACAGGTTTTATCGATTAACGTCAGTTGAAAGAGAAGAAAAGGAAAAAATTAAAAAGCGAGAGCGGAAACAAGAGGAAGAGGAAGTTATGCAGCAAGCTACTTGGGTGAAATATACTTTCCCTGTAAAGCATCAGGTAGGTTGTCAGGTTACCACTAATTATGGATATTTTCTCATGACTTAGCAAGAACATAAGTCATTGATCTTTGATACAAAAATAATTAAATGAAGTAGTTGAGTTGACAGTTAAAGATTCAACAGTATGGTTGAACTTTAAGACTCTTAAGGTGAGGTCAATTGTTAGCTGTCTGCTAGAGTAATGATATTCTTAACTCCAAACCAGTGGAAAATTTATACAGACCTGCCAATTGGATAATCACTCATTAACAAAGAAGTATAATTCAAAACTTTTTCCGCTCTGGTGATGTGTCATCAGGGACTAGAGATATGATAGAGGAGAGAGAAAGTGCAATAATTTTTTATTTAAACTGCATAAATTTAACTTGACATTAACACAGGTATGGAAACAAAAGGGAGAAGAATATCGTGTAACGGGATATGGTGGTTGGATGTGGATTAGTAAAACTCACGTCCATCGTTTTGTGCCTCGGCTACCTGGAAATACGAATGTACATTATCGGAAAGAGTTGGAAGGTATGTTTCAGCTCCGCCCGTGGTTGATTGTGCTGTGCAATTTTTCTTCACTGTTGAGCATGCAACATTTTTAATATCTTGACAATTCACATCTCAGTAACTGAAAAATAAGATTGTGTTGTAAACTGCCATTGTTGAATTTGAAGAAAAAAGTCTCTGCTTATGATTAAGAGATCTCCTTTTTGACCCACAGATGAAGTAAACAGTTTTCTATGAGCGTTGTTTGAATGACGAGTTCTCTTCCCAGAAAGTTGTGAAAGTTGCAAAAGTTGCATCTTTAATTTATTCAAGGCCGTATTGTTAATATTTTTGATAGACAAGGATTCAGTGTTTATGGGATGCAAACAGGAATTAGGGCACGGGACCACACCAGATCGGCCATTGAATGGTGGAACAGGCTCAAAGGACTATGTGATCTACTTGTGCTCTCAAGTCCAATTTCTTTATAAATTCTGATGTTTAAAAAAAATTGCAGTATGAAAATTTTTCAAGATAAACCTGAACTAAATATCTTAAATGCAAATTTGAGTGCTCTTTACTGTATTTAGTATTATTACTGGATGTAGGTTTGCCTGGTGAGCTGGAAGGTTTGTTTTCATGAAGCGTTTTCGTAAAAACGAACCTTCCAGCTCAGTGAGCAAACCTACATTCAGAACCTTAAACTGAGCTACAAATCTTCTCAAAACTTGCTAACATTATTACTCTCATAAAATGTAAACCAAATTACATTTTACTTTGCTCAAAAACTATGAATCCATGTAAGATTCTGTAAATCTGTTTTTTAGATTAGAATCAGTCTGACCATTGTGGCACAAACAGTCTCACACATGGCAGCTCGCACCTTCAGTGCATTATCTGGGCTGACATGACACCAGTTGTTAAAGTTCACTTGAGAATGTAACTTTTTTATAAAAGAAAGTTTTGCAATTTACATATGAAAGAACTGAAACCAATATGGTCATTCTGAAATGCTTTACAGGTCTTTTTCGATATGTAATTTCAGTTACATCACACTGTAAACTTTTGTTATAAATTCGGTGTCTTAGAATCTTGTATTCCACAACCATCTGATTAATGAGCAGTGCTCTGAAAGCTAGTGCTTCCAAATAAACCTGTTGGACTATAACCTGGTTCAGTCCAGTCCAACGCCAGCACCTCCAAATCATTATTACACTCAATCACTCTCTAAGAGTGGTGATTCTGCAGCTTCTGTTTGATCCTGATTGCAATTGTGATTCAAATTAGATTCTTAAAATTTACTATTAGAGTTAATGGTTTAGGAATACGGGTTCATCTGTCTAAAATATGAAGGGGTTTGCCAATCTATTAGGTGACCAGAAAGATAATGCAAAACTGGATCAAGATGAGTGTTCTTCTACAGTAAAAATGGAGTCTGAAGGCTGTAAGAAACATCAATCATCTCAAGACTCTAAAGATCTGCCAGAGAATGACACAGTCACAGATAAGTCATTTGAGATAAAGTCAGAAGAGGAAGACAAAGTAGAAGAAAAGGAGGAAGTAATGGAAATTGACGCAAATCCTGTGTCATCACAAACTCCAAAGAGAGGTAATAATGTTATATGCCTCAGTTATATAGTTAATTAACATAAGGCGACCCCTTACTATTGCATGCATAACAAATGCATGTTATTTTTAAAAAACCAGGTTATTTCCGTTCTATATATTCCCCATTGAATATATTGTATATATCATGAGCCCCAATTATCTTGGTAGATTTGTAGATGATTCTGAACTGCATTATTTCAGTGACATGGAAGAGGAGTATATGGATAATCTCCTCCCTGTTGCTTTGCATTTAGCGATATATCAATTGTGGAATCTTTTGTGGTCCTGTCTTACTGCCAAGTAGTGAGAGTTGGAAGAGCTTCCACTCAGCTGTACCAGTGCTTTGCTAAATGCTATATTTGCAGGATATGCAAGAATAAATCTGGTGCATGTGGAAATGAGACTTTCAAAATGTATGTCCATCTGTTTGGGAGGTATGGGTGTTAATTGTGTGGTAGAAATCTCATGAAATGTGCATCAAAATGTGAATATCATGAATTGACAAGTGGAAATTAGTACAGTGACATCACTTGAATCCACATTGATATCACACATTGATGTATTTTGTATTGGGAATTAATCTTTCTGGAATGCAAGTTAAATGAAAGTAATTTAAATAATTATTAAGCAACTGAGACAGTTACCATATGCACAGATGTTCTGACTTACGAGTACACTGCATGTTGTTTTAATCCAGCAATTCCGAAATGAAATAGAACAGGCAAAAGAGAAGTAGTTGATGAAATTGAAATCCATGAGTGTTGAATGGTCTTGGTTAGCATTGCTCATTTGTGATAATATAGCAATTCAAGAAAAAGAGACTAGATTGTGATCTCTTGGAGAATTTTGCTTGGAATTCTGCTTTTTCTCACTAATTTGGGCAAGTGCAAATTTTCTACTCTCATTTGAGATTTGATGCCCTGTGAGTGAATCTAGTTTTCTCTCCTAAATCAAAGTTTATGCTGTTTGAAATAAGTTAACTCTTTCCCGTCGTCTTTTGTTTCTCTAACCCTTTCCTTAAAGTTCCTTGTATCTAGGTCAACCTAAATGATTCACTCTGAGGTTACTCGTTAGTCATTTGGCCACTTCATTGGACTGATGCATGGTCAGACTGGGAAATGTCTTTCAGAAAACTTTGAGGGAGGGCAGTTTCCTATTTATGCAACTCTTAATGTTAACTATTTGCTTTTTCTTCTTTTAGAGAACAGTGAAAATATCAGAACTGATGGTGATAAGTTCATAAAGGATGAACCAATGAATTTGGATGAGTCCAGAACTAAATCCAATTCACAAGAACAGGAAAGTAATATCTCTACTGATCTTATCAATGTGAGTGAAGCCTTTCAACTCAGGACTTGGTATAAAAAGAGAGTAAAAACATCAAAATTGGATGGACTGCTGGATCGGCGAATAAAACAGTTTACGATGGAAGAGAAGCAACGTCAAGAAAAACTGAAACAAGATGCTTTAATGAAATTGCAGAAAAAAGAACACAAAGGTGCAACTGAACCACAGAAACCTGATCAGGCCGGAAGCTGTATTCAGAAAAAACCTGGAGCAGTACAAGAAAAAGAACGTATGGATCAGATCTCTCCAAAGCTCACCTTTGAAAGCTCAATGGCGTCAGTTCAAGAAAATGCTATTGAAAAAAATGAAGCATCGGTCCAAGAAAATAATCCAGTTTTAACACCCTTAAAGGATCCAGATATTGACAGTACCAAATCAAACCAAAAACTTACGAAGGATGCCACTGAGAATAATATTGAATCGGTGGTCACAAGCAATGAATCCAATGACCTACATTTTAAAAATCAGGAAAATGGAGCCGAAGGCAGCTGCGTGCAGTTGGTTACGGGGAAAAATTCTGTAAATAATAGTTCTGATGTGAAAAATGAGCAAGTTGGCAAGATCTGTGAGCCATTGGCAGGAGGAGGAAACCACGACAATCTAAACACGAAGATGGAAATGGGTGTTGTTGAAGGGAGTAGTGGTCTAATGGAAACTGACGAAAACATTCAAAGAAACAACCCTGAAATTCTTGGAATTGTCTATCCTGAAAAGATCGAGCCACAAACCAATGAAGCAATTTCTGAAAAATGTGTTGAATCAATGATTATTGAGGAAAATGGTATAAAAGAATTACATGTCCACAAGGAAAGCAATAGTATTGAAAGTCAGTGCCTTGAAAAAATGGACATAGATGACAATATGGAAACTAAGATTTCTGAAATGCAAACAGTAGATAAACTAGAGCATCAGTACCTCGTTGATCAGGTTAATGGAAAAGTTGTTGTGGAATCAAAATCAACTGTTACGAAAAACTCTGAACTGGTGCCAACTGAAGCATCTGGTGTTGCTGTTAATAATATAGAACATCTTAAAGAAAAGAGCAGCATCAAAATGAACTCTGAAAATGAAACAAAGTCATCAGCAAGAGATCCACTGGTCAGGCTGGTTATGAATGGGGATATTACCATAGTTGACCTAGAGGAAAAGTCAAATCGAGTAGAAGGAAGGACTGTAATAGCTGCGCATTCCAAGGTTCAGGATAATATAATAGCAAATAATGATAATGCAGTGTCCCAATTGAAGGCACCCAGGCTAGATGATGCCATCCCACAGGAGAAATCACCCAAGTTAGATCCTGTCCCACAGTTAAAAGCACCAAGGTCAGATGATGCTGTCTCCCAAGCAAAGGCACCCAGCATAGATCATGCTGTTCCACATGTAAATGCACCCAGAGTCGATGATTCAGTCTCTCAGCTAAATGCACCTAGCGTAGATGATGCTGTCCCTCAAGTAAAGGCACCCAGAATAAGTGATTCAATCCCACGGATAAAGACACCTAGATTAGATGATTCAGTCTCGCAGGTAAAGGCACCCTGTGTAGACATTTCAAACCCACAGATCAAGGCACGGAAGTTAGATGATTCAATCCCACTGATAAAGGCACAAGTGAATCCACCCAAGTTAGAACCCGTACTATTGCAGGGAAGTGAATCAGGGTTACTTAATATTTCTGAGGTAGTAAATTCATCCAAAGAGTCAGGCCTTTTAAATGTTGATGTGGATAAATCATTAGAGACTGAAAATAGAGCAAAGCTATTGGAAATAGATGGACAGCTGCATGAAAAATCTGCTTCTCCACCCCTTATATCAATATCAGACTCCACTTTGAGTAAAAGCTTCAGTGAGCAAAATGGGATGCAATCAGAAAATGAAATGGGTGGTGTCAATGGGGATCATGAGGTTAAAACAATTATTACTAAAATGACTACCACGACTACAACCATTTCGACCCAGTCCAAAACTGTTGTTAGTGTAACTGAAGCTTCTTCTCCACAGAGCAGTGTTCCATCAGTGGTGTCCTGTCTCAAGAACTGTGCTGTTTGTTCAACCACAACTACAACCACAACAATCACAAAAGTGACCACACCAAAACTGGACTGTACTGTGGATGCTGTGACAGTCACAGAAAAAACTGTTGTCACAACCACAGTGACTGACTGTGTGGCCACTCCAGGTGGGATGTCAACTACCATGACAGTAAGTAAAGAATATTCCACCAAGGACAAAGTAAAACTAATGCGGTTTTGTCGGCCCAAAAAGACCAGGTCTGGCACGGCCCTGCCTTCATACCGTAAATTTATTACCAAAAGCAGCAAGAAGAGCATATTTGTCCTACCCAATGATGACCTACGGAAATTAGCCAGGAGATCTGGTATTCAGGAAGTTCCAGGATTTAACTACAATGCAAAGCCTGCACAGGACATCTGGCCATATCCATCACCGAGACCAACGTTTGGCATTGCATGGAGGTATTCTAATTTAACTTTAAACCCCTTTAGGAGTGACATTAGGAATTGATTTTTTTTTCCCATTCCTGACTGATGTTAGTACTTGAGGATGGTTTTCACAGTTCAATGTTTTGCCAATTTTCTACTCATTTTTACTCTCCTTTGATTGTTGATGACACCTCTGAGGTGGCAGCCTTTTAGTTGCTCAACAAATATCCACAACTGAAGTGTGGTCTTGATTGGTGAAAGCTGGTAACCAAATGAATTCTGGAGTCTCTGTTAATTTTTAGGTTTTTGCATTTTAAGAGCACGGGTAAGCCATTCGATGTAGCCAGCCTTCTCCAGGAGTACTAATCTCTGGACTGATGATCTTCCTTCATTTCATTGATCACCATATCTCCTTAAGCCTTGATTACCTTGGTATCCAAAGACTGTCTTGGATATACTCAGTAATTGTCCTTTGTGGACTATAGATAATTACTTACCAACTAAACTCGATTCCAGCACTGCATGTTCTTCACAGATGTGCTTTCAGCTAAAGTATAAAACATATTTTTTCCATCCTTCCTCCTGTGGCTCCAAAGCTAATTTTATTGCATGTATATCCACTTTATATCCACTTTAGCTGAGATCAACTAACACAGGATCAATTAATAGGTTAAACCTGAAAACTTTGCTTGGTTATGCTACTAATTGATTTAACAGGATTCATTTAGTTAACAGCTTTCACTATTCAAGAACACACTTCAGTTGTGGATATTTGTTGAGTAACTAAAAGACTGCCACCCCTGAGAGATGTCGTCATCAACAATCAAGGGAGTTCCTTTGACATGTATGAAACCATCTCATGAGTTATACAGGTCCTTAACATGTCAATGATTCCACAGTGTACCAATATTTGGGAAGCTGAATTATTAAGAAATCTGTTGTTTTTAGATTTAATGTAAATTAGTGGATTATCTATGTTTAGATCAGTATTACTTTTATTGGTAATGAAAAAAAGCAGTTATGCAATAATATTCTGAAAATGGTCCATGAAGTAAACATTCCTTTTGGCGCTTAATACATGGATTTGATTTGCCAGAATTTGATTGTTTTCTGCTTGTAGTTTTTCACGTTTTTACTAGCTTCATTCTCAACTGATTCCTTGTTTTAATTGTTGTTTGTCCTGATGCAGGGTAGTTACTTGTGCTTCCTGAAATGCTGGCCTTTGCATATTAGGTCAGATCCATATTAACACATTTGTTTGATTGGTAAATGAGGATAATTTACTACTTTTACAGTTTTCTGTAACTAATTCTATTAGTTTTAAAATAGTGATGGAAAAGGATAGACCATGTCTAAAAGTTGAAGTTCTAAATTGGAGAAAGGCAATTTTGACGGTATTAGACAAGAAAGAAGATTGATGAGGGCAGAGCAGTAGATGTGATCTATATAGACTTCAGTAAGGCGTTCGACAAGGTTCCCCATGGGAGACTGGTTAGCAAGGTTAGATCTCATGGAATACAGGGAGAACTAGCAATTTGGATACAGAACCGGCTCAAAGGTAGAAGACAGATGGTGGTGGTGGAGGGTTGTTTTTCAGACTGGAGGCCTGTGACCAGTGGAGTGCCACAAGGATCGGTGCTGGGCCCTCTACTTTTTGTCATTCACATAAATGATTTGGATGCGAGCATAAGAGGTACAGTTGGAAACAGACCCTTCAGTCCAACCGGTCCATGTCGACCAGAGATCCCAACCCAATCTACTCCCACCTGCCACACCCTGCCCATATCCCTCCAAACCCTTCCTATTCATATACCCATCCAAATGCCTCTTAAATGTTGCAATTGTACCAGCCTCCACCACATCCTCTGGCAGCTGATTCCATACACATACCACCCTCTGCGTGAAACAGTTGCCCATAGGTCTCTTTTATATCTTTCCCCTCTCACCCTAAACCTATGCCCTCTAGTTTTGGACTACTTGACCTCAGGGAAAAGGCTTTGTCTATTTATCCTATCCACGCCCCTCATGATTTTGTAAACCTCTATAAGGTCACCCCTCAGCCTCTGACGCTCCAGGGAAAACAGTCCCAGCCTGTTCAGCCTCTCCCTACAGCTCACATCCTCCAACCCTGACAACATCCTTCTAAATCTTTTCTAAACCCTTTCACGTTTCATAATATCCTTCTGATAGGAAGGAGACCAAAACTGCACGCAATATTCCAACAGTGGCCTAACCAATGTGCTGTGTAGCCGCAACATGACCTCCCAACTCCTGTACTCAATACTCTGACCAATAGAGAAAAGCATACCAAACACCGACTTCACTATCCTATCTGCCTGCGACTCTCCTTTTAAGGAGCTATGAACCTGCACTCCAAGGTCTCTTTGTTCAGCAACACTCCCTAGGACCTTACCATTAAGTGTATAAATCCTGCTAAGATTTTCTTTCCTTTCTCGCATTTACCTGAATGAAACTCCATCTGCCTCTTCTCAGGCCATTGGCCCATCTGCTCCAGATCCTGTTGTAATCTGAGGTAACCTTCTTCGCTGTCCACTACATCTCGACTTTTGGTGTACCTCTTATGCTCGCATACAAATCATTTATGTTAATGACAAAAAGTAGAGGGCCCAGCACCAATCCTTGTGGCACTCCACTATGACTCTCTAACTTTCAAAGGCTGATTGGGTGCAGATGTTCGCAGGTAAAGGGACGCTGGAAAGTGGGAAGCCTTCAGAAATGAGATTGCGAGAGTCCAGAGACAGTATATTTCTGTTAGGGTGAAAGGAAAGGCTGGTAGGTATAGGGAATGCTGGATGACTAAAGAAATTGAGGATTTGGTTAAGAAAAAGAAGGAAGCATATGTCAGGTATAGACAGGATAGATCGAGGGAATCCTTAGAAGAGGATAAAGGAAGTAGGAGTATACTTAAGAGGGAAATCAGGAGGGCAAAAAGGGGACATGAGATAGATTTGGCAAATAGAGTTTAGGGGAATCCAAAGGGTTTTTACAAATACATTAAGGACTAAAGGGTAACTATGGAGAGAATAGGGCCCCTCAAAGATCAGCAAGGCAGCCTTTGTGCGGAGCCACACAAAATGGGGGAGATACTAAATGAGTATTTTGCATCAGTATTTACTGTGGAAAAGGATATGGAAGATATAGAATGTAGGAAAATAGATGGTGACATCTTGCCAAATGTCCAGATTACAGAGGTGGAAGTGTTGGATATCTTGAAATGCATAAAAGTGGATAAATCCCCAGGACCTGATCAGTCGTATCTTACAACTCTGTGGGAAGTTAGGGAAGTGATTGTTGGGTCTCTTACTGAGATGTTTGTATCATCGATAGTCACAGGAGAGGTGCTGGAAGACTGGAGGTTGGCAAATGTGGTGCCACTGTTTAAGGTGGTAAGGACAAGCCAGGGAACTACAGACCAGTGAGCCTGATGTCGGTGGTGGGCATGTTGGAGGGAATCCTGAGGGATAGGATGTGCATGTATTTGAAAAGGCAAGGACTGATTAGGGATAGTCAACTTGTCTTTGTGTGGGAGAACATGTCTCACAAACTTGATTTAGATTTTTGAAGAAGTAACAAAGAGGATTGAGGGCAGAGCAGTAAATGTGATATGTATGGACTTCAGTAAGGTGTTTGACAAGGTTCCCCATGGGAGACTGGTTAGCAAGGTTAGATCTCAAGGAATACAGGGAGAACTAGCCAATTGGATAAAGAACTGACTCAAAAGTAGAAGGCACAGGGTGGTGGGGGAGGGTTGTTTTTCAGACTGGAGGCCTGTGATCAGTGGAGCACCACAAGGATCGTTGCTGGGTCCACTACTTTTCGTCGTTTATATAAATGATTTGGATGTGAGCATAAGAGATACTGTTAGTAAGTTTGCAGATGTCACCAAAGTGAGAGGTGTAGTGGACAGCAAAGAAGGTTACTTCAGATTACAGTGGAGTCTTGATCAGATGGGCCATTGGGCTGAGAAGTGGCAGATGGAGTTTAATTCAGATAAATGTGAGGTGCTGCATTTTGGGAAAGGAAATTTTAGCAGGATATATACACTTGGTGGTAAGGTCCTAGGGAGTGTTGCTGAACAAAGAGACCTTGGAATGCAGGTTCATAACTCCTTGAAAGTTGGGTCGCAGGTAGATAGGATAGTGAAGAAGGCGTTTGGTATGCTTTCTTTTATTGGTCAGAGTATGGAGTACAGGAGTTGGGAGGTCATGTTGTGGCTGTACAGGACATTGGTTAGGTCACGTTTGGAATATTGCATGTAAATCTAGTCTTCCTATCGGAAAGATGTTGTGAAACTTGAAAGGTTTCAGAAAAGATTTACAAAGGTGTTGCCTGGGTTGGAGGATTTGAGCTGTGAGGAGAGGTTGAATAGATTAGGGTTGTTTTCCCTGGAGTATCGGAGGTTGACGGGTGACCTTATAGAGTTTTTTCAAATCATGAGGGGCATGGACAGGATAAATAGACAAAGTCTTTTCCCTGGGGTGTGGGAGTCCAGAACTAGAGGGCATAGGTTTAGGGTGAGAGGGGAAAGATATAAAAGAGACCTATGGGCAACTTTTTTACGCTGAGGGTGGTATGTGTATGGAATGGGCTGCCAGAGGAAGTGGTGGAGGCTGGTATGATTGCAACATTTAAAAATCATCTGGATGGGTATATGAATAGGAAGGATTTGGAGGGATATGGGCCGGGTGCTGGCAAGTGCGACTAGATTGGTTTGGGATATCTGGTCGGCTTGGACGAATCAGACCGAAGGGTCTGTTTCCGTGCTGTACATCTCTATGACTGCCATGTTTTATGGAATGGTGTTCAAGCTCTCTGCAGCCACAATTGTTACATCTGTTGGTAATAACAAAAGCAAAATCAAAAAATGCAGTAACTGGGTTTAATTGTTAGTTGTTAAGTGTGTGAGGGGCTATCAAATATAATTTTTGCGCAAAATTCAGGAAACAAGACAGCAGCTTAGAACATGAGAGTTAAGAGCAAGAGTAGGCCTTTTGGCACTTGGGCTCCTGCCTGAAACATTGATTTTCCTGCTCCTCAGATACTGCCTGACCTGCTGTACTTTTCCAGCACCACACTCAATTTTCAGCACTTCAGCCATTCAAACCTGTTCTGCAATATCATATTTTCACTAGTCCAATCGCAAGGACCATCAATTCACATGATTTTGGTTGGGCTACCTCCAAATTGTGATGCAGGTGCACAATCCTTTATCCGAAATCCAAAGCTTTTATCGTGAAGTTTTTTTTTTCTCCATAACAAGATTGTTTGGCGTGCAAACAATTAACCCAACTCCACACCCACTTGACTCAGGTAACTCAGATGTGGCGTGGCCCAGCACTGGCAGGCATCAATTCTATCTCCGCACTTGTAGTACTCGCAGGTGCTATTCAGTAACATTTTTTATTTCACAGTGCAACTCGCTTATGCTGAAATCTGAAAAATTCAGAATTCCAAAAACCAGCTGGTCCTGAGGGTTTCGGATAAAGGATTGTGTACATGTACTTAGAATTAGATTTTATTGTCACGTACTCAAGTATGTGGATAAAGGAGTACTGTGAAAAGTGTACAATGTTGGCGTTCCTGGTGCCATTTTAGGTACGAAGTCGTAAACTAAGCAAGCAAAGTTAGAAGTTCAACGTTGCAATCCTTAAGTGTTTAGTCATGCTGGGCTTGCCCTCACCACAAGGTTCAATCTCTTGGGTGTTGGACTCAATCTCCCTGTAATTGACGCCACTGCAGATGCCTGGAGACCTCGGGCTGCCTGCTGTTGCATTAGGCTGCTTGCTCTCTCCTCTCCTGGGGGACCTCTGTCGCCCCTGCGCTGAGCTTGTTCTCCTACTGTCCCCACACTGGTTCAATATGTCCACAGAAGGCTAGTAGATTAAAGTAAGAGAAAAAAAATGCTGTTAAGGAAAGAAATTAAAGAGACCAGATGAGTTCTGGGCATGAGCCTGCATGCTGCGCTGCTTCTCAGCCATCATTGTGAATTTATAGGTATTTCACGCACTCTGCTGCTGAGCATTTGGTTGGAGATTCTGGATTCTACAAGCCAAAGGGAATTGTCCTCTTTATTTTTCAGTTGTGACTTTGCTGTCTTGGGACTTGCTTACAGCAATCAGCGAGTGAGAGAAAGACAGAAACTTTATTACATAGGAATGCAAGGGTGTCTAGTGGACGTTCTTCAGTTGTGACCTTCATAGCACCCCAAAACCTTATAGAAGCAGAATACTGGACTAGTGCACAGAGCTGCGTTGCAGTTGTTTTTTAACTCCTCTTACATATTCCTTGATTGGGGAAAACACATGTCTTGCATTTGGAATTGCTTTTCTTTACCTCACATCATGCCCAATTTATACACCCAGCAATCTTTGGCTTGTATGTCCCTCTTATATTTTAACCAGCAAACCTGCATCTGTCTTAGAAGTCCACTATGTCAAAGTAATTCTGGGATTGTGATCTGCTGTCATATGAAAGATCATAGCTGATCTAATTGTGGCCCCAACATTATCCTACTTGCCCTAATACCCATTGAGTCCTTTATTGTTCAAGAATCTACCGACCTCTGTCTTGAAAGTATTCAGTGAGTCTGTCTGCACCACACTGTGGGGAAGATTGTTTCACAGATTCACGAACCTCTAAGAAAAGAATCGCTTCATCTTCATCTTAAATTTGAGAATCCTTATTTTGAAACTATCCCTTAGTTCTAGTCTTTCCCAGAACGAGAAATATCTTTTCAGCATCCATCCTCTCGTCTTCAGGATCCTGAATGTTTCAATTGGATCACCTTATTCTTTGAACTTTAAGTGGATGCAGACCTAATCATCCAAATACTGTCATGCAAGAGAATGCACAGACACACTGCTCCTTCTGCCCTGCCCTGCCCCCCCCCCACACGCACACACGCGCGCGCGCCCATGCCACCGCCCCACGCACACACACACTTGCTGTCCTCATGAGTTGAATGCTAACTTTTTTTGCTTCAAGTATCAGGACCCCAAATCCCTCTGGACTGTGGAGTTGGGCAATTGCTTGCCATTTACATAATACTCAGTTTGTTATTCTTCCTGCCAAAGTGGACAAGTTCATATTTTCCAACTTTATTCTTCATCTGTTTTGTTTTTTTTTTGACCCCCTCACCTAACTTAGCTGCCTCATTTTACTACCCACTCACTTAATTGACCTGTATCCTTTGGCAGACTCCTTGTATGCCCTTCACAACATTCCTGCCTTAGTGTCATAAGGCAATACGTTCATTCCCATCATCCAAGTTGTTGATATGAATTGTAAATAGTTGTGGCTCCAGAACTGATTCTGGTACTCCACTTGTCATCGCTTGCCAATCCAAAAATTAACTTTGTACCACCTATTTCCTGATAGATAACCCATCCTTTAACCATGCTCATATGATACCCCCTACATTATGAACTCTTATTTTGTGTAATAACGTTTGTGGCATTTTGTAAAATGTCTACTGGAAATGTAAGTGCAGCACATCCACAAGTTCCCTTGTATCTGTATTGCTTGTGGATTTCTCAAAGAACTTTGCTAAATTAGTCAAACGCTATTTTCATCTCACAAAGCCATATTGACTATATCTGATTGCTTTGGATTTACAGGGTTGTTTTGATAAAGTGCAACGTAAAATGTTATTGTACAAGATAAGAACACATAATGTAGGAGTGTGGATAAAGGATTGGAAACAGAATATAAGGATAAATAGGTAATTTTGGGATTATAGATACTTGGATTCCAAATGCTAAATCCTAAATAGAGATTATACAAACTGAGGTCATACCTCTTCGGAAACAGTTAAAAATGTCACAATACCAGGTTATAGTCCAATAGATTTATTAGGAAGCTATACAGATACCTGATGAAGGAGCAGCGGTCCGAAAACTAGTGTTTCCCAATAAACCTGTTGGACTGCAACCTGGTGTTGTCTGAGTTTTAACTTTGTCCATCCCAGTCCAACACCAACACCTCCACATCATGGCTTCCTTGGAAATAGGAAGATTAAAAGGTAGTTCTATCATAGATTTCAAGATATTAAGGGGAACAAATAGGATAGATAAAGAGAAACTATGTCCGTTAGTTGGAGGGCATTTTCTAAATATTGGAACTGGACATTTTTTAAGCATGAAATTAAGAAGAGCTTCACACGAAGGCTGTTACAAGTTTAGATTTCTTTTCTGCAAGAAGGAATTAATGCTAGATTATTGGTTAATTTTAAACTGAAAGTTAGATTTTTATTGTACAACAGTAGTAAAACAATGGGACAAAGGCAGCTATGTGGTTGGGTCACAGATCATTGTGATCTCGCTGAATGATGAAAGTCTGAAAGGTAAATGACAACCATCTGTTGGTACTTTCATGGCCTTGTCCCCCCTCATCTCCTCACCTCTGAATTCCTTTAGCCTTCCAATTCCAAGACCTTCCTCCAAGTCCTCCAATTCTGATCTTATGCAGATCTCTGATTTTCATTATTCCACTGTTGCTTTGTGATTAAGCTTTATGGTGTTACGGTTAAAACTGAAAAGTGGTGCTTTATTCAGTACCAACATTTGTAGAGCAATAGCATCCTTAATTGTAGGCCAGGCATTGAGGTTCATATTTCACCTGCCCTGGAGGTGTGCTGTCATGTATCTGAACAGTTTCTAATCAAGATAACGTACTTTGAATAAAGATTTTTATTTTCTTTAGCCCACCTAAAGAAACACTTGCCAATGGCTGTACTAGTCTGAAAACAATTGTTCTGATCTTAGAAGCTATCAGACTTGGGCCTGATATATTCTTGGATGAGAGACTTCATGTTTTGCTGTAGAGCATGGGGAAACTATCAGTAGAACTTAAATGTAAGATTGCCGATCTTCAGATGAGGGAGGCTGAAGAGGTGTCTGCCTGCTTGACTGCATGTTATGAATATGTGGTATTGTTCATTGAAGTACACTGAAATCTGTGTCCAGGCAAACAGAATTCCATCTAGCAGCACCTCAAGTCTGTCCATTGAACCTAGATCTTAATTACAAAATAGTCGACATAACTGGAAATGATCCAGAATCTGGGGGATTTAAGATTATAAACAATGCATCCACTAACTTTGCATCAACTATTTTAAAATTATAAAGTATTAGCCATTTGGTATAGGTTTTTGACTTGGAGACATTGATTTCTTCTGTACTTGTACGTTACTCACTGATCTGATATCCCCCTTGCATTGATCTTGGTACTCATTTATTTCTGGTGTATTACTGTGAAAGCAGAAGTACTGTTTGTTTAATGTCTCTGATTTTTTTTAAGCATTATTAATGCTCTAATTCATCAGGAGAACCGATCTTACTTTTGCTAATCTCTTTTTACACTGGAAGCCTGTACAATCATGTTTTAGTATCTCTTGCTTTATTCCAATATTCTAATTTACCCTTTACCGATTTATAACCCTCAAATTTACTAATGTTATTGGCAACAAAACCCTCTTGGGCTATGCTATGTGTGACGTTTTAAATTAGCTGTGGATCGAACACTTTATTTCCCACATTGCTTTCCACTGAGAAGTGAAAGCTTATTCGTTGAGAATTATTCAGTATTTTGAAGCATTTGAGGAAGGCTCACATGCCAAGAAAATACAACACCAATGGTCAGATACTGAATGTTGAGCAAAAGAACATGTTCAGAGTCCTGAAAATGATTGGACAGATTTATAGTCTTTGGAGCATAGGTCACTGGACCTGAAATGTTGGGTATGCTTGCTCACCACAGCTACTGGCAGACCTGCTGAGTTTCTCCAGTTGTTTTTGTTTCAGATTTCCATCATCCATCGTTATTTGTTTTTTTGTTTGGACAGATAGATACATTGGTTAAGAAGGCATTTGGGATATTCATTAGAATGAACTGAGGCATGAACATAAGAGATGTGAGATTTGCTGTCTTTATATGAAGCACTGAATGCCCACTAAGTACTGAATACCGATGCTCACCGCACTATAAGAAAGACAGAATTGTATTAGGAAAGGCATGGAACAGGTCTGTGAGGATATTGGAGAATTTTGGTTTTGAGGGCAGATTGCTTAGGGTGGGGTTGTATTCATGCAATAGGCTGAGCAGGAGCCCAAGTGAAGTATACAAAAACATTCCTATACCTCTATGGCTGAGGAATCCATAGATTGAGGGTAAGTGGGAAAATTTATTCAACCAGATAATGGTAGAGATCTGGAACTCACTGCCTGAAAAACTGATAGAAACCTTCCTAAAATGTAAAAATTACTCCAAGTATCATAACCTAGATGTTTATGGATCAAGTACTCACAAGTGGGATTAGGTTTGGCTACTTGAGCCATGATAGAGCTGAATGGGCTCCTATGTTGTTTCAATGACTAGATTAGATTAGATTCCCTACAGTGTGGAAACAGGCCCTTCGGCCCAACCAGTCCACACCGACACTCCGAAGAGTAACCCACCCAGACCCATTTCCCTCTGACCAATGCACCTAGCAGTATGGTCAATTTAGCATGGCCAGTTCACCTGACCTGCACATCTTTGGATTGTGGGAGGAAACTGGAGCAGCCGGACAATGTGCAAACTCCACACAGACAGTCGCCTAAGGCTGGAATTGAACTGGGGGTCCTGGTGCTGTGAGACAGCAGTGCTAACCACAGAGCCACCGTGTGGGATTTGATGATTTCTTTAAACGTTCACCATGGGCTGTTTCAGTCGTAACCTTTATTTCAATTTCTTAATTTATCTTGAGCAGTTTGAGCCTTGCAGTTTTGTAATTGGTTTAAAGTTTTATACTCTAGTTTAAACTTGCATGAATGTATCACCTTTGGACTTGATGTGAAATTCTACAATTTTCATTCATCTCCAGAGATTTTTATTAATTGAGAAAACACCGTGTTATTTTACAAGACATGATCTTAATTAGCTTCTTCCCTTGTTGACTCCATGACACAGTTATAGAGTCATAGAGAAGCACAGCATGGAAACAGACCCTTCGGTCCAATTTGTCCATGCTGACCAGATATCCTAACCAGATTTAGTTACGTTTGCCAGCACTTGGCCCATATCTCTCTCAGCCCTTCCTATTCACATACCCATCCAGATGGCTTTTAAATGTTGTAATTGTACCAGTCTCCACCACTTCCTCTTGCAGCTCTTTGCAGACACACACCACTCTCGGCTTGAAAAAGTTGCCTGTTAGGTCTGTTTTATATCTTTTCCCCTCTCACCTTAAACTCACGTCCACCAGTTCTAGACTCCCCATCCCAGGCAAAAGACTTTGTCTATTAAAACTATCCATGTCTCTCAGGATTTTATAAACCTGTATAAGGTCACCCGCCAGCCTGAGACACTCCAGGGACAACAGCCCCAGCCTATTCAGCATCTCACTGTAACTCAAATCCTCCAACCCTAGCAACATCCTTGTAAATCTTTTCTGAACCCTTTCAAATTTCACAACATCCTTTTGACAGGAAGGAGACCAGTATTGCATACAACATTCCAAAATTGGCCTAACCAATTTCCTGTACAGCTGCAACACGACCTCCCAATTCCTATACTCAATGCTCTGACCAATAAAGGAAAGCATACCAAATGCCGCCTTCATTATCCTATCTACCTGTGACTCTACTTTGAAGGAACTATGAGCCTCCATTCCAAGGTCTCTTTGTTCAGCAACGTTCTGTCGGACCAGTGTATAAATCCTGCTCTGATCTGCTTTTCCAAAAAGCAGCACCTTGTATTTATCTAAATTAAAGAGAAACAGTGTTCAATGACCTTGTCCTCTTTACCACTTGAACCAGTTTCATATGTTCAGTCTGTATGAAAATGAAATTGCACAGTTGGAAGGTGTGCTGGAATGAATTGAAAATAAATGTTTTCTAAATCAGTATGTTACCTTTGAGACTTGAATTAGATGAACAGGAAGCATTTGTGTTATGTGGAGGAAGCTATATTTTTGGTTTTGTTTTACCATAAGGCAATGTTTTTTTAAAAAGCATATAGCGCACTTATGGTTTTAACTTTTCACTTTGTTGATTTTCTTCTTCTTTATCTGTTGTTTGTCAAATTGCTTTGTGTTTTTTCTAGCTTGGCTTTTGAGGGACAAAATAAGTAGGACCATGAAATTAATAGCAGACTGGGGAAGTTCAGATGATACACCACTTTTGTGGTGTCAAGCATAAATTTTATATTAAGCATGTCATTAGTAGCAATATGATCTTCAGAGTTTTCATAAAGCATGTTGTTGTTAGTAATTAATGGTCCGTTACACTAATGTCTTTTTGCCTAGATATCGACTGCAAACTGTGAAATCCTTAGCTGGTGTCAGCCTTATGTTGCGGTTATTATGGGCGTGCTTACGATGGGATGACATGGCAGTTAAACCACCATCAGGAGTCACCACTGCACGTACGGGTATGGCAGATTCTAAATCATCTGAGACTGTGTTTTAGCTGATGCATTTTGGAGAGCTTTGGGTAAAGAGGATTTGCAGCTATACGTGTTTTTGTACTATGCTGTTAGATACCTCCAAATTAAAATATCTGAACCTTTTCAGAACGTAACAATTTTACATTATGTAGTTGCTCATGAATTTAGTTTTTTAAAAACTGGTTAAAATGGCGATTTGCAATAATAACACTTTCTTTTATATAATGCACATTTAGATATACTGTCCTATTCAGAAATAGTGGAATATTGATGCATGCCATCAGCTCAAAATGTGACACATTCTGTGGAATTCTGATTGTATAGAGTGACTTCTGGGGGAATATTAGTAGCATTTAGGCATAGAAACAGTAAGCCAATCAAGTCTGCCTATCATGCAATGAGACCATGGCTGATCAGGCTCAACATCACCTCAAATACTTTCATATCAGGAATCTACCCTGTGAATTTTCTATGCTTTTCCTTTGATACGGGGACCAAAACCATTTCAGTTATGGTCTGACAAGTGCCTAGTGTAATTTTAGTAAAGCAGTTTTACATGGAGATTATGATACTTGCCTCTTTCAAATGTAAGTTTTGCTGACTTTGACATTTTCAATAAATACATTTATAATTGCACTATATGAAGAGATCAAAACTCTTCAAATCAAGGAGATGCCAAATTCAGTCTTGTGATTCCATCAAATTTAACTTGAATGACGTCAGTATTTAGGCTGCTACATGAGTCCTTGGTATTCCTGGCTTCTAGTTGGCAAAGAGAAAGAAGTCTCTGGCAGAAATATATTTCTGTCTGGGAGATTTGGCCTTGGGGATTCTAGAGTCCAGTATTCTAGCAATATTCGCAAGATAAATTGATCCAGGAGTCATGACCAAATGGTACAGCATTGTCCATTATACCCAAAAAGCAGGGGATGAAACTGATATCATAGAATCCCTGCAGTGTGAAAACAGGCCATTTGGCCCAACAAGTTCACACCGTTCTTCCAAAGAGTAACCCACCCAGACGTATTCCCGTACCTTATTACTCTGCATTTCCCTTGAACACTGTAATGTAATTTAGCATGGCCAGTTCACCTAACCCGTGCATCTTTGGACTGTGGGAGGAAACTGGAGTAACCGGTGGAAACCCACTCAGACATGGAGCATGTGCAAACTCCACACAGATAGTTGCCTGAGGCTGGAATTGAACCTGGGTCCCTGGCACTGAGGCAGCAGTGCTAACCACCATGCTGCCATGGGATTTGACTTTAATGAAAATATCAGACATGTCTATATTTATATCCAGGCCAGTTTTCAAGGGAAAATAGGAGGTAGAATAGGACATATAATGTCTCAAGCTTGCTCTGCCATTCTAGACTATAGCTGATCATTTGCTTCAATGCATATCCAATTCTGTTGCCACATCCCTTGATTTTGCTAGTAACTAGGAATCTATCAGTCTCTGTCTTGAACTTAATTAACATCTGAATTTCTACAACCCTCTAGTGAAGAGAATTTAAAAGATTCACCACTCTTCATCAAGTTTGTCTCATCTTGCCTTTTACTCTGTCCCATGGTTCTCGACTCAGTTGTCGGGGAAACATCCTTTCTGCATCTAATTTGTCTGTCGTTTGAATTTTTTTAAGTTTGAGATCAATCCTTAACAGGCCCAGTCATCTCAATTTGTTCTCATAGGACAGTCCCTCCATCCCAGGAATCAGTCTAGTGAACCTTTACTCTTTCTATGACAAGTATACGCTTTCTTAGACAAAGAGACCACCATATTTAAGGTTTGGTATAACCAGTGTTCCAAACAATTAAACCAAGATTTCTTTGCTTCTGTACTTAAATTCTTGAAATAAAAGCTAATGTTTGGTTTCTGAATTGCATGCTAACTTTTGTTTTTTTCTAAGCTTATTTTTCCTAATTTTCCTAATTATTACACACCTCTGGAACAGGTGGGACTTGAAGCCAGGTCCCTCAGTCCAGGGGTTGGGACATTACCACTCAACTCCTGAGAGCCCCTGCCTGCATGCTAATCATCAGCAATGTAGGAACAATGACACCGCTCCCTTGGGCATCCACACATTCTAATCTCTCTCAGTTTAAGAAACATTCTGCTCCTTTGTTCCTCCTGCCAAAGTGGATAAGCCCTCACTTATCCACATTATATTCCATGCTCTTGCACACTCATTCAACCTGTCTAAATCCCATTGAAGCCCCTTTGCATCCTCCTCTCAGTTCACATTCCCACCCAATTTTGTAACACCTGCACACTTGAAAATATTTGAATTGGCCCTCTGCATCCAAATTATTGATAGAGTGAATAGCTGGGGTTGAAGCATGGATTCTTGTCGTACCCCATTGCTCACAGCCTGCAAACCTGAGAATGATCCATTCTTTGCTTTTTGTCTGTAAAACAGTCCTTAGTGCATGTTAGTGTATAACACCCAATCCTGTGCTCTCTAATTTTGTTAATTCACCTCCTTTGTGCGATTTTATTAAAAAAAAACTTCAACATCCAAATATACCACATCAACTGATTTCTTCCTTATCAAGTCAGTCACATCCTCAAAAATACTGTCTTGTCAACAGAATTCCCTTTCATAAATCATTAACTCTGTCCAATTAGACAGCTGTTTTGTAGTAAACTTTGATGTTATTGTAATAGCTAAGCGAATTACACAAAGGAATTTATGTAAAATATGTATTTTGGATAGGTTCGTTTTGTTTGAATTTGAAGTGGTGATTTTTGCTAGTTTATAATTTAAGTGTATAGGCATTAACAAAAGTCAAGGATAAACTCACCCTTGTTATAACTTTGCAGAAACCACAGAAACTGATATCACTACTACGGAGATTATCAAGCGAAGAGATGTTGGTCCATATGGAATCCGTTCTGAATACTGCATTCGGAAGATTATCTGTCCTATTGGTGTTCCTGAAACTCCTAAAGGTAAAGTTCATTTCAAAAACATAGAACATATCACTGTTTGTTGGTTCTCTAATTTTCCTGCAGAAATCCATTCTGATCTCTTTGAAGTGTGTTTTTCTTAGATCTTTATCTTGCTTTAAGACTTGCTATCAATACTAGTATTAAATTCATTTGTCATATTGTCAGTATCTGCAAGATGTTCCTTCACCTTCAGTATGCTAACCAGTTCTGGTGTGTTAATTATTACTAAATTTAACCTGCAATCTTCTTCCTGACCTCTCCACCCCCACCCCCACTCCGGCCTATCACCCTCACCTTAATCTCCTTCCACGTATCGCATTTCCAACGCCCCTCCCCCAAGTCCCTCCTCCCTACCTTTTATCTTAGCCTGCTGGACACACTTTCCTCATTCCTGAAGAAGGGCTCATAACCGAAACGTTGATTCTCCTGCTCCTTGGATGCTGCCTGACCTGCTGCGCTTTTCCAGCAACACGTTTTCAGCTCTAAATTTAACATAGTCTGTTTCAAGAAATATATTACTTCAAACACTTTAACTGTTTTGTTTCTTCCAGTTTGTGAAAAGTACAATTCCTGATTGCAGTCACTGCTTCCTGACCTCAATGTTTTTAAGTCTCTCACAATACCCAAGTACTAACTTGAGGTTTTATGTTCCATAAGTCTCTCCATATTGTCTCATTGCTTCAGCGCCCTTTTTAAATCCCTTCTTTCTGCTTCTATTATTGTATATTTTATCAAAATTGCTTTATTTCCTGTCCAGGTTTTCTTGCCCTTTCTAAAGCTTTGACTATTTGGCACCCCCAGTCATACTGGATCTCTAACGCTGCTACAACAACCATGTCAAGCCAGTTTTCTGCTTCTGTCACAATTTTTCTTTCTTACCCTGTGTACATTTCTGTAGAGAGCAGCTATTTTCTAAGTGTCTCCTTCCTAGAAATGAATTTTTTAGATACGATTAAATTAGATACTTTACAGTATGGACACAGGCCGCTCGGCCCAACAGTTCCACACTGACCCTCAGAAGAGTAAGCCACCAGATCCGTTCCCCCTACTCTACATTTACCCCTGACTAATGCACCGAGCACTATGGGCAATTTAGCCTGGCCAATTCACCTGACCTGCACATCTTTGTGATTGTGGGAGGAAACTGGAGCACCCGGAGGAAACTCACGCAGACACTGGGAGAATGTACAAATTCCATATAGACAGTCGCCCAAGGTGAGAATTGAACCCGGGTCCCTGACGCTGTGAGGAAGCAGTTCTAACCACTGAGCCACCGTGCTGCCCTATATTGTTTAATACTTTTGTTTTTTTATATGTTATCATACTGGATAGATCTTCCTTTGTTTAAATTATTCCCCACTACCCTATTTACTCTCTTGTAAAATGACCAATTTCACCTTCTACAGTGAATTTCTATAAATAATTAGAATTGTGAGGGTCCAGAGCAAATCATTCCTAATGAAGGGATTATGCCTAGGGATTATGCCTGAAACAGTGATGTTCCTGCTGCTTGGATGCTGCCTACCCTTCTGTGCTTTTCTAACACCACACTCTCTACTCTGATCTCCACCATCTACAGTCCTCACTTTTTCCAGAGCAAATCAGTCTAGCATAAGTGCTGGGCTACAAGAATCAAATTTGAGTCATAACCTTGTTTTAAATTTTGACCTTGTTGTAATCCATCCTTATTGAATTCTGGAGGTTTTTAACTGGGCCTCGAGGTGAAACTCTGTGCTTTTTCAAATTGTTTACTTTGGGGCTAGGTTAACTTGGCCTAAGGTTGTATACAATAAAAGGTTATATATGTCAGCTAAAAATAATGAATTGTTTTGATTAAATAGACAAAAGTTGTAAGTCGTTTAACTTTTTTTTGCTTTCCCATTTGAAGAAACTCCAACACCACAGAGAAAAGGTCTTCGATCTAGTGCATTACGGCCAAAGAAGGTGGAGGCCCCAAAGCAGACTGGTCCTGTAATAATTGAGACCTGGGTTCCAGAGGAAGAACTGGATTTGTGGGAAATTCGCAGTTTTGCAGAGAGGTAGAACCGACTTGGTTCATGTCTATATTTATTCAGTGTACAATAGCAAGTCATTTTAGCCTCTAACAAATCTTCAGTCAACTGTATTTATTTTCATTATGCTGCAAACTGATTAAGTTTGATGGTTCTATGATAAATAAGTGCAAGATTAGTGAGCTAAGCAAAGATGTTATTTTTACTTGACTAAGAAACTAGGAGTACGCGTATGCTATTCAGCCAGCTCTGGCATTAAGTATGATCATGGTTACTCTTCCATCTCAGTACCATATTCCCACTTTCTGTCCATATTCCTCTATGACTTAAAAATCTAAAAATGTATCAATTGCTCACTTGAATATATGCAGTGACTTGGTATCCACAACCAGTTGTGGTAGAGAATTACACTAATTCATTCCCCTTTGAGTGAAGAAATCTTTTTCCTTATCTAGGTCTTAAATGACTTGCCCTGTAGCCTGCAACTGTGACCCCTTGCTGTAGCTTCCCAATCAAGGAACACATCCTCCCCTCATTAGTTTGTCCAGCCCTGTTAGAATTTTATACGTTTCAAATAGATCCGCATTCATTCCTCTAAACTTTGGTTTCACTGCACCTGTGGTCACAAATCTCTCTTCATTGGATGGACCTACCATTTCTAGTTTCAATCTAATGCATTTCTCCACTGCAATTACTTTAGATTTGCTTGTATGTCTATTTAATTAGTGGATGGTGAATTTATGAAATTTCATATTTGAGACCTGCAAATTGTCTCAAAACTTCTAGACTGAATACTTCATGTGCCATCTTAACAGTGCAAAATGTAAAACTGGACCAGGAAGTTGGAGTGGAAAATTGCGACACCTATTCAAAGCTATTTGAATTTCATGTATGCTGGTTTCTTGGGAACAAAAAAAGTAAATGTTTGTAGGATATTTTAGAAGTTATCACTTGTGTGCCAACGAAGTTTTAATACTTAGAGATTGACATTGGTTTGAAACTTTAGATGTGTTAAAAAAAAGTTTGGAAGGTGGAGGGAAAATATTAACGTGCAGAATTTGGAAATACTTGAAATTAACTAATTTGATTTACTTTTAATATCAGTGTCCCGTCCAGTGGGCGGCACGGTGGCACATTGGTTAGCACTGCTGCCTCACAGCGCCGGAGACCCGGGTTCAATTCCCGCCTCAGGCGACTGACTGTGTGGAGTTTGCACGTTCTCCCCGTGCCTGTGTGGGTTTCCTCCGGGTGCTCCGGTTTCCTCCCACACTCCAAAAAATGTGCCGGTCAGGTGAATTGGCTAAGCTAAATTGCCCGTAATGTTAGGTAGGGGTAGATGTAGATGTAGGGGTATGGGTGGGTTACGCTTCGGCGGGGCGGTGTGGGCTTGTTGGGCCGAAGGGCCTGTTTCCACACTGTAAGTAATCTAATCTAATCTAATATACATTTCAAAGGACATTTTCAGAAGATCTTTAACATGCCAATCTAACTTTTTAAAATGCACCAGACTAACAGGTCTCTTAAGTAATCTGGTCTTGAATTGCCAGGCACACTCTGATTCGAATGAAAGGTAGAATTAACAATTCCGTGAAGATTTTTTGGATATATTTTCATTTGCATTGCTCTATTTGAATCATTGTGGTTTTAGGGAAGATAATTAATCTGTTAGCTTTTATTATGGTTGTAAACAAATGGTACAAATAATGGAAATGGAAAACTGTGCATATCTTCTATCCTTGAGGATAAGGGATCACACATTTCGGAGATGGATGACGCATTTGTTCTCAAAGAAGTTTGTGGAATCTGTGGAATTCTTTACCATAGAGGGCAGTTCCCTACATATTTTTCCGTTCAAAATAACAACCTAATTACTATGATTGTCTAGACAATGATGAATGCCTCTGAAGTACATCCCTGACTCTTAACTACTTGTGTGATAAATGGACTTGAAGCCATTCTCAATTTGTTTTCGGGAAACTGGGTAGCAAAGTGAGCACAGGGCTTAAATCCAGGCTGATGGACTTGCTCCTCTGTTTTCTGTTGTAAAGGTTACCAGTGAACTGAGTTTGGACAAAATTAATCCACTTTCTATTTGTCCAAATTCCATACATATTGGTGGTGGCACTCTGACTGTGGGATAGCTGCTTTAGGGGTGGGATTGATCTTTAGTTCATATTTGGCTTGTTATACTTGATTTGGAAGTAGTTAATGACGATTGAAACACAAGGTGATTGTTTGAATTAGGAAAAGCTCTATTTAGCAGTGCCAGTTTTGCTCAATTACATTTTTTAAAAAATGTCACTGCTTCAGTTTGACTGAATTCAAACTCCTGAGCAGAAGGGAACATTAATCTGATGAATCCTGCCCACAAGGTTGGTGAATTGAGTGATGGCACAATTATGTGGTGAAAAGCTCATCTCTGGCTGAAATGGCACAATGCTGTGAACTTTTTCATGCAGTCTCAAATGCTTGCCAATGAAAAGGATGGAGTCTGTGTTGAGAGTATGGAGTTTTGGTCATCATAAAACAATAATTAAAATATTGACAATTTGAGGGCTCTGAGAAGCTGCTATGAAAGAGGAGTTTGAGGCCTGAGGCAGACCATCCATGATTTTATTGAGTGGCAGGATAAGTTTCAGGGCTGAATGCTAATCCTGCACCTATTTCTTTTGATTTTGCACCCAGGACCTCCCAATATTTAGCTGGAGGGATTTTCCATGCATCAATTAGTAAAATGTTAAAGCATAGCATTTAGCTGATTTTTTGCATAAAGTCACCACTCTTAAACAATGATTTGGTCATGTATTTCCTTGTTTTTCAGGGTGGAAAAGGAGAAGGCACAAGCTGCTGAGCAGCAAGCAAAGGTTAGTGAGCAGAAGAAATCCGAAGAGTTCAAGGCCCAACTGGAGGCCCAGCTTAAGCAGCAGCGATTGGCTGCTCAACAGGTGGGAAGGCATGAAGTTTCCTCATCCCACCTGTCAGTAAACTGCATTGATTTTAATTTTTATTCTTAAAAGAATTCATTCTTTTTACATTGTAGGGTCATGAAGGAAAGAGTTATTATTTTGATGTATTAACATGTTTATTTTGTAAACTATTTTGAGCTCTTTAATACTGAGAGTGTAGTATTAGTACACTTGTATCCTTTGACTTGGAATGGCATAAGAAGTATGAAGTGCTACCAAATGACTCTTGGTAGTCACATATCTCCTGTCAAGGGTTGTCGGGAGCAAAATGTCCTGTGTGATGCAGCTGTAGAAAACCTGATCACCAATTTTATGATCCAGGTGCAATTCCAGTCTCGTGTGTGTGTGTGTGTGTGTGTGTGTGTGTGTGTGTGTGTGTGTGTGTGTGTGGAGTTTGCACATTCTCCCCATGTCTGTGTGGGTTTTATCCCAAAGTCAAAGATGTGCAAGTTAGATGAATTAGCCATGGGAAATGCAGGGTTACAGGGATAGGGATGGGGGTGGGTCTGGATGGGATGCTCTTCAGGTATTGGTATGGACTTGAGGGATGAAATTGCCTGATTTAACATTGTAGGGATTCTATTCTATGAAATCTTCTATCCTTAAGATCTAGTCGGTGTCAAGTTAGTAGACTACCAATGCTCTTGGACACTTAGTGCTATTTTGTGGAAGATCATTCCATTTAGAGAGTTGTGTGGCCACCTGGAAAAGCATTAAACTATGGCAGCAAATATTACTTTGGCTTAAAGTGTTCTCAAGCTAAAGTTAGTTTCATTCTATCAGAAATTATAAAAATGATTATTGGAAATATTCTGCTCTCTCCCCACCCCACATATCACGAATTTGATTATTATTCAAATGATTTGTTTAGCTTTTCCCTGTATAAATAATGATATTGAAATATTATTTCCTCTGTAGTCATAGAGTCATAGAGATGTACAGCATGGAAACAGACCCTTCGGTCCAACCCGTCCATGCCGACCAGATATCCCAACCCAATCTAGTCCCACCTGCCAGTACCTGGCCCATATCCTTCCAAACCCTTCCTGTTCATATACCCATCCAAATGCCTCTTAAATGTTACAATTGTACCAGCCTCCACCACTTCCTCTGGCAGCTCATTCCATACACGTACCACCCTCTGCGTGAAAAAGTTGCCCCTTAGGTCTCTTTTATATCATTCCCCTCTCACCCTAAACCTATACCCTCTAGTTCTGTATTCCCCGACCCCAGGGAAGAGGCTTTGTGTATTTACCCTATCCATGCCCCTCATAATTTTGTAAACCTCTATAAGGTCACCCCATAGCCTCCGACGCACCAAGGAAAACCACCCCAGCCTGTTCAGCCTCTCCCTATAGCTCAGATCCTCCAACCCTGGCAACATCCTTGTAAATCTTTTCTGAACCCTTTCAAGTTTTACAGCATCTTTCCAAGAGAACGAGACTAGAATTGCGCACAGTATTCCAACAGTGGCCTAACCAATGTCCTGTACAGCTGCAACATGACCTCCCAACTCCTGTACTCAATACTGTGACTAATAAAAGAAAGCATACCAAGCGCCGCCTTTGCTATCCCATCTACCTGTGACTCCACTTTCAAGGAGCTATGAACCTGCACTCCAAGGTCTCTTTGTTCAGCAACACTCCCTAGGACCTTACCATTAAGTGTATAAGTCCTGCTGAGATTTACTTTCCCAAGATGCTGCACCTCCCATTTATCTGAATTAAACTTCATAGGCCACTCCTTAGCCCATTGGCCCATCTGGTCAAGATCCTACTGTAATCTGAAGTGACCACCTTCACTGTCCACTGCACCTCCAATTTTGGTGTCATCTGCAAACTTACTAACTGTACCTCTTATGCTCGCATCCAAATCATTTCTGTAAATGTCAAAAAGTAGAGGACCCAGCACCGATCCTTGTGGCACTCCACTGGTCACAGGCCTCCAGTCTGAAAAACAACCCTCCACCACCACCCTCTGTCTTCTACCTTTGAGTCAGTTCTGTATCCAATTGGCTAGTTCTCCCTGTATTCCGTGAGATCTAACCTTGCTAACCAGTCTCCCATGGGGAACTTTGTCGAATGCCTTAGTGAAACTAAAGAAATTCCAATCCTAGCATGGTTAAAAATCCCCCAACACCAGGTTATAGTCCAACAGGTTTTGTTGGAAGCACTAGCTTTCTGACTGTTGCTCTTTCATCAGGTATCCCCCTGATGAAGGAGCAGCGATCTGAAAACAAGTGCTTCTAAATAAACCTTTTGGACTGTAACCTGGTATTGAGAGATTTTTAACTTTGACCACCCCAGTCCAACCCCGGCGCATCCGTTATTATGTTCATGTATAGGAATCTGAAAATGAGCACAATTGTTTGGCCATAAGTGGTAAGACCTTACCTGTTAATGTATTACAGTGCTTATGTGTGAACAGTATGGATTAATATACACAAATATGGGGTGAAAGAAGAGTCTATGAGAACATTGGAATATCTCATCTGTGAATCTTTGCTGAGACTACAACCAAAGACAGGAATATTGCCATGCATTGTCTTTGATTTTTATCTTGTGAAAATATATGCACTGGTGCTGTGTGAACAAACCTTTTATAAATTTTATTCTGCCTTAACAGAAACGTCTTGAGCAGCAGAAGTTATCTTCCACTCCAAATTCCTCCTCTTCTGTATCTACAACCAACAGCACTACTACCACTGTTGCCACCTCCCAGAAGTTAGTGGTAGGTTCCTTGACAGGACAGGTTTCCCCAGGAACAAAGGTGGTGTTTACAACCACAAAAGTGGGTTCACCAACTACAGTAACATTCCAGCCTAACAAGAATTTTCAACAGAGTTTTGCTACCTGGATCAAGCAGGGCCAGAGTGGGTCAGGTACGTATCTCTGTGGATACAGCCAGTGCATTAATATTTGAGAGAGAAGTAATAACTAAGTCTGATCATGTGTGATTGCATGCACAGTGTTCTTAACCTCAGCAGTGATATTAAGCAGAGACCTCCCTAAAGATGGGAAGAAAATCAGAACTTTGTTTCTGTGTAAAATATTTTTGTCATCTTCATCCTAGTGATTTCATTGGGAGTACAGGCTAGAGTTAAACTCTTAAGGCTTTAATTTTTACGTTTTGATTTGCTTTATTGTTAAATTAGGATGCGTCACTAATCCAATATTGCCTGCCTTAATAGGTTTGTAGCTTTTTGTCAAATGTCCTATTGTCACTGAATAAATTACCATGTCTTTAACCTACTGTTGTCATGATGCAATGTATTACTGAGGAACGCACACTCCGTTTAACTCAATTAACCTGGCATGATGTTGAGAGCCATTAAATTTCTCACAGGGTTGAAGGGAAACGTTGGACAGATATCTTACACTTTTAAGAGAGAGTATCTTTTTGTCAGTTAGGGGAACTATTGCATATGTGATTAATGTATTTGGCTTCTAGCTTGAAAATAAATAAATCTTGAAAATATTTTATTTTTCTTAAAAAGGTACCTTCTTGAAAGGTTACTTATTTTATTTTTTCTATTGCTTGGTCTGTATATTAAAATAGCTAATGAACCAAAACATTCCTTTTGTCCACTCGTGTAAAGTTATTCTCATATAAACACACTTTTTTATAGTAAATAAGTTACCTTTTGTTTAGTCTTAATTTAATTACACTTTGAATTAATACTCGCTGAGTTTTGATTTGGTAATGTGAAAGCTGAGAAACTGACTTCTTGGCTCATTGTTCAAATATAAGTCTCAGATGTCAACGAAATAGTGAAAGTCCTAACTGTTATTTATATCTCTCATCCATTTCCTTCTAGTTACCAGCACAGTTTCTACCACAGGTACAACTATTGCCACCACGGGTCAAACTTTCCAGATAACAGGCAGTCCAGTAACCATGACTGGCAAGGTGATAACTGCTAAGCTTCCACTCTCTGCAAACAGCAAAATCCTGACTGTCAACGTGCCAACCACTCAAGGAGGTAGAATGGAGAATATTATTTCATAGTGCATATTTTAAATCACAGGACTCTTAATATATATTGTCATCTGCTAGAATATAACTAAAGCTCCAAATATTTTTAACATGTCAGCAAATTTATATTCGCTTTTGTGTTTTCCATTTTTCTTTGTTTTTAAAATTTATTTATAAAGCTTTGTATCAATGGAAAAAATTACTGCTGACACCTTTTATGACTTAAGGAAGCAACAATGGGCGGGTTGGGATGGTGTGATCTGTAGTGACAACTGTGGTTAACTTCATTTATCAAGATTTGCAGTCCCACTTGGACAGGAGAAGGAAGGTTAACCTTCAGTTGAAATTCACTAGATATATTTTAAACTGGGTTTTCAAGTCTTCAGTGTAGTGTTTTAATGCATCTTGCAGCTCTTGATAGAAAATCTACAATTTTGAAGGAATGCACCCAAGAAATCATAACCTGGCCTGCTAATGTGACCTCATTGGCATCAATTTGATAGTGTTTCAAATTTAATATTTATATTCACATGGTATATTTAGATATAAACTCTAAGAGCTTGCAACATGCTCCTAAATACAGTTGTATAACACATTTACTGAAAAATATTTGTGTTGTAGCAAGTGATGACGAATTAAACTTTTTCAGTTGGGATGGTCAAAAGCATTGTGACTGACTATTTAAAATCTTAGGAAAGGGAAGAGCCAGTGGCAGATTCAGATTACTGGCATGTGAGCAGAACTGTGCTTGAGTATTTTGTTTGCATGTACAGTGCTCCTCTCGTTGTAAGTAAGGAAGGCTTGGCTCTCATTCATGCTGGTATAAACCCAGCTCCATATTTATGTGCAAACTGGTATCTGAAGAGTAGTGTACCTTTTCAAAAGGCAAAAAAAAGTGGATTAGTACACTATAAGGCACTTCTGTCAGTATTGAATGTCAATGTTGGATTGTTCTCATGGAAGCTGAAACCTTGCTTGAGAAATTTGTCATTTTCCCCATCACAATTCGAGAGATGCCCCATGAAATGAAATGAACTGGAGAAGAACTGATTCCTTTCATGAGCAGCCCAGTAAGTGGTGCTTGTGCCTCATGCATTTACTATCATAAAGTGACGTGTTAGAGAAACTCAGCAGGTTTGACCTCATTTGTGAATAGCGATACAGAGTCAATGTTTTGAATACAAGAACATAACATCAGGAGTAGGCCATTCAGCCCCTTCAGCCTGTTGCACCATTCAATAAGATCACAACTGATATGTGGCCTAATTCTGTCTTTTGCTCATATCCTTTAAGACCTTTTCTTAGCAAAAGCTTATGTTTCTCAGATTTAAAATTAACAATTGATCCAGCATCCACTGCCATTTGCAAAAGTGAGTTCTAAATCTCTAACATGCTTTGTGTGTAGAATTTTCGTAACTTGTCTCCTGAATAGTCTGTTCTAATTTGTAGACATGCTCGTAGTTCTTGATTCCCCAACCAGTTGAAATAGTTTATCTACTCTGACTTTTCCTGTTAATATCTTGAAGCCTTCTTTCACGTCATCTTTTAACCAGCCAAAATCTGGGGGGAAAAAAAGGTCAAATGTATTTAAACTCACCTCATAACTTAATCCCTGAAGTCCAGATATCATTCTTATGCACAAATGTTGTACTTCCTCCAAGGTTGACACATTTTTCCCAAATGTGATGCCCAGATCTGCTGTCAGCACTACACGTGGGCTATAAACAGGATTTATGTATGGCTACAGCATAACATCAGTATCTAGCTTTCTATGTAAAAGGGCTAGCATTCCATTAGCTGCCTTGATTATTTTCCGTACATGTTCTTGGCATTTAAAATTTGTGCACCTGAACTCCAAGTCTCTTTGGATATCCACTGTATTTAACTTTATACCATCTAGAAAGTACCCTGATTTATACTTGATCTAAAATGGATAACCTCACATTTGCTCACATTGAAATCCATCTGCCCCAGTTTCACCTATTCACCATCAGCAAATTTGCATATATGACTTTATATACCATTATCCAAGTCATTAATAAGTAATGTGAATAATTGAAGCCCTGACACAGATCTTTGTAGGATCCCCACTAGTCTCACCCTGCCAATTTGAGTGCCTACTCATTATCCCTATTTTCTATCACCTGCCATTCAGTCAATATCCAGCCATGTCAATAATACACACAAAGTTCCATGGGCTTCTATCTTCGTTAAGTCTTTTGTATGGCACTTAAATGTTTTCTGAAAGTCCACAGGAACAGCCTCCATAGACATTCTCCATCCACTATGGTCGTCACCTCTTCAAAAACTTAAATTAGGTTTGTCAAGCATGACCTACCTGTCATAGGAAAAGCTACTTCCTTGAAAATTGTTGGTGTTCAGTTATACCATTGTTGATTGCAAACTCTGCATCAACTTCCCCAGCGTAAATATTAGGTTGAGTGATCTTAGTGGAACAGATGATGAGGGTTTTCAGAGTAAAAGTTAAGGAAGTGCAAATCCATGCACTTTTATTTTTGCTAACATTTGTTTTGAGAAACCTTAATTGAATGCATTCCTAAAATCCAAACAAGTTACATTCATAAATATTGAATCCTCAGACAATTCATCTTCATATCCTGTTTTTCCCTTTGATTTGTTGAAATGCTTTGTCAGTGTTTTCTTATGACTGATGCTAGTTCATAAGATATAGGAGTAGAATTAGGCCATTTGGCCCATCAACTCTGCTCCACCACTTGATCACGGCTGATATGCTCCTTACCTCCATTTTCCTGCCTTCTCCATATCCCTTCAACCCATTACCAATTAAAACTCTGTCTAATTCCTCCTCAAATTTACTCGCTGTCCCAGCATCCACCACACTTTGGGGTAGCAAATTCCACAGATTCACAACACTTCTGAGGAGAAACTACTTCTTTAAATTTGCTACCCCTTATCCTAAGACTATGATCACTTGTCCTACAATGCCTCACAAGAGGAAGCATCCACTCCAAGTCAATTTTATCAACACCTTTTATAATCTTGAATACCTCAATTCGATCTCCCCTCATTCTCCTAAATTTCAGAGTGTATAGGGCTAACTATTCAGCCTGTCTCCATATGACAAACCCCTCATTTCTCGATCATTCCAGTAAGCCACCCCTCAACTGCATTATAGTAATGGATGTCAGTTGGTTTGCTGAGCTGGAAGGTTTGTTTTCAGACGTTTCATCACCATGCTAGGTAACGTCTTCAGTGAGCCTCCAGTGAAATTCTGGTGTTATGTCCTGCTTTCTATTTGTATTTAGGTTTTGTTGGGTTCGTGATGTTATTTCCCATTCTTTTTCTCAGAACGTGGTGGATGGGGTCCAAGTCTGTGTGTGTGTGTGTTGGTAGAGATCTGGTTGGAATGCCACGCTTCTATGGATTACCCAAAACTCTCAAACCAGGAACCCCCCTCAGACCCATAGTCTCACTACCTAGACCACCAATATACAATTTAGCCAAGGAACTACACCAAAGACTAAATCACTTAGTAGAAGACTCACGTCACTCCATTCACTCCTCCCAAGAATTCCTGAATACCATCAAAGACACCAAGATAGAAGAGGATGAAATAATGGTCTCCTTTGACTTAACAGTCCTGTTCACATCACATTACCAAAGAAACACTGACTATGCTGTTAGAAGAACCAAAGAGCCATATACCAAACACCACCAATTTCATCAGCAAGGACAACATCATCAAGCGAGTGGACCTATGCCTTACCGCCCACTTCACTTTCAATAACAAAACCTACATACAAACCAATGGAACAACCGTGGGATCTCTGATATCAGGGTACTTAGCAAGGGCAGTAAGGCAGAGACTTGAATGTCAACAGATCTGCCAGTCATCCAACCCAAACTTTGGATCTGCTATGTGGATAGCCCCTTTGTCATTGTTAAACAAATTAGAGGAAACCTTCAACATCTATAATATCCTTACTGGCATAAAATTTACTAATGAGGGAAACAACATCGAACTGCCATTCCTGGATGTCACAGTACAGCAAACAGCCAATGGGGAACTTCAAACCAGCGTCTGCAGGAAATCAACACATACGGACCAAATACTGAACTGCAGAAGCAATCATCCCAACACCCACAAACGAAGCATTAAACAATATTTCAATGAGCTACGACACGCTGCAGCACAGAGGAACTACAAAGAGCAGAGGAAAATCACTGAAACACTGTGTTCAAAAAGAATGGGTACCCAGTGAATACAGTCCACTGATTTCTCTCAGCAACAAACCCAAACAAGCAGACAAAATGTGCTCAGAAACCCCAGCCACTTTCCCCGACATCAAAGACATCTCTGAAATGACTGCCAGAGTACTCCGACCTCTTGGCATCATGGTAGCCCACAAACATGCCAACACACTAAAACAGCAGCAAATGAGCTTGTGCAGACAACAATTAAAACAAATGCCATTTACAGAATACCTTGCAAGAACTGTAACAAACACTACATTGGACAAACAGGCAGAAAACTAGCCACCAGGATACATGAACATCAACTAGCCACAAAACAACATGATTTACTTTCACTAGTGTACTTACATACAGATGAGGAAGGACACCACTTCGATTAGGACAACACATCTATCCTAGGACAAGCCAAACAGAGGCATGCACGAGAATTCCTAGAAGCATGGCATTCCAATCGGAAATCTATCAGCAAACACTTGGACTTGGACCCCACCTACTACCTTGTGAGAAAAAGAACATGAAATGGCATCACCAACATGGGAAATGGCATCACCAGCCCAGAGAAACCTAAACACAAATCGAAAGCAGGACATAACACCAGTGCTTCATCAGAGGCTCACTGTTGATGTTACCTAGTATGGTGACGAGATGTCTGAAAACATCTTTCAGATTAGCCAGCAAACTTACATCCAGATCCTGAATCTGAGCTGCAAATCTTGTCAAAACTCGCTAGCATTCTAGTAATTTCCCATATGGACTTGTCAGATTTTATGGTGGCAGCAATCACTTGCTACCAAGTCCAGTTGTCCACCTAGGAGTTTGTGTATCCCAAGTCATGGATTCCGTGGATCCTTTGTGGTTGATGAGCATGATCATAGGCCCATGTCTCCAACCACAAGTTTGGCAGGTGTGTCTGAATGGTGGAAATCGGTCCTTGGCCTTGTCACTGGCATTCCTTTCTCTGGTTCCTTTTCCATACTTCCTCTTGTCGGCAGGTGTTAGCAGTAAGGTTACATCATCCATGAACTTAAGTTTCTGCAATATCTACTTGCCTGAAGCAACCTTTAATATGCTGCTGGTTTATGACCTTGTGCTGTTGTTATTTGCAAATTGTCTTTGTTTTTATTTACTACCTTGTTTATTGTAGGTGTAGTTCAGGTGCAGCAGAAAGTTCTGGGAATCATTCCATCAGGCACTACTTCCAGCCAGCAAACCTTTACTTCATTCCAGCCAAGGGCCACTACAGTAACTCTGCGGCAGAATGCACCAGGTACAACAACGACAACTCAGCAGGTACAGGTATTTATTATTTTTATTCACTATACCTTTAGGTTATTATAAATGTCCTTTGTTTACAACTCATTAGTAGTTCACACAGTGTGTGTGAATGTTTGTTCCACCTGTTGTAGCTGCTCCTCTTCAAAGATCTGCTTTCAAGATGTGCCATGATTGTCTGTCTTGGGCCATCCTCATTCGTGTACTACAATTTGACAGCAACCGCTCTGTGACATATGCCATCACACTTAGGTCAACCCCTCAATCCACTGTCTCTATCTATTAATATGTGTAGGCTTTCCTTGATCAAGACCAAACTGAAAGAACATATACATGCACAGTGCTTGTTTCAACTCAAATTGATGATAGTTATTCACTGTTCATTTCTCAGGGCATTACCCTTACCAAACAGAGTTAACATTTCTGATTTAAACAAGCCTGACAATTAACTATCAATTATCATTACTGATGCACTGTCCATGACAGCATCTTTGCTGGACAGTGAACACTTCCCTCAGCATAAATGTTGATTTTTCTGCTTGAATTGATACTTTTGTGAATTGTCCTGATGATCAAAACCTTCAATAAGATGTCTTTTTCCAGCAATTTGTTATTCTGGACCACAGTAAATTTAACTAGCAGTAGAAAATTAGGCAATAAATATAAGAAATGAAGCAGTTGTCATCAAAATTATAGTAAACTCTTGAATGGAAAAATCAAATGTTTTTGCATTCTCTGAATTAATCTTGTCATTCTTTTCAACTCCCATTTGATAAACAAAGTAATCATTGTACTTCTCACCAATTGATGAAAATTCTAAGTTGAGTACCCTCATATAATGTAATATCTGCAAATATTCCTGAAGGTAACAAGTCAGAACACCAGGACTCTTGATATTGGTAATGCTGCCGTAGTCCCAGAGATCATAGGGCTGCACTCTTCCTGGAGAGATTATGGTTCACCCGAGGGTCACCATGCCTCAGGTGAGGGAAAGGGGTTGAGAAGGACATTCCTCCATGGTACCCTCAGGTGTTGTGGGAATTGAACCCTGCTTTTGAGGGGAAGGATGAGCTGTGAGGAGAATGCGGAGGTATAGTATTGTGATTTGGAGAGGTTGAGTGAGTTGGCAGATGCGATATAATGTGGATAAATGAGAGGTTATCCCTTTTGGTAGCAAAACAGGAAGGCAGATTATTAATTGTTAATTGAGGGAGAGGAATGCCCAATGAGATCTGGGTGCCCCCATGCACCTGTCGTTGAATCGAAGTGTGTAGGTACAGCAGGTGGTAAAGAAGACAACTGTATGTTGGCCTTCATAACAAGGATTTAAGTACAGGAACAAAGATGTCTCTAGGCAATTCTACAAGGCACTCTGTGAGGTCACACCTGTAACATTTTGTGCAGTTTTGGCCTCTTTATCTGAGGAAGAATGCTCTTTCTGTCGAGCTGAAATTCTTGATTAGTAGCAATTCAAGGGTTACAGGGAGAGGGCAGGAAAGTAGATGTGAGAATCAGCTATGATGTATGGAGCAGAACAGAAGGATCACTGGATCCGAAACATTAACTCTGCTTTCTCTCCACAGATCTGCCTGACCTGCTGAGTTTTTCCAGCAATTTCTGTTTTTGTTTCTGAACTCCAGCATCTGCAGTTCTTTGGTATTTTAGCTCAGAAACATTTCCCAGGTTAGTTGATCTGGCTGTCGGTAACTCCAGAGAATGTTTGGGAAAGATGGAGTTTGTTTTGATCGATAGCTTCCATCTTGGCTTCATTCTTGAATTAATTATTGTTTCCATTTTTCATTTCCTCTTCCAGTTTTCTGCGTTTTAAATCAGCAGTCATTGATCATTTTGGTAGCAAATCCTGAAAACTGACCTCTTTGAGCTGTTTTCTTCATTGGCACTAATGGCTGCGTTATTGAATAGGGCATGTTGCAATGACTCTGCACCTTGATCAGTTTCATCTATCAGCACACCTGTAAAAGAAGATAGGTCGTGTTGATGTACCACTTTCACACTTTGCCTTTCATTTCTGTATAGTAATTTGCCCTCCTTCAATTTGAGACAATGTGGGATTGTAAAACTGAGGGCAATTTCCACCTTCCTCAGCTCCGTTCTTTACTCAGAGATCTATGGCTGTTTTCTTGAGCTTGAAACGGCTGAGAGACTGGCTGGGATCAGAAATAAATTTTTGGATGTCTCCCAGTTACGCATCTGTTAAGGTTGGTTCCTGTTGCATATATTGTAATGTCTTTTTGCATGGTCTTTAGGCAGCTTCAGTTTTGTTTATATCTGCAGTCCATAAAACCTTGTACATCATATTGCAGTCAGCTATTGAACAGTTTGAGCTCATTCATCGTGTCAGAGATGTAAAAAAAATTAATTCTTTAGAATGTCAGCAGTTAGGCATGGCTGTCTAGTTTTGCTAAATTTTATTGTCTAATGGCTTTTAAAAAGTACTGAATACAACTTTTACCTACATGCTTTAATGCAGTGCTTTGGCAATAGTGTTACCATTTTGAAATTAATGTACTGGGATCTTTTATGCTAGGTCCTTACAACAGGAGGAGCAACACAGATACGTCCTGGCGTTACAGTTATAAGAGCACCTTTTCAGCAGGCAGCAACCATTGGCAAAGCTATTATCCGTACACCTTTGATGGTCCAGCAAGGTATACTCCCAGCAAGTACGTTCATCACTATATTTCTCAAACATATAAATACATCAACTCAATTAAATTTATCAGACCTGACCCACCCTTGACAAAGCCTTGTTGACTGTCTAGTATTAACTTATTTTTCTCTAAACATATATTTTATCTTCGCCCCATACTCTGGCTTCCATCACGTTTCCCACTATTGATAACAAGGTGACAAGTCTACAGATTCCTAGGTTTATCCTTCGCACATTTCTTAAACAAATGTCACGTTTGCAATCCTCCGAGGACTAATCCTGTATGCAGAGTGGTCTGGCAGATTTCTGTCAACAGCTCTAATTTGCTGTCTGTCTTTTCTCAGCAATCTAGAATGTATCCCATCTGGGCCTGGTGTCTTTACCTGAAGTGCTGCTCACCTTTTTTAGCACCTCTTTATCTAAAACTATAATGATCCATTGTTCAATGCCCATAGTTTCAATTGGGCAATTGTCACCATTTCTTAATTCAGGAAAGATAAGCAGAGTACTCGTTTAATACCTATGCCATACCATTTGCTTCAGTGAGTAGCCCTGGTTGTTCCTTTTGGGCCCCACTTTGTCCATCACTAATCTTTTACTATTAGGATGCTTGAAGGAATATTTTAGTATTTGTTTTAGTGCAGCCTGCCATCATTTCCTCATGTTTCTTCTTAGCCTTCCTAAATGCAGCCTTTGCCCCTCTCCTGCATTTGAGATACTCTTTCTGATTTATATTGCTATTATTATTTTGGTATGTTTCCTTTTTCTTCCTTATTTTCTCATCAATATCCTTAGTCATCCAGAGTACTTTAGTTTTAGCATTTATTTCTCATGGGTATGTACTAACTTACACCCTCGTCATCTCCCTTTTGAAAGTCCCCTATTTTTCGTCTGTTTTATCCACCATACTGCATTTCCGATCAACCTGCTCCAGTTCAAATTTTAGCCCCCTAAAATCTGTCCTATTCCAATCTGCGATCTCAAGCAGTCGTGAGTAGGAAGGGAATAGAGGGGTACAGATTCTGTAAGTGAAGGCAGTTTTATTCTTGAAGGACAAAATGTGTTGGTGTTGACTTTGGAGAGTGGAAGGGCCCGTTCCTGTGCTACATTGTTCTTTGTTCTTAATCTTTGACTGATTTTTATCCTTTTCCAATGTAATTCTGAACCATATTGTGATTGCCATTTCCCAAATGCTCCCCAGCTGAGATTGTCCACTTAGCCTACTTTATTTCCGAGAACTAGATCTAGTATAGCCAGAGGACTGGAAATGTACTATTCCAGAAAGTTCTCCTGTACGCATTGCAGGAATTTCTCCCCTTCCATGTCCCACATTCTACCCTTTCCCAATCTTCCCTAAGGTAATTGAAATCACTACTTATCACATTGCTACTGGTCATGCAGATTTTCATAATCTGCTCCCTTGTACTCCTCCCCACTATTTGAAGATTTATAATAAATACCTGATGAGGTTGCCCTTCCTTTCCTGTTTCTCACCTCCAACCATTGCAGTTCAATGGCCATTATACTATCTTTGAACAAGCTTGCTGTCCTTCCATTTTTACCTACCCAGTTTCTACATGTAGGTTTGCTTGCTGAGCTGGAAGGTTCATTCCTCAGAAATGAATACTTCATACCTATGTATTTTCCTCCGTGGTCCTCGCTGTTTAGTGATCACATGCAATATCTGTCAGCAAGCCCACAGTGCTTGGAACATTGAAGTACTAATTTTGTTGTGTGCAGGGTTTTGTTTTAGATATATGTTTTACTCACTTCTACGGTAGGTAGTTTTATATACTCTCCTGCAGTGACAAAAGTTCAGAATTTGGATTCTGACCACCATATTAGAATCATAGAGTTTTATAACACTACAGAAACTGTTAAATACATTCAGCCTATGCTGAATCCAAGAAGATTTATTCATCTCATTCGAATCAGTCATCATTCTGTCGACCCCCACTTTGTTTCTATTTTCTTAAGTATTTAACTTCTTTCCTATCTTTTCTGATGTTGCTTCATAGTTTGGGATGTCATAGGTTTGTAAGCAGTCGATGTAATGTGCAAACTAAGGCTGCATATTATTTACATTTAAGAAGAATAATCTTAGGCATTTAAATTAATTTAAAGTTGAGCAGAAGTTTTTCAGTGTAGATTGTTCTAATATTGAAGGCAGGTATTCATTATGACATAATCTAACTAAACAAATCATAACTAAACTTAATATAGTTGCTTTGTTTACCTTGCAGCTCAAAACCAACAGGTAGTCACGCAGATTATCCGTGGACAGCCAGTAACAACTGTGTCAAGTACAGGTAATTTAGTTCAGAGTTCAACCCAGAAGATGGTGACTACACCAACTACAGCTATGCAACCTCTCCAAAGCCGGCCTGCCACACCACAAGGTCAACAGCCAGCCCAGCGGCCACAACAAGGACAGGTCAGATTAACAATGGCCCAGCTAACCCAGCTCACGCAAGGACAGGTTAGTATTGTGGAGATTAAACTGGGAATTGCACATAATTTTGGGAATGTTTAACAGCAGATTTGAGCAATTATAAAATGCCTATTTAACTGTCAATACCATGCATTTCTTTAGTCAGTAGTATGTGTTCCATATCAGCAAAATTTAAAAATTATTTTAATTTGTTGCTATGAAAGTTAACGTTCCTGAAAATTCCAAGTCATAAGACTGTCATATCTTGTTTTAAAGTTTTCTTTTCTGAAGCACAGCAATTTTAACAGTCAATGCACAGAGGGTTTTCTTATTTGAAGCTCTGTGTTGAAAGTTTAATTCTACACATTATTAATATATACCATACCATTGCATTCAGGTGTGATTTTGAAGTTGTAAAATCTTATTACATGATGCTCAGGTAGAATTGAATCCATCACTTATCTCAAAGTTTGGTGATGTGTGGTTCTTTAACAGCAAAGCACAGTATTAAAATTTGAGTTCCTTCAGAGAAGAAGAAAACCCACAAAATATCTCACTACTAATTGCAAGCTGTTAATTTTTTATTATCGTATTTTGTATGCCATCGTGCCTCTTCGCAATTCCTATAAAATCTCGGAAGCAACCTTTTTTGCTGAAAGATGTGCATAATTATGCAGGTAAAACTTTTCTAATTGGTGATATGTTGCTTTCTTTGTAGAGTGGAGGTCAGGGATTGACTGTGGTGATCCAAGGACAGGGACAAACAACTGGACAGCTTCAGCTTATCCCACAAGGTGTATCAGTAATTCCTGGGCCAGGACAACAGCTAATGCAGGCAGCCATGCCAAGTGGAACAATTCAGAGATTCCTTTTCACACCTCTGTCAACAGTAACAGCATCGGCTACTGCAACAACAGTAGCTTCTGCAACAACAGCATCAAGTAAGGCGATTCCCTAGCTGTCATTTATTTTCAATGTATTAGTTAAAAAAATTTGTTAGTGAACATTTGGGGAATGTATTCTCGAAACATGCTCAGCTCCTCTAAAAAGAACTTTTTTTTTACTTTCAGCACAACACAGCTAGCCAGTGAATCCATGTTAATCATGGATATCACAGGCCCAATAAAAATGCAATATACTTCAGACGCTGGAAATCTGAAATAAAAGATTAACTATATGAGAAATTCTAGTCGGTCTAACAGTACCTGTAGAGAGAGAAACATAATTAATGTTTTGAGTCTGATATGACTCTTCAGAACTGAAGAATAAAAATAAGTGCTCTTTGGGAGGGTTTAAACTAACTCTGCAGGGGCATGGCAACCTGGACTGTAGCTTTAGGGTACAGGACCTTGAGTGTAGGGAGGTTAGGAACATGGCATCGATCTCGAAGGAGGGTGCCTGTAAACAGGAAGGTGGCTTGAAGTGTGTATACTTCAATGCCAGAAGTATTAGAAATAAGGTAGGTGAGCTTGCAGCATGGGTTGGTACCTGGGACTTCGATGTTGTGGCCATTACAGAGACGTGGGTAGAACAGGGACAGGAATGGCTGTTGCAGGTTCCAGGGTTTAAATGTTTTATTAGGGTCAGAGATGGGGGTAAAAGAGGGGGAGGTGTGGCATTGCTTGTCAAGGATAGTATTACAGCAGTAGAAAGGGTGATGGAGGAAGACTTGCCATCTGAGGTAGTGTGGGCAGAGGTTAGAAATAAGAAAGGTGAGGTCACCCTGTTAGGAGTTTTCTACACGCCTCCTAATAGTCCGAGAGAAGTAGAGGAAAGTATTGCGAGGATGATTCAGGAGAAGAGTGAAAGTAGCAGGGTGGTTGTTATGGGGGACTTTAACTTCCCAGATATTGACTGGGAAAGCTATAGCTCAAGTTCGTTAGATGGGTCGGTGTTTGTCCAATGTGTGCAGGAGGGTTTCCTGACACAATATGTAGACAGGCCAACAAGAGGTGAGGCTATACTGGATTTGGTTCTAGGTAATGAACCAGGCCAGGTGTTAGACTTGGAGGTAGGTGAGCACTTCGGGGGCAGTGACCACAACTCGGTGACTTTTACTCTAGTGATGGAGAGGGATAAGTGTGCACTGCAGGGCAGGAGTTATAGCTGGGGGCAGGGAAATTATGATGCGGTGAGGCATGACTTAGGATGCGTGGATTGGAAAAATAGGCTTCAAGGGAAGAACATAAATGATATGTGGAGATTGTTCAAGGAACAGCTAATGGGTGTCCTTGATAAGTATGTACCAGTCAGGCAGGGAGTAAAGGGTCTTGCGAGGGAGCCAGGGTTTAATAAGGAATTGGAATCCCTTGTGAAAGGGAAGAGGGCGGCCTATGTAAAAATGAGGCGTGAAGGTTCAGTTGGGGCGATTGAGAGTTATAAGGTAGCCAGGAAGGATCTAAAGAGAGAGCTAAGAGCAGCGAGAAGGGGACATGAAAAGTCCTTAGTTGGTAGGATTAGGGAAAACCCAAAGGCCTTCTATAGGTATGTCAGGAATAAAAGGATGACTAGGGTAGGTATCGGTCCAGTCAAGGATAGTAGTGGGAAGTTGTGTGTGGAGGTGGAGGAGATTGGTGAGACACTAAATCAATACTTTTCATCAGTATTCACTCAGGAACAGGACACTGTTGCTGATGTGAATATTGAGTCACAAGTGATTAGAATGGATGGCCTTGAGGTACGTAGGGAAGAGGTCTGGGGAATACTGGAAAGGGTGAAAATAGGTAAGTCCCCTGGGCCTGATGGCATTTATCCTAGGATCCTCTGGGAAGCTAGGGAGGAGATAGCGGAGCCATTGGCCTTGATTTTTAGGTCGTCGTTGTCTTCGGGAACAGTGCCAGAAGACTGGAGGATAGCGAATGTGGTCCCCTTGTTCAAGAAGGCGAGCAGGGATAGCCCGAGTAACTATAGGCCAGTGAGTCTCACTTCTGTTGTGGGCAAAGTCTTAGAGAGAATTGTAAGGGATAGGATTTATGAACATCTGGATAGGAATAATGTGATCAAGGATAGTCAGCATGGTTTTGTGAAGGGCAGGTCGTGCCTCACAAACCTTATTGAATTTTTTGAGAAGGTGACCAAGGAAGTGGACGAGGGTAAAGCAGTAGATGTGTATATGGATTTTAGCAAGGCGTTCGATAAGGTACCCCATGGCAGGCTAATGCAAAAACTACGGAGGTATGGCATTGAGGGTGCATTAGAGGTTTGGATTAGGAATTGGCTGGCTGGAAGGAGACAGAGGGTAGTAGTTGATGGTATAGGTTCATCTTGGAGCGCAGTTACTAGCGGTGTTTCACAAGGATCTGTTTTGGGACCATTGCTGTTTGTCATTTTTATAAATGACCTGGAGGAGGGGCTTGAAGGCTGGGTGAGCAAGTTTGCGGATGACACGAAAGTCGGTGGAGTTGTGGACAGCGAAGAAGGATGTGGCAGGTTACAGCGCGATATAGATAAGTTGCAGAGCTGGGCAGTAAGGTGGCAAATGGAATTCAACGTAGCTAAGTGTGAAGTCATTCACTTTAGTAGGAGTAACAAGAAGATGGATTACTGGGCTAATGGTAGACTACTTGGTAGTGTGGATGAGCAGAGGGATCTTGGTGTCCATGTACACAGATCTTTGAAAGTTGCCACCCAGGTAAATAGTGCTGTCAAGAAGGCATATGGTGTACTAGGCTTTATTGGTAGAAGAATTGAGTTCCGGAGTCCTGAGGTCATGTTGCAGTTGTATAAGACTCTGGTGCGGCCTCATCTGGAGTATTGTGTGCAGTTTTGGTCGCCATACTACAAGACGGATGTGGAGGCATTGGAACGAGTGCAGAGGAGGTTTACCAGGATGTTGCCTGGCATGGTAGGAAGATCGTATGAGGAAAGGCTGAGGCACTTGGGACTTTTCTCATTGGAGAAAAGAAGGTTTAGGGGAGATTTGATAGAGGTGTACAAGATGATTAGGGGTTTAGATAGGGTTGACAGTGAGAACCTTTTTCCGCGTATGGAGTCAGCTGTTACTAGGGGACACAGCTTTAAATTAAGGGGTGGTAGGTATAGGACAGATGTTCGGGGTAGATTTTTTACTCAGCGGGTTGTGAGTTCATGGAATGCCCTGCCAGTAGCAGTGGTGGACTCTCCCTCTTTATGGGCATTTAGGCAGGCATTGGACAAGCATATGGAGGTTATTGGGCTAGTGTAGGTTAGGTAGGCTTCGGTTGGCGCAACATCGAGGGCCGAAGGGCCTGTACTGCGCTGTATTTTTCTATGTTCTATGTTCTAATTGTTCTTGAGGACAAAAATGATACTCAAATGCTATGCTTTGCAGTTAAACATCAAAACTAATTTAATTTAGTGCAGGAAATTAACTTCTCTAAGTTGTACTAATAATGTTGCAATTTATTTTAAATGTAATACTGGTTTTACTTAATATTGCAATTAACAGTCACTCTTAAATCATGTATAATTCGCATGCGATACTGAATATATTGTATTTAATTTTATTCTGCAGCTTCAACAGAACAGAAACAGGTGCAGACACATGTACAACAAATACAAACTCCGATCCAGTCACCACCTCCGCTTCCACCACCTTCTGCTGTTCAGACTTCAGTCACCTCTCAGTCATTGACCTCCATACAACCTGCTCAAACGCAACCAACACAAGCCCAGCCTGTGGTCCAGATACAGTCTCCACCACAAGTTCATCCTGTTGTCCAAACACAAGCTCCACCACAAACGCAAGTTCCTCCAGCCCAAGCTGGAAATCAACTGAATATACAGTCTCCACCGCGACCACAGTTACAGCCTCAGCAACATCAAGCCACTGTTCAGACAATAACTCCACAACCTCAGCTTCATCCTCAAGCTCCAAATCAGATGGCAGCTGACACCCAAGCACTGCCTCAGGTCACCCCAGGTGTGGTTCAGCATCAAATTAAACTCCAGGTCCCTGTTCAGATTCACCAACCAGGTCTGACTGCAGCTCAGCAGATTCAGAATGTGGTCAGTGTGCAAACAGCCAGTGTCCAGGAGCACCTACAGAGAATTCAACAAATCCGTGAGCAACAACAGCAAAAGAAACAGCTGCAGATTGAGGCAAAGAGGGAGCACATGCTACAGACTACAAACCAAAATGAAATTATTCAGAAACAGGTGAAAAACTCTTGATATGAGAAATTGAATGTATTCACTGGGTACCTTTTTGTAAGTGTTTTTGTTTCAGCTGCCAAGATTTTGAGAATTCCTACCATTACTTGTGAATCAATTTCAGTACAAAAATATAGCATTACACTCTGCGTTTAAACAATGAATTTGCACCATTGTACAGAGTTCTGTTCAGAATTTATTTTCTCTTCAAGGCACCTGAGCTCATTCATGCCCTTGCATTTGGAGATGCACAAGAACAGCTGGAGTTTCTTGTCCTTTATCTTTAGAAAGATCATTCCCTCCGCTTACTACCTTTCTGAAATTCTGAATTAAAATTGAATTTAAGAGCTGCAATTCACAATTTGTGTAACAACTGTGGCCTGAACAAATATCAAAATAAGAATTCTTGGAAGCAGGTCAATAATACTACAGTGTTGCATTATAAAAGGCTTTAAGATTGCCAAGCTCCTGGTTTAGTTCCTAAATTGAATTAGTCTCCTTTGTATTTACCTACCTTCCCTCTTGATTGCTCCCGTGCTACTTGTGAAGGTATGGCTCAGCATGAGGCTGAGGGAACTGTGTTCCTTGTCAGGATCTCTGCACAATGCAATCTGCCAATCAACCAAACTGCCCCGTGGCCCAACATTTCAACTCCCCCTCCCACTCTGCCGAGGACATGGAGGTCCTGGGCCTCCTTCACCGCTGCTCCCTCACCACCAGACGCCTGGAGGTAGAACGCCTCATCTTCTGCCGTGGAACATTTCAACCCCAGGGCATCAATGTGGACTTCAACAGTTTCCTCACTTCCCCTTCCCCCGCCTCACCCCAGTTCCAAACTTCCAGCTCAGCACTGTCCCCATGACCTGTCCTACCTGCCTATCTTCTTTTCCATCTATCCACTCCACTCTTTCTCTCTCTTCCCCCCCCCCACCACCAATCTATCACCTTCATCCCCTCCCCCACTCACCTATTGTACTCTATGCTACTTTCTCCCCACCTCCACCCTCCCCTCACTTATCTCTCCACCCTTCAGGCTCTCTGCCTGTATTCCTGATGAAGGGCTTTTGCTCGAAACGTCGATTTTACTGCTCCTCTGATGCTGCCTGAACTGCTGTGCTTTTCTAGCACCATTCTAATCTAGACTCTGGTTTCTAGCATCTGCTGTCATTGTTTTTACCTGCAAGAAAATAACACCTGGAATTACCTTGGATGTGAAGTTGAATGTCATCCATATTATCATTGGGTGAGTGTATGTGGTGCTGGTTGAATTTCACTTTTTATGTACTTTTCTATCTCCTTCACTCTCTTTAGCAAAGTGTCCAACCTTCCTTTTTTGTGTTTTTTTCCCTCCACTGATGACTCTACACACACCGTAGCCCAGCAGAAAAAATCCTGGGTATTGCCAAAACACACCACATCAATTGAGAACTTTCTTTCAACTAATCATTCAAATTTGAACATCTTTTGTACTTTTATTGTCTGTTATCTTCTATGAATTAATCATTTTTTTCCTTGTTGCTAAGGTTGTAATGAAACAAAATGCTGTCATTGAGCACTTGAAAGCGAAGAATCGGATGATGTCGCCTGCAGAACGAGAAGAAAACCAGAGGTACTTATTCAAAAAGCATAATATTATTTGGCAGAGGTTCTGTAGTTGTAAGTAGATTTGAGAAGTACCCACATGTATAATTTGAAATTGCCATCTATCCTAGTCACCTATTTGACGCTGTTCTGTTCTTTTGTTAGATCATATTGATCTAATTTTAACTACGTTCATGTTTGCTTTTACTCCAAGACTTTTGATAGCTTTTCTTGGACAGAGTTATCAGTTTTATTTTTGCTATGTTCTCGATTTGAAAGTTTCTTTTCATCTTTTTTTTTACATATATCACATCATTGTAAAACTTACATTGTCATTTTCTGGACGATATCAATTTTAATATAACATATTTAGTTATGACTAGCCAGCCAATATTGATTAAAAAGCAAAGGAAATATTTTTGTTCCCAGCATTTCCTGTTTTATATGAAACATGATAGTTTGAAGAGATCTTTGCTTAACACTTTTGGAATAATTTCAAATTTCCTGCTAACAAATAAGTCCTTAAATCGTGCCTGCATCGATTAGATTCGATTAGATTCCCTACAGTGTGGATACAGGCCCTTCGGCCCAACAAGTCCACACCGACCCTCCAAAGAGCAACCCACCCAGACCCGTTCCCCTACATTTACCCTGACTAATGCACCTAACACTACAGGCAATTTAGCATTGCCAATTCACCTAACCTACACATCTTTGGACTGTGGGAGGAAACCCACGCAGACACAGGGAGAATGTGCAAACTCCACACAGACAGTTTCCCAAGGTGGGAATTGAACCTGGGTCCCTGGCGCTGTGAGGCAACAGTGCTAACCACTGTTCAGCCTCTCCCACAACGTCAGTGACAGGTGTTTTTCAAAAGAACTGGGGATAGCATCATTGATACTTCTGCTTGAGAACTTGATTTGGAACTGGAAATGCAGATTAATGTGACGATTGTATCTAAGACTATAGTTCTGCGTTATTTTTCTTTGTACGTTAATGACAACACTGAGGGAAAATCTTAACAAACTGGTTTTTAATTGGATCTCCTGTGGGTAAAAAAATTGTCATATTTACAAAAATCACAAAATGCTCAATTCTATTTCATTCCTAAAGAATTAATTAATAAAAGCAAAAGATGATTCCCTTCCAACAGATTAATATTATGAAGACAAAAACAGAAATTGCTCAAAAATCTCAATGTCTGGCAGGATCTGTGGAGAGAAATCAAGGTTCATGTTTCAAGTGCAGTAACTGAGATTTCCAGCAGTTTCTGTTTTAGTTTTATTTCCAGCATCCTCAATTCTGTTGGATTGTTTTGTCTAATGTTATAAAAACATTTACAGGAGGTAGATTCTTACAATTTATATAAAAGGCCAAGTGTTCTCTTTTGGTTGCGCTTAAATGCCAGATTATTAATTGCTGTGAGATAAAGCCGTACACCAAAAGTGTTTACCTCAAAGTACCTTTTCCTGGGCCATCTATTAATAGTTGGACTTGAATGATGCAGAAAGTCTATGTATATAATAGAGGAGACAGCTAATTAAAACACTTGGCTTTAATTTTGTGTTTTAATTGATGCAGCTCTCAATCTAACAAAACATACTGGAGGATTATTCACTATAATCCTTGGTAATTGCTTACTACTTCTTCACCATGTGTCAGCCACCTTTGTCAACCATTGCTAAGGCCTTTCTCACTGAGGATTTACAGCTTCAGTTCATGCATGCTAAAAGTTTGTGTTTTGTTTTTATATTTAAAAATTCTATTTTAAGGTATGACAATTCAATTCACTTTTTTTAATGGCACATTTTTATTAGAACAAGCATTTATTACCATCCTAATTGCACTTGATGAGTGGCTTACTAGGTGAATTCAGAAGGCAAATGGAGGTTCTGGTTCAATAGAGAATCACGAGGACGTGCCAGCAGCAGCACCAGGCATACCTTAAAAAAGAGCTGTCACCCTGGTGAAGCTACCAAACATGACTACTTGCATACCAAACAGCATAAGCAGCAAATGGTAAACAGAGTGAACCGATCCCACAACCAAAGGATCAGCTCTAAGCTCTGCAGTCCTGCTACACCCAATCATAATTGGTGGTGGGCAGTTAAGGAAATCATTGGCGAAGGAGTCTCCACAAATATTCCCATCCTCAATGATGGAAGAGCTGATCACATCAGTGAATAAGGCTGAAGCATTCACAGCAATCATCAGCCAGAAATTCCAAGTGGATGATTCATTTCTACCTCCTTTGGTGCTCCCCAGCATCACAGAAGCCAGTCTTCAGCCAATTTGACTCACACACCATGTGATATCCAGAAATGGTTAGAGGTACTGGATTGTGCAAAGTCTTCGGGCCCTGACAGTATTCTGGTAATAACGCTGAAGATTTGTGCTCCAGAACTTGCCACTCCCCTAGCCAAGATGTTCCAGTAGAGTTGCAGCACATCTACCCGACAATGTGGAACATTGCTGAGTATGCCCTGCACAAAGTAAGCAATTTCCAACCCAGCCAATTACTGCCCAGTCAACCTCCACTTAATCTTCAGTAAAATGATGTAAGGTGACATCAACAGTGTTATCAAACAGCACTTGCTCAGCAATAACCTGCTCAGTGACACCCAGTTTGGGTTTCACCAAGGCCATTCAGCTCCTGACTTCATTGCAGCCTTGTTCAAATGTGGACAAAAGAGCTGAATTCAAGAGCTGATGTGAGAGTTACAACCCTTGACATCAAGGCTGCATTCGACTGAGTGTGGCTTCCTGGAGCCCCAACAAAACTCTAATCAGGGGCAAACTTTCAACAGGTTGTGGTCATACCTGGCGTATAGGAAGATAGATGTGGTTTTTGAAGGTCAATCATCTCAGTTCCAGCATATCTCAGCAGGAATACCTCAGGGTAGTGTCCAAGGCACAACCATTTTTAGGTGCTTCATCAGCAACCTTACCTCTATCATAAGGTCAGAAGTGGGGATGTTCACTGATTTGCACACTGTTCAGCACCATTTGTAACTCCTCAGATACTGAAGTAATCCATGTTCACATGCAATAAGATCTGGACAATATCCAGGATTGGCCTGACAAATAGCAAGTAACATCTGTGTCACAAATACTAGGTAATAAACATCTCCAGCAAGAGACTATCTAGCCACCACCTTTTGACATTCAATGGTGTTGCCATCAATGAATTCTCCCACTGCCAACATTCTGCAAGTTCTCATTCACCAGAAACTCAGCTGGACTCGCCATATAAATACAGTGGCTGTGAGCAAGTAGACTAGGAATACTGTGGCGAGTAACTCACATTCTGACTCCCCAGAGTCTGTCCATCATCTACAAAGCACAAGTTCGGAGTGTGATGGAATACTTGCACACTGGCCTGGAAGAGTATAGCTCCAGCAGTACTCAAGATGCTTGACACCGTCCAGGACAAAACAGCTCACTTGATTGGCATTACATCCACAATCATCCACGCCTACTGTCTATGGTCAGTAGCTGTAGTGTGTACTATCTGCATGGTGTACTGCAGAAATTCACCAGAGATCCTTAGTGTCTTCCAAACCCATAACCACTTCCATTTAGAGGGATAAGGGCACCAGATAGATGGCATTCTCATCACTCGTCATCCTGACTTGGGAATATATTGCCGTTCCTTCAGTTTGGCTGGGGCAAAACCCTGGAATTCTTTCCCGAAGGATATTGTGGATTTACCTAAAGTACATGGACTGCAGCAGTTCAAGAAGGCAGCTCACCACCACGTTCTCAAGAGCAACTATGGACAGGTCAGCCACATCCCATGAGTGAATAACAAAAGTTGTCAACAACATTTCTGTAGTTATGAAGCCAAACAAATGTTATATATATATATATGCTTTTGAAGGTGGTGAACTGCATCAAGGTACCACTGTAGTCCATCTGGTGGAGGATTACCCATAGTTTTACTGGCACAGGAGTTTGAAGATTTTGACCAGTGACCATGTGGGAATGTTTTCTTTTCCATCTATTGATACCCTTTGCTTTTTAGGTGGTAAACAATGTACTAAAAAAAGTTGCTGCCAAAGAGTCTTGGGAAATTTCTGCAGTGCATCCTATATGTGGTAGACTGAGGATGGAGGGAGTGAATGTTTAAGTTGGTGAATGTTGAGCCAATCAGGGAGGTTACTTAACTCTAGATCTTACTGTGCATTGAGTGCTGTTTGAGATTCAGTCATCCAGGCAAGCATGGAGTATTATATCACACTCTGACCTGTGTGTTGAAGATGATGGACAGAGATTGGAGAATCAAGAGGTGAGTAACTGGCCTCAGAATTCCCTCCTGATGTACCCTTGGAACTACAGTATTTATATGCCTGATGCAGTTCATTTGCTGGTCAATGGTGACCTCTCAGGTAATGATAGTGAGAGAACTTAACAATGGTAATGTCAAGGGGAGATCATTAGATTTCCTGTAGTTGGAGAGTACCATTGCCTGAATGTGCTATGAATATAATTTTGTTTATCAGCCCAAGCCTGAATGTTGTTTAGTTCTTGGCATATATTGGCTTGGACTATTTCAGTAACTTGCAGAGTTGCAAATGGTACTGAACACTGCAATCATAGTGAGCATTGTCACTTCTGACCTTTTATGATGGAAGGATGGTATGAAGCAGCTGAAAACATTTGGGTCTAAGGCACTACTGTGAGGTATTCCTGCAGTAATGTTCTGAGACTCTTTAATTAACCTCCAGCAATCACAATTATCTTCCATTGTGCTGAGTATAACTCCAACCTAATGAAGAGTTCTCATTGATATCAATTGACTTCAATTTTGCTCTGCCTTCTTGAAGCTTACACAAGCTCTCTCCCATCTGCTATGATGGGATTTTAACTCCTAACTTGTAGCAATAGTTCAGCTGTTTGCACTACCAGTATACCCAACATGATGTAGCATTCAAGATGGCTATCTAGAGCCATCTGTGTGCACACAGTTTCGGCGTGTTAGTCTTCAACAGCAAACGTGGTTGTGCAAGTATGCCTCTGTGCATAGATGATCATCACAACTGCTGCGCATGCAGTTTTTGTATTAGCTTTGTATAAAGCTGTAGTAAACTTGTGTTGAATAGACTGAACTTAACAGCAGTGAATTATGAAATGGCAGAATGACTGTGAATGTGCAATCTATGGTGTTGGAAAACAAAATGCTAGTAAGCTACATCAAGATAAGATCCCATTTGTTGTAGGTATGTTGCATTCTATGGGTGTTATTGGAGTTTGTTTCCAACCTGTGAATATACGGCCAGTGCATTTTTAAGACTGGCAGTTCCTGTTCATTTTTTTGGCAGTATAGCATTGCAATACTGTTTCTGCACTGATGTGCTCAGTGCTTTACTTAAGTGACATTACAATCTTACTAACAAAATTACCACCACTTGCAGTCCCTCAGGTTGGTATTTACATTATCAAATCCAATTAAAGGTAAAATTTAATACAAATACAATTTTTGACATCCTGAAATTGAGCACTCTTGTATCCCCTGCATGTTTAGTATTCGTTATGTAGCGTTTAGATTTTCTCTTTTGAACGAGAAGCATGCATGTTACGTTCACATTAACGTTAACTTTGACCATTAGCCTTATAGAAGACTTGTATTTCAGTCTTGATCTCAGAACATCCCAGAGGGGTTTACTGTTTTGAAGAGGAGTCACTTATAATGTTAGAAACAGAACAGCCACTTCAGCTGGTGATCATAATGAGATATCTTTGTTACTTATGCTGCCTCTTGAGATTTATACTGGACACCAGAGATAGTGATTCTGGGTTTCAAAGTAATTAATTGAAATAATTTGTGAAACTTCAACCCCCATAATTCAGACAAGGCTTCAGTTTGACACTTCAATTAAAAGGTTGTGCCACCAACAGTGCAACATTCCTTTGAGTCTGGAGTGTCAGGCAAGAATTGTATAATCATGATTTGAACCATCCCACCGTCTGATACAGCAGAAAGGTCCTGCCACAAAACCATGCTAATAGATATGCTGACAGTTGCATATGTTAAGCAGTATTGATTTAGATTTGGGAGCAGATTGTATACTTGCACATCCTGTTTTCATGATTTGTGACTAATTATTTTGTGAATAAATTGCTCTGCATTCACATGAGGGAAAATGGATAATGAGTAAGTCTATTCATTAGTGAAACTTGATGTCATCGCAGGTAGAGGTAATTAAATGTGATGCTGTTCTAAAGCTGTTTTTATCGAGAGTATTTAAAACTTTAAAGGATGGACAAAGATAACAAATTCATTTTCTTTGGAATTGTATGACAGTTCAACTGAACAGATTTCCAACTCAACTAATAATTCCTGAACCTGCTTATTTCCGAAGTGTAGCTTCCATGACTGCCCACAATCAAGTTTTTTTTGTTCCAAAATATGTCATTGCTCCAACCACCAAATCATCATCATGTTGATTATGGTACGAGTTCATGGTTCATCTTATATGCTACATTACACCTTGCAGATCAAAATATTTCCTGGTTTAATCCCTTGTTTGTGATAATAGTCCCTAAGGACGATACAAGACCATTCCTCCTTGTCACCAAGTAGAAATTGTCCACCACCTGCTTGGTCATTCCTCTCAACAGAATTGAGATTGACCAGAGTAGCCTTGGCAATCTCCAATATAAACGAGCTGTTTGACGTCTGATTAATTATCCTCAGAATTTTGAAGGGGAGTGTCAGAAGCTTTAATGAATTCATGTTAGCTTATTTTCAAGTTCATCATAAAGTGGGAATCTTGTCGAGATTTACATAGATTTTCCTGATTTTGCCACAACAGTTTCTCCCTGAACCAAGTTGTAACTGCTATTCTAATAGCGGCACAACTATTCAGCTAATATTCTTGTTCGTGAAGAATAAGACCGCAGTGTCTGTGAAATCCATCATACAGCAGGATATTAAATGCTTTCACTGCAGTAAAATGTCTGAAGGAAGTTATTCAATCTGTGATCCTGGAATTGCATGTTAATATGGCAGAAAACAAAGTTGTGTTTTTTGAATGAATCCATTGGCTGGTTGTTTGTAATGAATGAGGAAATTATTATTGTTTGGAATTGTTTTTGCAGTTGACAAATGCAACATGATTCATGAAGAAAAACCTAAGTCACTGAAGTATGTGTCGGAGGTCTGTTTCACTTTGTTTATTTCTCTCTTTGAATCCAGAATGATTGTCTGTAACCAGGTTATGAAGTATATTCTGGATAAAATTGACAAGGAAGAAAAACAGGCAGCGAAGAAACGGAAGCGAGATGAGAACGTGGAGCAGAAGCGCAGTAAACAGAATGCTACCAAGCTGTCAGCATTGTTGTTCAAACACAAAGAGCAGTTGAAGGCTGAGATCCTAAAGAAAAGGGCGTTATTGGACAAGGAGCTTCAAATTGAGGTGCAGGTATGTGACAAATAAACATCAAGTCAATTTTTCTTTGAGGCACTTTCAGGTCCATGTACCTTCTGCAAAGGTAGCAAGTCACCTCAATGCAGCCCCTATTGCGGCAAAAATAAAAACTATGATTTTTTTTTCTCCCCATAACAAGGTCCCAGGAACAGCAGTGCAATGATTACTGTAATATTTTTGGCGATGTCAAGGGAGAAATTTTAAAGAATCAGAAGGGCAGAGCTATTCTTTGCATACCACCATGGTTTCAGATGTTCAAAACTCAAGTTGAATTGCATAGAGTTGTGAATTTTTGCAAACATTTCAGTTCACCATGTGTATGCCTGCATGCTCATTAACTAATTATGATAACTGTTCCACAGATCCCATTTTCCCACAATGTTGAAAATGGTTCTGTCTCAAGTATATGTCTGATTTTATTGTGAACATTATGATTGCATCTGTCACCTACACTTTCAAGTAGTGGATTTCAAATCAATATTCATTTTAAGCATTTTTCCTCATCTCTCTGGTTATTTTGACAATATTTTTAGCTCTGTTTCCTCTGGTTGCCCTTATTAACTCTACCAAATACCCTCATCATTTAGGCACCTCTATTAGGCCCCTCCTAATCTTTATTCTGAAAGGATCAGTTCCAGTTTACACAATATTCCATATCATTGATGTTCCTCATTCCAAGGATTATTCTTAGTGTCCTCTCTGAATCCTTCCTAAAGCATGGTACACAGAACTGACAGAATATTTTTGCTGAGGCCTCATTAGTGTTCCACTGATGTCCCTCTAACTAGAGTTTAACTGTGGGTTGACTAAAATTGCAAAAAGAGCCAGAGATATGAGGCTGTATATAAATGTTTGGCATAACATCCTTGTATGTGTGTTTGAAATCCTTTTCTAATGCCACAGATATTTATACACTTTTAATTGAACAATTTATCCTGTCGTCATCAATATTTCAGAACGTGAACCATCCCCACTCCTCCACAGGTCTCTGATCCTGTTTACTTTTAAAATTGCACTATTTAGTTTATTATTGCCTCCCTTCATTCTCTCATTCTTCACACTAAATTCCATCATCTCATTACTCTGCATTAACTTGGATTTATGTCTGCACATTTCACCATGTCCTGAGCTCTCCTACACTCCCCCCCCCCCCCCCCCCGCCCTTGGTGTTCACTGCATTTCTAAATTTTGTAAGTCGTCTGCAGGTTTGGAAGTTATGCGTCTTGTATCCAACGCCAGGTTCTTTATAAGTGTCATAAAATGTTGCGGTCTTAATGCTGATCTCTGGGGAACATTGCTGTGTATTTCAGTCCAATCTGCAAAACAACAATTCAGCACTACCCTTGATATTCTGTCTTTTAGCCAATTGAATTTAACCACATTGCCACTTTAATTTTGAATTCTGTTAATATTGTTACGAAAACAGATATGCTCCCCTTCATTCCTCTCTGGTTTTTTTTTCAAAGCAGACATCTTCCACCTTGAGTTTTATGCAGTTTTTTTTCAGTGTATTTTCCTGTTCTGAGTTCAGACAGTGGTGCAGTACAGTCTAGGTGGAATAATGCCCTTATGTGCCAAAGGATGGAACACATTGCTTCCAAGGAAATTTACATGACAATTCAGCCAAAAACTATATTCAGCTTACTCATCTGAAACAGTCAGTTTCCACTGGCAGGCAATGCCAACATCTCTACCTCAAACTTATCTCATGTAGGGCAACTTAAAATTTAGCTGCCCATCAGCAGCACTTAAGCTTATAATAAACTGTCTGCATTCTGGCCATCAGTACTGGCACCAGAATGTCCTAAGAGACCAAGAAGTGATATCTAAGCTTGAGAAAATAGTACAAAATGTGGCAAACCTTTGTGTGATATTTTTACTTTCGGATGTACAGGATGCATTTTGCAGCAGTGTAATAATGCACGAAGGTGTTCTGTGTTATGCAGTTGATCTTATTCTCTATATAGCTGCTAAATCAGTTTGTTGCTGTTGGCTGAAATTTTGTTTGTTTTCGTAGGAGGAGCTGAAAAGAGACAGAAATAAGTTAAGGAAGGACAAAGAGAAGGCACATGCAGCCGCTATGCACACTGCAGCCATTGCTGCTGCAAATGCTGTACAAGCTGCTGTGACACAGAAGCGAAAGCGAGAAGAGGAGAAAGAGCCTGCAAAGGTCAAGAAGAAAAAGATGATTTCTACTACCTCAAAAGAATCTAAGAAGGACACAAAGCTTTACTGTATCTGCAAGACACCTTATGATGAATCAAAGTACGTGATCATCAAATGTTTTCTTCTACCTGTATTTATTATCATAATTTTTCCAATTCCTTTCCTTATTCCAAGCAGATGCTTAGACCATAACTTGTAGGAGCAGAGATAGACCAATTGGCCCATTGAGTCTGCTCTGCCTTCCAGTGAGATCATGCTGATCTAATAGCACTCAACTCCATTTTCTTGCCTTCTCGTTATAACCTTAGATTCCCTCACTGATGAAAAATTTGCCTCAACCTTGAACATACTTAATGACTCTATCTCGGTAATACAGGTACTGGTTCAGTGCAGCTGATGTTTTTGTTTTTTGTTTTCCTTGGAAAGTGGTTTTCCAGTTTTGAACAGAGCAGGAGATGCTGGTGAGAACCATTTCATTTTCTACAGTGAGTGTCTGAATAGAAAGTGGACAGATTTTTCGAGTTACTTTTTTGTGATTGGAATTAGACATCTTTCCAAAATGATAGCAAAGAAGCTATAAATACTTTTTTCTCCCCGCCACATCACAGCGCTTTTTGCCATTTTTGGTTTGCTTTTTCTTCCTCATACCATGCACAGTTTTTTTTTATATTTTCATTTTCAGCTTCTCTTATCCATGTGACATTCCCAACCAGTCAAAAGACATTTTATACTACATTTGTCATGGAACACTGACTGGTGTTTAAGTGTAGCTTTCATTTATTTGAACCTCTTCCGTTTTAGTTGTTTTCTATCTCTCGCCCCCCGAAAGGGCTATCACACCACTCAAACACCTCCAGTGTCCTGGCTGAGATTGGGGTGCTGCTGTGTGGATTGCTGAGAGAACTTGGCACCAGTGTGCTGCACAAACCACCTTGCCTCTACATAAAAGGCTTGTGGCTCACCGAAACGAGAAAGAAACTTAAACACACTCGGATGTGTGTGTTCGTTTTTCAGGTTCTACATTGGCTGTGATCTCTGTACGAACTGGTATCATGGAGACTGTGTTGGTATCACAGAAAAAGAGGCTAAAAAAATGGATGAGTACATTTGCAATGAATGTAAACGAGCACAGGAGGGCAGCAGCGAGGAGCTCTACTGTATCTGTAGAACACCATACGACGAATCACAGTAAGCTGAAATGTCAACAAAGACTTTTTATTGCCCTGAGGTAGTTTCACTTTTGAGTATCAGGCCTGCAGTACTGTCCTCAGATGTTTCTTACGTACCTATTGTGATGCAAATTGCATGAAATCATATTAAGCTTGCCTGTGATATTTGATATAACTCTGCTTTTGAAATCTCCCCACTACAGATCATTGATTTCATAATTGGGTGTTTCTCCAGTGTTTTCTTTTTTTCCCACTTAACTTTGCGCTGATTCACTTGTTAAACATACAATTCTCCAGTATCTTCCTTTCAGCTGTTAAGGTTGCTAATTGTTTTCAGTCCCTTTCCTTTTTATTGAAGTTACTGGCTCCTGCCTGTGCACTGTCCCATTGACTGACTGTCAGAGCATTTTAGTAACCTGACCAAACAAACGTTCTTCATTTATGAGTTTGATAGTGAAGATTGGCAGGCTGTAGATCCATGTGAGATGTCACCGCTAAGCTAGTCATGTCCTTACCAACCATCAACAGTTTGATCAAAAATACTAATCAGATTAACAGCCCTAAATGTTCCCCACCCTACTTAGCTGACCAGGAGTATTAATATCACTATCCAATGAGAGATTGACAAATTGCAAAGACTGGAAATCAAGCCAAACTTCATCCTGATCTATATGGCTCTGTCGCTATTGTCTGTCTGAGCCACACTAGCTAACTGCAGCACTGAGTATGTTTGATTTTTAATCTACTTTGGGGAACTTTGCAGAAACACAAAGATTGGCCTTTCAGGTAAGAAAAAAACGCTTTATTTCAGAGACAACCAGTTAAAAACACTTGAACTCTGCAAGAGGGATTCAGAGTAACAGCTTTTGGAAGGTTTGTGACTAACATACAGTGGAGTTTTACAGGTTTCAATATCCTAGTTGCTGCTTTGTTTAAAAAAAGCTCTGCTTTGTAATTTTGACAAAATTTAACATGCACTGATGTCAAAAGCAGAATTCGGTCCAAATGTAGTGTCACAAAGAATGTATACATATTTTGAAAATATATTTGGTAAATTCTTGTCTTAATCTTGCTGTAATGTTCATTCCCTTTGTGGCAGTTTTCAGTATTTTGAAATACAAGCAAAATGGGTAAATTATGTTTGATCTACTTCCCAATTTAAAAAGTATGTAGAATTCTCCAACCCTCAACCTTGCACGGAAACTGAGAGACTTTTGATATTTTTTCCAGATTTGAATTTGATATTCTTTTCAGTTTGGGTTTTCCTCCCTCATCCTCCACTAACTCCCCAATTTGTTTGGTGCACGTTGACATTTAGATTCTACAGGGTCCTTACACAAATGGCCATCCTTTATGTTTCAGCTTTCATTAAGTTACTTAACACCAAAGTTCTTGGATAATTGTATAGGAATAGGGAGCTACAATGATACCTGGTTAGTCCCCTGATTGTGATTTCACCTGGGGCCTCCTAATCTGCAAAATTTAACTAGCTTTCCAGTGAATACTTGCTGTGATCAGGAGGGAAGACCCTGATAAAATAATGAATAAACCATGGTGCATTTTGTTGATGCTATTGATTTGGCTGTTTTTCTTAAGTGCGAAGATCAGAAGAAAACACATTTTTTTTTAAATCCATAGGTTTTACATCGGTTGTGATCGCTGCCAAAATTGGTATCATGGGCGTTGTGTTGGCATACTACAGAGTGAGGCAGATCTCATTGACGAGTATGTTTGCCCACAATGTCAGTCTACAGAAGATGCTATGACTGTTCTTAGTCCGCTTTCAGACAAAGATTATGAGGGTCTTAGACGAGTGCTACGCTCTTTACAGGTGAGAATTTACAAAATAATTTCTAAACTTCTGTCAACTTCTTGTTCTATGCCTCTTGCATTTATTTTAGATTTTTCTTCTACTTTCACCCAAAAGCTTCCCCTTCCTCTTAGTAGAAATGGGGGTGACGTTACTGACCTTGCTGTCCTTTATCTAATCCCGTCCAAAATAAATTAAACTGCCACCTGGTAGCTAGAAAGAAAGAAATTTGATAGGGAGGGGTTTAGGCTTAGAGACTCTGAAAGCATTGTACACTAGGTGTCTCTGCTGGTGGAAAATCCAAACCTAAAGCAAATCTGCAGTAGGATGGTGATTTCTTTAAAAGAACTTTCAAAGCCATTTTCTGCCATAGTAAAATAAAAACTGAATTAAGTATGTGCATATAAATTCTGTTCAAAGTTAATCCTTTTTTCAGTTTTTTTTAAAAACTAACCTTAATTTCGGTTCACAACATTTAGGTTCTGCCAGTGTTTAGTCCACTTAAATACATTGTTTTATTCTGTTTTCTACTTCGAATCTATGATGTAAGTATGTCTCTCAACCTCATCTGTGACTTAAACAGCCGAGAAATGATTAACTAGCACAACTTGAGCCTCCCTGGTTCAATAAGCTTTGTATTTAGAGATGGGTTTACATTAACTTTTTCTTCTGGATTTTGAAATGGGACTTGACAATGGATTTATGTAGGCTGAGTGAAACCCTGATAAATCACACTTTGTGCTTGTCATTTGGCTTGTATTTAACAAAATCCATCTTTGAGCAGTCAGGCTTAAGATGAGAAGTTCGGAGTGCCCTAATTCTCTTCATTCTCACTCATTCCCATGATACATTTGTTCTGCACTCCTGCCCAAGATCAAGCATAGGAATGCCAACCTGTGTGAGAAGACGCAAGATGTAACGTGTTTTGTGATGGTACTGTTCAATATTCGCAGCAACTGTGATTAAAATTGAAGTTTCCAACTGATTACTGCCCTTACCAAGCTGCCAGTCTAAAGTTACTTTTGGCTGATGTTAAACATTCAAGCCACAGTGCATGCTGCTACTAAGGGGATAAATGTGGGATCACATTCCACATATTTAATTCTGTAACTTTCTAAATTGTTCAATTGCTGGAAAAATTGCAGCCACGTGGATGACAAGCAGATTTGGAAAGAGTGATGAACGTTTCAAATTTCCTTTCCCTTCCTCACTCTAGTTTCCAAACTACCTGTTGCACTCCTGAAAGCAATTACTTATTCTAAGGTGTGATTCCACAGCTATTGGCAATCCTCCAGTTTTTTTCTTTCCAGTGTCCAGGCAATGACGAGCAGACATATTAAACATGTGTCATTCTCCAGAATGCATAAAATTAACAAACTGAGTTTTTGGCTACACCTATTTCACGCTAATGACCTTGTTTTCACTAAAGTGTAATTGATTGTTGACATGAGAACGTCATACATCCATGATTCTAATAAAGCATTTTGAAGCATAAATTCTTAAATTCCTCAACAGGCTCATAAGATGGCTTGGCCCTTTTTGGAACCAGTAGATCCCAATGATGCACCAGATTATTATGGCATTATCAAAGAGCCAATGGGTAAGTCATTCAGTTTTTGTGCTTTTTAGTCGAGTACTAAGGTAATTTTATTAGTTACTCTGTTAAAGTTGCCCTCTGTGAAGTACGTGGTCCAGTCCCAACTGTGGCACTCAGGATGAAAGGATGCTTCATCAGTCAAGGGTGTTCACATTTTTTCAAGCTGACTGAAATGCAATTTGAACAGGACCAGGAGTCGATTACCTGACCTCAGTTTTGTGCAGTGACACGAGAAAAGAATGAGTGGATAATCAATGTTTCCTGTACAATTTAAACTGTCCTTGTGATAGAATAGCTTGCTGTTCCATTCAATGTCTGAGAGGGTGGTACTTGTAGGCTGCTGATCTGCAGAGCCATTTTGCAGCTTGGGTCAGGCACTTCAGGGTGAGTGCGGGATTTGAAGGTAGAAAATTATTTTTAAAAACACCACCTTGTGCACGCATGAATGGATCAATTTCATGTCTAACTGAAGAGTATTCTTTTTTTAAAAAATGCTTCAGTATGTGATCTTGATAAAATTCAGAAGCCATTGGAGTGATCTGATGGAGGTTTATATTGGAATGAAGAGAAGATTTAGATTGGATTACAGTGCGGAAACAGGCCCTTCGGCCCAACAAGTCCACACCGACCCGCCGAAGCGCAACCCACCCATACCCCTACATTTACCCCTTACCTAACACTATGGACAATTTAGCATGGCCAATTCACCTGACCTGCACATCTTTGGACTGTGGGAGGAAACCGGAGCACCCGGAGGAAACCCACGCAGACATGGGGAGAACGTGCAAACTCCACACAGTCAGTCGCCTGAGGCAGGAATTGAACCCGGGTCTCTGGCGCTGTGAGGCAGCAGTGCTAACCACTGTGCCACCGTGCCACCCACAATTCAAATTTAATTGAAACATTCACTTGAAAGCCAGGTAGAATAATACCAGAAGTGGTGTTTTAAAACAGATCTGATTCACAATTTGTATAATATTAATAGTGGCCTTCAGTTAATCTCATTGTATCTGATCAACAATTTGTTTTTTGGAAGTCGCTCATGCCTGTCATCTGGCTCCATTTACTTCCAGAATTTAATTTGCAGAAGAGTAACCCAAATAACAGAGTAGACTGTGTTATAAACTTGGAGAGCTGCTTGTTGTTATGTAGGTGCAATATCAGGGACATAAATATAGAGATGAAAGGAGCTTATTTCCTTGGTCTTTCACACTTAAGTAACTGTGGCCTCATGGGTGATGACTGTTTCAAGGCAGTAGCCAGGGTATGCAATGATAATAATCTGCCTCCACAAGGCATTAAGCAAGTCTGAAGAATGTTAACATTCCTTATTTAGCAGAAGGGGTGTGAAAAACATTTCATGATCCAGTTGATTAAATCATATTTCTGAGGTTTATTGTGAGACTTAATTTATTATGACACTTAAATAATGCTTAAGGAACCTTAAAAAAAAGTTTGCTGTTCACAAAGAAAAGTGACAAGTTTTCTCAAGGGGGAGTTAAGAAAATTACCGTCACTATAACTAGACTACTTTTAAATTTTTGGTTGTGGCATAAGAGTTGCTATTTAGGAGAGTATTTCTCCCCTCTTTGGAATTGAGTTACCTATTGTTGGATTACCATTCTCAGTTCACTCTAATAACTCTTTGTCAGCTGAAAGCCTGTTCAGTTTGTTCACAAATTGTTCAGCTGTGAAGGGCTTTTAAGCTGAATTGGCTGCTGCCCTCACCCAGTTTTTCCATTTGTACTTTGTCAGGCAGGACATGCAGGATAGCAATTCAGAAAAATTCAAACAGCCATTAAAAATGGATAAAACAGGAAAACTACTGCCTTTATTTGAGTTTTTTTAAAAAGCCAGTTAGTTATGAAGAGTTCTTGATAGCAGATTAAATCTCTAATCAAATTGTAAATTATTTAGTTTTTCCTCACATGACATTGCTACATTTACAAATCACTTGTTAAATTTGTGCTCTCTCATTTTCTATCTATTTACAAGTGGGAACAGTTTCTCCCTAGCTTCTGTCCAGACCTCTGGAACTTTCTATTACACAATTTCTTAGCCTTCTCCCAAGGGGAACAACCCTAACCCTTACAATCTGTTTTCATAACTTAAGTTCGTCATCCCTGGAATCACTCTTTAAAAAAAACCTCTTGCACTTTTTCAAGTACATTCACATCCTTCACCCAGAACAATAACAGAACTCCAGCTGAGGTCTTAGAAGTCTCTTGTTCGGCATAACCTTCCTGCTGTTGTACTCTTGTACCTATTAATAAAACCTAGGATACTGCATGCTTTATTAACTATTGTCTTCACCTTCAGTGATCTCTGCACATATGCACAGCCAGGTCCTTCTGCTGCTACATCACTTTAAGAATTTTCTGCCTTATTTTGCATTGTCTGTCCATGTTCTTCCTACCAAAATTCATTACCTCGTACTTATTCACATAGATTTTTGTCTGCTGCTACTTGACCCTCCCTCTCCACCAACTTGACTGTGTCCTTTAGGACTTCCCTGCACACCCAAGATCTAGATAATTAATCTGTATCAGGAAAAACAAGGATCCCAGTACCAATCTCTGGGGAACTCAACTACAAATCGTCGTCCAGTCCAAAAGAGATTCACTGACCATTACTCAGTTTCCTTTTGATTAGGCAATTTTATATCTGTTGCTACTGTCTGTTTTATTCCCTGAGCTAAACTTCACTACACAGCAGATTTATGGAAACTCTATTGAATGCCTTTTAAAAGTCTATGTACACCACCTAAACAGCATTGCACTCATTTACCCCTTTTGTTAACTGCTTTAAAAACCCAGCAAGTTAGTTGAACATGACATGCTGTTTAGAAATCCATGTTGGTGCTTCAGTTTTCCCCTGTTAGCTTTTAAGAAATTAAGGGTGTACAAAAATTACATCATAAATGCATCCCGGTATTATGGATCCACTTCAATTTTGATGCACTGCGGAGGGTTTATATAATGTCTGACATAATAAACAGAAATTTAAACAGGTTACATCATCAAGGAATACAAACTAGGAAAAATGGAAGTTTGAGCACTGTTGTGTTGCAGAGAATATGCGAGGCTTTTTTTTGCAACTTGACAATCATAAGTGGAACTGTGTGGCATTCACTTATTGCTTAGAGTTCCTTAATTTTAGGAAAAGTTGAATTTGATACTTTTGCAAGACAAGCTGGCACCAGGCATCTTTTGGGTTCAAATGCTGCCTCGCAATAGCTTTTAGATTTTTAAGATACAGATTGTCACAGAACTGAATGTGGATGTATTCAAGCATGCAAAATGTAGTGGACAGCCTCACCAAAGTCTAAGTTCTGAGACAGCTTTCTCATCATCTATTGTGGGTGGTGGATGATACATGTCAAGCATTAAAATAAATTAACATTTCAGTCTTCATATTAAAGTCTTGAAGTTCTTTGTAACTTATGTGAAATGAGACTATGCTTTATGATATTGTCCCAGCATCAGATATTGAATTAAATCTGTTTTTTCTAATATAGATCTTTCTACCATGGAAGAAAGGATACATCATCGGTTCTACAAAAAACTGACAGACTTTGTTGGTGATATGACCAAAATCTTTGACAACTGCCGTTACTATAACCCCAGTGATTCACCGTTTTATCAATGTGCAGAGGTTCTAGAATCATTTTTTGTACAGAAACTGAAAACTTTCAAGGCAAACCGGTGAGGCTTCAGTGCTGCTTCTATTTAAATCATCTTCTCTGATAACCTTGATGCTTGGCATTCTTTATTTTATTCCACCAAAGTAGATGCCCTTCATGTGTGAGTTTACTTAGTAGGGATGGCAGGATGTTTGATTTGGTATAACACTGAAACCCCGTCTTGTCAAAACATGTTCCAGCCAAGAGTAGGAAGTACATTGTGTTATCCTGCCGAGGGATATAGGCAGTTGTGAACCTATATCCACTCTACTGAGCTCAGCCAATTTAGCAAAAACCGAAAGTCTGGTCACACAGACTGTGGGACCTCCTGGTTTTAGTGCTCAGTAGTTTTCTGTTACTGTGTTTGACTCTGACTATTATCTCATTGACATGCTCTGGACTTGGTAAGCAGGTTTAAAGGGGCATCCAAGGAAATGCACCCTATCGAAGCAGAGGGAGCAGGGTTGCCTTGTGAGTAAGAAATACAATAAAGTCAATCGCAAGCAATACTATAGAGTTGGAATACACAAGATCTGTGTAGGTAGAACATTATAGTGCAATACACGCCCTTCGGCCTTCGATGTTGCGCAGAACTTTGGAACCAATCTGAAGCCCATCTATCCTACACTATTCCATTTTCATCCATATATTTATCCAATGACCATTTAAATGCCCTTAAAGTTGGCGAGTCTACTATTGTTGCAGGCAGGGTGTTCCACGCCCCTTGTACTGAGTAAAGAAACTACCTCTGACATCTGTCCTATATCTTATCAACACTCAATTTAAAGCTATGTTCCTCATGCTAGCCACATCCATCCGAGGAAAAAGGCTATCACTGTCCACCCTATCTAACCCTCTGACTATCTTTTATGTCTCCATTAAATCATGTCTCAACCTTCTGTCTAACAAAAACAGCCTCAAATCCCTCAGCCTTTCCTCATAAGACCTTCACACCATACGAGGCAACATCCTAGTAAATCTGGCTGCACCAGAGTTTTGTACAGCTGCAGCATGACTTCATGGCTCCGAAACTCCATCCCTCTGCCAATAAAAGCTTACATGCTCTATGTCGCCCTAACAACCCGATCAACCTGGTTGCAACTTTCAGGGATTTGTATACATGGACACTGAGATCTCTCTGTTCATCTACACTACCAAGGATCTCACCATTAACTCTGTACTCTTTATTCCTGTTGCTCCTTCCAAAGTGAATCAGCTCACACTTTTCTGCATTTGGAGATGCCGGTGTTGGACTGGGGTGTACAAAGTTTAAAAATCTCACAACACCAGGTTATGGTCCAACAGGTTTAAGCGAAAGCACTAGCTTTCGGAGCACAGCTCCTTCATCAGGTGGTTGTGGAGGACACAATTGTAAGACACAGAATTTATAGCAAAAGTTTACAGTGTGATGTAACTGAAATTATACATTGAAAAATACCTCGATTGTTTGTTGAGTCTTTCATCTGTTCAAATACCATGGAATAGAAACTTTGCATCAGTCTTCATGGTGGAAGACACCAGCAGTATACCAGAACTTTGAGAGTCAGGAGTCAGAGTTGAGTGTGTTGGCCATCACGAAGGAGAAGGTGCTGGAGAAAATGAAAGGTCCAAAATTGGATAGATTACCTAGACCAGATGGAATACAGCCCAGAATTCTGAAAAGATATTTGAGGAGTTCATAGAGGCATCGGTGGTGACCTGTCAGGAATCGCTGGAGTCAGGAAGGGTCCCAGCAAAATGGCTAATGTAACACCCTCTTTAAGAAGTGAGGTACAAGGTCAGGTCACATGACGCCAGATTATAATCCAATGAGTTTATTTAAATCACAAGCTTTCTGAGCACTGCTCCTTCGTCAGGTGAAGTGAAGAAAAGCATACAGAGTTTATAGGCCGGGAGATCAATAAGCAGAGAGATCAAAAAATCATACAGGTGGTGTGAGTGGAGTGTTGACAGGCTGAATAATAAGTTTCTGCAGGTGATCAAAAGTGTCAGACAGTGTGAGTAAAGTTGTCAACAGCTGAATAACAAGCGAGGGGATGACATCAAGTTCCTGCAGAGATGGAAGAAAGTAGAGACAATCCCAAAAGGACAACAGATCACAAACCCACTCAAGTCGACCTACACTGAGAGAGACTGCCACCCCACCTCTCGATCATCATGTACATCAGCTTTACAGCAGGGGGCGCGACGTTGAAATCGAGACACAGTCCATATTCTCAGCTTGCGCTCAAATGCAGCAGACTACCTACAACACACTGCCAAGCAGACAAGGCAACAGAACTGCACCACCTACGTGCACACCAAGAACAGGAAACTGAGAAATTTGGCATCAGCATTGGCAGTACCCAAGTCTCCCAGAGTACCACGACTGATACTGGTACCAACGCAAAGAAATCCACCATCAGCTTGTCTGACCACGGCCTTTAACCAGATGAAATTGAAATTCTCAGCTGAGAGCTCAATTTCTGCCCCACCACCAAAATGGGCCCCATTAGTCTCATGGCAGACGTGGAGGAATTCATCAGGTGAACGAGGCTCCAGGAAACATTCTACAAACCCCAAGATGTCAACAGAAAGCATAATGGGACAACCAACAGAGAGGCCCACAGTGCCGCGATAAAAGCAAAAAGAGTCAAATTGGATCCCTCTGGAAGGCCGTTGCCCTGTGCTTGACATGTATGCTCAAGCTGTCAGGAGATGCATTAACGCCAGATTCATCAGCCGCACTCACAAGGTAGTCCAGAACGTCATCCAAGCACAGTGCAGTGCCATCTGTGCTTTCAAGACCAACTGCAACATTGTCGTTGAGCCAGTAGACAAGGGAGGGGCCATCCTCATACAGAATAGAATGAGCTATTGCATGGAGTGTACCCACAACTGAACGGCCAGGAGCACGACAGACAGCTACCTGCTGATCTGACCAAAGAACAAATACTGGATTAGTGGTGCTGGAAGAGCACAGCAGTTCAGGCAGCATCCAACGAGCAGCGAAATCGACGTTTCGGGCAAAAGCCCTGATTCCTGATGAAGGGCTTTTGCCCGAAACGTCGAATTCGCTGCTCGTTGGATGCTGCCTGAACAGCTGTGCTCTTCCAGCACCACTAATCCAGTATTTGGTTTTCAGCATCTGCAGTCATTGTTTTTACCCTGACCAAAGAACATACCCCATCAACTCAACAGACTGATCAAGACCTTTAATCCAGAGCTTCATCTTATGCATTCTCATCCCACATACTTCTTGCACAAGAGACTTGGACTACTTTCCAAAGATACACAAAGCTAACCTGGACATCCCATCATATCATGCATTGGGACCTTGTGTGAGAACCTCTTTGGCTATGTTGAGAGCATCTTGAAAACCATTGTACAAGAGGTCCCCAGCTTCTGTTGCTTCACTACAGACTTCTTACAGGAATCAGCACCCACAATCCAGTTGAACCAGGAACGTTTCTTGTCACGTTGGACCTTTTGGCACCCCACACCAGCATCCCCCGCATTACTGCAACAGCCTCAATACTCAATGCCAACAACTGCCAATTTCCAGATACCATCCTACAACTACTCCGAATCGACAACCACAACGTCTTCACTTTTGGCAACTAGTTCTTCATCCAGACACACTGAACAGCCATGGAGACAAAATTTACACCCCAATATGCCCTCATTTTCATGCAGAAGTTCAAGCAAGACCTCTTTTGCTGCACAGGACCTCCAACCAACACTGTGCACCAGGTACATCGACATTTTCTTCCTCTGGACATGTGGCGAGGAATCACTGAAATGACTGCACAACATCATCAACAAATTTCATTGCACCATCAGACCTACCATGGACTACTGTTCAGAATCTGTCTAATTCTTAGTGGCAAGCATCTCCAAGGACAAACAACAAAGTACATCATTTTACTGCAAGCCCACCAATAGCCTCACAATGGTGCACTTCTCTAGCTTTCACCCTAAACATGTTAATGAAGCCATCCTCTGTGAACAAGCCCTGCGTATACACAAGATCACTGAAATGAGGAGGAACAGGATACAATGCACAACTCGCCAATCACCAGTTCCAGTGTGCTACAGTGAAAAACCATAATGGCTTCCTTAGAAGACCGACACAAGACACAACCAAAAGAGTACCCTTCGTTGTTCACTACTTTTCCAGAGAGGAGAAACTATACCATGTTCTTTGCAGCCTTCAACACGTCATCAATGACGGTGAATATCTCGTCAGGATCATCCCTACGCCCTCTCTATTGCCTCAAACAACTGCCAAACCTTAAACAGACTACTGTTTACAGCAAACTACCTAGCCTTCAGGACAATGTCAACCACCACACCATACAACCCTGCCATGGCAACCTCTGCAAGACATGTCAGATCATTGCTATGGATGCTACCATAACATGTGGGAACACCACCCACCGTGTACACAGCAGATACTCATGACTTGGCCATTGTTGTCTACCTCATATGTCCTGAGGCATGTATATTGGTGAGATCATGCAGATGTTACAATAATGGATGAATGGATACACTGCAATAATTGGCAGACAGAACTGTTCCCTCCCAGTAGTGGAACACTTCAGTCATAGAGATGTACAGCATGGAAACAGACCCTTCGGTCCAATCTGTCCATGCCAACCAGATTTCCCAACGCAATCTGGCCCCACATGCCAGCACCCGGCCCATATCCCTCCAAACCCTTCCTATTCATATACGCTTCCAAATGCCTCTTAAATGTTGCAATTATACCAGCTTCCTCCACTTCCTCTAGCAGCTCATTGTATACAAGTACCACCCTCTGCGTGAAAAAGGGTGCCCCTTAGGTTTCTTTTATATCTTTCCCCTCTCACCCTAAACCTATGCCCTCTAGTTCTGGACTCCCTGACCCCAGGGAAAAGATTTTGTCTATTTATCCTATCCATGCCCTTCATGATTTTGTAATCCTCCTATAAGGTCACCCATCAGCCTCCGACGCTCCACGGAAAATAGCCCCAGTCTGTTCAGCCTCTCCCTATAGCTCAAATCCTCCAACCCTGGCAACATCCTTGTCAATCTTTTCTAAACCCTTTCAAGTTACACAACATCTTCCTGATAGGAAGGAGACCAGAATTGCATGCAATATTCCAACAGTGGCCTAACCAATGTCCTGTACAGCCGCAACATGACCTCCCAACTCCTGTACTTAATACTCTGACCAATAAAGGAAAGCATACCAAACACCTTCTTCACTATCCTATCTACCTGCAACTTCACTTTCAAGGAGCTATGAACCTGCACTCCAAGGTCACTTTGTTCAAAAACATTCCCTAGGACCTTACCTTTAAGTGTATAAGTCTTGCTAAGATTTGCTTTCCCAAAATACAGCACATCACATTTATCTAAATTAAACTTCATCTGCCACTCCTTAGCCTATTGGCCCATCTGGTCCAGATCCTGTTGTAATCTAAGGTAACTCTCTTCGCTATCCACTACACCTCCAATTTTGGTGTCATCTGCAAACTTGCTAACTGTACCTCTTATGCTCGCATCCAAGTCATTTATTTAAATGACAACAAGTAGTGGACCCAGCACCGATCCTTGTGGTACTCCACTGGTCACAGGCCTCCAGTCTGAAAAACAACCCTTCACCACCACCCTCTGTCTTCTGTCTTTGAGTCAGTTCTGTATCTAAATGGCTAGTTCTCCCTGTATTCCGTGAGATCTAACCTTGCTAACCAGTCTCCCATGGGGAACCTTGTCGAACGCCTTACTGAAGTCCATATAGATCACGCCTACTCCTCATCAATACTCTTTGTTACTTCAAAAAACTCAATCAAGTTTGTGAGTCTTGATTTCCCACGCACAAAGCCAAGGGTATTCCACCTCTGATCTTCGGGTAAGCTACCTCCAAGGTGGCCTTTGAGACATACGACAACGCAGAAACTGATGGCCAGGTTGTGTACCCCCCACCATGAAGACGCCCTCAACCATGATCTTGGGTTCATGTCACGCTGCATGTAAACTCACCATACTATTCTGTATTTGTAAGATCTTCCTTATAGTCTTATTTTGACAGTATCACCTTGATAACTTATGATCTCTCTACCTTAATTAGATTGTACAGTTTTGGATTGCATGTTACTTTGGTTAAACCCTCCGCATGTAACTCTTATACCTGTCATTTTATTCCAGCCATATGGATTGTTTCCAGTGCCACCTTATTTAAAATTTTTTTGTCATTATCTCTCTGCCTCAATTAAGCAGATTATAGGTTATCGCTTCACTTGCTAACCAGCTGTTGACACTTTACTCATACCGTCTGATACTTTTGATCACCTGCAGAGACTTCTTATTCACCCTGTCGACGCTGCACTTGCACCATTTGTATGATCTTTTGATCTCTCTGCCTATTGATCTGTCTGCCTATAAATTCCATGCCTGTATTTGGAAGTGCATGGTAAATAGGGTTGAGTCAGCATAGCTTCGACAAGGGGAGGTCATGCCTGACAAATCTTTTACAATTCTTTGAAGAGGTAATGAGCAAGTTAGACAATGGAGAGCCAGTGGACATGATCTATTTGGATTTCCAGAAAGCATTTGACGAGGTGCTGCACAGAAGGCTGCTAAATAAGAGCCCATGGTGTTACCAACAAGGTACTGACATGGATAGAGGATTGACTGACTGGCATAGGCAGAAAGTAGGAATAAAAGAGGTCTTTATCAAGATGGCAGCTGATAATAAGTGGAGTTCCACAGAGGTCAGTGTTGGCACCACGACTATTCGCATTGCATGTTAACGATCTGGACAAAGGAACTGAGCATTCTTACTAAGTTTACAGATGACCGGGGGATGGACAGATTGTGTTGAGGAAACAGGGAGATTGCAAAAGAATTTGAATTTGCTATGAGAGTGGGCAAATGGAATACAATATGGGCAAGTGAGAGATTATGCACTGTGGTAAGCTATTTTCTAAATGGGGAAAAGCTTCGGAAATTTGAAGCACAAAAGGACTTGGAGTCCTAGTTCAGGATTTTCTTAAAGTTAACATGCAGGTTCAGTTCACAGTTAGGAAGGCAAATGCAATGTTAGACACAAAAAAGCTGCAGATGCTGAAATCCAAACTAGTCAGGCAGGAGGCTGGAAGAGCACAGCAAGCCAGTCAGCACCAGGACATAGAGAAGTTGACATTTTGGGTAGACCCCTTCAGAAATGGAGGTGGAGCAGCAGTTAAAGGGAGGGCTGGTAGCAAAATGATGAGATAGTGATAAGTGAATACAGGTGGTAGGTACGACCTGGTAGGTCCATAGGAGGAATGTTAACATTCATTTCAAGAGGACTAGAGTCCAACGCGGAAATGTGCAAAATTATGAAGCCTACTTCTGCTAGTTCTTATGTTCTTATGAGAGATATTGCTGAGGCTGTATAAGGCTCGGTCTGACAGCATTTGGAGTATTGTGAATAATTTTGGGTCCTGTATCTAAGTATGGATGTGCAGGTTTTGGAGAGCATTCAGTGGTGGTTTTCAAGAATGTTCATTCAGCCATGTTTCCCCATGCCTTCGCCCTAAATTTGTAATTCCCTCTTTCTTTGAGCTCATCTTATCCATGCAACCTTCCCCTTTCTTTCTAATCTAATTTCTAAGAAGCTGCTGGCTGCTATGCTCACCCATTACTCCCTTTCAAATCTGCTGTTACTTTTTTCTTCAAGGAACCTCCTTCAGCCTCCTCTGTCTAAAACTACCGCATCTCCAACCTTCTTATTGTCCTCCAAGTTCCTGAACATATTGTCACCTTCTAACTTTATATCCTATCTGTTCTTCTACATGATTGAAGGTGTTCAATCAGATTTCTTCCCCATCCATTACACTGAAATAATCCAAGCCTGTAAATTGCATTCTCTTTCACTTTTGCTCTTGGTAATCTCCTCCTTCATCCTTCTCTACCGTTTTCAGTCTTTGAAGTTGTTAACTTTGTGATCTTCTTCCACTATCCGTTCCAAGATGTCCAGGTGAATCTGACTGTCCTGGCATTGGTTCCTCGTTTATCTGTTTAACTCTTTTATTACCAGGAAATCTTATGTGATGTTCTTTTTACATACATGAACTGTAATTATGTCTGCAAGAATCTGTCTTTACCCTTTTTTATTTCCCATATACATGCAATCTCTTGGCAACATAATCAAAAGACACGTAATCAGATTCCACACATATACTGACAAAACCCTGCTGTGCAACACCTTTGCTGCTTTTCTGCCACCCATCCTGACAGCTCATTCATTGGTTCTGTCAAATTCAATTTGATTACACTACTTTGCATCACTTTGTATATTTTCTTAAATTGAAGTTGTGAAATAAACAGCAGTTTTTGCAAAATTTGCCATTTTCCATGTATTTCCATCAATGAACACAAGAATTGTGGCGTAATATCTTTTATTGCACCTAGTGAACATATTTTCTCCTTGCTTTGCATGTTTACGAATCTTGGGTTAGTTTATTACTTAAACAATGTTGATCGCTTGAATCACTTCAAATCACATAACCTTTTTTTAAGGGGGGGGGAAAAAAACTTCAGCAACTTTCATTTGTTCTTTAGATTTGACATTTCATTTTCATGTAATAACAACCAGCCATGCAAAAAATGTAGATTGAATGCAGGATCATTGAGAATATAGTATTGTCAATGTGTCTCCTTCTATATTTTGTTGATTAATTTCATTAATTTTTAACCATTCACTATTATTCTAGAAGTGTACGAATACTAAAATCTGTCAATTTTTGCTCTGCAGGTCTCATTCCTAACAGATTACACTCTACTGCGTAGATTGCACTCTCTAGACTTCAACCAACAAGGAACAAACTCTTACAAAGCGTGAATAACAGGAATTGCATTCAGAGTGCAGTAAGAAGTTGATGCCACCAGAGGCAGATATACTTAGTCAGGCTTTCCTGACTGACTGACCTTAACCAGCACTGTTGTTCAAGCACCAATCAGTTAACTGAATTGGATAAAGCCCCATCTGTTTGTTAGAAACTAAAAGGGAGAGTTTAAATGAAGAGGAGAAGGAAGGAAATTTGAAAACATTTGTAAAGAAGCCACCTTTTATCAGCCCTGTTTGACTGTTGTTTCCTCCTTGCCTGATATGGGATGGGAAGCATGAAGCATCCTGTCCACTCTTGTTATGACAGGGGGCTGGCTTCAATTTTCCCAGCGAAGTTCATCACCACAGTTCTTCAGTGAAGAAGCTGGCTGCAAGCTGTCTGTAATGAAACAAACGTGTTTAAATTTGACAGCTGTATTTATTTATTACTGAGAAAAGATGAAGCTTTCTTTTTTAGAATCTGCTGCCCTTGTTTGTCAACTAATTATGTGCTTTTTTTCTTATTGATATGAAAAGACCCAACTTGCAATAAGTTGGTCTTTTTTATGTAATTGCTGTAGGTAACGGTGAGTGATAACCCTCGATCCTTTCTTTCTTTGAAAGGAGTTGTTTCACATGCACGCACGCGCACACACACATGCACACACATACAGATACATGTGAGCACAGCGGAATGGGATCCAGCAGCAAGTTTTATTTTCCTAACTAATCTGACCGAAGTGGAGCTCCCGCGTGACCACTGGCTGAGCGGTCTTCAGGATTGACTTCAAAGTTAAGACTGCCACAGTGGCGATGAGGCAGCACCAAACAACTATCAATCACTCTGCAGAAATTTGATAGACTGAAATAAACGGTGTGTACTGAAGTTATCTTGTATGTAAACATTTTGTCAGATGCTGAATTTTTTTTTGTTTTTTTGTATTAAGGTTCAGAAATATTGATGTATATGAAAACAATAAATGGAGGAAACCATTATCTCCCACTGAGAAAATCCACAAGTGTTTCTGTATGTGCTTAAAATGACCCATTGTGAGACTTCAGGTCTCTTCCCAAGAATTCTAACAAAGGAAATAAAATTTGGAAATGGTGCAAGGACACTTTAAATTTGAAATGCTGCATATTGTATGCATTTGTATTGAGTTTTTAAAAAAAGGGGAACTATGGACTAACTCTCGAGTTGTGAAATACTGCACATCTCATCACCACATCACAGTATTTCTGTACTATTTATTCATATCTACAAACTTATTTGTTTTGAGTAATGTTGCAAAAAAAAATCTTTCCTACCTGTAGGCAATAGATTGCTATCTATGTTTTTAACAGATTGTGGCAACTATGAAGAGTAATTCTTTTGTACTTGATAGGACATTTCATCCTAGACAATAAAGTAATGTTTTTGACATCAACTTTGGTGTCATCTTTTTAATCACATTGAAAGCATACATAAATTTGGGACATTTTGCCATTAATTTTTATTTATGGCAATTTGGCAAAAGAGGCTTTCAATAGTTTACCCTGGTTGTGGTGTTAAAAACAGTGTTAACGAACAAAAATAAAAACGCACTCGCTCTTTGGTTTAACTTTGAAGTGCTCAAGTCAGACTAGTAAGAAAATAATTCCTTGTTTTTTTTTCTGTCAAGTATATTGAGAGAAGCTTGCTTGCTTGCTTTGAGCTGTCTGAAAACCTAAAATCAGGAGAATAATTATGTATGGCGAGCTCTATATTTGGGAAGACGATCCAAAAGTTGACTGCATTTAAATCTTCACTTAACAGCTATACGTCTGTGTTGTTCTAAATGAGCTTCTGATTTAATGAAAGAAGAGAATTGATATTTCCATTTTTAAAAAATCCTTGAAATTGCTCAACAGCTTAGTGTTATGTTAATCTGCAGGAAGAGGATTGAACCATGGGCGACATGTCTGAATGGAACTGGAATAAACTGTGGGAAACTAAAGTATTTCCTGTACAGAAGAGAATTGCAAACCCTGCATGCAGATGACATCAGGTTCAGATGTGATATGCTCCATGAATGAATAGCAGGCATGAATTGCTGGCAAGTCTCGAGCATGAATGGCCATTTGAGCAAGGCACCCAAAGCACCTGTGGAACTGCTCTCCAGCACATTTCAGTATCTTCATGAGATGACAAATTAATGGTTGCAGCAAAAGACTTAAAATGCATAGCTATGTCCAAACCTGTGTAGATACTTTAGAAAGTAATAAAGGAATGAAAGTAGGCAGCCATCTTTCCTGGTTTCAACGTTGTTTTGCTGATTTCAGTTAAAATGTCAGTCAGGCCAGATGACTTTACGTTGCTACAGACTGATCAGGAAGATCCAGGAACGTAAATTTCTATGCCTGTCTTGGTGCTGATCTAACTGAGCTATAACTTTGTGTTTAAAGTATTTTCTACTTTTTCTGCCCCATCACTTGCTTCCTTTTAAGCTTTGAGAATGTTCTGCTGAACTTAGTTTTTCGCACCAAGCAAGAAATTTTTTTTCCTCAAAAAAAACACTGACTAATCCAGAAGTCAGGAGAAAATTATTGCAAGATGCAGGAATCTGACCTGAAAACAAATTTGGAAATGAGAGTGGCTAAGACAGCATCTATGGAGAGACAACAAGCTAATGTGATCTCCAGCATTTGTTGTTTCTAATCCTGAAGTGGCTTGTTTGTACAGATAAAGTATAGACTTTATCTACATGCTAGAGAAGTAAATGCAGGTTTTTGGGAATTCCATATTCATTTTTTTGATCATTCATGGAATGAAGGTGTTACTGTCTGGGGAAGCATTTATTGCAGATCCCTAATCAGGGCAATTAAGAGTCACCAATTGCGGTGGGTGGAGTCACATGTAGGCCAAACCAGGTAAGGATGGCAGTTTCCTTCCCTAAAAGACTTTAGTGATCCAGATGGGTTTTTCTGGCAGTCGGACAATGGTCTCTTAATTCCAATTCAAAGGTGGGATTGGGACCCAGGTCCCCAGAACACTAACTGAGTCTCTGGCTTAACAGTCCAACAATAAAACCACTATGCCCTCTTTTTAAAGTAAAAATGATGCATTCAAGGTGTTGTCAACAATATGGTTAGGTAATGTGTGTGACCCTTAACTTAAACCACACCTCCACTAATTGGTGTAGGTTTTTAAAAATTTGTTTCTTGGATATGGGTATCACTGTCAATGGGTAGCATTTATTGCTCGAAGTTGGTGCAGAGCTGCCTTCTTGAACCACTATGGTCCTTGGTGGAGAACATTCACGGTCATTGTTAGGGAGTTCCTTTGAACAAAGGAAAGTGAAGAATGATAGAATTCTGAATTAGGATGGTGTGGTGCTTGGAGAGAATCTTGTATGCGGTAATGTTCCAATGCATCGCTGGCCTTGTCCTTCTAGGTAATAGAGGTTACATGTGTGAAGGTGCTTCTACAGTCTTGTTGAGGCATTCACCTGTGCCCTCGAGTTCAATTCTTCAATATGAATTAGATATCTCTAACTAATCCTGAGCCTTATTGATTTGAAATTCTTTAATTTATATTCTCTCCCAAAAAATCTCATCCTTTCTAAGAGTCACAATTTTGTGTCTACTCTGACCATTCAGTGATGATGGAAAATCGAATGGCTCGAGAGAGAGAGAGAGAGGATTCAACACAAAAGGGATTATGACAGCAGTAAAACCTAGTCAGGTCCTACAATGGAAAGACATGGAAGTGCAGACCTACGAACAAATAATGAGCATCGAGAACGCTGGGTAGAGTTCCAGTAACCATACTACAATAGAGATAGTCGGATTAAGGTAGGCTGATCTCTAAAAATATTTAGAGATATGAAAAATGGCTAAAGAGCCAAGGATCATTAACTCTGACGAAGACATAGTTAAGGCAAAAGATTCTTCAAATTATAAAATCTTGGCAAGAAACTAATAGGTATCAGATGCTCCTTTCCACCCCAAGCACCCTTTGTTCCCTTACTGGTTACGGAGTTATACCCATGTAAAATAATGATGTGTTGGGTTGTGGGGAGTAGAAATGTGTGTGGCAGAGACTGACTTAATAAATGGTTTGTATCCACTGAATTAGTTTACAAGTGGATTCTTTAATGCCCGGGATGTTATTGTTACAAACAACTTTAAAGATTACTTTCAAGCTTCAGTTGATAACAAAAAAAATTGCACAATTTTTCATTTGGGTTCGACCACTATTCCCATTAGATATCGCGTAACAGTTTCTTTGATCTTTCTAGGTTTGAGTGAGGGAATCCCACAAGGTGTAATAATTTTAGGGATTGTAACTGCTGAAATGTTTTAAATCACTTCAATAGTGACGGAGGAAATGGGGGTCATAACCTTGAGCTTTTTATTCACCCAAAGGTTAGATGTGACTGTAGGGGTCATTAACTGCACATTTAAGGAAACATGATCCTAAATTCTCTCCTCAGATAATTGAGAATCTAACCAAATCCTCCTGTTGCTGGATAAGTGCCATAAAGCATCAAAAGATTTAAAGAGAAATAAAGCTTTCGGTTAATTGGCGCATTGGAAATAGCAGCATGAAAGTAAACAAGCTAGTGAGTTGCAGAAATTAAAATCTCTTGAAATAAAGCTGTTGGTGAAATTAAAACGACTTGGCATTCATCTATCAGACATACTCAAGCATCTGATTCTCTTGTCATGAGATATTTAGTCACTGGTGTACCTACATTTGCAAGATATTTACAAAATTAATGCCCAGAGGTAAAATGTGAATTTAATTTACTCTTTTTTTAATATAGAGACACATGCAGTCTTTTTTTTTCCAAAAGTGTGTATCTTTTTAGCTTAGGTTGCTCCATTTTTAGTTTCATAGTCCAAAGGCAAAGTGCTTTTATACAGTTTCTGTACAAAACAGTATCTTCCATTCTCATGTCAGAGATTTATCATTTCTATGGCTGAGTGCATTGATTTTGCTCATTGGTTTATCAGTTTTATCAAAATATTCGAATACACTTTGGCAATCTGCTTCTTTGGATATTTTCACTTCAGCCTGGAGTATTGTTACCTGATTCCCTCAGACACTATTGCTTTACAATACATTGCCCACTTACCCAAAGATATATAAAGAAAATTAGGATAAATTTGGAACTATGCAAATAACTTGTGTTCCTACAGATTTTCCAAGGTTTCTTGTGTTATTATAGGTGCAAAATATTAAGTTTCTAGATGGCTGGGAACAGTTACGTTTGTCAACTTACGTGGTTTTGAGACAGAAAAATGTCAATGTTCTGCAAGTATTTGATGATCTGATCTCAGCCAATGCAGTAGTAAAACTGCACAGTTAAGGATTAGTTAGAATCCCTACAGTGTGGAAACGGGCCCTTTGGCCCAACGCGTTCACACTGACCCTTCAAAAGAGCATCCTACCCAAATCCATTCCCCATCACTATATACATTTATCCCTGAACACTATGGGCAATTTCACATAGCCAATTCGCCTAACCTGCACATCTTTGGATTGTGGGAGGAAACCAGAGCACCCAGAGGAAACTCATGCAGCTCCAGAGAATGTGCAAACTCCACACAGTCACTCGAGGCTGGGATTCAACTTAGGCCCCTGGCGAAGTGAGGCAGTGGTGCTGACCACTGAGCCAACGTGCTACCCAATTTACTAGAATTCATGCTGATGCTCACTGCAGGGTCTGTGCTGATCTCAGGTGCGTATGTGAAGCCCGTTGAATTCAGCAATACTGATGCCTTGTTGTCCAGTAATGTTCCCTTTTCTTTGCCACGGTACACTTACTACTATGTTACCTCTGGGCATTAATTTTGTAATTATCTTGCAAATGTAGGTACACCGATGACTAAATATCATGACGAGAATCATATGCTTGAGTATGTCTGATAGCTGAAGAATGCCAAGTCATTTTAATTTCAGCATCAACAATTTTATTTCAAGAGGTTTTAATTTCTGCAACTCACTAGCTCGTTTACTTTCATGCTACTGTTTCCAATGTGTCAATTAACTGAAAGCTTTATTTCTCTTTAAATCTTTGCTTAATGGGCAATGATGTGCATATTAAGTTGAATGCCTTGCAAAGGCTTGTTATGGACAGTCTGCTTGCACTGTGCAGTAATTTTTGGATTGTTATGCAGAGAATAGAGGCCATGAGTATTGTATCAGCACTTCTGGAGCTGGACCTTACCTTTACTGTACCCTGTGCAATATAAAAATTTTCAGCAATTAATTTAGGAAGAGTGTCAAATACATGGTGAGAATGTTGAAGACATTTACTAAGATAGGATGTGATATGAAATTTATTATGAAGAGAGAATAGGAAAATAGTAGATTTGCAAGGCATTCCAAATTACTGAGGAGTTGATGAGAAAGAAAAATTGACAATAAATTCGTCCACTGGTCAATGATTTAGTAACTTTCAGGTAATGAGTGTTGGGGAAAAGGTTGAAGAAAAATTTAAAATGCGACTGAAAGATAGCTCTTTGGGACATCAAAATATTTTTCTTATATATGTAGTTTGTACTGTTTCCCTATTATGGGTGTTAAGGATTTTGTAACTCTTTCTTGGAGCAATCGAGTATCCACCCACTACCCACCCCTCTGCAACCTACATTTCTGATGCTTCCTTTCCTTGACCTTTCTGTCTCCATTTTGAGAAATAAATTGTGTGCTGCCATCCACTACAAAGCTACTGACTCCCATAGCCACCTTCACTACAGCTCTTCACACCCTCTTCTTCCTGTAAAGATTTCATCCCATTCTCCAATTTCCTTTGCCTACGTTGTATCTGTTGCCACCTTCCAACACAGTGCAGCTAACATGGCTTCCGTCTTCCTTAACCATGGTTTCCCACCCACTGTGGTTGACCAGGCCCTCAACCGCATCTCACCTATCACCCATGCTTCCATCCTTGCCCCCGCCCATCACTCTCAACAGTTGATCGGGTTCCCCTTGTCCTCACTTTTCATCCCTCCACATCAACCTCCACATTCAAAGGATCATTCTCCGCCATTTCAGACAACTCCAGCAGAACACCACCACCAAATACATCTTTCCCTCAATCCCCCATCTGCATTTCACAGGGATCGCTCCCTCCAGGACACCCTTGTCCTTTCCACAACCACCACCCCACCTCCCCAAGGCACCTTCCCATGTAACTGCAGAAGGTGTAACACCTGCCCCTTCACCACTTCCCCATTCACCATCCAAGGGCCTAAATAATCTTTCCAGGTGAAGCACCATTTCACTTGTACCTCTTCCAATCCTGTATATTGTATTCACTGCACCAAATGTGGTCTACTCTACATTGGAGAAACCAAACGCAGACTGGGTGACTGCTTTGCAGAACACCTCTGATCTGTGTGCAAGCAGGACCCTAACCTTCCCAAAGCTGGTCATTTTAATTCCAGTGAATCACAACACAAACTGGAGGAACGATATCTCCCTTTCAGACTCAGCACTTTACAGCTTTCTGCACTTAATACTGAGTTCAACCCCTTCAAATTATGAACCATTTCTTCCCTTTTTTATAGCTTGCATTCCATTATCATATCCTCTCTCCCTTCCCTCCACCCCACAGGGACTATCTGTCTTTTCAAGTCTAGCAATTAGACACACCATTGTTCTGCCATTCTTGCATTCCAATCACTTAACCTGAACTATCGACATCTTTTCTCCACCAGCACCTTGCACCCACTACCTCCACACAAACCCCCCCCCCCCCCAAACTATAGCGTAAATGCTGTCCCTCCACACTTTACTTCAGCTCTGAAGTGTCATCCAGACTCAACATGAGCTTGCTGTCTCTCCATGACTGCTGTCTGACCTGCTGTGATCGTCAGCATTGGTTGTTTTCTGTACAGATTCCAGCATTTGCAATAATTTTTTCCTAAGTATCTACCCAAACTGCTTTGTGTCAACCTGCCCCAACCAACAGGGGCAATACACCTACAGCCATGTCCCTTCCAGCTGTGGTACTTTGGCCACTAAAGCAATATTCTAAACATAGAATGATGAACTGAGCGTGGGAAAAAGCCTTTGTGGTTGCTAATGTCTGTTTCCATCAGATGCTCTCCAGGTCAATAATTTGTATATCGAACAATGACTGCTGAGATAAAGAACTCTATAGGTGTGGAATATTCCATCTCAGCACAGTAGCCGATGGAGAAGTGGGGTTTGACCCATTAACCCATCCATCTCTGTGGAACATTCGCACAAATGACTGATCCTAGAACAGCAGAAGCTGTGAAGGTGGCAAGCCCCAGTTGTAAACAGAAATATAGCGTTAGGAGATTATGGTGGGGAGAAATCAGGAGTGAGCAGGAGTATGAAATATAGCACATAAAAGATTTTCTTGAATTGTATCAAAATATAGCTAAACAGCAAAGCAAAAAAGACATTTAATGTGAGATAAATTAATATTTGCTATTAAAAATAACTCTTCCTTGAAAGCTTTTTATTGTATACTTAATTTTTTAAAAAGCACTCTGCTGCCTGGGTATTTGAATAATGGTTGCTCATCTGTCAGTCTGCATTCTTCTTGTGTCCAATGCATATGGAGAAAGTTTTCTCCATGATCTCCAGGGACTCTGGGGAAATAGTTACAATCTCGACCTAGTGGAGGACCCTGAAACATCAGCCTTTAGATAAACAATTCAATGTAACAAGCAGCCGGGCTGCACCCATTCCAGATGCTTTGATCTCCTGGAAACAGCCGTTTCCCAGAGGAAGAGGAATGATTGTTACTTTCTCACAGTCTCCACTTTTCATGTCTTCTTCCTTTCACTGGGAAGGTTTTTATTTTCTTTAAGCACAGCTATCAGAAGGGCAGGGATATACTGGAATGCTGAGTGAAGTTAGACTTATACATTGCAATGTGAGCATTGAATGAGGCATGTTGTCTTCAACTGCACAAACTGGATTTGCTAAACTGATAGCAAACCAATCCAGGATGTGTCCTGAAAAGATTAATGCAACTTCTTTAAAATACAGTGGTACTTGACTAGAGTACAGTTTGTTCGAGTTGTTCCCCTCTTGAAAGCATTGAACCTTTGGGATATAATTTGATGCTAACAATCCCTTCTCATGCTGCTGTATCCCACTTAGCCATTCAGTTGTGATGAGGTGGAGGGGGCCATCACAGGGAGTTCAATCAGTCAATATCTGTTTGAGCTTGTTCTATTTCTGGCACATGGCACTGGATAGCAGTGAGGAGGAGAAAACCTAGTTGATACTGTCTCCCAGTTCTAGCCTGGGTTGCTAAGGCTAATTATAGCACCTGTACTGATGAGCTGAAGGGGTAGACTAAAATCGAAAACAACGTTGAGGGGTGATCTTAGAGGTTTATAAAATCATGAGGGCCATGGATAGGATGAATCGCCAAGGTATTTTCCCTAGGGTGAGGAGATCCCAAACAAGAGGACAGGTTTAAGGTGAGAGAGGAGATATTTTACAAAGGACCTGAGGGGGTAACCTTTTCACGCAAAGGATGGTGTATGTATAGAATGAGCTGCCAGAGGAGGTGGTGGAGTCTGATGCATGTAAAAGGCATCTGGATGGATATATGAATAGGAAGGGTTTGGAGTGGTATGGGCAAAATGCTGACAAATAGGACTAAGTCCGATTGGGATGTCTGGTTAGCACAGACAAGTTGGACCAAAGGGTCTGTTTCCATGCTGTATGATTCTTTGACTCTACATATATTATAGAACATTTTAAGTACAATGAGCTACGTTCATTAATAATAGCAAACAACAATGCTTACACTACTTGTCATATTGTTACAGATAATGTAAAGTACACACTGGCCCATTTCAATTCTGCTGAGATCTGAAAAATGCACTTCCACATTTCCCATCACGTGCTAACTGGACTCTCTGGTCCCTCTTTTTGTTATATCGTCTCACATAGCTACTGCTCTTAACCAGTCCATCTCCTGGCTTTAGTCTCCCAGAAACACGTTCTTGTGCCCAAGTGGGTAGAATGTATCTCCTGTGATAAATCAGGCCCATCAGGATGTATTTGCCACCTAAGAAGCAATATACGGAAAGATTGTTAGAAAAATGCTGTGATCTATTCCCATATTATTCTATTTATTTTAACCCCAGTTTTCCTATTGGTAGATCAGCCATGATCTAACTGAATTGTGGAACAGGCTCAGGGGATAGTGTAGCTCACTACTGTCCCTATGTTCCCACTTGAATGCATTAATGTACTTGCACAAGTGTTCCCAGTTCATTTCTCAAGTTATTATTCTTCAAGAAAGTCCATTACTGGCAGGCCTGAAATAATGCCCATTTTCTTACAAGGTATAGTCAATGGGATTTTGAATGTGATGGATGAGAAATTGTTTTGGATAATTGAGAGAAAATGCACACTCCTTAATGTTGTACATTTTAAATTTTAGATGTTTTTGCTGCTGGAGAATTAAATGCTTCCCATTTTGAGTACCTCGTGGATGTTAAAGATTACCAGGTGTGCTGGATCACACCTTTAAACAGAATAAAGCCAATCTCCTGTGCGATTTCCGAGCATCCGCAGTTTGTAGAATTTCCACCACTCGTTCGTGAGTTCATGATTTGAAATAAAAGTTGTTCTAATTTTGTGACAATTTGTGAAGTTCTTTAGTTTATTTCCAAAATATATTGAAATATGTTGAAGATTAATTTCTGAACTTTACGGTGGATACCTGAAGGCTTACCAAGGTTACCCCAGATAGTGGTATTTGAATCAAAAATAACTTCAAAAAGAACACAAATTAGAGGTTTCCATGTTGATTAGTAAGGTTGACTCCAAGCTGGGCATTACTAGAGAAACAGATGTTGGTGATCTGACTAATATTTCAGATATGTGGTAAATTGCTGTTTTGCTGGATACATGACCTAAAATATGATTTGGTGAGTAGTGATTAACTGCAAATTTATGAATGTGTTAGCATGGTATAATTGATCTTTGTCCTGCTATGTAAATTTTTAAACTGGTAATTTACATAAATTAATTACAGATAGATTACTGTCCAGAGTAATGCAATGAAGGGGATAGGGAAGTATTGGAAAAGGTTATCTTGGTTTGTTGCCCATGTCACATGCTAGCGAGGCGAAGAATAGGGAGAGAGAGGTGTTGAACACATGGCTACACAGATAATGCAGGAGAGAGGGTTTTGGATTCCTGGATAATTGGGGCTCTTTCTGGGATTGGTGGGACCTCTACAAACAGGATGGTCTTCACCTGAACCAGAGAGGTACTGATACCCTCAGAGGGGGAGGAGAAATTTGCTAATGCTATTTGGAGGGTTTAGACTAATTCAGCAGGACCCTCAGAGGGGAGGAGAAATTTGCTAATGCTATTTGGAGGGTTTAGACTAATTCAGCAGGGGGTGGGAACCTAAGTTGTAGTTCCAGTATATAGGAGATTGAGAGTAGTGAGGTCAGAAATAAGATTTAAAGGTCGCAAGAGGGCACTGGCAAGCAGGAAGGTGGTTTGAATGTGTCAGTGCTAGGAACATCGGGAATATGGTGGGTGAAGTTGCAGCATGAGTTGGTACCTGGGATTTCGATGTTGTAGCCATTATAGACATGGATAGAACAGGGACAGGAATGGTCATTGCAGGTTAAGGGATTTAGATGTTTCAGTAAGAACAGAGAAGATGGGGAGGTGTGGCATTGTTAGTCAAGGACAGTATTACTGTGGCAGAAAGGATGTTTGCAGACTGGTCTACTGAGGTAGTATGGTTTGAGGTTAGAAATGGGAAAGGAGAGATCACCCCCTTGGGGGTTTTCTATAGGCCTCCGAATAGTTCCAGAGATATAGAGGAAAGGAAAGCAAAGATGATTCTCGATAGGAATGAGAGTGACAGGGTAGTTGTTATGGGGGAACTTTAATTTTCCAAATATTGACTGGGAATGCTATTGTTCAAGTACTTTAGATGGGTAAGTTTTTGTCCAATGTGTGCAGGAGGATTTCCTGACACAGTATGTAGACAGGCCAACAATGGGCGAGGCCACATTGGATTTGGTACTGGGTAATGAACCAGGCCAGGTGTTAGATTTGGAGGTAAGTGAGCGCTTTGGTGACACTGACCACAATTAGATTATGTTTACTTTCGTGATGGAAAGGGGTAGGTATATACAGCAGGGCAAGCATTATAGCTGGGGGAAAGGTAATTCCAGTGCGATTAAGCAAGATTTAGGATGCATAAGGTGGGGAAGGAAACTGCAGGGGATGGGCACAATTGAAATGTGGAGCTTATTCAAGGAACAGCCACTGCATGTCCTTGATAAGTTTGTACCTGTCAGGCAGGGAAGAATTTGTCGAGCGAGAGAGTCATGGTTTACTAAAGAAGTTGAAGCTCTTGTCAAGTAGAAACAAAAAGGCTTATGTTAGGATGTGACATGATGGTTCAGTTATGGCACTTGAGAGTTACAAGTTAGCCAGGAAAGACCTAAAGAGAGAGCTAAGAAAAGCCAGGAGGGGACATGAGAAGTTGTTGGCAGGTAGGATCAAGGAAAACCTTAAGACTTTCTATAGGTATATCAGGAATAAAAGAATGACTAGAGTAAGATTAGAGCCAATCAAGGATAGTAGTGGGAAATTGTGCATGGTGTCAGAGGAGATATGGGAAGCGCTAAATGAATATTTTTCGTCAGTATTCACACTGGAAAAAGACACTGTTGTCGAGGAGAACACTGAGATACAGGTTACTAGACTTGATGGTATTGACGTTCACAAGGAGGAGGTGTTAGCAATTCTGTAAAGTATGAAAATAGATAAGTCCTCTTGGCCAGATGGGATTTATCCTAGGATTCTCTGGGGTGCCAGGGATAGATTGCAGAGCCTTTGGCTTTGATCTTTATGTCATCATTTTCTACAGGAATAGTGCCAGAAGACTGGAGGATAGCAAATATTGTTCCCTTGTTCAAAAGGGGGGTAGAGACAACCCTGGTAATTGTAGACCAGTGAGCCTTACTTCAGTTGTGGGTGAAGTGTTAGAAAAGGTTATAAGAGATTGGATTTATAATCATTTAGAAAGGAATAATTTGGTTAGGGATAGTCAGCACGGTTTTGTGAAGGGTAGGTTGTGCCTCACAGACCTTATTGAGTTCTTTGAAAAGGTGACCAAACAGGTGGATGAGTGTAGAGCAGTTGATGTGGTAGGCTATTGTACAAAATACAGAGGCATGGGATTGAGACAGATTTAGCAGTTTGGATCAGAAATTGGCTAGTTGAAAGAGACAGAGGGTGATGATTTATGAGAAATGTTCATTCTGGAGTTCTGATTTGGAGATGCCGGTATTGGACTGGGGTGGACAAAGTTTAAAAATCACATGCAACACCAGGTTATAGTCCAACAGGTTTAATTGGAAGCACACGAGCTTTCAGAGCGGCGCTTCCAATTAAACCTGTTGGACTATAACCTGGTGTTGTGTGATTTTTAATCCTGGAGTTCAGTTATTAGTGGTGTACCACAATGATCTGTTTTGGGGCCACTGCTGTTTGTCATTTTTATAAATGATATGGATGAGGGCATAGAAGGATGGGTTAGTAAGTTTGCAGATGACACTAAGGTCAGTGGAGTTGTGGATAGTGCCGAAGGATGTTGCAGGTTACAGAGGGACATAGATAAGCTGCAGAACTGGGCTGAGAGGTGGCAAATGGAGTTTAATGCAGAAAAGTGAGAGCTGATTCACTTTGGAAGGGGCAACAGGATTAAAGAGTACTGGGCTAATGGTAAGATTCTTGATAATGTAGATAAACTGAGAGATCTTGGTGTCCATGGACATAGATCCCTGAAAGTTGCCATCCAGGTTGCTAGAGTTGTTAAAAAGGCATACAGTAAGTTAGATTTTATTAGTAGAGGGATTAGGTTTTGGAGCCATGAGGTCATGTTGCAGTCGTACAAAACACTGGCGCAGCCGCACTTGGAGTATTGCGGACAGCTCTGGTCACCACATTATAAGAAGGATGTGGAAGCTTTGGAAAGGGTTCAGAGGAGATTTACTAGAATGTTGCCTGGTATGGAGGGAAGGTGTTACGAGGAAAGGCCGAGGGACTTGAGGCTGTTTCCATTCGAGAGAAGATTGAGAGGTGACTTAATTGAGACATATAAGATAATCGGAGGGTTAGATATGGTGGTCAGTGAGACCCTTTTTCCTTGAATGGTGATGCCTAGCACAAGGGGACATAACTTTAAATTGAGGGGTGATAGATATAGGACAGATATCAGATAGTAGTAGGGGTGTGGAACGGCCTGCCTGCAATAGTAGTAGACTCGCCAACTTTATGGGCATTTAAGTGGTCGTTGGACAGACATACGGATGAAAATGGAATAGTGTAGGTTAGATGGGCTTCGGATTGGTTTCACAGGTCAGCGCAACATCAAGGACTGAAGGGCCTGTACTGCAATGTTATGTTCTATGTTCCTCTCCTCCAACAACATATTCCAGTTCCGGCTGCAGAAGTGTACCAGTCTTGCATTTTTCCAATATCAAATTAGGGATATGTATTGGACTGTGGACTTACTGGGAAATAAACTTACTGATAAAATTCACTTAATGTTGCATTTTCATTGCTAGCATGAAATTATTCTAGTCCTACTGGACCACAGGGCTACTCTCTCTCAATAGAGGGAGATGACTGATAATGGTTTGACCTGAGGGTCACTACCCCTTAGGTAAGTTTGAAAAGGGGAGTCCTTCATGATAATCACAGTTATCCAGGAATTGAATCCATAAGTGCTCATACCACTGTGCATTGCAAACCAGACATTCAGCCAACGAAGCTAACTAACCCCAACAAGATGGTGTTTAACCTAGATCTTAGTGAATGAACTTACTGATCTAACTGCAACAGCTAAATTTCCACAAGTTCCCAACCCCTATAACCATCTGTGCAGTATGATCAGGAATATTGGACTTACCAAATTTCAAGTCCGGACACAATCTTCTACAGTTGAAAGTGTCAACAACAAGAATATGCACTTTGAAGAAGAATCCATCAGGTGTGACATATAATCGACTCATGCGATAGAATCCACCGCTGTCTACCAATAATGTCACCAGACGCAGCCCTTTACCAAGGGTCACTATAGCATGGACTATACCACTGATTGCTGTTGAAAGATTGAATACTGTCACTGCATTAAAGAATTGAGCTGAAGTACCCAGCCATGGCATTTTCAGTTCTCATGTTCAGTTTATAAAGAATAATAGCAGACTTAAGAAAATATTAAAACGTTAGCAGCAATATTTAAAACTGGCTTAAAATAGGAAAGAATTCCAATTGAACAAGGTATCAGTCAGCATCTGAAAAATGAAAGCTAGTGTTTTGGGTGTCTACGAAACAGTAAGCTATTATTCTGTTTCTACTGACTAACCTACATGTATATTTTCATTATTGGGAGGAGCTGGTGTTGGACTGGGGTGTTGCTGCCTCATCAGGTGGTTGTGGAGCAGGACCATAACACACAGAATTCACAGCAAAAGCTTACAGTGTCATTTGGCTGAAATCTAAGTTTATTTAATATATTTCAGCTACATGACACATTTGCTATAAATTCTGTGTCTTATGGTCCTGCTCCACAAAACCTGATACAAAATCAGTGCTTTGAAAGCTAGTGCTTCCAAATAAACCTGTTGGACTATGACCTTGTGTTGTGTGACTTTTAACTATATATTTTCAGCATTTGCTATTGTTATTAGATATGAATCTGTATGTAAGGTTCACAAAATGTTGTAAAATAATACATGAAATTAAGAGCGTTTATGATTATGGTACACACTACAAGCTTTATCTTAAGCCGAGCATCTTCACCATACACAGAATCGTGAAGAGCTATGTTGCAGGATGGAGACACAAATTCTCCAAGAGAGTACCAGGTCTTTTTGTTGTCAGGGTGAGAGGGTGCAGACTGAAGTAAAGGATGGGAAATGAGACGACCTGACAGTTACATAGCATTTAATTGCAGCTTCACATTTTAGATAATAAATTTTCATTGCACAAATAAATCTTTGTTTTCCCTGAGCTTCTAAAAATCTAAGCTACATTATTGGGAAAAAAGACCCTCTTGGGAGTTATCTACAGGCCCCCCAAACAGTAGTCTGGAAGTCGGATGTAGGTTAAATCAGGAGCTGAAATTGGCCTGTCGCAAAGATGATACGACAGTTGTTATGGGGGATTTCAACATGCAGGTAGACTGGGAGAATCAGGATGGTATTGGACCTCAAGAAAGAGACTTTGTGGAGTGTCTCAGAGATGGATTCTTAGAACAGCTGGTGCTGGAGCCAATCAGGGAGAAGGCAATTCTGGATCTGGTATTGTGCAACGAACCAGAATTGGTCAGGAACCTTGAAGTGAAGGAGCCATTGGGAAGTAGTGACCATAATACAATAAGCTTCAATCTGCAATTTGAGAGGGAGAGGGTACAATTGGATGTGACAATTTTTCAGTTGAATAAAGGGAACTATGGAGCTATGAGGGAGGAGCTGGCCAAAGTTCAATGGTGCAATACCTTAGCAGGGATGACAGTGGAGGAACATTGGCAGATATTTCTGTGTATAATGCAGAAGATGCAGGATCAGTTCATTCCAAAAAGGAAGAAAGATCCATGGGTGGCTGTGGCTGACGAGGGAAGTTAAGAAACATATAAAGTTAAAAGAGAAAAAGTATAACATAGCAAAGATAAGTGGGAAAACGGAGGACTGGGAAGCTTTTAAAGAACAACAGAGGATTACTAAGAAGGAAATACGCAGAGAAAAAATGAGGTATGAAGGTAAACTGGCCAATAATATAAAGGAGGATAGTAGAAGTTTTTTTAGGTATGTGAAAGGCAAAAAAAAATGGTTAGGACTAAAATTGGGCCCTTGAAGATAGAAACAGGGGAATATATTACGGGAAACAAAGAAATGGCAGAAGAATTGAATTGGTACTTCAGATCTGTGTTCACTGGGGAAGACACAAGCAATCTCCCTGAGGTAACAGTGGCTGAAGGACCTGAACTGAAAGGAATTTATATTTGCCAGGAATTAGTGTTGGAGAGACTGTTAGGTCTGAAGGCTGATAAGTCCCCGGGGCCTGATGGTCTACATCCCAGGGTACTGAAGGAGGTGGCTCGAGAAATCATGGATGCGTTGGTGATTATTTTCCAGAGTTCGATTGATTCGGGATCGGTTCCTGCGGATTGGAGGGTGGCTAATGTTGTACCACTTTTCAAGAAAGGTGCGAGAGAGAAAGCAGGAAATTATAGACCAGTTAGTCTGACCTCAGTGGTGGGAAAGATGCTGGAGTCAATTATAAAGGATGGAATTATGACACATCTGGATAGTATTAACAGGATAGGTCAGAGTCAGCACGGATTTATGAAGGGGAAATCATGCTTGACTAATCTTCTGGAATTCTTTGAGGATGTAACTCTGAAGATGGACAAGGGAGATCCAGTAGATGTAGTGTACCTGGACTTTCAGAAAGCTTTTGATAAAGTCCCACATAGGAGGTTAGTGAGCAAAATTAGGGCACATGCTATTGGGGGTAAAGTACTAACTTGGGTTGAAAGTTAGTTGGCTGATAGGAAACAAAGAGTAGTGATAAACGGCTCCATTTCGGAATGGCAGGTAGTGACCAGTGGAGTACCGCAAGTATCAGTACTGGGACTGCAGCTTTTTACAATATATGTTAATAATATAGAAGATGGTATTAGTAATAATGTTAGCAAATTTGCTGATGATACTAAGCTGGGTGGCAGGGTGAAATGTGATGAGGATGTTAGGAGATTACAGGGTGACCTGGACAAGTTAGGTGAGTGGTCAGATGCATGGCAGATGCAGTTTAATGTGGATAAATGTATGGTTATCCACTTTGGTGGCAAGAACAGGAAGGCAGATTACTACCTAAATGGAATCAATTTAGGTAAAGGGGCAGTACAGAGAGATCTGGGTGTTCTTGTACACCAGTCAATGAAGGTAAGCATGCAGGTGCAGCAGGTAGTGAAGAAAGCTAATAGCATGCTGGCCTTCCTAACAAGAGGGATTGAGTATAGAAGCAAAGAGGTTCTTCTGCAGCTGTACAGGGCCCTGGTGAGACCACACCTGGAGTACTGTGTGCAGTTCTGGTCTCCAAATTTGAGGAAAGACATTCTGGCTATTGAGGGAGTGCAGCGTAGGTTCACGAGGTCAATTCCTGGAATGGCGGGATTACCTTACACTGAAAGACTGGAACGACTGGGCTTGTATACCCTTGAGTTTAGAAGACTGAGAGGGGATATGATTGAGACATATAAGATTATGAAAGGATTGGACACTCTGGAGGCAGGAAACATGTTTCCGCTGATGGGTGAGTGCCGAACCAGAGGACACAGCTTAAAAATACGTCGGTAGACCATTTAGGACAGAGATGAGGAGAAACTTCTTCACCCAGAGTGGTGGCTGTGTGGAATGCTCTGCCCCAGAGGGCAGTAGAGGCCCAGTCTCTGGATTCATTTAAGAAAGAGTTGGATAGAGCTCTCAAGGATAGTGGAATCAAGGGTTATGGAGATAAGGCAGGAACAGAATACTGATTAAGGATGATCAGCCATGATCATATTGAATGGTGGTGCAGGCTCGAAGGGCAGAATGGCCTACTCCTGCACCTATTGTCTGTTGTCTATTGTTTTGATTCCCTTGCACAGCGCTTCAAACAACCTTATTAAATTCTCCCTGTCTTAGCCCAGCTCTCACAAGCTTCCAAGTTTCCTCTCTAAAGTTCTTTCCAAGGTTCCACAATCACTTTCTTCACCAAAATGTCATCCAAGCTCTGCTCTGAATTGCTTCTGACATTAACCTGTTCAATTCCTTGGAGGAATCTCTTCAACATATTCATTATTCTCTTTGGGAAATGCTTAACTTTAAGTTATCCATTCATCTTTTGTTGTTTCAAGTTAAGCCGATACATCTGTTACATTCAGTTATTAATTTGTGGTCACAGAATCAATGAATGATGTTACTAGTGTTCATCCTATCTGCAAGTATCAGCTTAAGTCTGTTGATCTCCTCTCTAATCGCATTGTGTGTATACCTTCACCAAACAATCTGCAGTAGTTCAATAAAGCAGCACATCACCTTCGCAGGGGCAACCAGGGATGGCACAGTACATGCTGGCACACGTTTGCCTTTGGAAATTGAGAAAAGCAATATTTCTAAACCCTTAACACGATGGCAGTCCCAGTCTATGTTTGGAAAGTTAAAATCCCCTACCATAACCACCCTATTATTCTTACAGATAGCTAAGTTTGTTTCTCAATTTCTATTAGGGGGTCTATAATACAATCCCGATAAAGCAAAATAAATTGTACATTCCCACCCATCCCATTTCCAATTGCCACCACTGAAACAAAGGATACCAGATCGCAGATTATACCCTATTTTATTTTTTCAGCCATGCAATGTAGACAGAAATGACATTTAAACCTCAATCTGTTCTTACCGAACTCACTGTTGCAGTAGAATTCTCTTTCATTCTTTTCCTTTCTGCATTCAATTGAACATAACTCTTTATTGTAATCTTTGAAAGAAGCAAAGAAAAGCTCAATTAATTAATGAAATGATTCAGGCCTCACATCTGACAAAATATTACATACCTTTATATAACATTTTTCATGCACTTAACATGTTACTAAATGCTTTATAATTATAAAGTCATAGAGTCATAGATTTATACAGTATGTAAATAGACGAATCAGTCCAATTAGTCCATGCCAATCTGACCTAATCCCATTTGCCAGCATTTGGCCTACATCCCTCCAAACCCTTCCTTTTCATATACCCATTCAGATGTCTTTTAAATTTTGTAATTATACCTGCCTCCACCATTTGCTCTGGCAGCTTGTCCCGCACATGCACCAGCCTTTGTGTGAAAAAGTTATCCATCAGATCCTTTTTAAATCTTTCCCCTCCCATCTTAAATCTATGCCCTCTAATTTTCGATTCCCCTACTGTTGGAAAATGACCTTGGCTATTCAGTCTATTGATGCCTCTCATGATTTTATAAGCTTCTATAAGGTCACCCCTCAGCCTCTGACACTCCAGGGTAAACAGTGGCTCAAACCCTCCTTGTAAATCTTTTTTGCACCCTTTCAAGTTTAGCAACATCCTTTTAGAAGGGCGACCAGAATTGTATGCAGTGTTCCAAAAGTGGCCTCAACTATGTCCTGTATAGCCCCAACTCCTGTACTCAATTTTCTAACCAATGAAGGCAAGTGTGCTAAATGCCTTCTTCACCACCCTGTCCACCTGTGATTCCACTTTCAAGGAACTATGTACTTGCACCCCAAGTAGCTCAGTGGTTAGCATTGCAGCCTCACAGCACTAGGATCCCAGGTTTGATTTCAGCCTCTGATGACTGTCTGTGTGGAGTTTGCACATTCTCCCCGTGTCTGCGTGGGTTTCCTCCTGGTGCTCCGGTTTCCTCCCACAGTCCAAAGATGTGCAGGTCAGGTGAATTGGCCATGCTAAATTGTCTATAGTGTTAGGTGCATTAGTCAGAGGGAAATGGGTCTGGGTGGGTTACTCTTCGGAGGGTCGGTGTGGACTGGTTGTGCCGAAGGGCCTGTTTCCACATTGTAGGGAGTCTAAAAGATCTCTTTGTTCAATTAAGTGCTTTTACAATTACTATTATTCTTAAAGTAAACAGAGGAGCCAATTTATGCACAGCACAGTCTCAAATGGCCAAGATAAATCACCAATTTTGAAGAAGAATGAATGATGCCCAGGACATTGGGAGAATTCCCTGCAAATAAATGAATGTGCAACAGTAATTGCAATAGCTCAATTTTAACTCCCATGTTTAAATGTGGTCTGGCTAATAGTGGTGAAATTCCTGATGAAGGGCTTTTGCCCGAAATGTCGATTTTCCTGCTCCTCGGATGCTGGCTGACCTGCTGTGCTTTTCCAGCACCACTCTAATCTTGACTCTGGCTAATAGTGCCCTATCTGGAACAGCAATGGACAGGCACACTCAATTTTAACAGCCAGGTTTCAAAATACTCAGCACCCAGCTATTTAGGAAGCAGCTGCCTGACCATAAATATCAGCAGGAGGCAATGATTTCCAACTTTAGTTAGAAACTTTAATTCTGGGAGGGAAATATTGGTCAGGCCATGGGAAGTTTGGTTAGACAGGGCGGATGGGAGATGGAGGTGGGGGTGGTGTGTGTGAAAGAATCCCAAGTTTTGGAATCATGGTTTCCTGTGGGGGTGTAAGAAACATTTCCTGTTATAAACAGCCCAGAAATAATACCATGTTAAAAAAAATCACATTGTGTCTTACCTCTGGCTCGTTTTTGCAGCAGGATTGACATATTGGGAACGACCTGCTCCCTCAGTGAAGTCTTTTTAAATAGTAAATTGGCTCTGACCCCTCTATCTGGATATTTGGAGAACACTGGTGACTTGCAGGCATTTGTTGCTTGCAATTTAAAATTGTTCCTGTCAAGTTGAGAGACTCCCCTCTACTTTTCAAGGAGCAACAGTGACAAACATTCCATCACGATGCAAAGAACTGCTATTCTTACACTTCAAAATTTGCATATTGAACAAAGAACAAAGAAAATTACAGCACATGAACAGGCTCTTCGGCCCTCCAAGCCTACGCTGATCCAGATCCTCTATCTAAACCTGTCACCTATTTTCTAAGATCTGTATCCCTCTGTTCCCTGCCCATTCATGTATCTGTCTAGGTACATCTTAAATGGCGCTATTGTGCCCACCCCTACCACCTCTGCTGGCAACGCATTCCTGGCACCCACCATCTTCTGCTTAAACAAACAGCCAAACATTGCCCAAGCACCCTGTAAATATTAGCATTCCAAAACAGCCATATATCACTTTAACTACAGGGTTAACATTTCAAGTCTAATGACTCTTTATCAGAGTCACTGGACTCGAAATGTTAACTTTGCTTTGTCACCGTGGATATTGCTAGACCTGCTGAGTTTCACTCGCGGTTTCTGGTGCAGTTTCAGATCTCCAGCATCCAAAGTTCTTTGTTTTATTCTGTGCCGTGTTAACTCCTTGTTTTTCCCTTTTAAATTATTGATCAATCTGTGTCAAAAGCATCACCTGAGCAAGCGGTCAATCTATGTGTAGGAAGTGTATAATTCTCCATAGGGATCGAACAGCAAAGAGTGTGTGTCATTTATTTTATATTCCACAATTAGCAGCTCAAAACTGGCAGTTGCAGAAACTGGAATTAAGTACTATTTTATTTTAACTACAAGGACAATTCTGCTATGAGATGCGTCTATTCCAGCATCCTTATCTGGGTGTTAGGGACTTAATAAAGTTTTGAACACTTATATGGGGTGAGGTACTTTCTGCCATTGGGCATCCCAGGGTGATCTTGGGCTATATTCTCATAATTTCTCAAGACATGCATGTTGCAAGCAGTGACCTCTGCTGAAACTCTGACCCACTTTCCCTCCCAGAGCTCAAATTTCTCCAATGAAAATTGAACATTGAAATTTGGCAGACTCTGATTGATCCTCAATTTGGGCTGTTAACTGTGATGGAATTCTCCCCTTGGATTGATGACTGCAGTTCTAACAACACTCATGAAGTTTGTTACCATCCAGGACAAAGCAGCCTGCTTGATTGGCACCACATCCACAAATATTCACTCCACCCACCCCACCACTGATGTTCAGTAGCAGCAACGTATACTATCTCCAAGATGCACTGCAGAAATTCTCAAAGCTTCTTAAACAGCACCTTTCAGACCCATGGCTACTGCTATCTAGAAGGGCAACAGCAGTTGATGCATGGCAAACCACCACCTGCAAGTTTGCCCCAAGTTGCACATCATCGTGATTTGGAAATATATCACTGGTATTGCTGAGTCAAAATCCTGTAACTCCCTTTCTAATGACTAGGGCATCTACATACAGCAAATGGACTGCAATGGTTTAAGAAGGCACCTTATCACTACTTGCCTAAGGGAAACGAGGAATGGGCAATAAATGCTGGCCCAGTCAGCGACACCCACCCCTTGAATGAAGAAATAAATACTCAGCATAGATATCATTAGGGGTCTACAACTGGGTGCAAAGACGCTGGGTTAAGAACTGAAGCTTTATCAATCAAATTGGCCCTTTGGCCTCACAGTGGGTGCTGTCAAATTTGAGTTTTGCTGGACAATGGGATTATAATAGTCGATGGTTATTTAGATGATGTGAACAGAATTGGCCAAATGGCCTTTTTTCTTTGTGGTAGATCTGGATGACACTATAACAGAATCACATAAGGAGATATTAGGCATATGACAAAAATCTAGACCAAAGAGGTAGGTTTTAAGGAGAGGGGAAAAGTGAAAAATTTAGGAAAGGAAATTCCAGAATAACAGTAAATGTATCAGCAATGTCAGCATCAGGTAACAGCATACTAATTACCTTCTCTGAGTATGTTGAAGTGATAGAGCAAACTTGAAGGACGTCGATGGATTGTAGATGATGAATTGCTTCCATTTGTGAATGTTTCACTTGTTCTGTACCGTATAGTCTTTCTGGATCTGTTCTCCTCAAGGTCTAGATTGTAAGATGTAGCTCTTTCTCCCTGTTTTGTTACATGATGATGGAGCTGTGTGCCCTGATGATAATTGTGGATCGGATACACGGAAAAACTTGACTGCATTCTTTTGACCAGAAGATTATAGTAGATCGGTGACCTATTCAAGTTGGACTTATCTGGATATAGGGGTCGCAAGTAGTTTGATTGCCAACTTCCCTGTCTCTCAGGATGTTCTTTTGCAGTTGCCTTGTACTTCTGCCTGTCTGTGCTTTCATTCCTTTTGTGGTTTTTTTCAAAAAAAACCATGGGACTGAGTTCACCCTCTGCATGTGAGATTTCATTTTTGATCTTGTATTGTTGGTAAGATGTCTCTTCTCTCTCAAAAAAGGCATCCAGAACAGGTAGACTGGACTCCAGGTGACTCTGATTTTTGTGAGGCAATTTTGTTAGATTTACTGAAGGGTCAAGAATCCCTGAGGAGGAAGATCTTCGATCTGTTGTTATTCCAAATTTTGGTGTGAGCTCTATATACAGAAGACAGGGTAAAAGATACCAGAGCTACAATGCTTTTTCCACCAGTCACACTTTCAGAGAACTTTGAAATACTTTTATGAATAATTGCTTTATTGTACAATATTGTTGAAAAAAGACACAATTTGTCAAAGTTTTTCATCTTTTACTCATACTGAAAAACTTCAGCAAAATGTCTTTTTTCAGCAAAATGTGTCTTTTTTCAGCAATACAAATACAGAAGTCATGGAGTCACAAAAGTCAGCAACACAAAAGAAACCCCTTGGCCCATCAAATCTGCAAAGGTCACTTAGTCTCGCTAAGACTATGCAAAGTACTGGTCAGACTGGTGTAGTGTGAATAGTTTTGGTCCCCTTATTTAAGGACTGGTATTAGAGGCAGTTCAGAGAAAGTTCATGAGGCTGATATGAAGACTCTGTCTTATGAGGAGAGGTTGAGTAGATTAAGCCTGTAATCATTGGAGTTTAGAAAAATGAAAAATTATTTTATTGAAACATACAAGATTCTTGGGGGACTTAACAGGATAGATGCAGAAGGGTTGTTTACTCTTGTGGGAGTGTCTAAAACCAGAGGCCATAATCTCAGAATAAGGAATCACACATTTAAGATGGAGATGAGGCGAAATTTCTTCTCTCAGAGGGTCTTGGAATTCTTTACCATGGAGGGCTGTTCAGGCTGAGTCATTAAATGTATTCAGGACTGAGATAGAGATTTTAAATTAGAAATGAAATTAATGGCTATGAGGAAAAGGCAGGAATGTGGAGTTGAGGATTATCAGAACAGCCATGGTCTCATTTATTGGTGGCTCAGATTTGATGGACTGCATGGCTTGCTTCTACTCCTGTGTTTTGTGGTCTACTTTTATTTACAGCTAATTTACTGAACTTCTATCACTCTTCATCACCCCTAAACCCTCCAGTATTTCTCCTTCTGCCCATCCACGTCTTCTTGTTCAGTCCTCACTTTCTTCCCCACACTCCATATTGTACACTACAGAAGAATCAAATTTTTATCCTCAGGCACGGAGGGAAGGCCAGTTAGCCCACAGCAGACTGGTTGTTTGAATAAAACTACATAATTAAACCCAATCCCACGTCATTCCCAACCAGTTTTATTTTCAATTGTCATTTTAAAAAAATCTCTCACCTTGGAAATCATCTATGAATCTGTTCCCAGCTCCTTTTCAGGCAGCCCCCCCCAGTCAGAACAACTCAAAAACTAATTATTCTAATTTCCCCTCTGAAGTTCTTTTAACCTTAAGGCTGTATCTTTCAGTTACTTTGAGCGAGTGGAAATAATTTCTTCCAATGTATTCTCTCAAAACCCTTTGGAACGATGTACATTTCTGTTAGTTCGAAAATTATTTTAAACTTTCGCAGTTTAAGGATCCGAGGCAGTTAAGTCTTTTTTTACCCAATCATCTCAGTATCTCCATGACCATGAATATTGATACTGACAAATTAAAATTCATCTCTTTCTGTTGAGTTTTGCTTTCACATTTAGCCCAAAATTTACCTATCAACTTGATGACAATGTTACTGTACTCTTACAAATGGCACCTAATTCTTTAAGACCTTGCTGATGCTAATCCATGGTTTCACACACAACTCATAGCTGTCAGCCTGGGCTATGGTTACGAGCTTCTCACAAATGAATTCCGGGCACATTGCAACTGTTGCAAAATTGTTTGCACTTCTTTCATCTCGGGAGACTTGAATCCATTTGCAATAGTTGAGATCAACGAACACAGTACTGTACCGAACAAGCTTGACCTTAAAGCTGAATACCTCACTGGCAATTTCCGTCTTTCACTTTTAGAAGACCACCAGCATCATGGTAAATAAGTTCTAATTGTCAAATTCGTTGTTGGTATAACCAGGGTACATTGACAAAGGAAGAGGGACCAGTCAAATTGTCACTTTCTTCACGATTTCTGAGACATATTTTGATTCAATTTAAACTCTTGGAAGATGATACAATTGCACAGATTATATGTACAGCTAAATTTATCCAAGATTTATTTTCCTTAAAGGCATCTCCTTTCTTCACCTTTTTGGATTTAATATAAAATATTATAATGCTACGTACGACCATTTCAAATACAGCGCAGCGTTTACTTTTTTTTTGGAAAATTGGATAAAATGCCTCTCACCTTCAGTTTTTGCAAATACGACGATCGAAAAGATATGTATAAATACCAGTCTATTCATACTGAAGCAGGAACGAAAACCAAATGATTGAAGAGGGGAGAGAATTAAGGAGGAGAGAGAGAGAATGCCCTTTGTTTTATACCTTGCTTGGGTTATGCTAATGAGGGGGCAGCAACCTAGGACAACACTACATCAACTGATTAAATTTCATCATTTTCCATTTAAGAACTAATTTGTTGAGACCTGATTTTTTTTGCCTTTGAATAATGAACCCATGTCCCTAGATTTTTAATGAGGAAGATTTCCAGTAGCTCTTAGTACTCGAAAAGTATCTTAATTGACCCATATATTCATCAAGTGCTGTATGAAAAGCAACTCTTATAAAAATTTTGTTGCCTTCAGTAATCACCGTGTTAAAAATATACCCCAATTGAATTGCTGTATTTTCCCAAGTTTGAGGCTTTTACTTTGTTTCCACTGAAACGCCACATCACTTGCAAAAATGATAACCAAAAATCATAAACTTTATTTATTAAGTGTACTTTTGTGCCAATTTTTATTTTGCATTTGGGAATAGAAAGAAGCTCCCTTCTTGTACATGGTTACCAGGCGGCAATGATTAGCAATAAAATACACTGTGGGCATCGGGTGGGAATTATTGAATTGTATTCTAATCAGTATTACGATGTTCCGGTTGTGTACTTAATGCCTTTGATTTTCAGAATGAGTGCATCTATTCTGAATGATTATTTCGTGCGTTTTTTTGCTAAAACTAAAGGCAGGTACTTGCTGCGGGATCTAACTGAGTTGCTGCTCCTCGCTATCACCCTCTGCTGGCATTTAGTTCGAAGCGCATCGAGAACTCGCCCCCGCAACAGAGCAGTCTCCCGGTTGAAGTATAGCTTTCCGGCTGGGTTTTGAGGTTTTGCAAACCCGGGACAGCGTCTTTAGTGGAGTATTGGTGTATGCTGGACTTAAGTAACCGGGTCAAGCAGCCCAAACTGACGCGGGACGGTGATACAAAAAAACATACTTACACGACCCAGATGGGACTCGAACCCACAATCCCCAGCTCCGGAGGCTGATGCCTTATCCATTAGGCCACTGGGTCATCACAGTAAAGAGCGGCCGATAGTGTGACATATACACGTGGCATACTTAATATTGATAACTTCATGTATAAAATTAAATGTGATCATGGGGATGACAGAGAATATTTATTGAGCAGCGCAGATGGTCAAAACATATATTCAACTTGTTTACAGGATAAACACAAACAGCTAATATGCTGACACTGTACATCCATCGCTTGAACAGGAGAGTAAATGCAATTTACAGAGTTTATAGGACAGAAGATACACAAAATAAGGAGAGACAGCATAAAGGATCATGCAATGTTTGGGATTAGAATAGTTAGGTGATTGTTTTAGACTTGCATATATTGTGTTGTAGATCTCTATGACTATGATGAAGAAGGCCATTAAATCATTGCATCCATGCTGTCTGCACTTGCCTAGTCCCACTTCACTCCCTTTAACTGGCAGCCTTGCACAGTTTTCAATGTATCCAATGATCTTTGAATTACTCAATATGCGTTCACAACACATTCAGGCAGTATATTGCAGATCTTAACCATTTGCTGTGTGAAAACATTTTTCCTCTTGTCATTTTATTTTGCTAACCGTCTTAAGTTGGCAGTGAATGAGTGACCTCATCAGCAGGTGGGACGAGTCAGCATAACGGAGAGGAGATGCAGCAGCTAATGGACTGGTCTGAATGTGGTCAAGACAAAAGAGATGTTGTTGACTTCAACAGGGCACAGAGTGACCACTTTCCATTGGACATCGACAGCTTCCCAGTGAAGAGCACCAGATTTCTTGGCATACAGCTGGCAGAGAATCTCATCTGGATCCTCAACACCAGCTCCATAGTCAAGAAAGCCCAGCAGCATCTCTACTTTCTGCGCGGGCTGAGGAAAGCCCACCTCCCAACCCCCATCCTCATCACATTCTACAGAGGGTTCAGTGAGAGTACCCTGTGCTACTGCATCACTGCCTGGTTCGATAATTGCACCATCTCAGATCGTAAGACTGATAGTGAGGACAGCTGATAAGATCATCGGGGTCTCTCTTCCCTCCATTACAGACATTTACTTCACATGCTACATCCAAAAGGCTAAGAGCATTGTGGAAGACACCTCACTCAAACGTTTCTCCGTCCTACCATCTGGTAGAAGATACTGCAGCATTCGGTCTCTCATGGCCAGACTGTGCAACAGTTTCTTTCCCCAAGCCATCAGGCTCCTTAACACAGTATAATTGGACTCTTTCCCATCTGAAATTCTTTCATATTGCTGCCAGAAAAAAATGTCTATTATTCATCATTCTATTGTTACACTGTAACTTTCATGTTTTGCACTTCTTATGCACTTTATGCTGTGTATGATTGTGTAAATTAAAAATCACACAACACCAGGTTATAGTCCAACAGGTTTAGTTGGAAGCACTAGCTTTCGAAGCGCTGCTCCTTCATTAGGTGATTGTGGAGAATAAGATTGTAAGACATAGAATATAGCAAAAATTTACAGTGTGATGTAACTGAAATTATATATTGAAAAAAACTCAGATTGCTAGTGTATATCCGGAAGCTAGTGCTTTCTAATAAACCTGTTGCACTAGAACATGGTGTTGTGTGATTTTTAATTTTGCACACTTCAGTCTAACACCGACGTCTCCAAATCATGACTGCAATTGTTTGTGCTGTCAATGTAGCACCCTCAATACTGGAGGAACGCTGTCTTGTTTTTACTGCATCACTTGTATACAGTAGAAATGACAAAGGCTACTCTTCTCTAGAGCAGAGCTTTTAGAACAGAGAAAGAGCCCTTCAGCCTATCCTGTCTGTGCTGGTCATCAAACATCTATTCTAATCCTATTTTCCAGCAAATGGCCAGTAGTCTTGTATGCTACTAATGGTCAACTAAACAGTTCTTAACTGTCTTGAGGGTTCCTTCCCATCACTTCCACCCTTTTAGGCAGTGAGTTCCAGATATGCACAATCCTCTGCACTAAAAAAATGTTACTCAAGTCACCCTCTAAACTTCCTGCTCCTTAAAACTGTCCCCCATTTATTGACCCCTCTGCTCAAGGGAAATAGTTCTCCCTATCTACCATTTCTATGTCCCTCAGAACTTTATACACAGTGATAACCCCTACAAGGCCCATGGGGAATCACTAACAAATCTCCCTGTGGAGCTTGTTGAGTATGAGTTCCTTTGGTAACAGGACTTCCGAGCTGGAAGTCAACACTTGAGCCCTTTATAAAGCAGACCCAACAGATTAAAAGAGAAAATGGAAAGGAAAAATATATTGGTGATTTTGGTGATGGGAAAGTTGCTCAGTTGTGTGTAAAAGCACTTTGGAATAAAAATAAAAGGATAAAGCAGACCCAGTTAGCTATTTGAATTTTTTTGATCATTGTCAACTTTATATACAAGTGTATTTATAAAGTATTACAGCATTGTAAGAGCTTTTCAGCCCTTCATGTTCGTGTTTTAAAACATATTTGAAAAATAAAACTATTTTCTTTAATTAACTGATAATGAAGCTGAATTGTTTGCAAGGTTTTGTGATTAAGCTTTGTTGCTTCAAAATTATTTTATTTGTATCTTTATATTTTCTTTTGCAGAAATTTTAGTCAATTTCCATTCATTAAAGTTGAAAGGATTTTAAATATTTCAAAATTGTCCTACTAATTTTGAAAAAACAATTTTTGAATGTTTAAAGATTGTTGAAATACTCTGAACTGAAAAACAATATTTTTATTTTCTCCCAAGGTGAAGGAAAGGACAGTTAATTCTTACCACTTTTCCCTTATTTCTAATAGGCTGTTCGCACCTTTTAACAATATGGACAATTTGTACAGTTTTGTAATCTTCTCTGGGATATTCATATTGTTTTAAACTTAGAAAGCAGTGTTGCACTGTTATTGCATCTTTAAGAATATTTTTAGCTGCACAGTAAAATGTATGTAGTGTACTGTTCAACAGTGATGGGGTTGAGAAATTGGAGGTGTACGTGTGAGAAATGTCAGCTCCATTAGTTATGTGCCATGGGCAGTGTGGCTTTGCAGCTGATCTCCCATGATTTTGCCAAGGAGGAGCAATGCCTGATTGCCAATGCTAGTTCAGGACCACTGTGGCCTTTCAAAGATGGCACAAGCACAAATAATACTGTTTTTTCAGTGGATATCTACTGAGTGGTGAGTTGTTCTGGGAAGAGTGTGTTGTAAGATGGGGCCAGAATCAGACATGAGAGAATCCATAGGGGTGTGATAAGTAATTATTGTGTCCTGATGAAAGGTTCTGACCTGAAATGTCAACTTCCATGCTCCTCAGATACTGCCTGACCTGCTTTTTCCAGCTCCACACTTTTTCAACTCTGACTTTCCAGCATCTGCAGTCCTCCCTATCTCCAAATTATTGTGGTACATTTGGTAAGATAAGACAAAAGAGATAGGAAAGTGAAAGACACCAAAAAACTCAACCCAACTTAGAATTAGCCAAAAAGATGTGAGATTCAGCACAAACTATGTCATATTACAACAAGTTGGAATGGTCTTATTACAAATGTCAGATATAAAGATTCAGTACTCTTGCCCTCAACACCAACCACCCAGAAACTTAAACCCCAGTGAAGGGTCACCATATTTCCACCTAAAATTTCTTTCTTCAGTTGGTGCACTGCACTTGATTTCTTTCCAGCAAATCTTAGCATTCTTTACTTAAAGTCCCTTCATGAGTCCCTTAAACCAGCTGCTAAAACAGCTAATTTATTTGTTACAGTAGATTCTTTAAACTCCTCTTTCATAGCCTTCTGCTTTGAAGTATCTCTTACTGACACTGAAACAGTCAGGATTTTCTTTATTCTGCTCTGACTATTCTGGAGTTAAACTACTGCTGCTCTTGCAGATGTTTTCACTATAAATGTCCTACTTCCATTTAAAAGAAACATGTATACTCAAACATCGTTTCTGGATAGATTTCTCTTTCCAAAGGAAAGCTATTTCTGTCCCTGTATCCCAAAAGTATGGAAAATTGTGTAGGCAACATCCTCATTTCTTTCCTCTCTTCAACCCTTGTACTATTCACCCCATGGCTTCTTTTCTTTAACTCATCCAAATCATCCATGTCAACCAGATATCCTAAATTAATCTAGTCCCATTTGCCAGAATTTGGTCCATATCCCTCTAAACCCTTCCTAACCATCTACCCATCCAGATGCCTTTTAAATATTGTAATTGTACCAGCCTCCACCACTTCCTCTGGCAGCTCGTTCCACACATGCCCCACCCTTTGCATTAAAACGTTGCCTCCTATGTCCCTTTTAAGTCTTTCCCCCTCACCCTAAACTTATGCCCTCTAATTCTGGACTCCCCCAGCCCAAGAAAAGATATTGTCTATTTACCCTATCCATGCCTCACATGATTTTATAAACCTCTATAAGGTAACCTCTCAGCCTCTGACACTCCAGGGAAAACAGCCCGAGCCTATTCAACCTCTTCCTATAGCTCAACCCTCCAACCCTGGCAACATCCTTGAAAATCTTTTCTGAAATGTCTCAAGTTTCACAACATCTTTCCTATTGGAGGGAGACCATAATTAGACACAATATTCCAAAAGTGGCCTAACCAATGTACTGTACAGCCGCAACATGACCTCCCAACTACTATACTCAATGCTGTGACAAACAAAGGAAAGCACACTGAATGCCTTCTTCACAATCCTATCTACTTGAGGTTCCACTTAAAAATTAAACTATGTCCTTCCCTTCTTAATGTATACAACATAGAAATATAAATCAAACTTAGAGCTATAGATAGTTCTGACTACATTAGAAAGCAATTTTCAGATATTGAGTAATAGACCACAAACTTAAATTGATTTTTAATAACAAAAACATAAGTTGCTAGAAAAACTCAGCAGGTCTGGCAGCATCTGTGCTGAGAAATCAAAGTTAATGTTTTAGGTCCAGTGACCCTTCCTCAGAGCTTCTGAGAAAGGGTCACCGGATCCAAAACATTAACTTTGATTTCTCTGCACAGATGCTGCCAGATCTGCTGAGCTTTTCCAGCAATTTTTGTTTTTGTTTCTGATTGCAGCAGTCATAATTCTTTCAGTTTTGATTTTTAATAAACTCTTCTTTCTTTGTTTTTTTCGCGCCAAGTAGTCAAATTGTGCTGCCATTTTAAGTTTTATTTTTATGAGAGCCCTTTTGCAAAGATATATTTAATAGCTTTTCCTCATAATTTTAAATGAATATAACAACATTGGTTCAGCTGCTCAGCCTAGAATTTTCCTTTACATATGAACATTTTCACTCTTTCTCTAAGGAACTAAATTCATATTGAATATCCGAAATCTACTCTTGGATCCCAGGTTTATGATTCACATTTTCCCCAAGTAATTGTAGTGAATCTCTTTGTGGTCGACAGAAGCATTTTCAATATTTCTCACTATTTCTAGCTGTTTTGGGCTTCTAGAGGCAGGCTTAGTACAGGTAATTATTTCACAATTATTTTTGACTGCAGGGTGCTTTTTTCGCAAAAGCTGACAGACACTTGAATATTTAAAAATACATTCAGTTTTCAGACTGCAAGATTTTCCTTCTTTTTTCCATTGCTTTTGTAAAGCTCCTCAAGATTTCTTCAGGATGGCACTGTCTATTTGAAATCCACATTGCTGTACCATCTTGTGGTTGTATCCATTAGAATGATCTCGGAGATTTAGGGTCAATTCCCCTGCTAACTATGCTATTTATAGGTATTAGTCAAAGTGACTGACACTAATTGGGGATGGATGCCAACTCAAAATATTCTGAAGATAGGCTCAATCTCAATCCTTTCTAGATATTTTAATTAACCTGTTCAAATGTGATTTATTATACACTTCTGGAGTAGGTAGGATTTAAACACTACAATTACGCTACACGCAATCCAACAGTCCTTTATGTCCTGGTAATGTCAATTAACCTTTTCAGGTGTCTTATACAACTCAAATGTCGTGATAGACTGGGATTGCCATAGTGTTAAGAGCTTGCATGGTGAGGAGTTTGTTAAATGCGTTCAAGAAAACTTTCTTTATAAATACATTGATGTATCTACTGGAAAAAGTGCAAAACTTGTCCTTCTCTTAGGAAATAAGGCTGGGAAAGTGTCTGATGTGTTACTGGTTGAGCACTTTGTGGCCAGTAATCATAATTCTATTAGTTTTAAAATAGTTATTGAAAAGGATAGGCCTTGTGTAAAAGTTAAAGAATAAGGCAAATTTTGATGATATGAGACAGGAACTTTCAAAAGTTGATGGGAGTGGGCTGTTTGCAAATAAAGGGATGACAGGCAAATGGGAGGCTTTCAAAAGAGAGATAATGAGCGTTCAGAGGCATTATGTTCCTGTTAGAGTAATGGGTAAGGCTGGTAAGTGTAGAGAACAATGGACGAATAGAGATATTGAGGCTCTGGTCAAGAATAAGAAGGGGTCATATATTGGATATAGACAAATGGGATCTAGTGCATCTCTTGAAGAGTAGAAGAGGTGTAAGGATATTCTTGAGAGAGAAATCAAGAGGGCAAAAAGGGGATATGAGAAAGTTTTAGCAAATAAGATTAAGGTTAATCCAAACACATTCTACAAGTATGTTAAGAGCGAAAGAGCAATTTGGGAAAGATAGCACCCCTTAAAGATCAATGAGGTCATCTATGTGTGGAACCACAGGAGATAGGAGAGATACTAAATGAATATTTTATGTCCGATTTTACTGTGGAGAAAGGCATGGAGGCTTGGGAAACAAATATTGATGACTTTAAAGCACTGTATATTACAGAACAGGAACTGTTGGAGGTCTTAAACACTTAAAGATGGATTAAATCTCCAGAACCCGATTAGGTATATCCCAGGACATTGTGGGAAATTAGGAAAGAAATATCTCTGCCCCTAGCAGATATATTTTTATCATCTGCAGCCAAGGATGAGGTGCCAGAGGACGAGGTGCCAGAGGACTGGAGGGCGGCTAATGTTGTGCTTTTATCTAAGAAAGGCTGTAAGGAGAAGTCTAGGAACTAAAGATCAGTGAGTCAGTGGTGGTAAGTTGTTAAAGGGGATTCTGAGAGATAAAATTTACATGCATTTGGAGAGGCAAGGACTGGGATAGATGGACGATTCTGTTCAAGATCTGGGATAGTTCTGTTCAAGATTAGGGATGGTTCTGTTCAAAACTATTCCGAAGGTGGATTAAGCACTGTCTGGGCTCTTGAGCACGGTTCTCATCTATTCTGCCTGCTTTCCCTTTTACCTTTTTATCTTCTTTTCTCAGTTTTATTTTTAGCTTTTACTCTTCCTTACTTACCTTTTGGAGGCTGTGGAGGCAGCAGCAGTGGTGGAACATGGCAGCAGCTGGGGCAAAGGCCTTGTGAGCGGTGGTGAAGCCTGACGTGCCCAGGTGGATCTGAGACCAGTGCTGTAAAAGCATGCCATCATGGGGGAGAGGGAGCCCTCTTGGAGCTTCTGCATGTCCATAGCTTAAGAAAGGACCGTACTGTTTGCCATTTTACATTATTTTTTATTTTTCTACTTTTATGCTAAGTAGACTGTATTACGGAATTTCTTAACTTATTTCTTAAATTTTCTACTTACGTAAGTAAGATTTTGTACCTAGGCACTTTGTACCCAAGATGGCAACATGTGTGGCAACATTGTACACTTTTCACTGTACTCTTGTACCCGTACTTCAGCGCATGTGACAATAAAACCTAAATCTAAATCTAGAATCTTTTGTTTCTCATTCATATAAACAATTTGGGCGAGAATTTAGGAGGCATGCTTAGTAGGTTTGCAGATGATACAAAAATTGGTGATATAGTCAACAGTGAAGAAAATTATCTCAGATTACAAAGGTTCTTGATCAATTGGGCCAACGGGCTGAGGGGTGGCAGATGGAATTTAATTCGGAGAACCACAAGGCATTGCATTTTGGTAAAACAAACAAGGGCAGGACTTATACAGTTAATAGTTTGGCCCTGGGTGGTGTTGTCAAACAGAGAGACTTGGGGTTCAAGTACATAGTTCTTTGAAATTTGTGTCACAGGTAAACAGGATGGTTAAGAAGGTGTTTAGCACATTTGCCTTCATTGTTCAGACCATTGAGTATAGGAGTTAAGACATTTGTACAGGGTGTTGATGATTTGATTTGATTTATTACTGTCACATGTACTAGGTACAGTGAAAAGCTTTTGTTTTGTGCATAGTACAGGTAGATCATACAATATAAAGTGCATAAGGATAATAGAACAGAGCAAGGAATACAATGTTATATTGCAGAGGAGGTGCACAAAGAGCAAGATCAACATTAAATTTTACATTTTAACAGTGGGGAAGAAGCTGTTCTTGAATCTGTATCAACATTAAATTTTACATTTTAACAGAGGGGAAGAAGCTGTTCTTGAATCTGTAGGTTCATGTGTTTAAGCTTTTGTATCTTCTGAGCGATGGAAGAGATTGGAAGAGATTATAACCACGGTGGGAAGGGTCTTTGATTATGTTGGCTGCCTTTCCAAGGCAGCAAGAAGTATTGATGAATGAATGAATGGAAAGTTGGCTTGCATGATGAACTGGGCTGTGTTCACAACTCTATAGTTTCTTTCGGTCCTAGGATGAATAGTTGCTATAACAAGCCATGATACATCTGGATAGACTGATTTCTATGGTGCATCTATGAAAATTGGTAAGAATCTCTACAGACATGCCAAATTTCCTTAGCCGCCTGAGGAAGAAGAGGCATTGTTGTGCTTTCTTGACTGTCAAATCAACGTGGATGAATCAGGACAGATTGTTAGTGATTGTCAGTCCTAGAAACTTGGCACTCTCAACCATCTCCACCTCAGCTCCATTGATGTAGATAGGAGTGTGCCCTCTACCTTGCCTCCTTAAGTCAATTACCAGATCTTTCAATTTGCTAATGCTGAGGGAGAGATTGTTATCTTTACACCATGCCACCAGGTACTCTACCTCTTTCCTGTATTCTGTCTTGTCATTGTTTGAAATCTGACTTAAAACAGTGGTGTCATCAGTGAACTTGTAGGTGGAGTTAGGACAAAATTTGGCCACACAGTCATGAGTGTACAGGCAGTGCAAGGTGCTGAGGCCACTTTAGGAGTAGATTACTTACAGTGTGGAAACAGGCCCTTCAGCCCAACAAGTCCACACCTACCTGCCGAAGCGCAACCCACCCAGACCCATTCCCCTACATTTACCCCTTCACCTACTGATTACAGTTCTGGTTGCCCTTCTATGGGAAGGATATTAACAAATTGGAGAGGATTCAGAAAAGATTTATCAGAATGTTGCCAGGACTGAAGGGTTTGAGTTATAAGGTGAAGCTGGATAGACTGGGACTTTTTTTCACTGCAGTGTAGGACCTTGAGGGGTGACCTGCACAATCTGCTTGTATAGCATGGAAAACAGCACTTTTCACTATACTTCAATACATGTGACAACAATCAATCAATCTTGAGGTTTATAAAATCATGAGGGGCCTAGATAAGGTGAATAGCAAAGGTCTTTTCCCTAGGGTGGGGGATTTCAAAACCAGGGAGCATATTTTAAGTGATAGGAAAAATATTTAAAAGGGACCAGAGAAACAACCTTTTCATGGGTGCTTCCTATGTGGAATGGATTTTGGGAGGAAATGGTGTTGCAGGTACAGTTATAACATTTAAAAGACATTTGGACATGAATAGGAAAGGATTAAAGGGATATGGGACAAATGCAGGCAAATGGGACTAGTTTAGTTTGGGAAACACTGTCTGCATGAACGAGTTGGACCGAATGGTCTGTTTCCATGTCTGTACGACTCTACGACTGAATAACTGTTTTGCACTGTCCTACACTTGAGGTAACCGTTTGCGATGTACTCCCACACCTCTCAGGCATAAAGCAGCAATCTCCCCACCCCATGCCTCCAGAATTCTTATTACCTTCACTCCATTGCAGGAACTGGTCTCTCGGGAAGTTTTGGTTTGTTGGTTGGGGTTGATTGTGGGACAAAAATATGAAATCAAGTTCAACTTTAATCACATAGTACGAATTTGCCTCTGCCAGTGGGTGGTGGGGAAGAACCAAAAACAGACCCCTTCTTTGCTGTAAACGTACTAAGGCACAGGACATAAGACTATGTTATCCGGTACGAATTACCGGACGGTCAACCACCCAAGACTTGAAGTTTTCAGAAGATGTTACAATATGTGGGCAAAATCATGACTTCGGAAGTGTTTCCAATAATTTTTATTCCTAAACCAGCGGTTTTTTTACACCACGTGGAAAAACAGGAAGAAAAAAGGGAAGTGATATTTCAAATCCCTTGAACACGCAAAACAACAAAAGACCGCGCCTCAGATGGCGCTGTCCATGGAGTAGTATTTTTAATATCCTTGACTTGATTGGCTATGCGGTTGGTATGGAAATACATCCAACCGCATCCTCAGCTTCTTTCAAATCAGCCAATTGAAAAATTGCTTTGAATCGAATGAACCAATGGGAGCCGGGCAACCTGGCAAGTTTAAATAGATGGAGCGGCTGCTCAGCTTGTACTTCTGTTGGTTTTAGTGTTACCGACACGAGGTTATATATCGGTTGGTTTAATAGTTCAGTTGCAAGCATTTTGTAAGTGTTAATATTATTTAAACTTGTTCTCATTTAGCAGTATTTTTTTCTGATTAATTACAATTCTAACGCCAATAGTTTAGTTGAAACTTTCCCCTTAAATCTTTGTCTCAACATCCGCATGTAAGACCTGTTCCGTTTTTTGCTATAAAACTTTGTTTAGATAAAACAAATAATCTATCTAAATGCTGGAACTTGTTAATCTGGGTGAGATGTTTTTCTCTTTAACAGAATTATTAACTGATCTACATTGCAAAGTATTTTTCTGAAATATCTAAAAATCTGCCCCGCCAGTTGAAGCACGCTTTTTATGATTGATTAACTTTGTTTCGTAGAGTCTTTGCCAAGTTACTTGAAGTTGAAATATGTCAACTACTGTCAACGAGAATGCCTTCAGCCGCCTAACCAAGTTTAAGAACAAGGGTAAAGACGCTAATGTGAGTTGTCTTATTTTTAAGTTATAACTGTTTAATGATCTCCATCAGCAAATGGCCTAATTGGTTCTGCTCTCTTTTTATTCAAAAGGAGTTGAGACGCAGGAGAATCGAAACCAACGTTGAGCTGCGGAAGGCTAAAAAAGATGATCACCTATTTAAAAGGAGGAACGTGAATAGTTTCCCTGATGAAAACGTATCTCCACTTCAAGAGAAGAACAATATCCAGGTAATGTAATGTAATGTAATAAAAGAATCCTAACTTTAGATTAATAACTTTTCACTAAACTTTTTTTATTAAAATCAGGTGCCTATGAGTTTGGATGAAATAATCCAAGGTATCCAGAGCAATTATTTGGAAACTCAACTCCAAGCAACACAGGCTGCTAGGTAAGAATGGGTGTCTTTCACTCTAGATAAACATTTCGGTCTTTAAAATACTAGAATCTTTAAAAGTAATTCAGTCTGGTGCCCAGTTTCTCAACTTATGGTGTGACAGCAATTAGATATCACTTTAGAATGTGATGTGGAAATGTCTAATCTAAATTTGACAGTTGATATCATTTCTGACACTTGAATTTATTCTGAAATAAACATAAAAGTACTAATTCAAGCACTTGTAAGACTTGGATATATATTTAAAGGAACCAGGCCATATTGTGTCTCCAATCTTAATACTAATAGCAAAAATGACACTCTAATTTGTTACTATATTTGAGGTGTTTTAATAAATGCTGTTATGAAACAAGATTTTAATTTGATGTCTTGCTGTTGAAGAAAACTGCCAATTAAGGGAATGATTTTCATTGGGCACAAAATGGCTGAATCAGCAGCAAACCAATGAAACTACCTGTTGGAGTCAGACCTTGAGCATTAACAGACTCCATTACATAGCCATGGGGAAGATTTCATCTGTGGGAAAGATCTTGTCCAAAGTAATACAAGATGTTAGTTTATATAGTATCTTAAGCAGGGGCAGACCACTAGTCACAAAGTCATGGGTTTGGTGATATCACTGGTCAGCACAGGTTTTTAGATTACTTAGATTAAAATTAGATTACTTAATGCTGAAGTGCAATCCATCCACATCCATTCCCCTACATTTACCCCTTCACATAAATATGGGCAATTTAGCATGGCCAATTCACCTAACCTCCAGAGCACCCGGAGGAAACCCGCACAGACACTGAGAATGTGCAAACTCCAGAATTGCCTGAGGTGTGAATTGAACCTGCGTCTCTGCTGCTGAGGCAGCAGTGCTAACCACTGCTGCCCAGGTTGTGGTCCCAGATGTTTTTTTATCAAGCTGGGCTTGAGGAATAGCAAACACTTTGCACCAGGTTCTGCAAGATTAGCATCAAATCGGGGAGATTGATCCCATGAGTTGTATCATGCTGAACTAGTGAGGTTTGGGGAAAACAGTGCTTCTCTAGTTGCAAGGTTATGTTTATAAAACACTTAATGCACTTGAATAAGCATGTCAGCAGTTCTAGCTTTGTACTGAAAGACCAGTTTGTGTCAAAATGGTTGCTAATTCTCAGGAGCCACACTACTTAATACTATTTCAGAAGTCAAATAGTTGATCTGTCCTGATGCCAACCAATGCTTGGGATCCATTAGGAGTCTGAGGCAGAGCATTAAAACCAGACCCTTTTGTCAGCATGCTTGAGTTGGACCAGAGATCCTAAACTTGTCTAGTCCCATTTGGCACATATTCCTATCTTTTCTGATCAATCATCCAGTTACATTAAATGTAATTTATATTAAACTCCTCCACTTCCTCTGTCAAATCATTCACCACCCTCTGAAAAAGTTGCTCCTTGGGTTTTTAAAATTTGCCCCTCTCTCCTTTTTAAAATATGCCCTCTAGTTTTGGACTGCCTTGCCCAAGAAAAAACTCAGTTTTTTAAAAAAAAAAGTCACTCAGCCTCTCTTTAGCTCAAACCCTCCAACCCTGGCAACATCCTTGATTCTTTTTTGAATCCCCTCAAACGTCACAGCATTATTCTTATAGGAGAGAGACCAGAGTTTGCATAATATTCCAAAAGTGGCCTAACCAATGTCCTGTACAGCCACATCACTTCCTAACTCCCACACTGAATTCACTGACCAATAAAGGCAAACTTATCAAACACCACCTTTGCTATCCTGTGTTTCACTCCATTCTCAAGGAGCTATGAATCTGCGCTCCCAGGTCTGTTCAGCAACACTTACCATGAAGTGTATAAGTCATGTCCTGATTGTCTTTGCAAAATGTAGCACCTCACTTCTCTGAATTAAAATCCATTTAGCACTCCTCAGCACACTGGCCCATCTGATCAAGATCCTGTGGTAATTCTCTTCACTATCTACACTGTTCAATTTCAGTGTCACCTGCAAACTTACTAACTATACCTCACTATGTTCACATCCAAATTGTTTTAAATGATAAAGCACTGGTCCCAGCACCAGTTCTTGTGGCACACCATTAGTTCCTGGCCTCCAATCTGAAACCAACCCTCTACCTTTTTTGAGCCAATTCTCCCTGTATTCCATGTGATCTCTAACCTGCTAACCAGCCTATCATGAGCACCTTTTCTAATGTGCTAATGAAGTCTGTAGATAATGTACACCATACTGCTCTTATCAATCTGCTTCACTATACTTTAAACTAAAGTTATTGAAACACTTACCATGCACAGGGCCATGTTGACTATCTTTGTCTTTCCAAATACTTGTAAATCCTGTCCCTCCAGGATTCCTTCAAACTTGCTCACCAATGTCAGGCTCATTCGTCTGTAGTTCCCTGGCTTTTTCTTGCCACCTTTCTAATAGTGGCACCACCAGAGTCAACCTCCAGTCTTCTGGTGCATCACCTGTAGCCAGTGATATCAGCAAGGGGGCCCAGCAATTGCTTCCCTAGTGTCCAGAATTCTAGGGTACACATGATCCAATCCCAGGGATTTGTCCAAATATTTTTAAACTGTCCAGTCCTGCCATATCTAATGGACATTCTTCAAGATATTTATTTCCTCACTGCCTATCTTCCATATCCTTAACAGTAAACACTTGACAGTATCTTGCAGTTCCACACATAGGCTGCCTTGCTGATCTTTAAGGGGCTGTAATCAAGAGTTACCCACTTTTTTTTTCATTTATAAAATCCATTTTGAATTCTCCTTAACCCCAGTTGCCAAAGTGATCTTGTCTTTGCCCTTCTGATTTTTCCTTTAAGAATACTCCTACTGTCTAATCTAAAGATTAACTTGATCTTTACTGTCTGACATATGCTTCCTCCTTGGCCAAAACCACCACTTTTCAGTCATCCAATATTCTGTACACTTACCAGGCTTGCCCTTCATCCTAATAGGAGCCTATAGACTCTGCCTTCTAACTTTTTTGAAGGCTTCCCATTTTCTAGTCATCTTTTACCTGCAGACACCTCTCCCCAATCACCTTTAGCAATTTCTTGTCTAAGGCTAATTTTGACAGTATTTCTCCATGTTAGAATTTTAATTTTTAAATCCAGTCATCCTTTTCCATCAATCTTAAAACTAGTAGAATTGTGGTCACTGGCCCCAAAGTGCTCCCCTACTGACAGTTCAGTCAATGCCCTGTCATCTTTCCCAAGAGTAGGTAAAGGTTTACACCTTTAATCTAGTAGGTACATCTGCATTCTGATTTAGAAGGCTGTTTTTGTCCACCTGGTATCTAATGAAACCTTGACTCTAGTTCAGACTAACCATGCACCCTATCTATACCTTTATTTATGTACTTCTATCAGGTTGCCCATCAGCCTCTGGCACTAATGGTAAATCTTTGTCCAACCCCTTCAGTAAAAGTAATGCATTCCAATCCTGGTCGCCCTCTCGCCCCACTGAGCTGGAAGGTTCATTTCCAGATGTTTTGTCACCTACTAGGTAACAGCATCTTCAGTGGGCCTCAGGTGAAGCACTGCTGATGATTCCTAGGACAAGCCAAACAGACACTCGAATACCTAGAAGCATGGCATTCCAACCAGGACTCTGTCAATAGTTAGACCCCATCTACTACACCCTGGGGGAAAAAGAACAGGAAGTAACCTCACCAACCCAAGCATATATAGAAAGCAGGAATTCTCAGCATTGCTTTGCCTCAGGCCCACTGAAGATGTTACCTAATAGGCTGACAAAACATCTGGAAATGAACCTTCCAGTTCGGTGAGCAAACCTACATCCAGCGCTTCCACACCCTTCCTATGGTGTGGTGATCAGAACTGTGCATAATACTGAGTCCATGCAAGATGCTTCCTTACCTAGGGTTGACCAAATGGACTTTTGCCACCTAATTGGTTATGGTGGTCCAGTTGTCAAACACTCCTATCTTTGCAAACCCAATACATGGAGGTGCTGGTGTTGGATTGGGGTGGACAAAGTTTAAAATCCTCAACAGCAAGTTATAGTCCAACAGGTTCATCTTAGAAGTAAAAGTTTTTTGGGTTGCTGCTCCTTTATTAGTTAGCTAGTGGGACAGGATCGAAGACCATTTCTAGTAAGCTACTAGATCTGGCCTGACCCATCTGAAGGAGCAGCACTCAGAAGCTTTAATTACAAATGAACCTGATTGTGACTCTTAACTCTAGTCAACATTGACATAATACTGAGGGTTTTGGAATCAAAATTTGAATATTTGATTTAGAAGGTTGATTCTAAACACTTATGTTTCTGTTGGAGCTTGCATGTCTAACTTTAATTTTCAGCAGTTCTCTTGTCAGTGTATATTTTAAGTATTCCTTCTCTTTCCAGGAAGCTACTCTCTAGGGAGAAACATCCTCCCATTGATAAAATTATTCAAGCTGGACTAATCCCCAAATTTGTAGGATTCCTTGGGAACTTTAATTGTAGCCCCATCCAGTTTGAAGCTGCATGGGCCCTCACCAACATAGCTTCTGGAACTTCTGATCAGACAAAGGCTGTTGTTGATGGTGGTGCAATTCCAGCATTCATCAATCTGTTGGCATCACCACATCCACACATCAGTGAACAAGCAGTATGGGCTTTAGGAAATATTGCAGGTAACTTTTTTTATGGTGGAAATGTTCATTAACTGCCAAATATAGCATTTGAATTGTGTACTATACCCTCAACAACAAGGAGCAAGTAACTTTCTTCACTAGATTGGGGATGAATGACATAGTCTCTTTAATCACTTGTAATGTGAGCTTCACTGGCTAGGGTGGCACTTATTCTGTCCCTTCAATCATCTGGGGAAGGTGATGGTGCTCTGCTGCCTTGAATTGCCTAAAAGGTCTGTAGGTGCATCTAATGTCAAAAGCAGTTTTGACTCAGCAGTGAAGAAGGAGCTTACTCTGGATAGTGTGGCTTTAGGAGGAACTTAAAAGTTGAGTATTCCCACATCTGCCCCTCTAGTAAAAGTCAGGATTTGGAAGGTACTGTCAAAGGAGCCTTAGTTTGTCTTTTTTTTTCAGTGCATCTTCTGGATGATGCACTGCTAATGGTGAGCAGGGTGCTAAAATTTTGGGCTGCTTGTCCTAAATGGTGTTTAAAACTGGTGCAGCTGCACCAATCTCATAGTACAGTATGTTCCATCACAATTAAGCTTCCACCTCTTCTTGTGGATGGTGGACAGCCATGGTTGGGACAGGGGAAGAGTAAGTCTTTGGACTCTCTTCTGATGACTAGACTAATTTTCTGACCAGATTGTTAAAGTATCCTGGGCCACTTGAAGCTTTTGATGTAAAGTCATGGTTGTCACTCTAATTGAAATAAAATGGGCACCATTTGCCCAAGCCTTTAAATTGGTTTTCCCCAGTTCTGGAATAACAGTTAACTCTGAACAGCTGGTATCCATGTATCAAATCTCCTTTTCTTCAACATACTTTTTTTGAAACTAACTTTTTAAATGTTAAATCTACTGTGCCCTCAGATTTCTTCTCTGGAGAATCCTGATCAGAACTGCATACACTTCTATAGTTCTGACCTAACCAGAAGTAAAAATTCAGCATACCTTCTCTGGCTTGTACCTCCTTTCCATTATAATCCCCATCTTGGCAAACTATTTTGGTATATATCCCACTCTAAGATATATATGCACAATATTTCCCAGGTACCTCCACCTCTTTTAAAACTGTGCCATGCATGTCATTGCTTTTCCCTTTTTACCAAAATGCATCATAATAGGATTCCAAAACCCCTAATCTATAATTCCTGATACAGGAAACCGGTCTACTTTGTAGAATCCTAAAACATTTTTTTGGGGGTGGGGTGCTGTTGGTATAGTTGTCATATAGATGTACAGCATGGAAATACTTAGTCTAACCTGCCCATGCCAACAAGATATCCCAATCTATTCCAACCTGCCAGCAGCTGGCCCATATCCCTCCATATAGGGGCTAGCCATACCCCTCATGACTTTGTAAACCTCTAAGGTCACCCCTCAACCTCTGCTCCAGGGAAAACAGTCCCAGCCTGTTTAGCCTCTCCCCAAAGCTCAAATGCTCCAACCTTGGCAACATCCACGTCAATCTTTTCTGAACCCTTTCAAGTTTCACAACATCTTCCTGATAGGAAGGAGACCAGAATTGCACACACTATTCCCGGATGCTGCCTGAATTGCTGTGCCTTTCCTGCACCACTCTAATCTAAACCCCCACAATATTCCAACAATGGCCTAACCAATGTCCTGTACAGCAGCAACATTACCTCCCAACTCCTATTCTCAATACTCTGACCAATAAAGGAAAGCATACCAAATGCTGCCTTCACTATCCTATCTCCCTATGACTCTACTTTCAAGGAGCTATGAACCTGCACTCCAAGGTCTTTGTTCAGCAACACTCCCTAGGACCTTACCATTTAAGTGTCTAAGTCCTGCTACGATTTGATTTCCCAAAATGCAGCACCTCACTTATCTGAATTAAACTCCATCTGTCATACTTAGCCCATTGGCCCATCTGGGCAAGATCCTGTTGTAATCTGAGGTAACCTTTGCTGTCCATGACTGCTCCAATTTTGATGTCATCTGCAAACTTACTAACTGTACCTTTTTGCTCACCTACAAATCCATCATGTAAATGGGGAAAAAGTATAGGACTCAGCACCAATCCTTGTGGCACTCCACTGGTCACAGGCCTCCAGTCTGAAAAATACCCTCCCCCTCTGTCATCTACCCTTTTTTTTTTGAGCCAGTTCCTTCACCTCTTTCCCCCCCTTCCACCATAGCACTAAGCTGCCAGTCCTGCCCATCTAGTGAATCCCCTAACACAATGGATTGCTTGGAATCCAACATACCCCATGTCGCATTGAACCAGTCTCAGTACCAGAAACTTGGCTGTTTGTGCCAGGTTCCCCTGAGAATCCAGCACCCCCTATATTTTCCAAAACAGCATACTTGTTTGAAATGGGTATAGCCACAGGAGACTCTTGCACTAAGTGCCTACCCCCTTACCTTTCCTGCATTAACCCATCTATCACAGTATCTGAGAACCTCCCTTCTCGTTCCTCCTTTCTCTACCCCCCGCCTTCATAACTGTCATCCATCACACTATTGCTTTTGAAAATTCCTCATTGGTTCTAACTCTCTCCAGTAATCACTGTTGTAGGAATATGCCTGAAAGCTTTTTTTCCTTTTTAAACAAAGATAATTAACTCATCCTTCAATACAGACAACTGCTGAAAGATGTAAAAACACTGCAACACAGTTGCTTTGTATACTTGTGACCAGCATTTTAAAAATTTTGTGTGGAAAACAAGCTGCCTATTTGTTCTAGGTGATGGATCACACTACAGAGACTTGGTTATCAAATGTGGAGCCCTCGACCCATTACTTGCATTGTTGGCTGTTCCTGAATTAGCTGCATTATCGGTAAGCAGAATAAAAGTACTGCAGCTTCTCTTAGAATAAGATGGTAATATTATTGGTGTAAGAATAGTACTCTACATAGTTCAGTGCAAAATAACACTTTTTTTATTTGCTTGATTAAAGATGCAAATTATTCATAATTTGTTCTTAAAAGGTGTTGCAGTGTAGTTATACTCAAATGCTGTTGCCAGTCGAGACAAATTGCAGCACTTCCATTTTGAAGTAACTTAAATTATGGACAAGCTTGAAGTATAAAGTTATTTTGTTCTGTCTAATACGTTCGTCTCCCTTTTTTTATATCTAGTCTAGCTATCTGCGAAATGTAACTTGGACGCTATCAAATCTCTGCCGCAACAAGAACCCATCTCCACCTTTAGAAGCAGTGAAACAGGTTCTGCCAGCCCTTGTACGCCTCCTACACCATGACGACAAAGAAGTTCTTGCTGATGCATGCTGGGCTATCTCTTACCTAACAGATGGCTCAAATGACCGCATTGAGGTAGTGGTGTGTACTGGAGTTGTGCCACGCTTGGTGCAGTTGCTTGCATCATGTGAATTATCAATAGTGGTAAGTTTTTAATTAGAAATTTAACTCTCTGAATTTCAAATAATATTTAAATTGAGGGAATGCAGGGTGAGTCAGCTTGAAGTGACCAAATCTCAAGAATATACTATTGAGCTACATAAGATATGGGAAAAGATTTTAAAGTGGCAACTTGCTCATGCAGAGGGTGGTGAGTGTATGGACGGAGCTGCCAGAAGCATTGGTGGAGGCAGTACAATTGCAGCCTTTTTAATGGCATCTGGATGGGTATATGGATAGAAGTGTTTAAGGGATATGGGCCAAATGCTGGCAAATTTAAATTAGATTCCCTACAATGTGGAAACAGGCCCTTTGGCCCAACAAGTCCACATAGACCCTCCAAGTCACCCACCCAGACCCATTTTCTTCTGACTAATGCATCTAACACTATGGGCAATTTAGCATGGCCAATTCACCTGACCTGCACATCTTTGGACTGTGGGAGGAAACTGGAGCACCTGGCTAGATGATTTACCATATCTAGTTGGCAAGGACCAGTTGGACAATGGGTCTATTTCTGTGCTGTACAGGTCTATTACACTCATTTTAAATAGCTAACTTAGTGACTCACTCTGTTTGTACTACAAATGTATGGTGGCGAAAGATTCTTCAGTGCAACAGACATTAGTATTAAATTTGGAATTTCTAATGTCTACATGAATAGAATTCTCAAGTCCCTTGTAGGGAGTATTGGATGCCAGTAACTGTCATGTCATCCTTCATTGTAAGGAGGGCCACTTGATCCTGCCTATGTTAGCCCTCCTGAAGACCAATTCATCCACTCATCTGCATATTAAGAAAATGTAGAACTTCTAGTATAGACACTACCTGGACAAATGTAGCAAACAACTTGGCTTAATCTGGTTTTACAGTACCATGTCCCACACCTAAAGGCTACATATATTGAAGTGAGTGTGTCCAGACTTTTTTAAAAACTGAGTACAGGGCTTTTGTCTTTTACCTCATGTTTTTTGCAGCAGTGTAGTTTTTTGTCTCCTCCTTGTAGCTACAAACTTCAGTTTAGCCTGCTGTAGTCATTTCCCCACAAAGGTAAATGGGACTTTTCTTTCCATGCCCCTCAAACCTTGTACACCTAAATCAAATTTCCCCTGAGCCTCCACTGTTTTAGACCATATTCCCAGCCTATTCGCTGCTCAATTTTTATTGTCTTAGCATTTCCTTGTACCCACTCTTGAATTGTTTTCTATAATGAGGTGACCAAAATTAGTGTCTAGCTGTGGCCCAACCCTAATTGTCATTCTATTGTCACCTCCCTTCTCTACTCTATGCTTTGGTAAGTAAAGTATTGTGTGCAGTTTTCACCACCACCAACTTGCTCTACTTTAGAATCTGAATGTTACCCTGGAATATCGAGATATTATAGTTGAACTAGTTACTGATATGACACTACTTGTGAGACTTCAACTCGTGTCCTGGCTTAAAGTGCACTACCACTGCACTACAAATGCTCTTTGGTTTCTATTGTCCCACTTATTATACAGTCCTGAACCTTGTTTTAACTCCCTTCTGGGCTTAATTCCATTTACCACTTCTTTCTCATTGACCAGTCCATTGCTATCTTGCAGACTACAGCTTGCTTGCCAACCAAGTGGCTAACTCGTTATTTGCAAGCATCTTGATGTTGCCCCAACTAAATCCAAATCACTACCATCAAGTGGCAGTCTTTTACTCCACCTCATGCACTCCTGTGGCCTTACAAATATTGAAGACATTTTAGCCTTTATTTTCTGTCACTGAGCCAATTTTTGTATACACTCCCTTAATCCCATGGACATGTAAACATTTTACAGAAGACCCTGTCTAAAAGTCATTTTAGACCAGATGACTACTACACAAGTCCTCCTTGTTACCTCCATTCAGCCAAATTAGTCAAAGCTAGCAAATGTTATCTTAAATCCACTGTCCTTGATTACTCCATGCCTTTTGAGTGGCATACCTTTTGACTCCAATACCTTCTCCTCGGCCAAGGTTAAACTGGCCTGAATTTTTTGTGTAGGAAGCATTTAGGTACTAATTCAATGATCTATCTTGTCAAACTAGCTTAATTCATGTAGTGCATGTGTTTAAACTGAGTTTGGATGACAATAGTAAAGGAATCTGTCACTGCTTTGCTTTTTTGAAGTTGAGCTGTGTGACTAACTGACATAAACTATTAAACATGTTAAGTAATGTTAATACAGGTTTTTGAAGTTCACTTTAACTTTTGCAGACTTTTATGAATCTGACTAGAGACATCCTGCTTTTTTTAATAGAAATTAACTTAATTTTCCTTCACTGTGAGTGGACATAAGAGAATTTAATGCTGGAATTCACTTGCTGAAGCATGTTTTTTCTAATTTTGTTTCCAGACTCCTGGACTCAGGGCAGTGGGCAATATTGTGACTGGTACAGATGATCAGACACAAATTGTCATTGACTCTGGTGTGCTGAGCTACTTTGGTTCTCTACTTATCCATCCAAAGGGCAATATCCAAAAGGAAGCTGCTTGGACAATTTCTAATATTACAGCTGGAAAGCCAGAACAAATCCAAGCAATTATTGACAATGGATTGGTTCCACCTCTTATTCAGTTGCTTAGGAAGGTGAGCAGCCCAAAAGTGTCTGGGCAGTTTCTTTCCAATGGTCATGTTAACTTTTTTATTGGAAACTAACCTCTAGCATGTGAACAGTTTTTGATCAACTTTGCAATGTCATGATAGGATTTTTCTCAAAATACTTGTTACCCAACCTATAGTCCTAGTAAGCTTGCTTGCAACCAATTAGTTTTCCTACTTGTATTCTTTAAATTTGACAACATCCATCATTTCCCCTGTATTTACTATGGGATCCTAAGGGTGCATATCTTTAAATTTGGCATGAGGATTGAGAAGTGAAATTTTTACAGGAGAAATTCCACTTGGACAATTAGGACCACAAAATTTTTCAGTCCTACTGAACCATAGGGCTGATGTGTCTGCGTTTTAATGGTTTAACCTGAGGGTCACCACTCCTCAGGCAGGGGAAAGATTAGGAGAGGCCTTCATGGTAATTGAACCCATGCTGTGAGCATCATTCTACCTTGCAACCAATCCTTAACAAAACAGGTAAACTGTACACTAAGGTTTTAAGAACTAAGTTTTTAAGATCACTTCATTGATCTAGATTAGAAATGTAGCTTGCACAAGGTTCTCCTTGCCACAAGAATATCTAATTGCAACTTGAACTATTGTTAGACTCCTATTGAGCAATGACAACTCCTCCTGTCACTTGCATGACAAAATGCTGCATAAACATTTTCTGCCACTACAGCTCAGTAATGTCATTGAGTTAATCCTCAGTGCTGCAACTAGTTTTTATTTTAGTACTACACTGAAATGTATACAATGGGAGCATTACAGACAATGTCTGTCTGAATATCTTAAATTCATACTCAATTCAAATGAACAAGGATCCTGATGTCATTTGACTCCAGCTGCTGCCAAGCTACACTTTTTTGTATTAATTACAAGCAACCTGTATGACTCTTTAACTTTTAATTTACAGGGTGACTTTAAATCTCAAAAAGAAGCTGTCTGGGCTGTGACAAACTACACCAGTGGTGGTACAATCCAACAAATTATCTACCTTGTTCAGTCTGGAGTTATTGAGCCATTATTGGCCCTGTTAGCAGTCAAAGACTGCAAGACTATCCAAGTCATTTTAGATGCTATTGCCAATATATTCCTGGTAAGATTTTTTATTTTAACTAACTACTGGGGTCCACAAGCTGTCCTTTTCACCTTGAGTGCTATACACTGGCTCATGGCCCAAACGTCAATTCTCCTCCTTGGATGCTGCCTGACCTGTGCTTTTCCAGCAACACATTTTCAGCTCTGATCTCCTCTCCAGCATCTGCAGTCCTCACCTTTCTCCTGCTATACACTGGTATGCAGTAATAAGGGACTACAAAAAGTGGCATCTTGTAACATACTAGTTGGGGAAAATCAACATTACAAAATGCTCATGGTTGTTGTCTCAGCATACTAATATTGTGCAAATCTTGCTTTAAGTACTTGCTGGTGATTTTGACATGTCTAAATTGTACTCCCCTATGGAACTAAGCAACAAGGGCAGGAGGGGTGATGTTTTAAATTTTATATCTGGCAAGATTGCAAGCTTTGATGCATTAACTTAATTCTGTCAACCCATACTTAACTCCAAAGCCTGGTTTTCATTGCATGTTTATTCCACAGGCTGCAGAAAAAGTTAATGAGACAGATAAGCTCTCTCTCATGATAGAGGAATGTGGAGGTCTTGATAAAATTGAAGCTCTGCAATCTCACGAAAATGAGCAGGTGTACAAAGCTTCCCTGAACTTGATAGAAAAATACTTTTCTGAAGAGGTAAGTGGAAGTACTTGAAGTTGAATCCAATTTCATCCCATTCATTGGGAAGTTGCCATTTCAGTCATGGAGTTAAATTAGTGTGATGGTTTGTTTTTTGACTTGGATCACCCCTATTTCAGCATCTGAAACCTTGCACTCAGCTGGTGAAATTGCACTTAATCACAAACATTGAATTTGAACAAACCAGTAATGAGAACTTTAATCACCTAAGATTCCCTTTTGCAGATTTGTTGCTATAACCTGAATTGATTAAAATCTGTCTCTGAACTGTTACCAGACCATGACTTTATTTGGAAGCTATTTCTTCTGTCTTCAATATAATTGACTCTTATTTTACAAGATAATCTAGCACTAATGTTTGCTCTCTTTTTAGACTGAGGAAGACCAGAATGTTGTGCCAGATGCTACTGAAGAAGTTTTTACATTTCAGGCTGAGAATCCTGCTGTGACTTTTGAATTTTGAATGACAACATTTCTAACTACTTTCTATTCGTCACTATTTTGTATCTGTCAAATGTAGTCTACATTTCATACTTAATCCTTGACTATCCACTTTGTACATTTTGTATAAAATTTTTCAACTTCTGTAATTAAACTTTGAAATGTAAATACTCCAACTTTTTAAAGTATCTGTACTCTTACCATCTGGTATGGAGTGCAGTAGTCAGTTTTTGTTTTAATTGAAACCATTTAGAATTAATAAAGTCTTTTGAAAATCCTAAACTTAACTAGTAATGGTAATTAGGAATTTATAATCATGACTGCTTTAACAGACCCAAGGTGCATGATGTGATGGATACTTAAGCAAGGAGTTATCCTGTTTTGAATAATTGAGTCTCTTACTTCAACCATTCTAACCCTGGCCATTTCATGGTCAGGTGAAGTTTAGTGTATAAGTTGTTTAGATTTTCTTTTTTAAATTGAATTCAAATTCTGTCAGCTGGATTTAAGCTGGTTTTCAAGGATTTTTGACCCATCAACAGTTTGCAATTGTTTCAGCTCCAACTCTCCAGTTCCTCAAGCTGTAAATATAAGATGTTTGCTCTGGATCTGTTCTAAGTCAACTAACAAGTTATCAGCAAAACAACAATTAAAAAGTGCAGAAAATGTCTTTAGTGGTATGGTGCTTAAAAGCTCTGTCAGCAAAACAAAGGAGCTGGTCATTGACGTCAGGAAACTTATGCAGAGGACATGCCCTGTCTGTATCAATGGTGCTGAGGCAGAGATATTTAAGAGCTCACTAGTCTGAGGAGTAAATATCATCAATCTGTTTGGTCCACTCATGCTTACAGCATTCTCATTTTTACTGCCTCAGAAGGGTAAGGAAGTTGAGTATATCTACAATGACTCAGCAATTTTTAATAGCTGAGACACCAGATGCACCACAACATGGTATGGCAACAACTTTTTGCCCAGTCCATCACAGCAGCCAGCCTTCTCTCCATTGGCAGTGGTAAGTATAGACAGTCAATGTAATCAAAGACCCCCTCTCACCCTAGTTGTACTCTAACCCTCTTCCATTGGGCAGAAGATTCAAAAGTTTTTGAAAATATGTACCAATAGATTCAGAAACTGTTGCTTTTTCCCCACTGATATCAGACTTTTGAATGACTTAATGCTGATTTTTCTTTCCCTGTATATTCTATAACTGGATCACTATTTTACATTTTGTTCTATACTCTAATGTACTTGTACTTGTGTAAGCTATGATTTGTCTGGATAGCATACTAAACAATACTTTTTTCACTATCTTGGTACATGTGGCAATCAAGTCAATTGATGTCCAGTTTCCACATCATCCATCCTGCCATTTCTATTCTGATTTATGCATTAACTACCTACTTTTGAGTTTTTTTTTTATAAACTGTCAACAATATAAATTTAAAGTTGTTCTTTATTGAGAAAAGATAACAATGGAGCCCTAACCACAAACTGAAGTCTTTACTTTTCAGGCTTGTGAATAGATCTGGTTTTTAAATGTTCAAGGGGTATATCTGTCTCAAGCCAAAGTAAGATAGTATCTTTTTTTTTATGAGCCTTGTATTACATCTTTGTATCTTTAGGGAGTCTTTAGGTTTGGAGATTAACCAACACTGTTCCTTTGTTTCATGAAGGGCAACTGAGGCCATCTGGAAAATTACAAGTGGTGAGCCTTGCATCAGTGGTAGGGAAATTATTGGAGAACCTTTTATGGAAAAGATTTATATTCATTTGGGGAAAAATTTGGATTTATTAGTGATAAGAGCTAAGACGTAAGAGCTAAATCCAGCCTCACTAACTAGTCCACTTGTGTAAAGTTATCAGTCTCCAATTGGTGTTCAAATTTCTAAAGCAATACTTTATTTGATATTTGGCTGTTTTCACTGTCAAAAAGAGAAACAGAGAAGTACGAGGCTTTACGTGTTTTTTCTTCGGAATCAAAACCATAAAAGATCTCAGCCCACAGGGGTGAGTTAATGAAGCTACAAACTTCATGAAGAGTATTTAGCTTGGGTTCTTGCTCTTCTCCAGGATTCCTGAAGGTTTTTAGTTTGAACACCGTTTTGCCTGCTTAATACTGACAGCAACTTAAAGGCTGCTATCATCATTTTTCTGTTCATAAAACAGGTGAACACAATTTGCCTTTTGAGATTATGGTCACAATTTTGAAACTGGGGATCTTATCATCTTACAGTTTTAACTCAATTGTATTAGATTCAATCTCAAAAAAGAGCTAATTAATTTTTTTCATTGCTGGGTGCACTGTGTTGGTCATCTCCCTAAATAAGCTTAATCTGATGTTGTTGACCATTATATTGATTAATTCAGTATTAATTAGCTAGGTGTTCTTTAGCCCTCTTTATATTTTAAAATTAAACAAAGCACCTGTCCATTTATTACGTGACTCAGTTTTGAAAAACTATTCAATTCATAGCATTTTCATGGCTCATGATCTGTTGATTGCAATATAATTTTAAAATGAAACTTTTAAAAAATCTTTTTCATTGGCTGTGGGTGTCAATGGGAAGACCAGCAATTGTTGCCCCATCCCTAATTGCCCTTGAATTGAATAGCTTTCTCAGTCATTTCTGAAGGTAGTTACAAGTCAATCTCATTGTTATTGGTCTGGAGTCACATTTACACCAGATTGGATAAGGATGGCCTAAAGGCCATTGACTGAAACCAGATGGGTTCCAGAAAAACAATGATAGCTGTCATTGATTTAATTTATGGATTATTAATTGAATTTAAGTACCACCAATTGCAAGGTGGGATTTGAACCCATGTTCCTACAGCATTCAATTGGACCTTTCTACTATTAGGCCAGTGATACTACCATTATTTCACTACCCTTCCCATCAATGTTTACCTTCTCAAGCTGTTGATGCTCTAATGGAAACTGGGTTCACTATTTTTGATTTCAATGCTCTCCAGTGCATCTCCTCCTTTTCACTTCTAAAATGCAACAAGGACAAATCCCCCAGTCCTCACCTTCCACCCCACCAACCTCCGCATACATTGCATCATCCTTTTGCCACGTCCGCCACCTCCAAACGGGACCCACCACCAAAGATATATTTCCCTCATCACCCCTATCAGTGTAACGGAGAGGCTGTTCCCTACATGACTCCCTCATCAGGTCCACCTTCCCCCCCCCCCCCCCTCCCCATCAGCCCACACCCCACTCCTGGCACCTTTCCCTGCCACTGCAGGAAGTGCAAAACCTGTGCCCACATCACTCCCCTCACCTGCATCCAAGGCCTCAAGGGATCCTTCTATCTCCATCAGAAATCTACCTGTACCTCTACCAATGTCATCTACTGCATCCGTTGCACCCGATGTGGTCTCCTCTACATAAGGGAGACAGGATGCCTTCTTGTGGATCGTTTCAGAGAACATCTCTGGGACACCCACACCCACACAACCCCACCACCCTGTGGCTGAACAGTTCAACTCCCCCTCCCAGTCTGTCAAGGACATGAAGGTCCTGGGCCTCCTCACAGCAAATCCGTTACCTACCACCTGATGGCTGGAGGAAGAATACCTCATATTCTGCCTTGGGACCCTGCAACCACACAGAATAAATGTGGATTTCAACAGCTTCCTCATTTCCCCTCCCTCCCCACCATGTTATCCTAGTCCCAAGCCTCCAAATCGGCACCACCTTTCTGACCTGTCCATCATTTCCCCCCCCCCCTCTCTGACCTATCACTTTTTCCCTCACGTTCATCCACCTATCGCTTTCTCAGCTACCTTTTCCCCCCCCCCCCCCCCCCCCCCCCCCCCCCAATCCCACCTCCTCCCATTTATCTCTCAGCCCTGGCCCACAAGCCTCATTCCTGATGAAGGGCTTATGCCCGAAACGTCAATTCTCCTGCTCCTTGGAAGCTGCCTGACCCAATGTGCTTTCCCAGCAACACACACTCTCGACTCTGATCTCCAGCATTTGCAGTCCTAATTTTCTCCTAGTCTCCTGAAAACCTAATACATTTCATCCGCTAGTTTTCCCTTGTCTATTCTACCAGTTACTACAAGACCATAAGCCATAGGAGTGGAAGTAAGGCCATTTTTCCCATCGAGTCCACTCCGCCATTCAATCATGGCTGATGGGCATTTCAATGCCACTTACCCGCACTCTCCCTTAATTCCTTGTGAAATTAAGAATTTTTCAATCTCGGCCTTGAAGACACTTAATGTCCTGGCTTCCACTGTGCTCCATGGCAATGAATTCCACACGCCCACCATTTTCTGGCTGAAGAAATTGTCCTCATTTCCGTTTTAAATTGATCCCCCTCTAATTCTAAGGCTGTGCCCACAGGTCCTAGTATCCCTGCCTGACGGAAACAAATTCCCAGCGTCCACCCTTTCTAAGCCATGCATTATCTTGTAAGTTTCTATTAGATCTCCCCTCAACCTTCTAAACTCTAACAAATACAATCCCAGGATCCTCAGCCGTTCATTCCAGAGATCATCTGTGTGAATCTTCATTGGACATACTCCAGTACCAGTATGTCCTGAGGTGTGGGGCCCAAAACTGGACACAGTATTCTAACTGGGGCCTAACCAGAGCTTTATAAAGTCTCAGTAACACATTGCTGCTTTTATATTCCAATTCTCTTGAGATAAATGACAACATTGCATTTGCTTTCTTAACCACGGACTCAACTTGCAAGTCAACCTTAAGAGAATCCTGGACTAGCACTCCCAGATCCCTTTGTACTTTGGCTTTAGGAATTTTCTCACCGTTTAGAAAATAGTCCATGCCTGTATTCTTTTGTCCAAAGTGCAAAGCTCACATTTGCTCACTTGAATTTCATCAGCCATTTCCTGGACCACTCTCCAAAACTGTCTAAATCTTTTTGCAGCCTCCTCACCACCTCAGAACTACCTGCCTGTCCGCCTAACTTCGTATCATCGGCGAACTTCGCCAGAATGCCCTGAGATTGCTATCTTTGAGGTCCTAATTTTTAATTTACATCCTAACTCCCTATATTCTGTTTGTAGGACCTCAAAATGCCTAGTAAGTTTGGTAAGTATGACTTGTTTTTCATAAACTCATGCTGGCTTTGTCCAATCCCATTAACGCTTTCCAAATGTTCTGCTATCACATGTTTTATATTAAACTAGCATTTTCCCCATTAATGATATTAGGCTAATGATTTTAGCTGCATTTTGCACTATGGTCCCTTCTAGCTTCCTACTCAGATCCCCATCCCCTTATCATTCTAGTTTAAGCCCTCCACAATAATACCAGCAAACATCACCCTTCCGCCCCCTCCCCCCCACCACACCCTCTAACCCATCCTTCTTGTACTGATCCCACTTTCCTCAGAATCTGTCCATAGTTCCAGGTATTTGAATCCTTCCCTCCAACATAATTTATTTAGTAATTCTGAGATTGCTATCATTGAGGTCCTAATTTTTAATTTACATCCTAACTCCCTATATTCTGCTTGCAGGACCTCATTCCTCTTTTACTTATGTCATTGGTACTGATCTGTACCACTGGCTGTTCACCCTTCCTTTTCAGAATGTCCTCCAGCTGCGTTCCTCCATTCTTGACCCTGGTACCAGGGAGGCAATATACCATCCTGGATTTTCTTTTGCAGTTGCAGAAAGACCTGTCAGTTCCCTTTACTCTTGAGTGTCCTATTACTATAGCACTGCCATTCTTCCTCCTCACCTCATGCACCAGATCCACACATGGTGCCATGGACTTGGCTTCTGCTACTATCCCATAAGATGTCTATTCCTTCTACAGTTTCCAAAATGGTATACCTTTTAGAGAGGGAATGGCCACAAGGGACCCCTGCACTAACCTGCCTTCCTTTATTCTGCCTGGTGCTTGCCCATTCTTTTCTGTCTGTTCAGTCTTTATCTGTGGTTTGACAACTTTACTGAGTGTACTGTCTATGACAAGCTCAGCGTCATGGATGCTTCATGACAATCTCAGCATTGTGGATGCTCCTCAGTGAATTTACCCTCCATTCTAGCTCCAAAATATGGTTTGTCGGTTACTGCAGCTGGACACACATATGTTTGCCAGGAACACTGGATGTATGCATAACTTTGCTTATAGCACAGGAGAGCACATCACGGTTGTGATTTCTGCTGCCACAACTTCCCTTTAGCTTAAGCATATTAGTTATTCCCTTTAAATAATACTCTGTTCTAATCCAAACACTCCCACTACAAAATGAGGTCCTTGCTTTTAATCTTTGCCAAGACCTTACTTTAAGTCTTTACTTCCTCTATGTTCCATTTATTATCTTATTATATTGGCCTTAACTTTTTCTGTTGAATCCAAGTGCAATTACTTGTTTAAAAAATATACACTTTTCTAATTTACAGCAATTTGCAGACAATCCTTAACAGTAGTTTCACAACAATCAGTGAATGAATGGTTTTCCTGAGGAGTCACTCTATTTTTAACTGTTTCGAATTCAGTGCCAGCTGCTCTCGCACAGGTACTGCGTCTCTCTGACATTCAAGTTCGGTGATATATGCCTCAAGCCTCTGCCATGAGTTATATATTCCCATTCTGTACTGCTCCCTCACAAGTACTGCTATGTCTCTGACTCCCCAGATAACCTTCCAAAAATTCAATATATCAGCTAGTGGACTTAGATTTTCTGTGATGTCACTTGTGTTTTTTTCCCAGAACAACTGACCATAGGACATTTTCCAGACTTCTTCATTGCAATGCTCACTGCAGGTCATTCTTCCCAGACTGCTTTACTATGCTGCTGCCTATGGGACATTCTTCCCAGACTGCCTCACTGCAATGCTGACTGCAACTCTTCCCAAATCACACCCAATTAACTTTTGGTATATCCATCACACTTCCATTAGATCTCAGGAACCCCTTCAGACTACACTATATGACAATAGATTCCCCTTTCAAATAAATCAATATGTAATTAAAAAAAAACAAAACATACAAAGTGACAATGTTATATTATTTTGTTTTCTTGGCTAATGTTCTATAGGGAAGAAAACAGATTGATTTTTTAAATTCAGTTTATTATTGTCATATCTACATAGGTACTACTTGCAGTACAGGCAGATCATATCATAGAAGGTACATAAGGGTAACAGAACAGAGTGAGGACTACAATGTTATGGCTGCAGAGAAGGTGCACAAAGAGTGAGATCAAAATTAAATTTAAAATTTGAGAGGTTCATTCAGACATCTAATAACAGCGGGGAAGAAGCTGTTCTTGAATTTGTTGGTACATGTGTTTAAGCTTTTGTATCTTCTGTCTGACAGAAGGGAAATAACCAGCTTGGGAGGGATCTTTGATTATGATGGCTGCCTTTCCAAGGCAGCGTGAAGTATAGATGGAGTCAACTGTGTGATTGACAATCTCTGTAGTTTCTTATGATACTGAGCAGAGCAGTTGCCGTACCAAGCCCTGATGCATCTGGATAGAATACCTTCTATGGTGCATCTACAAAAATTGGTAAGAGTCTTTACTGACATGCTGAATTTCCTTAGCCTCCTGAGGACAAAGAGGCGTTGTGCTTTCTTGGCCGTCATATCAATCTGGGTGGACCAGGACAGATTGTTGGTGATTATCACTTCTAGGAACTTGATGCTCTTGACCATCTCCACCTCAGCTCCATTGATGTAGACAGGAGTATGCCCTCCACTTTGCTTCTTGATGTCAATGAGCAGCTCTTTCATTTTGCAGATGTCAAGGTAGAGATTGTTATCTTTACACCATACCACTAAGCACACAATCTCTTTCCTGTATTCTGTCTTATCATTGTTTGTGATCCAGTCTACAACAGTAGTGATGTAAGCGAACTTGTAAATGGAGTTAGAATGAAATTTGGCCACACAGTCATGAATGTACAGGTAGTACTGTAAGGGGCTGAGTACACAGTCTTGCAGGGTGTCAATATTGAGTATTATTGTAAAGCAAGTGCTGTTGCCTATTCTCACTGATTGCAGTCTGTTGGTCAGGAGTACAAGGAACCAGTTGCAGAGGGCGGAGCACAGACTTAGGTGTCAGAGTTTGGAGATTAATTTGGTTGGAATAATATGTTGAAGCCAGAGCAGTAATCAATAAGTAGGAGCCTGGGGAGCTGATGGATATAGATCCTTAGAAGATAGGCAACAGGTTTGGAAAGAGCATCTGGATCAGCACAGGCTTGGAGGGGCGAATTTTCTTTGTTATTTTTGTTCTTTGTTCTTGTTATCCAGATGTTCCAGGGACGAGTGCACTGTCAGGGAGATGGCACTTGCCATAGATCTGTTGCAATGGTAGGTGAATTACAAATATCAAGGCAAGTTGGCAATAGTCATTGAAGCATGCTGCATGAGCTTTCTTTGGTACTGGGTTGATTGTGGGAACTTCAGATCATAGTAAGGAGAGATTAAAAATGTCAGTAAATACTCTTGTCAGATGGTACGTGCAGGATCTGAATGCACAGCCGGGGACTCCATCTGGTATGCAGAGGTGACCGAGGGAACAGATGCATCCGAGGCTTCTGTTCGAAATGAGCATAAAATGCATTTAGTGCATCAGGGAGGGATGTATTTTTGTCCGCTATTCCATTCTGCTTTGCATTGTAACCCATTATGTCTCCTTGCCACAAACAGCAAGTGTCCAAACTGCCATCCTTACTTGGTCTGCCCTATATGTGACTCCAGAACAACAACAATGTGGTTGATTCCTAACTGTCCTCTGGACAATAAATGCTGACCTACCATCAATGCCCAGTTCTTTGACAAGAATGAAAAAATTTAAAGCTCCAAGCATCCTTTTACACACATTCTTAGAACTTGCTCCTTTCTTTGTAAAGGAATCAGATAGCTGGCTGCAGTTATCCACGCATTTCAATTTCATAATTTCTCCATTCTCTAGCTTCTGTTTTAAAGTTGCAATATCAATTCTCAATCTTTTTATTTACACATTTTGTTGAAATGTATATTATCCCATAGTGACTTGCTATCAGTATAGTACTCAGTGGGTGTTGCTGCGGAATCCCCTTATAAAATTTCTTCTGCTGTGACTGTAATGATGTCACCAGATGGACTTCATAGAATATGGGTATCCTGATTGGGAATGTTGAACCTGGTCCAATCAGGGAGCCCTGGCTGACAGATATAAATGGGAGTGCCTTCCCCCTCCAACTCTATTTTGATTTAGTCCCTACCCTCCCCATCACTGTTTTGATCACACAGCATTGCCCTTTGATGTGAAGGGCAGTGCTTGTCACTGGCCACTCGGGTGTTTTTCATATCTTCCTGGTGGTGGAAATTGAATAAAGATTCGTGCACTTTGTGTCTTTTCACTGTGTCTCACACTTGCACACACACACACCATGGGTGCTGGGGAATAAAAATAAGCACTACCGCAGTTAGGCGGTAGTGTGGGGGATTAAAAAAAAAACTGCAAAAAAAAAATAATAAAAAAAAAATAAATGGGAGTGCCTTCCCCCTCCAACTCTATTTTGATTTAGTCCCTACCCTCCCCATCACTGTTTTGATCACACAGCATTGCCCTTTGATGTGAAGGGCAGTGCTTGTCACTGGCCACTCGGGTGTTTTTCATATCTTCCTGGTGGTGGAAATTGAATAAAGATTCGTGCACTTTGTGTCTTTTCACTGTGTCTCACACTTGCACACACACACACCATGGGTGCTGGGAAAAAAAAAGAAAAAAAAAATAAAAAAAAAATAAAAAAAATAAATAGGGGATACGTTAGGGCCCGGGTGTCAAAAAAAATAAAAAAATAAAAAACAAGCCTCATGACAATCAGGTCAACTCCCTCCACCCCACCATTGTAACACCCCATCTAGCTACTAACCCCCTTTGGGGAAGGAAATCTGACTCGTTTTCCTGATTTAGCCTCTGTGTGACTCCAAACCCAAAATGATAAAAAAAAATAAATGGGAGTGCCTTCCCCCTCCAACTCTATTTTGATTTAGTCCCTACCCTCCCCATCACTGTTTTGATCACACAGCATTGCCCTTTGATGTGAAGGGCAGTGCTTGTCACTGGCCACTCGGGTGTTTTTCATATCTTCCTGGTGGTGGAAATTGAATAAAGATTTGTGCACTTTGTGTCTTTTCACTGTGTCTCACACCTGCACACACACACCATGGGTGCTGGGGAAAAAATAAGCACTACCGCAGTTAGGCGGTAGTGTGGGGGTTTTAAAAAAAAGAAAAAAAAAGAAAGAAAAAAAAAAGGATAAAAATAAATAAATAAATGGGAGTGCCTTCCCCCTCCAACTCTATTTTGATTTAGTCCCTACCCTCCCCTTCACTGTTTTGATCACACAGCATTGCCCTTTGATGTGAAGGGCAGTGCTTGTCACTGGCCACTCGGGTGTTTTTCATATCTTCCTGGTGGTGGAAATTGAATAAAGATTCGTGCACTTTGTGTCTCTCACTGTGTCTCACACCTGCACACACACACCATGGGTGCTGGGGAAAAGAAAAACCACTACTGCAGAAAAAAAAGAAAAAAAAAGTAAAAAAAGAAAGAAAAAGAAAAGAAAAAAAAATGAGTGCCTTCCCCCTCCAACTCTATTTTGATTTAGTCCCGACCCTCCCCTTCACTGTTTTGATCACACAGCATTGCCCTTTGATGTGAAGGGCAGTGCTTGTCACTGGCCACTCGGGTGTTTTCCTACCTTCCTGGTGGTGGAAATTGAATAAAGATTCGTGCACTTTGTGTCTCTCACTGTGTCTCACACCTGCACACACACACACCATGGGTGCTGGGGAAAAAATAGGCACTTCCGCAGTTAGGAAAAGAAAAAAAAAATGGGAGTGCCAGAGGTTATGTTTCTTCTGAGAGCTAGCTCTGAAGAAGCCGTACTATGTACACTATGCACATGTCAATAAACAGTGACTTGTTGACGGGATACTGGCATCCGTGGAATTATTTCATTTTTCAATACCTTTGTTCTGGAAAAAACTATACCACCTCACCAAGAACAACTCTTCTCATGATTTTAGTTTCCCAAATTAAAGAGCAAATTTTACTTACCATGCCCACAGAAAAAAAAATTATAAACTCTCTTGCATTTTATTTATTAATTCACTGACCAGCATTTATTGCCTGTTCCCAGTTGCTGTTGAGAAGGTAGTGAAGAGCTTCCTTTTTGAACCACTGCAGTCCATTTGCTGTAGGTCGACCCACAATGCAATTAGGATGGGAATTCCATGATTTTGACCCAGCGACAGTGAAGGAACAGTGAGATATTTCCAAGACAGGATGGTGACTGACTCGGAGGGGAAGTTGCAGGTAATGGTGTTCCAATGAATCTGCTGTCCTTGTCCTTCCAGATAGAATTGGTAATAGGTTTGGAAGATGCTGTCTAAGAATCTTTGGTGAATTTCTGCAGTGCTTCTTGTCGATAGTACTGCTGCTACTGAGGGTTGGTGGTGGAGCGTGGATGCTTGTGGATGTCGTCGCAATGAAGTGGGCTGCTTTGTCCTGGATGGTGTCAAGCTTCTTGAATATTATTGGAGGCTGCACCCATCCAGACAAGTGGGGACTATTCCATCATGCTCCTGACTTATGCTTGTAGATGGTGGCCAGGCATTCAGGAGCCAGGAGGTGAATTAGTCACCATAGAATCCCTAGCCTCTGACCTGTTCTTATATGTGGTGAGTCCAGTTGAGTTCCTGGTCAATGATACTGATTCAGTGATGGTAACACCATTGCATGCCAGGGAATAGTGGTTAGATTGTCTCTCAATGGAGATGGACTTTGCCTGGCATTTGCATGGTGTGAATGCTACTTGTCAGCCCAAGCCTGGATATTAAGCAGATATGCTTCAGTATCTGAGGAGTGTTGAATGATGCTCAACATTGTGCAGTCATCAGCGAACATATCCACTTCAGACGTTAAGATGGATGGAAGATCACTAATGAAAATTCTTGGGCCTCGGACACTACTCTGAAGTCTTGCAGAGATATATTGGAGCTAAGATGACTGACCTCCAATAACCACAACCATCTTTTGATGTACTAGCTATGGATCCTACCAGTGGGAGAGTTTGCCCCCTGTTCCCCTTTGATTCCAGTTTTGTTAGGGCTCCTTGATGCCACACTTGATCAAATGTGGCTTGATGTCAAGGGCTATCACTCTTAGATCACCTCTGGAATTCAGCTCTTTGTCTATATTTGAACCAAGGCTGTAATGAGATCAAGAGTTCAGTGGCCCTGGTGGAGGCCAGACTGGATGTAACTGATTCTGGATTAGTGGTGCTGGAAGAGCACAGCAGTTCAGGCAGCATCCAAGTAGCTTCGAAATTGACGTTTCAGGTAACTGAGACAATTATTGCTGAGCAGGTGCTGTTTATTAGTACCTGTTGATGACACCTTTCATCACTTTACTTATGGGATGGTAATTGGCCAGTTTGATTTACTCTGACTTTTGTGTACAGGATATATCTGAGCAAGTTTCCATATTCCAAAAGAGAAAATGCTGGAAAATCTCAGCAGGTCTGGCAGCATCTGTAAGGAGAGAAAAGAGCTGATGTTTCAAGTCTAACTGACCCTTTGTCAAAGCTGGGATGATTTGAAGTAAAAGTTGTTGAGAGAGAGAACAAGTTCAGCCAGGTGGAGGAGAGTGGTGGTGGATGAAGATTGTTCGGGCCTCTTTTCGAGAAAGAAGCAAAGAGCATTCAAGCCGTGTTGGTGTGGGATGGAGGTGTAAAGAGATTGCCCACCCATGTTGAATAGAAGGTGGTTAGGGCCTGCGAATTGAAAGCTGTCAATGTGTCGCAGGGCATCAGAGGAATCCCGGATGTAGGTGGGGAGGGAGTGAACCAGAGGAGTAAGGATGGAGTCAAGGTAGGACGAAAAAAGTTCAGTGGGGCAGGAGCATGCTGACATATTTTCCAGCATTTTCTCTTTCCAGCATCCGCAGTAATTTGCTTTTATCCAATTTTCCATATTGTCAGGTAGATGCTAAAGTTGTAACTATACTGGAAGAGCTTGGCCAGAGGAGCGGCAAGTTCTGGTGCACATGTCTTCAGTACAATTGCTGGAATGTTGTCAGGGACCATAGCCTTTGCAGTATCCAGTGTTCTTCTGATATCACGTGGAGTGAATTGAATTGGCTGAAAACTGGCATCTGTGATGCTGGGGAACATTGGAAGAGGCTGCATCCTGAATTTTCACTTTTTGTTGTCAAATGGCTTTCACACAGAACCCTCTTCAACTCTGTGCTTAACAGCTATATCCCTTGTTTTATTTAAAAAATCTTTATTATTAGCCATATGAGAAAGGTAGAAAATTGAATGAGTAAATTAGAAAAAAATGAAAAAGAGGAATGCCAAAATTACAGTGAAATTTTAATTAATGTTGTGAAAAGATTTAAAAATTTTGAAAATAAAATTCTTGCTATCTTGAAATTATTGTGATTTCTGTGGACATTATAGACACTTCACCCTGTATCATACATGCAAGCAATTTTCTTTTGTTAGGGTTTAAATCATATTTGTCAAACTTCTCCTTTGCCAATTTCACTGATCCACTTCTATACTGCTCTTGGTCCCTCTTCACTACCTATCTGTCTCCACTTATGCATTTCTCAGTTTCAGCAGCAATGTGGCGTATGAAGGATTTAAACTGCACCCTTTAGTGTCACAATGCCATGCACTGTGATCCAGTATGTTCCAGTAGGGACAATGACAATTTGGACAAATAATCCAATGTGATTGAATGATTTGAGAATGACAGATTGTGGCATATGTGGTAGAATTACACAATGAAACACTTAATGCTATGTTTGCCTATTTATATTGCATTTGGCATGTAATTTTCATTAGCTAAAGGGAACTGTAAAATATTATGGCACACTAGTAATGTAGAAAGGTATTTGTCTTTGGCATTGCTAAAGATTTAGACATGCTGAATGATTGGCAGAAAGCTCTCACCCAAGAGCCACTGATTAAAAGATGAGGCATGTTGGTAATCTGCCACCCATTTGAAAAAAAAGGCCTCTGCAGGGTGCATAAAAAACAGTACAGTCAATCCTTAGTGCTGGAACACATTAATAGTACATTGTTTGTTGCCAATTACTTCCCATATGGTGAATCACTGAGTTCAATCAGTCTGTTGTAAGGAGACACCAAATGAAGGACAGGATTCCATGAAGACAGTCATGTCTTGCATGCTTCCCAGTCATTACTATTAGAGCAGAACTGAAGAAAGTCTAATGCAGATCATCTGCTCACACCCAATCAATTATGGTGCAATTATATTCAAGAATGGGGAAATGATCAACAAAAGAAATACTTTGATACTGTCCTTTAAATTAACAAATAAATGGGCAAGGTTGCTTAAAGTGCTCAAATGATTGCAAATGATTTTAATGTGCAAAGGAATTCATATTTTTCAGAGTGTCCAAATTGCTAAGGAACAGACAGAGGCAGCAGCACAGAGAAACTGAAGTGCAGAGTACAAATTAGACAAAAAGAATTATTAACAAGTAAAATTCACTTGTACTAAAGGTAGTTACCAAAACACGCCTGAATGCTTGTAATGCAGAAGGGCAGTATTACAGAAAGGTGATAGATTTGTAGCTCACAGTAACAAGGAATCAGAGTGTAAAACAGTCCTGAAAATTCATTAAACCAAAGAGAAAAGAATGAATGAGAATAAAGAGCTATTAATGAAACTGGGGCAGACAATTTCATGAGAGACTGAGTGCCTGAGTCTCAATGTGGGAGTTAGAATAGATGGATTGAGAGAAGAGGTAGATGCAGTGAGGTGTGACAACCACCATGAGAGAGGACTAGAAAGAGATCAGAAAGACACTGAGCTAGGGAATTAGTTATATGGAGACAAGCACATTGTCTTTCAGGCTTGTCACCTGAAAACAAGCTTTACAAGAGGGCGTTCAGTGTGGCTTGGTCATGTTTGGTTATCACATTGTCATGACTATTAGGACAGAAATTGATACCAGTTATTTTTCACAGGATGTCAGTTGGAAGTAAGATACTGGTTGAATATTCCCCCAATAGAAGAGGTGGTTGTAGTTACAGAAGAAACCTTGATCAACATTTGTTATTGCTCTTCTAACAGCAAACTTACCAATGAGGGAAAGCTACGAACAGCATTCTATTCTGGCCTCTTGATCACAGCTTCGAGAACCCTAAAAAGGTAGCAAAATGTATACAGGTCATTTGGCTATAACACGAATTTCGTTCACGCAAATTTGCTGTAAAGGGATTAACTAGGGACACTGTTTCTAATGTGCGAACATTTAACACATGTGTTGGATATGACAAGATTACATCGCCAACACTTTAAATGCTGTTTCTAAAGTGTGATCTTTCTATAATGTGGGGTTGCACAAGAACACAACCATTGCGTTATAGAAGAACTACCTTTTTCAAAAGGCTGCTTTTGTATTCGACTTTCTAACTTTAGCCAAAGTACAGGCTGCGATAATATCAGTAGGAGGCGCTAATGGATTATTTGTCCATTCCAAGCATCATTGTGAGAATAGTTCTTATTCAGAAAAAGAAATGAGCAATAATTAAAACAGAATAATTTTTGCTTCTTAAGGACCTTATAAAGATCAATGAGAAGACTGTGTAGCACTGTCATACGCATTGTTAAGTTGATCATAGATGGGTTTTCTGACATTGTCATCATCAGATATCTTTTTGTATTGCAAAAGATAACTAGGATGGTCAGCAATATAGAGGGGGCATGATTCACAAAATAGTTTTCACAAAATTAGCTCAGTTTGGATTTGAGCATGATAAAGGAGCAGTACTTGTTAAAACCCAAGATCAGCAAGGAGGCTGTGACTGGAATTCGACACGAGGTCCATGCATGAAAACCATCTACAGTAAACTGCAGTATCACTGCACTGTAGGTTAACACTGTCCTTCAACAGGATTCACAAAAATCTCACTGTTTAACAGCCTTTTTTTTCAATACTACTGTATTATTCACACTGTTAGATTCATATTTGTCCAGCAATGTTGTTAATGTGGTGTGAATACAACGCACAAGCTGTTTGAAAGTTGTTGGCTTGAACCAGCTACAACAAATAGAAACAAGTTAGTTAGAAGTTTAAATGTGACTTTAAAAGATATCGGTGGTGTTCCTCGATGTTCATGGACAATTAGTTTCTGAAAGTAGCACTGAAATATTTTGAATTTTCTTTCTGAGTTATGTGATGAGATGATGTTGCCAGCTGATGAGGATAGGTGACTGTTTATATGTTGTGATGAGAAAACAACTCTCAGCTTTTCCTGCAATATTTCAGCAAGAAGTGATTCAAATCCATTTCCTCAAAATGCTGATTATTCCTTTAAATTCAAATTTTAGTAAACAGGTTTTGTTGCTTTGAACAGCATTCTTGTGTTTCAGTAGACAGTGTATTATGACTCACTGCAGTATGAATAATTTAAAAAATTACGCTACATTGAATTTAGTACAACTTCCTTGTTCTAGTACACTTTGCTTCTAATTACAAAGACAAGGATTCTATATCCTGAGATCAAAAACAAAATGGAAAAATATAAAATGACAGTAAAACAAAAATTCCAGAAAAAATATTAACCCTAATCAATCTATTTTATTATCTGGATGTAAGCTAGATTTGTGGCCAGGGAAAAGGGAAAGAAATCTGTCTCGCTTTTTTGATTACTCATGGTGATGCTTTACTGGAAAAATGTGCTTAATCTTCTTTGCAATTTAAAGTTGTTCTGCTGTCACACATAGTTTAAAATGTTAACAAAACTAATCGTATCAGTCATTACATCATTTTTGTGCACTGCACATTTTTGTTGGTTTATGAATTCCACCCATCCCCTAAAGGGAAGAAGAGAATTATTCCAATATGAAATGATCTTACTGTCACACTCACCCTCATTCTCTAATATCTGTGTATCTCAACATATGGAAATTATTATTTACTTGAAGCATATATTTTATCACCAACTTTAAGGGCATTTAAATAGTCATTGGATAGGCATATGGATGAGAATAGAATAGTGTAGGTTAGATGGGCTTCCGATTGGTTTAACAGGTCGGTGCAACATTTAGGGCCAAAGGGCCTGTACTGCACTGTAATGCTTTATGTCCTATAGGTGGTTGTTGTAAACGAAACATTGTTATGCACAGTGTTCGCTACTTTCTATAAAGACAAAATAATTTAAAACTGACCCAGTTTAAAAATATTTTAACTATAGTTCGAGTTGCTAAAGCAAGTGTTAATAAAATTAACTGGTGTGTGAAACGATGAATCATGCTTGATTCGAGTAACACTTTATCTCTAGGTCAGAAGATCATAAATTAAAGTAGCATTCAAATCTGAGCACAAAATTTAGATTGAAACATCAATGTAGAGATACTGGGGATGCTGTCTTTCAGGTAAGTTGTTAAACTAAGACCCTGTCTATGTGATTATGTGTATATAAAAGATCCATAGAATTAATGGAAGTAAAGATTACTTTCGCCTAGTCTCATTATAATAGTTATCTCTTAACTGAATACCACCAAAGCAGATTTTACTTTACTTTTCCTCCCTGCTGTTTATAAGAACACATGACAAAGACTGAAAGGGAAAGATCCTCTGGTTCACCTGACTTGTCCTGAATATTTATAATACCTTGTGCATTTGTTTTTAGTCTTTCATGAGCTGTGGGTGTTACTGGCTGGGCCAATATTTATTACCATTCCTTAATTGCCATGTGAGTGGCCTTCTTGAAATACTGCAGCCCATGGGGGTAAATACACCAACAGTATTGTGAGGAAGGAGTTTCCAGGACTTTGACCCAGTAACAATGAAGAATGGTGATATAGTTCCAAGTCAGGTTGGTGTATGGCTTGGAGGAGATCTTGCAGATGGTGGTTCTGCTAATGCATCTGTGCCCATGTCCTGCTAGGTGGTAAATTGGTTAGGCCACTGTTGGAATATTGTGTGCAATTCTGGTCTCCTTCCCATCAGAAAGATGTTGTGAAATTTGAAAGGGTTCAGAAAAGATTTACAAGGATGTTGCCAGGGTTGGAGGATTTGAGCTAAAGGGAGAGGCTGAACAGGCTGGGGCTATTTTCCCTGGAACATTGGAGGCTCAGGGGTGACCTTATAGAAGTTTAAAAAATATGAGGGGCATGGGTAGGGTAAATAGGCAAAGTCTTTTCCCTGGGGTGGGGGAGTTCAGAACTAGAGGGCATAGGTTTAGGGTGAGAGGGGAAAGATATAAAAGACACCTAAGGGACAACTTTTTCACACAGAGAATGGTACGGGTATGGAATGAGCTGCCAGAGGAAGTGATGGAGACTGGTACAATTGCAACCTTTAAGAAGCATTTGGATGGGTATATGAATAGGAAGGGTTTGAAGGGGTATGGGCTGGGTGCTGGCAGGTGGGACTAGATTGGATTGGGATATCAGGTCGGCTGGACGGATTGGACCGAAGGGTCTGTTTCCGTGCTGTACATCTCTATAACTCTATGTACATTCTCACCCCACCTGAAACCATGCAATAGCCAGGCAGTGATTAAAAATCTAAGCTATTGTTGGAGGAAGAAAAATTTAGGAATTCCTTTCTGACCCTCTTTGATCGTCTAGTCAAGTGTGACGATACTATGGCTTTAAGAGGTCTATTTTGTCCTTTTTTTAACAAAGGCTGAGACAGAGATGACGAGAAGCCTGTTTAAAGCCAATAAACAGCTTGTAAAGCCTTGGGTTGGAACAACAGAAACAACCTGAATGGGTTGAACCAGGCTTTTTAGTTTTAGCTTTCTACAGTCGTTGGGGTCTTGAAGCTGATATGGAAGCTCTTATTTCTTTCTCTGTTACAACTAAAAGCTGGGGTTCTCTTCCTGTTGCTAGAATTGTATGTGAGACAACCTATTTTACTGAATTTGCCTTTCACAAGGGTGTGTTTATGGGATATTACTACAGGAAAAAGTTAATTTGTTGTAGTTAATATATATTATTTTGTTAAGCATTTTGATTGAATTACAGTTAAGCCAATTATTTTATTCTATTTTTATTTTGTCTGTATTTTAACTGTAGTGTAAAAATAAAGTGTGTTTTGCTTAAAGTTGAGCAGTTTGACCAATCAAATAGAATCTGGAATGTAACGTCTTACACTTAACTTTGAAATAATAAGAAGTTAGAGTCTAGACCATCTTCATATATTTTGAGGTGGTCTGGTCTGGCCCAGAACACAAGAATGTCACCAGTTTCTCTAATTCCCTGCAATACCTACCTTTCTTCCAAGGTGATCTCTTTCCCAGCTAGAAATAGTTTTAGTTCTCATGAAGAATTCAATTAATAGATCTACTGTAAGAACAGGCAAATAATGTCTGATGTTCGTCATTCTCTGAGAAGAAGACCCACGACTTGACATTTAACATAGATCTGGTCTTCTACAATTTAAAATTTGGTTCCTTGATCCTTGACAACACAGAAAATTGCAACAAATTGTTGACTCAAGCACCATCTTCCTTCATCGTCATCATAATTATCTAAATCTTGCTTAGATCACCCATGTCCATCCTTCTCTAAATTGCAGGATCTCAGATATTTTAATCTATCCTGATAACTAAGATGTTTCCAATTGAAAATTGATCTTGCATTCCTCCTCTGCATCTTTTCCATGCCTCAATATTACCTATCTGTGAGGTGATCAAAACTAAACATGAAATTCTAACTGAAGTCAGACTAAGGTAATGTACAGATACAAAACAGTATGCTAAGACTTATAGTCAATTGTGTTTTATACACTATGATGAACAGATTTGTTTCTTTCACCATTTCTTTAATACCTTTCCCTGAGATGTGTATGTATGCTTTGTATCTACTGTACCCATAGGCATATGACTGCAGTTAACAGCCCAAGTTTTGCAATTCATCAAGTCCGTCTGAAGCTGACTTATCAATGTCTGTTGAAAATCCAAATATATTACATCTCTTAGTACCCCTCTATCCACTTGACTTGTTACATCCTCAAAGAACTCTAATAAAATTGTCAAACATGAGTTTACATAGAACATTACAGCACAGTACAGGCCCTTCAGCCATCGATGTTGCGCCGACCTGTCATACCAATCTGAAGCCCATCTAACCTACACAATTCCATGTACGTCCATATGCTTGTCCAATGATGACTTAAATGTACTTAAAGTTGGCGAATCTACTATCATTGCAGGCAAAGCATTCCATACCCTTACTACTCTCTGAGTAAAGAAACTACCTCTGACATCTGTCCTATATCTATCACCCCTCAATTTAAAGCTATGTCCCCTTGTGCTCACCGTCACCATACTTGGAAAAAGGCTCTCCCTGTCCACCCTATCTAATCCTCTGATTATCTTATATGTCTCTATTAAGTCACCTCTCAACCTTCTTCTCTCCAACGAAAATAACCTCAAGTCCCTTAGCCTTTCATCATAAGACCTTCCCTCCATACCAGGCAACATCCTAGTAAATCTCCTCTGCACCTTTTCCAAAGCTTCCACATCCTTCTTATAATGCGGTGACCAGAACTGTACACAATACTCCAAGTGTGGCCGCACTAGAGTTTTGTACAGCAGTAGCATAATGTCATGGTTCCGGAACTCAATCCCTCTATTAATAAAAGCTAAAACACTGTATACCTTCTTAACAATCCTGTCAACCTGGGTGGTAACTTTCAAGGATCTGTGTACCTGGACACCAAGATCTCTCTGCTCATCTACACTACCAAGAATCTCACCATTAGTCCAGTACTTTGCATTCCGGTTTTCCCTAATCAAAGTGAATCACCCCACACTTGTCTGCTCATCTCCACTACCAAGAATCTCACCATTAGTCCAGTACTTTGCATTCCGGTTTTCCCTAATCAAAGTGAATCACCCCACACTTGTCAGCATTAAATTCCATTTGCCACCTCTCAGCCCAGCTCTGCAGCTTATTCAAATCTCTCTGTAACCTACAACATCCTTCGTCACTATCCACAACTCTATCAACCTTAGTGTCATCTGCAAATTTACTAACCCACCCTTCTACGCCTCATCCAGGTCGCTTATAAAAATGACGAACAGCAGTGGACCCAACACCGACCCTCGCGGTACACCACTAGTAACTGGACTTCAGGATGAACATATCCCATCAACCACGACCCTCTGTCTTCTTTCAGCAAGCCAATTACTGATCCAAACTGCTATATCTCCCACAATCCCATTCCTCCGCATTTTGTACAATAGCCTACTGTTGGAGAACCTTATCGAACGCCTTGCTGAAATCCATATACACCACATCAACCAGTTTACTCTCATCTACCTGTTTGGTCACCTTCTCAAAGAACTCAATAAGGTTTGTGAGGCACGACCTACCCTTCACAAAACTGTGCTGACTATCCCTAACCAAATTATTCTTTTCTAGATGATTATAAATCTTATCTCTTATAACCTTTTCCAACACTTAACCAACAACTGAAGTAAGGCTCACTGGTCTATAATTACCAGGGTTGTCTCTACTCCTCCTCTTGAACAGGGGAACCACATTTGCTATCCTCCAGTCTTCTGGCACTATTCCTGTAGACAATGACAATTTAAAGATCAATGCCAAAGGCTCAGCAATCTCCTCCCTGGCTTCCCAGAGAATCCTAGAATAAATCCCATCCGACCCAGGGGACTTATCTATTTTCACAATCTGCAGGATTTCTAATACCTCTTCCTTGTGAACCTCAATCCTACCTAGTCTAGTAGCCTGTATCTCAGTATTCTCCTCGACAACATTGTCATTTTCCAGAGTGAATACTGTCGAAAAATATTCATTTAGTGCTTCCCCATCTCCTCTGACTTCACACACAACTTCCCACTACTATCCTCGATTGGCCCTAATCATACTCTCGTCATTCTTTTATTCATTAAATACCTATAGAAAGTCTTAGGGTTTACCCTGATCCTATCCGCCAACTTCTCATGTCTCCTCCTGGCTCTTCTGAGCTCTCTCTTTAGGCCTTTCCTGGCTACCTTGTAACCCTCAAGTGCACTAATTGAGCCTTCACATCTCATCCTAACATAAGCCTTCTTCTTCCTCTTGACCAGAGATTGCACTTCCTTCGTAAACCACAGCTCCCGCACTCTACAGCTTGCTCCCTGCCTGACAGGTACATACTTATCTAGGACACTCAGGAGCTTTTCCTTGAATAAGCTTCACATTTCTAATGTGCCCATCCCTTGCAATTTCCTTCCCCATCCTATTCTTCCTAAATTTTGCCTAATCGCATCATAATTGTCTTTTCCCCAGCTGTAACTCTGGCCCAGTGGTATACACCTATCCCTTTCTATCACTAAAGTAAACATAACAGAATTGTGATTGTTATCACCAAAGTGCTCACCTACTTCCAAGTCTAACACCTAGCCGGACTCATTACCCAGTACCAAATCTAATGTGGCTTCGCCCCTTGTTGGCCTGTCTACATACTGTGTGGGGAGCTCTCCTGCACACACTGGACAAAAACTGACCTATCTATTGTACTCGTACTATAGTGTTCTCAGTCAACATTTGGAAAATTGAAGTCCCCCATGACAACTACCTGTCTCTCTCACTCCTATAGAGAATCACCTTTGCTATCCTTTCCTCTACATTTCTGAAACTATTCGAAGGCCTACAGAAAACTCCCAACAGGATGACCTCTCCTTTCCTGTTTCTAACCTCAGCCCATATTACCTCAGTTGATGAGTCCCCAAACATCCTTTCTGCAACTGTAATACTGTCCTTGACCAACAATGCTACAACTCCTCCTCTTTTACCATTTTCTCTGTTCTTACTGAAACATCTAAATCCTGGAAACTGCAACAACCATTCCTGTCCCTGCTCTATCCATGTCTCCAAAATGGCCACAACTTCGAAGTCCCAGGTACCAACCCATGTTGCAAGTTCACCCACCTTATTCCGGATGCTCCTGGTGTTGAAGTAGACACACTTCAAACCAACTTCTTGCTTGCTGGTGCCATTTTGTGTCCCTGAAACTTGATTTTGGACCTCCCTACTCTCAACCTTTTCTATACTCGAACTACAGTTTTGGTTGGGAGAAAGTGAGGACTGCAGATGCTGGAGATCAGAGCTTAAAAATGTGTTGCTGGAATTTTGGTTCCCAACCCCCTGCTGGATTAGTTTAAACCCACCCCAATAGCCTTAGTGAATTTCGCCCCGCCAGGGTATTGATACCCCTCTGGTTCAGATGAAGACCATCCTGTTTGTAGAGGGTCCCACCTACCCCAGAAAGAGCCCCAATTATCCAAGAAACCAAAACCCTCCCTCCTGCACCATCCCTGTAGCCACTTGTTCAACTCCTCTCTCTCCCTGTTCCTCGCCTCACTAGCACGTGGCATGGGCAACAAACCAGTGACAACAACTCTGTTCGTCCTAGCTCTAAGCTTCCATCCTAGCTCCCTGAATTTCTGCCTTAAATCCCCATCTCTCTTCCTACTATGTCGTTGGTGCCTATGTGGACCACGACTTGGGGCTGCTCCCCCTCCCCCTTAAGGATCCAAAAACACGATCAGAGACATCGCGAACCTATAAATACAGTTGACTCAGGTTGATTGTATTATGATTTTCACACCAGATTATAGTCCAACAGGTTTATTTGGAAGCACTAGCTTTCCCAGCGCTGCTCTTTCATCAGCTCCTTCAACAGTTCCCCAGAATCTAGAGATTTCTGGAAATTTACAACCAATGCAAACTCCATTTCTGCAGCTACCTCTTCTAAGACCCTTGGATGCAAGGCATTAGCTCCAGGACACTTTTCAGCTTTTGGACCTATTAGTTTCACAAGAACGTTTTTTAAACTGATGTTTGCTTTAATGTGCCCCTGAAGTTTTTAATGAGTTGGACAGTTAAAAACCTGACAAAATATTGATTCAAAATCATAGTTGTGACATAGTAAATAGAAAAGGTTATTTCCAGTTGCAGAACGATCGGCAACTTGAGGACACAGAATTAAGGTGACTGGCAAAAATAACTAAGATCCCGGGGGTAACTATATTTTTCAACTTAGCGACATTGCAATGCACTGCCTGAAATGTTGATTCAGTAATAACATTCAAAAGAGAATTGGCTAAATACTTGGGGGTGGAGGGCAATAACAGGTATGGGGAATACCAGGGGAATGTGGTTAATTAGGTAACTCCACAAAAGAGGCAGCACGGTGTCGATGGGATGAATGGGCTTTTTGTGTGCTGTATCACTCAGTGACTAGTTCATTTCATTTGAATCGTGGATTTCATATCGATAGACTATGCATTTCGTAAACTGAACAATCCGATGTCAAGCTCTGACAAACTTACAGACATGGCTGGATCATATTTACTAATAGTGCCCTGCTGGTGAAGTTTCCTTGGTGCTATTTCTCGAGTGCCTTGTTCTTTAGACTCCGAGCAGGAGGAGCTGTAGACTGACAAGAGGGAGGGAGCACAAAGGTGATGTCAGCAAGAACTGTGTTCTGGCTTTCAGTCGAGAAGCCCTGAAGAGGACTTCGACCAAGGAAGCGAGAAAAGAGAAGAAAGCAGCGATTTCAGCCTTAAAAAAAGAAAAAAAAGTATCACTGACAACTTTTTGCTGCTCTGAAGTAGCCCTGAACCTCTCCTCTCCGTCGTTTATGCGTGGATTTTCTGTGGGTGGAAATACTCTCAACAATAAAGGAAGAAAGCAGAGCAACAGCCTATCGACTGGATTTGAACCTTCGACAAAATAAGAATATACCTCGGCAAGAGATCAATCCTGAGCGGTATTCGAAGATGTGAACCGAGGCACAGAGAAAGGGGAGAGTCTCGTTGCTCTGATCGAGACGGTCTGAGGAAGCGAAGGGAGACAGAAAAATCTAGAAGAAAAGTGAAAATTTGATTTTTGTTTCGGAGCATTGGAGGAGGGGGAGTTGTTTTTTTTTTAAATTTCCTGAGGTGAATAATGTTTGTTTTTTTATTTTGATCGATTTTTTTTTGTGGCCGTCCGTTGGTGAGTGTGGGCTATGCACATCCGGGCCACCGGGCTGGAGGAGGCCATCATTGTTCGTTCGGGGAAAGGGGGGAAAAGCGGCGGCGGCGGCCGCTGGCGAACGGGAGATACCATCACCGTTAGCAGCAGCAGCAGGAATTAAACCTCAGTTAAAAATACAAATACAAAAACAAAAAAAAATACAAGCACTCGGGAACATGTCTAATCAAGGAGCCAGGAGGAACGGGCCAGTCAAGTTACGTCTAACAGGTAAGAAGCTGTGAATTGCACACGCATATATAATGTACACAGTGCGTTATAAAGACCTGGTGCTTTAAATAGACCCTTTCATTTTCTCTTTATTTTAAATGATTTGTGAATGGAAAGATTGTTTTGTTTCTAGTGGTTTCCTTCTCTTTGTCCCCACCCCCAATCCCGAGCGGCCAAATAAGTCATGTTATTTGTACACTTTTTTTTCTTTACAGAAGTGTGGTTGAACTTGAATGAGTTTTTTAACTGGCAGATTTTGCTTTTTGAAATTTGTATTTTTTTTTCTTCTTTTCTGTATCTGGACTTCGAGAGAGGTTGTGCCCTCGGATGATTTTATAACCAGGAAATTCCTGTTTCTGTTTGGAGGTTTCGATGCTTGTAATACGTCTTGGGCCTGGCAAAGTAAACTCTCGGTTGTTGAGTTTATTCTTGTGATGAGGGGGGCAGGGGTTGGCTTTGAAACAGCCTGTCTGTTCCTACCACCCCCTCTCTCCGATTTGCATACATGGCATGTTTATAATGTGGCAATGTGTGAGATCAAGAGGTCTTGAGAGTTGCTGTATTTTGTTAATCCACTTGTTGATGTTCCTACCCTTCCAAACAGCAAACTTGGCAAAAGTTCAAAAATTTATTTTTGTTGCCTTGTGCTATTACTGCACTGTGTTTATATTTTTATTTTTTGTCTATGGACTTCACAGTGAAAATATATTAGTTGAAACTGGAGCTTAGTTTCAGGAAGGTTTATGGCAAAATAGCATTTAACATTAAGAATAGGGTTGATTCAAAATAGGAAGTGATGTATAAATTTTTTTTAAGAAAATGCTTATTGTGAAAATTATACTTGTGCTTCTTAGCATTTCCATTAGCTCATGCTTTGTGTGAGCTTGGCTGAAAGATAATACACTTACCTCTGACTAAGAAGGTTGTAGGTTAAAGGTCCATCACATACTTTTGCATATCATTCAGTACAGCAGAGAAGTAGTGCTAGCAAAACATTTGGAGGAGATATTAAACCTTAGGTATTGCATGCTGGCTGGGTTGTTTTAATAGATCTTTGGATACTGTTTGAAGGAGAAGCAGAGAGTATGTATTATGGCCAACGGTCTTTACTCAACCAGTGCTCTAAAAGCATAGAGTCTGGTCTTTAATTTTCTATTTGTTGGACAATGCTATGCTAACAACAGTAACAGCACTTCCAAAAACACTTCCCATTCTATAGAATATTACAAAGGTATAACTACGCTTCACTTTAGAAATTTCATCAATGTTGTTGTTTTGGGAAGTGTAACAGCAAAAAGCAATGCTGTAAATGCTCAGCAAGCCAGGCAATATCTGTGGATACAGAAACAGAGTTATGGTTTCAGATTGATGATCTTGGACTATTTCTAATGAATTATCATCTGTTTGAAATATAAATGCTATTTCTTAGTCCACAGATGTTGCCTGCCATTCTGAGAATTTATGGCATTTTCTGTTTTTTAATTTCAGATTTTTCAACATTTTGTAGAATTGTACACTCGTGTCACTGTTATCAGTGGTGTTGGTTGAAGGGTAAATGGTGATCTGGATGCCCAAGGATCTCTTCTGCTCAGATTAGAGCAATCCACCTGATTTAACTCCTTATCCAAAAGATAGCAACAGTACTGTTTCAGTATGAGAGTATGTCCTTGCGTCTCTTCGAGTGGGGTTAGAACTCGTGACATTGCTCAAACAAGAATCTGACTGAACTAAGTACTATTGAAGAGAAGTATGGACATGAGCAATAAAGTGGAAAAAGTACTGACAATGTGTGCATAATTTTCTTTGTTTATATAAATGTACTGAATAAATGTGGATGAGAATTTAGGAGACATGTTTAGTAAGTTTGCAGATGATGCCAAAATTGGTAGTGTAGTGGACAGTGAAGGAGGTTATCTAAAATTGGTCAATTGAGCCAATGGGCTGAGGAATGGCTGATGGAGTTTAATTTGGATAAGTGCATTTCGGTAAAACACACAAAGGCAGGACTTACACAAATAATAGTAAGGCCCTGGGTGTTGTAGTAGAACAGAGAGGCCTAGGGGTTCAGGTACATAATTCTTTGAAATTTGCATCACATGTAGACATGGTGGTTAAGAAGGTGTTTAGCACACTTTCCTTCATTGTTCAGACCTTTTGAGTATAGGAGTTGGATGTCATTGTTGAGGTTGTTCTGGATGTTGGTAAGGCCTCTTCTAGACTCCTGTGTACATTTCTGGTCACTCTGCTATAGGAAGGTTATTATTCAATTGGAGAGTGTTCAAAAAAGATTTACCAGGATGTTGCTGGGAATGGAAGGTTAGAATTATAAGGATAGGCTGGAGTTATTTTCACTGCATAGTTGGAGGCTGAGGAGTGACCTTACAGAGATTTATAAAATTTGAGGGGCATAGATCAAGTGAATAGCAAGGATCTTTTCCCTAGGGTGGGGGAGTCCTAAACTAGGGGGGCATATTTTTAAGGCGAGAGGAGAAAGATTTAAAAAGGACCTGGACAACCTTTTTAAAGAGTGGTCCGTAAGTGGAATGAACTGGCAGAGGAATAGACCATAGGTGCAGGAGTAGGCCATTCTGCCCTTCGAGCCTGCACCACCATTCAATATGATCATGGCTGATCATCCTTAATCCGTATCCTGTTCCTGCCTTATCTCCATAACCCTTGATTCCACTATCCTTGAGAGGTCTATCCAACTCTTTCTTAAATGAATCCAGAGACTGGGCCTCCACTGCCCTCTGGGGCAGAGCATTCCACACAGCCAGCACTCTCTGGGTGAAGAAGTTTCTCCTCATCTCTGTCCTAAATGGTCTACCCCGTATTTTTAAGCTGTGTCCTCTGGTTCGGCACTCACCCATCAGCGGAAGCATGTTTCCTGCCTCCAGAGTGTCCAATCCTTTAATAAAGTTGTACGTCTCAATCAGATCCCCTCTCAGTCTTCTAAACTCAAGGATATACAAGCCCAGTCACTCCAGTCTTTCAGCGTAAGGTAGTCCCGCCATTCCTGCCTGGTTAATGCAGGTACAGTTACAACATTTGGATAAGTACATGGAAGGATTTGGAGGGAGGTGGGTCAAATACGAGCAAATGGGACTAGTTTGGTTTGGGTACATGGTCAGCGTGGGCTAATTGGACTGAATGGTCTGTTTCTGCCTCTGAAACCATGACTCTACATTGTCTAATAAATTCTTAATCTCAGTCTGCTTGCTAGAAGCCGCATTGGCCAAATTCGGGGGCATGTTTTCTATGTGAGAACAATGCATGTTAATTGGAAGGACAGAGGGCAATTTAAAATCGGAGGAAAAGTTGAATATCTACTGTGGATTATCCAGTTAGTATGTCCTATGTTATTACTTATTGGTCCAGATAAATTGGAGGTATTTTGTTTTTGTGTTTTTTAAACCAACTTTAGTTGCACCAATTGTATATAGTAGGCATAATACTTTCATTTAAAGTTTTTTTTTTAAGAGCTTCATCGTATTTCAAACTGTATCTTCCAGGTTGAATGTCAAGTAAAACCATTGGATACACGTTTGTCAGTGATTCATCTTTTGTAATTCATTTTGGAAATGAATTTGCATTTGACATACATTTACAAATTTTCACATAATTTGGGCAGAGTTTCATTTCATGCTAACTCCTGGTGTCTTCAAGTTTACGTTTATAAGAGACAATGAGCACTAGTTACAGCTTTATTTGAAGCAAAAATCTTTGGAAACAGTGGGTTTGTTGCAGGGAAGGCATTACTTTGACTCACTTGGAATAAGTTAATTAAGTCTTAAAATGATTAAAAATTCCCGTGGTACTATGTGACAGCAAAAGTGCAACCCTTGGACATGCTTATTGGAGTCTGTGAAGTTAACTGACGACATGCTGCTTGTGGACCTAAATAAAATCAGTGATATTTAGTTTTAAACATTTAGCAGATTCTCCTGATTTTCTTTGGCTCAGTAAGTTTTTTAACCCCTCGGTAAGTCATACAGATTAGGAAGCTGTCAGGTTCAAATATCTATCTTTGCTCAGTTAGGTGATCTCAACCAGGACATTTCATATGATCACACTACAGTTGGTCTCTGGGGTGAGGGAGGGGAAAAATCATCCAGACTTCCTCCCCCTAATTATTCAATTATCATTGCTGGAAGTGTGCGTTTTTCTTGGTATCAAGATGATGACGACGATAATTAAGTGGCCAGCAGACCTTTAATGTCCAAACTCTGTCTCTCATTGTGCATTATAGAGTTCCCAGTTCTTCTAGAACTGTAAATCATTAAGAAGTGAATCCTACAGTAGATGACGAAGATCAGCTGGAACTTCAAAAATCTCAATTAACAGATCTTGAATTTGGCAGCAGGAGTATTGGAGTGCAACAGTTGGCCTCATTACCCTATGATTTGAGTGGATTAAAATTGGCACGATTCCAGTTCTCTTGCTTTCCAGTAAACTGAGCTTTTGCTTAATCCAGGGAAGTTTTTTGTTACTTAAAATTCGCAATTTTACTGTTTTTGGAGTTGTTTTGTATACCTGTTGTTTCCAAATATTACAGATGAGTTGTAATTGTAAAATTTTGCAAGATGGAGTCTGAGAAATGTACAGCATGGAAACAGACCGTTTGGTCCAACTTGTCCGTGCCGGCCAGATGTCCTAACCTAATCTAGTTCTATTTGCCAGCACTTGGCTCATATCCCTCTAAACCCCTCCTATTCATCTACCCATCCAGATGCCCTTTAAATGCTGTAATTGTACCAGCCTCCACCATTTTCTCTGGCAGCTCATTCTATACATGCACCACACTGTGTGAAAAAGTTGACCCTTAGGTTCCTTTTTATATCTTAGCCCCTTTCACTCTTAATTAGTTTTTTGAAGGTTGGCAGTTTCAGTTCAGTTGAGTTGTTCTGATGACTCCTTGTAATTGTATTCGAAGCTGAGGAATAGACAGCTTATCCTATACATAGTCTTGTAAAATCCTAATGTTCCATTTTTTATTGTTACTCTACCCAGCTTCTTTACTGAATTTGATAAAGCAGTGTGACATATTATAAAAAAAATCAGGGAACTGCCATCTGATGGCATATGGTTTACATTGGCAATGCACCAACATATTATCTCCGTTTGTCCCAGTGGATTGCAACAAAATTTATCATTGGCATTGCGATAATTTATTCCCAAGTTATCCTTCAGCTATGCCAATGTCTCAGCAATTTCATCAGGCGAGTAGTGGAGCCCTTCAGACCAGGATTCATTGGTGCTCAATCCCTAGTTTGAGGCACGTAAGCTGATGTCCGTTAACTTGGTTGCAGGGATTTTATCTCCTCCCAGTGTGTTTGATAATGACAGGATTGAGCTAAATGTCATGCCCTGAATGACTAGTCTTCCAAGCCTTATGTTGAATACTAATTTATTTTAGTTGAGATATATTTGGAGCTGGTATTTGTACTGTGCCGTGGAATTGATCTTTTTTGGAAAAGAAGAACTTGGTGAGGAGAATAGGTTAGATTAGATTACTTACAGTGTGGAAACAGGCCCTTCGGCCCAACAAGTCCACACCGACCTGCCGAAGCGCAACCCACCCAGACCCATTCCCCTACATTTACCCCATCACCTAACACTACAGGCAATTTAGCATGGCCAATTCACCTAACCTGTACATTTTTGGACTGTGGGAGGAAACCAGAGCACCCGGCGGAAACCAACGCAGACACAGCGAGAATGTGCAAACTCCACACAGTCAGTCGCCTGAGGCGGGAATTGAACCTGGGTCTCTGGCGCTGTGAGGCAGCAGTGCTAACCGCAGTGCTAACCACTGTGCCACAGTGCTGCCCACTAATATTTTAATAAACTTCATGTCCTGTTTAGCAATTTTTATTTTTAAATGTTTTTGGGGTTGCCATTTCAAAGAATGTTGTGGAATAATGCACAATGTTTTTATTTGGTGGTAATATTGTATTTTGTTTGTACTGCGAAATTTTTGTTCTTGAGAATGTATAGCATTTTCCAGCTTGTGTTTTCAATGGTTGTGGATTTCTGTCCTAATCTCTGCATCCTGTGATCTTCAATAAATATGAATAGTAAATGCAGGATCGGTAAGTGAACAAAAGGAAAAGCCTGGCCAGAACCTTTTTAAGATCTCTGTTATACATGTTATGGAGTTGCAGCAGGGCGGCATTAGGTTCTTGTCCTATTCCAGATGTGCTTAAATGCCACCCTTACCTGAGCATCTTATGGCCTTTGCAGTTGGATCACTGATGCTGGAACAGGCTTCTCTGTTTGAGATTATAATTTGAATGCCAAAGATAGTCTCTTAGCCACATGCACACACTGGAAAACTAAGCTAAAACTCTATGTACTCAAAAATGATTTTTTTTTGTCTTGGGGCTAGTAGAGGAGACCTTGAGGACTACTGAGCAAGCACAAAGGAAAGGTGAAAATGTGCGTTTTTACGATTTGCATCATTGGATTGATGCCCTGGTCAGGGCTTTCCATGTTCTACTGTAAACATAATGGAAACACAAATAAAAATCATGCAACTGTTCCTGTTGAGGTTGTGTGGTAGAAATGTGTAAGCAGATAGACTATCAAATTACTAATAGCTGAGTTGGCCATAAATATTAGCTCAAAAATGTTGGTGTTACCCCATTGTAGATCTATATTCTTCATAGAATTGTCATGAAGTGTAATTATGGGATGTATGATAGTTTACTTAAATTGTGAAAAATGGCTGGCGGTTTGTCTGAGATAATATAATTCTTTCAAACCTATTGGAGGTAGATGCATTGGGAGAAATTTGAAGTGAAGAATTAAATCGTGTAGAATTAAACTATTTTGGCATAAGTATATCTGTGTCACTGTAGTATGTTTGGTAAAATATGCCAAACAAGCTTAGGAATGACACTGGGATTTTTGTTTGGTTGCCTTTGGCGATCAAGTAGAATTTGAATAGAACTTCCTCCTAGATTTAAAGGCGAAGCAGGAGTTATTTTTGAAAGACTTTACAGAAAGACTGGTTAGGTGATTTTTGGTCATTCTGTGTTTCCCGATTTTAAACTTTTGGAATTTAGGTCACATCACTGAAAGATAGATTGCTAATGAAGTACCGTGAGTGGGAAGGTGTATTTTTCAAATGGGCAATAAAAAGTCCTTTTTAGTATGTGTTTAGTTGGTTAGTTTAAACCTCATGTTTGTTGAATGCAAGATGTAGACATTGTTCAAAGTATTTATTAAAGTCAATAAAGTGTGGAGCTGGAAAAGCACAGCAGGTGAAACAGCATCAGAGGAGCAAGGGTGTCGATGTTTCAGGTGGAACCTTTCATCAGAACTAGTGATGCAGGTAGGAGGTGATTGTGATTGGTCTGTGGGAAGGATGGAGCGAATAAGTGGAAGGAAGATGGACTGGTTAGGTCAAGTCACAGGAAGCCGGGGCAAAGAGGGAAGGCTGGACCTGGGATGAGGTGGGGATGGGGAGATTTGGAAGCTGGTGAATTCTACGTTATGGTCATGTGGTGGTAGGCTCTTGAGGCAGAAGATGAGGTGTTCTTCCTCCACTTTGCATGTGGCCTTATTTTGACGGTGGAGGACGCCCAGAGAGGACAAGTTGGGGGAATTGAAATGGCTGGCAACCGGAAGGTGGCGTTGATTGTAATGAACAGATCATACGTGTTCCCTGAACCGGTTCACGAATTTGTGCTCAGTCTCTCTCATGTAGAAGAGACCACATCAGGGACAACCAATGCAATAAATCAGGTTAGAGGAAATGCAGGTGAATCTCTGTGAATTTGAAATGATTCTTTTTGAGGCCTTGGACAGAGGTAAGAGGGGTGGTGTGAAGGCAGGTTTTGTACCTACTGTGGCCGCAGGGAAAGGTGCCAGGTTTGAAGGGCAGGTTGGTGGGGAGTGTGGACCTAATGAAGGAGTCACAGGAAATTATTCTTGCAGAAAGTGGATCGGGGTGGGAGGGAAATATCACTTTAGTAGTGGGATTAGAATGCAGGTGGCAGAAATGGTGGCAGGATGATGCGTTGGATTTGGAGATTAGTGGGATGGAATGTGAGGACCTTGTGGTTCGGGTTGGGGGGAGGAGTTTGAAGGCAGAGGTGTGGGAAATGGAGGCGATGCAGCTGAGGGCATTGTTGGTCATGGGGGAGGGAAAATTATGGTCCACCAAGTAGGAGGACGCCTCGAGTGGAATCACTCTCCTGGGAACAGATATGGCAAAGGTGGCGGAGTTGGGAGAATGGGATCACATATTTTTGCAGGAGGTGGTGTGGGACGAGGTGTTGTCGAGTTGCATGGGAATTGGTGCATTTGAAATAGATGTTGGTGCTGAGTTGGTTACCAGAGATGGAGACTGAGAGGTCCAGGAAGGGGAGGAACGTGTCAGAGATGGTGCAGGTGAATTTGAGGTCGGGGGGAAGGTGCGGGTGAAGTAGATGAACTGTTCAAGCTCTTCATGGGAATACAAGGCAGCACTGATACTGTCATCAATGTAGCAGAGGGAAAAGTGGGGGGATGATCTGTGCCCTTGAATCAACCCCACCTTCTGGTTGCCAGCCATCTCAACCTCCCCTCCCACTCCCCTGATGTCATGTCCATCTTGGGCATCCTTGACTGTCAAAACAAGGCTACATGCAAAGTGGAAAAAAATTGGGCCCCCCATGCTCTTTCCTCACCACTGTACAAGATGTATGCAAATTATAAGATCTTAAGACTCATTGCGAGTCAACAAAGATTTGTAATTACCATTCTCCTCTCTATGCACGATTTTCACTCTTTTTTTTGTAACCTTACCCTTGTTTCTGTCCTATCCTCCTTCCTGTCTCCCCACTCATTAGCTGGGAAGCATCTACTGGTTTTAGGAATTTGCTAATGATATGCCAGTGTTTGTTTGTTTTTGTATTCTTTCAACATTTTGTTATTCCGGCACCACTGTCTCTCAATTCAGGTGTGTGGATTCCGTTAGGGTTAAGTTAAAACACTATGGCAAATACATCGCTGCTGAAGGTTGGGAAAAGGTTTTTTTCCCCTAGACAAATAGACAAACAATAATTCAAGCATTACTTTATCGACTTCAACAAAGCATAATACGAGGAATATGACCCAAGAAAGAACTGATTAGGTTTTGGTGAAGACGCAGAGCAAAATCTTGGATTTTTAAAAAATAGGATCTGTTAATTTTGAGTGATTGGACAAAGTGATTCAGAAATGTGTTGTTTTAGTTAGAATATTGTTGATTGTCAACACTTGATAGTAAATTCTATTGACACATTTTATGGGACAAAGGTTCAAGTAGAAGTGTAAAAGTCTTATGTTGTGTTTTAACACTGAGTTCAGACAGCTTGATGGAGGTATGTGCTTTACTTGTTGTAAATCTGTGAAGTTATGATTAACAAAGTACTGCAAGTCCATTGTGTGTTGTTCTTTCCTAAGGTAGATCACACATGATTTTGCTTTATCAGTTGTGATATTTACAGAGAAAGCCTCAGCTTCTGTTCTTAAAGTTTTCCAAGCTGGCTCAAAGATTGGCACCAAACTGACGCTAACCATTTCTTTGACCACTAAATTACTTTTAAATACTATTCTATCCTGTTAAATAGTAATACCTGGATGTATTTTAATATTTTAAAATGGGCAGTCATTTCTGTTTTTGTAAACTTAAGTTTGTCCTCTCTTTTTCAGTACATTGGGGACATGAGAAAAATTGAATTCTGAGCTGAAGGACGTCATGTTGAAACAGTTGGTCAGAGGTGATTTTAAAGAACGAGGGTATTAGAGAGGCTGGAAGTTTGTGTAAGGCTGAGGGCCCAGCCCTCTGATAAACAGAAGGAAGAGTAATGAGCAAAAGGCCTGTGTCAGAACAAGAGTGGGAACTAGAGACGGGTGATGATAGGAGATGGCAAGACTATTATAGTCTTGAAGGAGGAAATATCAGTACTTAAAGATCAAGAATGGCATAAAAAAAATTAAAGAAGCAACTAGTACACTTCAAAATAACTCTGCTGAGAATTATTGGAATGATGAAGGAATGATATGTGCACTTAGGGGGAGATCAGGAGACCAAGAGATGATGTTTCAGAAAGAATGGGAATTTGTAAGCAGAGTATGGGGAAACTGAATAGAACTGCACTTCAAGTATATTTCTGCATTGTTCGTACTTGTGATATAAAAAAAGGCGGTTGAGAGACACTCACTAGTCAAAACACTGCAGATTGTAGCGTGACAGTGGGTATTCCTGGGAGGCGATGTTTTGAACATGAGATAACTTGGAGGAAGTGATGTGTACAGACAATTAGGGGCAAGTATTTGATAATGCAGTGAGATTATTTTGTGATAGACGAGAGATAGTCATAGCAAACAAATACCAGATTTCCTGAAAATTCCAAAGTTTTTGTAGTGAAGTCTCAAAATGCTGTTTTCTCTAGCAAGTTGGGATTTATTTACTAGTAACATCTTCATTTGTATAGAAGAGTGCATGAATCTGCCACTTTGTCTGTTACTTATCTTGCAAATCACGATTTGTATTTGTTCTGTATTTTTTATGCTATTTTGTTATTTAGATTAGCCTTGTGGCTATTTCTATTTAATTGACTCCAGTCTGTCTCTTTTTGAATGTCCTTGATTTTAGACAAGGTTTACCGTCATTGGTTCAGTGTTTGGTATGTGCATTTTAAGTCATGTACTCTAAACATGCTTTTGGAGTAATTTTAATACAGCTTTAGTTATGCAACACCCAACAAATTTGCCAACCCTCTTCGTTTTGCCGAAGTATGCATTCTGTATTCATAAGCATTTTTTGATGAGAAGCTTTTACCTTTGGGGTAAGGGAAGGAAATCATTGATGCCAGATTTGATCTAGTCCCCTCCTGATATCCACCGCTATATTTTGCAGCTGATTTTATTAGGTAATGATCAGGCACAGCAACACTGACTTATTTTCCACATCTCTCTCGTCCAGGGCCACTGAGCCTCATTATTCAGCTGCGGCTACTACCTGAAGTTATGTTGTGAACAATGCATGATTTTATTTTTCTACTGTAGATGTTTCAAGTTGGATGGAACGGTTTTTGTGGAAGTAAAGCTATGCTGCAAATCGAGAACAAACATAAAAATCAAGTTTAAAAACAGAAACGACTGCCCATTTTAAAACCTTTTCTAGAAATTCAATTTGCTTTTGGGTCATTTGTGCTCTTCACAGGATCTCTGTGACAGTGCGCAATTGTTTATTGCAACTTTGCATAAAACATTTGTGCAATCAACCCACTTTTATTTTGTTTGTTAATTGTGTTGTACAGACTCATTTCATTGTGTAATAGAGACTGCAGTTTCATTAATTACAGTTTCAAAGTTGCACATTCAAAATGTATTTTAGTGATTTTTATGTTTATAAAAATATAATTTTTAATATGCAATATAGTAATGGCTTTGGAGATTACTACATGAGACACATTTCTAGTTAAGAGGCTTGGAACATGTGAACTGGGAGGATGAGATGGGAAATTATTTTCAGAAAAGTAATGTTTAAATTTTACATGAATGGCTTTGTGAATGTCACTGAATCATTTAACATTTTTATCCTTTTAATTGTCCTCTTTTTCTCTGCTAGCTGGTTTATGATGGGATGTTTGATAGGCATTGGCTTTCACATTGAAGTGGACATTATTCAGAGCCATTGAGTTGGGGCACTGCATCAAAACTAGATCATGATGACACAGAAGGCTTATTAGCTTATGGAACCGGTGCTGACTATCTGTACAGCAGTCCAGTCACACTCTCATTCCTTCAGTCTATCCCTGTAGCTCTCTAAATGCATATGTTTGATCACCCATCCAACTTGCTCATGAAATCATTCATGTTCTCTACTTCCACTGCCATGCTGGGCAGCTGGTTCCAAATAAACACCATTCATTATATGAAAAATAGGTTCCTCCAGGAGGCACTGCAGAGTAACCAGGGTTGAAACCTTAACTTATATCCTTTCATTTGTCCAGGCTACTGACCATTATCCTCCTGCCTCACTGGTTAACTTCATGCCAGATTACAGTAGAATCAAAGGGCACATTGGATAAAAGAAAAAGGGGAATATTGAAAATTAATCTAATTTTATGCCTGCTGCAATGTGCCATTTTGGTAAATAAAGTCGGTGCAACTTGTTAAAAGCATTTGCAACTCCACTATGCGATGTTAGATTTGAAATCAGTAATTGTGAACTCTTCTCCCTATCACTATTGTACCCGTCCCCTACTTCACCATGCACCTGCACATTAATCAGTCAATGCTAGCTAATAAAAGAAAAGTCATCAAAAGACTTCAGTGCAATTAAGCTGTGTTTGAAGTTGATGTTTTTGTAATTACTTTTATAAAGAGACCCATATTCAGGATTCAACATTCCAATCAACAGAAATCTGGAGGAAAAAAAATCTCTGACCCATGTTTGATTTATTCTTGTAGAGTGAGAAACTTTACTGTTTGCCATGTTAGGCTGGTACAAAGAGATTGGGGCATCACTGGAGACTCCATAATAAGAGATGGACTGTGCCAGTAGGTGAATATAATCTCTTTGAGAACTATTCTTGAAGAAGCCATATTAGATCACTTCTGTAACAGACTTGACATTTACAAAACGTGACTGTAATTTCACTTTTGCCTGAACGTACTTTGACACAGGATTCTGGGTAATCCAAGATGGAGACGGGAAAAATTTCTGGCTGTAAGAGCTGCTCTCTTTTTTTTGAGCTATTTTAGGTGTTGGAGGTGATTTCCTCGAAT